>NC_135658.1:40933781-42266281 GCF_964188315.1 Podarcis muralis
GCTTATGTATGTGTGGCATATGGGTTGGCAAAAGGCACCTATGCCCTTTAAATAAATTTCTCTTGAGAAAGCACCCTTCTTTCAAATACTGCCTCTGTTAGGTTCAAACTGACGGTCTTTCATCTCAGCTTTCTTGTAGTGAAAATGGCCAGCTAAATGACTGTGAAGCATAATAATGCTTCAAAGTTGAAAAGAATTTTTTACATGCATTAGAAACCCCCCAACCGTCTCATTAACCATATTTCAGGATTATTAAAATACTCTGCAGAGAGTGAGGACTGGCTTCCTGCCATAATTCCCTTGGATAGCACCATTCAGACTTGTAATATCTGGTAATGATCTTTGTATGTCACAGTTTAAACAACTGAAATACTAGTCTGATTGAAAAGGGACAGTGTATGTGTAAAATTAAGATGAATGGAATGAAAAAGTCAGAAAGATTTGTCATTAGCAATTGGTTTCAGTAAGATGTCTGAGTTTAACCATACACACAATCAGTACTCTTTTTGGTTTAAAAAATAAATAAATGATGTGCTGGTACTCCTATCTTGATAGAAGTGTCATGGGTGCCAGGACAAATTAGCTGTCGTGTGCAGTAATAAAAGAAGTTATGATACTCTCTACTGGTGAGTACCATCACAAAAAAGCACTACACACAATCCTTTTAATAGTAGAACCCTGAATGCTAAAAACAATTGACCTAATTCCAGATTACGTAAATTGGAGTTTCTGGTCAGTCAGGTTTAGCTTATCCTAGCAAAAATGCTCGAATCACTTGGAATTCAGGGATTAGAGATGCAACAGTGGACATTCAGACAGGACCTCCAAAGTCAGAGTGAAGCTTCTTATATCATGCTGCTTGTCTGACCTCATAGGGTCTTTCTGCAAATCCTACTGAAATCTCAGGACCTAAGATCAGTTATAGCTTTTGAAACAAACACTACAAAACAAACCTTTGGAACTAAGGTTACAAAAAAAAGTAGGGTAGTCTGGAAAGAGCAACTTTCATGTACACAATGACCAGGGCTTTTAGTGGCATTTAAAGTAAATCTTGTATTATTTATTTCTTGTATTTTTAAATCACCCCGTAACATGGTTCTCTGGGCAAGAAATATTTAAATCAAATTACAAAAGACAAAAGCACAAATGATAAAGGAAACACACAGTCAATAATATCCAAAACAGTACAAATAAAAATATATAAATAATTTCACATTATTTTGTTATATTGTGAACTGAAACCATTTCATCAGAGTTAAAATACAACAAATCAGTATCAGTCTTACTAAACACTAAATAATAATAATAATAATAATAATAATAATAATAATAATAATAATAATAATACTTTATTACTAATACCCCGCCCATCTGACTAGGCCTCTCCAACCACTCTGGGTGGCTTCCAGCAGGATATTAAAAATGCAATAAAACATCAAACATTAAAAACTTCCCCAAACAGGGCTGCCTTCAGATGTCCTCTAGAAGTCAGATAGTTGTTTATTTCCTTGACATCTGGTGGGAGGGCGTTCCACAGGGTGGGTGCCACTGCCGAGAAGGCCCTCTGCCTGGTTCCGTGTTCTCACTTCTCACAGTGAGGGAACCGCCAGAAGTCCCTCAGAGCAGGACCTCAGAGTCTGGGCTGAACGATGGGGGTGGAGACGCTCCTTCAGGTATAAGAAAGAATGAGAATGTGTCAAAATAACATAAGCCTTTCTCAGGGGACGCAACTGGGAGGAAGGTAGCTATTGATGAAAGATTCTCTCACTCATAGCTAGCTACTCTGTACACTTCAGATTCATTTATTAATTCTATTTATTATTATTTGTCCTACCTTTCGTCCCCAATGAGCCATTGAGGTGGAAAAAGTCCTCAAATGGCAATCTTAAGACATTGGTAGGTCACATACATCAAGTGTTCCTCTTGTGCAGGTCAGTTAAAATCTACAATCAACTGATAGATGTTGTGGTTAGATTAGAGCTAGTGCATTTCAATAGTTTAAGCAGGTGATTTTCAAGTGCACTTTATATTAGTTTGCTATATTCTTACTAGCTCAGTTCCCCAGTGGGGACACCAAAATGATGGCAGAATGGTGCTCTGTGGCTACATTTCCTCCCCATAACCTAGTGGCAGAACACATGCTTTGCATGTAGAAGGTCCTATGTTCAACCACCAGAATATCCAGGTAGGGCTGTAAACTCTGAAGAGCTACTGCCAGTTAGTAGTGAATGAGGAAAAAACGATGTCCCAAATTGTCAAAATTCAATTAATGCATGTTGTATTGCTTATTTTTATTCATCACTCTGAAGGGTCTTGTCTCTTACCTGAAATATGCAGAATAACATATGCTTATTGCAGAAAGGGACACAGATGGGCATTTTGCAAACAAGAAGATAGAATCGATAATAGATTAGGTTTGATTATGTGCTGACATTTAGTACACCATATCCGCAACTTAACTTAAGGAAACAACAAGCAACCAGTTTCCCGTTGATATATTAATGTGCTGCTTCTAGTACTAACAAATATACAAATGAATATATGACCTCGTATAATCCTAGTACTCTATATTCTAAAAATAGAGAGTCCTTGCCCAGATCTTCCATTTATTTGTATCTAGCCTTTTTGTAAAGCCCCCCCCCCAATTTGTTAGTACATTGCTGAACTTCTTAAGGTTAATTCACAAAACCAATTTTGCACTGCAAACTGCCTTTTGGGAATTGCTCAGGTCAGCTGAAGATCCACCTCTGTTGCAGTGTTATAAACTGTGCTATTTGTATAACTGGCCAATATTCATTCAGAAAAGGTCAATGTTTATTATATCAATTGATGTTGGGGACCCAAGTGCAGCGTGCCCCAGAGACTGGAAAGGGTGAGGCAGTAACAGGTGAAAAAATTGAAACAATTTTTTCAATTGAAAAGTGCCAGAACTTTATTGAATACAGATGTAGGTAGACTTTGGCCTGGGCACTGAGTGGAGCATTTTAAAAAATAATTTTAACAGTATTTGTGATCCAGTAAAAGAATAAAATTATTTTACTTCTTATCTTTCAGAGTGGTCAGATAGCCTTTTACCAGAAAACAAATATTCATATCCCTTTTAACTCTGTATATCCCTCCCCTCTCATTTTCAAATAATTAGATCTGTCAAATATTCTGAGGCATTTAAGCTTTTTTTAAAATGAAGATAATTGGTTTACCAAAAGAAATTTACATTGGAAAATAACTGCAGTTAGTCACTATGAAAAACACACTTTGCTGAAACCCAGAAGCTGCAAATATAAAAATCCTAAAGCCTTCATCTTTGCTGTTGATGCAGCATGCAGCATATATATTTGGCTTTGCCTTCACAGCTCCTCAGCAGCACTCCAGAGATTCTTACTGACATTCCCCTTGCCTCAGTGGGTTACATAAGAGGCACTTAAGGCTGAAGTAGACCTTTGGAGAATTACTTTGAACTAAGTCACTCAAAGTGACATTACTTCATTTTCAAGAGTAGTGATGCAACACTTCTGCTGCACTCCACCGGCCTAATCATCCTTCCCCCAGATATATTCACTACAGGCCATTGGAAGTCTCAGAAGAACTGCTTTCCTAGGACATATTTGTCACAAATCCCTTTCTCACAAAGCAGCAGGGTTTTGATTGTTCTGCAAGAAGTTAATTTATTTAATGGCTGAAGCACGGATTCCTGTTAGTAATATTACATTCTACACAAATTTTGACTACTTTGGCCCATTTAATGCACAACAAAGATTTAGTGGTTGATTTTATTTAGTCGTTGATTTAGTGGTTGCTTCTTTCCTGCTAGGGAACAATAGTCTGTTCAGATGTGGGCAGTGGCATTCTCAACAAGGTGTATTTAGCAAGTTAGAAACAGACTTTTAAAATGGAATTTTTTGAACTGGACTGGGGTTAGCTGCCTCCCTTAGTTGATTGTTCTATTACTCATATTGTTACTATGAAATGAAAAAGCATAGCCAATGTGGGCTGGCTTTTTGTAATATTATAGTTGTTGTTGTTGTTGTTGTTAATAAAATTATTTGTTAGTCACTTTTCTCACAGAGTGCACCCACACGTAGCTTTTTTGTGCTTTTCAAGGTGCATGACAGGCGGGAATGTAACAGCTGCAGATATTCCCACCGTACAGCAACAGGAAAAACAGTATCACATACTGTAACATTTTTGCCAGTCACAAAGCTTTTAAAAGGCACAGAAGCCAGACAAAATGAAGTGGCAAAGATTGTCCTGGTTGAAGCTTTCTAAAACGCCACCTTTCCTTGGCCAGGACCAGCCTGTCTCCTTCCCTCAGCGTAGGAGACGCCCAGTTTCAGGCCTGCGTTTTTAGAGCTATGCCAGACAGTGACTTGAGAACTCAGTTAAGCTACCTGAACTTGTACAGCACCATAAATCATGGTTTAGCAGGCAGCATTTTGCCTCATGTTCCTAAGGGGTAGGATGTTTTTATTTTGTTTTATTTCATTGCTAAAAGCTTGCCTCAAGGATGGGACAGTTTCTAGATTGCGTCTGGCTGTTAAGTGTGGCAGCCTGCCGTCCGTTGGCCTACTGACTCTGAAGCTGACTGGATCAAGTGTAGTGTATGAGGGATGCTGTGGGCTCTTATGGGGACCCCAAAAGTGAAGCAGTTGAGCAGGCTCTGGCAGCCAGGTGCCCTCCACATGTTTTGGACTACCATCAGCCTCAGCATCACATCATTCTGCAGAGAAATAGGTTGGTGAAGGTTGCCATAAAGCCATATGTCTGATGGCCATGACCTAGTCAGGCTTGTTTCTTCCAGCCATTTCTTCCTCGTTGGATTCCCACCTGCTTTGTCCGATTAACTTCCTGCCGGTACTACTGAGTTTCTGCTCCCTGTGTGAGCTTTTCCCATATCCCTTTAGTGTACTCCATTTCTCGGTTTTGCTCTGTGTTTTCCTCAGTCCTCTCCTGTAACTATGTTACCTCAGGTTTCTTTTATTTCTCTCCCCTAGCCTCAGGGCTTTCTTCTCCCCCACCTCCTTTTATTCCTCTCCCGTTTATTTGGAACAAGGGTATCTTACTTTATGAATAAAAACCCAGCAAAGACAAAAAGCAAATAAAACAACAACAAAAGCAAACAGCTATAAAGGGAGGGGGGTTCTCCTATATGCTCTTCTCATACCTTGCCTGCACAGCTCTTCTTGCTTCTGACAAACTCCTGAGCCACCAATGTATCTTTATTTAAATATCCATTCATTGATATTGTTATATTGCCTTTATATAAGCTGTGTAGGTATTCTTATTATATTGTGATATATGGGTTTTTTATATAGATGGTTGTTGCAAGAAGCACATTGTACATTGGGACTGGGACATTCAGAAGTGTCTCACATTTAACAGATGAAAATAGGGACATTGTTGTACACCTTTTTCACAATGCCAAAAATGCATTGCCTGAGTTTTCCCACAACTGTTGAGACTCTTTCTTGCACCTGTGGTGTGCTGTGTTGGTTTCCTTTGCAGCAGCCAGCCTCTCCACAGGCTTCTGAAGCAGGTATATTCAGAAACTAGTTGCAATTTTTATAAAGCAGCTACAACCCAAACACATTCAGCATTGTTTACAATTTGGACAGGGTGCAAGACCTCTTGAAATAATGAATTTAGACATAGCCTGGGTTTGTTCACATAGCAGAAGCCAACTCCAATGCAGGCATGCAGGCATGATAGCACCATTTTAAAATCCAAGTATCTGTGCCTCCAAGTATCCCCAAATGCCAAATAAGAAATAGTGATTTTCCAGAAACACCATCAGAAAAGCAAGGGCTATCTTTAGTGGCTGGGGAAACCCAGCCCAATGGGCAGGGGATAAATTGTTGTTGTTGTTGTTGTTGTTGTTGTTGAAACACTGCTTTCAAATATCTTTTAATTTTATCAGAAAAGTTGCCTGTGAACACTTTGTATTTCTGTCAATACATAAAATGTTTATGAACATTCTAAGCAGGGGTGGCTAAACTCCAGATTTTGTTGGCCTACAACTCCCATCATCAGCCTTTGTTTGTTGTGATGTTACAGAGTCTGTAACCTGAAGCATATGTAACCTGAAGCATATGTAACCCGAGGTACCACTGTATCTAAGCGTTCCCTCAATGCAGTGCTTTTTTCTGGGGGTATGCAGGGGTATGCTTACGCCTAAACATTTTTTGAATCTTTGTACTTTTGTCCATTTACTGCAATTATTTTTCCTGATTTGAATTACAAAATGTTGATTATCTTGAGTCAAAATGAGAGTACCCCTAAACATTTTTTTTTTAGAAAAAAGCACTGTCTCAATATATTGATGTACATGGAGAGTCCCTTCATGTATGGGACATTTAAACTGATTTTTTCCCCTTTCCATTGAAGTAAATGACAGACTTTTATAGTTAACTAGTCCACAGCAAACAGAAGGATCATGACTTCTAATTATTCACGGATAACTCTTGGGGTAGGCTAAGATTATTATTTTTAAAAAATTAACTGGCTAAATCCAATACAAATTTGTTCTTCCTCTTTCCCCTCTTTTAATGTACAAAATAGGAAGCTTATTTCTGCACTTTCAAACCTTAGAAAGGCCAACTTCCACACTCAGTGTATTAATGTAAATTTTTAAATCCCCTTTATACTTTTTGTTATGCTTTTGGATTAGGCTCTTTTGGAAAACAGGCAGCTATTTGGGAGTTCTGAATATATTCTGAATGCACTGTTTTCTTCAGGCAGAACAATTTGCACAGCGGTAAAAATTATAGTTAAAAATACTAACCCTGGGTAGGCATCTATTATACCCATTATCCTAGAAAAGTTTCTATGCAAATATTGTCAAGGATTTCAGCATAGCAGGAACATTTTCTAAGCCTTTAGAGTTGTTATGGTAGAAAATACTGCTAGTGAAAGTTGAAATAAAAAAAGCTGTATTGTTAGGAGGTCCATATTTTCCCCATTTTAATTGCCTAATGGTACTTGCCAAAGAGACTGTAATTTTATTCAGCTGTGTAGCTTACTTTATAAAGCTTCAACTGTTAGTTGTCATTATTTTTTGAAGAATAAATTGGCACCAAAGAATAAATTGTGTGTGGAAACTTGATGATCACACTAGGATGACTTTACTATCAGAAAGTCTGGGTACAAGAGCAAGACTAGTTCAGCCATCCTCAACCTGATGTCCGCTAGCAGGGGCTGGTGATTGTTGTAGTCTAACAACATCTAGCAGGCACCATGTTCAGAAAGTTTCTTCTAGATCTAGGGAGAGGATAGCTTAGAACACATATCAAAAAAAATTTAGTCTTCTAAGCACATATTTAGGACTATGACCTAATAATGTAATGGGAATACTGAGCAAACATCCATAGACCAACCTGTATGTCCTTGTGGAGTTGCTTTACTTAGATATGAAATGTCTTTTTAGAAACTCTAGGCAGTGGAGCAGTTAGGTAATTTTTAGTCTGGACTCAGCGGTCTTACAAAGCCTCCCTCTGTGCTCTTCTATGTTATCAGTGATACAAAACAGTTATTTCTAGTTTTCACCAAAGACATACTTGGTGAATATTCAGCAGCATCCTGTTTGGCTTTGGGATGTAAAAGCCATTCCATGTATTGCTTGCCTCATCACTCCTTGTATACTAGGATAAGGATTAAAGGTAAAGGTATAGGTACCCCTGACAGTTAGGGCCAGTTGCAGATGACTCTGGGGTTGTGCGCTCATCTCGCTTTATAGGCCGAGGGTTGGCGTTTGTCCGCAGACAGCTTAACCAATTAGTCCAGGATGTGTTTTGCTTTCTTAGTTGTGGAGGTGTACTATAACTGGACAGCTTGTAGGTTCATAACCCACTTGTCTTGTATTACATTTTCCTAATCAATACCTTTGTGATTTGGTTCTCTAATTATGTCACATTTTATTATTCAAACATCATACATTGACTTATAACAAACTTTCCCTGAAGAATAAATAAGCCAGAGACTTACTACAGAGATTAGACTTTATGGTCACCTAATGCTGCTGTTGAACTGTCATTTCTACTTAGAGAAATATTAGGTGCATAATGTATTATCTACAGAGGCTTACAGTTTAAAATAAATTGCTGAAGACAAAACTCACTACCCTTGGGTCTTCCAAAACTGAACTTTATTTTTCTCCATAGAGCAATTAGACACTTTTTCAAAGTTCCACAAAATACCAAAAACTACGTTGGATGAATAATGCAAATAAAAGCACTTTTACCGGCAATTTAATTGCCTTTGCAATTCACCCTAGTTTGTGTGTTCCTTCTTCAGTCACACTCATCCATGCAAAATTCTGGATGTTCTTAGTAGAGCTGCCTCCTATGTTATGGAGCAGAGGCAAAATAGATTATGCCTCTCTCGTTATAATCTAGTTCAGTACCTTTTAAAGGAGTCAGCATGCGTTTAACTATCTTAAAAACATTAGAAGATCCCTGCTGAATCAGAACAAGCCCATCCAGTTTAGCATCCTAGTCTCACATGGCCAGATGGCTATGGAAAGTTCACTAGCAGGACATGAGTGCAACAGCACTTTCCCCAGTTGTGCTCCCACCTACCAAGGAACTGATACTTATTAGTCTAAACCCCTTTTAAAGGACCTGATACCTATTTGTCTAAATCCCTTTTAAAGCCATACAGGTTGGCATTGATATGCCTCATGGCTTTCACTGAATCACATTTACCATTTTAATGCCTGTCCACCCAATTTTGGAGCTGTTTACAATCTCTTTTTGTTCTTGACAGCCTCTACCATTTGGTGTCATCAGGTCACCTTGCTGCTCATGCCTAACTCCAGATCATTTATGAACAAGCACAGGTCCCAGTACTAACCTTAAGAGGACTCCACTTCTTATATTTCTCTGTTGTGCACATTAGAAAATAGTAGCAGAAATATATATACTTTGCTGATATGGAAAACAAAGAGATTAGGTTAGGTTCAAAATAGCAGACAAAACTCAGGTGGGAGTTATGCACAACCATGCATATGGAGTTTTGAACATTCTTACTTTGCAGCAAGTCATCAGCACTTTAAATTGGAAACATGGTTTGCTTGTTCCAACGGGCAAGTGGAAACTTCCACACCTAGATTTAATACATTGAGCTCTTAAAAGGTAAAGGTACCCCTGCCCGTACGGGCCAGTCTTGACAGACTCTAGGGTTGTGCACCCATCTCACTCAAGAGGCCGGGGGCCAGCGCTGTCCGGAGACACTTCCGGGTCATGTGGCCAGCGTGACAAAGCTGCATCTGGCGAGCCAGCGCAGCACACGGAAACGCCGTTTACCTTCCTGCTATAAAGCGGTCCCTATTTATCTACTTGCACTCGGAGGTGCTTTCGAACTGCTAGGTTCTTGTGTGCTATTGGTCCTTTAGATGTAAGCTCACATAGGAGGAGCCCATGCCTTGCCCCCTTCCCACAACAGCGTCTCCCTGTAATGGAAGCGGTGTTGCTATGGAAAGAAATCATAGCATGGGGCTTCTTCCCATGACCTTGAACTTTTAGAAAGGAAGGAGGAGGAGGAGCCTATTGCAGAGGCTGATGTAAGAATGGGCATTCATTGTCATTGAACTGCCCTTCTTTCTTCTTTTGTTATGGTTTTTCAACTTCACTTTGTATTTCTGTGTTAATGTGTTATGTTTTAATACTAACCTCAGAACATGCCCATCTTTTTTCTTATTTTTGTAGAAAGTAAATGTTTGCTATAAGTAAGTTTTATTATCTGAGATATGCAAAAAAAATCAAAGCAGCTGTTATTTACACACAAGTTGTAAACCTATAAGAGGTTTTTTTCATATCTGTATAAAGTGGGTTTTTCTTTCAACTAATTAACCTTTTATTTATTTCTAGTTGTATTGCTTGATACAACCTCTGCAATTGGAGAGCTAGGATGGAAAACCTATCCTCTAAATGGGGTAAGTCTATCTATTTAGATTTTCATTATTCTGCATTTGCAGTTTTAAAATAAAGTCAAACAAATGGGCAGTAACTTTGAGGACTAATGCAGTAGGGACAAGTGTACTCAGCTCTATGAAAAACTGGGATTTAGTAAATATTTCTAATAATAGAACTGCATACATAAAAGGCTATACATACAAAACAGCATAAATATTTATGACAGTTAGGATTTTTGTTGTTAAGGTGTGAATATCTTTTTTTGCAACCTTGTGAAAATTATGATTTACTGTTTTAAAAAGTATATGAATGAAATTGAATGTTATACTTCAAATCATATTGAGCATGATTTAAAATGTATATTAGGGCTATCTGAAAAGTGTAAATAGGAAATTTCCCTACTTGCTGTTAAGAATGAATGTTACCTAGATTTTGTGTTGTCAGGTTTAAAAGTTCATTATTGCAAACATTAACCCCAGTTCAATGAACCATCTGCAAAACAGGGTCCCATTGCTAGCCATGGAAGTCATGGATCAGCAAATGCAAGCTGTTGCTTAACAAGGGGAAAGCCCTAGCTGCACTTGCATTAGTCAGCTGTTGGATTCTGGCCGTGATGTTATGCAAATATAAAATACTGAGGATACAAATTGTTGGGAGTGCTTTATGAAGCCTCAGCTGTCATAGCTGGTGAACTGCTAGTCTTGCCACATTTTGTTATAAGTTATTGCAACACTCCTATTTGTAGAAATGAAACAAAGTTTGAGAATACTATGGGTATGCAATAAACCCATGGAGGGATTCTGTACACCTGTTTCAATCTTGGTAGGAGACTAATATATAAACATGATAGCTCCAGTAAATAAAACATGAACAGCAAAACAATCAGATCTAGCCTAGCCTTTCTTCAGTAGGTCCATTCGCTCCTTCTCGGACAGGAGGCTTTGCAGGCGAGCCCCGGGGTTCCTCTGTGAACTGGCCTATTACAGGCTGGATCGTCCTTCTGCTGCCAAATTGGCCAATGGCGGCAGGAATTAGAGGACATTCCCCTGGGCATGGGACCAACTGACCAATAACGGCACTTGGCCCCACGCCCAGGGCAAAAATAATTTCCCGGCCTGCTGGGCCTTTTGGCTTCTCTCTTGGCTTCTGTTGTTCAAGGATCCTTCCAGGACTGCCAACTTGACTAAAATATTGGGGTGGCTCAGGTAAGCCCTGCCCCACATAATATATGACACAGCGCACGCACACACTACTTCAATGGCAATGCCCATCAACATGGGAGAAGGGCCTCCTCAAATATTTTATTGGGGAGGGGCGAAGGGACCTCAGCCCCTAGGAGTTGGTTCCTACAGCTCCTTTTGACATTACATTACTGGTGTATAAGCCACTGCGGTATGTGGTCTACTCACTGTGGTCAGGTAATGTCAAAAGTAATGTCATGTGAGAATGACATGTCCATGATGTGGCCCCTTCAGATTCTAGCATTGTTGAAATTTTCATAATGGGCACCTCTGGTGAACCACTTATCTCCAGCTTTGCTTATGTGATCTCAATCTTATGGCACTATTAAGGTATGAAGGGATTATTTAACAGGTCTTGGAATCAGCTTCTGATTGGCAAATGGAAGTAACTTCTTGCAAAAAAGAATATTGACAGTCCACACGCTTTTCTGTGCATAGCAGTACCTATAAAACTAGGCCCTATATGTTTACAGCTGGAAGTAAGTGGCAGGAGTGCTCTCATGATTAAAACATAAAGGTGGGAGCAGCTGTAAATTCATAATTCAATTTGATTGGTGCATGTGAGAGATTGAGAAAAGGAGATCCCCCCCCCCCCTTAGAAATCATTAGTTCTTCACTTCAGAGATCAGGTTACGCTTTCCACTTGGCTAGTTCACTTAACAGCACATTGGAGGAACTTGTATAGTTCAACTTTTAATTAAGATGCAATATATTTAAGCACTTAATCCATTTTATAGATTAGCTTCTTATCCTGAGAACTCTTTAAATTAAGCAATTCTGTTGGCAGTATATAATTTATTTTTATGTGTTGTGTTGCCTTTTCAATGCTGAGTTTTTATGACGATGCTTGAGATGGTACAAAATAATCAGAGATGTGGGGCACATATCACCATGCAACTCCTTTTCAATTTAGTGAGTTTTGTGCAGCAGAACGCCCTGCTTGGTTGTGTGCACAGAGTATTGAAAGTGGTTTAATTTTTGTTTCCTCCTTTGGCTATTTTTTCTAGGAATATATATTATATTTCCTCAATACTGAAATATATATTTTTTAAAGTTCTTTTAGTGACTCTGCCCTTAGGGACTTTAAGCAATATGGCATTTCTTAATCTTAGACTGTTTTCAAGTTTATGGATTTAATTTTTCAAGGTTTTACAATCCTTTTTATTCTCAGGTTGTATTTCCAGTCTATTAATAAGTACAATTTACATTTGCAGTCCTCTGTATTTTATATTTTTAACTCTGAAATGTGTTTTCCTTGGAAAACAGAGAGAAAACAAGATGTGGTATACTGTATTTATTATTATATTCATCTGCAGAATCCTTCTTAAAATCAATAGGATGATAAGAGGCAGATGACTCCAATTTTTTAAACCAATTCATCTTCATCTGAGATTAAAAGTCCCACCAGATTACTCCTTAACTGATGCTGGTAGTAGCCAGATGAAACTGGGTGTTTTGAAGGAGATGGCAGAGCTAGGGTCAAAGAGCCACTGCATTCTAAACCAGTCAAGTTAATGGCAATGAGCCTAATTCAGGCCTATCGGCCTGCAGTTAGAATTATACAGTACTAACACTCACCTTCCACTCAGATTGGCAGAAGTAACAGGGCTCTGAAGGCAGCAGAGATTCCACCGCTCTTTACTGATAAAATAAAATAAAATACAAATTGTAATGTAAATTACCAAAGACTTGTTCAGAAGGGAATGGGAAATGAAAATATATTGAGATAGAGGGAGAAATATGGGATAATGAACCAAAAATGGCTGCTTAGTGTGCAAGGGGAAAGAGGTGACGTGCTGATGTTGAAAGTCTGAAAGGGAGACTAAATTAGAAAAATGAAAGAGCATGATATTACCTTCTTACATTTATCCTTCCTTTATTATTTATCCAAAGCATGCCAAAGGGTAGGAATCCTCAGTGTTGGCACCTAAAGGGAACTTCCGTGTGAACGTAAGGGCAGGGTGATAATCTTTACTTTTCAAAATGGGGTGGAGTGTTAGCCAATAACCAGTTTCCTGATTTGGACATAATGGAAAGGTATAGTTAACAGAACACATGAATGGAGGAGCAAAGCAGCTGAGTGTGGGGAGAACAAGGCTAATTTACATCTTGGATTATTAAACTGAGAGATGACTGCTGAAACACAACCATTCCGTTGAAAGCCTGAGGAACCTTCACCCCACACACCCAATTAGAACTATCAGGGGTCCTAATTTGGCCACCAAGGAAGTTTTCCCCAAGCCATGCCTACATCCTCCACATCTGGCATTTTATATGAATTGGGCTGCAGCCACACACAGAGAGACCAAGAAGAAAATTTATCAGCATTGTTTTTTTGAGAGGTGAAAGTTTAATACCACCAGTGAGTGATAGAGGTTTTTTCAGCTGCTAAGAGAGTCTGTTAGTCTTGTTTGAAATTCACTAATATTAATTAAACCCTAGAAGTGAGCATTAAAAAGAGCTCTGAATAGGTCTATACGAATAACTGAATACGGCATATTCTGTTTCTTTGTAAAAATTAGAGGCATACATTTCTGAAAACTGTCAAGTTTAGACCCTTATGTTGATTACATGACTGCTCTTTAAAATGATACCCAGACATTCTGTTTTATTATTTCCATCCATCTGAAGAAATTAATGAAAACCCAGTATCAAATTCCTATACTCGATTCTGGGGGGAAACAAGCAAATTAGAGAAGACCAAACTGCTTGCTACTCCCCACTATACCAACAGCTTCCTCACTACCTTCAGTGTCTTCTTTCTCCCCCAAATCTGTAATCTCTATTACCATTTTATCACTTCTGAATAGGTGGGGGGGGACATATCATGTGTATTAGATAAAGCTTCAGAACTGCTGGGAAGATCTGTGAAGGGTTTGCTTTCTGGTGTGCTGCTTCGCTCATTGTTTGAGTGACAATTTTCCTCATGTTTCAATCATTTGTTATTTTCTCACTTTTATAATTCCATAAGCAGGAGTTGGGCTCAGTATTTCAGAAAAGGGCCCAGAAAATTATTTGTCATTGGACCTACTAAAATCAGAAGGCCATTTCATGAAATGTGCATGTAGGCTGTGTGGTAATACTGCCGAGAGAGAGAGAGAGAGAGAGAGAGAGAGAGAGAGAGAGATCTGAAAGATCAGGTTTATCTTTAGAACTGTGTTAATCAGAAATAAGGTGTAATCAGTTATGGATTTGGAAGAAATAGGTGGTACATGGCAATTCTGTACAACAGTGGTTTCTGGTGTATTGAAACTCCATTCATGTGATTCTTGCCTAGAGCTGACATTTCGTGATCAAGGTGCATAACTTTCAAATTTTTATTTTAAATTTTTATTGGAAATTTTATTTACAACATAACATAAACCCCCTACCCCAATACAGAAACCCACCCTCATTAAACATGAACATAACATACAATAAGCATAACATACAACAATGCAAACAACCAAATAAAATACTTCATTTTTCCTGTATCTGGCTTCCTTATTTACTTCTTCTAAGCTGTTTCCTTTTGAGTAATTATTAAGATTTTTCTAAATTATAACTTAAATATCCACAAAGTCTCCTGCAGACATTAATCGAAACAAGTTTAGGTATGTATTTTAGGGCCAGGTGCATAACTTTCAAATATCCTTATGTGAGAGATAAATGGACATAAGAAGCTGCCTTATACTGACTTTATCCAGTGGCCTACCTTAGCTCCGTAATGACTATGCTGACTGGCAGCTGTCTATACTGTCAGGTTCCACTGTTTCTTTCAAGTGTTTCCTTTCCAGTCCTATTGTCTGCTACCTCCTTTACCGACCATGGTCAAGAGCAGAGTGGTGAACAAGGCAGGGGCAGGAGTAAGTCCACCTAAAGTTGCTACTTTTCTTTCTTTCTTCAGCAGGATCGCTCTGTCTTAAACAGGTTGAAATATATCAGGCAACACTTTTCCCTGAATGGAAATGCAGTGGTGGAGAAAGCTGAATTTTGGCTGTTACACAGCTTTTATTTATTGTTCGAATAAGTACATAAGATAAATAAGACTAGTTCAAGGTAGCTAACACGAAACAAGATGTCAAAGCAACATAAACATGCAAAAGTAAAAAACTTGAAACACAAACCTAAGACCAGTAGAATAAAAAAGAAATCATCCAACTAAAACCAATTTCAGCAGAGCTTTTATTTTTTAAGTCTCAGCAAATAAAAACACTTACGAACCAATGCTGTTTATAAGAAAAAGGAATGTTGGGTTTTTTGTTTGTTTTACTGCCCAGTAAAGGGACATTAGGGACGCGGGTGGCGCTCCCGCTGTTCGGTCCCAGCGCCTGCCAACCTAGCAGTTCGAAAGCACCCCTGGGTGCAAGTAGATAAATAGGGACCGCTTACTAGCGGTAAGGTAAACGGCGTTTCCGTGTGCGGCTCTGGCTCGCCAGAGCAGCTTCGTCACGCTGGCCACGTGACCCGGAAGTGTCTCCAGACAGCGCTGGCCCCCGGCCTCTTGAGTGAGATGGGCGCACAACCCTAGAGTCTGTCAAGACTGGCCCTTACGGGCAGGGGTACCTTTACCTTTAAAGGGACATTAGCAAAGAGGCAAAACAGACATCCCTTAGAAGTTCCAGAGCTTAGGTGCAGCCACTGAAAGAGCCCACGCCCTACGTTCCCTACAACCACATATTCACCTGAGGAAGTTGGGGCATTCAAGAGGGCCTCCACTGAAGATTTAGCAGGTTAATATTAAAGGAATAAGAGCCTTGCTAGGACAAGAGGTGCTAAATTTACTCTCACCGTAGCTTCAAAAGCCATAGCTTTCATCTCAGTGGATCAATTTGAAGCTTACACTTTCAAGGCTATCTTTACAAGGGGAAGGGCAACAAACACTATTTTATTTTTAAATGAATGCTGAGCCTGGAATCCACATGGTGCCAGTGTTAAACGGGGAGTTTCTTGTGAATCTTCCAGCACATCAGTAAGCTGTGCTTACTTTTTTATATGCACACCTGTGTCTAAAATAGCTAATTAGAGCACATCTGCATTGAACAGTCTAGTGTGAGCACCCCAGATTGTTTGGCTACAGCAGGACTCCCGAGAACATGTAATCCCTGTGATTGCAGCTATTGTAAATGCTTCCTTGTCAGTTAGCAAGCTTCCGATGAAATTAACCACAGATGTAATTACTTCACTTCATAAATGTATTCCACTCCCTGGTGAGCTCTTCTAAGGCTTTGAATAATTTCCAGTTGCTGATTTATTTATTTATTTAAAAGTTTGAGGAAGGAGTCTGTGGTGCTAAATTTATCATACTATGCAAACAGTTGTTTCATATTGTTGATTTTGAGGATTTTGTGGTTTGTTGCTTGCTTCCAGTTGATGTATGATTTTGCTCTTTCCTTTCATAATGATTCACAGTATATTTTTCACTCAACCATAGAATATTTGTCTTTTCCTAAACCAATTTGATAACATTGTTAGGCTCTCTGGCATCTCACTTTCGCTCTTCCCCTCTCCCTCTCTTTCCATTGTTTATCTCATAGCTGTCAGTCCACTAGCAGTTTGTTAGCTATGATCATTTGTCTTGAAGTGATACATGTTTGTAGCTTCTCAAGGCTTTTAGGGCCAAACTAGATGTATCATTAGAAACCACACCATGAATTTTCCTTCTGAAACAACAAGTGTGGACACTTTGCACTGCTGATGAAAGTCACACCTCCCCATGTGGCTTCTTGGGACATATTTAGTGGCATGTCTGATTTCATCCTTAGACAATGGCCAATCTGGGAGGACACACTCTGCATTGACCCTGATGGGCCAAGATTGGCTTGCAGACCAGAGGTTCCTTGCCTCTGATGTAGGTCAGTCCCTTATTGAAAGGCAATATGTCCTTTGTTTAAAATTGTGGTAGGAACCTGCAGCTTCAATTGCAAGTAGCCTTCAGTGTCCAAAAACACTATACACATTACAGCCCACGCTTGTTCTCCAGATTGCATTTCTGACATCACTTCTCTCTCTCTCTCTCTCTCTCTCTCTCTCTCTCTCTCTCTCTCTCTGTCTGTGTGTGTGTGTGTGTGTGTGTGTGTGTGAGCATGCTCAATTCTATTCTGTTTGCTAAAAGAAATTGATTTGGTTTGAATATTCACCCAGTTGGAAAAGTACAGTTTGTATGTTTATAGTCACACAGACAATAGTGAAAAGGGCAGTAAGTGTAAAGAATAAGAAGTCTACTTGAATATTTGAAATCTTGGGAAAGATGGGAAATGAGCTTGTATACTGAACATAAAGTCAATGTTTATGGAAATTCATATCTGTATATGTTCTGATATATTTTAGAGGCTAGGGAAGTACCACTAACAGTAATTTTATTCAGAATCACCCCCTGAAGCTATCAAGTGGAGTAGTTGCATGTCACTGCCTCAGAAATGTTTCAGAAATTGCCATGTTTCCACAGATATCGTGATGCAGGAGCAAAGTTCAAGCACTTGTCATTAGAGATTCTGTTATTTTCAAAAAGACTCAAACTCTCCTTTTAGCCACAAAGTTGGCACCTTATAGCTAGGTGTCTAACTATGTTAAATGTAGCACTACAGCATTGTATGTATCAAATCTGAAGAACCATTGAGTATCAGGCTCAAAAAATAAATATACATTTTTTGTGATTTTCATTATCTCATCCATCCACATAGGTAAGTTGTTAAGATTTCTATTCTACAAATTGGTGAGGCTGAGATATAAAAGATTGTCCAATACCATTTAGTACATCAAGGGTTATTCTGGACTTCTCTCTCATATTTGGGAATAGCAGCCTGTCCACTTGGTAGCAGAGAATGCCTGTGTAACTGAAGCTATCACTCTAAAAAAAAAAAAAAATGATGTTGTTACATTAAGAACTGGGCAGCCTGGATTCAAGTGTGCTAGCTCCTGCAGTTTCTGAGTTGCTCCGTATTTTAAAATTAAAACTATTTTATTATTATTTTATAATCTGTAAAGGTTATTTCCCCACTTTAAATTAAAATTAAAATTATTATTATTATTATTATTATTATTATTATTATTATTATTATTATTTATTTGTTTCATGTGAGCTGCCCTGAAAACTTTTTTTGTTCTGAAACTGAAGGGCACATTTAAGAATTTTAAAGAAAGCAAAACCAAACCAATGCTTGCTGCCAATCTGAAGGGCACTGCTTGTAGAAGGGACCCGCCTAAGGAGGTCAAAGGAGATGTACTGTGGGAAGGGGAAGAGGGAGGAAGGCAGGCAGCAGGGGAAGGGAGGGAGCAAGCAACAAGCTGAGGGAACTGCTGGCTTCCCTGAACAGCCTACAGACTTAGACATCAACAAAAACCTAGTGTGCGAGTTGCTGCAGGCACTGGCTTACATCTGAACACTAGAGACACAAACCTTGTCCTACTCATCTGATGACATCTGCAGCACTAGTATGGAGGCCATCCAACAGTTTCTGTGTAGAAAATTAGGAACTGAGTTGGAAAGCAACCTAAGAGAGACTTTGGTGGATGGAGTCAGCAGGATGGTAGCAAAATATGCAGAGAATGAAGCTGAATGACAGACAAAAGAATCAGGTGATACCAAACTGGGAGGGGTAATTAATGTTGCAGAAGACAGAACTGGGATTCAAACTGACCTTAACAAATTGGAGAACTGGTCCAAAACTAACAAAATGAATTTCAGTAGGGACAAATGTAAGGTTCTGCACATAGGCAGGAAGAACCAGATGTACAAATATAAGAAGGTGGGGGACACCTGGCTTACTAGTAGTACATGTGAAAAGGATCTAGCAGTCTTAGTGAACCACAAGGTTAACATGAGTTAACAGTGTGATGCAGCAGCAAAAAAACCTAATGCTATTCCAGTTTGACCAAACTGCAGGAGGCAGTGGAAGACAGAAGTGCCTGGCGTGCTCTGGTCCATGGGGTCACGAAGAGTCGGACACGACTAAATGACTAAACAACAACATTCCAGGCTGCATAAACAGAAGTATAGTGTACAGAGGTAATAGTACCTCTGTATTCTGCCTTGGTGAGACCACACCTGAAATACTGTGTCCAGTTCTGGGTGTTACAATTTAAGAAGGATAAATTGACAAGCTGGAACGTGTGCAGAGGAGGATATCAGGATGATCAGGGGTCTGGAAACCAAGCCTTATGAGGAATGGTTGAAGGGGCTAGGTATGTTTAGCCTGGAAAAGAGAAGACTGAGAGGAGATATGATAGCCATCTGAAGGGCTGTCACATGGAAGATGGGGCAAGCTTGTTTTCTCCTGCCCTGGAGTGTAGGAGTCAAACCAATGGCTTCAAGTTATAATAAAGGAGATTCTGACTAAACTTAAACATTGGGAAGAACTGTCTTACAGTACAAGCTATGTCACTATGGAATGGACTCCCTCAGGAGGTTGTGGACTCTCCTTCACTGGAGGTTTTTAAGCTAAGGTTGGATGGTCATCTGTCTTGGATGCTTTAGCTGAGATTCCTGCATTGTAGGGGGTTTGACTAGATAACCTTTGGAATCCCTTCCAACTACGATTCTTTGACATTTCTGGAGTACAAGAAGCAGACGTGGCCATGGAGCAGATGCTGGCTGACACATACAAGAACAAGCTCCTTCAAATGGCCTGTGAGTCACACCAGCAAGATCTTGGCTGTGAGTCCTGAAGACCTGCTCCCTGCGTTACAAGCCTTTTTCCCACCTGGTCTGGGAGGGTGGGGCCCTGACTGACTCCAGCTACAAAAGCTGCTAAACACACTCTTGGGCTGTGGTATTGTTTAGGGTGCTTTGTTTGGGGTTTTTTGTTGTTAATGATATTAATTTTTGTATCTTTAGTTTTAGATCTTATGACTTATGTGGATATTATTTCAATTTGGTTGTGTACTTTTTGATGTGTTCTGCGACTGGACCTAATGGTCAGGGGTCCCTTTACCTTTTTATTTATGAATTTTGTTATGTTTGTGATTATGTTGTAAGTTGCCTAGAGCATGGTTTTAACTATGGGAAAGCAACATAAAAATAAAATGATGGTGATGATGATGATGATAAAAACAGGATTAAGATGCACTTGGTGCAGTAAACATCTGGTCCAGTACTGATTCTGCTTAGCAACCTCACATTTAGCTCAATGACCCAATGTTGACTTTATATTGGTTGTTTAAATTCTTCCACAATGCAGTGTCATTGTGGTCTGAGGCAAATATATCCTCAACCACCACCACCCGTCCTGCAGAAAAAATCTGCAGCTATGTGGAGCCTTTCACAACTGAGGTGGCATCTATCAGCTAAAGAGTGACTGGCTGGTTCTTGGAAATGTATGGAAACTGGCTGCCTAGTCTGGTGTTGAAGGTTTTTGCCCAATGTATTTCAAGGTCCCTGCACTAATGTCCTTAGAGTTGCACAATATTAAGACCTAGCACTTCATGAACACAATGCCCTATATGGGAAACTTTTCAAGGGTTGCATTAATGGTCAATGACCTGTCAGGTAATTATGGATAAAAGCACGGGCTGTCTTTATCCATAGTTCCCAACTTTCTTCATCTTGTGGTCTGCACCTTTTAAAATCACGTTTAGTTTTCTACAATATGCTCTTACTGTGATTTATATTGTCAATATAAGTAATTAAAAAGAGCAATTAGCACGTAATATATGAATGCAACCAGTTCACTGCACCAGTAGATATTATTGTTTCTCTAATTAGGGCCTTTCTGTGTTGGGAAATATGTTAGTATCCATTTCAAGTCATAATGGCTTAAAGGGGTTGATGGAGTTCCTTTTTAACTCCAGCATAGCTAAAGAGATTGCTTTGGCTCTCTGTTTCATGTGGGATAGCTAAGGGGATTGACTTTAGCTCCCTGATTCTTGCCATGATGATTAAGGGGATTTGCTTAAATACCCCATTTCATGTGGTATAGCTACTGTAAAAGGATTAGCTTTAGATCTCATTTTCATGTGGGATAGCTAAAGGGATTAGCTTTAGCTCCTCATTTCATGCCACAGTAACTAAGGGCATTTACTGGAGCTGCCCATTTAGTTGCTCTAAGGACTCCTGCCTTTTATAACAGCTTTATCTTTTCCTACTAGTATCAGATAAAAATAATCAGGTTGTATGTGTATTTTTATTCCAGTTACCACACACTACATGGCACTTAATTTTTTTTTTCTTAAAATGATTAACCTAGCACCTTTTCTGTGTATGGATTTAAAACAAGTCATAGTAACGCTGACCATCTCTCAGCCGATTAACAGTGCTTTTTTCCTTTAAAAAATGTTTAGGGGTACTCTCATTTTGACTCAACAAAATCACCATTTTATAGTTCAAATCAGGAAGAATAAATACAGTGAATGGACAAAAGTACAAATATTCACAAAATGTTTATGCGTACCCCCCAGAAAAAATGCACTGCTGATTAGACATCCTCCTTTTACACCCTTCCTAGTCTCTGCATTCAACATGCTATATTGTCTGCACTCGCTCTAATGTCTCTTTACTCCACTTCTATGTTCACAAAATCTGCTGTCCAGTTCCTTCTATCTCTTATTTGCTCATCCCATAATTGTTGTGCATGTCACTAACTGGAACCTTGTTTTTCTATGTTTATATGTTGGTCCTCACAATATGAATACCAATTTACAACGTAGAAGCTTTCCCTAGGCCATTTCTGGAACTTGATCTCAAATTCTCCCTGACTCCAGTTCCAGTGGGGTATCCATTATTTATTTTTCTCTTTCCTATTAAAAAAAAAGTAAAACCAGGAGGACATTAGCAATGTAACATGATATTTACAACACAAAATGGTATTGATTTGAACCAGAGAATTCAGGGGTGTCTTGTTGGCATTAACTTGCCAGTATAGCACATCCCAAATATGTCATGATGCCAAGCATAAAGGAGCAAACAGGTGTTACTGCAATGACTACCATAAGGTTTTATCTTTGGGGAGGTCTTTTCACAGATTGCATTAAACTTAGTAACTTTCACATTCTTTTTTCTGACACTTAAACTGTATAAGAACATTAACTTCCCATCCACACACGCACATATAAAATGCACGGGTTTTTCTCCCAAGCAATATTGCCATATGCACCAGTAAACATCAATGAGAGTTATGTATAAATAATAAGGGGGCGAATTGCAGCTTTTGTGGATAACATCTAAAAGCTAAATATAAATAAATATGCACAGATTTCAAAGAAAGTAAGACACTATATATTACAGTTGTGATGATTTGTGAATAGATGCAGGGCTCTGTGCTGGACACTAAATGGGCATTTAAATTCTTTCCAATGGCAGTCCTTTTGATGTACTGCTACTAGATAATGCGCCTTTATTAAAATTCAGAGTACATTTTATACCCTACAAGTAGGAATATTCAGGGGGGAAAGATATGGCACTTCAGTAAGAAAGCAATAGCTCAGTAGTAGAGCACATGCTTTGCATTTATAAAGCACCTTCTTCAGTCCCTTGCTTCTCCACTACAGGGAGGAATCTTCGGGGGCTGGACTGGAGAAGCCCTCTGCTGAAGACACTAGAGCAGGCATAGGCAAACTCAGCCCTCCAGATGTTTTGGGACTACAATTCCCATCATCTCTGACCACTGGCCTGTTAGCTAGGGATGATGGGAGTTGTAGTCCCAAAACATCTGGAGGGCTGAGTTTGGCAATGATTCTCTAGTGCAGGCATATGCAATCAGAGTAAGCAGTGGTAGTCGACATTAACCAAAGGCATATCATAGCAAGTAGAAACAAGCTTAGAAGCAAATCCATATTCAGTCTCCTCTTCCATTTTTCTATAATATCTGGTATTCAGAGGTATACTTCCTCTGTCCCACTTACCTACCTTGGCTCAGCGCCCAGCTTCAACTTCTTCCTCCTGGAAGCATGACTGGTGTCAACACTTAGCATTTCAGCATCAGATAAAAGTGTGCCTGTTTGCCCAAGTGTTTGCAGGATTTTAGCCTGCCACTGTAGCCTGCACTGAGTGCCATTGTAGGTTCTCTAGGGTTTTTTGAGTGATTTGTATTGTTGTTTTCTCTGCTATTTATTTGTTTTTGTGTTTGTGGTTTCAAATGAAGTGTAGTGCACCCTGAAAACTTTAGATGAAGGGTTGGCTAAAAATATATTCCATAAATACATTGTTTTACTTATTTGACATCATTCCCGCTTCCCATGAAATTCCTTTTGTGTTTTGAAAAATGTTGGATTTGATGGTATCCTTTACCCTCTTTACCTATTGCTTAAGGTCCCTATGTTTCTGGGTGCCTGATTTATATTTTTAGTCAGACATGGGCGTAAGAAGTGTGTATGCATATTAATTATACATAGTTGACAAATGCCCATTATACATTGTTTCCTCTCCCTGGGAACTGTCAGATATTCTGGGTATCAAGGAAACTGCTTTCTGAAAGAAAGAAAGAAAGAAAGAAAGAAAGAAAGAAAGAAAGAAAGAAAGAAAGAAAAGCTTTTTTTCAGATTCATTTTAAATATTGCTATTTGTACTTGTATATTTTGCTCTGCTAAATTTATATTGTTCAAGTGATTTTGCAATGATTTTATTGACTAAAAATGCAAATTATATTAATAAACATGCATGCACATAACATTTGATACAATAGACGTCTTGACAGCATACCTTCTTGGCTGAGCTCTATTGTTAAATCTTATTTGGACTGTGGGAAGACTGCAAAGATACCGACTTAAGCAAGTTGTAAGATCGAAAAATGTATTCCTTTTTCCCGCTCCTTCCAGTTTATACATGGTATAACATATCTTGGCACTGTGTGTTGTTCCACAGTTTCATTTGCCTTGATGTAATCTTGCACATGGCAAAGCCCTATCCAATGGCTTCAATATACATAAATATGTTTGCACTTTACAAAACTGCCTCCTGAATTAACTAAGTGAATGGGGCCTCTTATAGAAGGGGAAACTGTGTGTATGCAGTGGAACTCCTGGATTAAAAAGGAATCACTGAATTAGGACAATTATCTCATTTCCCGGGTTACCAATTACAACTACACACTTCTGTTATTTGCTGACAGCCTTGAACAGTTTAGACAGCAAACATGTCCTAGAGAGACAAGCCTAATCTATGCATTATTTCTTCATATGCACCACAAATAGAAACAAGAAAATGTAAAGCTAATACATTTCCTTACTTTCCTTAGACACTTTTGCTTGTTTATGCATTTCTGAATCAAAGTCACTGTAATCACACTAGTCACTCCTGGATACTTAGAAAGGTGTTGTTTTCTATTTGATTCATCATTCTTTTTTTTCCTAAACTAACATTATAAAGATGCTGACCAACATAGTATTTAAAATGGAGAATTATTGATCTTGAGATTTTAAAATTCCCTTTAAAGTTAAAAGTATTTTTATTAATTATTAAATATAAAAGCGTACACAATCTTCCTACCATTATTTTAGTTTGTGTGTTCCCACCACCCCTTTTCAGTAAATGACAAAAAACAATGTGAACTTTAGGCTATATTCTAGTGCTTATATTTGGAGAACATGGGGTTGTAATTACACTGTTTTCCTGTGGTAGATTTTTTTTATATTATAGCTCCCATAGCCTGGCACAAAATCCTAAAAAAGCCAGCTATTTCTCTGAGAAAAAGAGAGGAACTAAATGTTTCTAAAAGCCTAGGTTCCCAAAACATCATTTGCTAATATATTTACTTATTGTAAGCATTTATCTATCCTGCCCTTCCATGAATCATTCCAAGGAGAATTAAGATAATGAAAAATAGACAATTATCAGGTACAAAAATAAAACCCAATAAACATGTTAAAATGGCCAAAAGCCAGCACAACTCTGAAACTGATGGGATATGCAAGAGTCTTTGCACAAGATTTTAACAATCAGGGAGATTCTACCTTGTTTTTAATCCATTTGGGGCCATAAAAACCATAGCCAGTACTTTGAATTGCAGTTAGTGTACAGAAACAAACAAGAAGCTGTTTTTTACAAGAGAGGAGAGCAGGAGGAGAGAAATATTACCCAGAGATTGGAATTTATTTCAGAGATGCATTAAGAATTGTTATTTAATTTTATAGGTTTTTAAAAAATAGTTTCCAATTTTAGTAATGAAGATTGAGGCTTTTTCAGATTCAAGAAATTAAACACCATTCACATCAATTGATAAGGAGGTTTGAAAAACAGCTGAACAGAATAAACACTATATTACAACAAGCACTGGAGCTTATCTCCTTTCTGTTCCACCTACATTTACAAGGGAGGAATTTGATCCCATAACCAGCTGCTGTTAACATTTTGGCTGCTGCATTGTGCAGTGCACTGAAGTTTCTGGATACTTTTTAAAGGAAGCCCCATGCAGAAGTCATTGCAGTAGTACAAAGAGAATATAACTAAGGTATCCGGCACCATGGTCAGATCCAACTTCTTTAGGAACAAGCATAGCAAGCGCACAAATTAGACAGAAGCACTTCTGGACATGAAATGCAACCAGGTTATATACCTGAGGAGTGCAACCCCATCCAAAACAGATTGGATTTATATTCGAGTATCAACATTTCTGCAGACTAGGTGCACTCCTGTCTTGCCTGGATTAAGTTGCAGTTTGTTCACACATATCTAGCCCATTACCAACACCAAAAACCAGTACAAATGGGAAGAAGACATAGAGCCATTAGTATGCTGATGATGACACTCAAAACATATATCCAATTTCCCCTCATTATTTTTATGTAAATTTTAAAAACCATAGGTGACAATAGGAAGCATAGCTAATAAGATAGCCTCCTCCGGAGCTGACCCTGTAGGAAAGACTAGAACCACAGTAGCACAATATCGCCAAGTCCATCATGGCCATGCAGTCTAGAAGGATCCCATGATCTATGGGAAGTGCTCTTCCATTCCCACATTCTCAGCATGTTCACACTCCTGTCTCAGTGATGTCTACACTGGCTTGGCCATGTCCACAGATTGGAAGATGGCAGGATTCCCAAGGATGTGCTTTTCGGGGAGCTGGCTTCAGACACCAGGCCGTTGACACACCAATTCTGTGTTACAAATATGTCTGCAAATGAAACCTGAAGGCTGCCATGTGGGAATCCCTTGCGGACCACCACAGTGCTTGGAGACAAACAACTAAGTCATGTACTGTATTCACAGCAGTGACCAGAGGAGTAATGACTGCTGGGAGGAACACAGAGAGAAGAAAAGCCATGGTGCCTTCATCCAGCAGCACAACTGGATGCCTTCATCCCAACTGTAGCAAAACATGTCTCTCCGTTATCAGTCTCTACAGCCACAGCAGGCACTGTAAGTCTCCAATGACTTCACCCCCAAAGGCACACTCCTCCATTGTCTTCTGAGACACACAGATGCCAATAACAAAAAGCAATGGTAATTATGTTGTATTCCCAGAGGCATTTTGGAAATTCATCTATAGACAAAATATCCTAGGAATTCCTAGAGGAGCTAAATGAGTTTCAGTGGAGCTCATGAAAGTTTTGGGAGAGTAAATATACACCTGCCAGCATGCATTCCTACTGGAATGGCTCTTTTTAATGTATGCTGCATCACAAGGAAGATTGCACTTATTTTCAATGCCAATAGAACTTTTTCATGCAAAGTTATGAGACTTCTGTGTTTTCACTCTGCACAGTGAATTTATTTCCTTTCACAGCCATGACAAAATTTTCATCTCTCCTCCCTCGCCCCCCATTCCTCTCCTTGAGTTGTCAGATGTACTTTTTATTCTGGATAAGTAATTCCTTTCTAAAATTGGCTTCTCTCTCTTTCCTTTCATCTTCCCCCTCTCCCTGAACTTGGCAGCTACATTAAGGCACTTTGATGTCAATACAATTTACCCTCCTTGGAAAGCATAAGCTAATTGTTATTTGGCAACTATAAGATGGCTGGCTACCTGTTACCTATGTACAGTTAAGCGGCTGCTAAATTCTCTTTACTGGGCTCCTTTTTATTGCTGCTGTCTCAGTTTTGCATTGCTGGCTGCATTTTCTCCTGGCTTTCATTTGTTCCCATTTTATTTGTTGTATTCAAAGTCACCTAGTTTTTGACTTCTTCCTTCTAGTTTTATCCACATGAATGCAGATGACTGCAACAGAGGAGCACTAATGCTTATGGGCAGGTGAACACACTTTATTAATCCAGACAGCTTGCATACACTTCAGGATGCTAGCCATACTTTGTCAACCACAATCCCTTTGTTTCTTTTCTTTGCTGCAATATTTGAATACTAATTACGCTGTTCTACATCCCTTTGAGCTCAACTAGCACAACCAATTCAGCTCCTATCCACTGATTGGTTATTGCTGGCACAGTCTTCATTACCTACTTTTGTCTCTTGGTCTTTTCTGACCTCAGCTATGTTAACTTATTATCATGTAACACGGAGCTTAGGGATCCAGCCAACAGAAAACTAATATATGCCTGTAACAAAAACACAATGTTCTAGAATATAACACCACAACTTTCTGTCTTTGCATCATTCTCACATGTATACATATACATACACTGTGTGTGTGTGTGTGTGTGTGTGTGTGAGAGAGAGAGAGAGAGAGAGAGAGAGAGAGAGAGAGAGAGAGAGAGAGAGAGAGATCTCATACCACAATTATGAAAGAACAAATTTATATGAGTTTATGGCTCAAATTGCTGCAGCTGGTTGTTATTATTAACTTCCCTTCCTATTTCCTCTTTTTTTGAATTGTCTGAAAGTGTGCTTTCGCTGTATTTATGTTAACTGCTGGTGGCATATATCAGTAGAGGGGCATGGCCATTTTAATATATGTGTGCAGATACACACATTCTTCTTTACTATTACATTACCTTTCAGCCCTATACCTACCACTCAAGCATTTGATGTGCCAAATCCCAAGAATAATTTGGTTTTAAACTGAGCATTCTTTGCATGAAGCAACTGTGAACTTTAAAGCCCCTTGGCTGCAGGGAGCCTTTCCCACCCGCAGAGCCAAACAATAGTCCATATTTGCTGCAACTAGTGCTGCCCCATAATTGCATGCTTATTACCTGTTCTCTCACCCTTGCCTGAAGTCACACAGGCCATTCCTAATGTAAAAGGCCATCAGCAGCAGATAGAGGAAAGCAAACAGCAGGTGGCGTCAGCAAAGAAACTATTAAAAGAAAGTAAAATTGAGTATTAGCTTGTTTCACACAGACCAGGATGCCTCCACAAACCAGCAGTGCCCTGTGTAAACTTGCTTCGGGCTGGAGCTAGATTCTCCCATTTTCTTAAAGTCTTAATGAGAGGGCTCACAGCCAGAAAATCTGTTGGTGGAATTCAAAGCAAGATGAACAGAAGTAATATGAAAAGGTGAAACAATTCACAAGGTAAAATAGAACCTGTGCAGACAATGTCATTAAGAAGGGGAAGTTGAGATTACCTGAGAATAACCTGACTTCAGACACTGAAGTGCCACATAATAGTAAGAGCTTCTCATTTTGGAGAAGCTTTATTGAAATGTGATTGCTGGGAGAATTTAGTCCATGCTGCAAAATAAATTTGACATGTTGGTTATGACAGCTCAGCTTGACATTGTAGGAAGAATCAATGAAGAGGACAGTAACAGCTTATGTAGTGCAATTTACTGGTGGAGAACGTTTATATAATGTAAAGGAAGGGGAAAGAAGCCTTAAAAGGAAATAAACTGTTCTGAAAGCAGTAGCAGACAGGGGAAAACAAACAGTTTTGAGAAACAACAAGGCCCTCAAGTGTAGGCCCTCAAGCCTGAGGGCTGAATGTGGCCCTTTACGCCTCTCTGTCTGGACTATGGATTCTGTCTAGTTCAAACCACTTCTGCCCAGGTCACTCCTCCCACTGACTTCTCCCTGTGTCCTCCTTGTGTGCTTCTGCCTGGCTTTCCTTGAACTGAGATTATACCTCAGTTTGCCTGAATGGAAAAGTGTGTTGAAACCTCTGAATTTGGGAATTGCATCCTTTGCTTTTGCCACAGCAACCATTTACATGAACCCCCTGGAAGGTTGCATCCAGCCCTCTGGGTGGAAAAAAATTTCCTTGGCCCTGATGTAAGGATATTCTTTCAGAAAATATTTCTGCTCTCCCACAAAATATTACCCCAAAGTTGAAATAAGTGAACATTTAATACAGCCCTAGTATGTGCATAGCAAGCCCTGTATATAACTGAAAAAGTTATTTGGTTTCTGTATCTTGTCTCAGATTTTTTGGGGGGAGTAAGGGAAGATAATAACCTAGCCTAAAGAGATTACTAACTACTAACTTGCATGGTGTGTTTTGTTCCATAGCACAGACCAAAATAGTGACCTCAATAGTGTCATCTAATCTTCTTTACGAAACTCCAGAATACCAGGTGCTGAATACAACATACAAACACACACACACACACACACACACACACACACTATCAGCACCCTGCTTGCATTCTCATACTGTACTGTCAGGAGTTTCATTCACACCACTGAATTTTACTCATTGGAGGGACAAGGGAATGAAAGGAATGTGGCTACAGCCACAGACGTTTTCTCAGTCTGAACATATCCCATCATTTGTGTGGATGGGGAAAAGCATGATCATGCTCCAAAGCAGAGCAACACATCAACAGCGATTTGAATGGTCTGTTACAATTTTACTTGAAAAAACATTGGAACCAACAGCAACAATAGTGCTAAAAGCAGTGTATATGGTACTCACTCATTACTGGTACCTACTCACTGATTCTAAATGGCCAAAGACAAAATTTCTGGCAGCTACTTAAAACAAAACTCTGCAAGGCTTTGC
Organism: Podarcis muralis; assembly: GCF_964188315.1. Lineage (NCBI taxonomy): Eukaryota > Metazoa > Chordata > Lepidosauria > Squamata > Lacertidae > Podarcis > Podarcis muralis. The sequence continues at coordinate 40,963,677 of NC_135658.1, forward strand.
AGGTAGACAGTCATAACTCTTAGCCTCCCCTTCTTTGAGCTGGGTTTCTTAAATGCAGTTCAGAACTTAACTATTACTGCCAGTAAAAAACAAAACAAAAAAAACTATTACTGCCAGTGCTCAGCCCTAGAAAATGTGAAGTACCTTTATTTACTCACCAAGTAATGATAAGCAATCTGGCATAGGCCTCAATTACAAAACTTCATACAAAAGTAGTTTTATTAAAGGCAGCTGCAGTTTTTACAGCAATTGTAAACTTTTAATTAGGGTTAAGATTACACTTTTCCTTATGACTCCACCTCTGGACAAAAAAAATGTAAATAGAAGGAGATGGGACTCCAAAGTCAAACACCATATTCACAGAACATGGGAAATCTGGTGAGTGACATTCATTACCTTAATAATGTGCTGAGTTCTTGATCAGTGCAAAAAGAATATAGACAGCAGAGATCCAAGCAAAACAAAGCAGATAGTTTTTGGTGCAAATATCTCTGCTCAATAACTGACAATGAACTCAGCATGGAAAATGGCACTGAACTGAGCATATTCAGTAGACTTTAAAATAAAATATTTTAAGATACTAGACATTCTGAGGAACATGCAGCAAACTAAGGACTTTGAGTCATCTCCTGTTGTTTGGGGAAATTCAAGGGACGAGACTGCTGTGTTTGAAGGCCACTATTGTAAATAAGTTATTTTTTTGCAATTGTTTTTTGTATTTATAGAGTTAAAATAAGGAAACATGATGAATTTGCCAAAATTGCTTTTGCTGTTTTGTAAATATGTTATTTGCCATTAAAGAAAATGAAGGAATAAATACATCAGAAGGTGTCAGTCAGTATGGTTATTAAAGAAAATCAGACTCCCTGACCTGCTCTCTGCCTGCTGCAGAAAACAGTTTCTCAACTTGGAAAGGTAGTAATAACAGGAAAGGATGAAACTAGCCAACTGCATTTCCAAAGATTATATTAAATCATTTGAAATATACTACTGCATAAAACCTTCTTCATTCACAAAAATGAAGAGTGCCATTCCTCTTGTGCACTCCTTTGTCTGCAAGGAACTGTTGTCTCCATTGAAAAAAGTGGGAAGCTCAGTGTGTGCACCAGAACATTGTTTTCAAAGGGATAAATTTGCTCACGACAGTATGTGAATAAATTTTAGGCCAGATGTTCTTTCCAAAAAGATATTCTGATTAAAGATCAAAAGTTACATTAAAATCAAAAGTGTATTGCAGAAACAGATCATTAATCCTCTGTTTGTGTGCTGAAATGCTTTTGCCCTAGGCACTGGCAATGTTACTGCATTATTACACAGAGGTTCAGTGTGTATATTGAACACTTTTTTCTTCCTCTACCATATGATTACTTGTGTAACCTACAGATGACTCAGTAAGACATGCCTTTTGAAGCCAGCTAGAAACTCAGCAGTTCTTAGTGTGGTTTTTATTTTTGTAGATTAAAGGGATGTTGCTCTCCAGTGACACTGCAATATTACCAGGTTAGAACTGTTTATTGAGTGAACAGAAAATACCGGTTAGCACCTGCAAGTCTATGAATTCGTATAAACTCTGCATCTCTGCTGCCCAGGAATACTTATGTTTTAAAACAATTAATTTTATTTACTTTGATGTATCACCTGATGTATCAGAAATGGTGAAAACTACCAAAATGAGAATTTAAAAACAACAACAACAACCCTGGAATTCTGACATTTTAAATTAATGAATCCAAAACTCTGATAGCCAGTCAAATATTTCCCATCCTTTAAATTTAAATTTAGAAATTCAAAATACTTGCTTCTACTAGAAATTCATTAGGGGTAAATGTTTTAGTAGACACAGGAACACACACTTTTACAAACTGGGTGGACACTTCTTCAGCAGCTCATTTTATTTCATAGGTGCAGTGTTAAATATCCTCCCAAGAAAAGGTGGTTTTGAAGCAGGTGAGGGAGTTTAAAGATTAGGCATGCATAGCACTACAGTGCTAATCAGAAGCAAGCCTCATGAGTTCAGTGGAACTTACTTCCAAGTAAACATGGTGAAAAATCATCAAAATGATTTGAGGAAGCAAAGTCAGGAATAGGGGCATTTCAGAAAATTATTTCTCATTGAATTACTGGGTAAATGTCATGATTTTCTTGGTTTTCTAACAGAAGTAGATTGGCAGAGATAATGTCTTTGTAAGTGAGTACCTCATCCAGGATCTAGCAAGAATGCAGTGCGATTTTCCCCCTACTTACCCAATCTCTCTATCAGATATTCAGTCATAGAGCAAGTTGGACAGCAGCAAAGGAAACAACAGTGCAGCTGAAACAAAAGTCTAGATACCTGCATGCAGTCCACTGACTTTATGTTATTACTTGCTCCTGCTTTAGCATCTAGCTAGAATCTAGGTAAAGGTAAAGGGACCCCTGACCATTAGGTCCAGTTGTGACCGACTCTGGGGTTGCGGCGCTCATCTCGCTTTATTGGCCGAGGGAGCTGGCGTACAGCTTCCGGGTCATGTGGCCAGCATGACTAAGCCGCTTCTAGCGAACTAGAGCAGCGCACGGAAACACCGTTTACTTTCCCGCCGGAGCGGTACCTATTTATCTACTTGCACTTTGAGGTGCTTTCGAACTGCTAGGTGGGCAGGAGCAGGGACCGAGCACCGGGAGCTCACCCTGTCGCGGGGATTCGAACCACCGACCTTCTGATCGGCAAGTCCTAGGCTCAGTGGTTTAACCCACAGCGCTACCCGCGTCCCCAGCTAGAATCTAGAGAAGGTTTAAATCCTTAGCACTCTTATTAGGAAGCAAGTCCCATTTACCCTGTTAGGACTGTCTAAGCACATTTGCTTGTATCAAGCTATAAACCTGTTAATGTCAGTCAAACTCTGATGCAGGTACTCTGGCACCGAAACTAAGACTTAGAAACAGGGCTGTAGAGTACCATGTAAATTAGAAGTGTTGCATTAATTATTGATGTTTTTATTTCTAGAAGGATGCCATACACTAGAAATGTAACCACACGGAAAGGAAGATTATTTGTTGATAGCATCAAACTATAAGGCAAAAAAAATAAAATTTTAGATTGCAGTCTACAGAAAAAACAGTAACAAAGCCACCCCCTTCGTGATCAATTGCGGGTGGGGGGAATAAAGAGTATTCACATTTCAAACAATTGTAGTACTCAGCATAGCATGCACAGTGCTTTTTGGCTTGATCTCATCCATGTATGCTGTACTAAAACAGATGGCTGGCACTTACCATTTTGATAGAACCAATAATCGGGTAAGGCAGAGTGAGGTGGTGACTGCTACAAGCAGTCTTTGCCCAGTGGGTAACCAGCAGTGTTGAACCTGGCAGACCTGGCCACAATTCTGACAATTTTAAGCATGTTTTAAGCAAATGAGACAGTTAAGTACATTATTTTCTCCTGATGAAATCAATCTGCCTTAATAATGTTTAATTTTGCCTAGATTATTCACTATTTCTCTAACTAGCAGATTCAGCTGCATGCTTACAACCAACACTTGAGTACAAAGATGTATGAACAAAGTTGTATATATTTATTTCATATATTTATATACCACTTAGTACCAAAATAGCCTCTTAAGTGGTTTAAGAGTGTGTGTGTTTGAATTTGCCTTAAAATTCGCAAATTATGGATTTTTAAATATTTAATGATAATGTGGGGAAATAACACATGGAAAAGAGGTGAACAAATAAACATACACATCTACTTAGCATCTTTGCAGTTGAAATATGTACGTCATATTATTTTATACATACACCATATACATATATATATATATATATATATATATATATATATATATTTGCTTTCGTAGATTTTCACGGGTACAGGAATGCAGGTTTTGGTGTCCTCGGGTGTCTTCCCGTGTAAAAGATGGGGTGTCTAGGCGACGTTTCGACGAGGTCTCACTCGTCATCTTCAGGCTGGTGCTTTCGGCTTCTTGTTACTGGAACAGAGCAGGATCTCAGTGTTTGAGTTCCTATAAATACTGTTGAGGAGGTGTGTTGTATAGCCTCCAATGTTCTGGGCAGAGAGGAAGTTCCCAGGCTAGTGTGCCTTTTCTTCTTTTGTTCCTTAATTACTTGAGGGATATCTTGAGTGATTTCTTGAGTGATATCCTGAGTACCACTTAGGTGGGTCATTAGGTGTGGATTAGTTGCTAAGGCCTTTGTGTCTTGACCTCTTGAACTTTGTGAAGAGTTTTTCTGAGAAGATGGCTGTACTGAAATTAGTTGTGCTCTGGCTTGGCTTCGTGTATAGGGGCGAGCTGTGGTTTTGTGGCCTGTGCCAGCCAGATCTGTGTAGGGATTGCAGGGGGGTGCAGCATCCGGAGGTGCCACCATGGTTTGGCTACTGGATGGTGTCTGTAATTTATCTGTGGAGAGGGTCTGGGTTTGGATCTGGTGTGGTTGATTGGTGATGGCGTTCTGTGTGCCTCTGGCTCTGGTGTCAGTTTTTGTGGGGAGGGCTAATTTCCAGATGTCTGGCAAGCGGGATGTGTCGTCACGCTTGTTCATGTTGTGAGGGTGTTTCTCTATCTCGATGGCTTCCATGATTATTCTCTTGTGGTGATGTTCCATGTTAAAGAGCAATTTGGAATCTGCAAAATTAATTTCGTGTCCTGTTTCTTTCATGTGTTGGAAAAGAGAGGAAGTTTTTTCTTCTTTTTTGACGGCATTCTTGTGTTCTGCAATACGTGCATTTATTCGTCTGTTTGTTTGTCCAATGTACGTGGCTGGGCAGACTTTGCAGGGTATTTCATAGACCCCTTGGTTTTCCAACTGGATTTTATCCTTGGGGTTTCTGAGGATATTGGCTATTTTTTGGTTGGTGCAAAAGGCTGTTTTGATATTGTGTTTATGGAGGATTTTGCTAATTTTATCTGTAGTGCCCTTGATATAAGGAAGGAGGGCCATGCCATTGTTTTCTTCTGTGTCTTGGTTTTTGGGGGGTGTTTCTTTTTGGATTAGCTTCATAACCCTGTTTTGCTGGTATCCATTGGCAATTAACACATTTGAGAGATTCTGTAACTCAGTTGTCAGGTGGTCTTTGTCAGCCAGGCGTTTGGTTCTGGAGATGAGAGTCTTGGCTACGGAGTTTATTTGTGCAGGGTGGTGGTGTGATTGTGCATGTAAGTAGCGGTTGGTGTGTGTTTTTTTCCGGTAGATAGTGTGTCCTAGGGAGCCATCAGGTTTTTTGTAGATTAGGACGTCAAGGAAGGGAAGTTGGTTGTTGGCTTCTATTTCCATAGTGAATTGTATTTTGGGGTGTAGGCTGTTGAGATGTGTGAGGAAGCTGTCCAGTTTTTCTTTCCCGTGTGGCCAAATTACAAAGGTGTCGTCAACATATCTGAGCCAAAGTTTGGGTTTGTGTTCTGACTTGTCTAAAACATTGGTTTCAAAGTGTTCCATGTACAGGTTTGCGATGACCGGTGAGAGGGGTGATCCCATAGGTGCTCCTTCTATCTGTTTGTATCTTTGTCCATTGTGGATGAAGTACGTGTTGGTTAGGCAGTGGTTGGTCAGGTCCAAGATGTATTCGGGGGGATTGTATTTGTTTTGAAAGGCTGTCAAGGCTTCATTAATGGGCACTTGTGTGAAGAGAGATACAACATCGAAGCTCACAAGTAGGTCATTGGGATGTAGGTTTTGCCTCTTTATTGTTTCTATGAACTGGAAGGAGTTTGGAACGTGTGAAGAGATGGATTCTGCATAGGGCTGAAGTTGCTTGGCGAGAAATTTAGCGAGATTTTGTAGAGGTGAGCCTATGGAGCTGACTATTGGTCTGAGTGGTGTTCCTTCTTTGTGTATCTTGGGGAGGCCGTAGAGTTTGGGGCATCTGGATGATTTTTCTCTGGGGATGATTCTTAGCTGGATTTCTTCACTGATAGGAGAGGCTTTTATTTTGGATTTGGTGGTTTTTTCCAGATAGGTGGTGGGATCTGTTTTTATAGGTTGATAGGTAGGGTCTTGGAGTAGATTTGATAGTTTTGCTTGGTAGTCCGATGTGTTCATCACAACAGTGGCATTACCTTTGTCTGCTGGGAGAATGATTATGTTGTTGTCTTTCCTCAGGTTGGTGAGTGCTTTCTGTTCTTCTTTGTGTAAATTGCTTCTGGGTGGTTTGCTGGAGCAGAGGATGTTGGTGACTTCAAGTCTGATTTTATTGGCTTCATCTGGGTTGATTTTGGTTAGGCTAGCTTCGACTCCGCATATGATGTTTTCCGTGGGGATGCGTCTCGGGGCGACTGCAAAGTTGAAACCTTTGGAGAGTCCTCTCTGCCCAGAACATTGGAGGCTATACAACACACCTCCTCAACAGTATTTATAGGAACTCAAACACTGAGATCCTGCTCTGTTCCAGTAACAAGAAGCCGAAAGCACCAGCCTGAAGATGACGAGTGAGACCTCGTCGAAACGTCGCCTAGACACCCCATCTTTTACACGGGAAGACACCCGAGGACACCAAAACATATATATATATATATATAGACACCCCAGGAACAGCTTTGACTGGCTGGCTAAACCAGGTGAGGGTAGCCAATGGGTCTCAAATCCTCAGTGAGTTAGGGAATTCCCCTGCATGAGAAGACGGGCTGTGGTGGATTGAATGGACAAGGCCAATAGTGGTTCCAATGGTCAAGAAGGTGGTTTCTGCAAGTGCTATAAAGCTTATTCTTGTAATTGAACTATAAGAAATCAGCTTATCCAGTTCAATTATTGTGCAGATTGTTGATTGTTGATAATAGTAATGAGGTAAATGCAGCACTTCGGTGTTTGGACGAAGAAGATGCTTCTACCATCACCACCATCAAGAAAGTCCTATTAAAAGACTGATAGATGTGCACACAAAGAGGTGTATGTCTTCCCTGGCTAAAATTTGGATCACATATCCCCTCATAGAGTACCAGTATTTTAATGTCAACATAGCCTTGAAATTGATCAAACTGCTCTGAATAAATATACTCTGAGGAAAGCTTTTACCTATCTCAGATTTCAGTTAATGCCCTCTGCAGCATTAGATGGAAGATGTCACAATAATATTCCTATAATGATAATGTGTCTTATTTCTATCTGCAGAATCCAGAAAAAAGAGAATTTGCTACATTCTTTGTTTTGCTTTCCATTATGGAGAGTGCAAGGATAAAATTCCTCCCCAGGCTGCTAAAAGGTCATGAGCATTGGTCAGACTCAAAAAAACATGTAATTTTTGCTCAAATCACAATGGCATAACTAGCCAGAAAATGACCACTTTTGTACTGGCATTGGCCAAAGCAAGATCAATCTTTCATGTTTTGACTGCCATCTGGATAAATGAACTCTACAAAAATGTGATCCCATGCTTTAGACTATGTAACTATCTCATGAGAACAATCTTGTATTGTTATGACTGAAACAAATTTCAGCACTGATCTGAATGTAATGTGTTCAAATATCTCTTTTGATAACCCTTTTACCCCCCCCCCCTTAGTTAAGAAAATCATATTATGCCTTCCTGTTCTCCTGTCCCTAGCTGCATTTTACATGATTCTTATTTTTCTCTGCTAAGGGGAAAAATAAGGTGATCTCAGCAGACAAAGGTGTTTGTTTTGGACTGTAAAATGTATAAAAATACATTATTTTTATTTACTTATTTATTTTTAGCAAGTACCGGTAATTCCTTCTCAACAGAGGAGTCATGTGCTACTTTCACATCTCCATCATTTTATATATGAAAGCAGAGGGCTGAGCACCTAGGAGGAACCAAAGATGGCATCTAGACATTCAGAGATGGGCCCAAATGTATGGTGCAGTGGAAAGTATTGGGTCAGCAAGGATATGCATAGAAAGTGCAAGAGGGAGGATATATTTACATGTTAAACATTTTGAAAGAGAATTTAACATAGTGGCCATAGGGTTCTACATTGGGTGCTACATATTAGCAATAACCGTATTAAGTTACTATGTATGCTGTCTGTGTGAGACAGCGCTGACTTCAGGTTTAGCTGGCAATTATAAGTGTGGTTCCCTTCTATGCAGTGGGCTCCTGGACACCTGAGTTTCCCACAGTGGCCCACAGCACCCAACATATGGCCAGTGCCTTCGACCATAGCATAGGAGGCTTGGCTGGATGCTTGAGCCTTGGCAGCTGCTCTAGGATTCTGGGTGCCAACACCAGCCTTTATGTGAAGCTACAGCTTTTATTCCAGTTCATCCTAGATAGCATGGTAATTTGGAAATTGTACATGGTGTGATGATCATTCATGACTTGTGGCAGATCCAGTTAACAGTTTACTGTAACTATAGATTGCATACTGCTGCATACTAATATTCTCGGTTGTGTTTACACCCCGAAGCAGAGGCCACTATTTTAAGGTTGGAAGGAAGTGTTTGCTTCTCCCTCTCTGCCTTGTGACCTGATGGCTCTGCAAGAGAGTAGTATTTTGTCTTTCTTTTTTGCTACATAATACGAGTGTAGTTAATTGGAAATAAGTGTCACTGGAAACAAGTTACCATGCTTCTGAATAAACATGCCTAGCTTTCAGCTGTCTAGCAGGCTCTCTACCTTCTGAGCTTATTGCTCTGTTGAGAATTCCTGTTTCTCCCCTCTCATTTTATAAGAAAAAGTATCTGATTATTTGCAATCCTCCACAAGCTGTTGCAGTCACTACAGACAAGGTGTCTACCAAATAAAGGAAAAGGAGCAGTAAAGAGAGGGTGTGCAGTTTTTTCTGATAGCTAATTTACAGAAATAGAATAACTTGTGGATTTTCTTCAAGTCAGCCAATCAAACACTCTCTTCCCACCTGTGACTGACAAAGAAGCAGAGAGACCTAGCTAGTAGTAAAAGCTTCAAAAGCAAACCACAAAGCCAAATGATCCTCCCTCCACCAAATGGAGACTATTTAAGGTGAGCTTTTTCCCTGGGACTGTACTTTGAAAATTATGGGAACCCAAGCTAGATCTAGTTCAGACTTGTTGGACAGGTGGGGAGGGACGTTTGTGATTTTCACCAATGAGCAGCATGCACATATCTCCTACATTAAAACACTGACTTTATCATTTATTTTTCCTACCAGCACACACAAATGTTTTCACATCCAGTGAGCAAGTAATTGCATCCCTGCTGGGAATTAAGTTGGGTAGAATCAGATATAAGAAAGATCCGTAAAACCTGGTCTACACCTGAACTGCATTTTTTATGTTGGGAATTTAATATTGGAGGCTGCAGCAGCATTCCAAATTATGGATGATGCCCTAAACAAACCTACACAATAAAGGGTGGAGTATTGATACAGCATAGGTCAGAAAAGGAAAGACAGAATATTATTTTCCATTCTCTCCCCCTGTGGATGAATAGCAGCTCAATAAGGAGTTGAATGCTCCATAAGAAATAAAATTGATATACTTTTAGTCCTGGAGAATATGCATACAAACGGTTGTCCATTGCACTGAGCACAGCAGGTATTTTCTGTATTGTCTGTGCTAATTCACAGGAGCCTGAAAGTATTAATACAACCTGCTCATCAAAAGCAAAGGTCTGAGATTGGTGCTGGATGCCTCAGGAACACCACTAGCCTTGGCACACCTGTCTGTTCTTATGTATTCTAAACCCAAGGTATCTCAACAACAACAGCTGTGATATTTGGCATTCATAAGCAAAGAAGACAATTTACAGAGTGGCTGTTGTAATTGCATGAGCCAGCAGCATTAACTACAGAAAAGGTGGTGAGTCTTAAATCCAGAAGTCTGTCTTGAGAGCAGTACATAAGTGGGAAAAATTAAGGTTACACAACCAATATAAATCTAGCAACTCGAATCTTTGGAGCTCTTATTTAAACTTACTGGAAAGGGATCTAATGAAGTGTGATTTATTTTAGATTCCTAGATGTAGTTGTAATTTAAATATTAATCGTTGCCATATTAAAAGTGCTTCACAGACATAAATTCTGTGTTCCTTATGGCAAGCCCTGTGAAACTGGTGACTCTACAAAAGGCAAATACAATTCAAAACCAGTCTTCTATAAAGTACCTGTTTTTTACAGACCCTATGTAATACATCTGGGTGTTTCACTGTTCCGCTTTCTCAGCATTGCAAAGTGCTCTATCAAAATATCCAGAAAAATACAGCAAGAATGCTGAAATGATTTCTGTGTATTTTGAAAGACTGAAAATCATGTAATGTATTAATAACTAACAGTTAAACATTATTGTGATGTGTGTCCAAGTAACAGAACTTCCCTATGTAAAGCAACCCTTGGGTTTATAACTTGGGATATTGTTGGATAGCACAGACAGCTGTTAATGAGTTTAGACATCACACAAAAACATAGTTTTGCACTAATCATAATTTAGACACAAACCATAGTTTTAGGTTGCCAATGCATAGGCAAATCATTGTTTAGCTTTTTTATTCAAGACCATTCTATTCCTTTTTGCTGCCCTTAAGATCATCTGAATGTTACTTGAATCCCCAGACACTATCCCAAATCACTGTATTTAATCTCACTGCTGGCAAAGTGATACCATGTGTGCTGTCACCTGGCCAGCTACTCCTAGGCAATAATGCTAGCCTATAGCTTGTCTCAGTAGCAATCTTTGATCCATTGTTGGCTTTGTAAACAGCAGAGCATATGCCTGCCTTTTCAGGTGTCAGTCTCTAGAGCATTTCCCTCCCCTTCATCTCAATTTTTTGTGTAGTCTCCGGAGACTGTTCTTCAAACATTTGTAGAAAGTATTATTTCCTCTATGGCATTGCTCACTCCCCATCCCTAGCTTTGTACCACAGACCAGAGTGTAGGTCCAGATTTTAAACTTCTGTAGTTGTTGCTAAAGCATCCCTACATGGTCACATTCTTCTTCTTGATCAACACATATTCCAACACACACACTCCCGCAGGGTTTCCTCGTATACCCCAGAAGGTTATCTGTCTCCTCCAGCAATATGCCTTCTACTTGTAGCAGATGTTGCCTAAAATGTAACAGGTTCTCATAACAGCAAGCATTTCCTCTTCCGTATACAGGACAGTGTAGAAGAACTTCTAGCAGATATTAATGCTTTAAAAATATTTCTTTATTCCTCTTTTCTTGAATAAGGTAACATCTCAGGTGGCGCTGTGGTCTAAACCACAGAGCCTAGGGCTTGCCAATCAGAAGGTCAGCAGTTCGAACCTCCATTACGGGGTGAGCTCCCATTGCTCGGTCCCTGCTCCTGCCAACCTAGCAGTTCAAAAGCACATCAAAGTGCAAGTAGACAAATAGGTACCACTCCGGCGGGAAGGTAAACACCGTTTCCGTGCGCTGCTCTGGTTCACCAGAAGCGGCTTAGTCATGCTGGCCACATGACCCGGAAAAACTGTCTGCGGATAAACATCAGCTCCCTTAGCCAGTAAAGCGAGATGAGCACTGCAACCCCAAAGTCGTTCACAACTAGACTTAACTGTCAGGGGTCCTTTACCTTTTTTATTTCCTCCTTCGTTCTGTTCAGATTTATCATTATTTCGTAATTCCTGGTTGCTATATTGATACTCACCAGGATGTAATTTCAGATCCAGATTTACAGCAGCTGCTAAATGCAGTAGCTGGCATAACTGGATTTTTCTCCAGCTAAAGTGGTTATGAATATTGGTCTACTGATAATGGAATTGCTGGCACTGCAGAACCAGGATCAGAATGTGTTGTCATGAGACCACCTGTGCCTGAACTGTGGGAGGTGTTTGAATGGCTAGTAATATGCTCTTGCCTCATCTCTTGTGTCTGTGTGGCTGCTGAATACTGCTACCCACAGTATGTCTAGAGCATGAGAGAGCCTTTCTTAACCACCTCGTCTGACCACTAAGTGAAGATAATTTCCTTCTGGAAACAATTAGTTCAGTCACTCGTGACCATAGCTGCTCACCCACAGATCAAGGAGACCTCCATTTAAACTTGCCACATTTCAAAAAGCAAAATTCCTTGCCATACATCTGGGCTTTCCCTGATGCCATTTTTATACCTGAAAACCAGGACATGTCAGGCTCCATTTCTGCATATAATTACAGCTTTGGCTTTCTTGCTCAGGAATACTTAGAACATCTAAATCTGAGGAGAAGATTACAGTGAAATTTATCTTTAAACTGGAGACTTTAAATTTTAATTTATTTTTCTTAGAAATAAATGTTGTAGATAGATTTTTTTTATGTTGTTATTGTTTTACTGGTCTGCTGTGAATAGTTCTGAAAAATTTTATAGTGGGAACAGGTTGTGGCCAGGAAAAACACAACAGAGGATGTTGCTAGGTAACCACTAGTGGGCCTGCCTTGTGCGCTTTCAATTTTGCACTAAGCACTACCATCTCTTTGGTGCAGTGGCCTTCAGAGGTGGAGCATCAGCTATGACATATAAATAAACAGTTGGCAAAAAAAAAAAAAATTCTAGCTCTGGTTTATTGACTGATTACAAATCATGTCATGCCAAGCCAAGGTTAAAATTCCACAAGGATATCTGAACTGAGATAATAAAAGGGAATGTTTGGGGGAGGGAATTAAAAATTGCATAAGCACTGCTAACTCTTAAGTGCAGTTTGTTTAAATTAGTTGGAGGCAGATCTGACTGAAACCACGCTCCCTCCAGGTCCACCCCAAGCCTTTCTTCTTGGTTGTGATTGGCCCATTTAAATTTGACTGTGGAAAGCCCCAAGAGTCCCTGCAGCTGATGACTTTGTCAGCTGGTTGCACAGGAAAGGAATTTTGACCCTTCTTCATCCCTGCCTTACCTGCGTCCACACTGGGACTCAACCACCACCACTACTGCAATAAACAATAAGCAGTATTTATTCAAATAGATAGATAGATAGATAGATAGATAGATAGATAGAGCCAGAAACTACAGAGGAAAAATAAATAAATGCATTTTAGGATGAAATGTTCTTAAAAGCACAGTGTAAATGTGTGTTTGCTCTTTATGGTGGTTCTCTAAGCTGTCAGTATAAACTATATTGAATATGTAGTATTAAATATGGCACCATAAACACACCAAACTATCAGGAAATGAAAAACTGCTAACAAATTGTGTAATAAATCTGCAGTATTAATTTTTAGTCTATTGCTTCTATAACTTACACTGTGGTCCCATACAAGTCTTCTCACTCAGTTCTTACTGCTGGGTAAGTCTTACTTCCAGGTACATCGGCATAGGACTGCAGCCGTAATGTTAATATTATGCCTTTGTGCATATGTAAAGGGTGTGTGTGGAATGATTTAATCTCTCCATGGCTTATCACAGTCATTATTTTCTTTCGTGAAACAGGCATCTGCAAATATTTCTCACTGTAATTCTTTTCTGAAGCCCTGAATTTGCCTTTAATCTACTTTTGAGCTAGTTTGTCAGATTTTCTTTTAAGATAAAAAAAATAAGCCAGATTGACTCAATGTACATGTTTTGAAATTTTCTATGCCTATGTAACATTTCTGAGCAGCTGTTTGTTGAGCTGCTGCGGGTGAAGACTTATTTTAACCTGTCCATAGTGCACTCCTTATATATTTGCTTTTTTCTCTAGTACCATAATGTGTATTGTAGGATCCCTCACTATGGTATTTTTTGTTCTTTGTTAGAAGTAGATATAAATCTTTAAGCTACTCTATTTTCTCTGCTTTAACTCGTCCTTTTCTATTTTTCTATTTTCTTTTTAAAATCTAACTTGGCTCCCTGTTGCTTTTAAGCTAAGTAACAATGCACAAGGCAGAATTTTATCTGAAACATTCTATAGTGAAGATAACTGTTTTTCTTCATAGCACTGCCTATTTTTTAATTGCAAACACTTCAGAGGATGGCTGAGAGAAAGTTCCTTTGTTGGTGCCTTTTTGAACCTATGCAGTTCCGTTGATCCTTTCTCTAAACCAAGTGTGTCTTTCTAGCCACATGCCAAAATCTTCAAATAGTGTTTATCATCAAATAATGTCATGGGGGGGGTTATGGCTGCAATTCCCCCCCCCACACAATTTCCCCAGAGTACCAATGCATGATCCACCAGAGGGGAACTGTGGGGGGGGGGGTAGCAACCGCTAAAAGGAACACCTGCAGGTACAGTACTCTTTTAACTTCAGCCCCCAAATTGCCAAAATGTTTGCCACTAATTTTGCTGCCTGTTAACTGGGAAGTGAAAATTGGCTTGGTTTAGCCAAGACATTGTTTATGGATCAAGCAGGACCGTCTTACCCATAGGCGCTAGGGATGCCGGGCTCTCAGGGACACCAGGCCAAGAGTCCGGGGCCCAAGAGGTGAGTCCAGGGAAGAGCCCGCCCATCGGTCAGGGTGTTGCGACGGGCTCTTCCGCTGCTCCTGCGAGTTCTGGAGCGACTGAGCCAGCGAGGCGCTGAGGCAGCCGGCTGGCTCCGCCATCCTGTGCACCTGAGACTGGGCAACCGGGGGGGGGGGGAGTGCCGGACGGATCTTTGCACCTGGGATCAAGGGCTAATTTTTATTCTTCTAGATTCCAGAAAACATATATAGGGTGATATTCAGTTGTGTTGTCCCACTTCTGCTTGTGCAAACAAGACTTACCCTTTGTTTCCCTTTACCCAGACCTTCACATGCTCCAGAGGGTTGGGAGGACCTCTGAAGTAGATTCCTAACATGTGGGGGGCTACATTGGGGAGTCAGCATCTGCTGACTCAGCACTGGATCTCACCCTTTTGTTTGCTTTCCTTTTTTAAAAAAAGGCAGTAAAAGATCTAATTAGATCAAATTTTGTTTTGCTTATTAATTTTGAGGTTAGGGTGTACATCATACAATTAAAATACTGGCAATACCCATAAATACGTTGTATATCTTGGTACCACTGATCACACGGGAATGCTTTGCACAGGCATGTACACTTAATTACTGGCAGCTAATTGTCCAGAAAGTGTTGTGTTTGAGGCAATACGTATTGTGATGGCAGCTACGTACATCACAGAAATTTGAGGGAAAGCGGCCTTCCCTTGTACGACCATCAGACTGTTTCTGTCTTGAGTTGTTGTTGTTGTTTAGTCGTTTAGTCATGTCCGACTCTTCGTGACCCCATGGACCAGAGCACGCCAGGCACTCCTGTCTTCCACTGCCTCCCGCAGTTTGGTCAAACTCATGCTGGTAGCTTCAAGAACACCGTCCAACCATCTCGTCCTCTGTTGACCCCTTCTCCTTGTGCCCTCCATCTTTCCCAACATCAGAGTCTTTTCCAGGGAGTCTTCTCTTCTCATAAGGTGGCCAAAGTATTGGAGCCTCAGCTTCATGATCTGTCCTTCCAGTGAGTGCTCTGGGCTGATTTCCTTAAGAATGGATAGGTTTGATCTTCTTGCAGTCCATGGGACTCTCAAGAGTCTCCTCCAGCACCATAATTCAAAAGCATCAATTCTTCGGCGATCAGCCTTCTTTATGGTCCAGCTCTCACTTCCATACATCACTACTGGGAAAACCATAGCTTTAACTATATGGACCTTTGTTGGCAAGGTGATGTCTCTGCTTTTTAAGATGCTGTCTAGGTTTGTCATTGCTTTTCTCCCAAGAAGTCTTGGGTCACTGTCACCCAAATCTAACTCCTCCTCCCCTGTGGCTTTGCTTGGCCTGAAGCAGGTTGAGCGGCAACCTCCAAACCTTTAAATTCCTGTCAACAGGCTTTAAGGGGCTCCCTGCCCCCACCCTCATCTCATGGGACATCTGGATCCAGTGCCACCAGTACATACCTTCTAGTAAATATAGCAGTACTGCTCCTAGCCACTCTGCAAGCCATGGTAGCTACAATAGCTGCAACTGCAGCCTCAGTGCCACTAGCTTCAGAATTTCTCACCAAGTCAGTCATCCTACTGAAACCCAGATACCAAGTGGAGGTCATTCAGGTTTGGGCCCCGGACATGAGCTAAACTGAACCAAACAACTAAGTAACTTGAGACTTAGGCTCATGGTGGATTTTAGTCCTGTCCCTCTCTATAATAGCAGGATATTTTTAAGGGTACCTTTTCACCATTTTGAAGGGACCATTTTGCTTCTTTTGTAACAACCTTGAATTTTAGGGCCAGTCTATATATTACATTATCCTGGGTCAGGAAACCTGCAGCCCCTACACTGCAGCTGTAATGTGCAACATGACTTGCTAGTCACTAGGGGAATTTCAGCACCAGCATTAGGATGTTTCAGAAGCATGGAAATTCTCCATAAAGTTCTCCACACAGTCCCAAGTTTCTCATGAAAGGTGAGGCCTTGTGCAGAAGTCTTCAGTGATAGAGAATAGTTAAGTAAGTAGACTGCTGTTTACAGCTTGGTGGCTTTCTAATAGTATATAGTATTTCCACTTAGTTGCCTAATATAACTTAAAGAGATCATTTTAGGGTAAAACAAAGTATTCTGTTCACCATTAACTAATTTTTTGCAGTCTCTCTTGAACTAGAATCTGGGGATTTCAGTTTAATGAGTCTGGATATTTCAGCTTATCATACTAGGCTAGTCTATCAATTTGAGTAAAGCTTTTATTATTACATTACATTTTTAAATTAAAGATGGCAGATTTGATCTGCCATTTATGGATCAACTATTTCAAGCTTATTGAATTTAAGTAATAAAGCATTCATAGCTAAATAAATTACCATTTGCTTGGGTATAAAGAGCCATGAAGGATATATTGCCCTATCCAGTCTTACTGTGAGAAATTAATTGATTCAAAATGGCTGCAGTATTGTATATTTTAATTTAATTTGCTGCTACCGTTTTACTGCAAACAGGCGATAACCAAAATGTAAATGGGATGCAATAGTCTGGTAACAGGAAGCATATTTTTGTTACATTTTGCAATTATTGATCAGACATAAAAAATAGGACATATACCTTGACATTGACATAAAACATTCACAACATCTAAAAGGCTTATAGGTCATCTTGGTGTGATTTTTTATTTTTTTATTTTGGATCTAGTATTGATGGTAATAGTTGGGGGGATACTGTATTTGGGCTGTAATATTTAATTACAATTGCTTGCTAGTCTGCTAAAATCAGCAGCATGTTTCATGTGTTAGCACTGCAGTGTCACTGCTTCATAAAGAGCATTTTTCATTGTGAACTGCATATTGTACTGGGCACAAATTCGTTTCTAGATCATGTGGGACACCCAGAATGTGGGGATATTTTCCAGTACTAAATCTCCATCACGGTCATTGAAACCAGCATGGAAAGCCAAAACATTCTCCAGGCATCCCATTAATCTCTACGTTCAAGTGTGAATAACTCTAGGGGAGGTTCTTTCAGCACCCACTCTATATCATCACCACCAACATTTTTGCAGAATACAACATTGCACAAACAGACCAGCTCACGTAATGGGATTTCACCTTCCTCTGTTCCTACCTGCAGTCTCCCATTTGCTACAAACATATGCTCCAGGGGCTCCACCAAGTCCCCTTTGGCAAACTTTCAAGTGGGGCAAAAAGGGGGGAAGAAAAGGCAAATTGTTTTTTGTGGAGGGGTGGAATAAGTTAAATTTATTACTTTTGAGGGGGAGGGTGGAAACCCAGTAGCTCCTTTTTACACAGGGAAGCTCAGCTGTGTGCATTACACACTGCAAAGGTTTTCTGGATAGAAAAAACATGTTAAATCATAAAATATTTCATATATGCTGTGGTGGACCTTGGCGTCTCAAATGTCAGTGACACCCTATGTGACCCCAAAATCCAGCACCCCTTGTCTCTTGCCTTCCATTGGATATGATAGTTGTGCTCCCCCTTCCCATGAAGCTCTACACCTAGTGTGACCACACTGGTTGTGCTCGCCTATGTGTCCTGGATACGTCCAAGGTCAGGCCACTGGCACCAGATGGATTTGATTGTCACTAGGCAATCGGTACTGAAGTGTGTTCGTGTCACATGGAGCTAACACAGTGCCAAATGCAAAACTGATCACTCAGTGGTGAACAAGATCCTTCTCCAGCCAAAGAGGACCCATAGCAGAAAGCAGCAAGTGCCGCTTTGAATCAACACTGCCAGAACAGTCATAGCTGAACTCTTGATTCCATCCAACATGCACTACTGAACTGCCCCAGAGACAGCATTGAAGCAAAGTGGAACTTCATCAAAGAGGAAACCAACAACACAGTTGTGGAAAAAGAGGGCAACAGATATCTGACAATTTGAGGCTGGCATTAAGGACATGGAGCCAGTTATCACTGTAAAGCACAAGGCACTTGTGAACTACAGGTGTGCACCCTGTGAGAAGATGCTTACTGCACTGAGAAAGGCAAGGAGAGACGCCCTTGTCAGGCAATATGCTAATGACTACTGGCTAAAGCTGCGTCAGAGCATTCATCTTGCTGCTGACAGCAGCAACACTCACAAAGTCCAAAGGCATGAAGGCAGCTTTTAGACCAACAGTCAAGAAAACTGTACTGCTGAAAACCTTGTCTGGAGAGATCATCACAGACCGCAACAAGCAGTTGAAGCAATGGGCAGAGCACTAGCAAGAACTGTACTTGTGGGAAAACATCAGAGCAGAGGCTACTCTGACTGCAAGGAGAGGGAAGAGGTGTTGCCCATTATTGACCCCAGAGAGGGGCCCAGTGGGAACTGGCCAGTGATGTCAGAGTAGTGATTCCAATGAGTCATTAAAGGTAGAGATTCCTGGGAAGAGACCAGCCTCATCCCGCTAGGCACCACTCCAGGGTCATCCATGGGCACCACCTTTCTCCCGATCTGACCTGCATCACCATGGCATCACCTTGGGGCCCATGACAAGCAGCTGATTAATGCTGTCCAAGTTGGCACTACTGATCATCAGTTTTGTTTGAGAACTGGCTTTGTGAGCACATGTGTGTGTAATTGAAGTAGTATTTTTTTTTCCATATTATAACTTGGATTACACAGGATCTCTTTGGGAGCTTAAAATTCGCAAAGTGATGTGAATAGATTTGGAGGAGCATAAATTGAATGGCAAGTTTTAAAAGTACGCAATCTTGACTACTTCAATCAGAAACCATAATTTGTGTATTATTGTAATGAAACAGAATCTTCTGTGTTAAAGAACAGGACCTATTTATACAATCAGCAGAATCAGGTGGTAAAGCTTTTCACAGATTGCAAGACTTCAGGTTGCTGATGGGAGAATGCTCCCCAAAAAACTTCTTCAACAGTGATGAGAAAGAATCAGTACAGTCTTCTCCTTGAGGTTTTTATGAGGGATATACAGCCTGAAGTGATACAGTCCAGTTGATTATCATGTGATTCTACTAATCATGTTACTTCATTCTGCGTTTGACAAAATGCAAGTTACACATTTTTGTTAATTCTTATCCTGGAGACATATTTTAAAATATAGTTTCACTTTACCATTTGATAAGCTAAAATACCATTTTAGAAAAAAATGTGGAAAATATTGCAGCAACCTTAAAATAGTTAAGTTTATTTTGCTTTTTTTTGTTTGAGCCCAAGTACTGATTTGTCTCCACTATGTCATTCCAAATAACAACTCCCATTTCATTACTGTGATTTAAATTACCCAGAGACCTGAACGATTCTCTGCATCATTTTTTATGCTAAAGTTAAACATGTTCCATCTATATTTATGCATACTTTGGATTTGCATTTTTATAAGCAACTTCTATTCTACTGGAAAGTGGATCAAGACGCTGTGTGTATAGTGTGTGTGTGTGTGTGTGTGTGTGTGTGTGTGTGTGTGTGTGTTTGCGTAAAGTCTTGCAATGGAAGCTCCTGTTGAACAATAAGCAAGGGAAGTTCCAAAAATGTTTTATTTTATTTCCTCTGAGTTAACCTTCGACTCGACCTTCAGAGATGATTCTCATGGAGTTAAAAACAAAACTTTATTACCCGTGCCCAATAGACTAAAGGTTGTTTTGCTTTTTTCCCCCTTCTATTTTCATACCATGCTAATGATTTTCACCTCAGTGAATTTTAATTAAGGAAAAATAACTAGCTAGCTTGATAGCTCATCATACTGATGTGTGACCATGTGAAGTCTACTTGTGAATATATACTGGTAATGGAGATAGGAATTTGGCCACTGCAAAGACAGAAGGAAGCTATTTTTGCTGCAAGGGGGAAAATAGCCTATCCACATTCCTTCAATTAAAATACCATTCAGTATTAATGGCCCCAGTGAGAAAAGTTAATGTTAAGTTTAGGCAATCAGTTCAAGCTATTGGTTGTGGAAGAGTGGGCATGTGAGGAGCACGAGCAATGGCTATACATCCTTATGGAGAATGCATAGGTATGATCTGTATTTGAGAATGTGCAGCCTGGATCTAATCCACAATTAAAGACATGAGAGAGCAGTTTCTGAAATAATTTATATGATGGAATCTGGAAACTGTAGTACTAGAAGCCTTAGCAGCCCATTGAACAAATTTGCCCAGTTTCATGCACAGCTATTTTGAAATGCAATTAAGTGTTTTTCTTTTATAATATGAATACCTGTAGTTATTGCACAAAAATGTAGAGCACTCTCAAAAAATGTTTTTTTTTAAATTATTTAAAATATATGAATGTCTAAAGTTACCAATGTGCAAAAGAGAACTAATTGACCAATTGCTGTGGTTTTTATCAAATATCTGTTGTAGTTGTATCTGTTTTAATTTATGCTATGAGAAGACTTGGGTCCTGTACTGGGACAAAGCGGGATAAATAAATAAATAAATTGTATATGACTTGGAGATGGCTCAAAATAAGAAGAAGCAGTTCATTATTATTTCATTGACCTAAAAATTCCCTATCTGGGTCCATCTTTCTTCCCTTGGGGTTGCCGAAATAAATTCATGTCACTGTAGAATCAGAGCTGACAAAAATGACCACATTCGAAAATACCCTTGCCACTCAAAGGAGAGGGCACAAAAGGTTAACACGTTGCACAGTTGGCCAGGTTATATCCATTTTCTAGCCAGACCACAAATGCATGTTTGCAGCATTGGCTGGCTCCAAATCCCCCCCTCTCTCACTCTCCTTTTAAAAAACAGAAGTCTTGGACATCATAGAATCAGAGATACAAATCAAAATTAGCAAGCACTGTCACCGCATGCAGTTGTTTCTCAGTCTGCCCCTGTTTACCTTGAATAATACTGGAAAACAAACTGCAACTTGTACTCTCCTGTAGTGGAAAGCAGCTGTCTGAGAACCCAGATTGACCTTATCCTGTGTTAAGTGGCATTTTCCTATTTGTTTGGTAGTGCCTAGGTAACCAACAAAACCAGCTTTCACATTATTTTGAGCCTTTTTAACTCTCCTGCAGACAGAAACAGCTGTAGTCAGAACACAAGGATCTTTCATTGTGTCACCAAGTGGCTTTTTCCTGTTTTGCTTGCAAGTGCCTACGCAACCAACCAAAGCTAGCTTCCTCATTATGCTGAATCCTTTCTCAAGCTGTCATTCCAGTCCCTATGTACTCCCTGTTCCCCAAGCAAACCACAGGCTAATCTGTGAGATATGACTGATAAACTCTCTGAAATATTTCTCCTCAAAATACTTGCTTAGTATCACAATTTTGTGACTCAGCATCTCCAATAGGTGGCCTTTGATGAGACCCACATATTCCAGGGCACAAAGGATATGAAATTTCATGATAGTCAAAACTATAAAATTAGAATGCCTTATGAATCAGCCCTTATTGCTGCAAATAATTGTAGCCAATGTAACGTGGGAGGAGAATGTGCATAGAGAAAAAGATGGAAATGTTCAGGTGTAGGAATATCTATTCCCCCATTTTCATTGTTTGTGGGAGTTGTCATTACATCTTCAATATTAAGCTTTTCATAATTTGCAGTTGTGGTTTCTCTTGCTTGTTTTTTTAATATGCATTGTAATAAGCACTGCTTATTACACGGGTGGCGCTGTGGGTTAAACCACAGAGCCTAGGACTTGCCAATCAGAAGGTCAGCGGTTCGAATCCCCGCAACGGGGTGAGCTCCCATTGCTCAGTCCCTGCGCCTGCCAACCTAGCAGTTCGAAAGCACGTCAAAGTGCAAGTAGATAAATAGGCACCGCTCCGGCAGGAAGGTAAACAGCGTTTCCGTGTGCTGCTCTGGTTCACCAGAAGCGGCTTAGTCATGCTGGCCACATGACCTGGAAGCTGTACGCTGGCTCCCTCGGCCAATAAAGTGAGATGAGCGCCGCAACCCCAGAGTCGGTCACGACTGGACCTAATGGTCAGGGGTCCCCTTTAAGCACTGCCTACACAAAATAAAAATCTGACTGGTTGATATCTTCTATGAGTATGGTTCCTGCTAGGCATTGTTCATACAGGATGAGACCACTATTGTGAGTTGATTGTTTCACAGACTAGTTCAACTCATAATGTATGAATGAGCCCCCTGAGGATTCATGTAGTGTTGCAAATATTTCTGAGTCATTAGCATACAGAAGACCTGTGACAGGATGAGATCACATATAAACAGTACATAAAATAAAAATGCTGCAGACAGCAAGAGAAAGAAAAAACAGAGGCCTGAATACTTGAAAGAGATGCTGTCAGAAAGTATATCACAAGATGTGTGAAGAGATTTTAAGAGGTTGATCAACAGAGTCTAAAGAAGAAAAAAGATGAGACTGAGATGTGGGCAGGAAGAACTTTAATTAAAACCTTGGAGCATTTGTGTTATACTGAAAATGTCAGTCACATAGAAATAAATTTGGGGTAATATGTGACAGCAAGGAGAAGCTGAAGGTCACTATTTCTAGTCTGTGTTTTAAGATCTGCAGTATAATCTCTGGTGCTTTATAATACAGTGATATGTTTATTTCATTTGTGTTTTGCTTTGCATACAGAGAGCTCAATGGTCTCATTTGTAGGAACTAGCCAGTTGCTTCAATCTACTTAACTTCAATGTTTCACTGAATATTTTTTCTCTTGATGAGAGAGAGTCATATGTAGCCAAAGATTTACTTTCAATATGTTTATGGGCCCAAGAGTTTGTTTCTTAGCCCAACCTTTCATAACTTTGTCAGTTTCTCCATAAGTAACATTATACTTTGATTTATGAGAATATTCTCTTCAATTCTTGTTCTGTGCTTCAATGCATTTTCCCCCATTCTGCTTACTGCTGCTTCTTCCTGAAATATTTAGATGGGTAAATTCAACTAATTGTGGCCCACATAACATAGTGGTATGTATGCATGCATGCATGCATGCTATGTAGGTAATCATGGATACAGCAATCTTTTTTCTGTACATCCCACATGCATCCCACATGGATCCCACATGGATCATGCATCCCACATGGATCATGTTCGCAATCCGAGCATTCAGTGTACAGTGACCCTGGCAACAGCACTACATCATTTCACTGTGTCCTTTCCTGGACAGTAGTGGATGGGTTTCAAGGCATGTAGGAGCCAAGCTGGTGCTGAGCACACAGCTTAGCTTTGTAAACTTAAAAAGAGAAAATGTTAAGCCATCTTATAAATAAGTAATACATACACCTCCCAAATAATTTTCTTCCCAATTCCTCAAATGTCACCTAGCTTCTGCTGTATTCAAAAGACAAGGATACTTTTTTTCTATGTGAATAGGGCCCAGAGTTTAATTTGATGGAACATTTTCAGTCATTTATATGAACACAATGTACTATTACTAAATGCTTCAGTTCTCACATATTGGAAGTGCATAGTATATCACTTTAGTTACAAACTAGAGGATAACAGAATGAGTCTTTACGTGGACTTTTAAATAAAAAACATAATAAGGTATTTATTTTTTAAAAAAATTCAATTGCAGTGAAAAGCACACCATAACTTCCCTTTCACAAATGATGCTGTGACAAAATTGGTCTTAACACAATCATTTATAATTAAGATGAAAGCAAATCCTTATCAAAATAAAGATGTAAGGACCTGTTATGCTGCCCTGTGTAAAGATTGGTATTGTTTTGGAATTATTCTTTTGTACAATTCTGAGTCAGCTTCCAGGCTACACATTTTAAATGATGCTTATGCAAAGTGTGTTCTCCCTCATGGAGAGCACAGGTTGCGGGCGGGGCTGACAAGACACCTCACTGTTACTAGGCAAATGGTTTGACCATCCTGTAAGCAGGGGCGGGCTGTTACTGGGGAAATTTAGATGTTGCCAATTACTGATTGACAGCCCTATTTGTTAAATACAAGGCACGCAGCGACGGACGTCCTCTTTCGCTGCGTGCTTCGGATCACCCGCCCTCCCTTCCCTAATGTTAGGCTGTTTGCTTGACCTTGCTATTGCCTGTCATGGGGTCGTCTGCTTTGGGGCAGGGGCCCGGTAGGAATTTTGCCATTTGGCTGATTAGTGTGTGCCACTTGGTTTTCACCTACCGCGTAGCAAATCGTCACAACTTGTAAGGTTTGCGGTTAGGCATTGGTCTGGAATTGGTTGCTGGGGGGTATGGATTCGGCTGTGCCTGCCCCCCAAAATGCTGCTGCTGCTGCTGAAGAAGAAGGGTTTTACCGTTAAAGGAACCCAGGGGCTCCTCATGCTTTTGTCCGAAACCCCCTGGCAAGGGGCTAGGGCCACGCAAGCCCCTGGGAGCATTCTGGGGAGAGGTGAGGCATGGTTCCCAGTCCCGTCTCTCTCCCCAGGTGACTTACCCTTCCTGACTTCGCGGGGGGTGCGAATGTCAGAGCTGTCCCCGTGCGGGGACAGTTAGTGCTACCAATGCCTAAGCAACCACTCACATTGCTGTATTTGAATAAAGTTGTGGCCAAAATTATGCCAAAAACCTTAAACAAAAATTAAGTGTCAATTGTGTTTTTCTTGGGGGTGTGTCTTGGGGACCTCGACGCGCAAATAGTCAACATCAACACATTTTTTAAAAAAAACAAAAACCTTAAGATGTTGTATAAGCCCTCTTTCTCTCTACCTTGTAATGTTTACATTCCTTATAGCATACTGCTGGAATTAAATGATACCTTTGTGGTGTGGTGTAGCAGCTAAGAGACTGATCTATGAATCAAAAGTATCTGATTTGACTCTCAGCTCTACCTTAACTCATTAGGTGAGTGAACCTACAAAGTTGTTGTAAGTCTTAGAAGTCATATGCATGGGAAGTGCTTTGAACACCAAAAAACTCTGTACAAATGTTAAGCATTATAATTATTAATGATTGTACTGTAGTAGTATTAGTAATGTTGTTGGCGAAGCCCATCAGGAAGAAGAGCTAAGGTTTTAACTCTATTGTTTTGTGTAGATTTCAGATCCAGTGTCCGCTCTGGGGCATTTTACAAGCTGAGAATCTCACTACTGTTCAAATTGAATATGAGTCACAGATTTTTAATAAGATGTAGGAATTACATTTCAGAATATTTTATCATGCAGACAAACTATCCCCAGAGCTTAAAAAAGAAATACTAGCAATACAAAAAGAAGAACCCTGAGTGCAGAAATGCCTGTTCAAGCACATTTGGCTACAAGGCTATAAAATGTCATTGCTAAAGAATGTCACTAATATAAACTTTTATTTTAAATCTTTAAAACTGGAAAGTGCAAACCATAAGAAAAAGTCTTCAGTTTCATGCAATCCCTCTTTAAAGAGGCAGTCAAAATTAATGTGGTAAATATATTGTATTCATATTTATTTTAAGAAAATCATGAAGATATAAATTATTAGGATTATCATAGTTTTGGGATTATAAACTGTTCTAACGTTGAGAAGATTTATTGTGAAGATTTGGGTTCTTCAGTATAGCCAACATAAGCTATAAAATCAGTTCTCCAAATGCCCATTCAGCATTTTGTTTTTCTTCAATACAGTCTTGCCCTCATTTATGTATTTTGTACAGTCTCCATAGTTTCATGGTATTTTAAAATGCTTCATTGGTTGCAAGATACTGACCTTAATATAGCAATATTTACAGTGCAGTAAATATTCAGGTCTCATTCATATGTGCAGCAATCCATATATGTGGTTTCTTGAAACTATGTAAACAAAGCTACACATCATACCCTAATAGTGGCTCCATGGATCTTTTGTTCATGGATTTGTACTGGTATGACTAAAACTGCCCAAAATATATGGAGCACCTTTCATACCCATAAGGATGCAATTTACTCAGTTTTGACCTTACCCTCTGATTTTTTTCTACTTCCTGTCTTGACCCTGATGAGAAGCGAGGTTGTTTTTCCCCAGTTCCATTTAAAATATGAACATTTTTCACAAATTGTATTTATTATTATACGTATAATATTAAGCATATATTATGCACATATATGCATATACATCATGTTCCCTAAATTTACAGATCCATACAATTCATACTACTTGATAAAAATACATGTGAATTAATGCTTTTATGCTCTAGGAATATAGTCTCACGTAGAGCTTGACTTTTATTCATATACAATATACTTACTTTTTGTATATAATTTTGCATATGGGCTTTTTAAAAAGACAATTATCCCTGACAGTGCACAAGCAGCTCAGGCATAAGCAGGTAAGAGAGCGAATCAATCGATAGTGTATACTTAAAAAATGCACACTGCCTCTCAGTTTCCTTTAATTATCAAAGAAAACAAATTCCACAGCCTGTCAAGCTATTTTGTTCCATTGCTGAACCACTCAAGGTTAGAAAGATCTTTGCAATGCATTTCATTCAAACCCAGGAAACAGCAGTTGATATAAACATAGAGGAGGTGTTAATAAATTGAGCATTTCACTCAAAATGTTTCTTCTTGTTGTGATTCTTTCTCTCTACCAACACACTTAAATTCATAAAAATTTCATGCTCTATTTAAGTGAAGGACAAAATAGCGCTGACTTCAGCTAAGTTTATATACAAAGTTTCCCATGCAGGCCAATAAATGTCAGTTCTGATGTTTCAGCAGAAGTTTCATATCATGTTTAAATAATAGTTCTCTAACCCAGCCTTTGGGATGTTCCCCCATGCAAAAATACACTCAAAGTAAAATCGCTAGCATATGCTTCATCAGAATTCTGCATGTGTTAATAATATCATAGTACTTCTATCTTCCAACTGTGGATCTGACAGTGAAAAATTCAGTACAGCAATTCAGATTTGTTTATGCAGAGGTTTCACAATGGTAGTTCAAAACAGGAGTTTAGAAATGTGCAGAAGATTTGCTGTGGGTTTAGAGTCCAACTGAACTCTGTACTCAGCAGATGGGCAAGTCTTATACTTGGCTACACTCCATATGGAGTGTTTATCTTCACAGAGTAGAAGGATAATACTTTGCAAAGTATTAGAGTTTGCAAAGCATTTTGTACATTATGAAAGGCACAGAAATGACAAGCCATAATTTTGGGTTCCACAAGTATAGGCATGTTAGTCTGCTGCAGCAAAAGTAGAAATGATTCATACCTTAAATATGAAAATATTTATTACTGTGGTGTAGGCTTTTGTGGAGTATAGTCTACTTCACTGATAACGTAATTAGAGTGCCATACTGAGAAACCTTTGGGACTTGGGTTACTTGCTATCCTATGAGAATAAAATGGAAACGGGGAACAACTGTGCATTGCACTGAACTCCTTGGAGGTGTGGTTAATTAACTGAAGAATTCTAGAAATTATTTCAAAAGTTGCTTATTTACATTTAAATTACCATATGCACATTTTATCCATAATTTGTGTCTTTTTCAATTATGCATATGCTATTCTTTGTGTGATGTGTAAGTGGGCACAATATATCTAAGAATGATTTGGTGATGAACCCTCTGCCCTTTTGGTGGCCTTGGCCAACTTACCTCTCTAATGGGCTTATGTCCCATTTTAAACAAGTTGTCAGCCAAATGTGTTGTAGAGGTTGTCAAACCATCATTAGTTTGGTTTGGAGACAGTGGCTAGATACTAACTTACATTAAAATAAATTAGTTATCCATCATTTATAGATACCCTTTGCATTTTTTACTGTTTGCCTTGAATGCAATAGAGATTATCCATATTTGATAGCCCTCACCACCATTTTATCCTTTAAATTAGTCATTATTTAAATTCGGAATCCTTTCTTTCCTCATGAAGAATGGAGATTTGCACTATTAACTAAATGCCTAGTAGCAGAATTCAAAGCTCTAATTTCTGAAGTTCAAACCAGGATATTGGTTCAAAGTGAATATTTAAATAGTTTTCATGGAAACTATCCCATTAGGATGATGACAGTTCAACCATTTTTCTTTTTGGTGAGAAAGAAGCACTTTGTAACTTTTGGCTTTAAAAGTAATTCCCTGCAGCAAGACAATTCCATGCTTAAGCTGTTCAAATTCAAATTATTACAGTCATTGTGTTCTACTTTACTTTTCTACTTCCTTTTAAAAAGAAGAAAAATATTTTAAATCAAACTTTTTTGGAGTAACTACATAGCTGTCACAAATTGTAATCACATTTCTCATTGAGGCTATAATCCTAAACATCATTTCTGGGTAGTCTATTGAAGTCAGTGGAACTTGTATCCAAATAAGCAATCTGTCTACTATCTGATTAAACTTAGAGCAATTCTTTTTACTTTAAACATATCCAGAGTAAAGGATGGGAAATTGTAGCCTTAGTCTGAAGAAAAAAAAATCACAATAATTGCTACATAGATCCTTGGGTTCAGAATTGTCATTGTCATACTGGATGAGTCAGGTGCAGCCAACACCATTTTTAGCATTTTGGCATATCAGATACATAGGCTTGTGATGGCTCTAATACATATAATGTAGTGATTTGGTGGTTCTGTGCTCCTCACATGCCTGCTCCTATATCTGTTTTTGTGATGGATGGCTTTATATGATAGAACATCCACACATTCGCAAGCACCCCGCCAAAATAAACTTGGTTGTGTCAGTACTGCTTGTTGCATGCCACCCCAATCTCTGAATGGTGTGAGGCTCCAGGGGTCCATGCCTTACCCAAGATTTGTGTTTCCTTTTACAAATGAGGCACAGTGGAGACTGTGATGTCTTTATTATTGTTGTTGTTTAGTCGTGTCTGACTCTTCGTGACCCCATGGACCAGAGCAAACCAGGGACTCCTGTCTTCCACTGCTTCCCGTAGTTTGGTCAAACTCATGCTGGTAGCTTTGAGAACACTGTGGTTTATTTGCGCATACTGTATATACAACCTGAGTCTATGATGGAGAGGTTTCCAAGAGGGTCTCTTGGTTTCCCATAGGCACAACAGCCTTGGATTAAGATCAGAAATCAGACATGTGTTCTGTCTCCTTCTTACAGCCTGTCCCAGTTTTTGCCAGCGCATCAACTTTCATCCTAAAAATTCTGTCCTTTTGTCTCCTACTTACTACCTCTCTAGAGGAAGGAGGGGCTCACACCCCCACTGTTGTCCAGCCCAAAGTAACTGCTTTGTTAATCACCCACCTCCCTTCCCCCCTCGTTTGCATAATGACTCAGTTATTAACAAGCTTTGCTCCCCTAACAACCCATAACAAACTGATGAGCGATCACCAGGTTGGCCTGCCTTGTATTTTTAACTTAAAGAGATTTGTAATGGTTTAACTTCCCAAATCTTGATTAAGTCTACCTTTTATTGGACCCAGGAATTTAGGGTGTCACACACACCATAAACTGATAACAGTATCATGAGTTGGTTTGCAGTGTTGCCACAATGCATTGGAAAATCTGGTAAGCGCCTTCTGGACAACATTTCCTGACTGCATTTCCTAAACATGCAAAACCAAACCAAAATACACCTGCATAAAACCTTTGCCTGTAATATAATAAAAAAGAAATCCATACAGTTTTTCTTATAAGGAGCTAATGCTTACTATGGGCTGTTTAGTTTTCAAAAGCATTCATGCTACAGTAACATTCAACTGACTTCCAATCTTTAATGGCAAATATATAAACTATTACTTACTTAAAATCAAAGAGCTTGAAGGAATGTCAGGTATTGTCTAGGAACTTATAAATGCGGAGACAGGATTCCCTGTAATTAAGCCTTCTCTGAAAGAACACTCCTTGGATGTCTTTAAAAAGATTTCTTATAGGAGATTATCTGTGGGCCACTATGTTATATGTTACTCTTGGATTCAGAATAAATGTGCAAGATTGTATATGGAACAAGTACTTAGGGTACCAACATTGGAAGGGAGGTAGGATGGAACTTCTGGTTGACTTGAATATGCACCTCAGAGTGCTTTGTGTAGCATATTGTGCACTACAGCATTTTATATTTTTTGAGTTATAAGCTTCAATAAAAAAAAATTCAAAAAAAGAACCAATTCTAAAAACAAAAATGAGGTGAGCAGCATAATTTATAAACACTATGCTTATAGAGGCACCATTTTGGTATGTGTATTTTGCCTCCAGCCAAGCAGACACACTGGCTGTACATGTACACATCATTCGTAATATTTTGGAAATACTTTGTTTGTGCAAAAAACAAGAGTGGAAAATAAAATAAAAAGTAGCAGAAAAACTCTGGCTTCATTAGCTTATTCCTCAACTGTATTCATCAGTTCTTACTTGTATTGAGAAACATTTGCTAATTGCCACCTGACCATTCCTATAGCTCAGATCCACTGCCTGCTGCTTCTCTCTGTGGCAAAGAATAAAAACAGTGAATTCCATTATCTTTAGTGCAGTTCTTTAAATATTTGAAAGTAGATCTATCCTCATTTCTCATATTTAATGTAGTATTAACATATTTTTAAAACTTCTCTTTCATTTCGTCATGGATATGTTTGCACACATAGTCAGTGAATCCCAAGTCATGGAACCGACTGTACATTTGTGGTCAATAATGGCTATAAATGGTGAGTTCGGGGTCTAACCAGGCATTCTGAAGGCATTCAATATTTGTCTTAAATTGAATTATCCATTGTTTCCAATTCCAAGTAATCATAGATGAAGCCAAACTTTGGTTCTTTATGCATGTCCAAATTTGTTCTTTTTGGATTTAGTGAGACCAAATCCCTGCCACCTCCCTTCCAAACATTATTCTTTAGAGAATTATGTTTGCATTTCAAATAAAAAATGTATTCAATATGTTCGACTAACTTAGCACATGCTTTTATAGTATCTTTCTATCTTCTCAGCTTTCTGACAGGTAATAAGAGATTGTGGGTTATATATTTGTTTATTAACATCGCTATTCAAGTTGTACCACTAGAAAAAAATGACATTATGTCTGCCTCTGTTGTATATTTATAAGGGTGAAATGCTCCTCTTGTGAAATTTTGTCATCTGTAAAAGCTGCTACTGTAGAACAATGAGAAATTGACATACTTTATATTGAGGTCTGTTCTGACTTTGAACAGACACATGCATAGTATTGGAACACAGTTATTGTTTTTGTAAACCAAATAATGTATTTTGCAGCTTGCTTACATGTATATTTTAAATAGGCAGCACTAATTAGACAAGTTACAGAATCTAATTTAAGTTTTGGGAAATAGGCAGTATGCTGCAAACATTGTGCGCAATAAATATGAATAAATAGCTGCACTTGTAATTCCTACTCGCAAAAGGGCACATTTGGAGGACATGAACATACAAAATAAAGAAATTCTAATTTGAGTACATTGGAAGGGCAGAGCTGTGTGAAACCTATATACTTAGAGATATTTTTAAAACTTTATTTTGATGTCTCTAGGGCTGCCTTTTTCAACCTTCGGTCCACAGACGTAGTTGACAGCATCAGGGGACCCAATGTTGAGAAAGGCTGTTATAGTGTATGTAGATATGCATGCAAACAACTTTTATTCCATTTTTCCTCAGAACAATTGCACAGCAAATATGAAAAGCTGTAAAAGTTAGTAATAGACATTGTGGAATTTTATAACAGTAAGGGGAAGAACTCTGGTAGTTGAAGTGGTATTTATGAACAGATGCTCATCTTTGTGGTATATCAATCAATACACAGACAGAATGCTACTCATCTATTGCCTGTCTCAAAGGCCTTTGTAGCTCACATGCTTAGTATTAGTGATTTTCTTCCTCAGGTGCAACGGCGCACACATTTGGAGGCTTTGTTTCTATAGGAGTGGTTAGAGCAAACATAATACGTTCTGTTGTACTGCATCTGTTGTCACCTTCAGTGGCTATAAACGTAATAGGTTTCTCTCATTCCCACATGGAGAATCATGTTTGCTTCCAGTTGCTAAGCAGGAAGAGTTAGCAGGAGGCAGGGACTTATTTGCTTCAGATTAATGGGTTTCTCATGGTCAAAACCTAAGATGGTGCCGTGCTTTCCCCCTATTTAATTGTTGCAGCTGCATTGCCATAGCACAGTTGACAAAAAAGAATTGCACTTAGTAGTGTGGGCTGAAACTGATTGCCTATGAAAGCTAATTGGGAACTTTTTTCATTATTGCCTCTTGCTTTGTGGGTCTTTTCTCCTTTTCTGAAATACTTATGAGTAGAGCAGTCCAGCCCCTGGATCTTTCATGCTGGAGGAGGGTTGGATACTTCTACCGGCTGTTCCCAGCTTACCCATGGGGAATAGACAGTGCAAACTGCCAAAATAGGGTGTACTGGGGCAAGGAGGAGGAGGAGTTCAAATAGGCAAGGATCTGCAGGACCCTTAGCCAGTAACAAGTTATGCTGAGAGACCTAATCTGGGTCTATTTGCTGTTCAGGCATGATCACTTCCTGTGAAATTGCGGGTGTGCCTCATATAACAGTCCAAAGGATTTTAAAGAAATCTCTCATGGACCAGTTGGTCTGCTGCAAAGCACCAGAGGCTCATGAGTGTGTGCACATGTGTCCACATGGACCTCTGTGCATTCTGGGGTCTAATTGTAGCCTTTGGAGTGATGTAGCTTCAAAAAGGTTTACGGCAATATTCTATGCCTCCTTCAGGGTGCTCTTCCTTCCTGGGTGAATTGATGTACGAGGCTGTGGAAAGCATAGCTTTATGATAACTTTCTCCCCACTTTTAAATAAAGACTCTCCATGTGTGTGTGCGTCTGTGCATGCGTGCATGTTTAATGACAGTGAAGATTTTCAAATTCATGCTGGAGTGAAATACAAATAAAGTGGAATTTCCTCATTTTCCTTCTGTATGGAGAATAGAGCGGTATGATTAGTTTCCTACATGACTACACTTTGGCACAGCTGTAGTATTCAGATCTGCAACTAATATGTATGCCTAGAAGTGCTATATTCTGATACATTATTTAACTTTTTGCATATAGTATGATCTTTTATTTATTCTGTGTAAACTTTATTCTTCGTGATGATGTTCTTACATATATTATCCATAATCATCCACTCGGTACTGCTGGCTTGTTGTACTGTATTTATCTTTACTATCTACTCTGCAAGTGTTTGCAGAGTAATAGCAAATAAGTTCAAATTTTCTTTTGAATGTACAGATATGAAATATACTGATATTCTCAGTGTCAAGGTTATAACCATGACTTAGATTTCAAGTCCTGAATAAATCTAATTGGATAAAATATATGTTGATTTAAAATAAGACTAAAGGGTTATTCATATCTGTGTGTAAGTCATATGAAGGACAGTCTTCACATGACAATTGTGCCACATCAGTTTCATATGGAAAGTCGCCTGTTCATATTGCTCTGATAAGAAAAGCTTGATCCTGGAATATAGCATGACAAACAAAATACAGGAAACCTAATATCCCTGCTGTTGCTGTGGCTCACCTTTCACATGAAGGTCATTTTAGACAAATGCCTTCCCATATGAAAGTAAGTTATAGCTTGTATGTGCAAACTGTACACATATATTTGGTGCCTGCTTGCAAATGTGTATTGAGGTTCAGTAACTTAACAGGCTGTTTATTAAGACAAATCCCGTTTACCTTTTCAACTGTGAGGCCACAGTTGTGGCGCAGTGCAGCTGGCTGTCATTGCTGTGGCTTCTCTTCCCACACACCTCAACAGCCATCGGAATAATCATTTCCTCTCCTGTTGGCTGAGGTGGGGGAAAGGGGTTGAATTTTTCCCGCCCACAAATCTAGGAATTGTGGGTGGGTTTTGAGCACATCGTCAGGGGGCGGATCCAGTGGCGCAGGAAGGGGGTGCAGTGGATGTGGGACACCCCAGGAGTCATCACTGAGGGGGGTGACAAATAGGCAAAAATGTGTTTTTGAAAAAAATAACTCCCGCACCCACTGCACCCCCTTCTTACGCCACTGCAGGAGCACTCTCCCCTCCAGTGATTTCCAGAAACCAGAAGTATTGCCACCTCCAACTTTGCAGGCAGAACACAGCCTTTATGGCTAGTAGCCTTCAACAGCCCTCTCCTCCACGAATCTGCCCAATCCACAGGCGTAGCTAGGTGAGGCAGGGGGCACTGGGCGCCACACCGCAGGGCCTGCAGCATGCCTGAGCTATGCATTTCTCCTGAGAGGGAGGCGGCAGGCAGACTGCCTGCAAGCTCCTGACATCCACACTACTTTTTGAGCAGCGCGGGGCTTGTGTCTGCCCACTGCCTCAGCCGCCCTACAGCTGAGGGGGAGGCTGCAGAGAGACTCCATGCAGCACACCCTGCCTTGGCTCACCCCGCCCCTATGGGCAGCTCACTCCGCTCCCGGTTGCAAGAATCCTAGGGGAGGTGCTTCTGCCCAATGCCCAGGCAAGGGCTGAGGGGTGATCCTTATGAGTTGGTCTTATTCAATGTACCGTATTTTTCAGTGTATAAGACTAGATTTCCCTCCTAAAAAAAAAAATGTACCCAGATATATCTCCCCCCATTTCCCTAAATCCGAGTTCCCAGAAATAGGGGGCATCTAATACATGGGCGTGTCTTATAGACGGAAAGAATACGGTATGTCATAGGGCAATCCAAACCCAGGATCAAACCCCAATTGTAATCAGCCAGCAGACTGACTGGATGGTTCAGGATAGCCCTGCCTACTTACATCTGTAATCAATAAACGCTATGGCCTGTTTTGATCCCAGATCATCCACTTAGGTTATTTTTTGCTTCTAACTCCCCAGCTTCAGGGGTGGTGTGCTCACTGCACCAGGGCACGCAACTGAATATTAATACACATTATCGTGTGGTTCAAAGTCATCTAGAGGAAAATAAAATAAGAATCATTAGAATGATAGTAACCTGATCCTTAATATGCATCTGATTTCAATTTTTATGTTGGTTTCCTTGCAATTTTAAGGTCAGTCTTCTATACTGGCAGCAACTGAAAGTGTGGATAAGGATATTTTTTTCATGAATTGTATTTTCTTTTCAGTGGGATGCTATAACAGAAATGGATGAATATAATCGCCCCATCCACACTTACCAGGTATGTAATGTTATGGAACCCAACCAGAACAACTGGCTTCGTACAAATTGGATCTCTCGTGATGCAGCTCAGAAAATTTATGTGGAAATGAAGTTTACACTGAGGGACTGCAACAGCATTCCATGGGTACTGGGAACATGCAAGGAAACATTTAATCTCTACTACCTGGAATCAGACGAATCCCATGGAATTAAATTCAAGCCAAACCAGTACAGTAAAATTGATACTATTGCAGCTGATGAGAGTTTTACTCAGATGGATTTGGGTGATCGCATCCTTAAACTGAACACAGAAGTTCGTGAGGTGGGACCAATAAACAGGAAAGGATTTTTTCTTGCTTTTCAAGACATTGGTGCGTGCATTGCTTTGGTCTCTGTCCGTGTTTACTACAAAAAGTGTCCTTTCACCGTTCGGAATTTGGCTATGTTTCCTGACACTATTCCAAGGGTTGATTCTTCATCTTTAGTGGAAGTACGAGGTTCCTGTGTGAAGAGTGCTGAGGAGCGGGACACTCCAAAATTATATTGTGGAGCAGACGGGGATTGGCTTGTGCCTCTAGGACGATGCATCTGCAGTGTTGGGTATGAAGAAGTGGATGGTTCCTGCCACGGTAAGAAAATTGTTCTTAATTAATTCCAGGACACTTTTTGTTTTTTGTTTTACCACTTGGCCTGTTGTCCAGGTTTCACTGAACTTAATGGCGAAATCAGTTTTAATAGGAGATGGATTGAGCTCATGATCTATTTTACTGTTGTAGGTTGCTCAGGATATGTTCAGATCAGAACTGTTTTCAACAAAGAATACAGAATGTGCATGTTCAGGGAAAACAAAGTTGCTTACTTGTAATAAATTAATGGGTAAAGCACAATAGTTTTTCGTTTGTTATGAAGAATGCAAAATTTAAGTTGCTGCATGAATACCAAATATGATTAATTCAATGGAAGATTAAAGTGTTACTGCTATGTACCTAAGGATCAGAGTATCATAGAATTGTAGAGTTGGAGGGGATCCTGAGGGTGATAAATAAATTCATAAGTGTGAAACTATACAATATATAAAGGCAATATTTGTCTTTAAAGCACTACATATTGTATGAGATAAAATAAGCAGTTACTTCTGAGAAAAGAAACCGCAGATACTTTGCATGAATACTAAAGAACAGGTAGACGGTACATCCCAAGTATTGTATGGGAGGTCACTGCAATAAATTTTTCTGCTGCACAGTTACTTTGGTACTAGTTATTTCTGTGTTCTTTCTCACAGAAACAAATGCTCAGTGTGAATCATTACAGTGTGATCACTATATTTGCAAGCGTATGTAGAAAAGATTGAAATGTATATATTGTTAGTAAGTTGAGGCTATAAATGAAGGCTTTTGACAATGGAGTATGAGGGAATTTATTTGCGTCTCAATATAGTACCTCCCCATTTCAGGTTAAGCAGTGGACCATGGGAAAAAATAACATTCTGATATTTGGGCATGTGAATAAATATTAATATATATTAAATATATATAAATATAAATATATATATTAAGTATTTTATTTTATTTCTATTTGATTGTTTGTATAAATTTGTGAACCACTTTTTAATACCAATATTCTTGGGCAGCTTACATCCATGAAAGAAAAACATGCAAACAGATAAAGCTTCTGTGATGGGTATCTACCTAGATAACCTGTTTAATATGACTAATAATTACAAATAATAAATATATGTTCCATTAAACTTGGGCTTAAATAGAAACAAGATAAAAGAAGCAAATTGGTTATGGAATGTCCATCTTTTTGGCTCAACCAGCCACCACAGCTTGACCTAGCATTCAAAATAAACAGATAAGATAGCTCTGAGCTTAATGTTCTTGAAAAACTCTTTGATTAAAGTTCTCATAAGAGCAAATTAAAGTTGTGTACTAATGCTAGTACATTAATCTGGAAATGCAAAATGTAACCACATTATTATTTGGGTTTGGGCGAGGTGGTAGGACAGTTAGAACATCAGTTAGCCCATGAATTGTGTCCAAAATATATTAATAATTTCTCATATAAAGAGTAGAACTATATCTAAATGCTCCATGGCCAATTATAAATCTATATATTAGTCCCCCACCCCACCTCTCCTGTACCTTTTGACTGTGTATATTCAATAAGAGGATAAGGTCTGTTACAGAACCAAGAATGCCTAGGCAGAAGCATAATGAACTTACAGTAGAGTACCTAAAAGCATGCTTATTCAACTATTTCCATTTAATTGCTTAGAGGGTGGGAAATTAGTGTTTAAACAGATCATGTTGTAAGATGACTATTTTAGTAGTTCCACAGTTCGGCTTCCTATAGAGACAAGTGGTTTTATGAATTATTCTCAGGGGTGAATTGCATTTTCATACGTCTGTACATCTTTGAATGGCTGTTCTAGGTTGGTGCTATATTTGATGTGTTTTTAAATTCTACACAACACATTTGTGTCCATGCATGTGTAAATGAGTTCTAAAGTAAGCTGCAAGATTAAGAGCACTAAAAATCCTCTCCTGTCTGCCAAATGTTTTTTTAAAAAATGAACAGTAACAAAGAACTGCTCAAATCTTCTGGTTCAGTTGTCAGTCTCCGTATAAGCAATCAATTGCCTTGCTCTACAGTGACTGGAAACGTGGTCTGGAAATGTCTGGAAAATATGCACAGCAGCAGCAGACCATACAATCAAGAGCTGTGTGACCAGTGTAGT
The DNA here is from genome assembly GCF_964188315.1 of Podarcis muralis. Classification (NCBI taxonomy): domain Eukaryota; kingdom Metazoa; phylum Chordata; class Lepidosauria; order Squamata; family Lacertidae; genus Podarcis; species Podarcis muralis. Next base: position 41,001,532 of record NC_135658.1, read on the forward strand.
TCAAGAAAATGGCTTGTCACCTAAGACTGGTACGGGAAACCAGCTCTTATCCTCTGAGCCAGAGCAGCTGCAGGCCAACAGAACTGTTGTGTCAGTCTTTGGAGCAGCCCCTTCTTAATGCAAGTTTGAAAAATCCTCTATATGACCTTGTATGACATTGTCAAGAGTGTCTCAGCACTAAATGCCCTAGCTTGGAAGATCTAGATAGAGGATAGAGAAGTATGTGTAAAACTAGCCTGTTGCAGAAAGATAAAATGTACATTCATTGCTTTTGCTTCTGGATCCATGTGCCATGTGGCCCCCCAAAAGGTTCCCCAAAGGGAATGTGGCCCTTGGTCTGAAAAAAAAATATCTATCCCTGGTATAAACAATTAGAGGCTTTTAGAGACGATTATTACCAGCCATCAAGCATCTTAATCCCTCTTTTGGAAAGTAAGTGTTTTTCAGAGATAAACCTTTCATCAGGAACACCTGCTTGTATGGGGATATATATTGTTGCTTAGGACAGCACATTTTAATCACTAGGTTAAAGCTTTAGGGAGGAAAGCTTTGGAGATACAAACTTTAGGAGAGCGTGTTCTCCTTCATGGAGAGCACGGGTTGTGGTGGGTTTAACAAGACACCTCACTGTTGCCGGACGGGGTAGTTTGGATGTCCACCGTTGTGATTGGGCTCCTCTTGTTGTTGGTGAGAGTTTGATGTTGCCAATTATGGACTGACAGCCTTAGGTTATATATTCTCTGCGTGTAGCATGGAGCTTCCTCTTTCCACTGTGCGCATCTGATTTTAAAAGAAGCATTTCTTTTAAAAAAACGGTTGTATTGCTCCTTGCTGGTACGTTGAATTTATACTTCTATTTCTTACGTTTGTCCCTTCCTTCTTTTCTTTCTTTGTTCTGTCCGTTCTTTGCTTTACCCTTAGTTAGAATCCTACCCTCGCCCCTTTTCCCCTCCCCACGGGCAAATTTTAATCAGTGCCACTGACAATTAAGCTGTACTTATTTTAAAAACTGTTTTTGTTGTTGTGTTATAGGGAGTGATAAAGAAAATATCAAGTAAGACCTTTTGCTATAGCAATGATTGGTATCTTTTTCTATATGAAGTTTTAATTTATCTTGTTCTTTTCTAGTTTATTTAAAATATATCTATATTTAGGTTTGGGTAATATGTAAATTGGGGACGCGGGTGGCGCTGTGGGTAAAAGCCTCAGCGCCTAGGGCTTGCCGATCGAAAGGTCGGCGGTTCGAATCCCCGTGGTGGGGTGCGCTCCCGTTGCTCGGTCCCAGCGACTGCCAACCTGGCAGTTCGAAAGCACCCCCAGGTGCAAGTAGATAAATAGGGACCGCTTACTGGCGGGAAGGTAAACGGCGTTTCCGTGTGCTGCGCTGGCTCGCCAGATGCAGCTTTGTCACGCTGGCCACGTGACCTGGAAGTGTCTCCGGACAGCGCTGGCCCCCGGCCTGTTGAGTGAGATGGGCGCACAACCCCAGAGTCTGTCAAGACTGGCCCGTACGGGCAGGGGTACCTTTACCTTTACCTAATATGTAAATTTATTTAAATTTAATCTTTCAATTGTTTAAAACAGGGATGGGCAACCTGTAGCCCTCCTTGATCAATCTAGTTGGGACTAATGGGAATTGGAATTCAGCAACATCTGGCTCCCCCATCCCTGGTTAGAAGGCAAGGGATCAGCTAAAAATTATTTCAAAGCTGACAGCTGACATTTTTCAGTTGAAAATGTGGAAAATACACTGTACACACTCCATTATTGCTATACCTTAATTCTTAGACATGCAGATAACATTATCTAAACTCATACATGTTTCTAATATTTATAATACAGTGGACTTATTTAAGACATAAAACTTCATCTAATCCTAAATGAAATGAAAGCAGCACATTGTACAGCATTGATTTTTTGCACACACACAAAATCCATATCCAAATTTATAAAATAGTAAGCTATTTCCTTTTTACTTGTAGTCATTACTCGATGAAAAAACTGTGTTTTCCTCCTGATGTACATTGCAACATGAAGCCACAGCCATTCTCTTTTCCTGGCAAACATGTTTGTGTGTTACATTACATCAGCGGTCAGTAACTTTTTTCAGCCATGGGCCGGTCCACCATCCCTCAGACCATGTGGTGGGCCGGACTATATTTTGAAAAAAATAATGAACAAATTCCTATGCCCCACAAATAACCCAAAGGTGCATTTTAAATAAAAGGACACATTCTACTCATGTAAAAGCACGCTGATTCCCAGACCGTCCGCGGGCCAGATTGAGAAGGCAATTGGGCCGCATCCGGCTCCTAGGCCTTAGGTTGCCTACCCCTGCATTAGAGCAAGAAGCATGCATAGCTACAGTTTTAAGAGTACATTTTTGGGCAACAACATGAAGAAGAAATATGAGGTACAGAAACCTAATAAAAGGCAAATACTAAAATAATGAATGAGTGAGAATGCAGTGCCTAAGTGATGCTTAAATCTGGAAACATCTTCAGTCTAGTAATATAATTACATTTTATAAAGTATCATTTAATGCCATAGATATGGTAATATCTCTAGGAAACAACATAAAATCAAAATCAGACTTCTAAGATGATCATCTGTACTTTCATTGGAGTAAGTTACTAGTGCCTGCCATATTTTTATCTAAACCACACAATAATGCCTATTTCCCTTTGGGTTAGTAATTAACTATCAAAGCATTATGCTGAGAAATGTACTTTCAAAATCAATAAAGGATTTCCTTATGAATAGTGTAGCTTGGGAAATGCAACAAAGTTCATACAAGACCTAATTCATATTAAATCTCAAGAAGCAAGCATAGATCTTGGGGATCGTTAAGAGATCATGTTTATTTTCTTAAAATACTTAAGAAACATTTTTTTGCAATACAAAAATACATTGTTGAAATAAGTACTTGCAAGTATTGTGAACTAAACAAACTAGCCACAAATTAGTTAAAACTCAGAGTAATAACTCTTCGGTTGTTGACAAGATCTGCATTCTCCTTGGGATGTTTTGATTCCAATACAGTACAAATTTCCTTCATTGCTCCGTAAAAATGGGCACTTCTTAATTCCTGAGAGCCAGTGTAGTGTAGTGGTTAAGAGCGGTAGTCTGCTAATCTGGGGAACCGGGTTTGAGTCTCCGCTCCTCCACATGCAGCTGCTGGGTGACCTTGGGCCAGTCACATTTCTTTGAAGTCTCTCAGCCCCACTCACCTCACAGAGTGTTTGTTGTGGGGGAGGAAGGGAAAGGAGAATGTTAGCCGCTTTGAGACTCCTGAAGGGGAGTGAAAGGCGGGATATCAAATCCAAACTCTTCTTCTTCTTCTTCTTCTTCCTGCTCCAAATGTCTTTTTATGATTGCATGGAACTTTTCCTGGGTTTTACTATGATGGTTTTGTACATGCCAAGAAATTCCCTACCAGCACCGTATTTCCATTCCTTACACATTTTCTCAAGCCATTTCAAGTATTATCTTTGGTGTACATGGAAACCTTGAGTACAAGAGTATAATTTATTGGATATTTCCCATATCTGGATTGGCTGCAGATGCCACAGGCTGGATCTTTGTAACAAAACTGGGATTGTACTGTCTCTCTCAGTGTTGTTGGGACATCTATTTAATGAGGATGACTTTCATGCGGATACTGCAAAATATTGAGTTCAACTGCTACGCGGAAGCATCCTCAGTCCACTAAACAAGCCAATTAGCTCCTAGCCTAGGAAGGATTAGCAGTCTCATCTTCACCCACAGGGCAAAGCAGTGAATCTCCTACTTTTCTATTGCAGCAAAACTGTATTCTGTCCATATTAGCTTCTTCTTTTTTAAAAAAATAATAAATCCAAAATCACTAAATATGAATTGATATTGGCAACAGAATGCTAATCAGCTCTTGAGTATTTCCCCAGGACTTTGTCTTGACTACATTTCCATCCAGTAACTACTCCAATCCAAGACATGAAATAATATAATTCACATTATGCATTCCCACTTGTGCTTTTTAGAGAACAAAATTATAATCAAAATATGCAGATTGCTTCCTTTCTGGACTTTCCCCCCTGTATCTCTGCAAGCATTATTTCCTTCGTGTACTACACTAGGTGGCAGTATTCTAATACCTAATCAATTACTGTAGTTACAACAGAAAAGCATATATTGACCAGGCCTTTGAAGACGATCAGCTAAATCAATGTTGTTTTCCTCATGCTGTAGTATTGTTAGTATTATGATTGCTTCTGATTTGATTTTACTTGATGTTTTAGTTAAAGTCTTTTAGACCGACATTTTAATATAAATTTCTCTGGGACCATTTGGAGAAGGGTGGGCTATAAATATAAATAAGAAATAATAAAAAATTAATAAATAAACTTCAGATGTTATTGCTTCCCTCGTTGCTTGTCTTAGACTGCTAAGCAGAGCTTGAAAATTAACGTTTATAAAATTCTCTATTAAATCCAAGATGAATTGTACGTCTATGCTAGAATGCATCCTTTCCCTGCAGAAGGTCCCAGATTCCAGCAATGGCATAGACTGTTTTTTTAAAAGAATCTGGTAAAATGTAATGGAATATATTCCTGCCTGAGACACCAGAAAGCTGCTGGTAATCAGAGAAGACAACATCAGGCTCAAATAATCTGACCTGGCATAAGGTAGCTCACAATGCTCCTAGAGTTCAGAATTACCCTTTTACACCCACCCACAAAGTTAACACATCACATATATCTGGGTCAGCACTAATCCAGTATGTCTCCTAAGCAGACATTAGATCAAGTCTGCACAAAAAAGTTTTGCACCACTCTCTATCTCTTCCCCCACCCTTTTTTAAATGTAACTAGATCTGACTTTCACACCTGACCTGGATCTCCCATCAGAGACAAGGGCTATAATCTATTATATGTACTCACTTGGGTTCTGTCCGTGTGGAGTGCCACACAGGCTGGACCCATCTCATTCTCTACAGTTTTAGGGAACAGCGCCCTGTGAAATACAACTGTGTGCAGAAAGTAAATCCCACTCACGTGGTTCTGTGTACACACAGTAGAAGCCCTTAGCTCACATAACACACTGTAGTCGAAACAAAATAAAAAATTTCCTTCCTGTAGCACCTTAGAGACCAACTAAGTTTGTTATTGGTATGAGCTTTCGTGTGCATGCGGACACAATTTTTAAATTTTGTTTCAACTACGGCAGACCAACACGGCTACCTATCTGTAACTGTAACACACTGTAGTCCTGAAATGAATGCAAAAACACTTTACCAGAGTAATTCCCTCTCAATATGTAATAATCTTTCACTGCCTTCACTGAGATTATCTGTAAAATACTTTTTGACTTGTATGATGTTGAGATTTTATATTATAACAATGGAATACATTAGAAACTGGAACTCATCAAAATGGTACTGAAGGAGGAGGAGGAGGAGGAAGAGGAGGAGTTTGGACTTGATAGCCCACCTTTCACTCCCCTTAAGGAGTCTCAAAGCGCCTAACAATCTCCTTTCCCTTCCTCCCCCACAACAAACACTCTGTGAGGTGAGTGACGCTGAGAGATTTCAGAGAAGTGTGACTAGCCCAAGGTCACCCAGCAGCTGCATGTGGAGGAGTGGGGAATCAAACCCAGTTCGCCAGATTACGAGTCCACCTCTCTTAACCACTACACCACTACTGGAAAAAGTCTCATTCCTTAAATCTTTGACCTTGTCATAGCACTGGAGGACATAGCAAAAGGGTCACACTTGTTTTGATGGCAGGACGATGACCTGATGAGGACATTCTTTAAAACTTCTAATTTGAAATTGATGTAACCCACAAAGTAAATGTTCCTAGGAGATAAAGATGGATATTTGAAACTTATCTTTTGCAGTTTGCGTTAACCAAGATATTCACTCTATCTGCAGAATAAATTATGTAAAATAAGTCTCCTACCTACCAGTAAAACATCTAACAGCGTCGAAGACTGCACTTGAAATGTCTCTCTTTTAAAGAAGTGTTACTTCAAAGGGATAATGATCAAAGTGTGCATAAATTCCCAAAGGATATGAGACTGTATGCACAGAAGGATTTTACTCTAAACACCAACAATGAATGCTTAGTTATTTGGAATCTACTTATTTTATAATAGTCTCTATGTATGTAAAATGTCTTAATTTTGCTATGACAGCTTGGCTATATTCCCACAAGCTAAGTATTTCAAAACTGATCCTACATGTATTCGCAGACAAGATGAAAGTGTTAATTCTAATTAAAATGATGTACAGTCCAATAGCATCCATAATAAGTCTTCATTTGGAAAAAGTTACAGAAATATTTTGATAACTTCCAATGTGGGTCAAACATTTATGCTCCAATTGTTTTTTTCACAATCCATTCTATTTCTGGGACAATGCAATCTTTAACAGAATCTTTCAGGTTCTTGAATGTGTCTTTAAGGAATTGTACCTCAGAAGGCATTTGTATTTAAAGCAAAAATGTTTTTTAATATTCTTTTTTTATTTGGGGGTTTTGCTTGTGTTTTAGGCTGCATGGTTCATAAATGTTAAAATACCAAAAATAAAATTGTAACAGTTATATAATGATAATAACTAGTATTATTATGAAATATTCCTACGTTATAATTTAGAACAGTGTTTCCCAACCGGGAACCACCAGGATATTCCAAGTTTGTTTGTTGGTTTGTTTCCAACAGGAGGGGGCAATTGCTGAGGCTCCAGTTTTGACCACTGCTTGTAGCTGCTGCCACTGCTGGGCCAGGTGGCAGCCTGGGCCTGACTCTGCAAGGCATGGGGTGCAATCCACCCCAGCGCCTAGCAAATCGGGGCCTTCAGATGTTGCTGAGGGGCACAGGGCCCGTCAACAGCATCAGCTTAGCTCTGCTAGGTGCAGGGTGAAACCCACCGCAGTGCCTAGCTAAGCAGGGTGGTCTGGTGCTGCTGACTTTCATCTAGTAAATAACTGTCTACTCAGAAGAAAGCTGCACTGAGTTCAGTGGGCCTTATGCCCGGGTAAATTTGTGTGGGGATATAGTGTTTTATCTAGGCAGCCAGGGCTCCTTCATATGACAAGATCTTTTACACCGAGTCAGTGAGGACCACTTGCCTTTAAAAATTCTCCTATATATACAGAACTCCCTGTGCACCTTTTGCAGACCCTCCAAGTGTCCCTATTTTCTAGGGACAGTTCTGGATTTACAGAAGTTGTCCCAGTTTCTGATTTGATCCTGGAATGTCCTGCTTTTCCTTAGGATGTCCCTATTTTTAGTAGAAAAATATTGAAGGGTATGGAGTTATCCAACCCCCGAGCCATCTGAAGGCAGCCCTATATAGGGAAGGGGTTTTGAATGTTTTGTTATGTTTTTATATATGTTGGAAGCTGCCCAGAGTGGTTGGGGTATAAATTGTAAAATTAGTATTATGGAATAGGACGTCCTATTTTCATCAGAGAAATGTTGGAGGGTATGCTTTTGTACTGTGTCAAATAACTGGGGTCAAATAAGTGTTGTTTACTTTTAAAATACATGGAAGATGGATCTCCCTCGGGAAGTTCTGGACTCTCCTTCCTTGGAGGTTTCTGAGCGGAGGTTATCATGGATGCTCTAGCTGAGTTTCCTACGTTGCAGGGGGTTGCACTAGAAAGATGACCCATGGGGTCCCTTCCAGCTCTATTATTCTATGTTCTTCTGCTTCAACAATATTTCATTATGTTCCTTCATTTTATATAATTATATTTTGTATAAATTTAAAAAAATAAAATAAAACACGTTCTATTTACAAACAAAACATTTAAATAGCTACCTTTCTACCAGTAGGAAGGGGGTGGGGGGCCACAGGAAAGAAACAAGGTTGGAAGGGGGCCACAGTTGAAAAAAGCTTAGGAAACATTGATTTAGAACACAATGTGCAGAATCAAATAGTATTAAATTAATATTTTATCACAAATTTGTATTGTACGCAATACTTGAAGTGCTGGCTTCTTTGAAGATAGGAGATTAGGTTTTCTGGATTAAGGTCTGCACAGGAATAATATAGAACTATACAGATTTGTGGAAGCATTGAGAAAATGTCATCGTTCAAACAGAACTTCCTTGCCTTACAACTTTGCCCAATCTAGTAATGCTAGATTGACATACTTCAGTGCAATATCCGTATTTGGTTGGCATTACCAGCACAATGCCTCAAATTGTGATCTGAACTGCGAAGAAGTCCTTTCACCCTATCATATTATGATGCCACAACTTGTTGAATTGAATTGTATGTGCTTTAAGAAAAATTATTAGCAAAATGTCATATTGGATTTATAAAAAATAGTGACCCATATTTTGAAAAATAAATTGTGGGTTACCTGTATTATGTTTGGGTAAATCTACAATATATGAAACAGATTATCCAATCTCAGTTCCTGTTGAATCAGCATCGCCTCTTCTCACCAAATGTAAAAATATTAAAATGTATCTTTGGGCCTGAATTATGATGAGGATGGCACTACGGAAGCATCATCAAGCAATGTGACCTTGATAATTTTCCATTAGTGTGAGCTGTTGATTTTATACATATGTAGTAGCTATTATATTTGAGCTCTCTGTGCATATAAATATGCTGAGTTTAAACAGCCAGTGCATGAAGCAAACCTGTCACAAGGCTTTATAGATCTGTTTTAAACATCAGTTTTATCAGCCATCTGACATTTGCATGTAAATGTATTGCACTGACATTTAAAAATAACTACTTACCCTGCAGAGTGCTGAAATTCCAAAAAGCCCATAACTCAAGTTAGAGTTGAAATAAAATCTTTATAGATGATTGTTTAAAGTTGTGTGGCGTAGCTGAAATCAGAATAAATTTTGAATCTTTTTTTTACATTCTTTCGTATAATATTAATACATAAAGTTAGTGCAATATTAATAGAGCAAGGAACAACTGGAGAAATGCATGTTTGTTCAAATATCAATACAGAAAATTATAAATTGTTGCACGGTATCCTAGCTTTTCAGTTCTGGCTATTAAATTCATAGCAAAAACATCTACGGTAATAAGTTGGATCGAAAGGTGTAAGGAAGATCTTCCTTCATGGAGAAATGAAGAGTGGTAACACCACAGCAAACCCAAAATGCTAGAATTCCACATTGTCACACTTCACAGATATCCTCTAACAATGTGCACTAATAACTTGGTGCCCTCCAGCCACAAGGGACCTTAATTCGGTGCATACTGCACATACCTATAAATCTGCATAATGGCAACTGGCTTACAAACCATCCAAGTGTCCCTATTTTCCAGGGACAGTTCCAGATTTACAGAAGCCATCCTGGCTTCTGATTTGATCCTGGAATGTCCTGCTTTTCCTTAGGAAGTCCCTATTTTCATCAGAGAAATGTTGGAGGTTATGAGCCTACAATGATAAGAATTAATACAGTGGGAGAGGGAGTTTATCCATTTCTTCGCCTTGTGTTGATGAAAATCATTCTTTTGAAGAGGCTATTTGCATTTGGAAGAAAGACACATTTAACCTAACATTCTGTTTGTAACAATGTAACATTTCATAACAGTATCCCTGCCAATGTACACGATAATTGACCAAATCCAGCAATGGCTACCCATGTGAAGGTGTAGGATTCTGCACCCAGATCTTGGTAGATCAGGTCCCACACATGAAAGAATATGCAAAAACATTGATCCATACTGGTTTTGTCCATATACAGATTCAATAACTAATAGTTGGTTTTGGTTGGCTTTGACAATACTGACCACATGTTTGGAAGAAAGTTGACTAAGTCCCTTTTTCCTGTTAATAGATGACCAACCTTGTCAAGACTGATTTCACAACTGGGTAATAAATATAGGTATGCATCTTCATGTGCATGCTATGTATATTAGTGATGGGTGAATTCCTCTGAACTCAGTTCAGAACTGGGTCAACAGTCAGAAGCTTCAGTCTCAATTCATAATACTCTGAAATATAGGCAAATATAGGGAAATCTGTATTTCAAAATAAAATTACTAACTTCAGCAACAATGCATTCCGGTGGATAAAGCACTGTATTGTTTTTTTCATAAAACTGCAGTGGCCAAGATCCAATTGCTATGTGTTCCCAAAGGACCTCTGAGTCCTTGGGCTAACCTTAAGTTGTCACTTGGATCCTGATAATCAGGTGCCCAAAATAAAATTTGGCATTATAAAATGAAAATATGTATGTAGGAAATATGGGTTTATTTCAATAAATACCAAATAAAGAACAAGTTGGCTTAAAAAATGAAGCACCTGAAAGATTCTGTTTTGATGGTTATCCCAAAGCCTCACAGAAATTCCTCTCTATCTTCTATAACCTGTTTTTTCTTTTGCATTTAAACATAGAAAATATGTTGCATTGAGAATGCAACAACTCTCTCAGGAAAGCACTCTAACAGCAGTCAGTATTCAGTTATTCACCATGTGTCTGCTGTGAGAAATGTTTATCACCCTTCTCCCTTAGGTAGCAGTGGCTTTCTCTCTTCTAAAAGAATGTATACTGGTCAGTGTATTTCTAATTCTCTCAGAACAGTCATTTGCATATCAAAGGCCTGGTATGAGTAAACATACTTCATGGTTCCATCTGTGATTTCATTCCCCATTGAGACCTAAAATAAGAACAGAGTACTAGTGAGGGAATGTTTGTCCTTCAAGTCCATACTGTTTTTCTTTTGAATTTTGCAGCAAGCTATTTCACATTTCATTTGTTGCAAAGGCTTTGCAGGAACCTCTTTCTGCTTGTAGCAGGTTTAAATAGAAAGAGATGCAATTTCATTTTTGCTTAATTCTAGTTAAGATTCTTCAAGATTCCTTAAGATTCTTTATTCTTTATTCAGCAATATACATGCTTACTCAAAAGTAAGCTACACTGTGTTCAGTGGGGCTTACTCTGCAGTAAATGTGTTTAGGTTTGTAGCATAGATTTTATTGCAGCATAAATTGTAGAATAAATTGTCAGAAACAAAAGTTGGTATTTATTCATTCATTCATTCATTCATTTGGACTTGGGCCCTTATGGAACAGGATATTTATGTTTCATTTCCCCAGACAATTAGGAGATATATAATGCTTTATTGGAAAAATAAACTATGTAGTTATGACTGTATTAGGAGCTGTAATGTTATTTGGAAAAGTCAATCAAATACACTTTGATTAAAACCTAAGTATTGCAACACTAGTTTTTATGTGCACTTCTACAATTAATTACTGAAACAGAAAGTTATTAATAGATTTTTTCCCCCTCTTGTATTTGCCATCCTTCAGTTTTTCCGCTGTTGAGTATACTGCAGAACATTTTCATGGGAACTGACTTTCCAGAGACAGAATTGATTAGACTAAGAATTTGCTTTGAAGAGGTTGAACAGTCATATCCCTGAAAGAAACCAAGTCTGTTCACTACTTATTTGTATGTGTGCATTTATTAAAATATGTGGAATTGCAATTCCTCACAACCTGACATTAAGGTGTAGCTTAATGGTAGAGACACATGCCCAACTGGCATGTTCTTTTCCTCCTGGTCGATCGTTTGGGAGCTTCAAAAGCTTTCTTCAGCCAGAACATCACAGTGACTGATACCAAGAGGCAGCAGCACACTTAGGATCCTGCAGAGTATTGGTGGTTCATGTAACAGACTCAATAGCTCAGCATCTTGGCTAATCTACTTTATTTACATATAATACACTCGGAGCATTTTGCCTTAGCTCCTTCCTCTTTCTCATCAGACAACAAAGAGAGAAACAAAAAGGGCAATAGTCCTACTTCACGGAACACAGTAACACAAAACATCCTGTCTTCGTCACTTCCCACTCTGTGGAATGAAAACATACACTGTCATGTGACAGACAACAATCTCATGACTGCAAACACACATCAAGAATCCTGACATAGCTATGGGGTTGGGAACTAGGGAGAATTTATTTTCCTTCTGCCTTCAGTTGTCCACCTGTTTAGAGAAAACCTATTAGGGAGTGGGACCATGATTAGTTAGGAACAAACTTCAGGTTATGCTTAATGCACAACATGCAGCTAAATCACTTGTGGTATTTTCTTAAATTAATTATCTCCACAGAAGGAAAGGTTGCTATCAGAACCATACCCTGCAGGTAGGGAAGACATATTTCACTGCTCCCTTGCCATACGCTCTACCCCAACAATCACACCCTGCATAGCTATAAGACTCAGTAACAAAGTGTCCACTGGTGTCAATGGGAACATTTTTATTAAGCCTCATAGCTGGGCAAGGCCAGTTCTTTTTTTTTGGGGGGGGGGGGTCATAGCTGAAGAAGAAAGGAATAAACATATGAAGAAGAAGAAGAAGAAGAAGAAGAAGAAGAAGAAGAAGAAGAAGAAGAAGAAGAATTTATTTGTTCCCCAGCCACTCTGGGTGGCTTCCAACAAAGATTAAAAATACATTAAAATGTCACACATTAAAAACTTCCCTGAACAGGGCTGCCTTCAGATATCTTCTAAATGTCAGGTAGTTGTTTATCTCTTTGACATCTGATGGGGGGGCGTTCCATAGGGCGGGCGCCACTACTGAGAAGGCCGTCTTCCTGGTTCCCTGTAACTTGGCTTCTCGCAGTGAGGGAACCACCAGAAGGCCCCTGAGCGCTGAACCTCAGCGTCCGGGCAGAACGATGGGGGTGGAAACACTCCCTCAGGTATACTGGGCCGAGGCCATTTAGAGCTTTAAACGAGTCTCCCTCTCCACAGCTTTTTTATTTTATTCATTTTATTTTATTAGAATGAGACATAGCTGTGCACTATGCATTGACCATAATGTGTAGTTTGACCCTTAGTCTCAAGGTGATACCCACGGAAACAGCAACAAGATAGGCTCAATTTTCCTGTCCCCATTGTCAGTAACGCCACAAGTATTGGAGAGCAGCAGTAATGTAGGATCCATCTCATTCCTTGTCCTAGCCAAAGTTATACTGGCCAAGTTTGTAGGCAGTGGTGGGCAGAAGAAACATCCCTAATCTGCTGGATGTCTGTGCTGAGAGCACACATGAGGGCACCTGAACACATCTGGACTTTTCATCACTTTCTTATCTGCTGGGTCAACATAAAAAGTTGAAAGCAGGTTTCAAGCACTGCAAACCCCGGCAAGGTTCAAGAGAATTTTCAAACTGTGCAAGCTTCAGCAATATATCTATTATATTAACTGTGACATGCAAATCCATTCAGCTCTACTGTTTTTGCAGATTTATTTTACTTTTAAGCAAAAGGGCAGCTTGCACAGGGGAGAAGACAACAGAGGAAAGCGAGAGAGAGATTCACTGTGGATACGCTTGGGATGAAGCCACACTCCAAATCGGAATTTGGAAGCTTCGAAGCTCACAAATCATCAGAATCCATGGGAAAAAGATATATTGTGTTCTGTGACCTCATTGCCCTCCAACAGCACTGTTCCAGAAGGAGACCAGCTGTCACTGGCTGGGTTCCCATTAAGCTGCTCAGTGGCAGCTGCAGACAGCACAACAAAGGCTTAATGGGGCTTCAAATATTAATTCCCATTTTAATATTTTCTATAGTATCTGGGTTTTTTCTAGGATACCATGTTGGTATACTTAACCTCTTGAAACACAAATGAATGGTGCCAATTCCATGTAGCAAGCTGGATCTTTATGTTTGCTTGTTTGTTTGGAGGCTGCTTTCCATTATGGTTATCATTTGACATAGTGGGCAGGGTGGAGACAGCACAGTCCTTTTAATGGCCTGGATATTTGTTGGTAGACAAAAGGGGTTAAAGTCTCTCTCTCACACACATACACACAAAGCCTGGCATATGTCTAGATTTTAATTTGTGTACTGTATCTGTGTGTGTCGATTTTGTTCGTGTCACCTTTGCAAATGCTCTGGACTGGAAGAGAGTCAGAAGTGTGTGTTTGCATTCATCCACATGGTGTTAGAATGCGCACACAGAATTGGAAATGGTTGTGTCTTTCACCTGGCCATTGTCTGAGTCTTAATCTGCACCCTCCCAAACTGGGCTAGGAGGAGGAGGAGGAGCAAGAAGGAACCTAGTTCACAATAGCATCTTTCCTTGTTTCTAGGCATCGTGAACAATAGCAACACAGCACTGGTAGGAGGTAGGAGGAGGTGGCTCAATGGTGTGTGGCAACTCAGGGCTTGCCCACACTTCCGCTTGTCATGCCTCCTCCCCCTGGGGAAACCTACTCTTTACACTTGAATCAGAACAAATATCAATCAAGTTTTCGGAAGATTGACATTTGCTCCAATTCAGCGGTAAAGAACAGGTTTTTCCAGGGTAAGTAGTGGGGCAAACAGAAAACGATTCTGACATATGCTTTTTAGGCACAGAACAAGTGAAGTGTGGGTCAGCCCTCAGAGCCATACTGGTTGGCTGATTGGCTTTTTGTTTTTGTTTTTATTATTCACATGGGGTAAGATCAGCCTGAAGAAGGCAAGGAGTTACAGGCAGGAGCCACTGACTTAAACAGCAGAAGAATTGCAGGCCAACAGGCATGGGGCAGCAACAAACAGCCTCTAGAATGGGTTGCTAGCCCATTCTTCTTCAGCATAAATGGCCAATATGCAGGCTCTCAGCTTGGAGTTGTGTCGAATTGCAGCTGGCTCCCTTGGCTACATGTATAAGACTATTTAGAAAACTGGTGAATGGGAGCTTTCACTTCTCAGAATTACAAAGCAGACGAAGATTGCCATCTATGTATGGGATCAAATATCAGAGTCAAGCTGAAGCTTGGAATTTGAATTCTGACAGATATCTGGATCTAATAACTCTACCAAACAGCCTCCAAGCAGCAGGGGGGGGGGAATGCAGTTGGAAGTGGAGAAGCAGGTAGAAGAGTTTTCCCTAATTCACAACCAGTTCTCCCTGCAGTCCTCTCTTCACGTTCTTCTCTCTCAGTTGTGCTTACCATATTATAAGTAAAAATGGTGGAAGGAAGGAAAGGGATATGATTTGGGACATAGGAAAAAGAAGAAGGGTTAAATACCCAAGCATTCATTATTTCAAATTGCATCCTGCTGCTGCTTTGCAACAATTCAGTGGAAACTCATGTTCTGAAAATTAGTGTTCTAACCCTGGGAGATAGCACTGTATATTGCTGATTACTGTAAGAGCACCCCAGGAAGAAGCAGAAAAGGTAGCCGGGAAAGAGAATTTTAAAAAGAAGAGAATTCACAATATACTCTCGGCAGCTATTTACAGAATTGACTCCTGAACTCAATTTGTTTGCATTCTAACTGTGAATCAGTCTCAATGAGCTGAAAGATGCAACCTCCACCCCAACAAAATCAGATTCTTAACATATCTCTTTCACCCATGGCTAAGCAATCATGCAAACATTAACAGGGTTTCTGCTGCACAAAGACCTGCAATACAAGTTGCAGAAATTCCTAGTGAAGCATAGTGATGTGTATATTAGGCAGACAATAAAGTACAGGTATGTGATTGAAGCACTACAGAATTGTTTGCACACTGGATAACCTGTTAGTCCATTCTACATACCTGTGAACAATGAACACATGTGGAAGAGGAGCATCGCAATATCAGAAGTGTTTTTTTTTCAAGTTGGCAGATATAACTGTCCCCACCCTGCAAAAGTCAGAACCAGAGCCCACTTTTTCACCATCCCACAATCGTGAATCATGACAATTTGATTACTTATTCAGTATCTTTGGGTCTATTTTCAGTCTCTGCTATCAGCTGAAAGTCTGTAGACACACATATCCAATCAGCAATTGTTATGTGCTGCTAGATGCCCGTACCTTCCATCATAGATAGCTTTTAGCAAGACCCACTAAAAATAGCCTGGAAGGGTGTCATCACCAAGTCAACTCAATTCAGCCCCTTTTCCTTGTGACTGAAAACACCTAGCCAATCTGGAGTCATTTGCATGAAAATGCCCCTCTGGACTTAATCACTTGCTCTGTCCCCCACTCCCCCCACACCTATAAGCAGGAGTGCAATGTGCCATGAAGGGAAAGAGCAGTTTCAAATTTGAGATATAGAGATGGACACAAGTTTTCATTCTTGGTGGCATCGCAACAAGATTTTTACTATTCCTTCTTTATGAAAGGTGAAAAGTCCTAGGATAAAACAGCAATACTGCTTAAGTTTATTGCAGCCTAAATGTTTCACCTTAGAGGTTAGCGTTGGAAGACTATTCAATGGTTCTAGGAAGCTGACACTTTATAAGGTCAATAGTGTTATGGAACTGGGCTTACCAAAAGGGACATCTGGGCTCTTTGAATTTGTTTTTCTGCTAGTTGTGTCAAGACCAGAAAGAATTCTACCAAGACTACCTCTGTTTCAGTATTGATTTAACCTGCAGCTGAAGGGTATAGGAGCTGAGAATTTCTAATTTAACAGGAGGTTTGACTGAGTACAAAGACAAATAATACAAACTGACTTACTGGAGAAATTATAGCTTCCATGGCATGAAAAAGTCATAAAAACAAAAAGGACAAGGCAAAAATACTGGTTTTTTCTAACAATAATATAGGATTAGTGCAGGGAAGCAGGAGGGGGCAAATTTAGACTCTCTTGATCCCAAACTACTGTAGAGCAGCACACAGGAAAACAGTGATTACAAAGTCAAAGAGTTTGCCAAAGTATCATTGTTTTACTGGATGAGATAGTTGAAAGTTCTCTTGCGCAAACCCCATAGAAATGAATGAAAGCTGTGCATGGGCATAGTAATATATTTCATAGTAATTTATTCTGCACCTTTAACTTTGTCCATCCATAGTTGAAGCTGCCATAAAACCAATGCTAAGAATTTCCCCCCTGATATTCCAAGAGTTACAAAAATGCTTATGTATTTGGGTTAACGTAATTCTAACATAATTTATATTTAAAGCCCATGTAAAACTTTCACCCAAATGTTGTTGCTCACATTCCCTGAGCATATGCCTGAAATTCCCAATCTCATCTGGTACATCTGAAATGTAGTCTCTTAAATCCAGTCTGTTCGTTTTGTCAAGTGTCCAATAAACTTGTGGAATATTCTGCACTCTATCAAGCTTCACACATCACCTCTTATTGTGCAGTTCTTTCCAAAGTCCCGTGAATTAATTTCTGGCCTTGTTTTCTCATAGATCTGAAAATAGCATAACAAGTACTTGACACAACTTCAAATATTTGCTCTATTTTTCTTATTTATTAACTACATTGGTTAAAACTTGTCTCAAATACATATCTCACAGCTTTAAGTTCTTATTCCATCATTTTTATACTGCTCCTCAGTGCTAAAAGTTGCCATTGTGATGTAATAAGAACCTTGGTTAAAATGATTTTCCTCCAGTTCTTTCAGTATAATCCTTGACCTTTTATTTTAATGGTAAATTTCCCCAGATATATGTGTATTTTCTTGGATATGATTTTGATATGTGCTGAGATTTTATCTGCGCTATCTACTATGGCCTGGTTATTGTTTTTGTTGATTGTAAAGTTTACCATTAGTATTAAGAGAGCTTCCCCTGGGTTGCTAGTTTCTATTATGAAGTTTTCTTTCCTTACCCAAGGCATTAATTTTTCATGTTTGCTCTGTACTGTTATATTCAGCAGTGAAATTCATTTGCCATATTCTCAGACTGCCGGATAACCAATAATCTACTGTTTTGTAAGGGACTATTGCAATTCCCACTAAAGTTAAATTATGTCTTTCAGCTAATAACAATTGGAGTCAGAGGTAGTCTTCATAAAGAATAAAAACTAATTTTAATCCTTTCAGTAAACAGGAACTTCTAAATGATTTTCTCCAAGACTTGCACTGCCTGCTTAACACTATTATTTGAAATGGATTTGCTCAAATATATATACAGTAGTTGTACACAATATATCAGTCACTATTCCCTTTAGTTGCAACATTACAGAATACATATAGTATTTAAAAAGTTAGCAACTCTTAGCAGATTTTAAGGGTGGGGAAGAGAACTCAAAACAATAATCTATTCCCAGTTTCATTTCTATCTGTGTTCCTGTTGCTCTGAACCACAGACATCCTAGAAATGTACCTTAAATCACTCCTTTGTGTTGAGCAACAAACTAGCCAATAGGTAATAATTTGATTCAGACATACAGTGACCCACATGAATGGGTGCTCATAACACAGTAATGAGGCTTGACCTTCCCAGTGGTACGGCATTTATTGAGCAAAACAGTGGGTATGCATTTTAAGGTAAGCAGGCCAGTTCAAATCTAAAGTGCACTGATGTGACTATAATACACCTAAACCAATGGCTTATTTGACCATTCACCCACATGACAGGGACAAGTTGGTGCCCATGTGCTTCCCCTAGCCCATTGTTATAAATTTGGCAAGCAGCAGAGCTGAGCAATGGGAGAGGGACCAACAAGCATGGCCTCACTCTCCCATTCACATGATTGTAATTTCATGAAAGTGAATGTCCAAATGGGGCTCATATTCATAGAAATGACTTGCCACATTCATTTGTGTGCTGCACACAGTTGTGTAAATCTAAGGCTGCGTGTACACCACACATTGAAACCATATCCCACCCCCACCCCTGAAAAATACTGTAGTTTGTTAAGGATGCTGGGGATTGTAGACCTGTAAGTGGTAAACTACATTTCCCTTTATTCTTTTTTGGGGGTTGCACTTTAGCTGTATTCTGTATATACAGCCTTAGTGCTATTAATTTTGGGGACTTCCCCAGTGTAATGATATGAAGGATTAAAGTGCAGTTGTCCAACATAGACCCAGGATGGTTTTTTGTTTGTTTGTTTGTTTGCTTGCTTGCTTGCTTGTTTCTATGCTACAATAGTTTCTAGAAGTATGGTTTTGTGAAGTGGGTTATACTTTAGAAACTGATAATTTCCCCTTTGCTCTTTTCTTTCATTTTTTTGTACCACTACTTTTTCCTTTTTAAAAAAAGAAAAGTTGTATATGGGCTTATTGAGACAGAATAAGAATTTTCATACTTGTGTCACAGTAAATGTGCATTTTGCCACACTGTATCTATCCTGGCTGGAAGTATAATGGGATAATTAAGCCAGTGGCAGATTTACATATTTGGAGCTCTGAAGCTTGAACTGTTATTGGGGACCTTTCACAATCAGCAACAAGGTGTGGGTAACCACTGTTAAAATTCAATGCCTGGTTTAAGAACTGTTTAAGTTAAAAGTTTAATTTACATAAAATGTTTTAATTTTTTAAATGTATTGTATTTAAGTTGTTGTAAAAGAAGCTTTAGGGACATAGCCAGCATCCTTCCACTGGGAGTGGTAGACTACCTTGTGATTAAGCCTTGTGACTACATCACAAATGTTAGGTCTGTGACTCAACAGGAAAACTGTAATTTGAGTACCTTATCAGTGTTTGTACATGTAAATTGAGGTTGCTTGCAACACAGAGCTGCACGTAGTCAGTTGCCAGCATGTAGGAGAAAGCAACAGATACAGTATGTGCTTTTCAGCAGAGAAGCTACAATTTAGTAAAGATCATAGAATCATTGAATTGTAGAGTTGGAAGGGACCACAAGGGTCATCATCTTTGCATGCAGGAATCTTTTGCCGAGCATGGGACTTGAACCCATGACCTTGACAGTAGAAGTCTCATGGTCCACCAACTAAGCTATCTTGATGTTTAGAGTCTCACCCTGGGCTCAGCATGAGAAAAAATTGTAATGCTAAAACTAATTGCTCCTTTTTGCAGTGTACCGTTCTTCTTGTTTTGTAACGTTTTAAACCAAGTTCTGTAAGTAAAGCTTTAAAAAATTCTTATTTTAAAGAAGATTTATTTCTACACAAGGCTCAGACCAAAGGCTATATTGGTGCTATATCTAACAGGTTATGGGTCCAGAACATTCTGGATGCCCAAATGTACTGGACATATGTCTCGATCATCCAGTTCTCTGGATAGTCTGACATAGGATTTTATTTTTTATTTTTTTGTAAAGCTGCAGAACTACTGAACTACACACACACCAGTTTCCACATGCTTTCTCTTTCTCTTGACATAAAATCAGCATCTTGCAGCTAAGGGGTATTCATATGTGTATGATTCAAAGAACTATCATATCATATTAACAGCAAAGGAACTTAGCATGAGGCAAATGCATTTGTGCCCTGAAAACTAACTCTACGAAAATGGCAACAATTATTCCATAGTTGTTGTCACATTGATTTTTATTACTAAACTAACTAGGAAATTTCTTATGAGCAGGGAAGTTATCTTCGCTTTCAAACGCTGTTTTCTGTCAAAAATATATCTTGATTGATGTGATCACAGGATTTGACTAACAGCTTAAATGATAGAACATTCTGGGTCATAAAAGCATGGTAACACTGGTGCTATAAATATAAAGTGATTCACCATATAGCTAACATGTTCACGCTATATTTCTGGGTGATTTAATGCTTGCATATGACCTTGCCTTAGATAAGCTGTTTAGTGAATGCTGAAAGTATTTAGCAATTTTCATGATGTATGACTTGAACAGGATGAACATGACAGTAAGTTGTCAACAGCATTTTACTACATTAGTGTATATATAAGAAATTTTGGCTCATGGTTTCTTGTACACAAATATACTGTACATATGGGGAGCAGGGGGAAGAGGAGTCAAAATTTCACAGAACACTATTTTGGGGCAATTTTTGAAATCTGTTTTTTCAAGCTGCTACTAACTGTTGAAAAATTTTCAGTACTGTCCTGGAAAATATTCAGTGAAATTACCTCCCCAGTTTTATCCATGAATTTTGGTTGCATTCATGGATCCAATTGTAATATTTTTGAAAGATTCAGTAGGCTTGCCCCTGTGCTTTCCAGTCTTTTTTGCTTGCTTTCTTATCCAATTCACTAACATGAACGAACAACAGATTTTCATTCAGCAATAATAATGCCATACTATTTAACACACAGCGACCTCAGATATTTGACAAAATTTCTCTTAACTGTTTAACCACCCACAAACAAGAAATATGGGTGGCAATTTTTCCTGATTTTTCCAAATGGATTACAGGGTTGTACACATCTCCTGCATATACTAGGGCTGTTTGTGCTGCATGTGAAATTATGGTCACTTGGTTAAAGTAGGATCACCTGTTATCTACTCTGATGGCATCCAAAATAGACTGACCTGTTACCTGTTCTGATAACGTCCATATTTTTAGTAATCAGCTAATGCAAAAGGCTGTTGGTAGGTTGAACAATATTTAACATGTGGGGCAGGTGGCTGTCCCTTAGATAGATTTTGTGTTGAACCCTGGACAAGAAATCCAAAGGGAGTCTTCCCAGCAAACTGTCAAAGTATTTTCTTATTATATTCAAGCAGGATAAACAATCCTTCTTCAGCCAATTCAGACATTGCTGACTTCTGAAAAAAACAAAAACAAAAAACCCACCCTGAACTTCTACTACTACTGGCAACTTATCTTCTTTACTGCTTTACATTTTTTCTCTCAGTTGTATTATGTTCCCCAAATTAGTGAGATATTTCTTGCAGTAACATTTAAACTATTATACCTTATTCATTGACTAATGAGACTAGATGTTTCATATTTGCCATTATTCCTCTGGCTTTTTGACAGATTAATCATATCAATTTCTTCTAACCTTTCCCTGTTGTGCCTTACTTTCCAAAACAGTTATTGTATCAGTTCAGTGCAGCTATCATGATATGGTATTATATTCTACTATATAATTATAGTTTGACAGTCTTCTATTATCCATATATCATGACCAATTTGGTAGCCACATTTTTTATCTAACTTAGTTCAGTTATTACCAGAAAGGAGAAGCTATAGCAATGAATATGCAGTGTCAGGTGTTACTCATTATGACTGCATATTAGTGCCCTCAGTCTCATCACATGGAGTTATTTACTAAGATATAAACTGGCCCTAAGGTGAATTTCTCGAATATGGTCCTGTGAATTAAATTATCTATACAATGTCCACTGACGAAACTGGTTAAATACCCCTGTAACTAGTTTTTGGCACACATTTTTCTTTCTGGAGAGGCTGATAGATTGTCAATAGCCATATGCTGAAAATAGGCCAAGTGTTGCTAATATTTAGGGCCACTGGGCACCTGTGGGACTTTGAGAGTGCCAAAGGCACCAGTCACAAAGTGGCTCCTGTGAAGATGTGAAATGACACAAATGGCTGCCACATCTAAAAGAGCAGAAAAAGACCACAAGGTTGTGTGTTTGTGTACTTAATCAATAGGAAAAAGGGATTTACATCAACCACTGCTGGTGAAGTTCTGTGCATCCTGTCCTCAATTCAGAATTGAAGGGAGGCTGGGTGTCCAAGCCTGGTCAATGAAATGTGGGCATGTTTAAGAGAGCATGTCCAATGTAGGAGAGGCTGAGCCCATGCAAAGAGAAACTGCACAGGAAGAGCCAGCAGTCTCTCTTGCATTGTGGATGTTTGATGGGATATTTACTGAAGCACTATGGGAAAGGATAGTTGTTTGTCCCCTAAGGCAGTGTTTCCCAACCTTGGGCCTCCAGCTGTTTTTGAACTACAATTCCCATCATCCCTGACCACTGGTCTTGCTAGCTAGGGATGATGGGAGTTGTAGTCCAAAAACAGCTGGAGGCCCAGGGTTGGGAAACACTGCCCTAAGGAATCAGTCCCTTCTAAGACAGTCTTTTTATCTTCCTCAGAATGACATTGTGCTTCCCTGAGACCATCATTCCCTCTGATAGCAGGGGAGTGGGACACAGCTATAATGCCAGGAGCTCATTGCACCTTGGACACACCCCTGAATGCTGTCCAACAGGAGATAGTTGTACATGTAGTGGGCAGTGCAAACCACTGGAAAGCCCCTGATTACATTCCCCCTGCACAATTGTTTTTATAGTTCAAATTACCTTATTGAGAGCTTTATTTTTCTTTAGGTCAAGGAAATGAGGGACAGGGTGGTGTGCCCTGCTCTCCTTGCCCTGATCTCAAACTCACAAGTCTACTAAACTTGCCAAGTACCTGATCTATAATATAGGCAGCATATAAGGTGTGAGGTGGGAAGCAACAGAATGCCAGAGGGCCACCCCAACTAAGACTGTCTATTCTGTGGTAAGCAGAGCATGGAAAGAGCAGCCTGGCCCAAAAGGACATAAAACCTCACCAGAGTTTCAGGCTTCATTGGACAGGTTGTCTCTGTGGAACTATCCATGGTACTGCAACTTCAGCCTGATGCTGCTTGCTATCTGACAGTCTAGGCTGTCTCTCGTTGAGTTGTCTTGTGCACCGTGTGCTGTCACATGTGGTCAGGCTAGAACATGCTCAAAAATTTGAAGGAGTTGCAAGTTTTTAAAGCACCTAAATCTGAGCACAATAAGAATTGCTGGCTTTCCTGCATGACAAATTCAGACAGAGTAAAGTTTTTGTTAGCGAGGTATCCTGGGGACTTACTAGCTAGAGCTACCATTGCTGCAGCTGCCAAAGCTCCCATATACTCCTTAAACTTAACACTATACAATATAACATAGCCAAGCTGCAAGAGGCTAATTTTAAGAAGCGCAAGATAGAACCTGAGAGTTGGGAGTAAGGACTAACAAGGTATTCCCCTATGGCTTCCACTTTTGCCCCTGTAGCATCTTTTTTCTACCCTCAAGGGAACTAATGCCTTCTGGTGGATGTGGGGGGAAATACACTGCAAAGGGGCCAAAGGCCAATTTCCTATAAATCACTGTGGATGGAGTAATTTGTCCCTATAGATGCAGGGAAAAGTCCCTTGAGGATATATACTGTAGGTTTAGAAAATTTACCAGAGTTCTTCTAGAAGTATTTTTTGGGTGGTAGGGAGAACCCATGTAATAGCCAAGGGAAGCTTTGGGAAAGAAAGAAAGAAAGAAAGAAAGAAAGAAAGAAAGAAAGAAAGAAAGAAAGAAAGAAAGAAAGAAAGAAAGAAAGAAATTTACTACGGTCCCAGACCAGATTCACATACCGTACTAAGCGAACATAAAACACAATAGAATTAAATTTGAATTAACGATTGAATATGACAATAAACAATACAAATATGATAGCCATTAGAAATGTGGTTTAGGTCTTAGTCTCTAAAATATTATCTATATCATGTTCGTTTAGGTCTTAGTCTCTAAATATTATCTTTGGGAAGATTGCCCATCTCTAGAGATTTGCCATTCACATTGCTATAACTTTAAATCATCTACCTGTATATTTTTAGATTCAGATTGCTGAGATGCCTTTTCTTTACTTACTGCATCTAATACTGCAATTTCAAATTTCCTGAGAGAAACAGAACTCCTTGCAGCTACGTTAATTATAACATTGGACTGGCAAGCATGGTTTGAGCCAAATTCCTAAAGTATAATTGCAGAATATCTAAGTATGTACTTAGGGCTTTAACAGCTATGAGTATGAGATACCACACGCTAAAGCTGCTATTTCTGAAAATATGAAGCTATGTATGGAAAGCATCCAAGTAAAAAATGAGATGCTTTTCTAAACACAGATAATCCAAATATTGCATTTTGATCTGCTTGACAACTCTCCTATCTATCAGTCCCAAGCAAGTAGTAAGCATACATGATTTATGAAGCTATCCTAATAAACCATGTATGACTGGCTGGCTGTTTTTGGCTTGGTGGGTTGTCAGAGCTAAACTGTAGGCAGTTGTTGAGCAGGAGCCAGAAGAGGTCATCAAAGCAACAGCCAGAGAACAAGCTAAATATCAGAATCCAGAGATCAAACAAGGAGACAGAAGCTATAAAAATTAATGTTGCCCAGGCAATGTCCCCCACATTTTTTTTAAATAGTTCTTCCTTATGGACTGGTCATGTTGTTCAGATGCCTGATTATCATCTTCCAAAGCAACTACTCTATTCCCAATTTAAGAATGGAAAGTGGAATGCCGGTGGACAACAAAAGAGGTTTAAAGATGCTCTCAGGGCAAATCTAAAAAAATGTAGCATGAGCACTGATAACTGTGAAACACTGACTTGCGAGTGCTCCAGTTGGAGAACAGCCTTTACCATAGGTGTTGTGGACTTTGAAGAACCATGAACTTAGGGTGAAAAGGAAAAATGAGCTAAGAGGAAGGCATGTTTGGCAAACCCTCACCATGATCAACTCCAAACCGAAAACCTATGTCCCCACTGTGGAAGGGCATGTGGATCCAGAACTGGATCCAGTCACTTACGGACTCACTGCTAATACCGTTTTCAATCAAAGGTCTGTAATGATGCATAGTCAAGAAGAGTGGCAACACATAGTTAAGAAGTAGTAGTACATTATTTACCATGCCTTGCAGTTTTGTAGGCAAAGAGACTTCTTATAAAACTATGTCTTTGGTTCATGCCAAACAACTCTCTGCTATAGGAATGAGCATTATGTTGCAGTGACTACTTGCTACTTGGTGTTACTCATATTAAGTTATACCAAACCAACACAATCTGCCAAAACTACATGATACAGTGAATCTTAGGAAGTCTGTCACAGATTTCCCTCCTATTTCTCTGCTGTAATTGGGGTTTTCCCCCTCCTTTTGTTGAACAAGTTGTCAAACTTATCTTCCTGATGGAGTCCTAGATGTCCTACAGAAAGCCAGTCCCATTTGGATATCCCTATTGGTTGTAAAACTGAGAGCTGTCCTGACTCCACTGATATGTTGTTGTTGTTGTTGTTGTTGTTGTTGTTGTTGTTGTTGTTGTTGTTGTTTATACCCATCTGGCTGGGTATCACTGCCGACCTCAGAAACTACTAATTCAATGCATTTTCCTAATAATGAACTTCTTTGGATTCTATCAATATGATTTCATACCTCCTTTTCCCCCCAATAAGTAACTTATATTTTAATTTATGAAGAAGAGTGCAAGTGTGTGTTAGATTTCAGAACATGAATTTAAAAATTGACATATGTATTTCAGGGATGGGGAACCAGTAACAGGCCAAAGGCTATGTTACTGCAGTGACAAGCTGCCACAGGCCATATTCCAGCAATGGATGAGACCAGACAAGACACCCTTAATACATAGATAAATAGTCATATATCCAAAGATATTCCTCTTGGAACCAAAAGCATATATTTAATTCTTAATAACTTCACTCACGTTTAACCTTCCTTTTTTCCATAGTTATTGTAAAAAGAGAGAGAAGCTCTCCAACACCCTTCATCTGTCCTGACTGTGCAAAAGGCACAAAGAACTCTGTAATCTCAGCAGAAGAATGCAAATAGGGCCAAAGCACAGCTGAACTGCAAGCCTTGCCTTATAGCTATTTAAAACCTCATACTTCAAAATGCAACTGCATCCTGAAACTTTTGTGCATATTTTGCATATTTGCAAGGAATGTAGTTCTTCTGAACCATTTCCAACTCTCTTATAATCTTTTTGCAGCAGATCTTCTTGCAGAGGAAAGAGCTGCATTTGTATACTTTGCACAACAAAGCCCTTTCCTCTCTTAGTTGCCTCTCACTGAACAGCTCATGATTAACAGGGGATTTAGAAAGTCAACTAAAATCTGGCTGCAGATGTGGGCTGGGGTTTCATTAGTCCAGTGCATTGGCATCCCAATGCCTGCATCCAAGCAAAAATATATTTGTGTCACTGTTAATATATTACAAGATTAATTGCCATGGCCTTAGCTCAGAAAAAGCTAAAAGCACCTAAGTCCTATTGCCATCAGTGAACTCAACTTTTTAAATTTGCTGTAATATACAAGGCAGATCTTAATTAAGATTTTTTTTCTAAAATATATGAAAAGCATATGTGTGTATTTGGTGAACGATTTCTAGTGGATGGGATAAAAATCAACCTATATGGGAGTGAAATTCTTAGGCCTTTTTGGAGTGAGGGGGAATATTCTTATTTCAATACGAGGTGCCAGTGTGTTTTTCTTCATCCCTTCATCTTAATAATAATAATAATAATAATAATAATAATAATAATAATGTCTTTCCCCTGCTTCAAGTGACAACTTGGTTTCCTACAGCAGCCCAAGGGCATTTCAGGCTGGAACAAAATGCCCCACAGGAATAGTGCTACAGCAAGGTTGTTTCTGTTTTTTTTGTTTTTTGTTTTAGAAAAAGGAAGGAAGGAAAAGAAAGAAAGAAACCACTTGACCACCTCGTATTAAGGTAAGAAAACCCACACAGAAGACCTTAGAATTTCACCCCATGCACATAATTCTCTGAATACCCTCCCACTTTTGTGTAAGTGATTGGCCCCACAATAATGGGACAGAGATATTTGTCCTATCATTGGGGGGGGGGACCACATGTTCCAGTAGTTACATGTTTTCAGGCATTCACATGCCCTTCCGATCTGTGGTAGAAACATGGACCCTATCTTTCATTGCAAAGCACAAACCACGAGGTTATTGTGATTTCAACTGGACTTCAGAACCTAAGAATTCCCTGGCTAGATCAGATCAAGGGCTCATCTAGTGTAGCACCCTGCACTTACACTGGTAAACTAGAGGGCTCTAGAAAGCCTATAGGTAGGGCATGAAGCCAGTGACGCCTCCACACCTAACTTTTTGGATTCTGTTCACTGCCAGAAGAAATAATATATGAATTTGCCTTCAATGTTCACACATTTCCAGTCACATTTGTGAGCTTTTCTTCTGCTCTGATGAAAGCTAATACTTCATGTTGTGCTAAATGTTGTGATTTTCAGTAAAATAAATGAAAAGAGGAAGCCCCCAGATAGTCCCCATTGTAGACATTCTGCTCAATGGCCAACGCTACAAGCTGTATAATTCCTAATAAGCTGTAATGAAAAGAGGAGTTAGTATGAGATTTTCATTCACATACTTGTGCATTTCAGGATCAATGCCAGGCAGACAATGTGATCCAGTGGCTTGTTAATAATCATAATTGACCGATTTATCCTTTTTATATATCACAGGCTTAATGGGGGGAAATCAATTCAACTGTGGGGATAAAAGGCAGGTATTTAAATTATATTTTCTCAGGGAAATAATCACAGCCAGTAACTTAGTTCCTCACCTCATGTAGTAAAAAGTCCAAAATGTATTGTTTTGACATCTATATCATTTGCAATGACTGTCTTATTAAGAAAAAGTATGGTGATAATTTAGCAAAGAACATGACATACATGAAAAGAAATATTCAGCACATTTAATGTTTTGAATGGAAAATAGAGTAATAAAAATTAAATTGAAATTTGGTCTGTCTCCTTAATTGCTGTGCAATGCACAATAATTGATAGCTAAAGTGCTAATCATTTTAAATGTAATTACATTTAATGATTGTAATTGCCACTCATATCTTCTGTCCTAATAGAGGCCTTATTCACAAAACTGTTATCTTCCTGTCATATAAAAATGTGAATTGGAAATTTACAACAGTTTATTCAAAATGCCTTGCTGGTTCTATTAAGCAGAAGCTAAAATAACAGCAAGACAGTGTGGGTAGTATTTTAATATTGTGCATGCAGCTTTAGGCCTGCAGCATTGGACTCTCAACAAAGTAAATTCTACACACCCTTTACTTTTGGATACAGTGATACAACTGGCTGCAATGATCAATGTAATCCATTGTTACAAGTTCTCAAAAGAGTAGTAGAATAACAAGTGTTGCTCAGTGGTTAGCATGGCAAAGTAGGTTCAGGAGGATCTGGGTTCTAATCCCCACTCAGTCATTAAGCTTTTAGTGGAAACTTGTGTCATAAACGTGCCCCCCCCCCAAGCTCAGGAGATGAGTTAGACTCAGATATTGAACTA
This sequence comes from Podarcis muralis, assembly GCF_964188315.1. Classification (NCBI taxonomy): domain Eukaryota; kingdom Metazoa; phylum Chordata; class Lepidosauria; order Squamata; family Lacertidae; genus Podarcis; species Podarcis muralis. The sequence goes on from NC_135658.1 coordinate 41,030,218, forward strand.
AGTGAACAAGGGACTGACTGCAGATGAGAACTGGCTAACAGAATCGAGAAAGGGCAGTTTGACACCCCCCTCCTAGTGAAGACTATTAGCTTTCAGGGAGAGGAAGAGTTGGAAGGCAGCCAGAGAGTTGCTAGGCAATCAGCAGATAAGCAGAGATCTGAGTCTGTGTCGAGTCAGAGTGGGGAGGAGGGGGAAGGTCAGTATCTCAGTTGCCATTCTAGGCATTTGGATAAAATCAGAAGGCAACAGAAGGGCAAGAGAGGAAAGGCGGGAGTCTAGTGTCCTTCCTGCTGTGGGAGGGGAAAAACTTCAGACTGATGTAAATGTGAGCTGGCGAAAAGCTGGGCTCTGAATGTGTCTTTTTGTAAATAAACATACATAAAGTTGCTGGGGAGTCATTACTTCTTATCAGGGCTTGCTGGCCTATCTTTTTTTTTTATTTTATTTTTTTAACAATTAAAATTTTTTATTTTAATCCAGCATCTAAAAGCACAAATACATTATCAATAAAACGGAACAAAAACAGAGAAGAGAGGGGGGGGAAAGAAAAAAGTATAAGGTACAAAAGTCATTATACAATCTATTACATTATTTGACTTCCCACCACCGTGACGTGACCTATATCTCAACAGTATATACAGCAGTTTCTCTAACTAATCGTCGTTTTTTACCTCGCAGTTTTTATATTATACCTACTGTGATTTTGGTGTTTCCTAGTATCGTCTCCATATATGAAAAAAATTTATTCCAATCATTAATAAATTTGGTATTTTTCTGATGCCTGATCTTCTGTGTCATTATTGCTAAATCAATATATTCGATTAACTTGGTTTGCCAGTCCCTGATTGTTGGGATGTTAGGTTTTTTCCAGTTCTGCGCTAGCAGTATCCTAGCGGCTGCTGTTGCATACTGAAATAGGGTTTGGTCATCCTTATTAATCTCGTTCCCCACCATTCCTAAGAGGAATGCCTCAGGTTTTTTAGGGAAGGTATGCTTTAGAATCTTTTTTATTTCATCATAAACAGAGCCCCAGAACTTCTTCACTTCATCGCAGGACCACCACATATGGAGAAAGTCTCCCTCTTTCTTTTTACATTTCCAACAGGTCTTATCTCCGGTTTTATACATTTTAGCTAATTTTTTGGGGGTGATGTACCAACGGTACATCATCTTTTCCATGTTTTCTCGGAGTCCGACACACGCCGAAAATTTCATGTCCTTATTCCACAATTTTTTCCATTTTTCATAATCTAGGGGGTGTCCTAAGTCTATGGCCCACTTGATCATAACCTCTTTAACTTCCTCATCCATAGGGCTTGCTGGCCTATCAGAGGTCATTACACCTTGGACCAGTCAGTCTCATCTCCCTCACAGATTTGCTGTTAAGATACAGTCGAGTGGGAGAGAATCCTGTGCTCTTTGCTGGAAGGGCTGGATAAATATGTAATAGGTAAACAAACTATTAATGGGTTAGGGAGCAATCCTGAAATGAAGTCTGATAACTGGTAAATACTTTTGAATAGATGTTATAGGATTGCACTGGTAGCCATAGAGCTGGATAAATTATACATAATTATTGGAAAGGCAGTCTGATCCATCACACTGTTGCAGGGAACTCTAATTCGTACATACAGAAGGTCTCAGATTCAATCACTGCCATTTCTAGGTAGGGCTGGGTGAGTTGCTGCCAGTCCTGAGCTAGATGGACCAATAGTCTGACTTGATGTGGCAGTTTCCTAATACTGCTGTCCTGTGTCAGCCTTCTACGTGGCTCTTAATGCCACTATCGTACTGTTCCAATTCACAGAGCACTAAATCCTCCAAGCACAAGGGTGGGCAATCTTTTTGATCCTGACGGCAACATTTCCTCATTGCCAAGCTTCTACAGTCTAGATCCCAGTGGTGAAAGGGACCCAAAGGGTGGGTGTATCTTTATCTCTCACTCTCACACACTCTCTACACTCATGTAAATATACACTCACATGCAGCCAGCCAGCCAGCTCCCTTTCAGAGGATCCATGGGGGTATTGCTTTCATCTCCATTGCAGCAGGTGGAATAGATGGGGAGGTTTAGACTTCTCTGTCCAACCCAATGCCACAACTGAAGTGAAAATAAAAGGTAAAGGTAAAGGGACCCCTGACCATTAGGTCCAGTCGCAGACGACTCTGGGGTTGCGGTGCTCATCTCACTTTATTGGCCGAGGGAGCCGGCGTACAGCTTCCGAGTCATGTGGCCAGCATGACTAAGCCGCTTCTGGTGAACCAGAGCAGCGCACAGAAACGCCATTTACCTTCCTGCCGGAGCAGTACCTATTTATCTACTTGCACTTTGACGTGCTTTTGAACTGCTAGGTTGGCAGGAGCTGGGAATAGCACCCTCCTAATTATAGCACCCTCCCTTGGATTTGAAGCTACTGAAGACTCCTCAGTGGGAAAATGTGGGGGGAAGGCCAGTAGAAATGGAATTTTCCTGCAGATCTACATTAATCAGATGTTGGCAAATTGTTTCATAGCTCCAGGCGTACAGTGGAATGGCCTCGATGACACATCCATGTGAAGGAAGTAATATCTGTCCCGACATGTCCATGGGTATTGCTACTTCTTCCTGATACTGATGTGTGTGAATGCAGCAGCATATTTTTCAGTTCCTGCCACATTCCTATGAATTGTCAAGGACAGTGGTTGGACCTGCGCAGTCAGGTGTAACTGGGTCACCAAGCACAAGATGGGCTGCTTCGTGCAGAGTAATTTACAGGCATCAGATGTGATTGTGTGCATCGCATCTGGTACTTCAATCAGAAATAACTACACCAAATGCATAGCTTGCATTTCAACACAACTGCATTACCACTCAGCTCTTTTTTTGTAAGCCTTATAATGCTGTGCCATAGTGTGCATACAAACTTAGCAAGCAGTAAGTGTGAGAATTTTCTCATTTTTAAATAAGTGTTAAATGGTGATAAAGTGTATCAATACAGACAACCATGGCTGGTTTTGCAGTATTATATGGTTGCTGTACCACTATTTGCCCTATTATTATTATTATTATTATTATTATTATTATTCATTTTATTTATATACTGCCCTTCCATCTACAGATCTCAGGGCGGTTCACATAATAAAAATACATAATACATAATAAAAACAGCAGCAGCAGCAAAAACACAAATCAATAATGCCCACCTCTTGCACAAAAACATTTTAAAGGGTATAGGATGTTAATAAGTCAAAGGCCTGGTTGAAGAGGAACATTTTTGCCTGGCGCCTAAAGGTGTATAATGAAGGTGTCAGCAAAACCTCCATTGCCATGGAGTGAAGGCTGCAGCGATCTGGCAGTACCTTCTAGTTTTTAGAGGAACATATGTTTAATATGTCTCTCAGACTTAAACAATTTATTCATACTGTTAACGGAAGGAAATTTTAAACTGGGGAGCATTTGAACCTATAGCCTAGTTTCAAAAAAACACTCCACTGAATGTAAACTGGACCTCTGTTACGTTAGCAGTCTTGGCAAAAATCAGATATAAGCAAAGAAACTAAGAGAGAGAAACACACTACTCTGAAGTAGCAATAAACATACTCGTCTTGCCTACTCTGGGGAGATTTTCTCATGCTTGCCTGGGTTTCTGAGTCACTGGCAATGTAAGAAGCAACTGCATTGAGTCTGTTTCTGTTCATTCATCTGTGCTATGACTGATAATGTCAGAGAAAGTGTTTTTCATATATTTGTTGTTCATTTATTATAGGTTACAGTGAGTAGTTCAAAGCCTGAAATATGAGTAATTCTGGAAACAGATCTGGGAGAATGTACTGTGTGGTTTGTTTCAGCCTGCTTTCTTGACTGTTCTTTAGCAACAGTATATGGAAAATTTGCTTGCCAAGAGTGAAGCTTTGTGATGTATTTAGACAGTTTGATATGATAATAGAGTCCTAAAATGTCACATATTGCTCTACATCTGTTTTGATCCTTGGGAAGGGGGTTCATTTTAGTAAGCTCACTTGAGCCAGCATAACTTTGATCAGTAACTTTGGGTTGCATCCAGTTCTGCTCCGGGAGGGTTCTGCTGCCACAGTGGGGTTTTCATTTCCTCTGCACCCCCACAATCTGTTTCAAAGTGTCCCCCAGCTGTCCAGATCTGATTTTGAGGATGTGCAGGGGACTGGCAGGAACATGTTTCTTTCATTCCTTTTCATTCTTTAGCAGCTTTTTGCCAGGTAGAGGGAGGAAAGAGTCTAGACTGTTGTTGCCTGACAACCACCAGACTTCTCAATTTGTTGAGAAGTTTATCCTAGACAATGATAGTGTGTACAAACCCAAACCTTTAAAAATGAGTGATTGGAGCAGCAATCTAAGGGTAGTGGTGGGAGGACTGGAAATTCACCATACTAAACTCTATATTGTATTGGATAAATATATCCTGTCTCTTCCAGTCCTAATATCATTGCAATCTTTATTTTTCTATTTTTTATGGTAGCTGATATTTTTGGCCCTTTCCATTAGCTACATGGTATGCTATCTGTTTGGCTATGTTATTTAGAATATTCAGTATTTGCTCATATCCTGAGTTGATCCACCTAACCCATGTCCTGAAACAACCCTCCGCTTCCAGCCCCAAGCCTCTCTTAAGCAAAATACAAGCAATCATCTTGAATTGTGCAGTAGCTTTCTGATGTGGACAAATGTCCCCCAGGGATCAGGGTTAGATAGCCTAATGCATTTTGCTTTCCTTGTCACCATAAGCAAGATTTGCACACAGGCTGAGTGCTTACACATTAGCCTGCTACACTGCGGCTACACATCCAGAATCTGAAATATTAAATAGTTTACTTTCATTCCTCCAATCCATTTTCTTGTTCTGCTTCTATTTCTTTCCATTTTCAGCAAGAGAATAAGTGAAAAGAATTTTTTAATTTAAGTAACATGTGCTAAGAAACGTAGAAGCTATTAAACATACAGTTATGGATTTTTGATAGTGGTAAATGAAATGCAAAATAAACACTAATTTGACAATTGTGTATTTTTGTTTCTGTTTTTCATATCGATAACATTAACTCCAAAAGCTCCTAATGCACTATTTAGGAACAGTTTTTGTTTACTGGTACCAGGCCCTAGAGGATTTATCCCCTTAAATTTTGTCCCTGTTTAGCCTTTGAGTCAGTATGGGGGACAAGGCTGACCCTACCATGAGGAAAGTTTAGCCTCTTGCCTCAGGGGGTGGAAAGAGAGAGCAATGAAGCAAAGTGGTTTCCCTGCCCATCCAGCCAACCAACCACTCAAAAAAAAAAAAAAAATAGATGTGTGCCTTCTGTGTGAGCAGGCTAGCTTTCCATTCCAAGTACAGCTGTAGCAATAGCAGAACAACAGATCCTGGATGGCAGCAGCTTTATCCCTCCGCACTCAACCAGCCCCTGCCACTGACGGGCGGGCGCTCATGCGCTAGGTGGGAACAGGGCACAGAGAGTGTTCTTCAGCCTCCACGCCCTGCCCCTGCCCGATGGTGATGGCAGCGAGGGCTGGGTTAGCATGCTTCAGTCCCACTTGGGGGGCGTTCTCACTCATGCCCAACCCTGGGTGCTGGCGGACAGCACTACACCCCTGCTTTGCGATACTGCTTTTACTTGTTTGAGTGGTCATGAGTGAACCACTCATATTTTTAAGATATGGCATCTTAGTACTGTTGTCTACTTATTAAAGTATACAGGCAATGTAAACACTTATCCAAATTAATGTAAAATGTATGGGACCCATAAATGTGTTTATTCTATGTCTGAGAGTACTGTGTCTAATCTTACATTGCTGAAACATAAAATGGCACATAAAATGTGGTGGGTTTTGTTGCCTCCAGATTTTTCCATTACTTATACTATCTCTCTGTAAGTCAGTCCAATTACTGTGCCAATTTTTTTTTTCTTCAGTACTATTATACTTTTCATCCTCTTTGTTGTTGTTTAGTTGTTTAGTCGTGTCCGACTCTTCGTGACCCCATGGACCAGAGCACGCCAGGCACTCCTGTCTTCCACTGCCTCCCGCAGTTTGGTCAGATTCATGTTTGTAGCTTCGAGAACACTGTCCAACCATTCATCCTCTTAGCCATACGTATCTGCTAGTTCTTTCTTTTAACAGCACAAGTATTCTGTAACAAAAGGCATGTTGTTAGTTGTTCTTACCCAGAACTTTTTATAATTCCATTTCACAGTGCTTAAAATTCATTAGGTATGGAAGTGTGTAACTCCTAAACATCATGTTTCATAGCACCCTGTTTTATATGTCATGTATTGCTTGAAGGTTATCTTTTCAGGTGTTTTGCAAATAATGCGTGAAGCTTTAAAGCAAATATTTAATTTAACAAAACCAATTTAAAGTTGTTCTTTATTGTGCTGCAAATCAGCTTCTATGACTGATTTACATTTGTACTAGTCTTATGATTTATTGCTCTTTGAAATTAAGCTTAAAGGTTCTAAAACACATCCTGTTTAGAAAAGTACAAAGAATCCAAAACATGTGAACTAACAAAGAATTTAGGTGTGCTTAGTTTAATTTTTTTTATTTAAATTGCAGATACACTTGCACCGTCACCCTCAAAAATCCATACTGTACTCTCATTCTTTAAAATAAAAATAAAAATGAATTCCTTCCGGTCCAAATCACGAGGATTGCTGAGTTGCATGTGAGTACTGCAATTTGAGAAACTTAAGTCCAGAGTTTCCTTGGGCATAGATGATGAATTGGGGGATAGCAGTGCAGCATTTTTCATGTGGGGTAAGGCAAAATTTCATGATGATTGAGGAGGGCTCATTGTTTGATGACAGCATCAGCAGGCAAGCTCCTCTCACTGGACACCTTGGTGGCCTCCACAGTGCCCCATGAAACTATATCTCATGTTGTATAATATATACCATTGTTTAAAGGAGGATCAAGTGTATGGGAAAAAATACTGCTGCCAAGAGGACTTCTGCTGCTATGGGAAGAAACTACCACTGCTCCAGACAAATGGTAAAGCCCCCCCCCCCCCTGGAACTTTTTATATGCACACACAAATTGCCAGTCGAGTATCACACACCAAACTAGTTGCTCAGAAATGCGAGTGGTAGAGTGTTTTTGTGTTTGTGTAGTATTTACAGGCTTTCAACTGTATCTGGCTAGCCACTGTAGGAACAGTATATGAAACTAGATAGGGCTTTGGTGGAATCCCAGCACAACTCTTCTTATGTATCTTCATAATTTTGGTGAAGGGCAGGTAATAAATTAAAATAATAAATAAATAATGTTAGAGGTATTTCCGTGAAGTCTGCAATGCTTGAATTTGCCTGTTCTTTGATTTGCTAGTTTTAGGAGTACTGCATTCATCCTTATTTACAAGAACTTGGTTTGCCATGGATGACATAAATACTTTCATGAAAGAACCTCTTAGAGTCCTAATGAGTTGTCAGTGCTGAATGGCTGGTTTAATGTTTTGCTGGGAAGAGCTATTCAATTGAAAAAGGGTTAAAAGGGGGTTAAGGCTCTAGTGAGACACTCAGGCTTTTCTGACCATCTGAGAATAATTACAACTGAAAATGACCTATGAATATTTATGGTGCTGTTAATTAAACAGGTGAATAGGCCTTGTCATGTAATATTCTTATTGATGCTTACAAATCCCAGACATTTTTTGTCTGTCTTAAAGAAAATCATAGCAGCAGACTATTTCAAAGCCTTTATTTTCTTGCATCCCTCTAAAAATATTTTTGTATATGGAAGTAATAAATAAAAAATTCAATGGGATGTTAAGAGTTGTTGGACAACAGAGGCAAATACGGGGGCGGGGGGGCATACTGGCAGTGTATAAATCCATGATCCAACTTTACCATCAATAGTGCTGCTCTAGAGTCTTTTCCACAAAAATAATGTTGTATAATAGAGAGTGTATTAAAATAACCATAAACATGTTCAGGGATATTAAACACAGTTTGTATAAGGAAACAGACTAAAATTTTATTATTGAGAGGGACAGATATACCGTTGTTGTTGTTGTTGTTGTTGTTGTTGTTGTTGTTGTTGTTGTTGTTAAGATATATTAGTCACTATTTACCCAAAGGTATCCAAGCAACTTACAGCACATTTAAAAATACAAATGTATAAATACATTATACCACAAAACAAAGAACAACAAAACTCATAGCAGCCACACAGAGCTTAGGCAACACACTAGTAACAAAACAACATAATCTCAGTCCAAAGTCCAAAAAGATGCCAGCAAAGACAGAAGAATGTAGTGGCTGAACTGATGCCTGGAGGAAGCCTGCAAGCTGGATATGAGTGCAGCAGTACTATGCCCATCTGTGAAGTAGAGAGGGTGCAGGAAGTCTTTTGCATCCTGGGTCTCCAACAACAAAATTCTTTCCAAATATATGTATCTGGGTGTTTCATATGTGTTTCAACACATATCTCGATAAGTTTAAACTGTACTGCAGCATTTAGAAAAGTGTGAAATTCATATTTTAGATCCACACATTAGTCCAAGAGGTGTGAATTGGATAATTTCATATCATAGCAGCATATGAAATACTAGAGCCCTTACGATTCTAAGAAAGTGATTAATTCTGTAAATGATGCAGTTGCTGCCCAAATATTTTATTGTTAATTACATTAAAGGTCCTAAATTTTATTATGCTCAAAATGGTAGTATTTTCATATTCACTATATGTTGGCTGCAATATCATTACCTATAGAAATATCAGGTAACTCTTACATTAAATTATATGTAACCATCTTTTACATTAAAGTATACATCAACTGTATGTGTGTGAGAGAGCGCAACTTACCATGTGACTTATTGTTGTAAAATCCAGATACTCGTTTTTAAAATACCTGTTTTTCTGCACTAAAAAAAAGTATTCTTCCAGCCCACCCCGCTTCAGCCTGAAAGTCTTGACTCCTGTGAGAAAACAGCTGTGCTGGTTTAAATGATTCAGCTGACAAGCTGGTACAATTCAAGTTTCAACACCTGATGTCTTAGCTACTGTATAGGAAATCAGTGGTCTAGATTTCTTGCAGTGTTTCCTATCACATAGTTGTGGGACATTTTAAAAATAAGGAATTGGGTATTACTGTAACTGGGTTTTTTTTTAAAAGCCTACAGCTTTAAAAGTCTTTTTCATTATTATTATTTTTTAAACCAAAACTAAATACATATGCCTAAACAGGCATGACTTTAGGCATTTTGAGTCTTCAAACAGCATGTTTGAATGAAGACTTCCAGATCTGCTGCTCTAGTTGATCAAGTAGCCATGGCTTCCAGTCATATCATAAAGAATCATAACAAATAAGCAGATAGAAAACTTATAGCCAGTGTGTGTGTGTGTGTGTGTGTGTGTGTGTGTGTGTGTGTGTGTGTGTGTCAAGTTGAACTATGTCTGGTTCTAATTGAAAGATGTGGGATATTTTTTCATGCTAATTATTTTACAGAATAATTAAGGAAGAGTGAAGGGAGATATAACATGTTAAGTGTGGTGGAACTGCTTTGTATCCACATTTGGAAGATTCTGAGGCATTTCTTTTTTAAGCAGTGAATTTGTATTCATACTATGACTGATATGAAATCATTTCCCCAACTTCACCTACAAAAAGGTGCTCTCTTATAGTGACTTTTCAGCACGCCCTGCAAACATTGGACATGTGATGTCCGGAACCCAAATCAGACCTGGCACAGAAAGTTTACTTTGTTCTGATTTGTTTTAATGATAATTTACAATAGCCAATGATATTTGACTTTATGATTGAAGCCAAATAGTCCTGTAAGTCATGAGGGGGGCAGGGTTTCCACACAATCTAGATATATTGCCTATTTTTTCCACCTGAAAAGCACTTATGAAGAAACTGTATTCATTCCCAAAATAAAAGGTCATTGCATATTGATTCTATGTTACCCTGCACTGTGTCCAGTTGAAAACAGATGTAGATGGTCCCAAGAATGGGTGTGTGTTTACAAACACTTGCCCAATGATGTTGTGGCTAGGCATATACCAAGATGACAATCACCACTTCATTCGCCTGGGACATGTGGGCGAAAGGGGAAGTGTGGGTAACCTAACCAAGGGAAGCTTTTTCAAACACATGTCAAGTAACCACACCCACCCTTGTGGATGGCAGAATCTAGAATCAATCTAGATTTAAAGCAACATGTTGAGGACAGACATGAACAATTCCAGATTGAGGAAAAACTACATTTTGGTGCTACAAAAAAGTTAGTGTGTATGCAGCCGCCACCACTGTCAGGGCCACAAACACCCAGCAAAGAAGAAGCAGAGGGAACTTGAGGAAAGGGAAGATTTCTCAACAGTCCCTACAACCCTCAGAAGCCCTCCTTTCAAACCAAAAATGAAACTTCTGGCTTAGTCTTCATTCAGACAGCTTCCACTACATTTATAATAATAATAATAATAATTTATTATTTATACCCCGCCCATCTGGCTGGGCCTCCCCAGCCACTCTGGGCGGCTTCCATAAAAACCAAAAATACAGTAAAATATCACACGTTAAAAACTTCCCTGAACAGGGCTGCCTTAAGATGTCTTCTGAATGTCAGGTAGTAGTTTATCGCTTTGACATCTGCTGGAAGGGCGTTCCACAGGGCAGGCGCCACTACCGAGAAGGCCCTCTGCCTGGTTCCCTGTAGCTTTGCTTCTCGCAATGAGGGAACTGCCAGAAGGCCCTCGGCGCTGGACCTCAGTGTACGGGCAGAATGATGGGGGTGGAGACGCTCCTTCAGGCATACATCAGGCTCGGTTTTTTGCATACTTTTTTGGGCACGATCCATTTTTAAATTAAGAAGATTTTAATCCCAGTGATCTCAAGTGAGTTAACAAATGTCAATGCATTCTTAACTTTCCTTCAGAGGAAGCAATAGGACAGAAAAGTGGTCAAACTTTGCTGGATCATGCCTGTAGTGTTCATTTATTGCATATATAAACTTTTTTAATGGATAGTATTTGCAATTAGAAAGATGGGAAGAGTAGAAAATGTACATCGAAGCTGTTTAAATAAGCCACCAAAAGAAAACCCTTTGTTATACATAGTCAGTGACCTGAAACATTAGACTGTTGGCTCCTGGCTTGTTGATATGTTAATGTGAAGTAATTATTCCAGTGAATTGAAGCTGAAAGTCAACATGTATATTCATTAATTCAGTATAAGCACACTCATTGTTAATCACAGTTGGGAGATCTATTTTCAGCAAGCAGATTGAGAACCTACCCATCATGCTTTGCCAACCATAACATTTGATCGCTTTTAATGTTATCTTTAAAAGTCCCATGGAGGAAATATTTGTGATAATGTTTTTAAGCATTCCATATTGCAAAAAAAGAGAAAGGAAATAATTATATCACATATCTCTTGCTTTCAATCAAGACTGAATGCCATATTGCATTTATTATAAACTGCAGGGTGTAATTTCACACCACTGTATCATTTGGGGAATTATACTAAACACCAGAATAATTCTCAATTTTGTAATCAGAAAACATTACTTTAATTAAACCTTTAATGCATTATGAAAATCTCATATCTGCTTTGCATAGGGAAACACTGCATTTCAGGACAATCTGCATAAGCTAAGGTAAAAGAGACCATAACTTTTGTAGCATTTTATTTTATTTACTTATTTCATTTACCTTAGATCTCCAAGGAGAGCAAGGTGATCTACATGGTTCTCCCTAATTCTCATTTAATTCCCACAACTCTGTGAGGTAGGTTAGACTGAGAGGCGGTGACTGGCCCAAAGTCACCCAATGAGCTTCATTGCTCAGTGGAGATTTGAACAGTCATCTCCCAAGGTCCTAGTCTGACACTCTAACCACAATGTGACAATGGCACTTAATCTCCATTGTGATAGTATGAAGTGTTTTGGTATTGCTTATTGACCCAGTTTTGTCCAATTTTTCCTTTCTTTTCTCTTATCCGGATCAACGAAAATTCACAGATAAGCAAATTTCCATTTTCACTTGTGAGGTCAAGCCCATGTATTTCCTTTTTCTGTCTCAACATTGCTTTTAATGTACAAAGTTGTCCAGCCTTTCTTTTAAAATTGGCATTTGATATAATTAAAGTTCATTTTCCAGTTAATTTTAACCAAGCCTCTTGATAATCAGCAGCTTGAAAAAATATTTTGTCCTGAAAAATTTTGCACCACGGTTCCAAGGATTCAAATGAGGGCTCAGCTACTTTAATTTTGAGCACCTAATGGCAAGTCCTTACTGCAAAACAGCCAGGAATCAGATTGCACACATTTTACCACCAGTCTATTTATGTATTGGTTTGTGTTGGCTTGCAAAAAAAACCCAGGTTTTTTGCATGCCAGCTGCCTTATGCATCCAGCTTACCATACATGCAAATGAAATTAAAGTGACCATTAAACAACTTGGCATTTCTGTTTGTGACCAAAGAGGAAAATAAAGGGACAGGAACCAAAGACTGAGTGAACTGGGCCACATTTACAATCTGAATAGGGGAACCAAGGTGTGGGATCTAACTAATAACCAACCTGTGGGTGACCCAACCCTGCCAAATGTGAGGGGTAGATTTTCCTCTTCCCATTTACTTAAGACCCACATTTTCAGATGAATGGCTTTCCTGGTCAACCTCCTCCTGGGACTCCACAACTCTCAGCAGGTGTCACAGGTTGACCCAAAGGTGCTCTTTAACCATACCAACAAGTCCCACAGCCCTGAAGAAAAATTTCAAAACTACTCCTTTAACCTTTAAAGGTGTCTAAGGGTGCTCACCCAACCTTAACTACTTCATAACTTCCTGCACCTACCTGCCAATGTGGCCAATTAACCTATGTAATGACTATGTAATGAAGCCCCTCAACGGCTTCATTAACTACGAACCCCAAAATTTAGACCACCTCCAAACAGTGACAAAGTTTTTTAGTCATTTTATAGGGTTTTGTAGTGTGAATCGTGTGTTTTGAAGGCAATCCAAACTGAGTAATGGATACTCAAACTGGAGTCATTGGTATCACCCAGAAATCCAACACTGTCTGGTTCACGCCAAACTGGTGCCAAAGTTTTGTAGTCATTTTGTTGCGTCCTCATGGGAGTCAGGAGCTAGACTGACTGAAATATTGGGTTCTTTATAATATATTTTAGCCAAAGCATTCTTATAGGGAGGTAAGGGAACTTTGAAATGAGCCATTTCTGCAATTTCAATAGTTCTATGATTTTCTTTCCTGCCCAATTCTTTCCTTGCCCATATTGCAAATTAAGAGCTGAAGGAACATGCTCCTGTTGTACAATGGCTAACAATGGCCATCTTTTGTTTGTGTCCTGTCTCCCACCATTATCTGGATGCCAACCACGAAGGATTTTAAAGGTAGCTAGATTTAAATATTCTCATCTTTAAAGAGGTATGATGAACTCATAATATTTCCTGAATTTCCTGAATCAGACAATGCTGGGTTTTGAGTTCTGTTAAACAGGAACCCTGGTTTTGTAGCAAGAACCCTACAAAAATGACTGCAAACCCTTGGGACCAGTTTGGAGTGAATTGGACAATGACAGATTTCTGAGTAAAACCTACAATCCACCAACTTGAGTATGGATTACTCAGTTTGGGGAGGGGATCACAAAACATGGGGTTCTTGCTACAAAACCCCACAAGACGACAAACCTTTGGCACTGGTTTGGAGAGGATCCAAAATTTTGGGGTTCATAATTAATGAAACCTATCACTGATGAGCAAAATTCCTACTCAGTCCCCAAATGGCAACCAGCAATGCCTGCACTGCCAACAGGAAAGAAGGGTGGGATGAGCTTAAATAGCCCTGACATCTGCACTGTACCCCCAGTGCATGCACTTACATGTCAAGCTTCCCAGGGCTTTTCATTGCCTAAGTGACCACAAAGCTGCTCACTGCCACACCTGTTTCAGGTGCCATAGTGTGTGAAACAACTTTACAGGTAAACGAAATCCAACCATTTGCATTTAGGTACCTGCTGGTTAATTTGCAGAGCAGGTTGAGAGTGTGTGTGTGTGTTCTTTCCTGTTTTCTATGTAACTGTGGAAAATCCAAGCCCTTTAAACATAGCCAATGCCAAACATGATTTTGCAACTCACAGTGTCACAATAAATCCAACATACTATATATGCAGCTTAATTTGTTCTTGGACTTTTGAAGTGTAAATTATTCTCCTCCATGCCCATTTTCTGAAGTGCATATTGTTTTCATCCTATAGTAATTACTCAGAAGACTTATATCAGTGGGACTTATTTTAACGTAGCACTTTGAGGACTGGCCTGCCCATGACAGTATTTGAAGTATTCTTTTTCTAACCCAACCAAGCCTAATGCTATGGCTTTCAATTACTCAGTCCATAGCTTAATGAATCTTTCAACTCATTTTGAGTCTGTTCCTATGCCACCTGCTCCCAGCTGTGTTACCAGATTCGTATGCACATCACAAGAATGCTAATGAGGGCAAGGACCAGGGCTCTGAATGGTGTATAACTGTGATATATCTACGGCAATATTTTTGCATCATACTCCTTGCAGTATAGCTTTCTGAAAATAATAATAATAAAACACTTTTCCCGTGAGAGCTAATTCATATCCATTAGTAAATGAAAATATTACCTATTTTGGCAGCTTTGTTATCCTGTAATAGGTTCTTTATATATTCAAATTCAAAAAAATAATAGTGTCACAATAGTTGGCCAGAGTTTTGTGTTCACAAATATCTTGTATTAAGTCAACTATCTGAAATGCAGGTTGTCTGTTCTCCCCCCCCCCCCAGCTGTCAGGATTAATATAAATTAGATTACATTAAAATCAATTTAGCAGCAAAATCCAAATTGTTATGAGCAAGTCAGGCAGAAGACTACTTTATAGCCAGGGTGTGACCTCACAGTTAGATTTGTATGGTTCTTTTCTCAGTCTTTGAAGAGATCAGACGGCTTACTACAAGCTTCTCCCCCTTCCCCTTTTACACAGTATTAACTGAAGAAGGAACCCCTGCTGTATTCAGATACTAGCAAAGTGGTGTCATGAACAGCTTTGCTATCTCCCAGATACGTCCACAGTAACTTGCACTAACTCAAGCTAATCAGAACTGAAGGTGTACTGAAAGCATGAGAAGATTTACCCACTTCCCAGATTGCTGGGCCAGCTTCAATAGCACTTTGGCCCAATCAAATACAGCCTTATGAAGGACTATATGACATTTATGTAATGTGTTATTTTTTAACCTTGGATGTTTGGATCATCTTCTAGAAATGAATATAAACCCAAAACAATTTTTTATAATGTGTACAGTAGTGGACGGCATGGTGGGGTAACAATGCTGAATTGACTTCCTGATACCTGAGCTAATGCTGCTTACCAGGACAGAGAGACAAGATGGTGGAGAGGTCCATGTAGTGTAAATATATAGCAGGAGTGCCAGATTTGCTGCACTGGGCGCCATGATGCCGAGGGCGCCAAAGCAGTGCTGTAGAAGGGAGAGAGGCAGGGGCCCCTGAATTTCAGTGTTGCACAGGGTGCTGCTGTAATTTGAGATCCTGAAGTCCGCCACTGCAATAAGCAGTAGTGACTCAGCTGTTGAGAAGTTAGGTAAATGCCACACACTCTACCATGCCATTCATTACTGAATATGTAAGAACATTTTTTTAAAAAATTGTTTTCATCCTATGTTTGTCTGACTCTTTGTAAGGAAAAGTTAGGTATATATTAAGGCCAAACTGTTAGGAACACATTCCTGGAAGTGAGTCCCCTTGAATACAGTGGGGCTTGTTGCAATCAAATGAAAAATGTAGTGTTTTTAAACAGAAAACATAAATCAAGCACAAGCCTTGCATGTATACATGAGAATTCCTATGTGTCAAAGGAATACAGTACCTCATGTACTTCAAGCACTTACATTTGCAGGTAAGATTATTTTATTTTACAGTGGTGCCTTGCAAGACGAAAAGAATCCGTTCCGCGATTCTTTTCTTCTAGCGGTTTTTTCGTCTTGCGAAGCAACCCCATTGGCGGCTAAGCGGATTAGCGCTATTAGCGATTTAGCGCTATTAGCGGCTTAGCGGGCTTAGCGGCTAAGCTGTTAAAAGGCTATTAACAGCTTAGCCACTTTGAAAAAAGGAGGGGAGCGGGGGGGAAATGGTGAGACTCGCAAGACGTTTTCGTCTTGCGAAGCAAGCCCATAGGGAACTTCGTCTTGCGAAGCGCCTCCGCGACGGAAAACCCTTTCATCTAGCGGGTTTTCCGTCTTGCGAGGCATTCGTCTTGCGGGGCACCACTGTATTTTAATGTGAATGAGGAAGCTTGTTCATGCAGGAGCTCCATGGGTACTTTGTAGTCACCACTGAGTTATCCTAGGCTATAATTTTACTTTTTCATAAGCTATATATAAGTCATAATGAAATCAATGAAACTTGCCCATAGATAACAGATGGCAAGACTGTGTGGTATCTGTCTCCATTAAAAGCATTGGGCTTTTGCCATTGACTTCAATGGAATATAAATTATGCCCACAATATGAAACATAGAGAAGTAGGCAACAGACTGTGTTTGGGACAATATTTGTGGCAATAGTACAGAGAAGACCCCTTTCCCTCCCAAAGAGGAGTGAAAGGACATGTAAACATCTCCTAATATTTAAAACCACTCAAATTAAATTGGCACATATGTCATATTGTATTGTGAAGCAGACTGGGAGATGACTAGAGTGCTAGTGACAGAAGCCTTGCTCTGAAGCAGACTGAATGCTTCTTAGGTTACATAATTCTGCTTACCAAGTACCAATTTGCATGGTACTTTCAAGCACAGTTTTGGAACTGAAACAGCCTTGGTCACCCTGATGAACGACTTGTATCAAAAGCAAGATGAGGAATGCAATTCTGCTTCTGCTCATTGATCTCTTTGTGGTTATTTCTCTCTCTTTTCTCTTTTTTCCCTCTTTGAGGTTTGTCATACCATTGACCATGGTATCCTCTTCAACCAGCTCTGTGGAACACAATTTTATAGTGGTTCCAACCCCACCTGCAAAGTTGTATCCACAGACTAGAATTGGGAAACTGTATCTTGACTCCATGCTGTGGTGTACCACAAGGTACAGTCTTGTCCCCAATGTTGTTTAACATATATATGAAGCCACTGGGTGTGGTCATTCAGAGTTTGCGGGCAAAATGTCATCAATACGCTGATGACACACAGCTCTACTTCTCCATAACATCCAAGTCAGAACAGGGCTGTGCACGAGCTGGAATGTTGTCTAGCTGCAGTGTTGGACTGAATAAGGGCCAATAAACTGAGTTTGAACCCTGGGAAGACAGAGGCACTGTGGGTTTGTGAGTTCTGTGTCCAGAGACTGGCCAGTGGCCTGTTCTGGATGTGACTGCACTCCTTCTGAAAGAGCAGGCTATGAATTTCGGAGTGTTCATTGGCATTGGAAGCTCATGTGGCCTCAGAGGCTTAGGAGTGCCTTTTACCAACTATGGCTGATACATGACTGTTCTTGGAGAGGGATGGTCTGGCCATAGTGATTCATGCATTGGTAAATGCAAGACTTGATTATTTCAATATGTTCTATGTGGGGGTTACGTAGTCTCCAACCAGTATAAAACGCTGCAGCTAAATTGTTGATGGAGACAGACTATTGCCAGCACATAACTGGTGCTCAAAAGCGTGCCTTGGCTGCCCATATATAACTGGGCTGGGTTTCAGCTTCTGGGCTGTCATTAAAATTCAGGTATATATCAGTATTGGTCCAAAATTGTTCATTGACCTATTTATTGGCTTGCTATGATTTTACAATATTCTATGACTGCCCCCATGTAAGTGGCACCTTGCCTGTTTTATTGCATCATAATGTCCACCTCTGGTATCAAATACAGAAATGTTCTCCAAATAATGGACACACATATATTCATTCTTTGTATGTGGGACCCTCTACCCTATGCTATAATATAACCATATTCTAAACTTGCATCTTCCCCCTGCAAAAAACTTCAAATATTTTAAAATATGACCTATTAATTTATATTCAAGAAATGCAGTTGTTGATAAGCTGTAAACTTGAATTATATTTAAAAGAGCTGTATATATGAATCAATGGATTTATGTGTCATGTGCTTGACAGTCAGTATGAAGCAGCAATTATATTCTTCCTGGTCTATATGTTTCCAGCATTTATTATTAATTTTTCAATCTAATGAGTTTTGCTGTATTCCCACTTAAGCTTTTGTTTTCAGATTTTAGCATAATAAGCAGTGTGTGTCATCATAGTTTTAATTTTCATGCCAAGCAGAGAGTGACAGCTGGGAAGCAATATGCAAGACAGATTTGCATCTTCTACGAAACTGCAAGTAGGGAAGAAAAAAAATGTTCAAGTCACCATGTTTTAAATATTCCTTTGTAAACATTATTTATCTTCCCCACCATAAAACAAATGTTTTTTTACTGATCCCTCCATTAATGTTTCAAATATATGTGCGATGACAAGCAAAACAAAAAACTAATTACACAGTGAAAACATTTTCCTCCCTTTGTGGGGCTTATGGGGTCCAGTTGCATAGCATCTGTTTTAACTCCTTGTTGCAGGAACTATTAGGGCACTGGTTTGAATGACAAGTAAGCCCACCCTAAGATGACTTTCTCTCCTCCTTGTTGAATTCCTGTGAAGTATAAAACATATAAATTAATCATTTAAAAAATGGTCATCTGAAACAGCAGTGGTTTAAAATGATGGCTCTGTTATCCTGGCTCAGATAAAACAGAAGCTTAGCACTGAATTTTCATTTGCTTATTAGAGTACAATTAACTGCTTCCTCCCCCATTTCGTTCATCTAAAAGTTCCTTATCCAAAGGTTCACCAGTTTCCACACATCTTAACAAAAATATTATGGTATTTCTAGAGTGTTAAATCTGTAAAGGCAACAAACTCTGATTAAGATACTGTCTCCGTCTACCTCTTTGATGCTACAATCCTGCAACACTGATTCACTTTAAGTTTATTTGAAACCATTGTGACTTAACCAGCAACATTGTTAAGAAATTGAGAAATATGGGATCCTTACTTTTCATGCACCCCATTTTTACCATTTTAGTTTACGGTATAAGCGTTGACAGTTAGTAGTGACTTCTCTTTTTCCAATAAACCCATTTCCCCTAGAAAATGCAAGAAATAAAAATCCAGCACAAATATTAGAGTATTATAAAGTGGAGAAAATGCTGCCTATTTTAACCTACATGAATGCAACAATTATTGTTCTCTGTTGTTCAGTAAATGGTGTATATAAAACAGAAGTAGTTATGTTGGTAGTATTTTCTAATTTAGTTTTATTATATTTCTTATAAAGAACTGTGTATATAGAATGATGATGATGATAGTACTAATTTGTAAGTTTGTTGTGATTTATTTTATTTCTATCCATTCTATTCAATCCAGAAGGATCTCCTAGGTGGCTCACACAAATCAATAATGTAAAATAATATGGGGGGGGTGACAGATGTAACAGCTGGACCTCAGGCAAGGTTCCGAGGAATGGAAGTTGGACTAGGTGTTGCTAGGATGTTCTGCTCCTTTGCTGGGTGCTCCTTTTAAAAAGTAGTATTTTTCTTGAAGACTAAGCATTTGTAAAGAGAAATAGCTTGCTATTAGCAAGAAATGGGTGAGGATAGATCTGCTCTTTCCTGTGAGCTGGAATGGCTTATATCCTAATAAATATTTCATAACCATGTTATGTGTCACAGTATCAAACTATAAGCACTGTTATTCCAGAAGACTGATGTTCGTTATAGGTTGTTTTAGTTATGCTAAAGAATACAACTTTAATGAAGTGAAAATGTTTTTTTTTTTAAAAAAAAAAGTAGGGCAACTTCTGTCTTCTTATCTTCTTTCTTGATTTAATCAAGATGGTTAGTGAGTACTGAATATCAATATATAGAAGTTTTCAGACTACCCTGACAAGACATTCTATTACAGTGGACACAAAAGTGACACAATGGATTTGAGAACTTGCTAACAGAAATATGGGCTCTGGGCAAGTTTTCAGTAGAAATAAAAAGGAAGTGTCAGATAGTGTTTCTTTAGCTGACTTGTTATAGTAATATGTCCATCTTAATTTCTGTTCAGTCAGTTCCTGGTAGTTGTTCCTTAACCTGTGCATTTCCTTTGTGTCATCAAGTTTCTCTCCCTGACTGCTGCCCTAACCCTCTTCTGCGTTCCACATACATTGATACAGATAGGAACTTGATTAATTTACTTTTATTTTCTTAGTATTTTGCAACTATTGTCTTGCAGAAGATTGACCTATGTCTTTTGTATAGTATTATTTGAAAATGGCCTGCATTTACAGAACTGTAAGACTAGGGCCCCATCTGCACTTACACATTTAAAGCAGTGTCATACCTAGCTTCCCCCATCTCAAAGAATCCTGGGAACTGTAGTTTATTAATGGTGCTAAGAGTTGTTAGTAGACGTCAAATCTTCTCTCAAAGGTACAATTCCCAAAGTTACCTGGGAAGAGGTTTGAATATTAAACCTCCCTGAGAATTGTAGCTCTGTGAGATCAGCTATTTCTATTCTATGACAGGTTTCCATGCATTCCATATCTTCCTTATGTGCAGAAAAAAATACAATATACATACAGATATATAGATATATCCCCAGTTTATCTACTATGTATGCTTTTTTCTCTATTATTTACATTTCCCTCCTAAAGTATGCATTTTTGTGTGATTTTCTATGCATTTTTGTAAACCTTGTCCACATAATATATCATTTTTGTGCACATTTTAAACTGAAACTGTACTGAAAATTTCAGAGAAGTGTGTAGTGCAATTGATAATTGCATTCCAATTCACATATAAGTCTGGAAAATGCAAATTAGGTCAGTTTGCTTTAAAATGCAGGCCAAAGGAAAATTCCCTTCATATCTAGGCTTCTTCGCAAGGGAGGGGAAGCAGGGAGGAATCTAGAGACTGGGTTATACTTCCGGGAACTGGTTTTTGTTCACTCACTATCCTTGAATAAAATACAAAAGGAAAAAGTTGCCTGCTTAGTTACATATTAAAGATTACATCCTTTATTTCAGCATTGGAAAGCAATGTTATATCAGTTCTGGAACATATTCATACTGCATGAACATATATAATGCATATAAAAATAACAGAATGTCTTCCACTGCATAATTCTCCATGACAAAGCAGAGGACAAGTTGCATGGAAACCTTTAAAATAAAAAAATAAACTTAATCCACTTAACTCCTCTTTGAATTGATTTTCAAAGGTTAACATGCCTATTACTTTAATTAAAGTCCTTCTCAGTTCATAAATTATGTGTCTGGCACTTCAGGGATGCCAGCAATTGTCAAGAAGTAAGGAAGGCCAAAGTGTCCTCCCGAAAGACCAAGGTTAATATGGTCTGAGGACAAAAAGTCTTCTGTCTCAGTGGGGTTATATCACAGCAATTTATATACTGTTGCTCACTGTATTAGCTGTATGTCTGAGTTTCTTAAAAGACTTATACCTTTTTCTTTAAATCTTTAGGCTCATGGCATTGAAAGTTTCAACCCTGTATGATTATAAATATAATCATACATAATAGCTGTGATTTTGAAATATTAGCCAGTCAAATTAAGTGGTAGTTTTCAATCATGATATTATTTCAGCTTTGAGAATAAGCCCATAAAATTTAGTAACCCACCCAAAAAAGAACAAAAGAAGAAATCTAGTCTTCCTGCTTGGCATTATAGGATTTATAGCATGTACACAACTAATAAACGCCCTTTAAATGTAGTGTTCTGTACCTGGGATTTTGTGTCTGTTACTCAATGCAGTCTGGAAACCTGAGACCCACGTCATTTGCTCACATGCATTCTGGGACCAATTAACTGCCCTGGTTATCTCAGTGGCCCTAATTATTATAACACTTGTCCTTCTCTTTTGGCCAAATTTGGGAGAAGATTTGAGGTTGTTAAGCTTTGCTTGCTTCAACTGCTGCTGCCTGTGTTTCATGGTGGTTGGTGGTGTCAGCAGTGTTCCTCATAGCAGGCTTCCAACAGCCATTGTTTTCTCCAGAAGTCTCTTCTGCATGATTCTTTATTGCAGTGTTACATTGGTGGCCAGCAGCAGCTGCCAATGGGTGGAGGGTTGGGGTTGTTGCTTCTGCTGCCACCAATAACCCTACCCCTAAAATGTTTGCCCCAATATGTCTGCCATCAATGAAATGCCTCTTCATTCTTTGCCCCCTACAAATGGGGCTGTGCAAATCAAGTGGGAATGTCTCACAACAGCTCTAGTAACATTTACTTAGTCCCTCCTTCCTGAGCACAGGACAGGCTAGCAGAGACTAGAGAAGCACAGGGATCTTTCAGACCAGCTGTTTTGAGCATTCATCCTGATATGTCATTGGGAGGTTATATAACATTACCAGCTAGTGGATGTTATCCTGCACTTTTTAATACAATTTTTGGTAGTTTTCCTACCGATTTTTTGTGGACAGAATAGAGGTGGGATAATTGCACTAGACAGTGTGGGATAACAACCGAAATTTGTGTGAATAAACAGCCCACCTGGAGGCACCCTGAGACTTGATCTTGAACCATCATTTCACATAAATGTGTCTGGGGGAGGGGGTATTGTGTTTTTTATTATTACGTTATACACTCTGTGTTTTTTATGTTGTAAACCACTCTGTGATCTTTGGGTGAAGGCTGTTATATGAATACATAAATATTAATAAGGTGTCACATATTTTTCTCCCTCCATTGTAGCAGAGGGCCTGGACTAACTATTCAGCTTCAACTTGAGGCTTTTGCAATATGGCAGGTTTTAATTTAGGAAATAAATAAATAGCTCTCTGTTTTCCACTGTAGTTTGCAATCCTTGCAGCTTCATTTTGTAAAAAGAACAAGAACAAAGAACAACTGCATACAGCTAATTCTGACAGAAAGTGTGGCTCACTGGGGCAGAGAGACACCATGACTTCCAGATGCATGACTTCCAGAAATCATGTCTTCTAGTTTTGAAATTAAGGAATGTTTTCCCTATTCCCATTCTGGAGTATGGTAGATATTAGGTAAAGGTAAAGGACCCCTGACAGCTAAGTCCAGTCGCGAACGACTCTGGGGTTGTGCACTCATCTCACTCTATAGGCCGAGGGAGCTGGCGTTTGTCCACAGACAGCTTCCGGGTCATGTGGCCAGCATGACTAAGCCACTTCTGGTGAACCAGAGCAGCACACGGAAATGCTGTTTACCTTCCCGCCGGAGCGGTACCTATTTATCTACTTGCACTTTGACATGCTTTCAAACTGCTAGGTTGGCAGGAGCAGGGACTGAACAATGGGAGCTCACCCCATCACGGGGATTGGAACCACCAACCTTCTGATTGGCAAGCCCTAGGCTCTGTGGTTTAGACCACAGCACCACCCACGTCCCTATGGTAGATATTAGAGGAGCTTTATAGGGAATTTTTAAGAACATGGCATGATTGTAATATATGGGGGGGTGTTTTGTATATCTTGTTAACCACCTTAGAGGCTTTTAGTTAAAAGCTGAGATACCTGAGGCTTTTAGTAAAAAGTAAGAGTGCCCCAAAAGATGTTGTTTTCAGAGTTAACTAATATTAACAACGGGTGCTTTATGGCAGAATCTGCTTATTATTTTCAAAATGCCAGCTCAAGGGAGTCAAATACACCCACGCATAGTTTTGTCCTTCAATACAATAGGTAACTGAAGCAATAATTAAAGCTGCTACAAATACTTGTTATTCAAACTGACTGGCTTTTAGAAGACTTACCTCATTAGGGCAACAGTGGTGATGCCTTCTGCAGTGGTGTCAACTGTAAGAACTTTGGCTGTGATCTTGTCCCAGAAGTGCCAGAAGTTGTGTGATTTTATGTCTATTCTGACATTTTTGGTTGTTTTAAGCTTCCACCAAGAAAATCCGAGCACTGTGCTGAATACATCATTTAAACATGTACTTTAATATGTGCACCTCATAATGTATTACAGTTTATGTTCTTGTGTACACACATAACTTTTGACTAAGGATTGGGGCAAATAAAACTAAAGGGGAACACTTTGGATGTACATCTATGTATATACATAAAAATAAAGGTGAGCGAGTACAGTCTTACCTCAGGTTACAGACGCTTCGGGTTGCACGATTTCTGGTTGCGCACCACACCAAACCCGGAAGTACCGGAACAGGTTACTTCCAGGTTTCTGCGCTTGCACATGCGCAGAAGTGCTAAATCGTGCTTTGCACATGCACAGAAGCGCCGAATCGCTGCGAACAACGCGGGTTGCGAACGTGCTTCCCGCATGGATCACATTTGCAACCCAAGTGTCCACTGTATTATCAAGACTTAACTAATAAGAACACAGATGCCTTATTCCCTGATTGGCACAGCTGTTTAACACTGTGATTGATAGATATTGCATACTTATGAGAAGAACTGCATAAGCAGCTGCTGCTTTTCTGTGACATCATCTGCACATTGCTGACCAAGTAATCAGCTTTCGAAACTAAGCAGCAGCTATTCTCTTTGACAGTGGGAGATGAATTTCAGAAATGACTGGCTGTTATTAAATTTGTTTTTAGCATTTACAGCTGGCAGTAGATGTCATTTTTGGGGTAAATCGTTAAAATGATGGCGGCATGATTAGCTTCCTAAATATATTTTAAAATTACTAGCAAACTTTTGACATTTACCATATACTATATGATACGGTGAATAGCTGCACATTCAATAAAGAAAAGAGAACTAAGCTTACAGTGCAAGGGGTTTTATTCTTAAGGATATATTTGAATTAGGAAAATAAACTTTCGGCATGATTTTTGTTTGAGCCACTTGTCTCCTATGAGACATTAATGGGGGGGGGGGGGGAGAGAATGCTTTGCTTTGGCAATGCTTTCTTAGGCAATTACAGAACTCTCATATAAACATTTGTTTATAATATCTCTGAAAGGAGATATTTAGTGTCACCTCTTGAAGCCTGGATAGGCTGTGCAGCATTTCCTAGTCAGAATCCAGCCTTTGGCCATCTATGCATATTTTGATAACCCTACCTGGCAGTATATGTAAACTACAGAACAGGACAGCAGATACCATTTGTTTTAATAGGAGGGACAAACATAACTTTACATATTCATATGTTAATGCTTTTGCCTAAGAGGAAGTGGCAACATAATTCGTATCATTTTTGCCTCCTGCTGCTCCAGGAGGGAAATCCAACCTATGTGCACGTTTGCGGCTCTTGCTTTCATTTCTGCTTCCTGCTGCGGCTGCTGTAAGACAGTCAAAGCAACAGCAGGGGGGCACGAAATAAAGGGGAAACATAGGGGGACGTGGAAACACTGCAGCTTCTGTTGTCATTTTGAATTTGACACATTCTGCAACCTCACAGTAGCTGAGGGGGAAATAGATTTCTTTCTGAACTTCCCAATTTAACTGCAGACAGAGAGAAGTGCCCACATTTATTGCTGAGAGAAATAATGAAAAAGCATTTCCCCTACTCTGGAGGGCTTGGGAAACATATTCTTAATAAAAAGATGTCAAGTGGGGCCTGGAAAGGTTGTCACTGATGTAACTTAAGATGTGGAATTAGGAGGAATGACCTTCTGACATGCATTCCCCTGTGATTGATGAGCAAAAGGAAACTTGTACACCCTCCTCGCTAAATATAACACGAGTAAGTCGTCTGACCTTCACCTATAAAGCTTTTTGCAAAAGCAAGAGGGAAAACCATTAAGCATCAATAATAAGCCTGAAACCAGGTTTCTAATAGGCTAGTAGTTTTAACTCTTCTTTAAGGACTTCCTCTTGTCACATTACCTCTGGCTGCCCAAATGTCCATCACATCTAATAGTCACAGCTTTATGATGGCATGATCTTACTTTGGGTTTTGACCTACAAGATGATTGGAGAATCATACCGTGCATATTATGTGCAACAGCTGAGATCCAGATCTGGCTCGTTCTGGTCATTTTGATTGTTTGGAAGTCCTCATGCTTTACACAGATACAAATATGAGTACCAGGGTCTCCACCCATTCAGAAGTGTGATGGTCCCTTTCTCTCTCTTTCAGGCCATTTTCTGTATAATGAGTGAAATGTGTCAGTGACCTTTGTCTCAGCATAGGCTGAGGCAGTAAAAAAGGGGTCACCTGTGCCCAACTTAAAATATATTGCCAAATTTTTGATACTGGGAATGTTGCAAAAATGCACATTTCTAGAGGAACAGCTTCCAAGTCACAGTCATGGTGGTAGAGTGAA
Organism: Podarcis muralis; assembly: GCF_964188315.1. NCBI lineage: Eukaryota > Metazoa > Chordata > Lepidosauria > Squamata > Lacertidae > Podarcis > Podarcis muralis. The sequence continues at coordinate 41,056,481 of NC_135658.1, forward strand.
GAACAGCATAGTACACATGCCTTCCCATCGCCCCAGTCCTTGGACCAAAAAAAAATCACTCCTAAGCTAAACAATGCTGTTTTTAATTTTAAGCACACATAAGCACACAAATACAGTGACAGTGGGCGAAATGCCAGATTACATAGCTCACAGAACCAGACTTGTCTCAGTTTAGGGAAAGATAGTTATACTGGCCAGCACATGTTTCAAATCCTGTATAGACTCTGGTTGTTATTGATATATTGATAGTTATTATGAGGAAAACAAATATATGGGATATAAAAGGGAAAATCCATGGAAGATGCCACTCTCAAACTTCTTAATAAGCACACTTTAATATTTTGTTGCAATATTAATTTATTTATGCCAGGTTATTATGCAGAGTTCTTACATACAGCGGTGGAGCTTCATGCTCTGGCACTGGGGGGCAGAGAGCAGGTGGGGGCAGGGCTGGCACACATCCCAGGGGCATGGCATGCTGCCTGGGGGGACGTAGTGCCAGTGCAGGCAGGGGGGCAGCCGCAATGGTACCCCACCAGGATCGCGCTACCAGGGGCAGCGCGCTCCCCCCACACTCCTCTTCCTGCACCAGTTCTTACATACTCAGTACAACACTGTTAGAAGAGGATGCTTTTTTCACCTCCATCAAGCCTGCACAATGCAGTCTGTGGTTTTACCTCCCATCAGGGTTTGACAGGAATATTATTCTAGTATTGCCAGAAGCAAATGGTGACCACAAAGGTGTGTTGTGAAATTTGCTGCAATATTGTAGAGGATGTGGCAGAGCTGATGAAGTGTTTATGGAAATGTTGTTCGAGCTGAGAGGTGCACTCAAGCACCTCTGGTGCTTCTGGTCTTGTGTGTTTAATTACTGTTTAATCAAAAGCATTTATATCCTTCCTTTCTGATTCAGGATTGAGAGATCCAAGGTGGCTAACACAACAAATTAAAAAAGCAACTCAGTATAAAACATGAAAGAGGCAGGCTGGCATATTTTTTAAAAACCATGGAATAAGCAAAATAATAGCAGGAAAAAAAGAAAACCAGGCATCATGAAAGAACAGGCCTGCAAAACTTAGTGTCTTCAGCTAGCAACAGTATGCCACCAGAGAGAGGGCAAGATTGATCTACCAGAACTAAGAACTCCAGAGTCTGTGATTTTGGCACAAAAAATATTATCCTTTGGGTTCTTACCAGTTTCTCTTGAGAAGCAGATGGGACATACTAATCCCCACTTCACATAAAGGAGTTAGCAAGATCATAGGAAGCTGCCTAAACTGAGTCATACTATTGGTTCATATAGCTCTGCATTGCCTACCTTGATTGCTAGTGGTCCTCCAGTGACCAGTACTTTGAATTGTAGCTGAAACAGACTAACAGCTAGTTCCTACAGCATAAAAGAAACTTTAGTTGGACTTTTCAGAGGCAGCCTGACATAGAGTGCATTACACTAATCCAATCTTGATATAACTTTAAATTATGTGTGACTAATTGAGACCAGCTCTGCTTTATCCACACAAATGGGTGAAGCTGGCACCAGATGAAGTTAAACAAAAACACTCCTGGGCAGAGATACCAAAAAGGTAGTGCAGATTTGATTTAAACCCCATTCAAAATAGCTTGGAGTTCTACTGCTAGCTCAACAGTCATACTGACCAGGGTCACTTCTCTCTACCCTACAGGAGTAGTTGGGTAAATGTGTTCATACAGTGGAGACTTCCTAGATGTTTCCACCACAATGGAATTCTCCCCCGAGGTTCTATGATATAAGTAAAATATACATTAATACATTATACAGCATTCATATGCAGTGTGTATTGCAGCTAAAAATTAACATTCCTACACTTCTGAATATTGCATCTAGATTTTTCAGAGAAAAATTATAAATTTATTGTTAGCAGCCTTCCAAAGGAAAAGGGTCCCCCATCCCTAGATCCCTTTATAGAAAAGCATGTCTCAAAAAGATGCATAGCCATGCTCTTTCACTGTCGAACGCTGTAACATACCTGTTGCAATCATTACATTTTTCAACTTATACCTGGAAGTAACCATTCACTGTCTGTTAGTAGTGACAGAAAGCATTAAAAGCTGAGAGATCCAATAAAATGGCATTTTCTTTGAATCTGGAATCAGATATTGCTAAATTTGGGTGGGTGGGGGTTAAAAAAAACAAAACCCTGGATGCACCTGTCATGGGAAGGGTAATGTTTTGTCTTGCTTGAAGCAGTGATTCAGAAACAGCAATGGGTTTTATTGTAGTCAATAACAGTTTCAACATCTCAACTTCATCGCAGTATAGTAGCTGGAAGTTCTAATACACTGCTTGGCTTTGTATAAACGAATGTCCAGCCCAAAGAGCAGACTGCTGCTGGAATACTATATCTGTTCTGCTGTCCAGTCTTCAAGAATGATGAGGAGATACTGAATATAGAATATTAAACACATCCACAAAATTTATAGCAAAATTTTAAATTATTTCTATTGCATAAGTGTCAGGGGGGAATCCCTTTTTCTAGTCAACAGTTCACCATTTGATAAAAACCTTTATTTTATATTCCCAGCACACATTTGTAGTACAAAACTGAACTGATCTCACTGGCAAATTTGGTCACAGCAAATACTGAGAACTGGGAGCTAAATACTTTTCTTTCTTTTTTTAGATGGCCATAAAGCCATCTAAAGAAGTTGATAGACTACTCTGTACTCTGACCAATGCACATTTCTTTATATGCTCTAATTGATTGATTGATTGTTTTTTTGATTGATTGATTGTATTTCTAGCCGCTTTTCATTCAAATGAATCTCAAAGCGGCATACAACCAATAAATAACCATAACATAATAAAACATAATAGCACAGCACGAACACAGCATATATCATATAAAATATTTAACAAATTATAAATAAAAAGCAATCTATAAAAAAACAAAACAACAGACAAACATAAGACACACATTCAGTTTTGTGTTTTTAAACCTTAACAAGCTTGTTATGAAAAGTCCTATCAAGGTTGCTCCCTTACTGTTCTGAGGATTTCTTACGGAGCACCACTAAACATCTTTTACCACTTCAAAGATACTTACATTTCTATTGGACAAGCATCATATTAGTGATAGATTTAACCTTGGAGTACTAAAACCTCCAGATCAGCAAAATATTTCTTATACATATATGGGTCTGTGCTCTTTTTATAGCCACCTAGGTTTTGTTATTTTCTATTAGTATTGCATCATGTAAGTCCCCAAATGTTTTGGGCTGGCCTACGATTCCACATCATGCGAAAGGCTGGGCTGGATGAATCCCTAGCCGGAATTAAGATTGCTGAAAGAAATATCAACAACCTCAGATATGCAGATGACACAACCTTGATGGTAGAAAGTGAGGAGGAATTAAATAACCTTTTATTGAGGGTGAAAGAGGAGAGTGCAAAATATGGTCTGAAGCTCAACATCAAAAAAAAGAAGATCATGGCCACTAGTCCCATCACCTCCTGGCAAATAGAAGGGGAAGAAATGGAGGCAGTGAGAGATTTTACTTTCTTGGGCTCCATGATCACTACAGATGGTGACAGCAGCCATGAAATTAAGAGACGCCTGCTTCTTGGGAGGAAAGCAATGACCAACCTAGACAGCATCTTAAAAAGTAGAGACATCATCTTGCCAACAAAGTCCGTATAGTAAAAGCTATGGTTTTCCCAGTAGTGATGTATGGAAGTGAGAGCTGGACCATCAAGAAGGCTGATTGCCGAAGAATTGATGCTTTTGAATTATGGTGCTGGAGGAGACTCTTGAGAGTCCCATGGACTGCAAGAAGATCAAACCTATCCATTCTGAAGGAAATCAGCCCTGAGTGGTCACTGGAAGGACAGATCGTGAAGCTGAGGCTCCAATATACTTTGGCCACCTCATGAGAAGAGAAGACTCCCTGGAAAATACCCTGATGTTGGGAAAGATTGAGGGCACAAGGAGAAGGGGACGACAGAGGACGAGATGGTTGGATAGTGTCTTCGAAGCTACAAACATGAGTCTGACCAAACTGCGGGAGGCAGTGGAAGACAGAAGTGCCTGGCGTGCTCTGGTCCATGGGGTCACGAAGAGTCGGACACGACTAAACGACTAAACAACAACAACGATTCCACTTGTCTTTGCTTTTAACCTATGCTTGCACTTTCAATTTGCAGCCTAAATGGAATATTAAATACCAAAAGTCCGCATTCTTAGACAGATGTGGTAACATAGCAAACCTTTCATCTTCAAGGAGAGGGGTTAATCATTTGTCCTCTTATTTCCTTCATTATATGCATTTCTTGGGTACTGGCAACATGCATCCTTGTATCATCTTAAAACATTATGCCCAAGAGGCTTCTGTTTGATTTCTGACCTCACATTCCAAGTATTGAATTATAAGTAATAAAAGTCAGGTGTAGTATTAGCCAGGTCCCAAAGTAGAAGATACAATCATTATTAATATAGGTCTCATTATTCAGATGGTGACAGTCTGGATTTCAAGACTCTGCAATTTACCTCTCATGTCTTTTAAATTAACTTGTGATGGAAAAGCACAGTTATATATCCTACTGGGGTGGGGGAAGAGGGCAGCGCTAATCTTCAAAACAGCAAAAAGAGGAAAATATCAAGAATTCATTACCTTACTTATTTATAGGAGCACACCAAATTTCCTGCTGTATTTTGAGTACAACATGCCCTTCATCAGCAGCAATGGTCATTTCTTATTTGCTGAAAGAAAAAAAGGAACTATTTAATTAGGATAAGTGATCATTGCCTTCATTGAATTTTGAATGCATTGCACAATTTGGAGTGCCTTGGTAAAAAAAAAATTAAAAATCTGTAAATAAATTATGTTGTAAATAAATTATGTAGACAGTGCCTGCAGCATAGTACCCATGTGGGTACCATACTTTAAACTAAACTATAGTTTAATATGAATGCTGCTTGAAAGTTTCCATGGCGCTCTGTCTCTGCTTCCATTGTCTAGGGTGTAGTGTCACATGAAGCCAGACGCACAATTTGTTTCCTTCAAACAAATCACGCATGGTAAACAAACAACAAACCTTAGTTACTGCTCATGGTTTGTTTGGAGGAAGCAAGCTATGAGCCCTGGTTCAGACAAGCCAGACTCTATCTTGTTCTGTCTGCTGTGCTGGGAAACAAGGAAAGAGCACTGTGGGAACTTTTTGGATAGTGTGGATTAGGATGCTCCTTGTTCTCATTAAACTACAGGTTGTTTTAAATTAAGTTATGCTACATGTTTTGCGGGGGAATTTAAGCTTCGCAAAATAGCTTGTAGTTTTCTGATTCCCTTTTCACTAAAATACCTGATTACTCATTCCCACCATTGGTAAATATTTAAGGAAGGGGAAGGTTACTGATGCGGAAATGCTAGTAGGAAGTAGCAGACAAGGAGATGTGAATATGAAAGCTGTGCTGGGTCACACCATAGGGACATCTAGTCCAGCATTCTGCTTCTAGCCGTGAGCAAAGCCTACAAACAGGGCATGGCTGCAGGAATGGAAGAATTCAGGTGCCTCTTTTAACACTATTTGCAAGATTATCATTTTTTTAAAAAAAACGCATATTGTGTGATGCTGTGATGGTCTGGGAATCCGATTCAGAGGCTGAACCGTAGGAATCCCAGCCTGCACAGGATTCCCCGCCTCCAGGGCCGGCTGAACTGGGGCAGGGCCTTGATTCTGAAGCGCCTGCACCTGTGCCGAATCCTCAGGAGCAGGCACCAGGTGAATCCACTCTGGCTCCGGAGGCGATTGAGGACGCATTGCCTACAGGTGCGCCTCTCCCAGCACTATCAGGGGAAGGTGAGTCTCCCCCTGGGTCCAGTAACCCTCCAGCCTCTCCTGAGCTGCAGAGGCTCAGGGCAGAGAGGCGGAGGGAACTGGTTTCTCCCAGGAGGAGTGCTCGCCTTAAGGCCAGGAGAGGCGGGTCACCTGGGGGCCGGGACCGCCCCAGCCTCAGAGAGGATAAAGGCCAGTCAACCCGGTCCCAGGTTGCGGGAGCAACGTCGTTGAAGAGCTGTTTCAGCCAGCACCCAGTCCTGTTCCTCCAGAGTTCCTGTCCTTGCCCAGCTTCTCCCGTGGAGGACAGTCTACTGACCCTCGACCCAGGTCCTGGACCTCGCCCCACGGTAACCTCCCCCCGGGACCAGCACAGATGCTTTCAGATGCATCTCAGGAACTTTAATTATTTCTGCTTTTAAAAACAATACATATAATAAGGTTGAGTTGAAAATCTGAAACCTAAACTAATCTTGCAACTGAGGTATTTGGAACGTCATACAAGAGTGCAAAAAGAATGACTAATTTTCACACTTCCAGGTAACATTGTGAAGGGTTAACTTTTGCACTTCTTCCATGCTAAAATGTCCAAGATCCTCATGCATTTGGAACTCACAAAATATGCAAAGCATCTCATAGTTCTGCCTTTGTCCTATTTATTTTATAATTCCTAATTAATCAAATCTGTGGTCTTCTCACTGACATTGACTAAGTGTATACCGAGTATAAAAAAATTAGATCCTTCCAGGTTTTTAAGAAATTGCACTTTTCAATCTTGCTTTCTCACAAACAGTCCTTACATACATTTCCTGATCTGAAAGGGTATGGAGCATATCTTAAATCCCCCGTCTTACGCCTATGAAAAGCATGATGGCTGTTGCCTGTTTCAATCCGGGGCTGCTATAGCTATGGGAGAAGCAGTATCCTCTTGGAGTGTGAATGTTGTGGGCCCTTCCATTGTATGCTCTGGTTGTATATTATCTGTAAATAAGCCATATATCATAAAGGCACCACAGTCTCTGTTGTGCCTCATTTCCAAAGGAAACACAAACCCTGGGTAAGTTCCTGGAACCCCTCGAATCTTGCACCACTCATAGATTGGGGTGATGTATAAAAGTATATTAAAATATACAGAGAATTGTCAGTGGAGGGGAGTTTTGTTTGATGTCTTGATGTGGGTAGAAATTAAAATCCTGGCTTTGTTGACATGTAATGCTAGTTGGTTGTAAAATAATAAAATCCAGGTTGTGTTTCATGTTCAACACCTATAAGGCAGAGTTAAATAATACATTATCGGGTTAAATGTTAAAGGAAGCTTGAACTTGTTTATTGGATCGTGCTTTGCAGCTTTGCTGTAGAAGCACCTTCTGTCAGGATCTTGTCGTGTCAGCAGTGTGAATTTGTACAGTTTCTAATGCTTCATATTTCATTAAATTAACCAATCGATGGGCAAAACGATCAATGGGTTCAGCAGCAGCTGGATTAATCACAGAAGGATAGGAAAGGTGCCAAATTTCATGCTGCCACTTAAATTGATTCTGCCAAGTTTCTCTTGCTGAAGAAGATTCAGCTGTGGAACAAGTTACGTATTCTTATTTACAAACTGCTTCTGCAATTGGTCCTACATTTTCTCTTTGAGTATGCAGTTTACACAGGAGTGAAATAAAAACTATGTACAAGTGCTAATAAATACCTTCTTCACAATTCCAAAGAGCACAAATACTGTACACACTTCCCATGGTTGCTTGTTCAGGGTGCGTGTGGCACACTTCCCTCCTCATGTATGGTTATGGAAAATGTATGATTATTAGGACAATTTTGCATGGTGCATAGGGATAGTAGATTTGCAAGTGTACATTCAATTGAGACAAACAGACAGTACTGCTGTGCTGAGTGTACCTGTATAATATAAGCTGTTTTCAGATATTACAGTGAACTAAATTAATGCCATTGGGAGCAGAATTGTGGCAGCAGGCTGCTTCCCCAAACAATGCCCATTTATTATACATGCAGAGCTATCTGCAATCATTCTAAAATGCATGTTGGTTGGTGGAGAAAGCTAATATTGTGATGCTGCCCTTCTCCAATACGTTCTTAGCCTCTACAGTGGTACTTCTACTTACGGATGCGATCTGTTCCGGGGTGCCGTTCACACCCCAAAAAGTCCATAAGCAGAGTGCCACTTCTGTGCGTGTGCATGATGCAATATAGAGCGCTCCTGCGCATGTGCAAAGCACGCAGAATGCTTCTGCGCGTGTACACACAGCGAAACCCGGAAGTATATACTTCCGGGTTTGCCGCATTTGCAACCCGAAAATCCACAGCATGAACCTAACACAACTAGAGGTATTACTGTACAACATATGAAAAGGCCTGTGTATGCCTTCACAAATCTGCTTATCACATTCATATTTTGCATTTTTAAAAATACACTTTAGAAAACCATAGGTGTTCACCCAAGAATATAGTGCAGGCTTCCTTAATCTCAGCCCTCCAGATGTTTTTGGCCTACAACTGCTGTGATCCCTAGCTAGCAGGACCAGTGGTCAGGGATGTTGGGAATTGTAGTGTCAAAACATCTGAAGGACCGAGTTTGAGGAAGCCTGATATAGTGCATGTAGAAACTATATATAGGCCCACCTGTTGGTGCATGAGCATCTACTCTTGGGTTTTAAATTCTTTCTGCAGCAGAGTTCCTTTTACAGAAATGTTTTCCTGCATCTTTTACTTCTTTGCAGCAGCAGAAGCATTCCAGCTATCTCTTAGTGAAATTCCCATTACTGTACAGGAATAAACACCATTTGGTTCTGTTTCTCAGAGTCTTTATTATTTACAAAACTTTACACTGGTCATAAATAAAGAAAAGAAAAACAAATAAAGAAACATAATCATTTTCTCTTTTTAGCCATCCAGCCAGAGACCTAATTCTGACTCATTCACATACAGTGGTACCTCGGGTTAAGTACTTAATTTGTTCCGGAGGTCTGTACTTAACCTGAAACTGTTCTTAACCTGAAGCACCACTTTAGCTAATGGGGCCTCCTGCTGCTGCCGCACCGCCGGAGCCCGATTTATGTTCTTATCCTGAAGCAAAGTTCTTAACCTGAAGCACTATTTCTGGGTTAGCGGAGTCTGTAACCTGAAGCGTATGTAACCTGAAGCGTATGTAACCCGAGGTACCACTGTACTCATTTATACTGACCCAGACTTAGTTGATTGCATACCCTGATAAGGACACCTCTTGCTGGAGAGTCCCCTAATTTCACTTTATGCACAACTCAGGACAATTCAACAAGTCTGGACAATTCAATAACTATACATCCTACTTTAACTGAACAAGCTCTCTGTACATCCTTGGTTGATCTGATATATAACTTTCCTGATTTGTGCCAGAAAACTTCATAAGATTTATATAATAGGTACAGTAAAATAAGCTTCCATAAATATCCTCAAGCATGTTCTATGTTAGTTTCAATTTCTTCCTCGTGGTAATGGGGCCCTAGTGAAATTCCCTCTGCCCATGTGCATGTGCACAATTCCTGGCTACAGGATCTTGACTACTGGATTGCATGATAATGTTTTACATTGTAGTCTGTGTAATTAATTATTTTACATGAAAGTAGAAATGCTGAGTGACGTAAGTCACATTTTTACAAGTGTTAATGTCACATCCGGGAATCTTAACTACAAATGTGCATTTTAAATTATGGTTCCAACTTATATGGTTCCAAATTTTCTCCCATAATTATGTATATCACGTGTAAATTCACAATGCAGTAAACTGTATTCAACAATCGAAGCAAATCTCATCTGTGAGGAAGATATTGCTGATATGAAGGAAGTACCAAAGCAGTTCAAGTCCTATTCTAATGTGATCTGGAATGTTCTACCATTCATCATAATTTAGTTTCTTTATCAGTTTTTTCCAATCTCCTTTGCAGCTTGTGCATAGTTTCTTTTTTCTAATTCTAAAAGGACAGCTGATTAGACATGCCTCAGCTGGATGCCAAGAAGGACTTTCTGCCAACAGCAGAGAGGGTTTTTTGCTTAGGATACATCATCTTTCCCAGTATTGTTCTTTAGCTTAGGACAGTGATGGCACTCACTGTAGCATACAACAACCTTTTCTCACATCACACTCCAGGTACCTTTTCCAGCAAGCTTCAAATTCCATAATTTACATTGTGCATCCCATAATTTGTTATGATACTGAGTAACAGTTTGTGGTTGTAGAAGGGACCAAGAAAGAGCCTAACTGTGTCTACTCAGAAGCTAGTCCTGTTGAATTCAATGGATATTACTCCCAGGAAACTGGAGTTAGGATTGCCGCCTTAGTTTCATTAATGCATTCATCTCCTGTAGCTGGCTCTCCATAATGTCTAAAACTGCTTAGTGGTGTTTAACCTCCTGGCACAGATTTAAAAATTAATCCTCATTATTTTAAGCATTCTTCTAGGATGCAATAAAAGTGACTGAATTATATATATACAAATTTTCAGAGCACTGTCCCACATCAGTGCTGATTATTGATATTTAAAAGGTTATGTGTAGCCCAAATGAAGTATTTCTCAGTAAAAAAATTAGATTTCTCATATCTCAGGCATTACTATATTACATTTTGTCAATTATAAAGCAATATAACATTTTTGCAATGAAAACACACAGCCGTGGAGAATAATTGGTCTTCATCACTAGAGGGATCAAGAAGGCAGAACCGTCTGTAGTTCTGCAGAAGGGTGAAGAGATTATTGTTTTGATTTTGTTTTGTTCTCTCTCATTACTAGCAACAATGAGAACCCTTCTGCATTACATGCTCAATGGCGTCTCAGTGGAATGGAAGATGGCAAGTGAAAAATGGATCCCAATCAAATAAAGCAACTTCTAATGTGCTTAGTATTAAACTGCTGTTCTGGGAGTCCTTTGTCCCTGGAGTTGTTTGTAGGCCTGCCAGTCAGCAGGTTTCAGAGTTCTCTTGAGGACCTGGTGTTTCTGGTCTGGCAGCAGCCAAGTGAAACTGCTGCCAGATACGATGCCACACTGAAGCAGAACTAATTTCATAGTTTATCAGTAACAAAATATAAAGCATAAACCACATTAACAAAAGGCTACAGAATCATCCATCAAGGAGTCATTTCAGGTCCTTGCCTGTGGATAAAGAATTATTTCAGTGTGTGAGCAAGTATTTTTCTCTCCCAGTTCCTATTTTATTATCAGATTAGAGAGTCATTGTGACTGAACTGTTGTTGGGTGAGAAAGTACAAGATGGTTTGCTCTTTTGTTGGGATTCCTTGTCTTGTCTTGCCTTGCCTTGGCAGAGCTTGATAGAATATCTGTGTTGAGAATCACCTAAGCATGAGTTGCAATATATCATGTATGTCATCAATACCAAATACCATGCAAATATTTGTGCAAAGCAAACCACCATATTATCCTCTATTTTGCCATTTTCACAATTTGCTTTACTTATGTGAACTGATGTGACGCTGTGGGTTAAACCACAGAGCCTAGGACTTGCCGATCAGAAGGTCGGCGGCTCAAATCCCCACAATGGGGTGAGCTCCCGTTGCTCGGTACCTGCTCCTGCCAACCTAGCAGTTCAAAAGCACGTCAAAGTGCAAGTAGATAAATAGGTACCGCTCTGGCTGGAAGGTGAACGGCGTTTCCGTGCACTGCTCTGGTTCACCAGAAGCAGCTTAGTCATGCTGGCCACATGACCCTGTACGCCGGCTCCCTCGGCCAGTAAAGCGAGATGAGCGCCGCAACCCCCAAGTCGTTCGTGACTGGACCTAATGGTCAGGCGTCCCTTTACCTTTACTAACGCAGCAAGGCTATAGAAGTGTTTAGGTCGCATACTTTAGTGAGTTTTTGACAATTATTTGTACAAAGTCTGCTAGAAATCATATTCACTATGTCCAAACCAATGGTTATTCCCACTAGTTCACTTGATTGTCACTTGCCTTCTTAGGAATATTTAATTTTATTCTATTCTAGTATGACATTGACATGCTTTTCAGTGTACTCAATGAGTTTGCATACTGCAGTCATTGGGGTTATTGTGGTAACTTACTGGGGGTCATTTGTGTGAATGAGAACATAACCATCTTGCTAAGACAGCAGTCCTTTCCAAGCTTTCTTGGAAATGGAAGGAAACTGAACACATCACACGCACCACAAAGATGCTTGCCTAAAATGTATGAGCAGCATTTATGGATAGAAAAAAGCCATGTGTCTTCTATTCATCACTACTTCATTTGTTGTCTACTACTACTACTCCATAAAGATTCTGCAAATAGAATAGATAGATGGCACTTTTTGGAGAGAGAGATATGTTTATCCACTAATATTATTTTCAATCTTATGATTAAAATAAAACCAGAAATGTAACTGTTCATGTAATACAAGTTGAAGTTTAAATACTAACAACCCAGGATAATATGACTAGATGGACTGCATCCACCCTGAATTCCTCCCCTGCTCTGAAACAAGTCTCAATGGGTTAAGGTTGTTTGTTTTATCAAGCAACTAAATTCCTCTGCATTTTATATGTTAGGTTGTAGCAACCATGAACTACTTTAGTTTTATTGGGACAAAACTAAGGAGAGTTTCATACAACAGATTGAGACTATAATTTGGGCATGATCCAAGAGGGAGGATAAATCACTGCAGGTGTATGGAACTCACTGGGAACAAAAGGGAATCCTGAAGTCAGATTAAGGAAGGCTAGCTAATTCAAAGTAATTCATCAAGTGGGATATATTGTATAGAGTCTACATCTTAGCGTCAGATAGGAATTAATGCTGAGAGGCCAAGCCAATGAGCATGGCAGTACTGAGGCTGGAATAGGAGCAAATAAAAACAGTGATGGATTGGAGTTGCAACAAAATCCTTGCCAGGAAATTGGTAGGCTTGTACCCAGTAGAGCAAGGCTACAAAGCACTGCATGTATAATTAGTTTATTGCACAGGTGGGAGCTGCAGGCAGGAAGAGGAAAAGATAAAGGGGGAAAGGTGAAATTCAGCCAGTTACACACAAGATGACAAAGAGAAAGCTAAGTGGACCTAGAAACAATAGCTAAAAGGGAAAGTTGGTGCTTAAACAAGTTTCACACTTGGTTCCAAGATGGTCCTGTTAGAACCATAAGAACATATGAAACTGCCTTATGCTGACTCAGATCATTGGTCCATCTGTTCTCAGTATTGTCTACTATGCAGTTGGTGCTTCCGGATTTCAGGCAAGGGTGTGTCCTTGGGGTTAGATGAGTCTATCAATTTCCACATTTCTACATAAGTACAGTGGTACCTCGGGTTAAGTATTTAATTCGTTCCGGAGGTCCGTTCTTAACCTGAAACTGTTCTTAACCTGAAGCACCACTTTAGCTAATGGGGCCTCCTGCTGCCGTCGCGCCGCCAGAGCACGATTTCTGTTCTGATCCTGAAGCAAAGTTCTTAACCTGAAGCACTATTTCTGGGTTAGCGGAGTCTGTAACCTGAAGCGTATGTAACCTGAAGCGTATGTAACCCAAGGTACCACTGTATGTGATTTATTAAATTTTTTTAAAGTCATCGTGAGCATTCATCAGTATCTTAGTTTGGATTTGTCTGTATTATGCACATTTTTTTGTATGCAGATTCCCCTGATACAGTATACACTTTCCTGCGAAGCAATATTCCTTAATATAATTCTTTTTGTATGTTAGGTTCATGAATATGTGTGTTTTCATGCACACTAGTATATGCATCTTTGTACACATTACCTGACTGAAAAACTGTACTACAAAATTCAGAGAAGTGCAACTTCAATTTGAATATTGTTTTGGAACGTGTGAATTAGGTAGGCTTGCCTTTAAATGTAAACAAAATAAATTTCCCACTCCATACCTATCCCAGTCCTACCTGAAGATGCTGGGAATTGAACTGGAAACCTTCTGCATGTAAAGCAGATGCTGTAGCATTGAGCTGGTGCCCTTTTGAGCCTTCCTGCTTTCTGCTTTATAGGTGGCCTAGCAGGAGAATAATGTTTAAAGATACTTTAATACAAAATTATTTGTTGCAATCCAATTAACATTCTACTTTTATCTGGAGCAATTTCATTTCTGGCCTCCTATTTAATATGTGAATTGGCATATTCTAATGCACAGAAGAGCTTTACACGCTATAAAATCACTTGTAAATGAATTGAACTGGATAATTAATAGAAGTTCTATTTAATATATCTCAGAAAGCTTACCAACCTAGAAAGAAATGCCACCTAATGATGTATTATTTATTAAAACTGACATTTGATTTATTGGTATTGACGACTGATGCTGAGTTTCGCTCTGTCAGCTTAAGAATTTGTACATAGATTGTTTCTGAGGTAAGCAACAGATGCAAAGATTGCATGAACACAGGATTTGTAGATTAGGTGCAATAATTGGCTAGTGTAGCTATGCATTAATCACTGCTGATATATGAAGCTGATATTCATTGCTGATTCATATGCTCATGTCAAATAAAAAATTCAATTTTTGTCACACTTGGCATGTTATCAAATACACATTTTCCAGTAAAGAAATTTAGTCTGCAGAAATTTAGTCTGAAATCCTGTGTAAACTTTCCTCTGAGTAAGTTCCACAGAATATAGTGGGACTTACAAGTGAACAACCATAGAACTGCACTGTTAACTTTTAAAAAAATGTATGTGAAGTAGCTTGTAGTTTCTTGTTAGAAATTGGGCTATGTGAAATGGCATCTCAGAATTATCCCCCTTGTTTGTGGAATGAGGATTTTTTTGGCAGCAGGGGAATCATTTAATTGAATTTTTCCAGGAACAGAATAAACATTCCAACAGTTTCTTGGTAGTACATGTCACCATTTGCAGTTGTACAGCTTCTTTCCTTTTTACAAAGATAAATTATATATTTGTTTGTTATTGCTGCTGTAAGTGCCAACAACAGCAGTTGCACTAACATCCCAGCCAGCATTTTGCATCCTCCAGATGTAGGATTATTTTAGGGTGTGGGGAGAATGACTGCCACCAAACACAAAAATGGTGGGTAATTTTAGGAAAAAATACTTCAAAATGGCTGTCTTATAGAAAAAAGAGAAAAAAATATTTTTATTATTTAAAAAAATCTCAGAAACATTTTTTCCACATCTCAGTTATCCTGCATTTGATTCCATCTGAATTCCCAATGAAGTAGAGGGTGAGGGCTATGACAAATCAGTTAGGACAGACTTGTACTTAGGAGTAAATACAAGACAGACCTAGAAGACATAATGACAGGGCATTTGTTGGTTCTTATGGTTCTCAAGTGAAACTTTAGAAATATATTATCTGCAGTATTGTTTTTTCAGAGGGTACCCAAGGGTACGTAGTACCGGCACCTTTTTTGGGGTTGTGGTTAAAAAGTGTGGCACTCACTGTAACAATGTCATTGTGAGTACCAGTACCTGTATTTCTAGTGGGGAAAACACTGATTATCAGTAAGCTACAGCCCATTTTGTATTTGTCTTTGCTTAAAGACAGCCCACTTCTTAACTTAAAATGGTTTCTCACCAGCAGTAGCAAGCAGTATGGTGAGGCACCACTACTCACTTGACTTCTGGTCAGTTGCATTGCTGCTGCTTGTGGGGAGACAGGGAGGGTAAGGTGGCATGGCAGCAAAGTTGGCATGGTGCATATGCACTGATGGAATCAATCTGGCACTCCGGCCACCTCTCCCCCTCCCCTTCTACCTCCTGGAAAGCAGCAGCAGTGAAACCAACCAGGGGTCAGGTGGCCAGCAGCACCCCACCACAATGTGCGCTACTGCTCATCAGCAACAACTGGCCATATAACAGAGGTGTGGGTGCAGGGACCAGCCGCTGATGCAGACCCAGACATCTTTTTTTTTATCTCTGTGCCTACTCTGGCAATACTGCTACTGAATTAATTGTTGTTGTTATATATATTTATATTCCATCCTTTCCCCTGACGGAATTCAAGGTTGCTTACAGACAGAAACCTGAACTCAGTAATGTAATCCACTAAAATGGGACTAGGAAACAGGTAAACAGAGCTATGCTAGTTTTGCTCTCATCGCTTGAACTTGCAGGAAAGGGTATTTTGCAGATTTTGTTGCTGTTGTATTCAAGCTGGTTTTTCAAATGAAGGCAAAGTGTTCTGGCATTCGTCAAACCAAGTAATTGATCACATACTGTATTTAGAGGGTAAAGTTTTGTGCCTGCTGTGTGCTTCCAAAGTTTAATTTATCATTAAGAAGCCCTGATGTTCGTTTACTAATAAAGTGAAAGAGTGGCCTTTTATTTATCTTTTGGTCTTTGAAATTTCTTTAATTTGTTTATCAGAATTAGCGGGCTAATGAGCTGAGGTAGTGAAATTAAATTATAAGTAGATATGGGAATACAGGTCTATCTTGATACTTTATAGCGAATACTTTATGAGCAGCGAATACTTTATGAGCAGCTAATATGCACATTCAGTTTAATACAGATGGTATGGGGAAAGACAGCAAAATGTACCCTCTGTTTTTAAGTTATATCAATTATTCTTCAGCAAAAACCATGGAAGCCAGTTCTTAATATTGATTGACTTTTTAAGATAATAATAATACAGAATAAAACTTTTGAAATAGATAATGTGGCCTAAACGTTTTATCCTGGCCTCTAGACTTTTTTCCAATTGCAGTAATATCCAACTAAGTCATACTCGGAGCTGACCCATTGAAATTGATGTACTTAAGTTCTTTAAGTCCATTTATTTTAATGAGTTTGTTCTGAGTATGTCTGACATTGGATATCACCCTTAGGGCCCCTCCAAAACATCCTTCTTATTCCATATTCATTATCATTTCTGCTCATGCTGATGGTATTAAGGCAGTCATACCCAATCCTGCTTCGAATACTGTTTGCACATGCAAATATTTTGGGGTGGTCATACTGCTTCATTTCCAATCAGTGCATATCCTGTAGCTTCCTGCTGAAATCCTGTAACTTTTCATACCACAAATGTTCAAGGTGAGGGGTGTACAACTTTTGTTTCACTACAGCCCCTCCAGACTGCCATAAAGTGGTAGGTGGGATTGAGGAAGCATTACAGAACAACTAATAAAGCAGAATACATCCACCGCTAATGAACTATAATTGTATCAAAAACATGTTCCAGAATACACTTACAGTAAAATACTAGTCTGGAGGGGCCCTCTATCTTCTTCTTTTTAACACTCAACAATCATTATGGATTTTCTCTTTAAGTTAATAGGTGTATTTCATTATTACCTTGGCCTCATGAGAGGTGTTTGAGTTAGAAACAACTTCTGCTGTAGGGTTCAAGTGGTACTTAGATTCAGATGGTTTCAGAATGCTGTCAATTCTAGATATGCAATCTTCAGAAATAAAATAAGAATTGCAACTCATGGGAACAAGTGAAAGCACAGTTCAGCTTCTTTTTAAATCTTTTAAGTTTAGGACTGACTAAAAGAAGATAAATAAGAAGTTATCATCTTAAAAGCTTATCTTAGGCATAAAACTATAAAAAGTGTGTTAGAACAATTTTAGATAAAGCTAGAAACATAAAAGCCTTAAAAGACGGCAATCTGAAATGGATGAAATTGAACAAAATTTTAGCACAGCAGGACAGAGAACTATTGATAGGATTACAGGGGGTGGGGGGAATGGAATTAGAAAGAGAGTGAGAGAGAAAAAATAATGTCTTCAGACCATAATATTTTTTTCATTTACATTATTTACAACCTGTCTTATAAGAAGTAGCTTTCTGGGTGGTTCATGGAATATATATATATATATATATATGCGCAATAATGTAATGGAATGTCTTGGGAATTGCCACAAACTCATTAAGGTTGCTTCAGGTTGCCTATCAACTACCATCCTTATCTGTGTCTCACACATTTTTGCCTAATGTGACCAAATTAACCTGTTGAAATACAAACACACACACACACACACACACACACACACACACAACTACTTGTTCCTCCTCACCCATCTAGACAGTGCAGAGAAGGTGAAAAAAACAGGCGAAACAGAGGGTGGAAGGGTAGGTGGGCTCCAGAAGCAGAAAGAAGCCAAGGCCAGGGTCAACTGAACTTAAATAGCTTCCTAAGCGCTGCTCACTGCCCCAGTATGGCATGTATCTTCACACTGATTTCATGTCTGCCTTGCCTCCTTCTAGCCCAGACCCAATTCTGTCCCAGCCTGCAGTCTGCTGGCAAGGGTAGAGGCACAACTTTCTTATGTTCCATTTTATTCTACAGATTTTGCAAGTCAAGTTTGCAAATCTCCCATGAACAGCAGCAACCTGCTCTAACATTATATCTTGCACATTACTGTACTAGGCAATGCAATATTTAATTTACCCTATCACTGGGTAAGACATGATATAGCACTAATGGGTACATCTAAGTAGGGTCACATTATATGCTAGCAATTTACAAATTTAATCAAGCACTGATTAGTTATCTGGCTATTAATAAATCAAGTAAAATGTTTTACTGATGTTCCTTCTACTTTCTAGCAAGGATTTATATTAGAACGCCTCCATACACACAAATCTCCATCCACCTTGTACAAGCAAATTATGTGCTCTAGAGCTTGTTTTTAAGTGCAGACACATTCCAGTTTTGAATCTCTGCTATTTGGCACCTTTGGTTATTAAAGGAAAGTTTCAGTGTTCCGGAAAGTTGATTACATGTTCATACAAAACAAATTGTATGAACATGTACTGTAACAGCCTCTCTGCCATGACTTCATCTATTAAAGGTGCAGTAGTGAGTCCAAAGGAGTTTTTCCATATATATTGGGCTGTATCCAATGCTTGCACAACAGACTCCTCCCTCCTCTCCATCCCCATGCAGCCCCCCAGCCTTACTCCCATACTTCAAAATCTGCTCCAGGGGATTGGGAGACCCTCCAGAAAAGATTGTTGGCATCCCTGGGAAGAGGAGAGGAAGGGGAAATCCACTCATGCATCATTGGATGCAACTGCCCTGTGATCTTTGCTGAAGGGCAGTATATGAATTTTACAGTAAGGAATCATAATAATTGTGGTTCGAGGACCCGATCCCCGCGTAGTGGAATGAAAACATGAGGACACGTGATATAAGGTTAATGGACAAGAAAAGGCCACAACTTTATTGATTACAGCAAGTGAAAAGGTATTGGCTTAGGCATTGGATTACGTCAGCTGACTCCACCCCCTCAGAGAGGGGTGAGTCTAAAACAGGGGGGTTTATTCACCAGTAGGTGGAGCCTGTTGATGCTAATCCAACTATAAGCTCTCCCCTGATGTCACCGAGGGTCGTGCCATGGCCTCCCACCAAGCAGGCATTGGACAGAATACACGACCGCCAGATTCCTTTAACGGAATACCCAAAAATTGAAGGCATAGGCGATGGCCACACCTAACCCTTCGACACACCACAACACATTATTCCAATGCCTAACCTACCCACCAATACCACGAAGGTTGTGACGATTGCTACGAGGTAGGCGAAAAAACCAAAAAGCCTAATGCCAAATGGAAAAATTCCTACCAAGCCCCCCGGACAACCAGGGTGACCAACCTAAGGTCCATAGCAAGGCCAAAAGAAAACTGAGACCCTGAGGGAGTAGAGGGTGGGTGACTCGCGACGGGACGACGAAAAGTGAGGCCGGAAGGCTGGTGCCGCAGCAATTTGGGCTGCTAAACACTCCCCCTCGCAGGCACCTGGTTGGGTGCCTGCCCGTGGGCATAGGCCAGCCAGGTGAGTGGGAGGCAGGGGGCTAACGCCCCCTGCTTGAGGCGGAGTCCGGCTCCCGACCACAACCACTCCCCTCTCTTGCAGGAGGAGAGTCTTTATCATCATCATAAATCCATAGTAACTCTGCCTTATAATGGCAAATGGGTCTCCAACAAAATATTGTAGTGTACAGTGCTTCTCTTCTTGCTGGATACTCCATTCGCCCTCTCTAGCAGTCAACTTTCCATGCCAGTGAACCTGTACAATCCTCCACATTACCTGTTTGTTTGTTTGTTTGTTTGTTTGTTTGTGTAACTACGGCAAACTTAGGGTTTCCTCAAAGCCTGCTTATACACCCCTCATGTGTGTAATGGTGTCATTTTGATTGTATGATAACAAACTTTAATAGTTCAATCTTAGTATATATGTAAAATAAAATGGTATACCTAAATTATGGGAACAAAGGAAGTCAGCCCATTGGTCCATCTAGCATTCTCTATGCTGGCTGGCAGCAGGTCTACAGGAGCACCAATCCCACAATAAACACCAGTCTGGAAGTCTGAAAATACCAGCTGTTGTTTCATGCACCTGGATCATAACTGTTTGACCTGACCCCCCTAAAAAAAGCTCAACAACTCTGGACATTCCTGCCATATAGGAATAAAGAAAGAAGAATTAAATGAGCATACCACATGAGGAACAATTCTAAGCTTGTTTGTCCATAGCAATTTTGCATCTGTTTTAAACAGAATGCTCCTCATAGCAGTTATATGTAGGATTTCATCCTTATGATAGGATCCAGTTCACCATTTTATATCCCGTTAAATCAAAGGGACTTGACTGTGCTTTATGCTTGATTGTTCCTTCTCTATCGACTAGAAACTGTAGGTATTTTATAAGGAAAAAAAGTTGCACTTTCCTGTGCTCTTGAACAGTTTTGGAAGATTACTTTGTCAAATGTAAGGGGGGCAGAAGTCAAAGTGTACAGTAAATAACTAGAATCCAGTTTGGCATTTTCTCTGACCTTTTCTATGACAAATGCATCCAAGGTTATTTTAAGCAATCTAATTGAATCTCTGAGGTGTTTTTTAAAATCCTGTTTCCAGCATAACTGTGGAGCATGTCACCATGACCAAAAATGAAAAATAAAGGTACAGTTTCCAACAAATAATTTCATTATAAGATAATAAAGACAAGATTGAGAAAGTCCAGAAAAGTTGTGATTGACTTTTTTTTGGGGGGGGGGGGGAATAGTGGTAAACAGACTCAATGTTAGAAACTCTTCTAAAAGACTTCATTCTGGTCAAAGTTAAGCACTTCTCTTATGGGTTCCATTTATTTCATTGGAAAGAGATTTCAATGATTTCAATATATAAGATTTACCGGTCATTACACCGTGCTGCCTGTGAGCAATGCAACAAGTTACATAGGGCTGAAGAGGAGGAGGAGGAGGAGGAGGAGGAGGAGGAGGAGGAGGAGTTTGGACTTGATAAGCCCACCTTTCACTCCTCTTAAGGAGTCTCAAAGCAGCTAACAATCTCCTTTCCCTTCCTCCCCCACAACAAACACTCTGTGAGGTGAGTGAGGCTGAGAGACTTCAGAGAAGTATGACTAGCCCAAGGTCACCCAGCAGCTGCATGTGGAGGAGTGGGGAATCGAATCCAGTTCACCAGATTACAAATTCACCACTCTTAACCACTACACCATGCTGGTTTATCCTTTAGTGAACATATTTAAATGGCCACTAGTAAACAATAATCATGTTACAATTTGTGTAAACTTGGTGTAATTTGAAGGTGTTATACAACAACACAGTAAAACAACGAAAAACAGGTTTCAAGCAATGCAAATGAACAATCGAGGCAGAAACTTTCTTTTATCCAGCTAGAAAAGCTTGTCGACAAAAAATATCCTCAAAGTACAGGTAGCAGATGTATGTCATATCTAAACAGGAATGGTGTTCCACTAAACAGGGGTGAGAACAATGAAAGCCCTGCTCCAGGTTGCTGTAGAGCTTGTTATATTATAGGAACTTCAAGCAGACTCTCCCACAGAACTCAGTGACCTACTGAGTACATAAGGGTAATGCAATCTCTGAAGTAATCTGGTCCCAAATTGTATAGGGCCATATATGTTAGCACCTAAACCTTAAACTTGGCCTAGTAATAGACTGCCAGCCGGCACATCCCGCATTAACAAGCTGCAGGTAGTTTACCCCCTTAAGCAACCCTGCCACTGAAGCTGATTGTAATAGCAATCAATAGGGTAGTGGTGGTTAATTGCTTTCCTACCTTAAGTGTGGTGGGGGGGTGCAAAATGAAGGGGTACAGGGAAGTGGGTTGTTGCTTCTGCTGTAAACACTTAAATGAGTTTATTTGTGGCAAAGGTTTGAATCTTTTTGCTCCAAACAGAAAAGGGTAGCCATATCACCTATGCCAATAGCATTGCTGTAGTTAATATGAGGCATAAATAATAAACAGAGCAAGTGCTTTTAGAATACACTACTTACATTTTAACAATTGAATTTTGAATTTATCCCACCATGGGTGTCAGAACCTTGATTACTCTAACTCTGAAATCTCTGAGAGCCAGTGTGGTGTAGTGGTTAAGAGCGGTAGTCTCGTAATCTGGGGAACCGGGTTCGCGCCTCCGCTCCTCCACATGCAGCTGCTGGGTGACCTTGGGCCAGTCACACTTCTTTGAAGTCTCTCAGCCCCACTCACCTCACAGAGTGTTTGTTGTGGGGGAGGAAGGGAAAGGAGAATGTTAGCCGATTTGAGACTCCTGAAGGGGAGTGAAAGGCGGGATATCAAATCCAAACTCTTCTCTTCTTCTTTTGACCCCAACACTCTACACATCTAATATTATCATACCTGGTCTTGACCTGAATTCAGTAATGCCAGCCTAAGATCAGTTGATGAAAGATCAACAGTACTGTAACTTTACAGCTCCTGAAACCTGAGTACTTTGCATGGTTTTAGGCTGGCACATGATGAGAGAAGGGCTCCTTCACAGCTTTGTGGTAAAAAGAACTTCAACAGATCAAGGCTGGATCTACACTGATCTGTAAAAACACTATTAAAGGCTATTTAAAAAAAAAATTACTGCAACTCTCAATGCAATTTCCTATTGCCTATGTATTGCTGCAGCACCCTCTGTTGTCAC
The DNA here is from genome assembly GCF_964188315.1 of Podarcis muralis. NCBI lineage: Eukaryota > Metazoa > Chordata > Lepidosauria > Squamata > Lacertidae > Podarcis > Podarcis muralis. The sequence continues at coordinate 41,079,175 of NC_135658.1, forward strand.
ATTTTTTTATAACCCATTTTTAATGAATAGAACCAACCGGTGTAGATTTCCCCAAGCCTTTTCTAGTAAGGAAATATAGGAAGAAAAAAAACTTCACATGTTGACATTTTGTTTGTCATGCAGCTTATTAGTTGTGTGTAGCCCCTGATTTATTTGGAAGCTTGTCACCTGACCCAGAGAAGAGTATGTAAATTTGCATATGACATAAAGCATATGCAAATTTGGGTCCTCTTTTACTGGTAGAGTGGAGGTTCCCAAATCCTGTCGGCAGCCTTGGTAGAATGTCACACTATCTGAATGGCTGCCCATATCTAATGAGATAAAGGTGCATTTCCTCAGCACTGTGTACCCTAGAGAATTCCAGAAAAAGAGAACCAAAAGAAAAATGTTCCATAGCACAAACTGAAAAGGAATTTAAAGGCCAAGCTGTTCATTCTCACAGTATCCTACTACTTCTGGCACTTTGCTAGCTCCCACGACTTGTTACAGTTTTCCAGATAGTGAAACACAATTGAATCACTAAAACTTATAAGAACAATTAAATAAAAATATAGCTTTGGTAAGATATATCTGTAGCTATGAAAAACTTGATATAATCCAATTTAATCTCTTGAGATCTCTGACAATTCCCTGAGGGTAATTCAGGAGAGCTTCTGACAAGTATTAATTTCATATCACTGTATATATACACGGGCTAGAGCTGATTTCCTAACAAAGGAGCAGTGGGAGTTTGAGTGAAAGGACTTTCTAGACACTACAGAAATGGTTTAGTATAACTTGGTTCTCATTCTTGGTAAACCTCCACAAACAGCCTGTATTGGTCACTTTGAATGACATTCTATGGCAAAAGGTTTTGTGAGGTGATATTACTGGGTTACAGAGATAAAGCTTTATTGCATTTCATTCCTAGAAAATATGGATTTATTCATTTCAAAGTGAGTAAAAGGGAATATAGGCTACTTCCCATCCTTCTAAGAAGGCTTTCCTTCCTTGCTGCAAAACCCCTGCTTGCAAGTCTGTATACTTGTTGAGGTAAGAGGGAAGAGTAACATAGCTGTTAGTCCAGATTTGCTCCAGCCTGGCAACAGCAATGAACACAACCCCTTACACTAACACCTTTGGTTCTGCAGTGCTAGGTTTTGGGGGTCCCCAGTGCCCTAGCAGCCTAGGACTGGTAGAAATTAAAATACAGTATTCAATTCCATTACATAATCAGCTCCACCAGTTTCTGTGTAAGGATTGTCTACTTTTCAAGAGAGAGAGAGACTGAAATTGATTCTCTTACAACAAAATCATCTTTCACATAACATTAATTTTAAACATAAAGAAGAAGACTTAAAAGACATATAAGTATTACCTTAGCTGTAAGTTGTTTTCAGGTATGAATTTACACATACTCTCTTGGAAATTCAAATTATCTTTCTTTTGTTCTTCTTACTGAAAAAACTTTGTAAACAAGTTTTTTTAAAGCATTAGTAGCACTTATGGTCCTGGTAAAATCTTAATGGAAAATTTTGTTTTGTGCAGACATTTCATTTGAAGGTGAACTATTACTTCTGAAAATCAGCTATACGCTGCCACTGCATATGGGCACTGAGATGCTTATTTCAGATTCTGATTGCATATGCATTGGCCTGTAAAAAAGAACTTGCTTATTTTTTTTCATCTTGAATCTGGCAATCAGCATTCTGCACCGTTCAATTATTCCAAGCCTGTGATTGTTTGGACTTTCTCAGCATGTTAGCATATAATATCTATAAAGCCCTGATTTTTATTTTAATGTATCTAGTATCCATGATGGTGTCATTTTGTGCATGGCCTTGGGGTTTTCCAGTAGTTTTGTAAAACTAACCATAAAGCTTCTGCACTATCTGCCTTGCATGATGGCATAACTGGATTATTAGTTAAATTTACTTGGACTGACCTTGTTGTGAATGATCTTAGTCTTCCAAATGTATTATTTGTGTTATATCGACTTCTCATCAGGTTAGCAATTCCACACATGATTCCCTGTAGGCTAAACACTTGGAAAAATATATTTATATATATTTGTAACATTTGAATTGTAACAACTATTGCTTGGTCACAACTATATTCTTCCTGGGCAATTTGTTCAAGTGGCTGCTGTTTGTACAGCTCAGTCACTCTTAGATGATTCTGACTATCTGCATCCATTTCAACCAGCTTTCAGACCAGTTTTCACCTCAAAAATGTACCTGGAGAATTCTGCTTTGTGACTTTTGATACCTTGATTGCAACATGCTCCTGGATAAACCATCTGGATTAGAGATTGGCAGACTATACATCAGTGGATCTATTCCTACTTGGGGGCTGCTTCCATAGGGTGACACTGCAAAGCTACTGCTCGTAGGGGTCCTGCCAGTCTATATTCTGTTCTTGAGTCTGCCTAATTAAAGCCTGTCATTTCTCACACTCTGCATAAACCCCCTTGTCTGCCATCTGAAGGCCTGCTTCTGCTCCCATCTGAGGACCTCTTCCAGGTTACCCTGCTATCTTAAGTTTGGTGGATGGTGACTGGAGAGAGCGTCTTGGCCATTGTGGCCCTTTGAATATCCAACACTTTCCCTAGGAAGGAATGCCTGGTCAAAATTCTAAAGTACTTTCAATACTGTGGAGGACTTTTTGTTTGCTCAGGCTTGTTATAACTGGTTTTATTGCCATTTTATAGCTTTGCTGGGATTTTTAGTGATTTTGATGTAATCTTCTGTGATTCTGTTGCAATCTTTAAAATGATTTCCCCTCTGGCAGAAGTGATTTGGTTGTACCTGTTTTTAAGGGTATGAAACTGCTGTTAACTAATGGGTGGCTTTAAAATTCACTAAAGAAAGAAAGAATACTGTATATGCTGAAGTTAAGAGGTATACACAGTGGAAATGAAGTTCCCCGATAGGAAATTATGTCACGTAATCACATTGTTCCACTTCTGCACCTGTTCACCTTCCCTAATATCGGAATTATTTGGAGGAGAAGAGACTTGTGGCGTCTGTTCCCAAAGAACACAGGTAGAGCTGCTAGGGTTGTGAGCGCGTAGTCCTTTTTTAAAAAGCTGAACATTGATCAGAGGCAGTTTTAGGGTGGTATGAATGCTGTAGAATGGAGTGAGAGAGGCAAGGGGTGCCAAATTTTAGCGCTGTGCAGGGTGCCACTGAAATTTGAGAGCCCCAGATCCACCACTGCATTGATCAACCAACTGTATGACATGGAAGAGGAAGCAAGGGGAGACTTCCGGTGGAGCGCGGACCTGCCGCAGGCGAGGGTTTTTTCGGGAGAGAAAGCCCTAGCTGATTAGCTAAGAAAAGGGGGGTTTTAGGGCGGATAACCCCCCCGAGGACCTTCCAGAGGGTGTCTGGAGGTTTGAGGCTCCCGGCGGTGCCAGAAGCTGTTCGTCCGGTCGCCAGGTAGCCCCTGAAATTCGGGGGTGAAGAGCGCGACGGAACGCGCAGCAGGCAATCGGGCAGTCATCGCTGCAGTTAAGCAGCTAACCAGCGAAGCTAATCAGCGAAGCCCCGAGCCTGCAGGGAGTAGCGCTCCGCTCTCGAAATAATAAAGAATTCGGATTCATAACAGCAAACTGTCGAGATTGGTGAGGAACAGCAAGGAAGTCTCCGAAACAAGAGGTGCAGAATCCGAGTTCAACGATTGTCCGGCATCTCAAAAGAAAGACGCAGCACTGTTTGCAGAGTTTCAAAACGAAAGTAAGTTGACGCTAGCGGTTACTGTTTCCGTCTCCCCAGCTACTTTTGGAACTAAGTTGCGCTCCGATAGAAAAGACAAAGGAAAGGGGAGCAGAGTAGTTCGGAAATAGAACTGAACCCCCAGTGAGCGCTACATTTGTTACCACTCTGGAGACTAGAATATAGGAAGAACTGCCTGTTATTGTCTGTCACAACTACCGTCAGTAAAACACTCTGTGAAATGGAAGCTCCAACGCCATATTAAGTGGAATGGAGCTATAAGAACCTCTGACTCAGACTCCGACGCCATTTTGAGGATCTCATATATATTCAGATAGAGAAGACAAAATATATAGAATATTAGAGCTCCCTTCGTCCGGAAAACTGCCCTCCCTTTTGTCTTTTTGTTGGAATAAGAACACTAAATTAACAATTAAAGAAGATAGCCGAGGGAGTAAAAGATAAGGCAATTTAAGAATTTGCTCTTAACGGTACATAGAGTTGGACTCCCCCTGGTGGTAGGAAAGGAATATTGCAATGGAGGCACTGAATTTAATGGTGCTATCTTAAATTTTGTGAAACTGTTGGACTATTATGTGCTGGAGAGCCCTCCTCCTTTAAAGATCCAAACCTCCGGACTTGCTTAGTATTGCTTAGTATCATAAACTTTTGGGATATACTATAAACCTCGGGACACTGAGGCTCCGGACTGAAAATTTGGAGACATATTGGAAATTAAGCTGACTGCCTGTTCTTACTTTGGACTTGTCTGTTAGTACCTGCTGGATTTAATTTAGACACTTCCGCTATTATTTGGACATTTGGATATTTTTGTCCATTATTTGGACACCTTTGTTATTATTTGCAGAACCTAAGCCGGAAATTTAGGGGTCCCTACCCGACTTACGCTCCAGATGGATTAGCCCAATTAGGGGCAAGAAGAATACAGAGGTCTTTAGACAGAAGTGGCTCGAGAAGTTCCCCAAATAACTGGAGGGAGGACAGGAAAGTAACCAACGATAAGACTTTGGGGAACAGGGCCAAAGGCGATAAGTCTCTTCTTGGTCCTGTTGTTTTTGTATAGGTGATTTCTTTGTATCTTTTACTGATTAGTGGTCATTTTAATAATTTCAACTATCTTAACGTTAATTATAGTTACAACTATTATAGTTCTGGCCATAACTGTATAGATAGTTAGCAATGTCGCACACTCAGAAAAAAGGGGCGGAGGGGGGGACACCGACCGATAGGAGAGCTTCAAAGCAAGAAGCAGAATTTAAAGCAGAAATACTAAAGATGTTCGCAGAAATAAAACAAAGTGAGAAAAATTTGGAGACAAAACTAGAACAGGTAGATAATAAAATTGAGAAGATGGACAAAAAGATTGAGGAAACAATCAGCGAACTAAAAGGACAAATTAAAGAGGTTTCTAGGAGAGTGGATGAGGGTCTGAAGAAGTCAAAACAGGAAATAAAAGAGATGAAGCGGGAAGAAGAAAAGATGAAAAATGAGATTGCAGATCTAAATAGAACACAGGAAGAATTAAAAGACTCTATTGCTATGAATGAATTAAAACAAAGGGAAGTAAATCTGAGACTGAGACAAGTACCAGAAATACAAAATGAGAATATAAAAGCAAGGCTAATAAAGGAATTTGCGCAGTGGATGGGATTGTCAGAGGTAGAAGTTGCAAAGACAATATAAAATGCATTTAGAATGAAAACCAAAACAAATAAATTAAAGAAATTCCCGGCTGACTGTTTAGTAACATTCAAGGACAGAGAAATGAGGAATTTGATCTTACTTAGAAACAGAGAGAAGAGACTATACATTGACGGAAATTACATAATCATATTTAAAGACATCCCAATAAGGTTATTGAAGCGAAGAGAAGTTTATAGACCACTGGTACTGTTGCTTAAGAAAAATAAGATCGACTTCAGATGGGAATTTCCGGAAGGAATCTCTTTTTTTTACAAAGGGGTAAAGAGAAGATTGACAAGTCCTGAGGAAATAGGAAAATTCACAAGAAGATATAAAGAACTACAACAAGGAGAGGAAGAAATCAAAGGAGCAGAAGGAGGATTAAGATTGAGAGAAGACTCTGAGATAGGAGGAGAAGAGGAACAGACCGGGAGAGAATCAGAATCAGAAGAGGAGAAAGAAGAAGAAGAAGGAGAAGGGACAGAAAGACTATAAAAACTACAAAAACTATAAAGTAAAGTAAAACCCAAATAGCAATAAAAAAGAATGTCATTAAAATTATGGAGCTGGAACATCAATGGAATGAACGATAAGAAAAAACGGAACAGAATTGAACAGATGTTAAAAAAGAAAAAACTAGACATCATATGCTTACAAGAAACGCACGTAGCAAAAAAGCATAGGAAAATTTTGATCAATAAAAGATTAGGGAATGAATTTATATCCTCAGATAAAGAGAAAAAAAGGGGCGTGGTCTTATATATCAAAAACAAAATTGAATCTCATCAATTATTTAAAGATGAAGAAGGGAGAATCATAGCGGTCCAAATTAATTGGCAGGGGGAAAAGATGATAATCGTCGGGATATATGCACCAAATGGGAATAAGACAGAATTTTTTAGTTCATTGGAAGAGAAATTGTTTGAATATATGAATCAGAAAATTATAATAATGGGAGATTTAAATGGTGTGGTCTCAACAGAAATGGATAGATTAAGGCAAATAAGGAATAAAGAAGGGAAATTACCTAAAACTTTTTTCACGATGGTTAAGAATTATAATTTGGTGGATATATGGAGGTTAAAACACCCATTAGGAAAGCAATTCACATATTATTCTGAACCAAATCATTCGTTCTCAAGAATCGATCAAATATGGGTCTCGAACGAACTTACCCCTAGAATCCGTAGTATAGAAATACAGGCGAAGGTAATCTCAGACCACAACCCATTAGAAATGGAGTTAAAAGGTTTTGAAGAACGATCTTTTAGGTGGAGACTGAACGACAACTTATGGGATGACCAAAAGTTTGTGGAGAAATCCCGGAAAAACTTAGCTGAATTCTTCACGAATAACATGGATAAAGGGACAAAGATGAGTGTGGTGTGGGATACAAGTAAGGCTGTGATGAGGGGTCTCCTCATTCAACAGAATGTATGGAAAAGAAATAATAAAGAGAAATGGACAAAAGAGATCCTTAGACAGATTATGGACTGCGAACAAAAACTAATTAAAAAACCAAATAATGAGATGATAAAGCAGGAAATAAAGACCCTCCAAACTCAATTTGCGATGTTGATGAATAGGGAAGTGGAGTGGAATATTAAAAGGCTAAGACAAAAAAACTTTGAGTTTGCTAATAAATCAGGGAAGTGGCTTGCTTGGCAGGCCAAGAAAAGAAAAGAACATAATACAATTAGTAAAATAGAGGTAAATGGAGAGGAAACAACAGAACCGAAGGAAATCAGGAGAGCTTTTGTGGACTTTTATAAGTTATTGTATAAGAATAAAGAAAGAAATAATAAGAAGAAAATAGAAAGATACTTGAAAGAAAAAATGGTGAGGAAGATCCCAATAGATCAAAAAGAACAGCTGAATACCCCAATAGATAAAGAAGAGGTAGAGGAAGCAATAAAAGAGCTAAAAAGAGGGAAGGCACCGGGGCCGGATGGGTTCACCGCCAGCTATTATAAAGAAATGAAAGATACATTGATAGACCCGCTGACCAAAGTTATGAATAACATTCTAAAAGAGAAGGACATCCCAGGAACGTGGAAAGAGGCTTTTATTACAATAATATTGAAACAAGATTCGGACCCTACACAGGTTAAGAACTATAGACCCATCTCGTTGTTAAATACAGATTACAAGATCTTTGCAGGAATTTTAGCTAAGAGACTAAAAAGGACACTGATAAAGATTATACATAGAGACCAAGAGGGCTTTCTGCCGGGCAGACAGATAAGAAATAATATACGAAACATAGTTAACGTCATCGAATTTCTGTCCGATAGATATGACAAACCAGCAAGCCTAATTTTTGTGGATGCAGAAAAGGCCTTCGATAATGTAATCTGGGAATTTATGTTAAAAAATCTGGAGTTTATGGAGGTGGGACAAGATTTCCTTAACGGTGTCCAAGCAATCTACACAGATCAGAAGGCAAGGTTAATAGTAAATAGTGTTATCACGGAAGAAATAAAAATAGGTAAAGGTACAAGGCAGGGATGCCCACTCTCGCCATTACTGTTCATAGTGGTCTTGGAAGTTTTATTAAATGCTATAAGACAAAATAAACAAATTAAAGGGGTGACATTAGGGGTAAATGAATATAAAATTAAGGCTTATGCAGATGATGTGGTCCTGACGGTGGAAGAACCCACGGAAAGTATAAGGGAGATATTAAATGAAATGGAACAATTTGGGAAATTAGCAGGATTCAGACTGAACAAGAAAAAGACTAAAATGATAGTTAAAAACCTGGATAGAGATAAGATCGAGCTCCTACAGCAAAGAACAGAGATTGAGGCGGTAAAGAAGATCAAATATTTAGGAATATGGCTTTCTGATAAAAATATAGATTTATATCAATATAATTATATCCCGGTTTGGAGAGGTGTGAAAAAAGACTTGGAGATTTGGGCTAGAATGAAATTGTCACTCTGGGGCAGAATTTCAATGGTAAAGATGATGGTGCTCCCTAAGCTGTTATTTTTGTTCCAAACGATACCCATAATAAGAGGTTTAAAAATTTTTAAAGAATGGCAAAAGGCGATTTCGAGATATGTCTGGGAAGGGAAGAAGCCCAGAATTAAATTTAAGTTATTAACAGATATAAAAGAAAGAGGTGGCTTCTCCCTACCAGACATGAGACTCTATTATGAGGCGGCATGCCTGTGCTGGTTAAAAGAATGGGTAAAGTTGGAGAATAAAGAATTATTAGACTTGGAAGGGTTTAACAACAGATTCGGGTGGCACGGGTACCTATGGAGCGACAAAAAGAGGGTGCATAAGGGATTCACTAACCACATTTTTAGAGGTGCATTAATAGAGGTATGGGACAGATATAAAAATATATTAGAACCGAAAATTCCGCACTGGTTATCCCCGTTAGAAATGAGGTGTATTAAGACAACTAATATGAGAGGGAAGTGGGGAAACTATGGAGAAATGGTTATCAAAGAGGGAGGGAAGTGGAAATTAAAGCCCTATGAACAAGTTAAAGCACTGACATATGACTGGCTAAACTACTTTCAGATAAATGAAATGTTTAAAAAAGAGTTGAAGGAAAGGAACTATGAAGAAAAAGAATCTATTTTTCAAAAAGAGATAATAAATACTGAAGATAAAAACCTGTCAAAAATGTACAAACTACTGTTGGAGTGGCACACAAAAGACGAAGAGGTGAAATTGGTGATGGTACAATGGGAAAGGGATTTTGGTTACAATGTTCAAATGGAGGATTGGGAAAGGTTGTGGAAAGAGAACATAAAATTTACGGCCTGCACGTTATTGAGGGAAAACACGATGAAAATGCTTTACAGATGGTATCTGTCACCTTCTAAATTGGCAAGGATGTACAAGGTAGATAATAAGTGCTGGAAGTGTAAAGATAAGGTGGGGACATTCTTCCATCAGTGGTGGGAGTGTAAAAAAGTCAAAAGCTTTTGGGAGGAGATCTATAACGAGCTGAAAAAGATGCTGAAGTATACCTTCGTGAAAAGACCAGAAGCATTTCTTTTAGGAATCATAGGGAAGGATGTCAGAAGAAAAGATTATAAACTTTTCCAGTACGCTGTAACAGCTGCCAGAGTTACGCTAGCTCAGAAATGGAAGTCAGAGGAGGTTCCAACGGTAGAAGAGTGGAGAGTGAAACTTACAGAATACGCTGAATTGGATAGATTAACAGGGAAAATTAGATATTCCAAAGATCAAAAATTTATAAAAGACTGGGAGAAATTTGTGTGTTATCTGGAAAGTAATTATGGTGTGAAAATAACGCTAGCATGCTTCAAAGAGGCTCTGTAAATAAATAATAAATATTGTTAGTAGAGACTGTAAGGATGGGATGAATAAAAGGCAATATGGAAAGAAGGAAGAAATGCGTATCAAAAGGATAATAATGAACGATTGTCAGTAACGTTGAAGGAAGTCAAAAAGAGGATATGATTATTGTTGTAAGGGTTGGTTTTAGATGTTCTTACTTTCGCTCTTTTTTCTGTGTATGTTTTTTCTTTTTCTTTTCATTTTTGTTTTTTCTTTTGGAAAACTTTAATAAATATTATAATAAAAATAAAAAAAAGGAAGAGGAAGCAAGGGAGACTGAATTGAGCTCCTCTTCCTCCTCTTGAACTTCTGACTGGTGAAATTTTATTTGTACTTAAAGGTCTGTATGCACACAACTCTGCTGTTCAACTAAGAAGACAAATCACATATATATTGGTTTGCAATTCCTTATCTAGTTACATAGATAATGGCTGATAGTAGTCTACTTAAATACATATGTGAGTATACATACAGGAACCGCATCATTTTAATGTACCTAGATAACTCAAAAGATCAATACTTTAGATTCGTTCTGATGTGCAGTGACCATGTGGCATATATGGGATCTACCAAATTCCTGCGTTGATTATGTGTATGATGTATAAGTAAATACTCATCCCATAGGGATTTCAGTGCATTTCAGTGTGTGTGGCACACAAATGCATACTGCATATATATTCTGCAGGATCAAAGTTTTCATTAATGCAAAAATCAAAAGCACAAAGAAAAAAGAAACCATAATCAAACTACAGTATAGTGGTTGACATTTCCAATAAAATAGAGAGCAGATAATATAGAAAAATAAAAAGCAGCAAAACACATCATGAAAGCAAAAGTTCATAATTCACTGGGGGAAGAGAGCTTTGTATATCTGAATTTCACATGCAGGAAATGATCCCCACCCAATGGTACAGAAACATGGTCTTCTTTACCTCTAGTCCCATGTGATGGTCTTTTAGGCACTGAGTGAAAATCTTTTTCTTTCCTCCAAAGCCTTTAATTTTAATGGGTATATTATTATTTTTTGGTGCTTTCAGATTCCTGCATCAAGTTAATTTAATTTGCTGGTTTTATATTGGAGTAGATACAAAGCTAGGTGTGGTGGTAGTAGTAGTAGTTGTTGTTTCTGCTGTTTTTTATTATTATAGGTTTTGTTGTCTAAACAATGGATTGTATTTTGCATTTTAATAGGGCTATAAACTAAATTATAATGAATAAAATAATACAATAGTGCCCCTACTTCTCTCGCTCATATATAGGGCATTCATTCATATGGGGGAAAGCAAGGAGAAATATAAACATTCATTATCTGAAGGGAACATGCTTTCTTCCTTTATTGACCTCAAACATCGAGAATCAAACTTGCTGCTATCTGTATAAACTCAAGCTAGGTCACACTGGGAGAGTCAGGCTGAATGATGGATCTGAATTTTACATTTAGAAAAAGAGGTATACTTAATCAAATCAACTGTTCTTCTGTTTTTACAGCTTGTAGGTCAGGATTCTACAAAGCATTTGCTGGAAATATAAAGTGTTCAAAATGCCCTCCACACAGCCAAACCTTTGTGGAAGCAACATCTGTGTGTCAGTGTGAAAAGGGTTACTTTCGAGCTGAGAAGGATCCGGCAACTATGGCATGTACCCGTAAGTGTGAATCATACTGGTATTTGAAATTCTTTCCTTGTCTCTCTCATTATCTCAGAAGACAAAAATAGCACTTATTTTATATTCCTCTCACAAAAGCTAAAAGTATGAGAGCATGTTTTCGTTAATCAAGAATGCAAATCAGGTTTTCATTTATTCCCAGTGCTCCTTTAAATAAGCAAAAAAATGCTCTTCAATCTAAAGTGCCTTTTAAAAACACCACCACAATAATAGATAGAATGTTACCAAAACTGTGTTATTAACAGAGTGACCACACGTTTCAAATCTGGGTACTGGTATACATAATATATAATGTGTATAAGGGGGAAAAACACCCTTGTACATAATGGGCATTTCATCCATGCAGTACATGGATGAAAACACTCCATGTACTGCAACATATCTGTAAAGTATATATCCTGAAAATGCCCTTGGAAAAATAAATACCAGACCCCTTTTACAGACTCAGATATAGTTGCAGTGCTTAGAGTTTAAAATGGGACTATAACATTATGGCTCAGGATCAAATGACCAATTAAAACAAAATAAAGCTATTCCAATTCCCATCAGCCACTCCCAAAGGCAGTCCTGGCTGGCAAGTAACATAGTCTAACTGTGTAAAAAGTCATACTGAACTTCCATTACAGCCCTCTGGCGAAGAGTCTCAAACAGTTATACATATTGCCATGGCTGTCACAACCCGCTCATTCAAATGAATTGCTGAGGAAAGCCGACCCACATTACCAGCCCCTTCCCACATGCCAGTAAGCCTTAGGATGGTGAATCTGGCAGGCTCTGAGGAGCTTGATTTATGAGTTATGGAAGATAGCTTGGAAGCTTCCTTACAACTGTTTCAGGATATTTATCATGTTCTCGCACTTTCTCAACTCCACTCCGAGATTACATTACATCACAACACCCAAGTAAACACATGTGCCATCGTATCCTGACAGTACAGAATAAGTGGACTAAAAATAACGCCTTAGCAACGTCCAGTTTAGATATGGTATTTAAAAAATAAAAATCCTGCTCAGCACCATGACAACCAACCGAACCCATAGTGCTAGGAATCTGGAGAGGATGGATCAACAACAACTTCTACTATTACCCTGAATTTGTTGAACACTTAAATCTAGGTTGCACATACTCTAATTAAATACTATGAGAACTGTGTTCTAACTGCCTTTGGGACTGTTAAACCTCCAGAAGGACGATTGTAGAGGCAAAGGGTCATTAGGGTGGAAAAGAGACATTTGCAAAATTGTCTGATACCTCTTGCCTCTTTCAATCACTTTCTGATTCTTAATAGTCATCAGTGCTTAATATTTTGTTTATAAACAAGATATATTAATGGTTCTGTAATGGTTCTAGGGGTTGCTCATGCGTAAGCCGGTGCAAACACCTGGCTGGGTTGCCTGAGTGAACCTTTTCTGTCCGGACAGCCACTCTCTCGTGGCTGTCTCAATCGCTGGCAGAATCCGTCAGTGGGCGTTTCTTAAACTTCTTCCAGCAAAGAAGCTCTTTGACGCCTAGTCTCCTCCTACTCTCTCTGCGCGAAAGCCTTCTGCGCAAGGAGGGCGTAGGCAGCGGAGGACCTCTACTCTCCCCGCTGGTCCCCGGCAAGGAGTCATGGGACCGCCTCGCCGCTTCCCCCATCTGCCCCCCTACTCCACTGGTGCTATGCTGATTCTCTTCCCCAGAAGATGGGCTGCCTCTCCCACTCCCGGGACGCTCTCTGGAATCCCTCTGGATTTTGTTCTCTCCCTCCGGCACTGATGGCAGTTCTAAAAGAAAATAAACCACAGTTGGCTTCTTTCTAATTTATGATTTTACCATGTGCACATCAGTACAATTTCAATCTATCTTGTTCCTGAATGGTGCAACACTTTATTCTACTTATAAGATGGGATAGGTTAATGGGATGTTGAAGCTGGATTGCAATTCAGTAAGAAAAGCATATATTAAAGATATACTGATCAAGGACTAGAGAATGACATAACAAATCCTCCATCCTTACTACGACTTTGGCATGTTTCTACAACAGCAGCTCCAGACAGTAAGCCATTTCTGAAGCACAAAGTAGTGTCAAAATAATTTTTGAATGTACACCAAGATCCCTTTGTATATTCAACATACCTTTCTGGATCCCAGGCAGCATTTTATTCTTTTCTATAAAATAAATTATACAGGCATTAGTATAATTATTATGCGCAAAACTGGAATAGTCACAATGTCTGATGCATGTTGGTGAAAAACATTAATCTTTTAAAACTGTCAGTATACTTGCTTGCCTAAACAAAATATATAGCATGAAGAAATTCCTGAGCGTATTGCTCACAGATGCCTGCAAAAAGGTTATGGCTGCCGGGTTTTTTTCCCAATGTGACATATAATCTATGCATAATTTACAAGTGATAACAAAGCAATCAGGCCACATTCATAAAAATCCCAATGACACATAATTTAGCAGAATCTGAGGATTAGAATTAATTGTCTCTCTTTGTTCCAAGTTCTAAATCTTAGTAAATGATTCACTGCATGTCATTACAGCTTAATATTTGCATGAAATCACAGTTTAGATGGCATAATTTAATGGCAATTAAAAACCTATTTAATCGTCATGCAAATTGGCACGAGGGCCCTTGAGTATGAAGGGTGCCTATTTCTTCAGTGTCTGCAGGCGGACAGTTATAAACTTTGAAACACTCCTACTACAATTGATAACAATTTTCCTGTTCAGAGCAATATGAATGCATAATAAATCATATTTTTATCCTAAAATAAGACCAAGATTCTCTGTACATTGCTTTACCAAACGAAACTATTAGCAATCATTGGGAAATTGAAAAAGAAAGAAACTAACATGCATATATTTTTTTCAGGTGCACACTGAATATAATTATACATAACATACACAAACTAAAATAAATCAAGATAGCATACAGGTGTTTTGTCAATAATTGGATGTGATGCTGCACATAGTCTCCCTCTCTGATACAAAAGCCTTTTAAAAAGGGGGGGGCTAAAATTCTTAAGACTGATTCTTCAAGAGCAGAAATGGGAGGAAGTTTCAACGCCCTGATTCTGTTTCCCCTACAAACATCTGATTGGTAGAATTCTCTACACTTCTATTCCTGTTGGCATTTGTAGATAAAAGTCATTGGGTGAGAATAGTTGTGGCCCAGAGAATTTAAAATCCAGATACCAGATTCTATGCTGCAGGCATATTTTGTCATCCTAACCATACAAGCCCCATCCTGAATCTGTCTCGAGTTCTGTTCCTAGTATTTTATCTGACTTTGTTTCCTGACTTTGTTTCTAGCATGTTCTTTTGTGATCTTGGCATGAGTTCCTGTAGGACAGTTTACATGTTCCTTAAGAACAATATGAGGGTATCTGGCTTTTGTTTTGTTTTTAAGTTTGTAAGAATGTACCATGTTTGCCACATTTAATTTGTTTCTTTAAATGATGAAAGAGGGCTTTGGGGGTTAAAACACACACACATATATATACTAGTTCTAATGACAAACTATTTCCCCTTTTCCTTAGGGCCTCCTTCTGCTCCAAGGAACGTAATTTTTAACATAAATGAAACAGCTCTCATGTTGGAATGGAGCCCACCAAGTGACACAGGAGGAAGAAAAGACCTCACATATAGTGTCATTTGCAAGAAATGTGGATCTGATGCCAGCCAGTGTGAGATATGTGGAGGAGGTATCCGATTCATTCCAAGACATACTGGACTAATTAATTCCTCAGTAACTGTGCTTGATTTTGTGTCTCATGTGAACTACACTTTTGAAATAGAAGCCATGAATGGAGTCTCTGAATTAAGTTTTTCACCCAAGCAGTTCACAGCTATCACCATCACTACAGATCAAGATGGTAAGTTTGTGCTATTTGTATATCAGATATACTTAGAGCTTATGTCAGTTAACAGTACATTTTGTGACACCCCTCCCCCCTGGAGTCAATAGAAACACTTAAAGCTACTCAGATCATTTATTTTTCCATGTTACTATTTTGTGCGGTGGAGAGGAAATGGTTTTAGGATGAAATAGGAGGTGTTTTGTTAAAATTAATGGTGCTATCCAGATGAAAAGGTGTTGCATTAACTGAAATTAATACAATGCTGGGACATATACTTAATTTTTTTAAGGCATGCCTGAAATTCTGTGTTTTTTCTCTGTTTTACAATGTGGAATTACTGGTGGGAAAGTCGAGGCTTGCTGATGTGTAAACTCTGTAAACTCCATTCATTTCAATAGTACACAGAGGAGTACCCAGTGGATATGACTGTAATTGCAGCTGTCATCCCATTGAAGTCAATGGTAACATTTCCATTGACTTCAGTCATTTGGTTGCACCCAGCATCTCCATGTTTACCTGTGTAAAAAAATGTACTTCAGATATTTAAAATATCAATATATACATATTGATACATGTCTCATGAATTTAATTTCAGAAAATGTATCTCTCCAGCTAGTTTGATAGGTACAGATGTAAGGTATTTAAATATTATGACATTCTTATATGAATGACCATATAGAATTTGATCCATATAGAATTGGTATTGGAATTACTAAAGGGAGAATATTCAGTTCTTGTCCCCAGGCCTCCCTATTGTTTTTGTGCCAGTTGCATAGGAAAACAGTTGCATACAGACTGACAAGTATGGCTTCATTTTGGTTTTATTAAGTTGACATCTAGAATGATCAATATGTATGTCCAATAGAAAACCAAACCTTCAGAACTTAAAATCAAATTTACACTTACCAGAAATTTAAAGCCTTATGTAGGTATTTAATCAGTGTTATGGCTGCATAATGACCTGGTGTATCTGCATGTCAAGGAGAACCCTAGATGCTTGCGGGGGACGTTCACATTTCAATAATAATAATAATAATAATAATAATAATAATAGGCATGACAAGGTTTGAGCATGCTCACTGCTGGCCAGGAGACACATTGGCTAAAAGGGTGGGATTTGGCATCTTCTACTTGTTCTGTCTGTGGAAGTGTTCCAGCTTGCCAAATGGAACCATGCCTCTTCCCCCTGCGCATTGTTCTGGAAGTTCTCCCAACCCTCTGCCAAACCAATTTCAGCTGGCATAGGGGGAAGAGAAGGAGGAAAGCTCCTTGCAGAAGCAAATGTCCCTGTGCAGGACTTCCACTTACGGGACTGGTTTAGTGAATCCTGCCCAAATTATCAAAAGGGCTTCAAATTAATTAGGATCAGTGGGAAAGCACTTCTTCCAATCCTAATTTGTTTTACAAGGATTCTATCAGATGCAAAACCCTTTTTGCAGAGGTGCAAAATCTACGAGCCTCTGGTTGCTATTGGATTCCCATCAGCCTCTACCAGCATTGTCAGTGGTCAGGGATGATGACGGCTATAATTCAGCAACAGATGGAAAGCACAGGTTCCTCACCTCTGGCTTAAAGTATCCTGGGTTGTGAGTCCCTTCATCCCAATTTCCTCTTCACCCCCACCCTCCCCTCCCCCCAACACTATTGGACAGAAAAAATAAACAATACCCCCCACACACACACCAAGAAGTTTGGGAATGAATGAGCAGCTTTGTGATAACCTTGCCTCAAACCTCAGCAGTCAGAACCTAACAGTATCATCAAAAGGGTATTTCCAAACCATTTATATCTCATCTCCCCATGACTCCTTGCGAGCAACCAACTTTTCACTGTATAGCTCAAATTACCAGCCCTGTGGGTAGTAATCACTGTTCTAATAGCACTTCTATAAAAGGGAGAGAAATCATATTGATAAGTGAAATAGGTAAAGGTAAAGGTACCCCTGCCCATACGGGCCAGTCTTGACAGACTCTAGGGTTGTGCGCCCATCTCACTCTATAGGCCGGGGGCCAGTGCTGTCCACAGACACTTCCGGGTCACGTGGCCAGCGTGACAAGCTGCATCTGGCGAGCCAGTGCAGCACACGGAATGCCGTTTACCTTCCCGCTAGTAAGCGGTCCCTATTTATCTACTTGCACCCGGGGGTGCTTTCGAACTGCTAGGTTGGCAGGCGCTGGGACCGAGCAACGGGAGCACACCCCGCCGCGGGGATTCGAACCGCAGACCTTTCGATCAGCAAGTCCTAGGCGCTGAGGCTTTAACCCACAGCGCCACCCGCGTCCCCGATAAGTGAAATAAACAGCAATAATTACACAGAGTTCACATGAGCTTACTTCCATATTTATATATTTTTGTCTATAAGGCTTGCCCTGCTACACAGCTTTTTAATTGTTCTACTAACATGTATTTTTGAAAACACTCTAATGGCCTATTTCAACTACATTTAAATTTACTTAACAGCTTATTCTCTACTTTACATTTCCTCAGTTTCTAGGGAGGAGAAGAATACCTGTTCACTACCATTGTTAAGATATGTGTGCAGCCCTTTACTTACTAGTGTGCAGTTTTCAAATGGCTATTGCACTTGCATCAATGCCCCCAAAGTCATTAATTTTCTTTGCAAAGATACTGACATAATTTACCTTTGCTCTTTAAAATATATAGTTTTCAACCATCCCTCTTTTGTACATCCATTTCTAGGCAGCAGAACTGGTGCTACCTTCATAAACATGCTTTATGAAGGCTTGCCATTTCATTTATCACCATGTCTTTTTCTGCAAAACTCTTCTTTTATGTCCAAATAAACTGACTGAGACTCTGAAAAGTGATCCTTAAATTCTTTGAAGCTTTACCAGTAGCACTGTTAATAATGGAAGAATTATTGTGGGGAATGCAAGCAGCGTACACACTTGGGTTTTACTGTAGGGCTATCATAGATTACAAAGGCAGAGGCCTTTCCTTGCTTGGATAAACTACAGTGGAAACCAACACAGTTATATGAAAAGCAGACAGTGGTAAAAGAT
Source organism: Podarcis muralis (assembly GCF_964188315.1). NCBI lineage: Eukaryota > Metazoa > Chordata > Lepidosauria > Squamata > Lacertidae > Podarcis > Podarcis muralis. The sequence goes on from NC_135658.1 coordinate 41,097,437, forward strand.
ACATATCTGCTGTCTTTAAAGATAAATCTTATGCCATCTCTCTGGCCATGCACATTTACACAGGAGTCCCAAGGATATGAACCAGCATAGCTTTCTTTCCATTGCTGGCATAACAACTGTGGTAAAGGAATGTAAAAATTAGAGCTCCTTGGAATTTGTTGTAGAGTATTGTGCATAAAGTCCAACCTCAAAAAGATTAATGAGATTCTTATACGAGGGGAGGGGATATAAGCATACCTTCTAAGTGCCCTGGGGGGAAACGGGTTATCCCGGTTTTTTCATGCAAGTTCTCAGCAGCCATATTTGGTGCCTCAATCTCATCCTTTCTTGCGCTGTGCTCTTGCCCTGAAAAGAATACCGGGGGGGGGGGGGAATGAGGCATGGGTCATGTGACTTGCCCGGGAGCCTGTCTCAGAAGACATGCATTGTGGCTTGGGGTAGTAAAAAGTTGTACAATATGTTTAAGACCACCACATTTGTTGAATAAAGGTCAGAAAATCAAAGCTCTCTTAATTTATTTATCATTTCTTCCATTAAAGTATTACTTCCCATGAAACATTTTGAAGCTAGCAATAATAAAAACATCAACAAACAAAAACAGATGAAACAATTTCAAGTCCAACACAGATATAGACTGCGAGATAAATCTATATATTAATTAGTTTCAATGAAACACTCTGTGAGAAATGCGGTAAGATAAATAAATGACCAGGGATAGGTGCTCTGACTGCTAGATGGTCAGTCTAGGACACTATGTAGGGCTGTGTCATAACAGAGTGGGGAATGGGAACACTGTGTTACAGTGGTTCCTATGTCCAGGACCAAAGGCAAACAGTAGTATTGGGATAGTGCTTTTCAGCTCCCTGGGGGTTGTGTTATGGGCTGCTGCAGAGGATAATGCCAATGCTTTTTAATATCTATATAAAGCTTCTGGAAGCGGTCATTAGGAGTTTGGGAATAAGGTGCCATCGGTATGCTCTGTTTCTCCGTAACATCTGAAGTGAGAGAGCCTGTGCAGTCCCTGGACTGGTGCCTGGGCACAGTTGTGAGCTCAATGAGGAAAAACAAGCTAAGCTTGGATCCTAACAAGACAGGAACATTGTGGGTGAGTGGTCCCCACGTCTGAGAAATTGGTCAGTTGCCTACCATGGATGGAGTTGCACTTTCCTAGAGTTCCTAGTGAAGATTGATTGACTGGTAAACCACTCTGAAAATTATTGCTCTGGGAGGGGAATAGGGCCTCCTAACAACTCTCAGCCCCCTTAACAAACAATAGCTCCCATAATTCTCTAGAGGAAACCATAATTGTTTAAAGTGGGTACCATATGATGTGAATGTGGCCACAGTCTCTCACACCAGTGGTAATGAAATGCCTTCATATTCCCATATGTAAGTGCAATTGGTCAAATTTAGATCACATGATTCTGTTGCTGGTGTGTGCCTGTCAACTTACCATAATTTTCATGTCCAGTTAACATTATCCTGCTGGGCCCAGTGTGTAAGGTAAATTTCCAAAAGGAATTCCCATCAGCTCTAGCCAGCGCAGTTATAGCCCAAACCATCTGGAGGGCATCAAATATCAAAACAGAATCCAGGATGTTACTCTTGAGTACGCCTGAGGGAAGCGTGACTCTTCCTTCAATTTATCTTGCTTCTCCAACTGATGAACAGAACAATTTTTACCTGACAGGCAGTTTAGAAACAAAGGTGATGAGGGACTATGTCATAATTAAATATGATTGGCTTTTACTAATATCTGAGTCAGAGACCTGACTGAATCTGAGCACTTTTATCATGATAGAAGAGTAAGAAGAGGCTTCAGGAGGGTGAGAAAGAAAAAAGTGTCATGTTCCCTTCCCTCAAATTTTTCTTCCTGCTCTGCAGCATAACCTCTTTCCTTGGAAGTTTTAAAGCAGAGCTTGGATAGCCATCTGCCATAGATGTTTTAGTTGAGATTCTGGCATTGTAGGGGGTTGGACAATATGACCCTTGGAGTCCCTTCCAACTCTACAGTTCTATGATATGACATCATTATGATACTCTCTGTGAACAAACTAACTGCCATCATTTTTCATTGTATACAATATCACATTTGTGTTTACCTCGTGAAAGACAAAGTGAGCCATGTATTTATACTATATTTAGTGCTTTTTTCTGGGAGTACGCAGGGGTACCCCTAAACATTTTATGAATCTAAGTTTGGCCTCATTGAGAGGCAGTATTTCAATATGAGTAGGAAAGTGAGAGTACCCCTACAATTTTTTTTAGAAAAAAAGCACTCGTATGTGTGTACGTGGGTGCGCACAGATAATGTATTTATCAAAGCATATAGCTAAAGAAACGAAAACATAGGTTTGGTTTTCAAGTTTTTGCAATTTGATCTAGCAGTGTACAGAAATCTCTGCAGAGTTGATACAATGAACCTTAAGAAGCTCTTGAAACTGTTCTACAACTTGAGTGTTTTTTCCTCTCAAGAATAAGCCACCTTGTGCTATATATATTCCTGCCACTGCAAAGAACCAAATTAAAGTAATCAGGCTCGCTTCATTTAGTTGGAATCTTTATCACTGACTGATACAGTTAGAAGAGTCATTACTGACTGATATAGCCTCAGTTCAGTACAAGATATTCCCAAGATAAGATTGTGACTTCAGTAGTGTAATTAGAAACCTTTGCCACAATACTTAATTGACTGACTGCTGAAATTCTTCAGTCACATTAGCAGTATTCTTTTTTCAGAGTTTACCCAAACATTTCTGAGAGGGATTTAAATTAAAACACGATCTCTGGTGCTCTGACTTCATGACAAGCAAACTGAAGGCTTCTTTCCTTTCCTAGCAAAAGGAATTAGTTTGGTCAAAAGCAGTAAAGGGAGACATTAATCATGGCTAGTCAGTCTGGAAAAAAATGTTCTTGTAGGTGTCATGACTTTCACACAAACCTTTAGGGAGCATGTTCAAAGTGAAGGACGTGGTAAATTACAAACCAATTCTGCTGATGTTTGCTGTGGGGTCTTTAAAGCAATTATGTTCGTAACAGGTTGTTTCAATTCATTTGCTTCTTAAAATGTAGTTTCTTCATTATGCTCCATAACCCCTTCTCCTTCTATGAGTTTGAGTCTCTTCCATACGGATTTGCCAAAGGCCTTGACCCAGTGACTGATTTCATTTCTATATTCTGATGGCATTAAGCTGTGCATGCTGAGAAAGTTTTGAAAGCCGATTTAAAGATTTCATATTTTTGCAGCCCTTATAAATCTATTCATTCTACTGCTGAATTAGCTTCAAAACAGTATTTTTAAATAACACATTCACCTACTTATAATGAAGAAGCCTTGTCTCCCAGCTCTGGTTTTAGATTGCATTTTTACATGCTTTCAAGCTTGCCTCTTAGGAAATAGTAACAGAAAGAGAGAGTTACTGTGAAAAGGTTTTAATACGTTTTGGAAATATACAGTAAACAATTCATTTTGAATGTTGTGCAAGATACTTTGCAGAACCTCAAGCACAAGCGCCCCTTGTTTTGTTTGTTCTCTTCAGCACAAACAAAATGTATACCTAACAGTTACAGAATGAGAAAATATAATTAAAATTACAAGTAGTTTGCCAATGTATATACACATGAAAGACTGAATTATAATTACCCTAGGATAGTAGCATCCAGTGGTAACCGAGGAGTTGTATACACAGTGAGAAGATTCATGTTGTTGTCTAGAAAATATATTCTGTTATCAGGAAATAACATTTGCCATTGTGGCTAGGTAGTCAAATGCCAAGGTTGGGATTAATGTTTCACTAACCATTCCTCTTCTTCTCATCTCAGAAAATTTTCTATAACCAGCCATTATAGCATATTTTCATATCCTTCCCCTTCATTGAAAATCCAAAGCTACTAGTTTCCCACAGGCAATTGTTCATCCATTGTAAGAACAGGGTGCTGGACTAGGTGGGCAATTGTTCTGATCCAGCAGGCTCTTCTTATGTTCAAGGCCTTTAAATACACTTAAAAACAGCCACCATTTGTTTATTTTTTACTGGGAATTTTATTTATTTATTTAAAACATATATAAACCACTTAATATGTTTTTTAAAATATCTGAGCGGTGTACAACAAAAAAAAGTAATATAATTAAAACAAAACTATAACATAAAAATAGTAAACAGCAGAATAATAGCATATTAAGACATGTGATTCATACAAATAAGGTGTCTCTCAGCACATGGAATTTGTTTCCAGTACTAGAACTGAGCTCACAGACCTACCACTCAATAATCCACTCCTGATTTTCTCTCAAACATATCCAGACTTCCTTCATGTTAGCAGGCTAATTTAAAAAGGGAAAACCTTTTTTGTTGTTATCCTTGTTAAACAATTGGGAGCCTTTGATGATCTGCTTCGAATAACTAAAGAGATCTACTACAAGATCTCAATTTACCCTCTGTCCACCCCTACTCTAGAGCTTTTAGTGGGTTGATTCTTGTATCTGTTCAGACATAGTGCATATTTTGATCCATTGTCCAATCCATTTGTGTACATAAAAGGTATCTATACAGTGGTGGCTGGTGGCACTGGTAGGGCACAAGACAGGAAGCAAACAGTATGTGGAGCCAGAGCCAATGGCAGGCAGAGCCAATTCTAGTCCCCTCCACCATCCCCCAATTTTCCTGCTGGACTGGTTCTAAGCAAGAAGGCAGATTAATAATAATAATAATGCCCCACCCATCCGGCTGGGTCTCCCCAACCAGACAGGTGCGACTGGCTGAGGGAAGACTGATTTGGTGCAAGTGCATATTCAGTACTGCTTGGTTGCAGTCAAAATAAAATTTATCCTTGCACAGTCCAGATCACAAGCCTACATGGTAGTGACTTGCCAAATCGTTCTTGTGCAAACATTACAGGACGCACTGTACAAACTCACAGGAAGCACTTAGGGAACAAAACATTTGAGGATCTTGCACCAATGAATCCAGAAAGTATAAAGTAGCATGGGTCTCAAAGCCTGATCTGACACAGGCACTTTATTCCCAGCCATATCCTGGCAGCTGACAAGCAGTGCTAACTGCCGATCTGATTTTTATCTCTGTGGCAATATAGCACCACCATTACAGATGTTCATAGAATAGAACTGCAGCTTCCAGCCAGCAGAGATCAAGTGACAGAGTGGCAATCTGGTCCCAACTGTCCCTGATACACTCTTGATTTTATTCTGGAGTCAGTACCTTTTTTGCTCAGGTGCAGGTTGAGGCTGCTTACAAATGGTCTTGCTTGTTTTCTGCTAACACTGAAGTCCAGTGGATGTTTCCTCGATAGTAAGTCCCACTGTTTTCAGAGAGACTTACTCTAGTAAGTCTTTTTAGGGTTGCAGTCTAAAATATCTCCTTCATGCGTCCAGACTACCAGCTCGAACAAATAAATGTGATCTATATATAGTACATAGCAATGAGCATGTGGTATTTTTATTTTTATTATTTTTATTTTATTTCTGGCAAAGTCAGTGAAATTTCACCATTTTAGTATGTATTTTATCTTATTGTGTGGTGGTTTTATTTAATAAAACCACTCTGATATTATTCAAATGAAGGGTGTTTTAAATAAAAACGGAATTGAACTAAAGTATGCATTAACATTCATATCTCTTTGTTGATGTTGGGAAATGGCATTACTTTCCTTGCTAATTCGTCTTATGCTACTGCTGGGAATGACTTTCTTACTTAACTGATCTGTTTCATTAACACTCCATACATTTTTTAAAACAGAAATAAAAATAAAAGTCATGGCCTAAGAGAAATGAGGTTCTCCATGCTTCTCTTGATTAACCACAACTTGCCTTGGGCACTTTGCTTCAGAATACATTCAGGATGTATTTTAATGCACTACCTATGCTCACAATAGAGTGGATTATTGCTGTAATGAAACTTTATTTTAGAAGGGGGGGAAATGTTTGGAACACTAAACTCATTATTTAGGGCCACTGTGAATTAACTAACATAGATTCAGTTATAAAATAGCATTTTTAAGGTATATTTTCCCTTCGGTTTTTCTTAAATCTAGAACTGTCATGGCTTTTAAAACCTAAAATCATTGGCATGAGAATATAATTGACAGCTGATAAATTGAGACTGCTGCTGGCAACATTGGACAAACACAAACACCACGGCTATGGTGTTAACCATCAGTGCATGCTTTATTTCAAATTAAGTGTGACAAATTAGAATGTTAATTGCTAGCTTTGGAATGAATACTGTGCTGATCATTGGAGGAGACTGATCATGTTGGAAAAATGAGTAATCACAAATAAAAACTATTGTAATTGATGACATAGGTGTATGCTGATGGTAAATGGTTATGGATATTCCTGCAGAAGTGACACTTCTTTAAAAATACCGTTGCCAGTCTAAAAACTAGTAAATTGGAAGATGCATTAAAGTTAGTGTATCTAGGTCGAGCAGGTTCTTGAGAGGAACTGTATCATTATTACTGACTCAAAGATATTGTTACTGTCAACTACTCTTGAAGCAGCAAGTGCCAAGATGAACAATTGCTCTTTAAGTGAGTGTGACCTTAAAGACCCAGAAACACTGTAAATTACATGTCTCCTTCTGTACTTTCTAATTCATTTTGCTCTACATGCACTAGGTTCATAGATGTTCAGTATGGCTATGTGTTCTCAACTACAAATGTTTTAGAACATTCTGATATCTTAACTATGCCATAAGGGATGACTGAAAATATTATTTGTATCTTTGGACCAGTCTTGCAATGAAAGTGCACCTCGGGGAGTCAGTAGTAGAGGCCTTGTGTGAGAAGATTCCGTCATTAGCAACTTAGAGTGTTTGTTGTCTGCATAGTGACTTGACTGCCTGATTGCAAATATTTGGTATGGGTGGGATAGGTTTTTGATAACTAAGGTGTGAAAAAATGCAATTTTAAAAATAAACAAGTGCCAAGATGAACAATTGCTCTTTAAGTGAGTGTGACCTTAAAGACCCAGAAACACTGTAAATTACATGTCTCCTTCTGTACTTTCTAATTCATTTTGCTCTACATGCACTAGGTTCATAGATGTTCAGTATGGCTATGTGTTCTCAACTACAAATGTTTTAGAACATTCTGATATCTTAACTATGCCATAAGGGATGACTGAAAATATTATTTGTATCTTTGGACCAGTTTCCTGAAGATAGCTTCTCACATCAGGCCTCTTATCAACACAATCATCTCTAGAAAAACATCCACAATCATTTATGCGGACCTGGATGTGTTAATCTACCATATCTCTATCCATCACACAAACAGTTAAGAGTTAAGTTGTTTTGGTCTACCATCCTGATGGTGTCCAGCATCCAAGTGTAGATGAAAACTGCTGCTCCCGCCTTGGGAACCTTCAGGCCAAGTTTGGTCACGATATCTCAAGAGGCATCCAAACCTCTAGAGAACAAATGGACAAACCACTTTCCCAAATATATACTAGATTTCGTCCTTTTTTATCATTTCCATATTTCTTTATAATTATTCTCAGCTTAACTCTTACCATCTGCTCCTACTAAAGCAGCTCCTAAAAAGCAGCTGGAGTAGAAGGGACAGAAGCTGGAGAGAGAACTGTGGGTGGTGCCCTTTCTCCATCCTTGGAACCCACTGTACTTGGAACTGGGTGTGAAGAGTGCAGCTGCCTGCTTAGTGGGTGGAATATTGTCAGGGGCTGGACTGAGAAGGAATGGTGGAGACTGTCCCCTCTCCTCCTGAAACTTCCAGAGAAGAGGAAGTCAGTATACATTTACAACAGGGGTTTCAGAAGGTCACAGCTCTGAGACAGAAGAGGGACAAAGCTGGGAGATAATAGGAGAAGAGGAGAGGGGAGAAGCAGAGCCAGAGTAGCTGGCTGACACGTTATCACTAGAACTCCAGACCCTTCCTTCTCCCAGAACCCGGTAAGCAGTGAAAGTAGGAAAGCAGAGAGCCAAGAACAAATGGCCTTAAGAAGCCTCCCTAAGGGGGCTGGGGCTGTTGGCGATTGAGAAGAGAAGGGGGGGGTGGAGCTTACTCGAAGTAACACCATTACTTGGAGAGACAGCATTTCTAAGCCTCTCTCTGTGAATGTTGAATAAAAAACTTGATAAGAGCTTCTTGTCTATCTGTTGCTAGCAGCCTGCCATGGGGGAGGAAGATCAGGTTCCCTGAAGCCTGACCAATATGGCTGTTGGCAGCCTGAGGTAGCTCCATACATCTTGGGCCTGCCCATAGAAAGCAAGCCTAGAGTGGGAGACTAGAGTGAAGTTAGCAGCCTGTTGAGGAGATTTGGTGGTTATGTTTTGCAGTCATCGGTCTGTCAATAAATAAGGCTTCCATTGCACCCAGCAGAAGAGAGGTGCAATCCTCCATGGAGTCTCTCACACAAGCTGCTTCACATTATCAATTAAGAGAAGATAATGGTAGGGCTGGGGAACATTTTTTCTTCAAAGGGTCATTGACCCGACCCACATAACTTTTTCTAAGATTTATTTGGTGTTTGTGGACCCAATGCCAAAGGTGTATGTGGTGATGTGCCCCTAAGGAAAGGAATGGGGTTCAAAACTTTATCCACCTTTTAAATGCAGCCAATATATTAATCTTGAGCAGTTAAACTGCAAGCTCTTCGCTACTATAACACAGCTGTTTTTGCATTCTGATTTATATTATCAGTAGCTTTACATTTCTATTATGGTTGCTGAGGTGGAATAAAAGATGCGTGCCATTTTTTCCAGTATTTTTTGAATCAACTGCATATATTCTGAGATTGTTTGTAATTTGGTTGTAGCCATTGTATGAAATTCCATCTTATACAACAGTGTCACTGAATAGAAGCTGCTCTGTTCAGGTATATGACTTTTTAAAAGCTGTTTTATTTGACTGGTTTTATAACCCTGCAAAAAGCCATATCAGTTAGTAAAAATCTTTTTCTTTGTGCTTGCCTTACAGCCTGGTCTTTTAACAAATAAATTGCTTCAGAGGTTTTGTCCACACAGAAAGGTGATGAGTGCAAGTGCTTTAGAAACAGTAACTTTAAAACATTATCTCTGCTTTGAAGTTATGTTCAGAGCTGCAACAAGGTAAAAAAATAAATAAATCCAAATCATGCTAAGTTAAACCAGTGTAGTTGGCTACATAATCATTCAGTTCAGCCCAAGCTAACAACAATGTGGCTGCCACAGACTAACGCATTCATGTACATAGAAGCTGAAAGAAGCATTTTGAACTTGTGACCTAGGAGAGATATGTACCCTTCAGTTCATTTTGATCGATCTTACATGGTGCATACTAATTCTAGTGAAATTGTTTGTCTACATTAAGGATTTTTAGCAAGATCACTGATGAGTATATATATGAAAAGGTGATAAATCTGACACCAAGAATAAAGGTCACTTAGTCTGCTAAACATTGTTTCTAAATCAAACTCTCACTTGCTATTGCACAATCTAGAAGAATGGGCTGAATTGACTTACGTCAGGGAAGTACAAGCCTGTGGAAATGGCAAGAGTATGATTGACCAGCGCTCTTTACTGAATCATCTGGTTTGCAACAAATTAAGGAGTCTAGGAAGCCTTCTTGCCTCATTTGATATATAAACTGGGAAGAAATGTGTAAAAACTATGGAGTATCAGTGTCAGTAGATATTTATTTACTCTGATCAGAAAAGTCACAACTACCAAACCAGTTGTTCATAAATGTCATGAGCCAGGAGTCAGCTTTGCCTGAAGAGGAACAAGGCAGAGTGTGTTCAGCTGCAGCTGATCAGCCTTCAAGGATACAGAGTAGAAGGCATTGATGAGAACCAGCTGGCTTCAGACTTCTTAAGCAGAGCTTCCAGCAGCAGCCAGATGCTTGTAGTGATGCTTGTAGTTCCTGGCATGACCTTGCTGCTTCCTGCTGGTCTTGACCCCATTGGATTACCTGACCCCTGGAGCATCTAGCCATGTAGATTGCTGTTCACCTAACCCTAGGACTGGACCTAGGATGCTGACTCCGCCTCCAGGCAAGTACACCTCAGAGACTCTTCTGGTTGGCTGGCTTTCCACTCCACTGCACCTTGTGACTCAGCAACAAGACTACACCAATAAAAGGGAAATTGCTGGGGTTCTTCCTCCTACCAATACTGTTAAACAGGAATGTCTACCAACTCCATTTCTGTTTAATTTAGTTGTTAATGCACTGTCTCGGTTCTTGTTCTATCCCAGAGGCTGTATGCAAACAACATGGTTTTGTATCAGCTGCATGAGTAAGGTGAGATGTTTGCCAAGGAATTTCAGGGAAATGTTTTCTTGTGCAGGTTAGTAATATTTACAGGATCAGCTGGACTTCCGTGGAAATTGTATGTGGAAATTTAATATTATAATTAGACCTTGGGCCAGAAAGGTGGGGGGGATACTTTAAATTGTTAACAATTGGACTGGTTAAAGTATTTTGTCCATACTTCTGTTATGTTAAGAGTTCTCATCTCCTTGAAAGTACTCGCCTGTATTAAAGTCAATGCACTTTGATAAGCTTTTGGTGTGTTGATGTTCCAAATTTGTCCTCTCTGTGGCTGGAAAAGAATTATCTAAAACACTGTTAGACCACATATTGTGTGTCCATGCACAAGGTGCCTGATATTTGTCATTATGTAATCTACTGTATTATCTATAATCACCAAAGGGAAGAATATGTCAAAAATATTTAGTTGATTTGACTAGTGCTGGTGATTCTTTTGATTAGTATTGATTATTCTTACAAGAAGGCAAATGTCTATAGTTTCACCAGCACCAGCTTTGTAATGCACCTGGTCAACGTGTAACAAAAGTTAAAAAATATTTTAAAGTTTTTTTTAAAAAAAAAAGGGAGGAAAGGGGGCAAGATTTTTTTTTTTTAAAGGAGGAAAGGGGGCAAGATTTTTGTGGTCCAGTGCAAAAGGTATGGGGCTCAAACTTTGAACGTACATGTACATTCAAAGTTTAACAGAAATTATGTGCTACTTATTTTATACATGCTTTTCTGTCTGGCATTGGTCATCTTGAACTAGTTCTTTAGTAAACACCTTTTTGCAGTTCAACTACAGTCCCTGAAAATTATTGATTGCATTGTCCTACAAGGTGGTGTGCATTGTTCTCCCCCTCCCCATGTAATCCCCACAACAACCCTGTGAGGTAGGTTAGGCTGAGAGGCAGTGTCTAGCCCAAGGTCGCCTAGTGTGTTCATGGCAGAGTGCAGATTTGAACCCTGGTCTTCCAGGTCCTAGTCTGACACTCTAACCACTACACCATGCTGACTGATCTGTGGAGGTTGTTCCTGCTGCACAACTGACAGCTGATATAGGTCGTCTTCTGTTTCTCGGCTCTGTGATTCACTGTGTGACACATGAGCACTGTTTGGCTGCTGCAGTTTTTATTCTGACTTTTTGGGAGTAGATTTGTTTGTGCTCACTTTTGTGAAAAATTCATGTATTTGATCCTGCCTATCAACAAAAAGAGTCTGTGCTGTGGAGCTTTCTTCATTAAAGGAGTATTAAACAGATGCATTTTGAAAATGCCATGTGGTTGTAATAGTCCTTCTAAATGACATTTCCATTCTCCGCCCCCCCCCCCAAAAGAATTATGCTATAGAAGGGTGAATCTTTTTTCTGGGGGTTTTTTTGGGGGGAGCAAAGCAAACCTGTAGCTCAAGCACATGTTGTTCAGAGGAAGACAAACTCACATGTAAGATCAGAGTAGGTAAGAGTGAGGTAGGTGGGAGACAATGATCTAGCTTCCTAAGTGCCTATTCACATGATCCTTTCAGTGTGCAGTGGCTGTCATTTCAGAGGATATTCTGAGCCAGTACAAAATTTGTTAAACTACAACAAAGCCTCCGTAGAGCTGTGGTACTTCGGGAGGAAAGGCAAGATGTGAATTTAAAAAAAAATCAAATCTGGGTTTTGTTTTGTTCCAAAGGACCTGCCCTCTCGTACAGGCAGGTTTAAGCATGAGCAAATTCCAGAGCAAATCCCCCTTGGAACTAGTCAGATGCAGAATGTTTTATAGGATGGGAAGTGAGGCATTTATTCACACCTGAATTACAGAAGGAAGTTATTGCGGGACCTATTTAGGGATTTTCAGAGAAGCCCTTACTGTGACAATTTAATGACACACTTTCAAGGTAAAATACTTTGTCCACATCAATTTTTCATATGTAAGGCAGGCATATGTAAGTGAAATGGAAAACTGCTGAGTCTATTCATTACGTTGCACGTTTTATTTAGCACATTCTGGATAGGTTTTTTGTTTTGTTTTTTGCTTTGAATTTATTCACTAGGTAACAAACTGATCTAAATAATGAAAAGCAAAATGTTGCTTCACAAAATAATCTCTGCTTAATTTATCTTTGTGAAATTTTAATTATCTCAGCACTCAGCTCTCATAAGTACAATCTTAAATTAAATGAACTAATTCAATAGCCTTTTTAAAGCAACAATAAACAATTCCCTATCTAGCCAATAACTAGTGATGTCATTCATTGACAGTACATACAGGAAATTAAAACCCTTACAAACTTTTACTTAATATTTTCCTTCATTATCACTAGCAATATCACCATAAAGCACCTTCTCTTTTGGCATATTTATGGACCTACTGCCACACAAACTTCTTGTAGAATATAGTGCTTCCCCAGAACTGTAATTCCTTATTGGGATTCAACACAATGGTTAAACTTCCTTCCCTCTTTCTTCAAAGTGTAATATTTGAAAATAGGCATTTCAACTCCAGAATTGGTTAAATAAATAAAGGTTTTCCAAAATAAACGAGTAGAATTTTGAACAGAGCCCTGAATATAAATGTTCAGTTTTTCTTCACCTGCCAAAATGTCCTTCCCTCCAGCATTTCCTTCAAATTTGCTGCAGCCTATGTGTGTGTGTGCAAATATATGGTTGACAAGGTTGATTCAGTCCCAAGCAAATTAAAATGTGTGTCCATTGTTATAAATCTTTCAGTGTGCTTTGGGGAAAGGAACGAGGGTCTTATACTTTTATCTATTTCGCCTTTCTAGCTGTGTTTCATTACTTGATACACATATAGGTAACCGAATGCAGCTGGATCTATATTGAAAATCTTATTGGCATGGAATTGCTATGTCAGTTCTGTTCTGTTCAGATCCTTCACATGCTTTCTCCTAAATTTAATACCATGTAGTATATTTTAGGATGCCTTTGTTCATACTTTAAATGAGATTTGTCCAGGATTTGTTTTTCTTGAAAGTTTGAAATATAGATAGCATTAAAAGTACCAATGCAAGGGGGAATGAATTTCCAGTATTTAAAGGCACAGAGTCAAAAACTTTTATTCTCATTTTAGCATCATCTATTCCTTGAAATCTATGAATTCATTTACTATATACTATAGGAGTAGCTGAACACAGGGTATCCACTGCAACTACTCCAGCACTGTGTGCTAAAGCAGTATGGTAATTTATCTAAAACATCCCTGGCGGATAAATATCTTCTTTCAACATATCCTTAACCATCGAGGAGGGGCAATGAAGTAGTGGTTTTTCTAGTTAAACGCACATGATTTACTCAGCCATGATCGGTACATAAAAAGGTTCTCATAAAACAAGCATAAGTAGTAATTGTAGAGCTTCCCATAACAACATCTCACTCCCAAGTTATAATGCAATGTCAAGCAATATTCTTATAACCTTTCTTTGCTCTTCTAAAAGGGATGATATATGCCAAAAATCATTAACTATGAAGGTATTTTTAAACACTGAGCAGTATGATAGCAGTTTTCCAGTTCTACAATATCCTTTTTGAAGTGCTGGAACCAGAACTGTATACAGCAGTGGTTTTCAACCAGTGTGCTGTGGCACCTTGAATGATGGTCAGGGGTGCCACAGACAACACTGGCCTCTGTCCCTCTTTCCTTCCATCCCTCCTCTACTGCCCTCTCACGTCTCTGCCTCCCAAAGGCTTGCACAGCTGTTTATTGAAGCATCTCTGCTGCTGCCACAGCTGCCTCCCAAGATAATGTGCTGGCCTCACATTCACGTTTGGTCAGTCTCCGTTGGGCCACTAAGGCTGGGGGCATCCTCTTCCCAGGCCCCTGTGGGGCAGTGTGAAGAGGCACCTCTCTTTGGGGGGCTGCTCAGAGACCAGGGTTGGCAGCAGCAACTGCCTGAAGACTCCCAAGGAGAGGAGGCTAAAGGAACACCCCACAAGGGAGCATGTTCAACAAAAGGCAAGAGGTGACATAACTGGGCTCCTAAGCCCCACAGGGGTGCTGCAGAAAGAAGGTAGTTGGTAAAGGGAGCCATGGGTTCGGAAAGGTTGAAAACCTCGGGTATACAGTATTACAAGTTTAGTAGCACTATTCAATACTGTACTGTAGTAGCACCATTGATTTGTACAAAGATACTGTGATATTGGCAGCTTTACTTTTGATTCCCTTTCTAATTATCTAGGGAAATGGTTTACTGATTGCTGATTTGACAAAGGTCCTCAGCCCTGCCACACACTATGGTATTTTTCCTTATGTTGGAAAATACCACACTATGGTATTTTTCATATGGATCCACCATACCATCCCTTCCCAGCCCCTCATTAGATTTGCTCTGCAATGGCTAAGTATTTTATTACAATGCAAAGTTTGGGCTGGAGATACCCAAACTGTCATTTTGTGGTATATAACCAACATGATTAACTTTAATTAATGCATGAAGCTTTCCTGCCAGGCTTAGCTAAGTCACAACCCCTCACCTTGGGAGGAAGGGTAACCAAACTCTTTGATCTCTCTCCTTTCACCACGTGAACCTGACCAATAATGATGTCTAAGCTGGATACTCCGAGCTTTGATCATACGGCTTTAACAAGCCATCTGTATGTTTTATATAAATAATTTAGAAACGTTTACGATTTTGAAATTAAGATATACTGCCTGTCTTTTCTTGGTGCTGTATGGGAAAGCACACAAATCTGACCCTTGAAGAGTTTGTAAGTAAACAATATTTAATTTACCAAACGTGGTCTTTTTCTGTGCTAGAGGAAGTGGGGAGATTTGGAAGCAACTTAGAATGGGATATTTTAAAGGTCTAACAGCCTATATTTCCATGCTTTACTTTGCTGCATGTTTTGTGATTTTAAATCTCTGCTGGGTCTGTCTCACCAAAAAGTACTTGCCCCAAATCTCGATTTAGGCATCCAGGAAATACTCCTTTTTATTTTACTTACAGAGGAACGTGGGTGGCACTGTGGTCTAAACCACAGAGCCTAATGCTTGCCGATCAGAAGGTTGGCAGTTTGAATCCCTGTGATGGGGTGAGCTCCCGTTGCTCGGTCCCTGCTCCTGCCAACCTAGCAGTTCAAAAGCACGTCAAAGTACAAGTAGATAAATATGTACCATCCCAGCAGGAAGGTAAATGGCATTTCCGTGTGGTTCGCCAGAAGCGGCTTAGTCATGCTGGCCACATGACCCGGAAGCTGTACGCCGGCTCCCTCGGCCTGAAAGCAAGAGGAGCGCTGCAGCCCCAGAGTCGTCCGCAACTGGACCTAATGGTCAGGGGTCCCTTTCCCTATTTTCTTACAGTATTCTATATTTTCAACCAAAATACAAGAACCAACACTTTTTCTATGAGCAGGGCCAGTCATCTTTTTGAAGTTCCTCAGTCTATGCTTGTATCCATTTTTAAGTTTCATATGAATGGCAGCCTTCTTTAGAGGAGAAAACAGAAGCAATCTACACAAAATTGGTGACATTCAGTGATCTCTATAGAAGTCTGTTTCCCTACATCCCAGCAAGTGATTTCAGTCAACAAGCCCTTATGATAATAAACTGGAACCTTTAAAATCACTATGCGTAAAAAACAACTACTCTACAGATTTGTTGTTTAAATAAATTGACGGCAATAATGATATTTAGTCCATATTTATATGGGCTCCTAACTGCTACAAACATTTAACAAGGCTGAATGAAGGGTAGATGTTTTCAACAATTATGTAACCTTTTAGTGTCAGTCATTAGCTAAACAATGGTTGACTCTCAATGACTGATCTTTTCCAGAAGCAAAAACAAATGAAACCCGAATCCTGACTTTGTTTTTGCTTTTCTCAGAAGACAGAATTGTCTTTAGTAGATTCACTGTTAATAGTTGGCAAGATTGGATCACAGCAGTTGAAGCCACACTGTTTTAAAACATGGGGGAAGGGGGCAGAATTTTATTTTGTAAGCATCTTGCAAATGCAATACATTTAAATTTAGGTATTAAATTTAACATTTTTATGACAGATTATCTAAATATATGATAAGTGGATAAGGCTGTTGGCAATCTTTTTTCATTTAAGCCTTTCATGACAAATTATCGTCTAAACATTCAGTTTATAAAGGCAGTCGATCTATGAACTTTAAAACCTTTTTTAAAAAAATAAATAAAAACTGCCCCACTCTGGGTTAGGCAGCTGCAGCCATTATCTTCATTATACCAAAAAGTTTCTTGGTTCTGTCCCAACTTACACGGCACTGAGATAAATTAATCTGGTAACTGAATCAGTTTTGAATTGAATTGAATTGAATATGGCAATTTGATCATTAGTAAACTGGTGGCTTGTGGAATAAATTGTGATTGAAACAAATCCATCGTATTATCTTTACACAAACATTTCATTTAAAGAAAAATATTTGCCTGATAAGCAAGATATGCTGCAGTATCTTTGGCTGAGCCATGGTTGGGGACTTAAATGCCAGCTGAGCATTCATCTGCATGAACTAGAGATCTTCTGTAGATTAAACTGCTCATCACAGTGGATCTTGCCATAGGATTTCCCCCAAAGTGATTGAACTGTCAGTAAGTATGTGATTGAAACAAACTGAAATTCCTTGCCTGTTTAGAGAGGAATTCTTAACTCAAAATAGTAAAATATTAACCTGTAAATCCTTGATTGTGTAATAAATCAACTAAAACTGATTATAATTGAACTAAAATTTATTAAATCAAGTGAGATCTCTACATTAGTATGAAATATATAACCAAGCCATAAAACACTTACTGATCAAAATTAAAAGTTGATGCACTTCATAAATACAAGAATAAAGCCATCTGAAGTGAATAATTGATAATGCAACCTCTGTCACTACAAACAGGATGGTAGGATGCTTTGATGTGTGTTAATCCTTTCTGATGTTAATTTTAAACACCTTTAAGCATTTTTAATTGTTTTAACTGTTTTTATTGATAATTTAACTGGTTCTGCAGTTTTACTTGTTTAGTTTAAATAAATAAATATGATGCCATTCAAATCAATTTTTAGATAATATAGGTTGATTGCGCCAACAAAAAGCTGCAAGGCTTAGTAATACTTCAGCAGTTCATTTCTTAAAAGTACAAGCTACAGTACAGTAGATGGAAACAGCTGGACTTATAAGGGAACACACATTTGTGTCTTCTCTTCCAGAAAATAAGCTGAAAGGTCTTGGAATCTGAAGGCTGTAAAAGACCCAGCTAAATAGCTGCAATTTAAAATTTCAAGGTGCTTTACAAAAATTATGTGTAGTTTTTTCAGAAAGCTACCATGGAGACAACTTAAATTGTCTAGAGGTCCATTTGCCTGGTAATATCTTCTGCTCTGAGCTGGATCCAGGATGTAACATTCTTTGTTAATGACCCACTCAGGCCTAGTTCTGAGAATCCTCATGAGTTCAAGTAAGTGGCAGATGTGTAAGTCACAATTGGCTTTTGTTTCTCAAATGTAGTAAGTTGTTCCTCAAGGCATAATACTGGCAACTTATTTGAACATCTGCTGAATGTTTGGTTCTAGCAGCTAATGATGAGGCATTGCGTGTTAGACACAATGCAAAAGGTCTATCTACCCAAATTCAGGAAGTGTACCCCATCACTTATAACCTCTTGTCTGCTTTCCTAACTCAATGAATGGGCCACTCTTATACACACACTGACAATAAGAATTATCCCGAACTAGTTAGGTTGTGGTTGTGGTGGGCGTGGTAACTGATTTATATGCCATGCACCTAAATTTAAATGTTAAACAAATTTGTTCATGTCAGTCCTTTGAATATGAAGTTGACAGAAAAGCCATTTCACTTCCATCATAATACTTAAACAGAGCAGAGCAGAGGGCAGGTATCAGTTAGGGAGTATATTCTGTCTCCAGTTGGTAATGAGGTACCCTAAAACTTGCCAACAAAGTCTGTATAGTTAAAGCTATGGTTTTCCCAGTAGTGATGTATGGAAGTGAGAGCTGGACCATAAAGAAGGCTGATCGCCGAAAAATTGATGCTTTTGAATTATGGTGCTGGAGGAGACTCTTGAGAGTCCCATGGACGGCAAGAAGATCAAACCTATCCATTCTTAAGGAAATCAGCCCTGAGTGCTCACTGGAATGACAGATCCTGAAGCAGAGACCCCAATACTTTGGCCACCTCATGAGAAGACTTCCTGGAAAAGACCCTAATGTTGGGAAAGATTGAGGGCACAAGGAAAAGGGGACGACAGAGGACGAGATGGTTGGACAGTGTTCTCGAAGCTACCAACATGAGTCTGAACAAACTGCGAGAAGCAGTGGAAGACAGGAGTACCTGACGTGCTCTGGTCCATGGGGTCACAAAGAATCATAGAATCATAGAATCATAGAATCATAGAGTTGGAAGAGACCACAAGGGCCATCGAGTCCAACCCCCTGCCAAGCAGGAAACACCATCAGAGCACTCCTGACATATGGTTGTCAAACCTCTGCTTAAAGACCTCCAAAGAAGGAGACTCCACCACACTCCTTGGCAGCAAATTCCACTGTCGAACAGCTCTTACTGTCAGGAAGTTCTTCCTAATGTTTAGGTGGAATCTTCTTTCTTGTAGTTTGGATCCATTGCTCCGTGTCCGCTTCTCTGGAGCAGCAGAAAACAGCCTTTCTCCCTCCTCTATGTGACATCCTTTTATATATTTGAACATGGCTATCATATCACCCCTTAACCTCCTCTTCTCCAGGCTAAACATGCCCAGCTCCCTTAGCCGTTCCTCATAAGGCATCGTTTCCAGGCCTTTGACCATTTTGGTTGCCCTCCTCTGGACACGTTCCAGTTTGTCAGTGTCCTTCTTGAACTGTGGTGCCCAGAACTGGACACAGTACTCCAGGTGAGGTCTGACCAGAGCAGAATACAGTGGCACTATTACTTCCCTTGATCTAGATGCTATACTCCTATTGTTGCAGCCCAGGATTGCATTGGCTTTTTTAGCTGCCGCGTCACACTGTTGGCTCATGTCAAGTTTGTGGTCAACCAAGACTCCTAGATCCTTTTCACATGTACTGCTCTCAAGCCAGGTGTCCCCCATCTTGTATTTGTGCCTCTCATTTTTTTTGCCCAAGTGCAACACTTTACATTTCTCCCTGTTAAAATTCATCTTGTTTGTTTTGGCCCAGTTCTCTAATCTGTCAAGGTCGTTTTGAAGTGTGATCCTGTCCTCTGGGGTGTTAGCCACCCCTCCCAGTTTGGTGTCATCTGGACAATGAAGTTGTCTGCAAGGGCAGTGAGGAATCTGTTTGACCTTATGCTCTTGGCTGAGTTTGACATCCAACAAATATCCGGGTAATTGAAGTCCCCCATTACTACTATCTCCCTTCCTTTTGCATGCTTGGCCATCTGTTCCAGGAAGGCATCATCTATGTCCTCCGTTTGGCTTGGGGATCTATAGTAAACTCCCACAATGAGGTCACTGTTATTCTTCTCTCCCAAATGCTCCCTTAATTTTGACCCAAATGCTCTCACTTTGGCTTTGAGGTTCTAAATCTTGGGTCTCTTCACAGGTATACACATCCCTGACATATAACGCCACTCCTCCTCCTTTCTTGTCTGGTCTGTTTCTTTGAAATAGATTGTATCCCTCCATTATTACATTCCAATCGTGGGATTTATCCCACCAGGTTTTCCAAGAGTCGACAACAACCCTAAAACTGCAATACTATACTTAATACGTACCATAGGATGAGTTCCACTGAAACAGAGGGACAACTTCTGTGTAAACACACACAGGATTGTACTGTAAGTAACCTATTTGCTGATGAAATTTTGAGAGACTTTTCTACAAAACTGACAACCCAAGCAACTCCCTGTTGATAGAGAACCCAAGAAAAGTTTTCCAAAGTATTAAATTCAACTAACTTCTATGAGAAGGCCATACATATGCATATGGGTTCAGTAATGTTTGTACCCAGGTAAGTGTGTATAGATTGCAGCCAGAGTTAGTTATTTATTGCATTTATATTCCACCTTTTTCTTTCCAAGGATCTCAAGGTGGCATACCTGGTTCTCCCCACAACAGCCCTATGAGGTCGGTTAGGCTGAGAGGTAATGACTGGCCCAAGTACTCCATAATTACTTATCAAAAAGCAAATGATGTCAAATTTCAAAATAAATGCTTTCTGAATTTGCTTTACATATGATTTATACATTTCTGAAATAAAAACAAATTTACTACACAAGATGATGATGATGATGATGATTGATTTATATGTTTACCCTGCCCATCTGGCTGGAGAATATATCTCCTTTTATATTTTGTATTAAAAATATAGTAAAATGTCAACCACATATTTGCTTTAAACTACAGGAATGACAAAGTTCAGATATTAAATCCACATTGCTCTAAAGATATTTCACCATCTGAGATGTTATCAAAAAAATAATAAGAGTAGTACCTACCAATGTTTATATGTAAAGGAAGAATATTATTTAGGCACAAACCACCACTTTTCAGGATGTCCAAATTAATAAGATCTTTAGAATTGTTCCCTGACCTTCAATATTGTACTTTCCTACATTTGTGTACTATTGCTGCTGTGTAGTGATGTAAATTCCTTTACATACATTTCTAATGTTATTGCTGCTGTGTAATTAGTGATGTAAATTCCTTTACATACATTTCTAATGTTAATTCATATTACAAGAGTTCAAACAAAAAGGAATAAGTAGAACAGAATGAAGCCACCTCTTTCTGAACTCAAGTCAAGAAAGTTTATTGGGTTAAAACATAACATAAGGGTGTAAAAGAAATTGGCTGGTCTATTAAATGTTAAATGAGCATTTTCAGTTACTCTTTGGGGATTTTCCTGTGGGTAAGCTTCAGGATCATTAAAGGCTGTTTCCAAGTGTCTTTTTGGCTAAACTGTTCTTTTAACGGTTCAGGAGATCATTGCATTAGGAAGGAATAGAAGGGAGCAAGAAATAAGAATTTATCCAGCAATATAGCAGAGCCCTATTTATGCATGTGTAGAGCAGAATGGTGTAGAGTAGGAGGAGCTAGCCTGGGGACACGGGTGGCGCTGTGGTGTAAACCACTGGGCCTAGGGCTTGCCGATCAGAAGGTCGGCGGTTCGAATCCCCGCTAGGGGGTGAGCTCCCATTGTCCGGTCCCAGCTTCTGCCAACCTAGCAGTTCAAAAGCACGTCAAAGTGCAAGTAGATAACTAGGTTCCGCTCTGGAAGAAGGTAAACCATGTTTCCGTGTGCTGCTCTGGTTTCGCCAGAAGCTGCTTAGTTATGCTGGCCACATGACCCGGAAAAACTGTCTGCAGAGCAGACAAACACTGGCTCCCTCAGCCTGAAAGCGAGATGAGCGCCACAACCCCAGAGTCGTTCACAACTGGACTTAACTGTCAGGGGACCCTTTACCTTTACGCTTTTTTAGAGCAGAAAGATGTAGAGGAGGAGAAGTTAGCCCTTTTTGGCCTGGGGAAAGTGTTGGGAGTCAGACACACAGTGCACTCACATGCACATTCAGCACACACATTCAGGCTCACACTGTGATTTACGATTCTGGCTTGTTTGCATTATGTACAGTTAAAACCAACTGTCAGTTTGTTCCCAGTTCAAACAAAAACAACTGGTTAGTTCAAAAGAGAAGCAAAGACTTCAAGTGGCACACCAAGAAGAGCATGCACAAGGATGTAACACTCGAGTTTATAGTTACATCTGAACTAGCATTAATATCCAATCCACACCATACATTAAAAACATATTTGATACACATTTAAAGCACATGACTTCCCCCTAAAGAATCTTGGGAACTGTAGGTTTTAAACAGAGATACAATTCCCAGCATCCTTTACGAACTACAGTTCCCAGAATTCTTTGGAAGCTTTGTGCTTTAAATGTACACTGAATGCACACAAAAGTATCCTTTTGAATAGTACTTTGAATATAAAAAAATACCAGAGAGAATTAGCTTAGATTTGAATGTTTTCAGTAGGTTAATGATCTAAATGTTTTTTGCCATATCTAAGTTCCTCATTAATTTATATCATGAATGGTAACATGGTAAAATATTGCACACCTGCCTTTTGTTTAGCAGGTTCTGCTTAAAGGATAAAATATCATTTGCATTTTCTCCCCATTAACAAGCCAGTCCCTTGGTGAGAAATGAAACCTGCAATACAATAAAATTTACATGAAACAAGCTGTCATATGAGAGCTATGTAGTTGGAATGGTGCCAGTCAATAATAGATTGCATACCTTTGGTTAATTTATTAGCCACCTGTTCCTGAATTACATTATAGCAGCGCATTAAGAAGCTATCTTGAGAGCAGCATTTGGTTTTTTGGGCCTTTGGGGTATCTTTTCTTAACAACAATAACAATCGGAGAGGTGAAGTTAAAGAATATTGCAGCATACATGGAAGAGCAAGAAAAGCAAAACACTAAAGCTCAACCTTTTTATTTAGTATCAATGAATTCCCTCAATTAATTTGGCTTTCTTTTTCCTTTGAAGTTAATAGACTTTCCTGAGATGATAACATTGTTTCTCATTCAGGTAAAGAGGAAACTATTATGAAATAATAATTTAAAACCTATCTGCACTGTGCAGTACTATTTGTAATTATGTGATTTATATAGCTCTTTGTGAAACCATAAAGAGGGTTTATAAAAGAGGATTTATGTATTATGAAAATATCAGTTCCTTGATTAACACAGAGACATTCCAAAGAATGAAGGTAGTGGACTTTTCTGTTTTGTGGACTTGGATCAGATCTTTGTTTTGTAGCCTTTGGTTCCCCACAAAACCTTTATAGGCCCAAACTAAGAGACATCCCAGAAATTAGAACTGTATTTAGATTTAGTCCACAACTTTTACCTTAATGGAGGTTTTGACACTGATTTCAGTGATAAATTCCATTCAGTGTGCAAGGATGGCTGCTTTTTTTTTTTAAGGCTTTTAATAACTTAAAATGTCATTTCACACAGTGATTGAGAGTTAAGAGTTTGTTTTTCTGTGGCTTTTCCTGTTTGGCAAATGTGTGATTGAAGGAAGGAGACCCTTGCGAAAGAGTGTTCCTGTGAATTAAAAATTGCCAAATAGACGCTAGAACAATTATCATTGCTAATACTATGCAGCTGCAGGGGTGACACTCAGTAAGGGAAATGTTAAGCTACCACTGATTTTTCTGTATGAGAACAAAAGTAGCAGGGGTGGAGGAAAGGGACATTTTTGTGTGGTACCATCTTGCCGGTAAGTGGTGGTTGTGGCCCGACATGGCATCTCCTCTCTCACCCAGATGCACAGTGCCGTTTTAGAACATTTCCTTGTCCCCTCTGGCTACTGCGGAGGCTCCCAGCAAACCCATCCTTCAAATGAGCCAATCTGTGGCATCCCCTGGGAGGGGGACAGGACGGCCATCTATTTAGCCCAGTTGTGTGAATATTCTTACAAGCACAAAGCTGAAAACCTGTAGGAATAGTAACTTTGGAGGGTAGTAGAGAGGGAGGAATGTAACCTTTAGTCAAATGACCTGGATCCATATCTAAACACGAAACCCAATAGATAACCCTAAACAGTATCATGTAAATGGAATAGGAAGTTAATGGACTGCTAATTTAATAAACTAGACTATATTGTACAGCCTATTTTGACATTATCCTTTGTCCTATATGATCTGGGTGAGTAAAATAGGAAACTGTCTTTCTACAGAAATGCACAGTGGATTAGTTTTGTACTTCTATTTATCTGCAATTAATTGGGTTATACACATACACAAATGAAACATGTATCATTGTGTTCATATTCCTGTTCTGGGTCTAATTATTTAGTTATCTATATTTGTTTCTGTTCTTGTTGCATTACTAATTGGCTATATTCCATGACTACAAAACACTTCTGAACTGAATACAATACACTTCTTTGAATACAGGATTTATTTTCTTCAGATATAAAAATAGCATTGAAATCAGTAGTAAGAAATCATTTACAGCATTTCTATATTTAAAACATTTTTACCTCACTTTTCAGTCAAAAAATGATCCCAGAGAGGCTTACACGATCAATAAAAATAAGACAGGCCCTCAAAGTTATAATATAAGAGACAAAACATAGTTACAAGTTATTTAAGTCATGTGCTGGGATGGAAGCAGTTCAAAGAAAGGCGGATCCAAAATTCATCTGCCAAACTTGAGAAAGATGTCCAGCATCCCTTCCCTGACTCCCCACTGCTTGCTGTAATCTGAAGTAGTTGCTGCTATTTAGCAATACAGTCGTACCTTGGAAATTGAACAGAATCCGTTCCAGAAACATTCGGAAACCAAAGCGCAGCTTCTGATTGGCTGAAGGAGCTCCTGTAGCAAATTGGAAGCCGTGGAAGCCCCATTGGACTTTCAGCTTCCAAAAGAACGTTAGAAAACCGCAACAGTCACTTCTGGGTTTCCATCATTTGGGAGCTGATTTGCGGAGGGGAGCCAAGGTATGACTGTAATTGATGGAGGGAGGAGCTTGACAATCATTACTTTTAAAAATGAGCATTTTTCAAATGTCAAAAACAAAACTATTCGCCAGATGCAAAACAACTTAAATACACTATAAAATCCTCTGTTTGATATATTATTATTTTATCATATATTATTTTTAAACATATTTCCTTACAACAGAGCAGTAGGATACCAAAACTGCATCATAACTATCAAGTTTAATGGTGTTGCACTGTGAAGCCCACAAGGAATGAACTATATTATTATTATCATTGTAAAATAGTTTTATTGAATTTCCCATTATAACGGATAGGAAAGAACTATATTAAAAATGGACATTGACAAATGGCATCAGACTTTTTTTTAAAAGGTCTTTTCAGTAAACTACTTTGTCTTGCTTTTAATGCAGTCCTGTGGGTTATGGATTAATCCAGTTAATGAAGGAAATTGATCAATTCCCAAACATGAGATGGAAGTTGACTGTCTTTAGCTATTTGTTCTCATGCTGCTGAAATAGCCATTTTCAAGCATTAAGAAGGATGTGAGCAGCTCAAAAACAGCCAAGTATATTAAAAGCAGTCAAAGAGCTGTCTTATGACAAAGCGATAGAAAGGGTCTTACCCAGCAAGTTTTGTATTAATAAGAGAGATCCATATAGTTAAGGTTGCTAGAATTGTTTGTGTTGTTTAAACACCGTCAAAAGCAGAGACAGAATCTCTACATGTCATTGCATTATACTGAGCTTTTCATATTCCAGTTATTGAATTTTACTTTTCAGAATTGCAATTTGGGATTTTTTAAGTTGAAGAATTCAATTCACCTCATGATTTATCAGTGTTACTAAACATTCTTATAATAAGCTTAAAGCTTCTTAGCTTGCCATTAGTAGATCAATTATTTGCAATAGAGATCTAGGTGACCTCAGTGGCTCAGAATGCCCATTAACAATTTAAGTTGTGCAAACTACGACTGGTCCTCAACAGGGAATTCCCAGTGCTTTTTGTAGAACAAAGATAGTAGTCATATTTTAAAAGAAACCTTATCAGCAGGTAGGAAACAGAGCAGAAAAGGTATTAATGTTGGACTCTTCAGTGCATTTGGAGGCCTGGCCGGAAGAGTCAGTGTTCCTAGTATGTATGTGTATACACACACACACACACACACACACACACACAATATATATATATATATATATATATATATACACACATACACACACACACACACACACACACACACACACACACATACACACACACACACACACACACACACACACACGGAGATGCAACTGTTTTGGCTTCACTCATTCTTAGAAGTTACAAGATTTTCAATTGTTTATTTCGATATGATGATAGTCAATATTGCATCCATTCTAGAAGTTAGCAGATAAATAAGCTTTGAATACCATTTTTGTGTGAAAAGTATTACACTGCAATCACTAACAATTAGTTTTCCAGTGAACAGGATGTATCTGAATTGTACTTATCACACTGAAATATTCTGTTAAATGATAATACATTTCAAGCATTACCACTTCTAAAATGGCAATGTATATATTTGGATGGGAATTGTAATCTGATATTGATAAAATGTGGTTGTCATTGGATTTTAATAAATGAAAATTAATAAAAATTATGTACATAAAAATAAAATAAAATGGCAATGTAAAGGACCAACTTTGTACTCAGCAGTTTAGGCAGCTGGTCAGGGCAAAATTTGTGCCAGACCAGGAAACACAAGGGACCTTTCCTGTTCAGCACCACCTGTGCACATGGTGATCAGGAACAGGGAGCAAAAGAAATGTCGAATACCTGGGCAGGCCAGGTAAATTATCTGATTAGGTCCAGGAGTGGTGTGTGGGTGTGTTTGATTTGGTGGCTGGAGCCTGTCTGGACCTGACTACCAAGATTTACTGTGAACAGAGCATAAATTAATGAGCTAGTATCTGTAGTAGATGTTGGCTGCTTGGTGGAGCTTTAAAAGCAGGAGCAGGGATGGTGAACCATGTTTGTAGCCTAACAAGCTACATGGTTAGGATGATCAAATGTTGGCAGTGCCAGTTTCCAATGTTAGGTAAGCAAAAAGGAATTCTTTGCAATACTTTAAATGGGTTGCCTACAAATAAGTTTCATATGGGAGAAAAGAGGTTCAGTGGTTTACTTTATACAGGTAGGTAAAGGTAAAGGTACCCCTGCCCGTACGGGCCAGTCTTGACAGACTCTAGGGTTGTGCGCCCATCTCACTCAAGAGGCCAGGGGCCAGCGCTGTCCAGAGACACTTCCGGGTCACGTGGCCAGCGTGACATTGCTGCTCTGGCGAGCCAGCGCAGCACACAGAAATGCCGTTTACCTTCCCGCTAGTAAGCGGTCCCTATTTATCTACTTGCACCCGGGGGTGCTTTCGAACTGCTAGGTTGGCAGGCGCTGGGACCGAACAACGGGAGCGCACCCCGCCGCGGGGATTCGAACCACTGACCTTTTGATCGGCAAGCACTAGGCACTGAGGCTTTTACCCACAGCGCCACCCGCGTCCCTTAAATACAGGTAGGTACAGAATAGCTATTAACAGTTGCCTTTGACTGGACTTAACCGTCCAGGAGTCCTTTACCTTTACCTAACAGATTGTTTAGGGACGCAGGTGGCGCTGTGGGTAAAAGCCTCAGCACCTAGGGCTTGCCGATCAAGTGTGACAGTGTGACAAAGCCGCATCTGGCGAGCCAGCGCAGCACACGGAAATGCCGTTTACCTTCCCGCCAGTAAGCGGTCCCTATTTATCTACTTGCACCCGGAGGTGCTTTCGAACTGCTAGGTTGGCAGGCGCTGGGACCGAACGACGGGAGCGCACCCCGCCGCGGGGATTCGAACCGCCGACCTTTCGATCGGCAAGCCCTAGGCGCTGAGGCTTTTACCCACAGCGCCACCCGCGTCCCGCGGTGTATCAAGTATAAGTTTCCCTTATTCAAGGATAATGGTAATGCAAAACCCATTTGGCAGACAGTTCCTCAGCTTTACAGGATAAGGTGCTCATGGCAGAAGTAATAAAACAATACTCATGAGTGTTTAAATTTCATGCCTAGTAGAAAACAATGGTATCATCAGAGGCATATTCCTGCTTGTTCTAACTTGTGTTTTCTACATATTCTTTTATGTGCATATTTTCTTTTTAAAACTGGAATCTTAGAAGAGAGCCTATGTTTTATACAATGGTTTATTCTAGCTTCTCAGTGAATATATTTATAGACATGGGTTCAGGATAATTTTCTTCAACAAGGGAAACCAATTATCTCAATGAAAAATGGACCATTACTGATGTATTGTTCCCATTGTTTTTAAAAGAAACACACAAATTTCCATTGAATGTATTTTTACATTTACCAACAAAACCCATTGTTACATTTTCTCCTGTGGGTCTGAACTCCTGTGAGTTGGAAGAAAAGTGAATCGGCAATGCACACAAAATATATTTTGTGTTGCTTACATACAATAGTGTCTAAGAATTGGGAAGTCTGCTGTGAATTCACTATGGGCAAACCACTTACTCAGAGCCTACAGCTGAGCTACAAGTTCTTAAGAGAATCTTTTTTGACTCGGATTTGGAGGCCAGTCCCAAAGACTTGACCTCCACTTGCATCACTCCCACTTGCCTCTCTCTCTCTCTCTCTCTCTCTCTCTCTCTCTCTCTCTCTCTCTCTCTCTCTCTCCACAGCCAATTCCAATTTTCCTGGTACTGGGTGTTTGTTTTTCTATACCTCTTTCTCTCCACATAGGAAGCAATACTTCCTAGTTATGCTCTCACTGATGGCATCCATCTTAAAAGCAGTTTTCAATGTCAGAATCAGAAAGCAAAATTTCTTCTATGGCAAGGAAGAGAAACAGAAGTGTTGTTTGTTTGTTTGTTTGTTTGTTTGTTTGTTTGTTTGTTTGTTTGTTTGTTTAAAAGCATCAAGTAGCAAGGCAAGTGAACAATGGCACAAGAAAGTCAGGCAAAAATCCCTCCTTGTCCCCTCGCCACAAAAATATGAAAAGTTCACCCAATTTTGCAGCCAGCAAATGGAACTGAAAAGTTAAGTGCACATTTGGGCTTAGCCACCTGACTCAGTCCTGACTTCCATCCATGTATAATATGGAAACAATAACACTTCCCTGATAGGGCTTTTTTAAGATAATGTATGTTGAAAATTTGAATACTCTAAAATTCCGTGTAAGTATGATGTGTTATCGTTTTTTTAATATGAGAGGTATCTCTGTTGCTGAAGAACAAATAATGGTGTATTTCTGTTCCCTTCTATGGGGAAATTTGGTACTTGTGTTTTGCATATTTGTTTTCAGTATAAACCACAGCTTTGCTGGGAACCTTATATCAGAGAATTTTGTTTATGATTCTAAACAAACTGTTTTTGAGCTATCCTACTGGGCAGAAATAGAGCTCAGAATACTTGGAAATTAAACCTACTATGTACAATCCTAGCATTCCTTACTTAGGACATTAGCCTGCTTCTCATGCAATGTTTAACCAGAGTTTAAAAGAAGCTATGGTTCATTGCACATTAGAATAATACAACTGCAAAACAAGCCAGAGTCCGGGTTCTTGTGATGTGTGAACCTAATATCTTTACTTGTTTCCTCCATACAAACCATGACATACTGTATAAGCCAATGCCTGTTCTCCTCCACTGCAGATTTCAATAGCAGCCTCAATACCACTGCAAAAGTTTTACATGTTCTGCTGGAAGGTACCTATACTTGGAAGAACAGATGGACAAGACTGCCTTCTGAGGTTTTGTTAGTTCTCATTTTCCTGACTTAAGTGCTGCTCACAGGCATTTCTGTGGCTCTTCCAGGCTTGAATGCCTGCCCCATTTGCTACCAGAAGAAAGTGTTTCTCCTGTTTTCTTATTATCTTCACTCAAACGTTTATGTAAAGGTTAGAGAAGTGAATGATGCCTGATCACTGCAGGGTGTAGTTCTCAGGTTTGCCCCCCCCCCCCCTATATTTGCTTTACACCCCCAAGCCTAATTCCTGCATTACAATTGTTTTGAGGAAATCAATTCGTATTCACATCTCTATTTATTTGCTAATGGCGTTTTTGAAATTCATGTCTGTGAATCAATTGCCACAGCAAAAGCCAAGGCATTTTTAAAGAAAGTATTGAACTATGAGCTCTGCAAAGATAATAAATGTTATCTCATTTTGAATTTTATTGACCACATTCAGTTGAATAAAAATCCTACCAGGTCTGGAAAAGCTGCAGTCTATCTGTCATATTGCAAGTGCCCTAGTTTGCTCAGTCATTAGTGAGAGAATTGACATAGACTGGAATGGCTTGACACTCTGTTTGTGCTGGAGCCAAAGCGAGCGGCTGAATGAAAAAATTCATTTTGAAAGCTGGATAACTTTTTGCTGGCTGTAAATAATGACTCAAAAAGAAGACAGCTTCTGCTGTGAATTTCACCTTTTCTTTGCTGTGTATCTTCCTCCTCCCTTGGTTTATCTAATGAACAGCACTAAAAGAGATATCATTGTTAAACATGCCATACAACCATAAGGAAAAAAAGTAAACCTGGGTATTATGTCCATAATGGGGGAGGGGGTTATTAGAATGATTTGCATACTTACATGTAAGTAACTATGAAGAATTGAAATAAAAATGCATTATAGAGGTAGCTAAGGCAGCAAGTTTCCTTAAAACACTTCATGGCTTGAAATCAGGGTCCCTGATGGACTTTGTTCTCCATGTAAACCTACTAATGCTTTAAGATTATATTCTGACGCATTTCTTCAATGTCCTGCTATTGTAGATATTGCAGAGGTCAACAAAGGAAAGAGCCATTTATGTTGTCACCCCAATTACAGAAGATTCCTCCCTGAGTTGCTTAACTGGTGTCATTTTGGCACCAAGCAAATACCTTATTTTATTTTATTTTATATTTTAGTTATGAGTTTTAAACCTCCAAGGGGGGGGGTTAATGAGCTTTGTTAGCCACTTTTGTATTCATTCTCGGTGTTTTATTTATGCTTTGATTTGTGTATTGTTCTGAGCACAGGATTCAACTAGATCAGGTATGGATATCTGTGGCCATCCACATGCTGTTGCTGTAACAGCCAGCATGGCCAATGGTCAGGGATGATAGGTGTTGTAGTTCAGCAATATCTGGAGGCCACAGGTTCGCGACCCTTTGGTTAAATGTGATCTAAGGGTCTGGACAAGACAAAGACTGCTAAAGTGTTCAGACCAGTTGGGCACCCTGTGATGTGTCTTCATGGGAACAATTATCGCCCAATAATAGATGGAGATTATGAGTAATCCATATTCTTCCCATCTGCTGTAGCTAGAAGTGGCATGAAAGGTCTTTGTGAGAAGAAACCAGAGCCTTGAGCTGGGAAGCATGTGGATTCTGTTTCTAGAGCTGTGGCATGGGAGCAACTGATTGTGAATGTTTGCTGGAATATTTAAGATGTATCACCACCTATGATCACTGCAGATGGTGACAGCAGTCACAAAATTAAAAGACGCCTGCTCCTTGGGAGAAAGGCGATGGCAAACCTAGACAGCATCTTAAAAAGCAGAGACATCACCTTGCCAACAATGGTCCGTATAGTTAAAGCCATGGTTTTCCCAGTAGTGTTGTATGGAAGTGAGAGCTTTACCATAAAGAAGGCTGATCGCCGAAGAATTGATGCTTTTGAATTATGGTGCTGGAGGAGACTCTTGAGAGTCCCATGGACTGCAAGAAGATCAAATGCATCCATTCTTAAGGAAATCAGCCCTGAGTGGTCACTGGAAGGACAGATCATGAAGCTGAGGCTCCAATACTTTGGCCACCTCATGAGAAGAGAAGACTCCCTAGAAAAGACCCTGATGTTGGGAAAGATTGAGGGCACAAGGAGAAGGGGACAACAGAGGACGAGATGGTTGGACAGTGTTCTCGAAGCCACAAACATGAGTCTGACCAAACTGCGGGAGACAGTGGAAGACAGGAGTGCCTGGCGTGCTCTGGTCCATGGGGTCACGAAGAGTCGGACATGACTAAACGACTAAACAACAACAACAACATCACCACCTATGCTCAACCGGGATATTTATATGTATAAATGAACACAAATATTACAATACGTCAATAAGTCTTCAGTGACCTCCCTCCAAAGGGAATAAAACCTAGTTAAGTTCTGTGCACCTGGGACCTTTTACTATTTCAAGAACACTTACCACCACTTGAATACATTTTACTGTAAGCTCTCCCAAGAAAAGCTTTTTTGAAGGACGGAGTACAAATATTTAAAATAAACAGATAAGATTGTATCATTAAAAGTATCAGTATCAGAGTGTGCATGACCCAGGTTGTTCTGGGTTGTCCCATCATACAGTAATGCAGGTGAACTCGTTCCGTGTGCCATACATTTATTTTATTTGCTTGTGCAACATTTCACTGCGCCAGTGTATTGGAATTAAGCAGATTGGTTATTAAGTGACAGCTACTGCTTCAGAGTACAAATATAATTTCAGCAGAAGTCCTTTATAATGCCATCAATTTAATGTAATACAGAAACTTGTATATTTATGGATACATGCATATTAATCACAATCACTTTTGACCTTGCAAAAGATTGTTATCAAGATCATATTCTTACTCTCATTTTGGTTTCCTCTAAGATGGACAGCATTTAAATCCATAATTCCTTGCTCCACTTGGAAAAACAGAGTTCATTTGTTCCTTGGTAGAGAGCATATACGTAATGACAAAATCATTTAGAATAGTAACAGGAGTTGATTGTGGGTTTTTTCACAACCCAGTGAAAATTGGACTGTTCTAAGTGTTTAGCCTTGAAATTCCAATGTGAAAAAGTTGCTGATATTAAATTTCCATTGTGGAATTACTTTATACCCACAAATTAGCAATAAGATAGCTAACTAGCTGTTCATTTTTGTTCTGTTGCATAACATTTGTTTCACAGAGACCTATTGCAAGGATGAAGTGCAGAGGTTTTTGCATAGTTAGCAAATTGGAGCTCCCACTAGTTCTCATAAACCAAAGATGTGATAGTAATCATATATCTGGACTGCTTCAGACTCATATGATTGGCTTTCCAGACAAACATGTATGGATCTGATGGTTCCACATATGACCATATTATATAATGCCCTTCTAACTGGAGTCCCATTACCACCAACCTGGAGACAATTGAGGATTGTAATCATCCCCAAACCATATAAGGACCCCTCAAAAGTAGACACAATTTCTCTACTTAATCTGGATTATAAAATTTGTATAGCAATCCTGGTCATCAAAATCAAAAAGAAAAAAGAAAAATACATTCATCTGCATCAACCTAGTGTTGTCCAGGGATGTAAAATTACAGATCCATTTGGTAAGATATTGAGCATAATTTATTATAGTAAACAGACCACTTCATCACCAACGTGCCTATAATTATCAAATTATCTGATTGAAGTAATTTTTAAAAAATGATTTTTCCATAAATTTATTAAAAACATGCTTTCTCAGCCACAGGACAACGCAAGGCTGCCCACTATCACCACCGTAATTTGCTTTAATTTTAGAATTATTCGTATTAAGTCTACGCCAAACATTAGCTACAAAGGGAATAACTATTAATGGAAAGAAATACATCTTGGACTTTATGCTGATATTATCTTATGTACATCAGATCTGATGATCAGCAACAAGAGAAAGAGTTCTCAAATTTATACATGAATGGTATGGAACTCCCAAACGTTTTATCTTACCTAAACAGCTCTTCCATGTGTTGGAGATCATGCACTATCATAAGTACATATCAACATATTTGATAGAATTCCCCCCAAATAGAAAAAAAAATGGAAAGCTGTTTTTACAGAGATGTCTCTGATCACAGCACAGACAGTCCCCATGACCCCAGGCTGGCTTTACTCAACCTATATTGAATACATGTTACAAATTAGAAATACAAAACCTACAATACATTCCTTAACCGCTGCAAGAACAATTATTCCTAGAACATAATTTTTTTTACAGTTTTTAAATATGGACCAAAGCTACATTATTCTGCTAGAAAAGAGCACTGGTAGAAAAAAATACACCAAAATTAAAAGTGGCAAGAGGACAAACGAAACATGACAGCTTTTATGCAGTTTGGTATGATTTTATTAATTACACAAACCATGAAGCATATGGCAGGGCAGGACTTAACAGTATACAATACAGTCTGGCGCGTATAAGTCACCCCTTCGCCTTCACTCCTTATTATTTCTCTGTTTAGTTTTGATTTACGCAACCAGTAGCAAAAAGAACAAATACTGAAATACATATATTTAAATTATTATCGATATAAACTATTTTTTACCTGTGTTCACCAATCTAAACATTATACGCCATTGTACGTTGTAGTGTAATTGATATTTTTATTATTATTGAATTTATATAACGCCCTTTACCCGGAGGTGTCAGGGCAGTTCACAGAAAAGATCAACATAAAAATCACAATATATCTAATCAAAATAAAAACAACCCAATAACAACAACCACCACCACCACCCCAAAAAAGAGCCACATTTTAAAAGGGCATAGGATGTCAATCAGATCAACCTGGTTAAATCAGATAAGACCTGGTTAAAAAGGAACATTTTTGCCTGGCACCTAAAGGTGCAAAATGAAGGTATTCATCCTTGCCTTTAACTCAGTCTGCAAGTTTAAATTAATATTACTTTATTTCTTATAAGTTATATGTTAATATGCAACCAAATTTGTAAGTCAATGCAGCGATGTTTGTATTTTTCTTTCTTTTGAAAGCATGTCGTCTTTGCTGCCCTCACCGCCACATGATAGGTAAATTATGTGTTGTAAGCAGTGTTCCGTTGACCTCAAAATGAGATTTCCACCACCAGCACTGTACTCATTGCCCAACCTATTTCATATCCTACCAGTATACAGAATATCAAGTAACTCCACAGTCCCAGGGAGGACACTTGGGATTGATTGTATCTAAGCCCCTTGATATCTTGCCCTGGGGAAGGGAGGGACTATAGCTCAGTGGTAAAGCATTTGCTTTGCATGCAAAAGTTCTCTGGGTTCAATCCCCAGCTTCTTCAGATAAAACTGGGAATATCCCCTGCCTAAAATTCTGGAGAGTCAATGCCACTCATTGCAAATAATTCTGAGCAGGATGAACCAATGGTCAATATCCACTGAAAAATACCATCAAGCATGTAAGTATCCCTGAGATTCTGTAAATCTCCAGGGTGGGCCATCTAAATAAGCCCCCACACTGGAAGGGAAATGTGTCATCGCAAATCCAATACCATATATTAATAGTGATATAATTTAGAGCTTATAGTTGCTAGGAACTAGATGGGAAATTGTCAACAGCCAATAAACTAACGATTTGGAAGCTTTAAAGCTCCGTGCAACTTGCTTTTTTTCCTGACAGCTTTGAAGCATTCACAGGAATACAGCTTAATAAATAAATAACTTCTGTCAATAGATTGTTCAATCTTTTAAAAATGATTTTTTGAAGCACCTTTTATGCAGTGCACATTTTAAAACTATTTCCATTAAAAAGACATGGGGCTGTCACTTGTAGCATGAGATGATTGACCTCACATAGATTTGCCTCTACACCTATTGATTACTCCCCCCCCCCCCTTCGTTTTGACATTTCACATGAGTTAATTTAAGATTCATCACTTTGGAAATGTCAAGTTTAAGGGCTGCCTCTCATTGTTTGGAGAGAGTAATGTTTGAAATCGTTTACTTATCTTTTTAAAACAGTAGGCAGGATACATCCTTGCTGTACTGGCTCAGCGCTAGGTCAATAGATTGTTGTTTTCTTCCACAGAGTTTTCCAATATGTCATTTTTTTAAACAGGAAAGTTAATTGACTCAATTTTGGAGATATCAGTAACATCCCAAATAGATTTTCAGCATCTCAGCATATTCAATCAACTACCCAACTTCTTGTAAGAAACCCTTTATCTTACATCACACTCTAGCAGATACTGTGAGCAAGCCAGTGGGTGTTAAACACATCATTAAGTGTAGAAGTCAATGAGAGGTATAATGGATTTGAACTCTTATTTCCTCAGTTCAATTGATAAGACATTATTTTCTTCAGGTGAAAAAAAGTACTGTATGCATTTTTATTTTTATTTTTAATCCACTAGTCAGAGTGCAAAATAAGGGATTTGCCTAAGGCCACTCAGTGAGCTTCATAGCTACATGGTCATTTGAATCTGGATTTCACATCTTCAAGATGAACACTTTAACCACTGACCCTGAAGTCTGATTTAAATTTAACAAGGCTGCATTGCGGGGGGACGAGGACTTCCATGTAGGTGTTTCATACCACAGCCATCTTATTTACAAGGTGTGTACGTACTACATGTATTACTTTATCTTTTACAACTGCCTTTTTCAGCCTGAGAGCCAGATCAACAGCTGGCCACCCACCTGTCTATCTGCTAATCTCATTATGATGTCAGTTGACAACTTCAAAGCGGTTCACTAGCAGCACCAATCCTGCAGCCTCACTGGCCAAGGAACAATTGGAAGTGCACTTTAAGCTCCCTTTTTTTTCCTTTGCAGTTGCAACTTTATTGCCCCACAACTGATATTGCATATGATGTTAAATGTAGGTCAAGTGGGTGTGGCTTAAGGAACAGCCTTGCAGGCCAAATTAGGACCACCTGCCAAACCTAGGTCTGTGGGCCCGACCAGAGGTTCTGCACTACAGTTTTATAAGAAACACAAGGAAAATATGATTGAGAGGATACGGAACAAAATTGCCCATTGTATTCAACAAAGATCCTGGAGAACACAGAGGCTGACTTTGGCTGGATCTATACACATAAAAAGAATCGCTACAGAAAAACACATTATAAAAGCTCTTAATGGAAAATTCCATTAGCAACAGATCACAGCTCTACAGCAGCATCTGGTGTCACATGTTTATAACAGAGTTATACCGATATAATTGATGAGTGTAGCTGAGTCCTTTGTCTCACTTTTGCAGAAATAGCCTGGGGTGTTAAAAGTGTTCCCTGTCTATCACCCATTGGTATACCAGAAAATACAACTATCACTTTGCATGAAACTTACTATTCACTTTGGGGTCACAGCAATGGTCCCCCTCACCACAATCATAATGGCGACTCTTAATTAATGATCCCTCCCCCCACCCCATTCAAAAAAAAAGATTGTTGCAGCATGTATTGTTGAAGGTTGCTCGTAACACTTGCAGGGCACAATGTCACTGGCCATCTTAAATAAAATCTTCACTGATTCTTTTAATTAGTTACAATGTCAAAATACCAATGTGAGAGACAAGCTTGTACCTGTGTATGACCTGTGGGATATGTTTACCAAGGCTGTCCCATAATGCTTTATGGCATATGATAATGTTAAAATGGATGGATTATTAATTTCCCATTCAGATGAGAGTATACAGAGAGGCACCTTATTGCATCCAAAGCCCACACAATCCTAGGTCTGTTGTGATTCCCAAACATCATGAGCAGCCTCATTATAATAGTCTAACATGTGACAAGTACATGGAATGCACTGAGGCAAGGTCTATTTTTCTCTCTTTTTTTAGATAATGTTGTAATTGGCATGCCAAATGATTTAATAAAATTTAGATTAGGCCAGCCATTTTTTCCCAATGATTTTTTTTTAAAAAAGGACCGTACTTGTTCCAGAGAAGTAGCCATGTCTGCTACAGTAAAACAACAAGCATCTTGTGGCACCTTAAATACTAAGAGATTTATTATGACATGAGATTTCATGGATTAGAGCCTACTTCATGCAGTTGACAACGTGGGCTCAAGTCCATAAAAGCTTTTGCCACAATACAGTTGTTCTATTAATGGGTTCTATTAATCATAGAGGACTTGGGCTGTGATAATGTCATTCTTTTACTAAATGGGCCTTTTGTGAAAGTCATCTAACTCCACTGTACAGTATGTTTTGACTTCGAAGGCAAGCTAGCAGGCCGGTTTCTGAGTACGTTATTTATTTCCATAAGTTGTTGGTGCATTTAATACTGAAAATTGCCTGTACAAAGTGAGGACCTCAGGATAATATGAAAGGTGTTCAGCAACTGATGGGAATAAAGTAACCATTCTTTACCTCTGTTGATAATCCTTTGGCCATATGAATGTTTGACCACATTTTAAATTCTAAACATTATAGAAAACCATATACAGCTCATAAATTATCATTAATCATAGAAGTGTGGCACAACTTCAGCAGCCCAGGTTCTCCTCAGTGTCTGATCAATGTTGTTCTTGGAGCTTGATGAGGAGAATCTCCTCAAATAGACAGCATGTATGTCACTTTCTTCCTCCCCACTTCTTGCCACTTTACAAGAATACCAAAACACTATTTTTAGAGATATTACTTATTATTTGCTTTTTATTCAATTGCTATTCAGGACATCAGGCATTCCTGTTTCAGAAGTATGCTTCTTAAATGTTGATGTATAATTAATAGTACTGTAGTTTTGAACATCCATCTGAGTTTTTTTTTCTTTTCTTTTTTGAAATTGACAGGACTGAAAATAAACTATTTTTCAGTGACTGATCATGTTCAGTTCCCCATAAACTCAGTACCCTAACTTACATGTCACAATCACAAGTATAAACTGCACCCCCCAATCCCTGCTCCTGCTTTTTCTGCGAACTAAAGCTTCAGCCTTCATTCATCTCACGGGACCAGAGCATTATGAATTCCACTGAAAGATCCCCTTCTGTCATGGCCACCATCCAGAAATATGAATGGGAACATATAGGGAAGATTACAATCCAAAGACCAATTAGGCTCTTATGGGGAGAGGCAGCACTCAAGGTATGGAGATCCTAAACCATATAATTTAGATTTTTGACAGTGCTGCTTATTTCATTGCACATAGAATCATAGTAGAGTTGGAAGGGAGCACGGGGATCATCTAGTCCAACCCCCTGCAATGCATGTGGGGTTTGAATCCACGACTCTGAGATTAAGAGTCTCCTGCTCTAACAACTGAGCTATGTATTTGATCTTATTGCAATCCTTAAATGTGCCATGTTAATTGAAGCAATGGTAGCAAGCTGTTCCCGCCCCCCCCCCCCCAATATTTGTGTGTTTGTGCATTTCATTGCAAGTTAGCAGATTTTTTATGCACTTGGTTTCAGGACTATGAATGAAGGATATAATATAACAGGCTGTTTTCTGGTCTGGTTTCTTGAATGCTTTGTTACAAATGTTTGGTATAACCTTGATCCAATGACTAGATTTCTGTCTATGTCTGAGCCCAGTTAAGTATGAAATCTTTACCACACAAAAACTGGCATAGGTATAAATACTTCAAAGAGAGTATAAAGGAATCGGATACTGCAAAACCGGTAGACATGAAAATCTAAAACAAAAACAAAAAAAACCCCTCTGCATAGATACTCACACTGTATATTTATACATTATTATCCTGTTAGATAAGTGGGAAAGCTTATAACCCTTTTGGCAACCAGCTCTCCTGTTAATATGATCTCAACCAGTGTTCATACAATTTGGCTAGCTAAAAGCTATTTAGAATGGCAATAGATTTCTTGTAAATTTAGGCAACCGGTTTTAATTGGGCCATGTTAACAGCAAGAAGAGAAAGACAGCCTCTGGGACAAAACTGAAAGATGAGATGTCAGTGAAAGAGCTTCATCCTGGCATACACCATAGTTTCTCCTCGAGGGTAGTAATTTGAAGTAATGAGTAGTCCTTGTTGAATGACCTTCTACATCTGTTGCACTGCCTATCCAATCTGTAACTCACTTTCCATCAATTGCACTTTTAGTACAATTAACTGTGCCATCAAAAGACCCTGAAAATGAACAGCACACTTTTTGCATATGTTCATAGCTGTTTAGCCCAGGATTGTGAGGTGGCAGAAGTCCATTTAAAACCTTCTGCTTGTGCCAAAGTGCAATTTGTTGATTGAAGAATGTGCATTGATATAGTTGGAAAAGGATGGCATAGCATGCTTGGTATGCTACTGCAGTTCACAGAAAATGATTAGAGATTCGAAAGCATGCTTGAGTCAGCTTGCTGCTGGAGTGCCACCTGGACTATGCATGGCATTCAGAACTAAAAGCCCCTTCACCACCTTAGCATCATGTTAAAAATAAATCTGCTATTCTTCTGCCTACAAAGAGGAAGGACTGCTTTGTTGACCCAAATGTTTTATTTATCCATTTTACTTTGTTTTCATACCTGCGTTGCTACAGTCTAGACTTTTCATTTATAGTACGTTGTTTTTAATGCCACTTGTTACTTTTAATTTTAAAAAACCTAAAATGCCTTGATGTTCCTTATCTAAAATTGTATATTCATTATTCATGACACAGCCTTGCAACAGGAGTAAAAATTTGCTACCGATCTAAGCATATTCAGTATGAATCTAAAATCAAAGAACACTGAGCTTAATGTCATCCAGCAGCTTCAGAAAATCAACAGCAGGTTTTCCATTAATCACAGTAGGTTATCATGATAGCACATAAGGCAGCAATCCTATACACCTTTACCTGGAAGTAAACCTCTCTAGAATTATTTCTGCATAGACATGTATAGGATTGCACTGCAAAAGTATGTGGAATTTTTTAGCCATTAAATTATTATTTTTATGACAGTAACTGGCAGATTATCACATGGCTGGAACAAAAACACTCTATACACCCTCAAATACCTATTGTATAAATTATTGTTTTGATTGTTTGGGGGGGGGGGATCCTGTTCATTGCTTTGGAGTCTTCACCAAAAACCAGTTACGTGTGGAATATTTTATTTGTTCTAAATTGGGAGCCTAGGGAAACTTTTAGAGAGGGATGAGTTTTGAGAATAGTGACTTATCAGCTTGAGCCATTGATAGGAGTTTCATGGCCCCTTGTGCATGGGGAAAGCCTCTCATCTTCCCAGAGGGGAGTGGTTGTGAGTGGGAATCGCTTCCTGCGCTCACAGGGGGGCGTGGCCGGGGGCCCTGTGTCATTGGACTCCTGGGCCCGCGTCATGCCCCCGGCCAGCCAATCTGGCGGACCAGGGGGTGTGGTTTAGCCAGATTTAAACGGCCACGGGCCCATGAGCTCTCCCTTGCTTTTCCAGCTTCCACGGATCACCCGCCCTCCCTCCCTCTAGGTTTTGCTTCACCTATGGACTTCAGTTGGTCACCTTGGTTGTCCAAGGAGCCTGGTAGGAATTTTTTTCACTTGGCAGATTGGCACCAGCCACTTGTTTTTTTTGTCTACCTCGTAGCAAATCGTCACAACTTTGTAAGGTTTGGCAGTTAGGCACTGGAAAATGTGTTGCGTGTTGGAGGAGAGGTTGTGGCCATCACCTACCCCTCCCCTTGAAGGAGGAGGTATTCCATTAAAGGAATCTGGCGGTCGTGGTTCCTGTCCGACGCCCAGGTGGTAGCTAGGGCCATGGCATGACCCTCCGGTGACTCCCGGGGAAATCTTCCAGTTGATTCGCATTAACAAGCTCCCCCTATAGGTTGTTAACCCTTCTGTGACTCCCTGCAGAGCGGGCAGGAGTCAAGTATAGTCTGTTCAGATCCAATGCCTAAGCCAATACCACTCGCATTCTGTAACCAATAAAGTTGTGGCCCTTTTTAGCCCATTAACCTAAAATACTTGTCTTTGTGTGTCTTATTTTATCACCAAGTGGGGGCAGGGCCTTGACTCACAACCTCAGTTTTGTGGTGGCAGGTCTGACATTTTGCAACCTGAGGCAAAGAACAGGATGCTGTCCTCCCACTCCACACATGACCACACAAACTGATTTCCACATTGGCAACTGAACATGGTCTTTCCTTGCACCTTGGAGGAGTCTGTTAACTTGAGGAGCATGGGACTGACATTTTTAATATGTTGTTTTCAAAAAAGGAAATTATTTTTAATCATTGTACTTGGATACATACGTCAGTTTTTTATATGTTTCTTTTTTGAACTGCTTATAGATTGTTTCTATTTAGTGGTATATGTAATAGCTATATAAATAGATAAATTTTTGGCATATCTTAAGAAAGCTTTATCAAATAGTATTAAGTGTTTGATGTCAGATTATTCTTTGCTGTTTTCCATTTATGAAACTATCTTATATAACTGCACTTCAGATTCTTGTATAATGCATTAAACCTAGACAGAGCTCTGACTCACTTTACATGTTTGTGGCCAGAAACATTTCAGAAAATAACTACACACACACTTTTCTAAGTTTGAA
Organism: Podarcis muralis; assembly: GCF_964188315.1. Taxonomy (NCBI): domain Eukaryota; kingdom Metazoa; phylum Chordata; class Lepidosauria; order Squamata; family Lacertidae; genus Podarcis; species Podarcis muralis. The sequence continues at coordinate 41,139,389 of NC_135658.1, forward strand.
GTTATCCCCTTCTAAACATCAAGTCAACCATATAGGGGCATTCAAACCCCTCATAAGATAAAGGAGAATAGAGTGCACTAGCTCCATAAAACATAAAATACAGCTCTTGAGGTGTTTCAGAAGTTGTTCAGATAAGACATGCTTAATGATCTAGGGCATACTACATAATGTTGTATACCACATGTAAATCATGGTTTGGAAAAGAGCTAAGTAAAAATGTGCAGTATGAAATCTTTTTAAAACTGTAGTGGTAGTTAACAGATTTTAAAATCTGCTGTCCAAAATCCACAAGAGTCATTCACAATCTTCATCTTCTTAAAGATTTTTAAAGGAGGAAATCTAGTTTCATGTGAATAAATTATAGTTTACTTTGAAAATAATATAGATCTTGTCCATTTCGTATCACTGAGTGCTGTAGTAAATTGAAATCTGTTAAAAAATAGTAGTTATTTTCAAAAACATGTTTTTATCCTAAGAATGTTTCTGAATAATACTTGTTTTATGTGCTTCAGAACATGTGATGAATCAATAATTCATTATTTATTTGTTGCCTCAGTGAATAGTACAAGATTTATTAAGTTTATTTGTAGGAACACAATGACTCTTAGGCCATTTTTAAATCAGTGAAATGGTAGGAATTTTGTTGGTGATGGTACTTCAGGTGCCAGTGGGTTCATTAAAAATAAGTCATCATAAAGCACACAGAACATAATTTAAAAACATAATGTTTCAACTATTCTGCAAATTTAGGAGCGCATTAATCTCTGAAGATTAATCTCTGCAACATGCTTTGGGGTTTTTCATGGAACTATAATCAAAATTAAAATAAGCAGAAGAAATTTAAAAGAGGAACTTCTAGCCACAAAAAGAGGATTTTAAAATTTATTTTTAAAAGAATATAGAGTATATTATATACTTCAGTAAACTGTAATGGATCTAAGTAGTTTTTAAGATACTATTTGTAAAGGTAAAGTTATTATTTATAAACATAAAATGATTGTGATGGGGCAGGAGTTATGCTTTCCTATCCAAAGCACTTCATACATAACTAGCACTGATTTTTTCCTCGTACTGAAGTTGGTTAGATTAGGGCAATATAATACATTAATTAGTGGTGTTTGAATCTCTGGTCACCTACAGCCACATCTATTTATTTGATTAATTAATTTAAAAGCATTTATAATTGGCCTAAGTATAAGCAGTATGCAATTTTTTTATAAAAAAAAATAGAGCTATGATCTTCTTGTGTGCTATTATGTGTACTACTAAATGGTCAACTATAACACTTTGTACACATCTTATGGGATCTCTGGATTCCTACAGTTAGGTTGTCATACAGTACCCTCCAACATTTCTCCAATGAAAATAGGGACGTTCCATTCCTTAATGATAGTTTTACTATTTACACCCCACACATCTTACTGGGTTGCCCCAGCCACTCTGGGCAGCTTTCAACATGTATAAAAACATTTTAAAAATCAACATTAAAACAAACTGCCCTCTACAGGATTGCCTTCAGACAGCTCGGGGGTTGGATAACTCCATACTCTTCAACATTTCTCCAATGAAAATGGGGACATTCTAAGGAAAAGTGGAACAATTCAGGATCAAATTAGAAACCGGGATGGCTTCTCTAAATCAGGGACGTCCCTGCAAAATAGGAACACTTTGAGGTTCTGGGTTGTGCACCTACACAAAGCATTTATCAAATGCTTCTAGAGCATAAGCTTGGGGAAGGTGTTCCTGGTTCATCCCTTAGAGAGGGAGGACTTTGGATAAGGCTCTGAAGCTGAGCTGGGACCAGAGCACGCCAGGCACTTCTGTCTTCCACTGCCTCCCGCAGTTTGGTCAAACTCATGCTGGTAGCTTCAAGAACACTATCCAACCATCTTGTCCTCTGTCGTCCCCTTCTCCTTGTGCCCTCCATCTTTCCCAACATCAGGGTCTTTTCCATGGAGTCTTCTCTTCTCATGAGGTGGCCAAAGTATTGGAGCCTCAGCTTCACGATCTGTCCTTCCAGTGAGCACTCAGGGCTGATTTCCTTAAGAATGGATAGGTTTGATCTTTTAAAAAAAAAAAAAAATTAACCAACCCAATCACATCAAATCACATAAATTCCAAATTACAAAGCCGAATTTTAAATTTCTGTTGGGGGTACCCATATTTCAAGTTCCGAAGGGGATCCAATCATCTTCTTACTGCAGCTTTAATGTCCACAAATCTGTCCATATGATGTTCACAGTGCTATCCAGTCCTTCTTGTTGTTTTCCACATCTCTTCTTATTATTTTCATATATTTTTCCTTTCTCTTTGTGACCTCTGATGGTCTCCACAAGCGGGTTAAGAAAAATTGTAATCCTGTGTGGATATTTTTATTCATCCAAGAGCCATATCCAGACGGTTTCCGTATAGCAAATAAAAACAGTCTTATCGCCATTAATCTTTACAGGTCTGTCGTCTTTTTCCAACCTCCGAGGAGGTTCGCCAGGAATGCAGTCTGATAACAAATCCATTCTTCCTCCCGGTTGTAAATCCTTCAACAAAACCTGCCAACATGGCGGCTCTGTTTTTATTGCTCTGTTTTTGTTTTTATTGCTGCATCATTCCAAAAGCTCTTAATCTTTACTCGATCTCCATAAAACATACTTTTGGTTAAAGTTCATTTCCACACAGTCCTTAAACATCCTGCTTAGGTCAGTTAACCGACGGTTCTAACATGCAGAGGGATTCTTGGTTAATCACATAGAAGAAAAGAAGAAAAGTTCCCCCCCATCCAGTCCCGCTGCCGACATACCCAGCCTTTGATGTATCTTCTTCATGAAATATTCCTGTTGATCCAACCCGTTGCTCTTCTTTCACAGAGGTCCCTTCAATTAACATTCTTCACTCCCCTTCTTCACTTGAAATATGTGCATTTGCTTCTTTCTAATTGTTTATTTCCAATTTGCTACAGCGTCCAGGAGAACCGGAGTCCACACAAGGGCATTCTGCCTAGTACCCTCACCTCCTTCTTTCGAATCCGGAGGTGATTTATGGGCATAGCAGGCAAGGGCAGTGTTCCCCATTCCCTTGGGGCAACAAGGGAGGCTGCCTACTCCCATAACAGCCTCTTAATTACCTCGTGTGGGCCGGAGAGATGGTATTGTCGGCCATCTTCCAATGTGCCCCCAGTGGCCCCCGATAGGTTTGATCTTCTTGCAGTCCATGGGACTCTCAAGAGTCTCCTCCAGCACCATAATTCAAAAGCATCAATTCTTCGGCAATCAGCCTTCTTTATGGTCCAGCTTTCACTTCCATACATCACTACTGGGAAAACCATAGCTTTTACTATACGGACCTTTGTTGGCAAGGTGATGTCTCTACTTTTCAAGATGCTGTCTAGGTTTGTCAATTCTTTTCTCCCAAGAAGCAGGCATCTTTTAATTTCATGGCTGCTGTCACTATCTGCAGTGATCATGGAGCCCAAGAAAGTAAAATCTCTCACTGCCTCCATTTCTTCCCCTTCTATTTGCCAGGAGGTGATGGGACCAGTGACCATGATCTTTGATTTTTGATGTTGACCTTCAGACCATATTTTGCGCTCTCCTCTTTCACCCTCAATAAAAGGTTCTTTAATTCCTCCTCACTTTCTGCCATCAAGGTTCTGTCATCTGCATATCTGAGGTTGTTGATATTTCTTCCGGCAATCTTAATTCCGGCTAGGGATTCATCCAGCCCAGCCTTTCGCATGATGAATTCTGCATATAAGTTAAATAAGCAGGGAGACAATATACAGCCTTGCCATACTCCTTTCCCAATTTTGAACCAATCAGTTGTTCCATATCCAGTTCTAACTGTAGCTTCTTGTCCCACATAGAGATTTCTCAGCAGACAGATGAGGTGATCAGGCACTCCCATTTTTTCAAGAACTTGCCATGGTTTGCTGTGGTCGACACAGTCAAAGGCTTTTGCATAGTCAATGAAGCAGAAGTAGATGACTTTCTGGAATTCTCTAGCTTTCTCCATAATCCAGCGCATGTTTGCAATTTAGTCTCTGGTTCCTTTGCCTCTTCTATATTTTCATCTTAAAGCTTAATTTTACTAATAAGTTTATCTTTCCCTTTCTACCACCTTGTGTGTGTTTCTTAAACAAATACTCTGTTTCTCCCTTCCCTATGATTTAGATGCATGCTGGTCATCTTTATAAAATGCCCTGACTGCACAAGCAACATGCCAGTATATCCATATTATGTTTTTATATGTGTTGGAAGCCACCTGGAGCGGTTGGGGCAGCTCAGCCTGATGGGTGGGGCATAAATAATAAATTTATTATTACATTGTGATTATGAATGGCAGCATTGTTTCCTTTGTTTGGGTAAGGAGCTAATATTGAGTGTTTCCTTCCCCCATTCCAAAACAACACCAAGTAAGCCTGCCAAAATGCTTTACCAAAGGTCTTAAGACAGATTACATGAAATTTAAAAATGAAGTACTTAAAAATCACAGTAAATTCAACAAAACAGCAGGGCTCAAAAGCAGAGGTTAATGGAAAAACAGCACCTCCCCACCCCACCCAAAATCTGGGTAAAAAGGTGCAAATTGACTTGCCAATTAAAAGTATAAAATGTCAACACAAGCTGCACTTTCTATGGGAGCATATTTTGCATCTTAGGAGATACAGTTCAACCAAATATATGAATGTTCTGTGCCATAGTGATAAGGGCACAAGGAAAAAATGCTCATTAAAGAGTTAAAAAATGAAAATAAATAAATCAAAAGTTAGGGCAGGCTACTACACTCCTTATCCAATGATTCAAGAGATTGTGTAGGTTGTGAAAATGACCTCTTGCCTGAAATAACAGTATACCTAAAATATTTCCTGCTTTGTCCCATTGAGACCATTTCTAATCAAGCTTTATTATCTATTAGTCCCTATGATTCTGTGCCAATTATGCTGTCAGCAAAACACTGAGTGTTTCCAAATATGCTGCAGCCACTGGTAACTGAAAGCCAGGCTCTGATGTGTTTGTTTTACATAGACTATGTTTCCAGCCTCCAAGTGCTAACATCTGATAAGTGTATTCATTAATCACTATTCCTTCACAGGTTTTTTTCACATTGTAATCCATCTTGAGCATGGTTTGAACACGGTTGGAAAGGCGGCATGCAAATAAAATTATGTGTGTAGGAAATCTGCAGTGCAAGTCTATGCTTTTACTCAGAAGTATGCTGTACAGAGCTCAATAGGACTAACTCCCATGTATGTGTGCATAGTGGGGAACCTCTGTGGGCCTCTTTCATTCAGCCACACCCTCTGTTCTTTAGCCCCACCCCCTACAGAAATCTTTATAAAATAAATATTTATCTTTATTTATCTTTATAAAATATAAAATAAAATAAAATCTTTATAAAATAAAATAAAAAGCTTCCATTGGTGCTTAACTGCTGTGAGTGAATGATGGGGGAGAGGGCTGAAGAGAGTTAACCTTCCTTCCCCTGAAAATCACTCCCCATTAAGCTTTCGGTTAAGCTCCCAATTGCTAGATGCAAAGGCTTTAAAAACTAACCTGTTAAGTTCACACATATTCAATGCAAATAGATCATATAACACCAGTTCTGTTGCAGGTACACTGGCTACCTGCATATTTCTGAGCCCAAGTGCTGGCCTTTGTGTATAAAGCTGTTTGTTATTTGGGATCCAATATCTTCTGGTACACCTCTCCTAATATGAACCTACCCAGACCATTAGCTCTTGATCTGAGGCCATTCTCCAGGTGCCTTCTTTGAGGATGGCTCAGAGGATGATAGCAAGGGGTGGGGAGGGGCTTTTGAGTTCCTCCCCATCTGTGGAAACTCTGCTCAGTGATGTCTGTCCGGTGTCTTCACTGACATATATTTGCTGCCAGGTAAAAACTTAGTACCTCTCCCCCACCCCCAAAGCTTTTGTTGCACGACTACAGTGATGATGTTTTTGTTAGTATGCTGCCAAAGTTGTTATCAGTTGGGGGGCAGCATTGCTCTGTATATTTTTAATGAACTGCATGGTGTTTTGTATGAATATGTCCAAATTATGTAATTATGTGTAATAATAAATTTATCTAGCTGTGCATAAATAAAAGTCCCCTTACAACAAAATATTAAAAACACAATGTGCAATAATAATTAAAAACAAACAAACAATGTCTAGAAACAGCTTCCTAGCATAGAGGTAACATGAAATAATTTACAGGCCAGATTTAAAATCCAGTTAAAAGGCCTACTATTTATTATTATTTTTATTATTATTATAAATGAACACCTTCATGATTTATCCTAGGATGAAATATGCATTCAATTAAATCCAGTAGTATGGATCCTTTGGCTTGTTGATCCAGAGATTTGTATATATTCACATGTAAGTGTCAGTGCTGGTTCAGCTGCAGGTCAGCATGGAGACTCAGAGACGAGCAGTAAAGTTAATTATTTACAGTATTCAAGAAAGCAGTATATAAGCAGAGAAACCTCCATGTAAGACTGGCCTCCAATAACACAGTTGCCAGGACTGACTATTTGACTATAATTCGGTATTTGAACAATTGGTATTAATAATTGTATTATAAATTGGTATTGTTATAATGAGGTTTTATTGGACTGTAATCGAAAACTAATGAAAATTATTTTAAAAAGAGGACTGGTGACCTGTGCTTCCTACTTCTCCCTCAGTCTTCTTCCCAGCCTAATATCTCCCAAGCAGCCTTAAGCTGCACCTAGAATCATAGAGTTGGAATAGACCACAAGGGCCATCGAGTCCAACCCCCTGCCAAGCAGGAAACACCATCAGAGCACTCCTGACATATGGTTGTCAAGCCTCTGCTTAAAGACCTCCAAAGAAGGAGACTCCACCACACTCCTTGGCAGCAAATTCCACTGTCGAACAGCTCTTACTGTCAGGAAGTTCTTCCTAATGTTTAGGTGGAATCTTCTTTCTTGTAGTTTGGATCCATTTCTCCTTGTCCGCTTCTCTGGAGCAGCAGAAAACAACCTTTCTCCCTCCTCTATATGACATCCTTTTATATATTTGAACATGGCTATCATATCACCTCTTAACCTCCTCTTCTCCAGGCTAAATGATGCCCAGCTCCCTTAGCCGTTCCTCATAAGGCATCGTTTCCAGGCCTTTGACCATTTTGGTTGCCCTCCTCTGGACACGTTCCAGTTTGTCAGTGTCCTTCTTGAACTGTGGTGCCCAGAACTGGACACAGTACTCCAGGTGAGGTCTGACCAGAGCAGAATACAGTGGCACCTGGGAGGAACTATCTGTGCCCTTTGTTCTGCTGCAAGCAAGGTTCTTCAAGGCCTTGGAGACGGGGGGGGGGGGGTGACTTGCTACAGCAGGAGGCAAGCTCCATGGATGCTTCTGCCACTTCTGGCCCCTCCTTCCCGACTTCATGTCCAGAGTCTGAATTGCTTCCTGCCTCTGGTTCATCTCAGACCCCTCAAGTGTCTCAATTTAATTAGGGAATCTTGAATTTACAGAAGCTCCCCAGCTTCTGATACCAATCTGGGATGCCCCCGTTTTCCCGGATGCTGCTCTAGACTGTGTGGCATCTCCCAACGCGGCGAGGCCTGGAGTGACCTTCTGGAGGCCACTCTAGGCCGTGTGGCGTCTGGAGATGCAGCGTCTCATGAGCAGGAGGCTGAAGACAGCAAGGTAAGAGGGGGGGAAGAAGGGAGAGGGCAAGGAAGGGGGTCAGTGGCAGGGAGGGGGCGAACAACTGTTGTTTCTTCAACATTCAACCATTCTACCACTTCTTCATCCTCTGACCTGTGCTCAGTGTCCCACCAACTCCCCTGGCTCTGAGCCTTCCTCCTCTGTGGCTTTCCTAGGGGACTCTCCAGCTGGCACCTTCCACAACTCCTCATCACCCAGCCCTGACAGTAAGGCCCATTCATTTCTCTGTGGAACACAATTCCATTGAAACGAATAGAAAAACATGTCAAGCAGAGGAGTTCCATGCGTGCACTGGAGCTTCTGTGCCTGGAACAGATTGTCAGCATGTGTATCACTGTGTTCCAGTATTTTGTGTCCCGTTGCTAAGAATATAATGGTTTTCTTTTTCTGTCTTTCTATTACTTCTCCTTGCAGACTTTATAAAAATAACAAATGAAATAAATAGTTTTGCAGCAGTGAATTGAAATAGCATTTTTCTCAAGTCTAGTCTGTGAATGACCTTAGACTCTATTTATTGCTATATATGAGATAACGTTATACTTACTGTCAAACTTCATAGCCATTGTAATCCAGTTATAGAAATAAAGGTTGAGGCATTTCTTATAAGAATAATAGTATTTTCTGGCAGCACTGAAAGTACACATTTCTGCTGAAAACCTCAATTGCAAAGTTAGAGTGCATGAAGTTATGTAACACATTTTATAATTAACAGTGTTTGGTAATATTTATTTCTGCCAACAATTTACCTTTCTTCTTCACCTGACCATATGCTCTTAACAAGGAAACAAGTTGTCCCCCTGCCCAGCTGCCTCCTCTCTTTTCTGTGCAGTTTACTTATGTACCTTTCAGTTGTTATCATTGGTTTTGAGATGATCATCTGAAAATAGAAATAGGACATTATTGTACCATGTGTAAGGTGCACAATCACTGGACTAGAAGAAGCACTTCTTATATTTTCAGCCTGATTCCTATCAAACGTGGTGTTATTTTTTTGACCAATGGATATGTTTAAAATTATAGTGTTGGACCAGAAATAAAGTCTTTTAGTGTTATGGTTTAGAAAAAGGATCGTAGAAGCCAGGAAATAAATAATCAGGAACTTCCTACCTGGGAATAAAGTCATTTTTAAAAACTTGGTGACTGGCCATAACATACAAAACATCAAGGATTTCAGTTTAACATTTTTCTTACTGCATGGTGATATAAAAAACCTGACTTGCCAAAACTATGGTAGAAAAATGACCATACCACTTTGGAATCTCTTCAGAAAACTCACTTTTGTCTCAAATCATCCTGCAATGATTGCCAAAGTATTACAGTACAGCATACATAACACTTGCTATAGAGATGCCATCAAAAATAGCCTTCCTTGCTGCAAAGTCTGAAAACATGGTCTGACAACCTAGTTTTTTGCATACTGTGTCTCTTTGCCCCAGCTCCACATTCCTGAATATAAAGACTTGCAACATGATAACCCAGATTTATAAGGTAGTGTTTTCAATCATTATTTTGAAAATGGACTGAGGATTAGTTGCCACAGAAAAGCTGTATTTGATGGTATTGCCATGGTAAATTATGATTGGCTGAATCCACACTTGCTTTCCATAAGACTGAGTATCAACTTGGATGTCCTTTTTCTGGTGAACAGTGCATATGTGGTCTGCCATTAGATCCTGATTGTGGCTGGGTGATTCAATTCATTTTTGGAAGGTTTCTGGTGCGTTGCCTAGTTGGGTCTTTGTCTGCGGTGAATTCCACAAGTGATCTTTCCAGGAAAAAAACAGGCAAGAAAAAATGTTTTGTGTATGGAAAACAGTCCCTGATATTGAATCCATCAATTACCCCCATCCCTATAATAGAACAACTGAAAAGGTCAGTATAAAAAAAAATGCAGTTTCAAACCAAAGCAGTCAGGGGTCTTCAAGTTCCTCTAAAGCAGGACTGAGGTCACATCAAGGACTGCAGACCTTCAGTGGCACTTCATAGGGAGAACAATTTTGCTGCAGTTGTGTATTCATGGCATTGCCACGGTGGACATAGTTTTGCTCAATAAATAGGACAGAATGAAGGAAGCTTGATGGATCTAATAGTAAAGAAGCCCTAAGAGATGTCAACATTTGAGGAATAGGAACAGTGAAAAGGTATGGGCGAAGTATCAGATGGGTCCAGGAGGGTTAGCTGTACTAGCTCATTGGACCAAAAGGGTCTAGATTTGCTAAGTATTGCTTCTTTAAATATATTGTATTTTGCAATACAGATACATAGAAAGTTGTCCTATACTAAGTTAGACCATTGGTCAATTTAACTCAGTGTTTTCTACACTGACTGACAACTTCTCTCCTCTGACCTAGAGTAAGTGCCACAGAACAAAGTAGGTTTTACTTTTGAATAAGCATACATAGGCTGTGCTGTAAAATCATCCTGGATTTGATGGGTGCAGGTTTGGGGAGTGAACTGAGTATTTAGTGAAAGTTTTCAATTAAGCTAAGAACAATCTGAGTCCTTTGTTTGCACGTCTATATATTTTAGCTATATTGCTTGGGGAAATTCTTATAGCATCATGGAATGGATGGCGGATTTGGATTTATGTATAATGAAAAAGGAGAAAACATTGCAGGTTTAAAAAAATTTGTTTAAAGGCACTCTGATAGACCTATAATTAAAAATATTTTAAGTGGCCTGTTGGCCATTTGTAGGGTGGAGCAAAGGAATTCAGTGTCAGACTTTTGGGAGTTAGCTAGATTTCCTTGTGCTGTGGGTGGGATTGGTGATGGATGTGTGAATGTTAATTGGGTAGGATAGTTCTCTGTTTTATGTGTGTGATGATCATGCCTGTCCAACCTGTATGTTGTAAAGGATCAGATATAGACACCATAGGTTTCTTTCCACTGTTTTTTCTACTTAAAAGACAGCTCTGAACTTCCCACCACTTGAGGCAGGCGGAGCGGGAAAAATCACTAACCATATCTCATTCCCCTCCTTGACAGAATAATTGGTTTGATGGATAAAGGGAATGCAGTGCATATAATGTGACTTTGGCAAGGCCTTTGACAATTCCAGATGGCATTCTCAAAAGTAATTGGAGAACTGTGTGTTGGCAGATGGCTATAGCAAGGTAACAAATTCCAGAGGGGTAGCCGTGTTAGTCTGTCGCAGCAAAAACAACAAAGAGTCTTGTGGCGCCTTAAAGATTAATAGATTTATTGGGGCATAAGCAAGTGCCCACTTCATCAAGGGAACAAAGTAGCATCCTCACTTGAAAGATATATAGAGAAACATACATACATACATACATCATACATACATACATACATACATACAGCAGCAAGCAAGCAAGCAAGCAAGCAAATAAAACTGCAAACAGGGGAGCTATTGGGTAGCCATGGGTGTGTGATGCTTCTGTGTAGATCCCAAATGGATGCAAAATAAGACAGAGTAATTAGTATTTTTCGCTCTATAACACGCACCCGACCATAACACGCATGTAGTTTTTAGAGGAGGAAAATCCGTAGGCATGCCACCCGTAGGCATTCCCTCCATAACACGCACAGACATTTCCCCTTACTTTTTAGGAGGAAAAAAGTGAGTGTTATGGTGCAAAAAATACGGTAAATCGCAACAACATATACAGTAAAATCATGCTAGATATGCTATGCTTATGCTAATTCAGCACATGTAGAGGGAAAGAAATCAAGAGATACATTAAATCTGAATTGAATAGAGCCTTCCCTTGAAACCTTTTTGTTGAATAGTGGTGACTTGAGGTCAGGATCATTGTGTCCTAATTTCTTCCACTAATTTCTGAATGCTGGCATTTTTATTTTGGATACGTGTCCTTTTATTCTTTTGCATAGACAATGAACTCTTTATTCTTTGCAAACAGCATAAAACGCCTGTAAATTGTATTATGTAGTAACTCGTTGTAGGATAAGCATAGGAATAAGCCTGTGATTATGGTTTTAGGTCTGGAAATATTGTCTGACTATATAGGAACACAAAGGTGCTGCTGGCTAGTAACTTTTAGATTTACAAGCTGCTGGTAAGCAAGGACAAAATAGCCAATATCAAGGTAGAATATTGCACCCAATGAGTTCTCATTCACTGTTATTGTACAATCTCTAGCAACACCTGGTGCCTACACAAAGGTAGAATGTGGGGTAGGTCTATATGGGAACACAAGCTCTGTCAACTATCTAGGTCCTAAGTTTTGTAGGATCTTGTATGAAAATACAGAATTCTTGAACTTGGCTCAGCAGCACATAGGCAGTCTGTGCAATTGTTCTAGTATCTGTGTAATGTGCTTCCAGAAGGCTGCCCCACGGAGCAGATATGCCACAGGATTCTGTTCCGTACCAGCCGCAGCTTCCAGACCTGGGTCAGAAGCCTCATGTGGTCTCAGGAAACTTTTTCACATCTCCTATAAGTCATGCTACTTTTTATATGCCCTTTGTCACATCGAAAATGAGTATAAAGTATGAACAGATGATATTTACTTCAACATTTGACCAATTTCCAAAAGGAATGGTGTCTATTAATTTAAATTGTGATAATAAACTTTCTCTGGGCATTGAATACAGTAGTACAGAAACTTGTTGGATCACACGTCTGTTTCTGGAGGGAATCCTGTTTGAACAATTAACTTCTTAATGTGTTATTCTGCACTATCTTCTCCATGTTCCACCCAGTCTCTTGAAAACACCAGTGTGATCTGCTGGCTATGTCCTTTGGACACCACCCCAAATTACCTCCTTGTGATAGTCTAAATATGTTGCATTGTCTTTAACCCATAGTTATCCTTTTCCTTTTCAGCACCCTCCTTGATAGGTATGGTCAGGAAGGACTGGGCTTCCCAAAACAGCATTGCCCTCTCATGGCAAGACCCTGATTTTCCTAATGGAGCCATTCTGGACTACGAGATCAAGTACTATGAGAAAGTAGGTCTTGACTTAAATGAAATAAAACCCTCAAAGCATCTTGTTTTTAACATTGTCCTTTTTTTGTAGATCAACATACAGTATAGCCTGCAGTTTTATAGATAGATTTCTTGTCACCTTGTTTGAATGAGCTAGAGCTCATTTATGTGGCCTACTGTTGGCCCAGTACCTTGTCAAACTGAATTTTGGACACAGTGAAGTAGCTGTAGACATATTTTGCCATCAGTTTGTGCTGCGGTTGGCTACTCAGTCACAGTGTAGCAGTTTGCTCATGTGTGATCTAAATGTTTGGTGAAATTTTCACATGAGTACTTCCATCGCAGACAAAAGGTCATTGAAAGAAGCGCTGGAAAAAGAAATAACAGCCTGCCAGGATAAAAGTACTAATATGATCAGAGCATTACTTTAATATGCACCTTTTTGCCTTAATAAGCATAATTAACATGACTTGTTTTTAATGCCTATTAATTCTGGACAATAGTAAACAAGTTAATGACATTTCAGCAGCTTGATGCTGATGGTTATGAACACTAATAAATATGTGTAACCTGCTTTCATAGTGTCTTTTTGTATGCAAACTGCTAAGATGTAAGTTAGATGGTATACTGTTGAGATAGTATATGACAAACATTCTGGTAAAGATAATAGCAGATTATTAATGTTTATGTTACCACATTTTAGTGCACAGAACAGGTTATTCCCTGATGATGAAATTAATTAGAAAAAACACCCCTTATGTGAATGGAGCTTGATGTACACTGTCCCTGCACACTTTTGTGTTATGACCTTTGTGCACAACCACAAATTGCAACTACACTTTACTAAACCAAGCATCCTTTGGGATAAGTCCATAGTACCCATTAAAAAAATGTTAATATTATGCCTACAAGCAAATTATCATTTGCAGATTATATCCCAACAGAAAATAACAGTGGAAATGATTATCAGAATTGCTGATCTTTAGAAGTGCCCGATTGATATCCAATGCTATGTTAAAATGCTGACCTTTCTACAACAAAACCAGTCATGTAATGACTGCTTAGATCGGAACAGAACATGCTCTGAATATTTTCTTAAGGCAGATGCACACTGGAGGGTCATGAGGACCAAGTCTGGTATGATTCTCTTAGTTCTAACTAAGGCTGAATACTTTCGGTAGGGTTCCCCTCCCCCCATAGAAGTGGATCTCTTCCCTCCCCCATCCCACCAATGTCTCCAACAAACCAGTTTGGATATATTTGTATTGCTTCAAATTCCTGCAATAGCTATTTAACCAATGGGACTAAATTAATATTTGTGTACAGCAAGGGTAATGTTGCCCCTGTTATACACATTAATCTCTATGAAAACTGTTAGCCCCCAGTTTAAGTGTGTTATTTTTAATTTTTATTTTTACCTTATGCAATGTTCCCTTTTTAGGAGGAAATGAAATTAGAATAAATATTAAAAACGTTCCTAAACATCACAAATATCTCTTGTAGTGTGTCTTTTAAAATAAAAAGAACAATGTTGTTCTTGGAGGAAAGAGGGGACATTGCAGGGGATGGGTTTCTATTCTAATCTATGTTAATGCAAGGAAGTTCATGGAATGAAATTTACCTTCTCCACCCCAATTCAGGAGGGTCCCAATCCTCCATTGAGGCTGGGGGGGGGGGGGCAAAGGCTGTTGAGGAAAGTTCAGAAAACTTACCTTCCGTGAACTTCAAGTTAACTTCTCTTAGAATCCAAGCCATTTATCTTTTTGACTCAAAACCATCCTTGCCTCAAAATCATAGTGTGTAGACTATCTTCATTTTCTGCAGGCCTTACTAATGATTTTAAAGTGTCCTTTCTCCCTGCTCTTGTCAGAGCAGTTGAGTTAACAACCTATTATTATGTATTCCTTACTGAGCAGTTAATAGCTTTATAGTCTTTTGCAGGAATACACCTGCTGCTCATAAAAACATTTATGTTATAGTGGATATTTGACTCAGTTGATACATCTTGTGTTTGCAGTGACCTTGTGCAAACAGTGCTCATCTTAATAACAGTCCTGAGTGTAAAATATTTCTAAGTAAAATTGCCATGTATTTCATCATAGGCAGGGTGTGTGATGCCTGTTCAACCATATATCAAATTAGCAGTGGTACATTTATAATTGAGGAGATACTTTCATATAAATATATGATTTCACAACTGTATTTAAGTGGATTTGCTACACTTTAGTACACCAAAGTCTGCCCCCACCCCTCATGTGTTGCTGTGTGGACATGCATGGGAGCATTTTGTAGTAATGAAAATAATTGGAAATTTCTACTATTCCCTGTTTTGATTATGTATGTGACAAAAAGCCTAGAAAAAATATAAATGGGGGTTTGGATACAAAAACCTGTGTGTGGAAGGAAACTGTGAGCTCTGTTCCGTGAACTGTTGGGTTATCCAGAGGGAGGCCTCTTGCCCTGCAGTGTCAGATTATTTATATAAGAGACGTCGTAAATATGGGAGCTAAAAACAAGTGGGCTTTTGAAAGGTCCTAAGAGGCAAAGAGAGTTTTGCACAAAGAATTGTGCAAATGAAAGAACTTCTCTGGAATGGAAACATTTATTTTTCTATGTTAGAAGCAACCCTTCCACACACAAAAAGACATTTCCTCTCATGGAAGTGCACCATTGGATCCAAGGCAAAAAAACCACAGCAGGCTTTGACACATTCAAGGAATATGTGAGCCCACCTTAACACCCCTCCCCCCCCAAAAAAAAAATCAGTGTAGAATTTTACAGACTTATACTGATCTCAGGGTAGTTAACAATTATCATGGTGTCACTCAAAAAAATTATATTAGGAATGTGAAGGTTAAAATTGTTACAGCTGTTACACTGGTGCAGGGACAGAAAGTGGCAGTGTCTCTCTTTCCCCCCAGTCTTTCCCATTATATCTAAAGTAGGACCGAATGCATCTCACTCATTGTGAAATGTGTAACACCCAGATGCCTATAACTCTGACACATCTGTCTGTGGGAGAGATATCCAAATTGTGATTTCAAATGTAATGCAGGAAACAGCCAGGTCACTCACATTCCCTCCTATCCCTATAGCTCCGTGTAATGCTTAAGTTGCTACATGAATAGCACATGCACCCCTTTATAACTGCCTAGTGACCAAATACCTTGTGTTTTGGCTAGCTCTGTATTCCATAAACACATAACTGACCTGCAGTGAAATAATTCAATAATAATAAACCAAAGAGATCACATGTAAGTTGAAGCAAGTGGACAAGACACTAAACTGCCTGTAATCAAAAGTGTAAGCAGAAGCTTCCAGTCTTCTCCTTGCAGGCTACCAGGGGAGAGGTATGGGAGCGACAGGGCTCACACAGGTTTGTTCTTGTAATGCTAAATCATGGTTTAGCATTATATCGGAACTCATTAATTGAGGACTGTCAGAGAGATGGAAGGAAGGTGGATTTTTTGAGTGCTTGGCTATGGCTGCTGGGGGATGGATAATGGTACATGTCCCTTGCTGAGTATGTGTATATACATATGAATAAATACATCCCAGTAATCTTACTTCTCCTTCATGGATCACTGCCTTGCCGTGGCGAAGGGGCTTGAATAACTCAGAGAAGCTATGAGCTATGCCGTGCAGGGCCACCCAAGATGGACAGGTCATAGTGGAGAGTTTTGACCAAACGTGATCCACCTGGAGCAGGACCTGGCAAGCCACTCCAGTATCCCTGCCAAGAAAACTCCATGGACAAAGACAACAGGCATATAAAAGTTATGACACTGGAAGATGAGCCCCTCAGGTCGGAAGGTGTCCAACATGCTACTGGGGAAGAGCGGAGGACAAGTACAAGTAGATCCAGAGCTGATGAAGCGGCTGGGCCAAAGCCGAAAGGACACTCAGTTGCGGATATGCATGGAAGCGAAAGGAAAGTCCAATGCTGTAAAGAAAAGTATTGCATAGGAACCTGGAATGTAAGAACCATGAACCTGGGTAAGTTATAGTGATGTATGGAAGTGAGAGCTGGACCATAAAGAAGGCTGATCGCCGAAGAATTGATGCTTTTGAATTATGGTGCTGGAGGAGACTCTTGAGAGTCCCATGGACTGCAAGAAGATCAAACGCATCCATTCTTAAGGAAATCAGACCTGAGTGCTCACTGGAAGGACAGATCGTGAAGTTGAGGCTCCAATACTTTGGCCATCTCATGAGAAGAGAAGACTCCCTGGAAAAGACCCTGATGTTGGGAAAGATGGAGGGCACAAGGAAAAGGGGACGACAGAGGATGAGATGGTTGGATAGTGTTCTCGAAGCTACAAACATGAGCCTGACCAAACTGCGGGAGGCGGTGGAAGACAGGAGTGCCTGGCGTGCTCTGGTCCATGGGGTCACGAAGAGTCGGACACGACTAAACGACTAAACAACAACAATCTTACTTATTGTTTTTGTGTTATAGAAGGCTGGATCATTCTATTCTGGTCCAGTATTTAGGAAAATTGGACCACAACCATAAAGCTTTTCACTTTGCAAAAATCTAATTTTAAATTCTGCTTCTGTGAATGTGCTTTGGAAACTGAAGCTTTCCCCCCAATACCCCCCCCAACCTATTTAGCTCCATAATTTCCAGAACTACTACTTCTTGCCTTTAGTTCTTCTTTCTCCCATGGTGGGGCGGGGTATCCTAGCAAGAAAAGAATGTCAATAATACTACAGCAGTCAACTTACTTGGTACTGTGAGCTGCACCCAAAATGTATCATGTTCATGCAGCAGAACTAATTTGCAGAACCTACTTGCATATGGTTACCATAATCTACATGCCTTTTTTTAAATATGTGGATAGCAAACTAAAATAGACAGGCATTGTAGGTATTTCTTCTGTAATGTTCAGAAATTGTTAAGATATTTAATACTATTACCCAGGTGTGAACATCCTCTTTTGGGGCAAGGTGCTCAAGAAGGTGAGCTTTGAGCATGCTTGGAGGAAACTGATTACTAGGATCCATTCCATTCTGTCTTCAGGCCTGACCATAACAGTGAAACTGCCTTGTACAGGCTAGCTGGTAACATTTGTCAGGAGAAAGGAAGAGTGTGATCCTACTTAATATCCTTGATCTCTCAACAGCCTTTGATGCTGTTGACCACAGCATCCTTCTGGAGGCCCTGTGGGAGGTTGACGCTTGGGGCACTATGCTTCAGTGGCTCTGTTCTTATCTTGAGGGCTGTTTCCACAAAGTACTTACGGGAGGCTATGGTTTGGCACCATGGGAGCTGTCCTGTGGTGTCCCACAGGGTTCCATCTTGTCCCCCATACTATTTAACACCTATATGAAGCCACTGGGAGCTGTCCTCAGGAGATTTGGCATCATCAATATGCAAGTGACACCTAGCTCTAGCTTTCTGTTTCATCTGACTCCAGAGAGGCAATTGAGATGCTACACTGGTGCTTGGAGGCAGTTATGGGCTGGATGTGTGCTAATAAATTGAAGCTGAATCCCAAAAAGGCAGAGGTGTTATGTGTCCAGAGTTTTCACATCCAGGAGGTGGGGAAATTGCCTGTTCTGGAAGAGATTGCATTCCCTTGGAAGGTTTGCGGTTTGGTGTGCTCCTGGATTCAACACTATCACTAGAGGCTCATGTGGCCTCAGTGACTAGGAGTGCCTTTTTCAAGCTCTGGCTTGTTCACCAGCTCCAGCCATTGTACTCCATGCTCTGGGAACTTCCAGATTAGATGAGTCGATGTGCTCTAACTGAGGCTGCCCTTGCGGTATCTTAGAAACTTCAACTTCTCCAAAATGCAGCAGCCAGATGATCGGCTGTATTTCCTTTTAGAACTCAAATAGCCCCTGTTTTGAAACAGCTGCAGTGGCTACCAGTTGTTGTTTTCTAAGCCCAAACAAGGTGTTCATTTTACTGTTTAAAGCCTTAAAGACAGTGCGTTTTTCTAGAAAAAGGGGTGCTGGAACTCACCATTAACACCTCCCTTCTTCTTTTAGAATGGCAATGGCGCCCACCTGAGAGCTGCCGGAACTGAGTTCCAGTGAGTTCCCCCTGCCTAAAGACCACCGCCTTCCCCACAGACCCTCTCAAGTATTAAGGTTAGCAGAGGGGGCCCACCCTCAGAGGCTCAGAAGGTGGTGGTCTTGAGAGGGTATTCTCTGTGGCAGCTTTATGGAATTCCCTCTCTGCTGTACAATACCCTGACCTTTGATACCTGGGATGTATATTTTAAATTCTCTCTGGGACCTTATACTTAAGGGTGGGTTATAAAATTATTATTATTATTATTATTATTATTATTATTATTATTATTATTATTACATTCCTTCCTTGTTTGCTTCCTATTATTTTATTATCACATTTTCAAACTTACCTTTTCAGTTTCATAGTTTACCGCCCAATCCTATCCCTGGCTGCACTGCAACAGTTATAGAGCAAACCTAGCATCCTATGTGAGGGCAGTGGCAGAATTTGCTGGCACAAGATCATGCTAGCATTAGAAGGCCAGTTTCTCAATGGGACTGCTAATTGCTCTACCTTTCTTACGAGTCCCTTGCTGTCTTGGAAAGGCGCTTGCATGGCACTCCTGCTGTACAAAAATATATACTGGAGCAGCAGTGCTGGATGAGAAGGACTAGTTTCTAGCACCAGAGCAAGGGGAAGAGAAAATTCCTTGCACTGGTCCTGACAGCCCAAGTCTGGTCTTTTGCTCTGCTGCTGTTATGTAGGATTAGGCTCCTGTAAACGTGTTTTCAGATGAAAGATGGCAAAATCTAAATACTAATACACACAACTACAGGCACTGAATTCCTGAATTCAATTATCATTTGACACGTGCATGCCTGCAACTGCAAAAAGCTGTCCTGTGTAAACAAAAGATACATGAATACATTATAGCAGTTTATGCCTTTTACAGGCTACATTGCGAACTGACCCTTAAAATTCAGGAGATAGAAGCAACTGATGGACCATATCTGGCCACTTCTTTTTTACTTCAATGGAACCTACATACGTAAAACAAAGATTCACCTAACAAAGGAAATAATGTTATTGGTCATGTAACCTGCCTTTCTTCAGCCACATGTCTTAGATGGTTATCTTTTTGTGGGTATTAATTTATTTCAGGTATATTTAAATATTAGGGTCTTACAGCCTAAGATGAAAAAGTTCCTGCCATACCTCAAAATCGTTGAAGTCCTCAGATGTTATCTCATGTCACTGAACTGTGGGATATTCAGTAAATCTGTGGTGCTAGATAATTTGATGTGGGAAATATTGTTAGTAATACCTTAAATGCAGAAGGGGTTAAAATACTAAAGTGCCATATAAATAAAGGTTTGTTCAGTTAAGACAGCTGGATTTAAATCGACTGAAGAAATATGAGTCCAAATTTATAAGATCCTAGAGATTATAGTGAGAATGAAGATGTAATCAATATTTGGGGTAGGTAAAGCATGTTGTTGAATGAGAGTGTCACTATCTTCAGCATTGCTTTATATCCTTTTGTTCATTACAGTCCTCTGCCACATTGGGAATTGGGATTAACTGCATCACTTGTATTATTTTGGGCCAATTTCATAAACATACACAACACAGTATTTGACATATTGATTCTGAAGCTTTCATGTAGGAAAACAGGCATTACTGGAGCATTAAACGGCAGCTGGAAAATGTAGCAATCAATATTTGAGCCATTTCAGTATTTTCCAGCATACACTTTCCACCTTGACTAACCCTGATTACATTCTGATTTAAGGCATGAGCCTAAGCTTTCAATGTTATTGAACCTTGTAACTTTAGATCTGCTTTGTATTTAGAATCCATTTCTGAATCCATTTTTCCATGTCCCTTTAGAGATGATAAACATTAATAATTCTATGCCATGGTTATCAAATGTCTGCCATTTTGCTAGGTATGAGAACTGTTGTGCGCTCCCCATCTCCACTCACCTCAAATTTGCTTCTTTCTTCATCCTGGCTACATAAGCCACATTAAAATGATATTTAATTGGAACTCAGCTATTTAGCTCAACTATTTATTTGTATCCCATCACCTCTGCCCACTCCTCTTGTTGGCAGTTTTGCTGAAGGGCTAGGTGGAAACTGAATTTAAAACTTTAAAGGCCAAAATGTACGTTCAGTATTTAATCATTATTTCATGCTACAAAATTTGTTTTCCAGATTAGAGACAAATGTGAAAATATAAAAGAAAAATGTGATAAAAGTATCCCAGTACACTCTGACAATATTTTCTGTGAAAAACTACTGCAAGCAATTTAATTATTTTTATCAATTACATTTTATCTCGCCCTTGATCCGATGATCACAGGGCAATTAACAATGAAAAAACACAAAATACATACCATAATAAGAAAGAAAATTAATTTTTAAAAACTGTCTCACACAGAGTTTAAAAGGCCATAGGTTTAATTATGGTAGCCAAAGGCATGGGAGAAGAGGAATGTTTTTGCCAAGTGTCTAAAGATATGTAATGAAGGTGGCAAGCAAGCATCTCTAGGGAGAGCATTCCACAAGTGGAGAGTCATCACAGAAAAGGCCTATTCTCATGTTGCCGCCCTCCGGTCCTCTTAGGGCAGAGGTACACAAAGAAGACCCTGAGATGATGATCGTAGGGTCCAGGTCAGTTCATATAGGGAGAGGCAGTCCTTGAAGTATTGCAGTCCTAATCCCTTTAAGGCATTATAGGCCAGAACCAGCACTTCGAATTGGGCCCCAAAACTAATTGGCAGGCAGTGCAGTCATGCATTGGGTTGGGGACATTTTGGGACAGACCCATGGTCATCCTGAGCCATCCCAGAACCAGTTGCCTTAGCATGGATGTTGAAGTCACCCAAAACCAGCAGTTTGCGAATCCTCAACACTGCCTCTGAGACCAGCTCTGTCAACAGGAGACATCTGGGCAACAAGGCAGCAGAATCCCTAATCTGTCCCGGTTGCCAGGAACACAGAGACTAGATGCCCCTCTCAAGCTGGACAGAAAGCCTGGAGAGAGAGAGACAGAATTTCTGTAGACCACAGCAACTCCCCCTTCCCACCCCTCAAGTCTGCCCTGATGCTGCCCTGAGTACCCAGGTGAGCACAACCGGCTGAGACCAACTCCACCCTGCTCACCTACCTAGCTCTTAGTGATATAGGCTAGATTGGCTCCTCATCCAAAATCAGATCATGGATGAGGGAAGTCTTACTCAGAGCCAACACAGCATTCTGCAGCAGTAGCCCACAGTCATCAGGGCTGGTTGGTAGGACGACCACAATTCCTAAGATTGGAAGAGGGGCTGGCACATGGGACAGTCACTAATTGCCTGTGCCATGTGCTCCTTACCCAGCCTGCACTACTTCCTACACCATATCTCTCCCTCCCTTGAACCAGTGTGATTGCCGCCCCTACTCTCCTCCCAGACACATCTCCCTTCCTCATTAAAAACAAACGACAGAGTCTGATTTGTCTCTTTAGTTGTCTCATAATCTTAACACTTGTTGAGCAGGCAAAATTTAATTGCTTTTTAGGGAATATCATTTTATAATAATCTGTTTGGTGTTTGTACCCTTTGTACATTCTATTTATATGTACATATTTTATATTTTCCTTGTTCATTTTACATGTTGATTGCTATTTCAGAATGTAATAATGTACTGGAGACTTCATTAAAAAATAAATAGCAACCTGAAGACACCCTATAGTACAGTTTTTCATGTTGTCTACCCTGTTTTGAATTATGAGCATCACAGATCATTTAATTTTTTTCTCTGGTGCTTCGTTTTCCCTGAGCACCACAACTTAATCATATTGAAATTGTTATGTTTAGTTTATGCTGTTGAGATAGTGGTCATGCACTATTCCTCCTGAGCAGTGTTAAAAACTTTGCTGTGCCATAAATCACTTCAGCGGCATTACATTATGAGTTTGGCCAATTCTAAGAGTTAGGCCAATTCTATATACGAGGGGCTGCTTCATGGTAAAGATGTGCTATCCAAAAGCTTCAGCTCTGCTAATAACAATAACATTCCTTAGTTCTTCTCCTTGCCCTCCACCCCCACCCAACATATCTCCCATGAACCTTATTTCTTTCAAGTTATCAGGAAGAAAGTGCTTTATGGTAACTTAATGCACCACATTTCTGAACATTGCTTTATCATATTACGGATTCATAAGGTGCCCTGTGGGTGCCAGTTATGTTATGTAGATATTTGTGGACAATTTTGTGCTAACCTGAATTATGAAGAAGATATTCTGTTATCATACTGAAGGTAACCTAAAGGCGAGGAAGAAAAATATAAAAGATTGGAGCTAGCCTTGGATGAGTACCTAATACATAGGAACTGAACAAACTGCACATAATGCCATTTCATAGAATCATCATAGTCGCTAAATGCCTAGCCTTTGACACTGGAAATCAGAGTGGTCCCCATGGTGTGGTCCAGTACCTGTTGGTCAAGGAAGCATCTGACATGAGCAGATGGCATAGACAAAGCAAGAAAATGAGGATAAAATTCAAAGTAGTATGGAATAGTTTCTATAACTATATACCAACTGACACTGATAACAGTGAGGAATGAGAAATATAAACATAATGTTTTTATTTTGAGACACATAATGTCTGTGAGTATGTGTGTAGATAATTGATATTGTGTGTGTGTGTAACCTTCTGTTAATGCATTTTATTTATTTGAATGAATAAATTAATTGAATTTTGGGATGATGCAGTGAGGGGGGTGTACCACAAATATGTTTTCACTAGTTCATGCAAAAATTGTGGAACATCTCTTGAAAACATTAAAATATAAATAACAAAAGGAGAGCAATGGCAGTTGCCTAATGAACTAGAAATATGCTTCTTGCTCGTAATTAAGCATGTGAACTGTTTTGCCCCAACACAGAATTCCCCAGAGCCTTACAAGAGCATTTATTTAATATTTATTTCCACTGTTTCTATACCACTTAATATATATATTTAAAAATTCTCTAAGCAGGTACAGAAAACTAAAACAACAACAGACCTAAACAACAGCAAGTCTTACAAAAATGTTACTTTCATACAAAATTACTAATAAATATAAACCAATATCAATTCCTTCTCATCCTGAAATACCTTCACTCTCGGCCTGCCAGCTCTCATCCAGGATTCTACCCACCATCCCTGGCTCTCACCTAGGGCCCAAACAGTTTCACAGCTCACAAAAGTCTCAGAAAGAGGGATGATTCTTGGAAACTGTTGATATCACCTGAGTCTTTCACTATAGGCTGGCTTTTTATGGGCAACCCCAAGGTGGATAGAGCTTTCTCCGGCTGCCCACAGCTGTATCCCATTCAGCAGTCAGTTGCACTTTCCACATTCAGTTCCACGTACAGCAGGTTTGGAAAGTTTCCCGGGGGTCCAAAGAATGACACCCCTCCACTCACAGTTCTTTTGTAGCCTCTGACGCCTTCTCCTCTTTCTGCCAGCATGAAACTCAGAAGAAAATCCGGCCACAATAAAAACAGAGTTGGATGCAGCTTGTAAATTGCAATTTTGTTGCATTGTGGCCTCTGGACAGAAAAGAGTTTCTGAAGAAAAACCTTTCATAAACACACACACACACACACACACACACACACACACACACGCATCATCCAAAAAGTGCTCTGCCATCCCTTGCTGTCAGTAGAGGATATGGGGTAGCTCTTAGGGAGAATTCAGACCTTGAATTTTCTTATACAGGTCAAGATGAAAGCACATGTACATGTGATCTTAACATGTGTAATCTTAACATGTGAAGATTACACACACATTTATTTCACCATACATACATTAGGTTTCCAATACATATATACTGGGCAATGCACACTCATGCAATAACTTATAATGTTATAATGTACACATATGTGTGCGTTCTCTTTTCCCCTACAGGCTTTTATATCTGGAAAAAGAAAACACTATGTGTGACATTACCCAGTAAGCAATTTCCTAAATAATTTGCCAAATCCAGATTAACAGCTGCTTTATTAGTGTGAGACATTTTGTGCTACTGCATTTACTAAAAGGACATTAAGAACTGATTTCCAAACCAGTGAGACAGTAGGATCCTGTTTCAGGTTTGCAAACATAAAAATAAAGAGTTAATTTTCATTTTCTTTTACCCACAGGTCTACCCACGGATAGCGCCTGCCTTTTGGCACTACCTGCGGGTAGAAGTGAGTAGCGGGCATTTGAATGCTCCCACATCTATACGTTATGCTTGATTAGTCCTTATTGAAATCTAATTTGTCCATTATTCAAATTATATAGCTGTCATTTTTGCTGCCATTTGCTTTGTATGTAGTTTTGTACTAATTTCATACTATTTTGTCTCCAGTCTAATTACTAACCCAATTCACAAGGACACAGTTCTCGCCATATGAAAGATAACACAACATTTCTTAAGATCTGTCTAAGTATAGGTTGCGCCATACATCGTGGAATAGCTGTCACCCCTTTCTGAACACACTTTGACATTCATAAGAATTTAGTTTTGAAAGATTGTTATTACGCAGCTTTCACAACTCAACTTGACATCGTTTTCCCCCCTTTTGTCCCTCAGGAGCAGGAGCAGCTCAGCTACTCCTCCACAAGGTCAAAGGCTCCAAGTGTTATCGTCACAGGCCTCAAACCGGCCACCAAGTACATATTTCATATCAGAGCCAGGACTGCAACAGGATACAGCGGCTATAGCCAGAAGTTTGAATTTGAAACTGGAGACGAAAGTAAGTCTTAATCAAAGACACAGAATTGTGGCATGTGTGACAGAAGTGGCAGGCATTTGACATGGCTAGGCACTGGGAATATTAGGTTTAAATTACATTATAAACACATTGGGAGATATACATAGATCGATCACTTTTAATGTACTGTATTTTTCTGTGTATAAGACAACCCCATGTATAAGATGACCCCTATTTTTTGAACCCCAATTTAAGAAATCAATATGGTACATTGTTTCAAAACAAAACCTGACCTCAGAATACTCTCCATCTTTCTGCAGTTTTTCTTCAGCTTTTACTTTTGAAGCTCCTAAGAGATTCACAATTGTTCTTTAGCTTGTCCTGAAATAAATGCTTGCAAAAGTTCATGCTTTTTGTAAGATTTTGATCTGAATAATGAAAACTAATAGGGCACTGATACAGTGCCTATTGCTGCCATGGCCTTTCCTTCCCCCACCCTATGGGCTCCGTTACTTACTTTGGAAAAAAAGCATGGGAAGGTTGGGGTGGCAGGCACCCCCAGGCCTGCTGGGAAATGGGATTTAAACTACCAGTCCCAGAATCCCTAGCAGGAAACTGATGAACTTGTATACAGGGGCATAGCTAGCTGCTCTGGCACCTGGAGTGGCAGGGGCGGGGCGATCTGTGACGATCCGCGCACAGGGGCACCGCGGTGAGCCGCCCACAGGGACAGCACAGCGAGCTGCCCATTGAGTCTGCCTGGCGAACGCAAGCCCCATGCTGCCATTTAAGGCAGCATGGGGCCCGAGCCACCATGTCATTCCCAGGAGAGATGTGTGGCTTGGGCGCACTGCAGGCCAGGCCCCGTGGTAAGTCCCCCCCCCCCTGCGGTTTGCCATTTTGTCACCCCCTCAGGGATGACACCAGAGGTGGACTGCATCCCCACCACCACCCTTCCTACACCCCAGCTTGTATATCAAGGAGGGATATAGACTGGTGCCCAGTATAGGTTTGAAATGCAATTACCCACCATTGTTGCATGTTCTTAGAACATCCTGCAACCTCTCAGCATTTCACCTAAGAATTACGTAATGAAAATCAAGATGTGTGTTATGTTCTGGTGTTTTTGTATTTGTATATACATGTAAATATACATGTAAACAGAGTGCTGTTGCCTAATGGTAAATATAATACTTTATTTAAGGTAATGCTAGAGGGGGAGGGGAGAGAGTGAGTTGCTGTGTTGTTGGTGAGTGATGATTGGCTGAGTGTTTGAGTACGAGTGTGATACAGCTGAGTGACAGCTGCAGTTTGGGGAGAGTTGGATTTGGGTGTTCAGGAGTGTGGTGGGGATAAAATCATAAATCAGTTGTATTACACTACATGCCTCTTTCTTGGCTACATGAGAGGTGAGATGATCAGTTTACAGTGATCTGTGGTGGTAGCATGAGTAAAAGGTGTATTTAGTAGAAAGACTCAGCTCATAGCTGTACTTGATACATTTATACAAGCCATAAACACAATCAAGGAAAGTAATTGAATGTAGAATTTTGGCCTGAAGTGACAATAGAAAGTTTTAGCTTTCATTTCATTGTAGTCATTAAGCTGTGTTAGTAGAATCATAGAATAGAACAGCTAAAAAAAACCAGTGTATTTAAACTTTGGGCTTTGAAAACATTTGTGATGCAAATAGTTTTTTGTGAAGGGTTCCTAGCTCTTGTTACTGCCTCTGTAAGACATTCTGAGTTTTATTCATGCTGCACTGCAAACTGAAACGGGAAATATTTAGAGTGGTTACAGGAATGCAAGAGTTGTCTTGCTTCATTAGCTCAAGACCCATGTAGTCCAGCATTTTCTCTCCAATGCTGACAATTGGAGGTCCCTAAGAACCTTATATGCTGCTATACATGAAGCCTAACCCTTCTATCTCCAGCATTTGAGCATCAGATTTCTGTGCAGGAAAATCATGTGTACTCCATCTATGTGCTATTCACTATAACTGATGCTGGGTTTCCAACAGATATAAGCATTCATTTATTAAGTACAGAGAGATATCTTTATAGGATGTTTTGGCTCCCGAACGCACAAACCCGGAAGTGAGTGTTCTGGTTTGCGAACATTCTTTGGAATCTGAATGTCCAACGGGACTTCTGCGGCTTCCAATTGGCTGCAGGAGCTTCCTGCAGCCAATCAGAAGCCGTGCTTTGGTTTTCAAACGTACTCCCGGAATGGATTCTGTTTGACTTCCAAGGTACGACTGTATCTCACTTGTAACATGCAATGATATGTATCTTGCTAAAGGTTTGCCTGTCACATACATCTCTGCATTGGCTTCTATTTCCCCAAACAAATCACGCTACATGATGATTTTAGATAGTTCCTGTGGTAAAAACGATGAACTTTCAGTGATCAACTAGCAGAGTCAGATTTGAATGTTTGGAAAGCTTTTCACATCATCATTAGTGTGCAATTGTGACTCACCCCAGCAACGCTGGGCTAAAATAATTTAGTTGAGCATGTTTGAACTAATACTCAATAGTTCATATTGTTATGTACTGAAGTTCTCACCCTGGGCCAGCAGGGGGATACTGTAGATAGTTCAGGTCCACATATGCAAATAAGGGATCGAAAGTGATGTTCAGTGATTGGATAGTTACAAAAAGTTGTTACAGTTACGTTGTACTAGAGCTCTATATAAGCAGGCTGGCTGAACCCTTCAGTTCAGTTCTGTTCTGGCCTGTGAATAAACAAGAGCTGTTTGAAGAATCGCTGTGTCGTCTGATATGTTCACCCACAACTTAACACTGGCGACAGCTTGGTGCAGACTGATAACATTAAGCAATCCTATGCATGACTTCTCAGAAGTAAGTCGCACCGTGTTCAATAAAATATACTCCTAGATAAATGTGCACACGATTTCAGCCAAAGGCTGAAATCCTATGCTCACTCATATAGAAGTAAGCCCTATTGACAGTGGACCTTACTTCAGAATTAACTTGCATAGCACTGTATTGTAATTCATTTACATCTCTGGTAAATGGCCCTTTGTTTTTCTTCCCCACACTAAACAGAACCAGTAGGTCATAATATTTCTGCAAAATGGGAGAGATGTGAATACTTACTTTCTACATACAGATTCGTTTTTAAAGGATATAAGCTTAAAGTTATATGATTTTTAAAATGTTACAATAATGTTAAATGAGGGATAGCTCAATGGTAGATCGTGAGACTCTTAATCTCAGGGTTGTGGGTTTGAGCCCCACTTTGGGTGAAAGATTCCTGCATTGCAGGGGGTTGGACTAGATGATCCTCATGGCCCCTTCCAACTCAACTACGATTCTGTGAAATGTGCTGATTAACCCATGCTGAAAAGAACAGATATCAAAGTACAATATTTACTGTAAAGAGGTATGTTCCACTTAAAAAACAACAACCCAGGGCAGGTCGCACAATGTAGTAAAAACCATAACATATTAATAAAACACAAATACCATAGCAATCACTTAATCTGTACAAGAAGTCAAGAAGAGGAATAGGAATTGTTTTTTTAAAAAAACCAAACCAAACAAATCTCAAACTGTTTTCTAAAAGCTCATATGCCCCTTAGTGAGTGACTTCTGCGATATTTTTCCTGGTTTGTTAGAAGGAATGCAATCTGTACTACAATTATTTAAGATAAAATTAGATAAATACGAGAAGCACCCAGAAAAGGGTTATTATTGGTGATACATGAAGCAGAAAGAGGACTTGGCTGACACTGCAGGAGTAATAGGAAAAGTTAATTAATAAAAGAGGATGTAGTTTTATATTACATGAGGACTCATAGATGTAGTAGTGCATAAAATATGTTTTGAAATCGCCTCTAATCAGTAATAAGCTTACAGGGCTAACGAGGAGATAGCCCCTGATAAAATCTCATTTTACTAAACTAGTGAGATTAGGCCTGGACTGACTTTGTCAGCCCAGCCAAAATTCCAGAGGTTACAGGAGGGTGCGTGTGTCTGAAAACTCTCCTCGATATTGGGAGTGGGAGACACACATTCCAGTGGGGGAATCAGACTTTCACGGTGAAGAATTAGATAGCTTAGAATGAAAAGATTTTTTAAAATGCTCCAAGCAGCTAGGCAGCATGATTCCCACCACACATTTTCAAAGTGTGGCTGAAAGTGTTCCTGGGAATGATGCTACAAGATGATGTAGAGTCATTTCCAGGAGCACTGTGTGGGGAGAAAAGGTTGTTGCCCTCATGGCAGGTTAATGGTATTGGTGGCTTCACTCAGCCCTGAGATGTCCACCAAGTGATCAGAATATGTGTGAAAACTGGCCATAAAGATGGGTTGTGGCTGAATGAATGGGCAAGGTTACTTCCTGGTTGGATTTGGCGGATTCTTCTCCCCCACCTCTGTTCCATGAGACACATGCTTCTAGCCTGGCCTCCCTAACTCCAACCTGCTATTCCATTGTATTTCATGATTACGGCTTTTTCCAAAAACTGCAGATTTTCAGATTTTTCAGTTCATTCATGCCTTTCCTCTCTCCTGCATTTGCATTGATAAATTCCTAGAAAAAAGCAAACTTTATGTGATTATAGATGAGCTTGCATCAGTATTATTACAAATGGAAAAGAGCATATGTGTGCATCTGAAAAGACTGCACAAAAAGAATATTGTTGCAATCATAATATCACATCAAGCTTATTGTTTGTAATGTTTTATCAATACACACATTGGTAGCTCAAGAGGAAGGAAATCGTTTTAATTGTGAATTTGGGGGGGGGGGGGTTCACTGTTTATGTGAAATGCCCAACAGACTTAGCTGAATGAGCAGTATGCAAATGAAATAAATGAGTAAAATGAACTGAATGAATTGAAAGCCATAGTAAGCAGCACGTGCTCCGATGCCCCTAAATAGAAACTGTCCTTGTGAAAATGGGATTACAGAGAATGGCACACAGAAAATGAATTTTCCAGAATAATAATTTGGGATTTCTAACAGTATTCATGGCAGCTGTGCAGGTCTGTCACTCATCTTTACATGCCTTCATTCATTCTTTGTTTCCAGCTTGTAAACATGGAAGGTTTTACCCTATTGCTCTATTGAGAGCTGTTTTGATTATTAGGCATGAAAACACATCTGAGATGAGAGTGGGGATTAGAGTTGTTACAAAAGTACTGATGAGTAACTAAAACTGTGTGTATATATACAGTTCCTGGAAGAGAAAGATTTGGGAGATTGAGGTTCTCTTCTAGATAAAAGGTACAGGTTCCCCAGTCTCCCTCTCAGCTTTCTTACCATGAGTCTTCTGTCCTCGCTAACAAAAGAATTCAGAGCAATAAAACAAAAACACAGATTTAGGATTTACAGCTCTCTCATTTGCTTGTAGATGTATGATGGAATGTGTCCATTAGATGATAGAAATGTATTCCTTTCTAGTCAAATCTTTCCCATATATTATTCTGTTCTCATAACTTTTTTCATCAGCCTTTACTCTGAAGACCACAGAAGCGGGTCACAAAGAGTCAAGTGTTTTAGAAATCCAAACTACCCATATCTCATGAGATAGACTATGACAGCAATATCCCATTATAATAACTGAAACTATGAGCAAAGAGATCAGCTGACTGAAGGGGCCAACATACATATTGTATTGATGTTCTTAGTATGTGTATAACACAACAAATCACCCATGAATAACATGTTGGTTAAAGGGCATAAGGATCTGAAATAATCAGTAGGAATGTGTGGGAAATGAAAACAAAGTTGACTGAAAACACATCTGTCGCTGTGTCGCTGTGTCGTCTGATATGTTCACCCACAACTTAACACTGGCGACAGCTTGGTGCAGACTGATAACATTAAGCAATCCTATGCATGACTTCTCAGAAGTAAGTCGCACCGTGTTCAATAAAATATACTCCTAGATAAATGTGCACACGATTTCAGCCAAAGGCTGAAATCCTATGCTCACTCATATAGAAGTAAGCCCTATTGACAGTGGACCTTACTTCAGAATTAACTTGCATAGCACTGTATTGTAATTCATTTACATCTCTGGTAAATGGCCCTTTGTTTTTCTTCCCCACACTAAACAGAACCAGTAGGTCATAATATTTCTGCAAAATGGGAGAGATGTGAATACTTACTTTCTACATACAGATTCGTTTTTAAAGGATATAAGCTTAAAGTTATATGATTTTTAAAATGTTACAATAATGTTAAATGAGGGATAGCTCAATGGTAGATCGTGAGACTCTTAATCTCAGGGTTGTGGGTTTGAGCCCCACTTTGGGTGAAAGATTCCTGCATTGCAGGGGGTTGGACTAGATGATCCTCATGGCCCCTTCCAACTCAACTACGATTCTGTGAAATGTGCTGATTAACCCATGCTGAAAAGAACAGATATCAAAGTACAATATTTACTGTAAAGAGGTATGTTCCACTTAAAAAACAACAACCCAGGGCAGGTCGCACAATGTAGTAAAAACCATAACATATTAATAAAACACAAATACCATAGCAATCACTTAATCTGTACAAGAAGTCAAGAAGAGGAATAGGAATTGTTTTTTTAAAAAAACCAAACCAAACAAATCTCAAACTGTTTTCTAAAAGCTCATATGCCCCTTAGTGAGTGACTTCTGCGATATTTTTCCTGGTTTGTTAGAAGGAATGCAATCTGTACTACAATTATTTAAGATAAAATTAGATAAATACGAGAAGCACCCAGAAAAGGGTTATTATTGGTGATACATGAAGCAGAAAGAGGACTTGGCTGACACTGCAGGAGTAATAGGAAAAGTTAATTAATAAAAGAGGATGTAGTTTTATATTACATGAGGACTCATAGATGTAGTAGTGCATAAAATATGTTTTGAAATCGCCTCTAATCAGTAATAAGCTTACAGGGCTAACGAGGAGATAGCCCCTGATAAAATCTCATTTTACTAAACTAGTGAGATTAGGCCTGGACTGACTTTGTCAGCCCAGCCAAAATTCCAGAGGTTACAGGAGGGTGCGTGTGTCTGAAAACTCTCCTCGATATTGGGAGTGGGAGACACACATTCCAGTGGGGGAATCAGACTTTCACGGTGAAGAATTAGATAGCTTAGAATGAAAAGATTTTTTAAAATGCTCCAAGCAGCTAGGCAGCATGATTCCCACCACACATTTTCAAAGTGTGGCTGAAAGTGTTCCTGGGAATGATGCTACAAGATGATGTAGAGTCATTTCCAGGAGCACTGTGTGGGGAGAAAAGGTTGTTGCCCTCATGGCAGGTTAATGGTATTGGTGGCTTCACTCAGCCCTGAGATGTCCACCAAGTGATCAGAATATGTGTGAAAACTGGCCATAAAGATGGGTTGTGGCTGAATGAATGGGCAAGGTTACTTCCTGGTTGGATTTGGCGGATTCTTCTCCCCCACCTCTGTTCCATGAGACACATGCTTCTAGCCTGGCCTCCCTAACTCCAACCTGCTATTCCATTGTATTTCATGATTACGGCTTTTTCCAAAAACTGCAGATTTTCAGATTTTTCAGTTCATTCATGCCTTTCCTCTCTCCTGCATTTGCATTGATAAATTCCTAGAAAAAAGCAAACTTTATGTGATTATAGATGAGCTTGCATCAGTATTATTACAAATGGAAAAGAGCATATGTGTGCATCTGAAAAGACTGCACAAAAAGAATATTGTTGCAATCATAATATCACATCAAGCTTATTGTTTGTAATGTTTTATCAATACACACATTGGTAGCTCAAGAGGAAGGAAATCGTTTTAATTGTGAATTTGGGGGGGGGGGGGTTCACTGTTTATGTGAAATGCCCAACAGACTTAGCTGAATGAGCAGTATGCAAATGAAATAAATGAGTAAAATGAACTGAATGAATTGAAAGCCATAGTAAGCAGCACGTGCTCCGATGCCCCTAAATAGAAACTGTCCTTGTGAAAATGGGATTACAGAGAATGGCACACAGAAAATGAATTTTCCAGAATAATAATTTGGGATTTCTAACAGTATTCATGGCAGCTGTGCAGGTCTGTCACTCATCTTTACATGCCTTCATTCATTCTTTGTTTCCAGCTTGTAAACATGGAAGGTTTTACCCTATTGCTCTATTGAGAGCTGTTTTGATTATTAGGCATGAAAACACATCTGAGATGAGAGTGGGGATTAGAGTTGTTACAAAAGTACTGATGAGTAACTAAAACTGTGTGTATATATACAGTTCCTGGAAGAGAAAGATTTGGGAGATTGAGGTTCTCTTCTAGATAAAAGGTACAGGTTCCCCAGTCTCCCTCTCAGCTTTCTTACCATGAGTCTTCTGTCCTCGCTAACAAAAGAATTCAGAGCAATAAAACAAAAACACAGATTTAGGATTTACAGCTCTCTCATTTGCTTGTAGATGTATGATGGAATGTGTCCATTAGATGATAGAAATGTATTCCTTTCTAGTCAAATCTTTCCCATATATTATTCTGTTCTCATAACTTTTTTCATCAGCCTTTACTCTGAAGACCACAGAAGCGGGTCACAAAGAGTCAAGTGTTTTAGAAATCCAAACTACCCATATCTCATGAGATAGACTATGACAGCAATATCCCATTATAATAACTGAAACTATGAGCAAAGAGATCAGCTGACTGAAGGGGCCAACATACATATTGTATTGATGTTCTTAGTATGTGTATAACACAACAAATCACCCATGAATAACATGTTGGTTAAAGGGCATAAGGATCTGAAATAATCAGTAGGAATGTGTGGGAAATGAAAACAAAGTTGACTGATCAGAAGCATATTTGAGAAGTCAGGAAATGAAATATAATATTGCACATACTTTTTAGGTTTAATAACTTAGTATAGTGGAGCAACAATTTGATGAATATGATCTGTTTGGTCCTGGAGGAGTTAGGTATAATAAACAATTCTCGGTCATTGAACATTATGTGGTCCTGGAAATTTTAGTCAACAACATATGGAGCACTGGATAGCTCCTGTACTTAAAAAAAAACACAAACCTATAGAGTATCATCATACCATGTAGGGATATGAAAACAGTTTTTGTTTACAAAAAACCTGGAACATAAACAATTGCTATGGAGACTTCATTGCTTGCCATGCCATCATTTTGATTCTCTGGAATCAAACAGACACCTTGCAAATTCTTTTCATGATTCTTCCTCATGTATTTCTCATTATATTTAAGATTGTCCATATATTCAGCAGGATTTTACAGTATATCTAAAATGAGAATTAAAGGTTACTTCATCAGAACCTTGATACATGCTTTTAAAAAGCTCATTTTTCTTTCTGTTGTTTTTAATCCCTTTTGTATCTATCTAAAATGTTGACAGTTAATTCCTATCCATTAGAGCTCCAGTCCCTGCAGTTTGTACCTATATGTCTTACAGCTGCTCCCTTTTATCTGTCCAGCTGTCTTTCTGTCACTTTCCTATCTTTCACTCTGCTGGAGGGTCTGCTGGCTGATAGATGTCAAATTGCAATAACTAAAGCATGTAGCTTGCAGACAAAATTGAGCTGGTAATAGGGTGCCAGCTCACAGATGGCTGAATGCTCAACCTGCTAAAGAAAAATACTTGCACCCTTTAAATTAAGTTCAAGTCACCTTTTTTCATGCTGTACAGTAAAAATAGGAGACATCCACTCCTTGTGAAAAGGAAAAGAACTGCTGACTCCTGGCTGTGTGTGGACTGATTACATAGTAATTCAGTACTGGTCCTAGTGTATATTTTCTCACTGCTGGAGATGTACATGATTTTTCAGTCTAAGGTTCGATATGAAAGAGAAGCTAGTTATACCCATTGATGTTACTAAAATGAGGAGATGTTTAAAAGCCACGCTTGTGGCTTGTGTGTGCAGTTCTGGTCAGCTCACCTAAAAAATGCTATTGTAGAGTCGGAAAATGTTCAGAAAATGGAACCAGAGTGGAACAATTCCCCTGTGAAGAAAGGTTACATTTGGGGATTTCTAGTTTAAATAAAATATGTACAAGAGGAGACATGATAGAGGTGTATAAAATTGTGCATGTCGTGAAGAAGGTAGGGAGAGAAAAAGCTTTTATCTCTGTCTCTTAACAGAGACAGAATTTGTGGTCACCCAATTAAGATGAATGTTGGAAGACAGACAAAAGGAAGTACCTCCTTAAACAGCATATAGTTATGCTATTGAACTTTCTCCCACAAGACAAGAGGCAGTGATGGCCACCAACTTGGATGGCTTTAAATGAGAATTATTATTATTATCAATTTCATCTCTATAGTGCTTTATATTTTTAAGGGGAAAAATCTCAAGCGGTTTACAACCTACATCAAAACATCAAATAAAACAATTCAAAGCAAGCATAATTAACAGGAAGCTAAATTATTATCTTAAAGATTTCAAAATAAAACCTTACTAAAGGTAGTCAAATATGAAATGCACATTTAAAACATCATCAGTAGCAAAAATATAATCGTTATCGCAATCATAGAACATATCAGCTGCTGTTGCTGCCATTCCTGCCAATGGTGGTTCGTGGTGGGTGGTGGCTGTGGAAGCCAGGCTCAGTGACCTGGGTTTGCTCTAAGAGACAGCCAAGATAGTCTCTGGCTTCTTCAGCAGCCTAAGATTTTATAGCCAGAGTCAGTTGGGGCCCTGACCTTCCAGGCCAGGTGGGAAAGGCTTGTAAGACAGGAAGCAGGTCTTCCATGACATGCAGCCAAGAATTATGCTTCTAACTACCAGTTGCTGTTTGTGAGCTCCCCACAGGCTGGCAACTGTAAGAATGTGATGCTGAACTAGATGGGCCAGCAGGCTTTTATAATTATTTGTAAATAATGATTTTTTAAATTAAAAAATGTTAACCCAGACAGAAAATGGAAACAATTCTGTTTATATTCCACTGTTTATATCATTGAGGAAAGAGTCTGTGGTAGTGTGCCTGCTTTGCATGCAGAAAGTTCCAGGTTCAGTTCCCAGCATCTCAGAGCTGGGAGTGTCTCCTGTCTGGAACCCTGGAGAGGCACTACCAGTCACAGCAGACATTACTGAGCTATATGGGCCTATGGTCTGACTCACCTTAAGACAGCTTTCTATGTTCCTATCCCACAGTGAAATTCCCCTCTGTGCTAGCTCCTTTGTCCTTGGTGTGATTGTAGTTTAGGAATCAAACTGGTGACATTTGCATGTGTTATTTCAATTGGAAATAAATAATTTCAGTTAAGCTCCTAATATACAGTGGTACCTCTGGATGCAAACGGGATCCGTTCCGGAACCCCGTTCGCATCCTGAAGCAAATGCAACCCGCATCTGCATGTGTGCAGGTCACAATTCACCGCTTCCGCACAGGCGCATGACGTCATTTTGAGCGTCTGCACATGCGCGAGTGGCAAAACCCAGAAGTAACGCGCTCCGTTACTTCCAGGTCACTGCAGAGCATAACCTGAAAACGCTCAACCTGAAGCACATTTAACCCGAGGTATGACTGTACTCCTAATGATCCAGACCCGTAGGCAGTTAGTTGTCTGATAGCTTATAAAGTTCATTTGTCCCTGCCTTGGGATCCAGTCTGGTTTAGTCTTACAGTACTGTAAACTAGACATCGGGGGGGGGGGGATGCTCAGGAAGTACATTTCTACATAAGTCACACTATATTGCTTCCAATGCTACCATTCTATGAGCCAACGAATAATTTGCATTTAAGCTTGCACTTGCTTAGCAAAAATTGCAGCTTATGCTGTCACCCTGAATTCCTGGTCACAAATGGCTTTTGAAGACACCCAGAGTTTTAAACAGTCTCCTCTGTTGGTCTATGTGAGAACAAAAGTCAGTAGTTCCACTGGACACCTGAAGCTAATGGATTTGCATTTGTCTGGACTCAGGTTTTGATCATCTTTTTTTGTATCAATTGACTTCGATAATCAAGTCAAACCTCTTCTTGTGCTGATCTTATCTATAGAGAGCTGCATCTTCTAGATGATAGCAATGTGCACTCCGCTGTTATTTCCCTTCCTTTTTATTGCTTCAGAGCATCTTTTTGCTTTATTTAAAGCACCTATTGGTAGTTCAAAGATTGCATTCGATATTTGAACTGCATTCCTAGGAACTGTGCTATTACATGCATAGTTACTTGTGTGGCATCATATTTTCTTAGGTAGAATTTTTCCAAGCAATTGGGACACTAAGGAGCAGAACATGATGTGAAGTGTAAAATTGCTTCAGAATAGCTAGCTATTTGGTATTTGGGGGATTAGTTATTTAGCATTTCATAAAAAGCTTCAGCTCCCCACTTATTCTGCAGTCACTTCACCACTTCACATGCTTGACTTGTCTGTGAATAGTTTATGACAAAAGACATGAAATGCACTATTGTCATTTGCTGTCATCACATACCAGGAAACTATTGCCAGGAATATAATTACAGTGTGCATTGCAAATTGGGCAGAATTACCACCGCTTTTATTTTCATTTTATTTTAAACTGATCTTGCTAAATTCAGAGGAAATTAAAAGCTACAGGCAGAATTCTTTAAAAATCGAGGGCAAAACTAGACACTATGCCATTCAATTAGTAATTGCATGAATGATTTGTTAAAAGCAAATTGCAGGCTTAGGAAGAAGTGGTCCAGATAAGAAACCAGGGGTCTTTAAGCCTTTGATACGTCCCCTCTGTGGGCCCAATTTTGTATTATGCCTCCTGTGACTCCTTTTTGCATTGTAAAAAAGGCTCCCCTTGGAGGAAATCAAGACATCTTACGATGAAAAAATGAAAACAAGGCAACAAGTAATATTAAGCAAAGTTACACATAAATCCATTACCAAACATAACTTCAGAGCCAAAACTGAGACCACAGAAAAACCTCATTGGTGAAGAATTAATTAAACAATAATATAGTGTTTTCAGGGAGCAGAAAAACACTAATAAAGTGGAGGACAATTGAAAATACTGTGGTAAGGAGTTCCACATTCTGGTTGCCACAGCAGAAAACACCTGGTCCTCCACTTAACCTTGGATTCTACTATCATATTTTGATTGCCTTCATTAGTTTCAAATATCTGCATGAATAACAGGGCTCATTGGATCACTAGCTGTGATGCTCACTGGGATTGTTATAAGTGCAGTTGCATGATGGGGTGGCATTGGACCCCCATTGATGCTGCTTACTGGGAGGTAGAGGGTTGGGGTGGGGTGGGGTGGGGTGGTTGACAAGGTCAGTGTGGTGCAAATACCCCACCATGCTATCTGCTAATAATGTAGACCCAAATGCTGAATAAGTGATAAATGATATGTAGATAATGTTTCAGTCCTAAAAAATGCTGGTTATATATAGCTATTACAATATTGCTTTCAGAAATTAGACAAGAAAACAAAACCCCATTACCTCTATCCTGCCCTCGGCATTATGCCACTGTCATTTTACTCCAAAAGCAAATGTTATTGTTCTGTTTTTGCTGAAACACCAATCAAATCATAGCAATTGCTGTTATTAACAACAGATGCATTTGGCTGGTAGAGTAATGTAATTTCTTCTAAATAAAACCATTATTCAGAGATTTACTCCTGTGTGTTTCTGTTTCAGCTTCAGATATGGCAGCAGAACAGGGGCAGATTCTTGTCATTGCCACAGCTGCTGTTGGAGGATTCACGCTCCTAGTCATCCTCACTCTGTTCTTCCTCATTACTGGAAGGTAATTAACATTGGTATCGTAACTCATTTTCATGCAGGGCAATATTTATTTGATATTTTGTTTGTTACATTTATACCCTGCCTTTTCAAGGAAAAAAAATGTCCGAAGTGTATCTGTGTTTGACCTAACAAGTCCCAGTGTTGTGCCAATGCTGGGGAAACTGGGCTCCTTGGAAGGGCAGTTAGGTCTGATGGCCCCATCTGCATTTGACATTTAAAGCCATATCATACTACTTTAAATAGCCATAGCTTCCCTCAGAGAATCCTGAGGACTGTGGTTTGCTAAGGGTGCTGAGAGTGTTTAGGAGACCCACTCCTATTCCCTTCACGAAACTGCAATTTACAGAGTTACCTAGGAAGCGGGATTGACTGTTAAACCACTCTTAGAATTGTAACTCTGTGAGGGGAATAAGCTGTCTCCTCTAACAACTCTTAACCCTCTTAACACGCTACAGTTCCCAAGATTCTCTGGGAGAAGCCATGACTGTTTAAAGTGGTATGATACAGCTTTAATTGTATAGTGAAAATGGGGCCTGAAGTGTAAACCACTCTTGACTGCTCTGTATCGCATTTCACCACCTTCACATAATCTGAAAATGTTTAGACTATTCCTTAGCCTGAGCGACAGAGGAATGTGATGAGCAAAAGTGTCCTCTTGTGTTGGGTTTTATAGATGTAACATTTTTAGCCGTTTTGAATTTATGGTGGGGAAAACCATCTCCCCCTCCATTATTTCCAGTATAATAAATAAATACATTTGGAGGGAAACTCGCCTCCTTATCAAAGCATGAGTTATGACTTAACACTTTGAAATGTTACCACTTATTATTTTTATGAACTTCTTCAAAATATATAATGCCATACTCTCCAACATTTCTCTGATGAAAATAGGGTCATCCTATTCCATAATAACAATTTTATTATTTATACCCTGCCCATCTGACTGGGTTGCCCCAGTCGCTCTAGGCCATGGGTAGGCAAACTAAGGCCCAGGGGCTGGATCCGGCCCAATCGCCTTCTAAATCTGGCCCGCAGACAGTCCAGGAATCAGCGTGTTTTTGCATGAGTAGAATGTGTCCTTTTATTTAAAATGCATCCCTGGGTTATTTGTGGGGCCTGCCTGGTGTTTTAACATGAGTAGAATGTGTCCTTTTATTTAAAATGCATCCCTGGGTTATTTGTGGGGCCTGCCTGGTGTTTTAACATGAGTAGAATGTGTCCTTTTATTTAAAATGCATCCCTGGGTTATTTGTGGGGCCTGCCTGGTGTTTTAACATGAGTAGAATGTGTCATTTTATTTAAAATGCATCTCTGGGTTATTTGTGGGGCCTGCCTGGTGTTTTAACATGAGCAGAATGTGTGCTTTCATTTAAAATGCATCTCTGGGTTATTTGTGGGGCATGGGAATTCGTTCATTTTTTCCCCTTCAAAATATAGTCCAGCCCCCCCACAAGGTCTGAGGGACAGTGGACCCTGCTGAAAAAGTTTGCTGACCCTTTCTCTAGGCAGTTTCCAACTTATATAAAAACATAATAAAACATTTAAAATCTTCCCTATACATTCCCTTCCAATGTATTCTAAAAGTTGTATACAGTGGTACCTCGGTTTTCGAACATTTCCGTTGATGAACATTTCAGAACTCAAACGCCGTAAACCCGGAAGTAAATGCTTTGGTTTTCAAACGTGCCTTGGAAGTTGAACCAGAAACACAGCTTCCATATTGAGTTTTCCGTTTTGAGGCTTCTTTCTTGAATTTTTGGTTTTCGAACGTTTCGGAACTCAAACGGTCTTCCGGAACAGATTGTGTTCGAAAACTGAGGTACCACTGTAGTTACTTATCTCCTTGGCTTGGGGGTCACATAACTCCATACCCTCTGATGAAAACAGGGACGTCCAAGGAAAAGCCGGATCAAATCAGAAACTGGGACAGCTTCTGTAAATCTGGGACTGTCCATGGACAATCGGGACACTTGGAGGGTTTGTGGTCTGTAATGCCTTAGCTTTATTCAAATAATCATAGACATGCCTCCACTGCAAGAGATGAATCTGCAACCTATTATACTCTAAGGTACTCAGATTTACCTTATTTTTCCAGCTACAGTGATAAGTAAAAGATTAAATGAAAGTTGAGCATTGAAACGATCAACATTGTAGGAAACAAAGTTTTCTGCTGTTGGATATCTGCTCTTAGAAACAGTGTTTTTATCAAGCATAAACAGAATAAACTTGAAATTTTAGTAAATAAAATAAAAAACATTGCACTGTAGACCTGCTGGTATAATGGAAATTCACCTTCCTCTTCTCTTCCTCACCCTGTACCAATCTGCTCTGGGGCACAATTGGTGGGAGGTACACAGGGGGTTGCAGGTGGGAAGAGAGGAAGATGAAATTCCATTGTGCAAGCAGAAGCCCGTTCCTCTTGCACACAGA
Source organism: Podarcis muralis (assembly GCF_964188315.1). Lineage (NCBI taxonomy): Eukaryota > Metazoa > Chordata > Lepidosauria > Squamata > Lacertidae > Podarcis > Podarcis muralis. Next base: position 41,180,808 of record NC_135658.1, read on the forward strand.
CACCATTGAATACAACTCCTATAATGTAACACATGAGTGGCAATAATTTTGGAAATTAGTATATTATCCTTGCACATAGAGAGTCTGAAGTCCTGTTTAGCGATCACTTAATAAATTTTTAGCTTTTCTTGAAGTATCTAGCATTGTAAGAATTACTGTACCACTTTCTGGTGAGCCCCATCATGTACAGATTTAATTCACATAACTAATTATGGTTCACTTTGCAGTTAAAATTATGGGTGATAATATTTTTGAAAGGCAATTGTGACAAATTACATCACAAGATTGTCTGTAAATAGCTTTACTAACAGACATCAAATAAGACAGGATAAATGCAAACATTTCAAAGCCACAGACCTTTGAAATGATTTTGCTCAGCAAACAAATGACATTCTGAAGTGTGCTTCTCACTTTAGTGGAAAGAGAGAGTCATATTTTGATTTCTTCTTGTTTCACCACATTTATTAGATAACATTAAGAACGTTGGAAACTATTCTTTTAATGTATCCCTGTTGAATTACATTCTTTCAATTACATAAGATATGGATTCATTTTCTGAAGTTACGTAAACATCAGGATAAAGAGACAGGGCAATTCAGAACAAATATTCAACATGTTATAGAATCTTAGGCAAATTTCAAAGTGGAAGATTGGGCTGGTATGCTACAGATGTGTTCTGATTCACCATTTAGAATTAGCAATTTGATGCAATGTTGAATCACAAGGCTGCTGATGAGTCTATTCATACTGAAGAGTCAGAAGGAAATAAGCACCTGCATCTGTATTTGACTGAATGCTTTACCTGCTAACAGCAAATCGGCATGCCAAGTTTTGAATGAATAAAAATCACAAAAATATTATGAGAGAATTAAAACTTAGGTTTGAGCAGTATGAGATTTCTATATTGCTATGGGATTTTTCCGAGTTCAGTGAATCTGTGCAACAAAGTGAAGCTCCTGTGATATGTGATGTTAGTGAATATTTTTGCTAGGGAAGAAATGAATCTCCCAGCAGCACAAGAATGTTCATAAAGCATCCAGATTGTCTGAAGAAAGTTAAAGCTCATTTTAGCAGGGAAAAGGAAAAAGGGAAGATGCTTGACTAGGTAAGGAAGGCTAAAAGAAGTAGAAATTTGATTGAGTGCAAGTCCAAGAACTCCAAAGGGACAGTTTGAGCCCAGTGGCGAAAATGGCTGTAAGAGGGGGAAACCTGAACCAAAAGACTGTGATGAAATGGACAAAATGGATGAGAAGTAGAGGAAGGGACTGGCTAATGAAAAAACATTGGTAATGAATTAATGATCATAGGGGAATAAGGAAAGATGATTCTGGGAGCTATTGAAGGCAAAGGAATCAATGAAAAAATTAAAGAGGAGGAGTGAAATTAAGGAAAGAAGGCTCTAAGAAGAACACTACAATTTTTATTGTATGAAGCTGTTCATAATTTTTTTGAAATGTGAGACACCCTGAGTGACTAGGAAATGGCAGGATATAAACTGAAGAACTGAATACAAATATTCCTATCCTAGGGGAAAGAGGAGTAGATGCCATTGGGCTCATATGACTTGCAGTAACCCAATGGGATTTTCCCCATTTAGAACAGCAGGCCCATCAGAAACTGAGAAATGCCTGGGTGGTAGAGCCAATCCTACCCCTGCAAGCTCCTGTTTTGGTAAATGACAGATTTAGCCCCTTTTAGCTGTATTACAGCTTGCAGCCTAACCCCATCCTTGGTTTCATTTCTTAGTCATGTGGAGCGTCATCCAAGAGTGTAGTGGTTCCTAGTAACGTTTTTTTTGCACAGATATTTTCACATAGATTAGGAAAGTTTGTGTTCCCATTGTAGATACATTAAAAAAGTATTGGATCTTCTTTGATACCTAAGCCCTCTTCAGGTGTTCAATAATGAATATGTGAAGGGATTTCCAAGAATGTATTGACGAAGTATAGGACCCCTGGACAGTTAAGTCCAATCAGAGGTGACTATGGGGTGCATCGCTCATCTCACCTCAGGCCGAGGGAGCTGGTGTTTGTCCACAGACAGCTTTCCAGGTCATGTGGCCAGCATGACCAAACCTTTACCTTTTTAATGTATTGAGTAGCCCCTGTATGTATGTATGCATGCATGCATGCATGAATGAATATAAGGCCCCTTCTACTGAGACAAGAACCCTGGTCCATCAAATCTCTTGTCGCTGTCAGTGGAGCTTTGTGCATTGTTGGGTCATTTTCAGAGTAACACCAATCACACATTTTCTAGATGTGTTGCTCATCCATGTCTTGGTGCCTACAGGGTAGTTCTTGCTAGCACATTCTCAGAAGTACCTTCATGAGTTTGGTTTTCACAGGTACTAAATAAATGGAAAGGGCTTCAGTACAGTTATTTATTACTAAGCATGCCATTATTTTATTTGGTTGCTGTTTTTTTAGCTGCCCTCTACAATTAATATGGCTTTTGTAAGTTTAGTTCATAAAAGAAAAATAATCAGCATGTAAATTCAATGTCATTCCTTCTGTGGCGTTTAAAAAAGTGAAATGGTGTTCATTTTCTTAAAGGTGCCAGTGGTATATAAAGGCAAAAATGAAGTCTGAAGAAAAACGAAGAGCTCATTTGCAAAATGGACATTGTAAGCAAAGCTATCGGTGATGTTTCATATTTAAATGAAGCATGATCACTGTATTTTTTATGTATTTTCACTTCTTATATCTGGCTGAAAGAGGTAGAAACATTCTATCCTTCCACGACTTATCATATACCCACACCTCCTAAATTTACTTGTGGCTTAAGTGTACACTTAGAGCTCCACATAAAAAGAGTACCTTCATGTTGAGGGAAACACCATGAACTCCACAAAAACTTTTCTTAACATTGAAGTGATTGGCTCCACCTAGAGATGGTAGAGAGATTCAGTTCAGCTCACATTTAAAGGTACATCTACCTAATTCACAAAACACAGCTACACTTTGAAATTTGCACTTATCTGAATTTTGCAATTTTTGCTCTAGCTAAGTAATGTGTACAAAAATGCATATACTAGTAAAGTATGCATAAAATAATATATTCGTGAAAATAACATACAAAAATGTTTTATATTAGGGAAATTTGTGTTGCAAAAGTGTCTATATTGGGCAAAATCACATATAAACAATTGTATATTATTATGAGAAATTGAAATTTATAGATCCATCCATCCCTAGTTCCACTCCTGCTCAGACATGTTTATTATTACGACTAAATAATAAACATAGTAAAAACTAGAATTTCAGCATAAGTTTTAAATAAACATTAAAATGGTCAAAGCAGAATATAACTATCAATATACTAATTAAATAGATTTAAAATATGTATCCAAGGAAATATAAATTATATTAAAAGGTATTTTTAAAATAGAATTTGACTATGAGCTGTGACAATTTATGAGTGTTTGTGGAGCTGTGTGAACTTTTGCTTCCTTTGACTTGTGGCTATTGCATAAAATCTAGCTACATTTCTAGTGACATAAGGATTCCATTTGGACAAGAGGCAACTTAAATTGAGTTGCAATGGGTTGCAATGAGAATCCAGACACAAAAGTTGTTGAGTTTTTGTTTGCTTTTGTTTGCTTTTGTTTGCTTTTTTTAATCTCAACAACAACAAAACTGAAGCTTTTAAGCTATTTTTTTGTAAATTTGAAAATAAAAAATAAAAAATCAGCATTCCAGGTTGTTTTCCCAGACATAGGCAACTGACATCCAAAAATTCCGCCAGGACACCATTTTCAACGGAAGAATCCTAGCAATGTCCAAGAAATTGCAGACAGCCCTAACTTAAACAGAATTCTTCCGTTCTCCCTGGTACTTTGCGTACAAGCGGGGTTATGAGGGAAGTGTCTATGTATCTAAAATGTCAAATTACTAAAAACATCAAACCCTCCACTTATAGATCAAAAGTGTACCACAAAGTGAGTCTTCCATTATATTTTAAACCTACGTTATTCCAGGGTGCTTGTTTGGGGCTGTAGGGATAACTCCCTACCACCTCTTTAAACTTCAAAATAAATGCATTTTATCTGTGTTGAAAATGTTTTTGTTAATTTCCACCTGCTCTTCCTTATGTGATTTTCTCTCAACTTTCTAACTTACACCTGCCAGAAACCACATCACACTTATTTGCCAAAAATGAATGTTTATCCCTTTAGTTGTGATTTCATTCTCACTTCTAACATTTTCATAGTGAAATAATTTCCATGAAGGAAAAGCAGAAATGGATCACAAAGGAGGCAATAATTTTGAATTCAATGCCATTTCTTCCACATATTTAAAGCGTGTAATATCAATGTAGCCTGTCCAAAAATTCAACATGAATCAATTTATCATTCTTCCTAACCACAAGCTCCCTGCTTCCGTGTTGTTCTCCCTAACAACAATAGAACAGTTACAGATAGGTAGCCGTGTTGGTCTGCCATAGTCAAAACAAAAAAAATTCCTTCTAGTAGCACCTTAAAGACCAACTAAGTTAGTTCTTGGTATGAGCTTTCGTGTGCATGCACACTTCTTCAGATACACTGAAACGGAAGGTGCCAGATCCTTCTATATAGTGAGAAGGTGGAGCTCTAAGTGTACACTTAAGCCGTTTCAGTGTATCTGAAGAAGTGTGCATGCACACGAAAGCTCATACCAAGAACTAACTTAGTTGGTCTTTAAGGTGCTACTGGAAGGAATTTTTTTTGTTTTGACTATGGCAGACCAACACGGCTACCTATCTGTAACTGGAACTATGGAAGGCACCATATTGAGCCGCATGAAATGGAAGTCCATCAACCCAGTGTCCTTCAGCTCTCTATATTGGACAAACAGGCCAAACCTTACGCCAAAGAATAAACGGACATAAATCTGACATCAAGAATCACAAAACAGAGAAACCAGTAGGAGAACACTTCAATCTCCCACAACATTCTATACAAGATCTCAAAGTAGCTGTTTTACTACAAAGGAATTTCAGAAATAGACTGGAAAGAGAAGCTGCTGAATTGCAACTCATTACCAAACTTAAAACCATGGAGAGACCTGGTCTGAACAAAGACATTGGATTCTTATCTCATTATACAAGACAAAGCCATTTTTCACCTTCTCACCCCTTGCTTTTTCCTGTAAGACCTATTGCAGTCGTTAAGAGTCGTCCACAGGCTCATCACAGCTATCTGCCAATCACCCATTCCCACCACCCTTCTGAGTAATACCCCTCCCCACCTTCTCACTATATAGAAGGATCTGGCAACTTCCGTTTCAGTGTATCTGAAGAAGTGTGCATGCACACGAAAGCTCATACCAAGAACTAACTTAGTTGGTCTTTAAGGTGCTACTGGAAGGAATTTTTTTTGTTTTAACAATAGAACAGTGAGATGGGACGGTTGAGAGGCAAAGTACAGCTAGTATACCTGGGGCAGGTAAGAATAAGAATGTTGCTTTAAAAAAAGAAATCTGATGAGACAAAAGAAAAACACTCCCATCAAGGACTGCATGTACACAAAGCCCTCCTATAAACACCATATAAATGTAATAAATAAATAAAATTAATCATAGAAAGGGGAACAGAGAGAGAAAAGACAAAAGCAACTTTGTGACCTGCTCACCATCCAACTCCTGGTGATTTGAGCTGAAGTGGCCTCTCCCCTCTAAACTGCCACTGCAGGACCACTTAAAAATCATCTTGCCAATCTGCCGTCATGCAGCCACTTTGAGGAAGTGAGAGAAGACAGACCAACCTGTCAGATTACCTGATTGAAGAAAGCAGCATGAAAAGAGCAGGAGACAGCATATATTTAGCTGTCAATTAGACTGTGAAATGCATGGGAGGTGCCTGCTGCAGATAAAAGTTTTGAACTGCTGTATTTTTACTGTGCATCACATCAGACACTTTTTAAGTGGAAAGGCAATTAATGCAGAATATAAATAACTGATAATAATAAATAAGAGGAGGAAGCCGGCTCCTGAGGCGCTAGCTTCTCACCCCATCCCCCTTCAACAAAGAAGAAAAGGAACTATCTCAGACAGCACTGGAAGGCATGCATACTGTGTGGGTGTGGGTGGGTGTAATGAAGGGAGGTTTTGGAATGTACATAGTACTCTTATGTACTATAGCACTATATTTCTATATTTATCAAATTTGTAGCTAGTCCTTCCTCCTAAAGAAGCCTAGGACAGCATATTGCTTAAGTTGTTGTTGTTTAGTCATCTAGTCGTGTCAGACTCTTCGTGACCCCCGTGGACCAGAGCATGCCAGGCACTCCTGTCTTCCACTGCCTCCCGCACTTTGGTCTAACTCATGTTTGTAGCTTCGAGAACACTATCCAACCATCTCGTCCTCTGTCGTCCCCTTCTCCTTGTGCCCGCCATCTTTCCCAACATCAGGGTCTTTTCCATGGAGTCTTCTCTTCTCATGAGGTGGCCAAAGTACTGGAGCCTCAGCTTCACGATCTGTCCTTCCAGTGAGCACTCAGGGCTGATTTCCTTAAGAATTGAGAGGTTTGATCTTCTTGCAGTCCATGGGACTCTCAAGAGTCTCCTCCAGCACCATAATTCAAAAGCATCAATTCTTCGGCAATCAGCCTTCTTTATCGTCCAGCTCTCACTTTCATACTTAACAACAACTGGCATATTGCCTAACTTACAAGGAAGACAAGTTTAAACCACTTCCCTTTCTCCATCAATTGCTTCAAGGGAGAATGGAATCTGAGCCCCAACCCAGTGGGTACATGGTGGACAGAGACAGTTTCCTGACTTTCCAGCAAATAAGTTGCTGTTGCTTGCTAGGCAGATGAGAGGGGTGAAGAAAGTGGGGGAAAGGGCAGTGTGTTGCAAACACAGTGGCAGGACTGGCTTGATTGCCTCCACTTGAACCAAACTGCCCTTCTTGCCCTTTCTTGCCCCAATAAGTAGCAGTTCAGCTGCCAATAGGACATGTAAGTCCCTGCCCCCTTCCCACTGTCTGCTGAGGGGTGGGGGTAGTACAATAGTGGTCATTTATGTACTTAATAACATCAAGTTTTATCCGTAAGTACAGTAGTCACATAACGTTTGAGTTAAAGTTGATTTTTAGAAGAAGGTTCTGTTAAAATTAGTTGGTAATTAGTAAATGTTCTTAGATGTATATGAAGGAAGCGGAATCTGGAATTAGATTTACCGTTATGATTATTAACTACTTCATAATAGTCCCATTTGATTTGATTTATTTTTCCTGTGTGTGTGTTGCCTGAATTATTTCTGTCTAAAGCAAAAACAATATTTCTGGTTTTTCAGTGCGATTCCCAGGAACTAAAACATACATTGATCCAGACACGTATGAAGACCCATCCCTTGCTGTTCATGAGTTTGCTAAGGAGATCGATCCATCACGAATTCGTATTGAGAGAGTAATCGGGGCAGGTAAAAATTCATCACACTTCATTTGCAAGTATAACTAATATGTACTCTTTTTAATACAGATAAGCTGATCAACTCCATCAAGACCTGTATGGGAATCTAATGCTGTATAAAAAAGGAATATAGTTTTCTAATAGGTGAAAATACTTCAAAGTATCACTCAAATCATTACACATATTTAGCCACATGAATTGATTTATTGGTTGGTTGGTTGGTTGGTTGGTTAGTTGGTCTTGTAAGAGAAGGAAATAGGTTCTGGTTCTGATCTAGAACCTTACCATGCCTGAATTGCTTTTGCTTCTTCCTGTGGCAAATAGAACACAATGGGTATTATTATTTTTTGCTTCCCAGCCATCTGTATTTGTACAGGCTGCCCAGTAACATATGCCATCTCAGCAGCTAGTTGCTCTGTTGCTTCATATGGAATTTACCCACTAGGTCACTTCCTCTGAATTGTATTTTTATGACTGTTTGATTGTGTTTGTCCACACATATATATGTTCCTCTATGTCTAGGCCAGAAATCATATTTGAAATAATCTCTAACTTGGCTTACTTTTTCCAAGAGAGATTTCATAGAATATTGAACTAATTTTTTTATAAATAAGATTTATATTTCATTTTTCTGCACTAAAAAGGTAATAAATGCAACCTTATTTTTATTTGAATGGAAATTACTATTTGGTATAGAATTAATTCAAAATTCTATGCCTTAATTTCCTTATTTTATGGCCTTCTAGTAAGCAGCACAAGAATAGTACAGGTCAGTACAGTTCTTCAAACAAAATTGTTGCAGTTTGTTATTAAGGCAAGTCGAGACCATGAACTATTAAAATTAGGCTGTGGGAGGGGGAAGTCCTTCCATAAATATGAGATTATTACTAGTTCTCTGTAAGGTTCTGCAGTGGTCTACCCTTCCCCATAATCCCTCCTCTTCTTTCTGACAGGCAGGGCAGTTGTGGCTTATTTATGTACAAGTAAACGTCGTAATTTCCACTTGTGGATGGAAGTGGCACAACAGATTTTTAGACTGGATTTCTGTTAATTTGTTTAGGAATGCTAGAATGTCTTTCTTATTAGCACAGCTTACTTACTTAGCCAAGCCTTTATTAGGCTTTACAACTGTATTTTTGTGTGAACGGCTATTCTTAATAATGCAGTTTTCACCACCTGTACTTTCCTGAATTTCATTTGCCTCTCAGCTCACAATTTATAATAACCCCAGCCACAACTGTGATGTATGTCGTCTTCTTCTATATTTAAAAACACAGTCTTAAGTTGAAATTCTGTTAGTGCTTGAGTATCTACAAAAAACTTATTTTTAGCAAAGGGAATTAATAATTACACTATAATAGAAAATGTCCACCAACAGAGGTGTTGTTTACCTCAGGAATTAATATAGTGGTGTTTTATAGCTGTATCAGCTAACTACATTGCTGATAATGTGAATCCTTTTGCTCCTCTTGGACTGCGAAGACTGATTAAAGAAGAGGTAGCAGCGATGAAAAAAACTCATAAGAAAAAACAAATCTTCACAAGTCATTCTGAGAAATATCAGGATTATTTTCTATATGCTACTACCTGGTACAACAAAATTAGCAGTTGAAAAGTGGTGGTTAAATATCACCAATGGTTATGAGTGAAATTAGACATATGATTTCCTTTTAGGAAAAAGTTTTCTTGTGGGGGAGGTGTAACCCATAACACTAAAAAAGGGATAAAAGAGGGCAAGATATGCATAAATGTGCATGTACTAATTTATACAAAAAGATACAAATATTAATAAATTTAAATAAAAATACAGGATATTTCACCATAGTGTGCAGTCTGGTCTCCAGAAGCTAATGGGCAGCTTCAAGATGCTTGTTCTCCCTTTTAATGGTTTTGTTTTTACAGCAAACTTGGAGTGGGCAATTCTTAGGGGACTCCTTCAAACAAAGAACTGCCCTCTTAAAGTAGGACACATGACCACACTACTATTGTAATTTTTCCATTTCTCAAGGATGCCTGAATACACAGTTCCAAAAATGGACCTTAGAGGTTAGATAGTTATTTTATTCATCTGTGTGGAATAGAATGCAGTTGTACTTCCTTGAATGTTTATTTGATGTTTTCTTGTATGTGACTTGGTCTGTTTTCTCCATCTTTTAACTCACTAATTAGGATTCTTTATTCCTGTGTAGATCCTATTTATAATTTGTAGGGTTTTAAGCATGTTTTTTTAAAAAATTTTAGCGGACGCGGGTGGTGCTGTGGGTAAAACCTCAGTGCCTAGGACTTGCCGATCGCATGGTCGGCGGTTCGAATCCCCGCGGCGGGGTGAGCTCCCGTCTTTCGGTCCCAGCTCCTGCCCACCTAGCAGTTCGAAAGCACCCTTAAGTGCAAGTAGATAAATAGGTACCGCTTTATAGCGGGAAGGTAAACGGCGTTTCCGCGTGCTGCGCTGGTGCTGGCTCGCCAGAGCAGCTTCGTCACGCTGGCCACGTGATCCGGAAGTGTCTCCGGACAGCGCTGGCTCCCGGCCTCTTAAGTGAGATGAGCACACAACCCTAGAGTCGGACACGACCGGCCTGTACGGGCAGGGGTACCTTTACCTTTAAGCATTTTTTACATGCTTTGAGCACACATTGAAGTGAAAGGATTCTTTTGGAACTGTTCGTACTTATTCAGGCATTAAATTTTGAAACTGCTACAATGACATCTGTCTCAAAGGCTTAGATCTTAAACACATGCACTGCTAACAATCTAACCAACTGCTTTTTAACTTAAGGTGAATTTGGAGAAGTATGCAGTGGTCGCCTGAAAACACCTGGGAAAAGGGAGATTCCAGTGGCCATTAAAACTTTGAAAGGTGGATATGTGGACAGACAGAGAAGAGATTTTCTACGAGAAGCTAGTATAATGGGGCAGTTTGACCACCCAAATATTATCCGCCTTGAAGGAGTTGTTACAAAAAGTAAGTAGCTTAGGACATTTTTTTCATATCATAATTCTTGTCTTTTTGCTGCACTTATCCCAATTCAGATGCGAGTTTCCACATACAGTTGTGCTGCTTAATAAGGAAAAGCACATATAAAGGGTATTTTGCCTAGTTACTACACTGGAACCACATTCACAATGAAAAATAGCATATCTCTTGTTTGTGATGCCCTTTTTCATTTGATTAAATATTTGCCGTATTTTTCCATGTATTGGACAAGGTTTTTTTTTTACTCAAAAATCATGTCAAAAAACTGGGGTCGTCCAATACACGGATAGTGGCATGTGGGGGAGAAGCGACGCACCACCAGCCAGCTCGTTGGCAGGAGCACGGCTTCTTCTGATGCTGCAGCAAGCAGGGAGCGATCTGGGGGGTGTTTCCTGCCCGCAGCTGCATGGGGGGAGAGACTTAACAATTCTGGGCCATCTCCCCTCATTTTCCTAAAATTGAGTCGCCAAAAATAAGGTGGGGTCTTATACATGGGGGTGTCTTACAGATGGAAAAGTACAGTATATTGGTTCTGATTTGTCCTATTCAAATTCTGTATCATCAGTAAAAATAAATTGTACCCAGTGTATTGTTTTGAATATTCCCCATAAGATCTAAAAGGGAAGACAAACGCAATAATCTGCATAATTTTATAGTATACAGTACTTGTGGATTATCATTTTAGCTATTAATACTTCTGCCACTTAACAAAAAGGTAACTAAAAATGACCAGGGGTAGAACAAATAATAGTGACCTTCATTGTAGGGGCAAATATTTCATATTCATAGTTGCAGGTAAGTTCATAGGGTTTCTGAAGACTTGTGGATATGCAAAACAAATCAGGAATAAATGTTTTATTACACTATATATTGTGTAATTAAGCCAATTGCATCAAATGGATGAGGGTCTGCTATTTAAATGGAGAATGCTAAGCTTGGCAATAGTGTGCAACAGGCAGACAATCAGCTTATTGTCTATTAGCTATGATACAAACTAATATGCACAGTAATTTTTAAAATACTAAAAGTATATATCTGATTTTGCAGCGTCCTTTCAACAAAACAAAACTTTTCATTCAAGTAATGTGGAAGTTGTTGGGAAACTGCCAGGGAGATATAGTCCATCATGGCCCCAAGCCGGCTGCCGGACTTCCATCGATCTCCCGTAGCCAGGCAGATCCAGCAGTTAGCGACACGAAGCCTCAGAAATAGATTGCCACATTCCAGGCTTGTGCACACTGTTCTTTATCAGCAGAAACCACAGCCAGAAAGCTTGCACCGCAGAAGAGAGCAAAATTTACAGACTTTATTTAGCGTTGAACAGAACAAAGGAAAAACATGACCGTTCTGTGTCAGTGTCTCTGACCGACTGAAATCGAAAGGAAACAGCAAACATAAACATCCTCAACAGGAAATACGCAGACTCTGTGACTCACAAGCCTGCTCTCTCTTAAGGTGGAACGGAAATATCCTAACAGAAGTTTCAGTCTATGCCTGAATCTACCTTTCTGCAATTCCTGTTCCTTTTAAACAATTGACTTTTAGGAGACCTTTCCCAATGTTGAAACACAAAAGCAAACAGCAGTTTGGGCCATAAAACAAACTATAAATATGTGTAGTGCTTTTTTTCTGGGGGGACGCATACCCCTAAACATTTTGTGAATCTTTGTACTTTTGTCCATTTACTGAGTCAAAATGAGAGTACCCCTAAACATTTTTTAAGAAGAAAAGCACGGCATATGTAGATGGATCTTAAAGACCGGTTAGTTCGTTCATTCTGTTCTAGGAGTTATATAGTAGGAATCATGTTTTCAAGACAAAATTCTTGCTGTCACCACCTCATCAGATTTGATTCTTTGTCATGCTTCCTTATGTTCATAACTATTTTAAAAGTGTTCTTAAAGCTTCTGCAAACGGATGTGTTGACAGCATGAGAAAATTCCATCCTTGTGTTGTTGCAGTGTAATTAAGCTTTCTTATTTTTATTCTAAATCACAAGATAATAGCACTGCTACTATAACACATGATAAGATGGCAGAAACACTCACAAAACCATAAGCTAATGAGAGATAATATCTAATGGTATTAATAGTTGTGTAGGGGTACCACCGTATAGTTCTTTTCCCTCTCACCCTTGCACATCCTGGTGTAACAGCAATGTCTCAAGCAGCAAGTAGTCTGGTAAATGTGGTTTTTCCATTACACCTTGATTTCTTAGTGTAGACATCAGGCATCCCAGGGCTCCATGTATGCTCAGTAGAATCCTTCACATAGGGCCCTAAGCCATGTTGTTATGAGAGCACCTGACACCCAATTTAAGGACATGGGTATCTGGGGAAATTACAGTTAAATGAGGACCTTGATCCCAGGAACACAGCTGGTGCAAAATTCAAGAACCTGTGAAGAAGAGATGAAACAACAGGGTACAAGTTTGGTATGCTGCAGTAATAGGGAGCGAAAAATACTGTGCTAGCTTTTGCTTGTTGTAAGTTAGCTAACCATACAATATCTTTAAAAAAGGAACCTATATTGAACTTTTGGTTACAGGGAAATATAGTTAAATTGAACAGATTAATTCAGAGGCAGATAATTAATCAGTGAAAAACAGTTTAATAGGCTGGTGTAAAATGTAAAGCAGCTTCATTTTGAAAACTGCTTACACTAAAGTAGTTCAGTTTCCACGTGCAGTGGTGTTGCCAGCCAGCGTCTTAATTTCCTCAAGAGATACGGATAAGACTATTACGTCTATCGCCTTCGAATCATCGGCTTTCCATCTCTCTGTCAGAGGAACTGGGGGGGCCTCAGATACAGTGTGCCACACCCTAAACTGACGCAGCAAACTCTCACACCATTTTGCCCAGGTTTCATAATTCTGCCCATGTAACTTTGGGCACTCAGTGGCCTCTGAAGCTTCAAAAGCGTGGAAAAACTCCATTCCAGCTTTTACTTGAGCCGTGAGCCTTTATGCCTTCAAAGACTCCTTATCGTGGCAGCTCATTAATCACGATGCCTTTTGGCTCGGCTCCCAGGCCAATTAAGCCTTGCCGGAGTTCAAAGGCTCCGTCCGAGGTAAAACAGAAAAGCCTCCCTTCCTTTCGCTTTTCCCACGTACCTCTCAAACGCAGTCTGTTGCAGCTTTACTCTCCTGTAGGTGCTGTGAATCTGGGCCCGAAACCTTGTTGTTGGGAAACTGCCAGGGAGATATAGTCCATCATGGCCCCAAGCCGGCTGCCGGACTTCCATCGATCTCCCGTAGCCAGGCAGATCCAGCAGTTAGCGACACGAAGCCTCAGAAATAGATTGCCACATTCCAGGCTTGTGCACACTGTTCTTTATCAGCAGAAACCACAGCCAGAAAGCTTGCACCGCAGAAGAGAGCATAATTTACAGACTTTATTTAGCGTTGAACAGAACAAAGGAAAAACATGACCGTTCTGTGTCAGTGTCTCTGACCGACTGAAATCGAAAGGAAACAGCAAACATAAACATCCTCAACAGGAAATACGCAGACTCTGTGACTCACAAGCCTGCTCTCTCTTAAGGTGGAACGGAAATATCCTAACATCCTCCCCCTTTCCGTGTAACCTGTAGTACCTGTGGTTCACCCAATTGCAACCTCTGTGTGTAAACCTTAAGTTGTTCTTTGTTAACAACCTTAGACAACAGATCAGCAGGAATTTCATTTCCTGCCATGTAGGACACCCGAATCAGTCCTTTCTGAATACACTCTCTTGCACGATGTAGCTTAATCTGCAAGTACTTGGTTCTTTGCTTGCAACTCTCAGAGTTCAGCAAAGCCAAACACGATCTATTGTCTTGATACACTTGTATAGGACATTTCACAGAAACCCCGATGTCCTTAAACAGTTGCATCAACCATTCACAATCCATGAGTGAAAATGACAGAGCATTGAGTTCTGCTTCACAGGAACTTAGGCTCACTGTTGTTTGCTTCTTGCACAACCAGTCAAACAGGCAGTGGTTGTACATGTAGCATACTCCAGAAGTGCTTGTACCATCTGTGGTGTCACTTCCAAAACTTGCATCTGCAAAGATTTCAAGACCTCCAGTCTTCTGACTGGTGAACCTCAGCCTGTAGTGCATAGTCCCTTTCAAATAGCGGGCTATGCGCTTCAGAGCTTTCCAATCCTGAACCGTAGGATTGTTGGCATGTCTGCTAAGCAGATTACAGCTTACAGCTATGTCAGGTCTTGAACATCTGGCAATGAAATTCAGCTTGCCTAGAATGCATCTGTACAGCGTTGTGTCAGAAAACGCTTCAGCAGTACTATCTACCTGGTAACCTGTCACCATCGGTGTGTCTGCTGGGTTTGCATCAACCAAATTCAACCTGGTTAATACATCAGCAATTTTCTGTGTTTGGTGTACCAGAAAATTGCCTGCTTGGTCCTTCTCCACCTGCAGAGAAAGATAGTTGGATACCTCACCAAGATCCTTCATGTCAAAGTGCTCCTTCAGCTGAGCTAGGGTGCTTTGATAGAAAGCCTGATTCTTCCAAAACATCAGAAGATCATCAACAAAACATAAACAATACAGTTTGTTTTGCCCCTCCTCCTTGACAAACACACATGGATCAGCTTTGCCCTGGTGAAAACCTAGAGAAAGCAACGTTTCAGTGAGTTTTGTGTTCCAACACCTAGCACTCTGCTTGAGACCATATAAGGATTTCCGCAGTTTACAGACCATTCCCTTCTGTATCTCCATCCCATCTGGTGGAAGCATGAACAGCTCTTCGTTCAAAATCCCGTACAAAAAAGCTGTATTAATGTCATGATGGGAAACATGCAGTTTCTCCTCCGCAGCGATCTTGAGCATCAGCCGAATGCTCTCATATTTGACTGTGGGTGAGTAGGTCTCGTGGTAATCCTGTCCTGGTACCTGTGAAAAACCTCTGGCAACCAATCTGGCTTTGTGTCTGACAACCTTGCCATTCTGGTCTGTCTTGGCCTTGAAGACCCATTTGCTGCCAACCAGTCTCATACCTGGGACTACCGGTACCAGTTCCCAAGTTTGGTTCCTGTTCAAGGAATCAACTTCAGCCTTCATGGCATTAAGCCAAGGCTCAGCATCTTTAGAGGTTAACTCCTGAACCTCTTTGAAGCTTGAAGGTTCCCACACCTTCTCTGAGCTACTAAGAACAGCAGTTGCTGTCTTAGCAAACTCATCAGCATACCTCTTAGGAGGTCTGCCTTTGGTCGCCCTTTCAGACCTACGTACTAGACGCAAGTCTTCTGGACTCATCTCCTCTTTCTTAGGAGAAAAATGACCAATGGTGAACAGTGGTTCTTCCAGTTCATTGTCAGACGCATCAGATGGTCTGACTGAGGCCTTTGCACTCTTGTAGTCTGCTGTGTCATCACTCTCACTGACATCAGCAGCAGCGCCGCCCACTGAACTGGAATCCGAACTCTGATCATCATCATCATCATCATCCTCATCCTCATCATCCTCAGCAGCTTCCTCAGCTTTAGCTGCTCGCTTGACATCACCTTCATCCTCCTCTGGGTAACTCTGGAAAATTCCCACATTTCCCCCCCACTTAGGATTGTACTCAACACTCCTTGTGAACTTTATGGACTTAGAGTTAGTCATCCATACCCTGTATGCACCTTTTTCGTACCCCATGAACAAACCATGTGCCCCACGCTTCCCAAGCTTGTTGGTTTGTGGGGTGCGTACCCACATGTCAGAACCAAATATTCTCATGTGTTTGGTGTTGGGTTTCTTGCCAAACATCTTCTCATAGGGGGTACAACCAATGGGTGATGACAATCTGCGATTAACGGAGTAAACCAGATTCCCTAAAGCCTCCCCCCAAAACTTATCAGGGAGATTGGCATCATGCAACAAGGTTTTCATTCCTTGCAGCAATGTTTGATTTGCTCTCTCCGCAAGCCCATTCATCCATGGCGATCTGGGGGTTGACATGTCATGCTGGATTCCCTTCTCAGTCAGGAAAGCTTCAAACTGCTGAGAAGTGAATTCCCCGCCCCGATCGGTAAACAGACAGGAAATACGTTTACCGTGAGCATTCTCCAACCAAGCACAGAATGCCTTAAACTTCGGAAACGCTTGCGATTTCTGTTCGAGCAAAAACACATGAATGTACCTAGAAAAAGAATCAATTAGAACCCCATGAACAAACCATGTGCCCCACGCTTCCCAAGCTTGTTGGTTTGTGGGGTGCGTACCCACATGTCAGAACCAAATATTCTCATGTGTTTGGTGTTGGGTTTCTTGCCAAACATCTTCTCATAGGGGGTACAACCAATGGGTGATGACAATCTGCGATTAACGGAGTAAACCAGATTCCCTAAAGCCTCCCCCCAAAACTTATCAGGGAGATTGGCATCATGCAACAAGGTTTTCATTCCTTGCAGCAATGTTTGATTTGCTCTCTCCGCAAGCCCATTCATCCATGGCGATCTGGGGGTTGACATGTCATGCTGGATTCCCTTCTCAGTCAGGAAAGCTTCAAACTGCTGAGAAGTGAATTCCCCGCCCCGATCGGTAAACAGACAGGAAATACGTTTACCGTGAGCATTCTCCAACCAAGCACAGAATGCCTTAAACTTCGGAAACGCTTGCGATTTCTGTTCGAGCAAAAACACATGAATGTACCTAGAAAAAGAATCAATTAGAACCATGAAGAACCTTGCTCCTCCTAAAGAGGGCGTAAGTGGCCCAACCAGGTCTGCGTGCACTAGCTGGTAGGGCTTGGAAGCCTGCCTGCTAGACTCTTTGCCTTTTGGAGCAACCTTCACCTTGTTCTCTGCACAAGATACACATTTCATATGAAATTTACAGGGTTTGATATTCAAACCCTCAACCACCTCTGGCATCTTGGCCAGTGCCTTCCAAGAGAGGTGACCAAACCTTCGATGCGCTTCATGAATACAACCTGCATGAAGAACTTTGTTAGTTTGTGCAACACAACAAGAATCAGCATTAGATACAACAGCAGTGTCCTCATAAGTTATATGGAACAAACCATCCATAAACTTTGCATGCAAATAGTCCTCTTTGCCTTTACTGATGACACAGACACTCCTCTTGAAGGAAATCTGAAAACCACGCCCAGTAAGCTGCGGGACGCTCAACAAATTGCTTGCAGCGCCTGGAACATATAGTACACCGCTGATGGTTGTGTGCAAACTTGCAAGTTTCACAGTCCCTTCTCCTGCAATTTGCAACGTCCTTCCATCAGCCAGGTGGATCTCTCCTTCTTGAGGCTTGAAGGAGATAAAGAGGTGCCGATCCTTCGAGATGTGGCGGGTACAGCCCGAATCAACAACAAAGCTGCCTTTGGCTGTTGGAGCAGCCTTCACAGCAAGCAAACCCTTGTTTTCCACTGGCTTGGGCTTTTGCAGCTTGCCCCCCTGCTTCTGCTGGCCAGCAGACGTGCCTTTAGCCTTTGGTGAAGCTGTGCCAGCAGACATAGCCTTGTCTTCCACTGGCGTGGGCTTTTGCAGCTTGCCCCCCTGCTTCTGGTCAGCAGACGTGCCTTTAGCCTTTGGTGAAGCTGTGCCAGCAAACATAGCTTTGTTTTTCCCTGGCGTGGGCTCTTCACCCTCCCTTCGCTCCTGGCCATCTGCAGACGCCTGTTTACCTTTGCTTTTCCGGCCTCTGCAAAGGCGATGACCTTGGTTCTCACGAGAAACAGAGCTCTCAGCTGCCGACTCCTTGGCTCCCCCTGGAGGCTGGAATGCTGCCTGGGATGACGTGACGGTCAGCTCCCCCTGCAGCTTGCAACCGGTGCCCTCAGCATCCCTGCATTCACTCGCATTCTGGGAAACAGCCAGGACCTCCGATGCAGTCAAACTCTGGGCTGGGATGACTGACTTGTGAGCTTTCATCAAAGCATACCACATTCCACGTGCAGTGGTGTTGCCAGCCAGCGTCTTAATTTCCTCAAGAGATACGGATAAGACTATTACGTCTATCGCCTTCGAATCATCGGCTTTCCATCTCTCTGTCAGAGGAACTGGGGGGGCCTCAGATACAGTGTGCCACACCCTAAACTGACGCAGCAAACTCTCACACCATTTTGCCCAGGTTTCATAATTCTGCCCATGTAACTTTGGGCACTCAGTGGCCTCTGAAGCTTCAAAAGCGTGGAAAAACTCCATTCCAGCTTTTACTTGAGCCGTGAGCCTTTATGCCTTCAAAGACTCCTTATCGTGGCAGCTCATTAATCACGATGCCTTTTGGCTCGGCTCCCAGGCCAATTAAGCCTTGCCGGAGTTCAAAGGCTCCGTCCGAGGTAAAACAGAAAAGCCTCCCTTCCTTTCGCTTTTCCCACGTACCTCTCAAACGCAGTCTGTTGCAGCTTTACTCTCCTGTAGGTGCTGTGAATCTGGGCCCGAAACCTTGTTGTTGGGAAACTGCCAGGGAGATATAGTCCATCATGGCCCCAAGCCGGCTGCCGGACTTCCATCGATCTCCCGTAGCCAGGCAGATCCAGCAGTTAGCGACACGAAGCCTCAGAAATAGATTGCCACATTCCAGGCTTGTGCACACTGTTCTTTATCAGCAGAAACCACAGCCAGAAAGCTTGCACCGCAGAAGAGAGCATAATTTACAGACTTTATTTAGCGTTGAACAGAACAAAGGAAAAACATGACCGTTCTGTGTCAGTGTCTCTGACCGACTGAAATCGAAAGGAAACAGCAAACATAAACATCCTCAACAGGAAATACGCAGACTCTGTGACTCACAAGCCTGCTCTCTCTTAAGGTGGAACGGAAATATCCTAACAGAAGTTTCAGTCTATGCCTGAATCTACCTTTCTGCAATTCCTGTTCCTTTTAAACAATTGACTTTTAGGAGACCTTTCCCAATGTTGAAACACAAAAGCAAACAGCAGTTTGGGCCATAAAACAAACTATAAATATGTGTAGTGCTTTTTTTCTGGGGGGACGCATACCCCTAAACATTTTGTGAATCTTTGTACTTTTGTCCATTTACTGAGTCAAAATGAGAGTACCCCTAAACATTTTTTAAGAAGAAAAGCACGGCATATGTAGATGGATCTTAAAGACCGGTTAGTTCGTTCATTCTGTTCTAGGAGTTATATAGTAGGAATCATGTTTTCAAGACAAAATTCTTGCTGTCACCACCTCATCAGATTTGATTCTTTGTCATGCTTCCTTATGTTCATAACTATTTTAAAAGTGTTCTTAAAGCTTCTGCAAACGGATGTGTTGACAGCATGAGAAAATTCCATCCTTGTGTTGTTGCAGTGTAATTAAGCTTTCTTATTTTTATTCTAAATCACAAGATAATAGCACTGCTACTATAACACATGATAAGATGGCAGAAACACTCACAAAACCATAAGCTAATGAGAGATAATATCTAATGGTATTAATAGTTGTGTAGGGGTACCACCGTATAGTTCTTTTCCCTCTCACCCTTGCACATCCTGGTGTAACAGCAATGTCTCAAGCAGCAAGTAGTCTGGTAAATGTGGTTTTTCCATTACACCTTGATTTCTTAGTGTAGACATCAGGCATCCCAGGGCTCCATGTATGCTCAGTAGAATCCTTCACATAGGGCCCTAAGCCATGTTGTTATGAGAGCACCTGACACCCAATTTAAGGACATGGGTATCTGGGGAAATTACAGTTAAATGAGGACCTTGATCCCAGGAACACAGCTGGTGCAAAATTCAAGAACCTGTGAAGAAGAGATGAAACAACAGGGTACAAGTTTGGTATGCTGCAGTAATAGGGAGCGAAAAATACTGTGCTAGCTTTTGCTTGTTGTAAGTTAGCTAACCATACAATATCTTTAAAAAAGGAACCTATATTGAACTTTTGGTTACAGGGAAATATAGTTAAATTGAACAGATTAATTCAGAGGCAGATAATTAATCAGTGAAAAACAGTTTAATAGGCTGGTGTAAAATGTAAAGCAGCTTCATTTTGAAAACTGCTTACACTAAAGTAGTTCAGTTTGAGTCTGTGAGAATACTGTAGATTGAGCAGTTTCTGAGTTGCAACACAGCATCCCTAGCAATGGGATAATTATCAGATAGAATCTGACACTGGACTTACTGAGACATACACCACTAAAAGTGGTTAATGAATCACTTTCTGACAGTCAGAAACAGAGTTGGTCTGCAGTACTTAGGCAGAGACTTTCTCCTTATGTTAGCCATAAGTTATTAAGCTGTAACCATTGCCTGTATATAGTCCTTCAGTTAGTAGGAAATGCAATCCATCACAATGTTTTTATCTGTTGACCTAAAAGGGGCGAAAAAACTCCACCAGATTACATGATTACAATACGTGTGAGAATTCCAGTTCGAAATTACTGATGAATGAAACAGCACAAATACTTTTTGTGTTGTATAATATCAGGAAAACAAGCATTAGCAGTCATGTACAACTCAAGTTACAGAGTATGGCTTAGCTCCTTCATTCCTGTGAGCAGAAAGGTGGGGGGGGGGTTCAGTGTTCTCCTGCAGCCATCTGTCACAGAGTGTTGACTGATGCTCTGGAATATTGTGAGAAGTCATACAGGGAAGTATAGTGGGAAGGAGGAATTAGTAAAAACATTCTTACCCCCTCTTCTGCCAGAAGGAACTTGCATTAGAACAGTTTATTGTTAATAGAAAAGCAACTTGGGATCCAAGACTGGGTGGTCTTCTAAATAAAGGATCCTATATCATCTTCCAAGAGGATTCTTTCAGATTTCAGTAATTCTTATTCTTCAAAGAGGAACACCGTGGGTTGGATCCAGAACAGCTCTTCCTCCACTCACAGAAAGCAAGGGAAATATTTAAACTGGTTCCCCATGCAGCTCTGCACTGCTTCCTACACTACTCTAGAAAGCCCATCCCCGCAACCACCCAAAGCAGCTGTTCAATGGGGCATAAGAAACTGCAGGGGGAGGGTTGCAATGAGCCAAAATTGCTTCTTCTGCTTCTATGAACAGGAACACTCCTGCATGAAATAACATTTTTAAACATTACTGTGTTAGAATGTTCTTAATTCTAACTGTTTTTGGAATCTTCTAACCATTTCTTGAATGCCTTTTAAAAAATAAAATATGGATATGTTTGCCACCCATGCTCCTTTAGGAGGAAAAGTGGGATATAAATTCAATAAATCAGCATCAGAATTATCTGTCACATTTATGTGGTTCCAGCCTCATATAATTTCTGATTTCCTATTTGCTTGCACTATGCTCACATAGGGCATATTTCAACCATTCTGTCTCATTGGAGAATTCTAACAGTCATCCTCCCATCTAACCCAGTTTGCTGTTTTATAATACTGAAATTCCAGATTCTGAAGTATTTCCATTTTCTTGAGGCAGATATGTGTAGTCAATGATTTCCAGAGTTCAGCTTTAAATTTGGAATTGCTTTGTTGCATGTTGTGGTCACCTTGGCTATTCCATTTACACAAAGTATATGTCCTGCCACATGGATGACTACTACTCAATAAAAGAACACCGTTTTTGCTTTAGAAACATTATTGATTTTGTAGGCTTCAGTTTTAAAAGACTCATTTGTTTTATTTTAAATCCACTGACTGATTTGCTTGTTGAGAGTAGACAGAGGAAACTTTTTTTGTTTGAGGTCAGTCTACTTTAGTGATTGCTTTCAACTTGCCTTTGGAAGTGTATCATCATGTGCCAATTTCTGATTTCACACTGAGCTTTTTTGGCTAAATCTAAAACTGCAATGGCTACCTTTCCAAAATGAATTTCCAAGAATGTGCATCTCGATCAGATGTTGACAAAGCCAGGATAAGAACTCCTGAGGCTCAGGCATTAATTTGACTACCAGACTGCATAAAATACTGAATTTGTGTCAGCGTTGGAAAATCCTCACTCAATAGATTCTTTGCAGCTGACTTTCTTTATGCTCCAAAAGGAGCTGGTAACTCATTAAAAGGCATTTGCAAAGTAATTGGCTCTTTAAGAGTAACTGTTCTCAAAATTAAAAGGGTTATTCAGACTTGGATCAGTTTATTATTTTGAAAGATTTATATTCATTTTCATAAGAGGATAAATACCATTCTCCGTAAAGATTCAGATTTATGCACCCAGACATGATCTTTAGAATGAAACTCAAGAAGTATATTACATTGCTGTTGTTTACACTCCAGTTCCCCAAGCAGTGATAGTTTCCAGGGGTTCCAGCATGTCTATGCGGTGGTACACATTGGAACCATTTTGATTTGTATTTAATTTGCTATGAAAAACCAATGACTTTTCTTTCTCAGCTCAAGAGCATTAATATTTATTTTATAATACAAAATCACTGTTGAAAGTAAAGTGCAGATAGATGACTAACCTGGATCCCACTTATTTTATTTCTTCTGGGTCTAGCCACCATTTTAATTTCTCACAATGTCTGTGGCCTAGCACTGCTCTGAGATAATTAAAGGGATAACTAAACCATTTGCCCCTTCATCTTCCAACACCGCCTCTTCCCAGTCTTCTCCCTCTTCTCACTCATTGTCCCACCACCACTTTCTTGACTTTTAGCCATCTTCCCTAAGTGGTTCCCCAGTTGGTTCCTTCCACCACTCCTCTGTGTCCAACCAGTCGATTACAGCAGGGGTCTGGAAGAAGCAATGTGCTTCATATATAGATTTTGTGAATTCAACTTACCGTATTTACACAAATCTAATGTGCCACTGAATCTAATGCACACCCCAGTTTTCAAAACCTTGAAACCAAAAAAAGTATTTGCTTAAGATGTGAAAATGTGAATATAAATGCACCATCAAATTCATATAAAGATGTGAATATAAATGCACCATCAAATCTAATTCACACCCTCATTTTCACATCTTGATTTGGCCAAAAAAGGTGTGCATTATTTTCAAGTAAATACGGTCAGGGCCTTGTAGAGCCAGGCAGAGGCCCGGGCCAGGTAGATAATGTGCCCCCCCCCCTTTTTTTTACGCTGGGGATAACTGAAGTCTTGTAAATAAGTAAGTATATAAATAATTTTCACAAAAGTTATGCTGACAAATAATTTTATTTCAAGGCTTGAACTGTATCTGCATATAAAGACAAAATGGAAAATATAGATAAATATGCTGACCGAGGCACCCTTTGGAATCGGAGGCCCGGGCCAAGTGGCCCATATGCCCCCCCCCCCCTCTGTCTGGGCCTGAATACGGTAAATCAACTCAGCTCTGATTATGAGCATTTAGATTGGGATCTGAGGAGCCTGTACACTGATTGACAGAACCAAAAGTGAGAGCCAGTTGGTGACTGTGCCAACTTTTGGATTGTGGTTAACACTTAGAGGCGAATCTTACTATTTAAATGTTGGAAGTCATTTAAAGTTATTTCCAAGCCACAAGTAAAGGTCATAACTTAAAAAAAAAAAAGTTTACATCAGTCACAACTGACATTACGGTTAGGTGTAAAATAAGTTGGTTTGGGAACATGACAGCTTAACTTGTCTGTTAATTTGTCCATTATGCTTTTGTCAAATACACAGTTTCAGTGTCAGTGGACTGTACAAATGCATCATTCATCAGAATATTTTTCCCCCTGACATTAGCATTTTTAGAGTGGTTATAACAACTTGTAAATACAGTACTGCTTTTTCCGAAGCATTTGAACCTGTCAGGAACTGTAGCTGGCTGAAACACTGTTATAACATAAATGCAACACAAGCACATGGTCATAGTCTGAGATGCTTTGCTTCTGCACAATACAACTAAGCACTTATTTTGACAATACAGCTAAGCGCTTCTTTGCTTACCCAGCAGATCTTGGGGTTGTGCCATTTGCTGTTTGTAACAAATATAATTTTAATAAGATATAAGTTTTGTGCTGTTCTCAGCATCCTGCTAATTTCAGTGGGTTATATTGCATTTAGTAATAACTAGGGCAGCCAAAATGAACCTGTATAGTTGGAAACAATTTATACTTCCTAAAATCTTTATGATATCATATGTCTATGTTAAAACAATAAAACTATGTTATAGCATGGGCAACACCAATTTGGGGTACTAGAACAGGGGGTGGGAACTGCATAGCTCAACAATGGGGCTGAAACTCAATCATATAGGCATCTAAGCACTGGGTTTAGCCATTTAGGGAATTGGAAATGAGCAGCAGCAAGCCTCACACTTGTGATATCCCTGTTCCCCTTCCCCTGTGCACGAGAAGATTAGAAGCTTCTGCATTTTATTTGCTGCAAGAAGAAGTTTCGCAAATGTAGCAATGTATTGTTTCTGCAGAGCATAGTTTGTTCTGAAATGAGGGTTCCAAATTAAGATCAAATCTCCTGGAAGGAAGCCGTTAAAGCTCTCTCAACATAGAGCTGAGTAGTTAATTGAACTCTTTGACTTCAAATGCTTTCTCAAATTGCTCCACCATAACCATAGTTACCTGAAATGATCACAGGATGATCATTCGTCCAGCATATAACATTAAACAAGGTTTGGTTCTTTGTATGCACTTGTAAATCATTATAGCAAGAGTCTCTTGCAAAGCTGTATTTATCTTATGCCTTGGATCCTTGAGCTTATTTCTGTGCTTTCTCTGCTTAGGAAGGCTTTCTTGTCCAGAGTGCAGATATTAAGTTGACTCGGAGCTGACATTGCTGCATGGCCTCCTCACTCATCTACTAGTGATCTTATTTCTTATATAAAGCGTTTTTTGTTCCCATGGGAATCTGTTTTTCTAACACTGAGCATGTGGTAATAGTGTCCTTTTTGCCCACAAGACAAATGGATCTTCTGGGATCTTCTGTTGCCTGTCATTGGGGAAACACCAGGGGTGACATGGGAATAAACCCTTCCCCGATCCATGTTTTCCCTATTCCCTTGCAGCTTCTGTTAATAAAATCATAAAATTAAAACATGGATTTCCCATGTCATTATTAGTTTGGCCCTGGATATTTTGCTATTCCTTCAGCTGCCTCTTGAGACCTGCTAATGATTTTCCTGCACTCATGTTCAGGAATACAAATGTATTCCTGCTTAAATGTACAATCATACAGTACTTGATTTTCACTGTTTGATTCAGGTCCCGTGGGGCTGGCAGTGACCACAAACTGAGATTCTATAGATCAGGGGTGGGGAACCTATAGCTTATGGGCCTGAGTTCCAATTTGGCCCATGAGGCCATTTCTCCATAATCACTCCCAGCTGTCCCACACCTTATGCCGTATGTGACATCAAATGTGTACAAGTAGAGAAAAAGTTGCCAGTGCACAATCAGGAGTCTTAAAGTGCTCAACAGAGCATTGGCTAGGGAGACTTGCTGCCACCACTGATCAGCTGATTGCCCATGAGAGCAAGTCCACTGGGAATGGCTCACCTCTGCCCAGAGCAAGGTTTGAAGTTATTACCTATCTACTGACAGGCGGTGGTCAAGCTTGCTGGATTAGCAGTGCTACCAAGTTCCCCATTGAGATCATGGCAGCACAGACGATACCTGCAGAAAGCAGGACATGGAGCCATGACCTATAACTAGATGGAAAGTAACTTCAAGCTTCACATAGTTTGGATTTATTTATTTATTTTTGGTAGTTTGCCCATGCTGCAAAGGAAAAACAAGTTACCCGACATCATCGTGATATCAGGTGATTGTACGTGAGTGAGGGGCCTGTCCACCACACAAGGTAGCTGTCCAGGGTTGGTGAAACCCAGGATCTGGGCCACTGGATTCAGTTCCCCACCTCTGCTAATGATCCACCTGAGGCATCCAGACTTACTTGCAGTCAGCACTGTCTAATTGTGAGGAAAGGCGATTTCTAGTCAAGCAGTGCTCCCTAGTACTGCGTAGTCCAGGGACGCTGCACTTCAGTTTCTATCAGCCCAGCCAGCATGGCCATTGGGCAACAGTCAGGTATAGTGAGAGCTGCAGTCCAGCATCTGGAGGACCACAATTTGGTATAGTCAATCTGTACTCTTTTAAAGGAGCTAAAGAAAGATGTAGAAAAAACAAGCTTCTAATTTAACTTTCCCCATGAATTATATGCAAGAAAAGCAAGGTAGAATGCCCCACTTTCAGAATAGGCCAGACATTTCACTTCACAGTGTCTTACGTACAATCGTAATTGAACATTCACAAAGAAACATTTGAAGTATCAAACTCCACTTTAAAGTCTGCTCTAAGACACTCATTTTAAGAAATATTGGGGGGGGGGTTACAAACACAGGTCATTGTTGGCAGGGCTTTCAGGATAAATTGAACAAAATATGTTCGCATAGCCACATCTAGCAAAATGGTCTTTATTATAGGCCACACGTCATACTGTGTTCTATTGTGATGGTATTCTAATAATATGGAGAATGTAAACTTTTGATACAGCAGTAAAACTCCACAGTTTTACAAAGACTAAAAAATGATATACTGCTACAGAAGCAGCCAGGTGCAATTGAAAGGTAATTGTTTTTATACCAGAAAATCATATTTGTAATTTACTCAGAGGAATCCATTAATGAGGTCATTATCAACAATGCACACCACTGCCAAAAAACTTGCTTAAATGAAAGCCATGAATCTTTCTAACAGCATTACTTGATCCTTAGAATTGAATGTGCCTGACTCCCACTCTCTCTTCTCATTATGGACTGGCAAGGATGAGCAAGATTTAACTGCAGAATCCTGCAATAACATTATCTAGGCTGCATCATTAGATACACCCAAGATAATACATAAACAGTTATTGAGGACAGTTCTGCCTCCTTAGTGTAAATTTGTTATACACAATGCTGAAAAATTGTATTAAAATGCTTAATTATAGGAGTGAGCTAGTAGCTATTTACGCATGCTGCAAAGCTGGTATGATCAGGTGAATTGAAATGCTGAGGACAAGAAGAATTCAGGTCAAGACTCTAGTACAGACTTAATGACCATTTCAAGCAGCATTTCTATTTGTGATCATGGGAACTGAACCTCATTTGCTGAGGTTTGGTCCACTGCAGTAGCTTATTCATACTTCAGGCAAGAAAAGTACAATAGTACCTTGGGTTACAAACGCTTCAGGTTAAAAATGCTTCGGGTTACAAACTCCGCTAACCCAGAAGTAGTTGCTCCGGGTTGTGAACTTTGCCCCAGGATGAGAACGGAAATCACGAACCAGCAGCGCAGTGGCAGCGGGAGGCCCCACTAGCGAAAGCGCGCCTCAGGTTAAGAACAGTTTCGGGTTAAGAGCGGACCTCCAGAACGAATGAAGTTCGTAACCCAAGGTACTACTGTAATACCAGCCTGCGTTTTTCATAGGACAAACAATATGTGAAAGGTTAATGCTGTAGATGGAAAATAGGTCCTCTTTCTCAGTCTCAGATTAGATAGGCAAGTTAGGGGCATACCCAAATCCTCCCCCCAAAAATCTTCTTGTTTGTTACTTAAAACGTCCCTGCAGACATCATTTGGAAATGGTGGTCATGCTTTACTACTCCTTTTGGCAATAATCCTGTGATTTACTCTCATGGGGATCAAAGAGTCCTCTGTTTAGCCATATATCATCATGCTTGTCAGATTTTTGTTAGATAGATAGATAGATAGATAGATAAATTTATTGTCATTGTCCGTATATACACAGTATACACAACAACGAAAATCAAACACCCACCCAAAGACCGGGTTCACATACACATTTGCACGTATCTCCAACACTCTCATCCTATTCAGACATAATCTATAAAAACATAACATAATCCAGAATATAACATAACCTATTAAAGGCATAACATAACCTAAAACCTATCTCATTCCTTCCTACTCCCTGCTTGCTATTTCTTGCAACTGGCCCTGAGATCATTATTTAGTGCAATCAGAGCTCTTGGATAGAAACTATTCAGAAGGCGTGTGGTTCGTGTTTTCATTGTTCTATATCTTCTGCCCGAAGGCAACAGTTCAAAGAAGTTGTGAGCAGGATGGGTGGGATCTCTCAGGATATTGTGTGACTTCTTCAAAGTGCGAGACGTGAAGATCTCATCCAGGGTTGGTAGTTGGAGCCCAATAACATTCTGGGCAATTTTAATTATTCTCTGTAAAGCTTTTTTATCCGTTTCAGAGCTGCTCCCATACCATGATAATATACTATAGGTTAAGACACTCTCGATGGTACTGTGATAATAGGACAGAAGTAGGTGCTGAGATAGATTCAGTCCCCTGAGCATTCTCAGGAAATACAACCTCCCCTGCACCTTCCTCACAACCATATTAATATTTGCAGTCCATGAGAGGTCCTCAGAGATATAAATGCCCAGGTATTTCATTACATTCTTGTCGTGTGCATGGGTTTTAAAACAAAGAGCGAATGAAACCTTCAACCCGCACTCTACTGAAATCTAAAATAGTAGGCTGCTTACTGTTATATGCAAGAAAATCAGTAAGATCTACACGTACCTGATGGCACACTTTTCACACTTGAACAGTGCCTTAAATGGCTCAAGACCACAATACCTGAAGAACTGTCTCTGTCCATATGAACCTACGCAGACCCTAAGATCATCCCCTGAGACCCTCCTTTGTGTGCCTTCTACATGAGAGGCCTACAGGATGACAACACAAGAACAGCCCTTTTCTGCAGTGGCTCCCCATTTGTGTAATGCTCTCTCCAGGGAGGTTTGGCTGGCACCTTCATTATACACCTTTAGCAGCATTTATTTCTACAGAAAAGGCAGCAATTGTGTAGATTATTTAATAAAGTCACTCATCAAATACCTTCCTTCCTTCCTTCCTTCCTTCCTTCCTTCCTCTTTCTTTCTTTCTTTCTTTCTTTCTTTCTTTCTTTCTTTCTTTCTCCATCTGTCTGTTTGAGATTATCTGAATAAGCTTAGGTGTCATGGGATAAGAGGACAGGTTCTCTTCTGGATCATTAACTGGTTTAAAAAAAACAGATAGCAGAAAGTAGGAATAAATGACTAGTTCTCTCACTGAAGGGATGCAAGAAGTGGGTTCCTCAAAGGATCAGTGTTGGTACCAGTGCTTTGTAACTTGTTCATACATGCAGTTGGGTGTTAGCAGTGAAGTGATCATGTTTGATGAGGACACCAAATTCTTCAGGGTGGTAAGAACAAAAAGGATCTCTCCAATTGTAAGGCTGTGCAATAGTACAAAAGTAGACAAGGGCTGTTTAACGTTATTAGAACGATATTAGATATATCATTTTTAAATGCCACAGGGCATACTTGTAATTTAAATTGTTTTTCTTACCTTGTTGTTGTGTTTATTTCCGTCAAAAAGCTGCTGGTTGCTCTGCAACACCCTCTGGTGTCACATTTTAACAACACATTACAAACCTTAAAAGCAATACACCATTTGTGCCTCTTTGTTAACCACAACCCTTCCTTAACCCGTACTTAACATTAAAAACATGAGCGTAGACCCTCCCAAGGACCGAATTGGATAATCAAAGGGCCCAGTGTGAGCAAGCAGCATCTTTGTGCGGCTGCAGTGACCCCAGTGTCTGGAAGGGCCTACCAAGGAAGCCTATCCTCAGTTCCACTTTCCGAGTACACCAGAGAGCTTCTGACCCCAAATATTTTTCAAAAATGGATCAACTGGAATTTTAGAGCTTACCCCATCTAAGTTAGCTTAATGAGCAGTTCATAACCTCAGTCTTGCAAAGGCTTCCTAAGAAAAATTCCATAAGTATTTAAAGCTTGGCTCAGTTAGGTGAACATTACTTAACCCTTTGTGTTTAATTGATTTATTACTAAAACAACTTCCTTGGTTTTGTTATAGACTCTCAAATGTATATGTAAATCAGTGTTTCCCAACCTTTTTTGGGCAAAGGCACACTTGTTTGATGAAAAAAATATCGAGGCACACCACCATTACAGCCCCGTGACGTCAGCGCGCAGCGTCACGCCGGGAGGGACGCACGAAAGTGTAACTTTCAATTTTTTTCCCTCCCCCTTGCCGGGGAACCTCCAAGCTTTGGGGTGGGGGGGGGAGGAGGCAGCAAAGTGAGGGACTGAGGGACCCTAACCCTAACCCTAACCCTCACCGATCACCCGGGAAAGCATGCGAACGAGGAGCCCCCGTGTCCTGCTCCCGGCAGCGGACGGCACAAAGCGAGGAGGCCTGGACAAGGCAGCACGCTCCCCGCTCTCGCTGCATCGGGGCTTTTCTCCTCCAGGCCGCTTTTGAAGTCCCCTTCTCCGCTCCCAAGAGCCGGAGCCGCTGCTTCCAGGCCCTGTCCGAGCCCCGACTTGTGGCCTCACTTCGAGGAGCGCCTGTTGCTGGGGACGGGGCTGCATCCCCCTCAGCCGCCGCCTCGCTTCCTTCTAGGAGACCCGACGGCTCCCCCTCTCCCGCTCGCCCTCCTGCGCCCGCAGCAGACCGAGACCTCCCCGCCCCCGCCCGGCTCGGCCCTACCTGGGCGCCTCCAAGCCCGGCCGGCTCCGCGTCGCGCTCCACGCCGGGCAGCTGCAGCAGGGGCTGCGCGGGGGCGCGCGGCGGCCCAGCTGAGCGCGCCCCGGAGCCGCCGCGCCGCCGCTCGCGAGTCCCTCCGAGAGCCCGCGGGACTGACTCCGGAGTCGCGAGGCGGCGCGTCGCCCAGGGAAGGGGCGGCTTCCCACAAGCACGACGACCGAAAAGAGCCCAGCAGAGCGCGCGCCCCAGAGGACTTGGGGGGGTCTGTAGGGCATCAGTGGCCCCCAGAATTCTGCCCGCCCCTCGCCCCATTTGATCCAGATTTACCCTCTGGGGAGAGCGAGCCCCGGCCCAGCAGGGGGCGCCCTCGCTCCGTCCTCCAGGAAGCAAACGCCCTCGCCCGCCTCCCTCCAGGCAACATCTCGCGGCACACCAGGCAACATCTCGCGGCACACTAGTGTGCCGCGGAACACCGGTTGGGAAACACTGATGTAAATGGTAATTTACTAGCACTACAAGCAGTATGTTAAATGGAAATGTGTATAGCAGTAGACCAGTGGCTGGTTTAGGTAAGTGTCATACATTTGTAGTGTAGAAGCAGCAGTGGGGAATATAGCATTTAACCCTTTCTTGAATTACTGTTTTTCCACTTTAAGTCATCCCTTCTAGGAAATTGAGCTTTTCAAACTCCATTGCTGGGGGTGGGTGGGGTGATTAGAGTGGGGGAAAGTGCCCCTGATTCTGATCCTTACTTTTCCTCATCTCAATATTAGCAAGTTCTTGTTAAGTGTTTATGTAGTGGGTAGTCTGGGCCTGATGTTCTCTGAGATATACAATAAAAGCCCAGCACGCTTTGTTTGTTCAAATATATACTGTTTATGTCTCACACCGAAAGCTAGAAGTGAAGCATATATTACGCAAAGGATAATGAGGCTTTGGCAATGAAAATCAGTGAGTGGGTGATTTATTTTATTTATTTTTATCTTTCTAAGTTTACATAGCACCAACATTACTTTTTGTTGTTGTATCTAAGTAAACTTAAAAAGATATAAACGAACTATGTTTTATCTGAATTTTCTTTCTGGGGTTTTTCTGCATTTCTGTTAATCACTACAAAATTACATCCCATGAAGATTAAGGAACCTGTTTATTTTCTGATTATAATGAGAGGCAGGTGTTGTCTGTCTCTGAGGAGCAAGCATGCAGTTCGTTCTAAAAATAATGGAAGTGTGAGGCAGAGTTAGCAAAACATATTATTAAGCTTCCTGGCAAGGCAATTCTTCATACTTGTAGTCGTTTTCTCCTCATCCCACACCCTGATAGAAGCTCAAGTATATGCCAGCTGAACATACACGTCTGAAACAAGTACTTCCTAAAGTAGTTTTGTGTAGTAATTTCGAGTATATATCTCAATTTATTTGAAAAACAGAAGGCTGATACTGTACATAGGGCTTCTGCTGAATTTTTAGTAGGGTTTGTACTGCATGATTCTTTGTTCATAAAAGTTAATATTTCTATTCACTGAAATTTGAAATTCATTCAATCATTGTTCCAACTCAGTCTTCATACACAAAAAAAGCATGAACAGTCTGCCTTGATAGGATTTAATGAAAAGAGAAACAACACAATGTATCTGTTAACAT
The DNA here is from genome assembly GCF_964188315.1 of Podarcis muralis. Classification (NCBI taxonomy): domain Eukaryota; kingdom Metazoa; phylum Chordata; class Lepidosauria; order Squamata; family Lacertidae; genus Podarcis; species Podarcis muralis. The sequence goes on from NC_135658.1 coordinate 41,213,161, forward strand.
TTTAATGGATTTATAGTATGGATATCAGTGGATTTATAGTACAAACATTATTGTCTGCCCTCCTCCCTGGTCCCCATGTGCTTTCTCTTAAAAACCCAAAGCACTGACATTAAGAGCCAAATTATACTTTAGTGATAATAGTCCTGGTGTTGGTAACCTCAGTACTTTTATATTTGTTGGAAGCCAGTCCGAGTAATAATAATAATAATAATAATACTATTATTATTTATTCCCCAGCCACTCTGGGCGGCTTCCAACAGAATATTAAAATACAATACTCTGTTAAACATTAAAAGCTTCCCTAAACAGAGCTGCCTTCAGAGGTCTTCTAAAAGTCTGGTAGTTGTTTTTCTCTTTGACATCATCATCATCATTACAAATTTTACATTTTCTTCATTTAAAATGTGTGTCCTTTCATTATCAGAAAAGTTTTAGAGCAATCCCATACTCAGGAGTAAGTTTCATTGTGAAGGCATCCCTTGAATAGCATTTCTATGCCTGGCATCAGCTGATTTGGATCCAGAAGCTTACCAGTTTTTTGTTCAATCACAAACTGGTTACAAATTAATATTTAACAATATTGTCATGGGCTTTATTTTTATCTTTGCAACCAACACCTTCTGTTCAGCAATTAAAATAACTGTCTGTATAATTAATGACAATTTTTATCTTTTATAAGGATCCTTCCCGACCATTGGGGTGCAGTCTCTTTGCCCAAGATTCCTGAGGGAAGGATTTTTAAATAACATTCCAGCCCCACATCCTCTGTCAGGGGGAGGATCTTTGCCCCCCAGGATTTCTTCTGGTAGGTATTCCATGTGAACATTCAAGCACTGGATAGGAAGATTTGGTTCTTGGGACCAAAATGAGGAATACAGTGCATTTATGTTACATGATACATATTTTGCTAAATAGATACTTGCTATTTCACTCTTGTTACAGATCAAACAAATAGCAATGGCATACCCTCCAACATTTTTGTCCCCAAAATTGGGGTGTCAATATTGTCATGCCAGAATGCCTTCCAGTCCAGCACTCTGGCGCAACCCTGTTGACGTGTGCCGGAGGGCGCATCTTCTGGTCTGACATTCTGGCTTGAGGACTCGCACCAGAGTGCCAGACAAAAAAAGGGACATTCTGTGATTCCGAGATGTCCTTCTTAAAATCGGGACAGTTGCGGGGTATGCAGTGGAGAAGTTTATGTCACAGTGAGCAAAGTTTATAATTCATCAGAAATGCAGTAGAGCCCAAATAAGTATGACAAAACTAAAGATAACGTCAAAACAACAGTGAATCTGAAACGGTAAAAGGGGATAGCAGCTAGTAATTTAGATAAACACTTGAATATAATTTAGCATTGTGCAATCACAATGTGTATACAACATACTAATGATTTTCATATTGTTCAAAATAGCCGTGTTAAATTTGTTTGGAATCTGCTATAGTATTAAAATACTTTGTACAACCTTATACAACCCTCTGGTGTGCAGCCTACACCAGAATAAAACAAAATATAGTCAGAGCAGTTCAAATCATTACATATTAATTTCTATGCAAGAAAGTATTGCTTTACTTTCTTTACTTTCAACCAGAATAGTATTAAAAGGAAATTTCCATATGCACCTGAGAGGTCATTACTCTTCCACAACATAAATGGATTATTCTTATGCTGTATAAACTGACAATTAAGAATAGATTGAATTAACAAATATTTCCTGGAAAAAATATTCCATAACTACCATAAGGGAGCAATTATTCATTCTGAAATTCAAGTACAATTTGCAATATTCTAATATAATTTTTTTTTAGCCTGGATAAGGTTTTCTTCATCAAATCTGTTTATCCTCACTTTAAAATACCCGAATATGTATTTTTTAAAAAAACCAAACATCATTAATTCATTCCTCTTGGTCATATTTACATAATAAAAATGCAGAATACAGCATTGTATATTTTAATAATAAATGTACATGACGGGGGGCATCTAGATGAAGTGCTTATTTTAGTTTCTTCCTTTGTAACTGTAGTAAAGACCATTTTAAAGTAAAGACAGCCATGCTGAGTCTACAAAAGTAATCCATGCACAACCATTGGTCTGCATACCTGGGCTGCTCATCAAAACTGTGCCCAGGTGTGCAGATGGGTACTGCAAGGAAGAAGAAACATTGTCACCTGGTGCCTCTTGCTGCATGAGGTGGTTGAGAACCACAGCACGCTCTCTGTCAAAAGGTGGCAGGCACTGTCAGTTCTGATACTGCTGACAACCTGTTTGCACTGTTTACGTCAGGAGTCAGCAAACTTTTTCAGCAGGGCACCGGTCCACTGTCCCTCAGACCTTGTGGTGGGCCAGACAAGTGGGGGGGGTGAACGAATTCCTATGCCCCACAAATAACCCAGAGATGCATTTTAAATAAAAGGACACATTCTACTCATGTAAAAACACACTGATTCCCAGACGGTCCACAGGCCGGATTTAGAAGGTGATTGGGCCAGATCTGGCCCCCGGACCTTAGTTTGCCTACCCATGGTTTACATGGTTTAAAGCACTTCAGAGCCTGTGACAAAAATTAACTTGACATTGTTACCATGCACGTGTGCTCAGGTGTGGTCACACTAGCAGAAAGTAACCCTGAAATATACTCTTTCCTGCTTTATGTTTTCTGGGGCTACTGGAATGAATAACTGAAGCCAGGTTTAGCCAGATTTAATTTGGGGTTGAAAGGATGTTATTCTGCAATATCACTGGTCAAAGAGTTCCCTTTTATTTTCTTTCAATAGCATGGAAACAATTGAAACATGGGGTACATGTCTCAGTATTTAATAAAGAACTGGGGCACATATTATCCTTGTCATGGAGATGCCATGAAAAGCTTACTTCTCATGGTGTCTGATCTCCTTCCCACTTTAACTTTTCAAGCATGTGGGTTGCATCCATTATGTTAGGGTCTCTCTGTGACCCTGAACCACAGTCTCAGAGGTCAGGAAATGACTTTTGGCATCATATCTGTTTCAAACAATGTGCATCCTGGGCATATGTTGAAATATGTTCAAATGTAGCACTTTTAAGGTTCAATAATCTTGTTTTAATTATATCTTGGTAAAAGAAACTTTCATATTTGCCTGTTTTTAGTATTTTTTGGGGGGGGGAACACTCTGCTTATGCAGAATTGAACTCAGCTGTATTAGTTGGGAGAATTTATTTGGAGTGAAACAAAGCAATAAAGGCATATACATACTTCATATTTTTATTATGTGTCCATTTTGAAGATGTGCCTTAATAATCACTTTTACATAGAGGTAATATCTTATATTGGAGAAATAAAATAATACCAAAGGAAGGGCTACTAAATTTCCTCCTTAACAACATTCAAGTAGAGAATGACAGAAGAGAAGGAAAGAGGGTAGAATGGATTTTGTGATACACAGTAAAGAGATATGGCTAATGGCTGCACTTAAAACTGAACCAAGGGAGAAAAGATTGTGGTTTATGTTGTGAAATTGGTGGACTTGTGACATCTTGAAGTGGATTAAGAGTTTGGTCTGTTTCCTGCCCAGGGTAATTCATCCAAGTAAGTCCCATAGACAACAGAGGCAGAGAGCAGAAAGCTAGAGACTGTGTTTTCCATAGTAAGCATACAGATAGAACAGAGAAACATTCAGTCAGAAACATTCAGTAATGGTGAAAGCTCTGCAGCTGTTATAGTTGTACTCCACAAGAGTCATTTTCCTGTTTCTCTAAATTTTTGGTCAGTTACATATAAAAATCCTTGTTTGCTATAAATGTTCAACATTCATACTTGAGTAATGTACATAATTCAGCAAACATCAGTGTAAAGTATGGAACAGATCAGTCAAATGCCTGTTTCTGCTTAAAATGACTTTGAAAATATAGACTAGACAAAAAAAAATTATTTCTGAGCATGAAGGTAACATAAATGTATTCACATAGCTGTGCAAAGCCTAAAGAGAATATCTACTTTCTTTCGAATGCCTACTGTGTTTCCAAACAAATAACGAGCTGTTCATACATTACAACAAGCCAGGCTCTAGCTTCTTTCATCTTTGGTACTGGAGCAGAAAAACCAGGGGAAGAGTGGAGCAAGACTATTTCAACAATGTGCACCAGCACCCTGCATGTTTGCAGTAAACTAGTTTGTTCTTAACTAGGGCTTAACACGATGTGCAAATCAAGCCACTGGGTGACTTTCAGTGACCAGTTCAGCATGAGGGAAATTTACCCATTTCTTCAATGTACTAAGATGCTGCGGTACAGATAACCATTGTTGCTATTGTATTGTTTTGTTGTCACTCTAGCCTAGTTACTTGTTTTTTTTATAATTATCCCAGTCAGTTGCCACTCCCCTCTCCCCTCTTTTTTTCCTTCCCCCCTTTTTTCTTCTTCTTCCTAATTGTTTAAACAAACTCATAAACCAAGAACTTATACATTGACCACTAATAATGAAACATATGTTGTAGATATCTTTCCAGATTTATTATGCTATTTCTGTAATATACAATGACATGAGAAAACTTGGTGTACTTGTTTGTATAACATTATTCTTGCTCATAACTCCCCCTCAAAAATACCCAATTAGGAAACAATTCAAACCTCTGCCACCAGCTGGTATGGCTTTAGGAGGCTGTGGGGCCACTGCCCCATGTGCAGCCCTGCCATGCACAGTGACTGTGACAGAAAATGACAGGATGAGTGGTGTTCTCAGGTCTGGATCAGGCCCAATGTGACGGCAATAGTACCAGCTTTGGATCCAACAGATCATAAACAGACTGCATCCCTGCTCCTTCTCACCTCTGGAACACCCAGTTTGGGGCCCCTCCACTGCCTGTCACTGGTAGCCATCTTGTTGACAGCACTTTTGCCCATCTGCACATTTGGCAGGCAGAAGCGGGAGCTCCATACCAGAGGGAATGCAGCTTCTCTCACTCTTGTCAGCGGCGCGTAGCAGGAAGCTGGCAGAGCTGGGCAAAAGGACACCTGTGCTCAGTCCAATCCCCGCAGCCCAGCACAAGAGGGAGGGAGGGTGGGTTGCTGTGTTAATGATTTATTATGAATGAATTTCTATACTGCATCATCAGACTTCAGGAGGCGTTACAGTTAAAGCTGTAGAATATCACACTGCAAAATTAAAAATATTTCCTTCTATTCCTATGGAGTGAAGATGGTGTTTCTACCTAGCAGTTGGTTCATTGTGATTTATAAGTTCGATTGCTTATATCGCATTGAATGTTTTATTATTTCTCACCTTGAGACTTCAGCATAGACAAAAAATAAATATCCTCCATACACTGCTGGAGTATGGTTTTTCATTTATGGAAAGAAAGGTTCATTTTTGTTTCGCAGTTAGTTTTATTTATTTATTTAAAGAGGCTCATAGTGATAAGGATAGTGTTCTCAAAGGTTTCAAGATACAGTCGTACCTTGGTTGCCGAACGCCTTGGAATGTTTCAGCTCCAGAGCGATTGAAAACCAGAAGTAAGTGTTCCGGTTTTCGAATGGTTTTTGGAAGCCGAACGTCCGGCGCGGCTTCTGTGGCTTCCGATTGGCTGCAGGACGCCCCTGCAGCCAATCGGAAGCCGTGTCTTGGTTTTCAAACAGTTCCGGAAGTCGAACGGACTCCCAGAATGCATTCTGTTCAAGAACCGAGGTACGACTGTATATATGTATTATTTCTAATAAAACATTTGCCTATCTTTTTTAGGTTTCTTTGCCTATGAAAGTTAAAACTCTTTTTTGTGCACGACTGAAATTCTCTACACTTGTCTATGCACATTTATTACTTTGTTAAAATGTGTCTTGTTAGTTGTATGTGCATATTGTCCCTGTGATGTGACAATAGCTGTAAAAAGTATTAACCGTATGGTGTAAAAGCAAGATTAAGGGCATATTCACATGCAGCCTGTCATCACTCTGCAGATAATGGAGACTGATAAAAAGAATCTCTCAGAGAGAGAGAGAGAGAGAGAGAGAGAGAGAGAGAGAGAGAGAGAGAAAGAAAGAAAGAAAGAAAGAAAGAAAGAAAGAAAGAAAGAAAGAAAGAAAGATCTCACAAAACTACATGTATTTAAATCCTGGACTGCAAAATCTGAAAAAAGTGAAAAAAGACTACTGTACTTTAGCCATGAAACTTTGCAGCTTGGATGAATGACTTTGCCACTTAATATCACCAACTATGAATTACTAATACATGAAGCCGCCCAACAATGTGGAGAACATGTGGAAGCTTACCAATTGATAAAGGCCCTCAAACATCACCACCCTTAAAAATAGGTAGCAGAATAAGTTTGCGCTATGTATGTACTAACACAGAAGATCAAGCATCTACGTGTAGAAAATCCTATTATACTAATTTACACCTGAATTAAGAGTTATGCACATCAGAGCATAACCACTGTGATGAGGTCAGATTTGATTTTATTTTTTTTAACCGTGAGAGCTCCCACCTTTCAGGACAAGTGTCTTCACAAAGCAGTGTACCAAAACAGCCATGTAACCTCATTTAGTTAGAGGAGACCCTCCAAGTTTCCCTATTTTCCAGGGACATCCCTGATTTAGAGAAGCCGTCCCAGTTTCTGATTTGATCCCGGAATGTCCCACTTTTCCTTAGGATGTCTCTATTTTCATCTAATTTAATATGTAACGCTGTACTGTTTTTAACACTGATTGGCAGCCGCCCAGAGTGGCTGGGGAAACTCAGCCAGATGACGCCCACTTCCTCCAATTCAAATCAATTTGATTTCCAAACATTGACTTTGGCTGGATTGTGTTTGTACAGCATAGTCCTGTGCAACTTTATTCAGAAGTACATTTGAGGGGCTTACTCCTTAGTACTTATGTTCAGGATTACCGCTGCGCAGCCCAGGACCTCCATATATAGTGCCCAGGCTTGCGCTCCAGGCAGGTTACTTTAGTGCTGCTAATGCAGCAGTTTGACTTCACCTCCAGAGGAGTACCTCATTGTCTCTCAAGACAAATGGATGCCAACAGCAGTCTAAAAGTATAAAATAAAAACCTGGTTTATTTTATAAACAGATGGTTTATATTGCATATATTAAAGGACAAGCATCTGCACATGGTGCTCTTATCTAGTTGTTCACTTTCTCTGAATCCCACAATAGAAATCGCATAAGCCCAGGTGGTAAGAGGGCCAGTAGGTTGTATTGTTAGCAGTTGCACTGACCAATTTATGAGAAGCAGTATTTTCATCCTTTGCTCTTTTAAGAAAATGAATAATTTAGATAGGCACATTACCGACATTACATTTTTGGATATTGGATGTGCCACCACAGGGTGTGCTATTCTATAAGGCCCTCAGGGGTAATTATTCAGGCAGATTTTTATTACAGTCATCCTGCCCATTGTTAAAAATGTTCATTTGCACTGGCATTCATTCTGTAGATTGCAGCTGTATCCCTGCTTTTTCAGGGTCCTCAAACACACAAAGAAAGTGTTAGTTCAATTCAAACTGCCCACTGATTGCATGCTGATCAACAGAGGAGACAGTGGGTACAAACCTATCCTCCCGCCCTCCAATGTGTGATGGAGGTTTATATTTATCTCAGGGGCTAAATATTCTGCTCTGATTCTGATTTCCCTCTTACCTCTTTAAGTCTCTACATGGTCTTTGTGTAAACAGGGAATTTATCTCCCTTTATTCTAATTGTAATGGAGTACAGATATATCTTTCTCCAGGTTAGAGTGAAGGTCAATGAACAGGAGCAGGTTTACACCACTTCAACCATTTGCCTGATGGTAGCCTGTTTACTTTCTTGTCTCATTTATTATAAAATATCATAATGGTTCACAATAATAATATGTTTATAGACAGCTGATCTTCCATGTAAGTCCACAGCTCCCATTGAGTTCAGTTGGGCAAGCTGTTGTTATCTATGGGAGCAATGCCTGCCACCCAGCCTTTCTAGATAACAGCCTCTGTCCTGTAACCATGGAATGTAAACAGAATGTTTCCCTATGAACCATTTAGGAAGCTCTGTAATATATTTGGCTCTCTGTGTGCTTTGCATGCTGTAAAGGCAGCCATTTTGCTGGCATAATACGATATCCTGTATTTCTAAATTAAAAGACAGCAGAATGTTCACTTGCAGATGTTCTCACAACTATTTCACTGACAAAACCCAATGTTACTGAAACGGATATGCCTCCTCACCAAGGGTAGAAAATGGTGGGGGGCACGTGGGAAAATGTCATTTTGCTGTGCCACAAGGCTGCTGCAGGATACAGCAATGCCTGTGCCAGCCCAGCTCTGCCCTCTCTCACACACACACCCCAAAAAAATCCCTGTTTTGGGGCTTGTCTGCTGGCTACTGCTATTTGGGCTGGCACATAGGGCACTCACTAGAAGAGCTTCCTTGCCAACAGTGGAGCTCCCCTGGTGGCAGAGGACAAGCTGAGTGGAGGGATACTTCTGCCCTATCCAGCACTGCAGATAGGTGGTTTGAACTGGTCTGTCCTTTCATATTCACAATGTCTTAAATTATATTTGTCCGTTTCATTGCATGAATGTCCACTAGTTCCAACTGGGTGCCCATTTGTTCATCCATGAATTTCTGTCCAAAGAAAGTTTAACAGACAGAAATGGCTGAAAGTATTATAAAGCCATTTTGTTAGTCTTCAGGAGAGTTGCATCATGACTATTGTGTGCAGTTCTGATTATGCTATCTATCTGATTATGCTATGTTGGCAGGAGAAAGAATGAAAAATAATAACAGGCAAGATGTAGACAAGGTTCTTCTCAAGTACCTGTGTTTCTTTATTCCTTCTATCATTTTATCTGGTATTTGTTACAAATGGAACCAATACAGGCATTCGCACAAAATGTGTTTGTTGTTTTATTATATTCTTTCCTGTCTTGCATGCAAGATGATTCATTACAGTATTTCTGCATATATTATTCACGCCTTTGTATTATTAGCATTATCTAAATAACATCTGATGGAATACCCTGATTAGCATGCAAATTGGGTTATTTCTTCTAGGTAGTTTTAGAGTGATGGCTTACTCCTGAACACAAACAGTAAAAGGCTTGTCAAGTAAATACAGAAAGTAAATTAGTACTAGAATGACTTGGATGTTCTTGTCACAAACATCAAATGTTAATTATATATTCTAGTCTAAGGGAAAAGGGTCATATTCATAGCTTAGTAACACCCCCTCTCCTCAGCACTTTTTTGAGTGCACAGGATTGTATCCACCAAGAATAACCTGGGCTATAAATAACAGATTCTGATTTCAGCCATTTAAATAAAAATCCAAAAATATTATAATGCCTTTGGTAAATCCAGCAACATGACCAAGAAACTACTCAGAAATAATAGAACAATGAGATACATTTTTGCTACAGAGGAGGACTGGGAAATGAGCAACATATTTTACTAATGCAAATAATCTTTTCCTAACAGCTGGAACTATAACAAACCCTTAATATACCTATAATCCTAACACATTCCTTTGCTGTCTTTGCAGGCAGACCAGTAATGATTGTGGTTGAATACATGGAGAATGGATCCCTTGACTCCTTTCTACGGGTGAGGTGTTATTTTCACAAGAAATATGAATAAAAACCATTCTAAGTAAAGATTTTGAATCATTTATCACAAATTAATTTTTGCATAATGTTATTCATGGATTTTTAGTTGGAGAAGTATTTTCCCCAGGGTGCATTTCTTAGGTACAGTGATACATTAGAGCATAGCCAGAAAAGGAGAAGATTTAGACTTAAGAATATAATTGATTTCTTCTACAAGTTCAGTCCCCATATTTAGCAAAATGTATTTCAAATGGTGTTATTATGAACAAAAAGATAAATTGAAATGCAAATGCTTTGCCATATGGCAGCTGTTCATTTTGCTCAGTCATTTAAAAATATTTCTTCGCTGAGTTTTGTTTTTGGCTTACGGAAGTATAGCACAGGTTTAGTAGCTGATTTATAATTATTTATGGCTAATTGCATTTAACAAATTGAATTAGGAACTACTGAAGTGGCTTGACTATAATGGTATTCCACTTAAGTTCAGTTGCTGGATCTAAATAAATGTCAAAAGCGTGGATAGGGAATGGCACAGAGCAGCCCCAAGACATTTTGCTGTCTGAGGTGAAGGACAAGATGGTGCTGCTCTCCCACTTCACATACAGAAGCTGCCTGAACTGGCAGCTGAATCTTACTTCAACACTGGCAACAGGATGATGTCTTTCCCCACAGTTCAGGCAGCAGGTTAGTTTAAGAAGACCAGGACATGCCTTGGGACATATAAAGCTCCAACAGAGGAGAACTGCTGTGGGGCTCAGGAGAAACATTATAAGGCTAGATGGCACTGAGCAGGTATGCAGGTACTTCTGGATTCTTTGCTGTTGCTTGAGACTCAAGTGGCTTCAGTGGCACGGAGTGCCTTCCATCAGCTTCAGCTGGTGCCCCAGCTGGACAGGCACAGCCTAACAACTGTTGTCTATACTCTGGTAACCTCTAGGTTACATTACTGTAACGTGTTATAAGCAGGGCTGCCTGTGAAGACGATCCTGAAATTTGTGCTGGTGCAGCATTCGGCAGCCATATTGCTCACCATGGTAAGACGGTTCTGCCCTGGTCCTGTCACTGATACTGGCCTGACTGCACTGGTAGCCAAATAGTTTCTAAGTCCAATTCAAAGTGCTGCTTTTGACCTATAAAGCCTTAAAAACGGCTCAGGGTGGCAATACGTCAAGGACTACCTCTCTCCATATGAACCTACACAGACCCTGAGCTCATCATCTGAGACCCTTCTTCGCATGCCTCCTCCACAAGAGGTCCAGAGGGCGGCAACACGACAATAGGCATTTCTGCAGTGGCTCCCCCTTTGTGAATGCTCTCCCCGGGGAGGTTCAGCTGGCACCTTCATTATACACCTTTAGATGCCAGGAGAAAACATTACTTTTCAACCTGGCCTTTGGCTGACTAACATCTGATACTCTCTTTAAAAAAAGTGTTGTGGGAGGGGGTATTATTGGTTTGGTTTTGCTCTTATTTTTCCTAGGTATTTTGTGTTTTTTATATTTTATTTTTATAAAGTACTCATCGTTACGCATTTGCAAATATCCACAAGATCACACTAGCCTTGCTGTATAATCGGTAGAACTTAACTAATTTTTGAAGAAGAAAAACATAATGAAGACATGTACAATAATTCATAATGTGCATTTAATACAGATCAGTTGGCATGAAATACCATTTGAAAATATTGGTGGTGGGAAATGAGTAAGCAGCAAAACAAAGTGACTATAGTGAAGCAGAAAGGGCACAGAGGTAGCTTGACAAAGAAAGAAAGAAAGAAAGAAAGAAAGAAAGAAAGAAAGAAAGAAAGAAAGATGAGTGCCTAAAATCATTTATGAAGCCTCACTGTGAAGCACTGAAGAACTGGGGCCTATGAGACAAAAACCAGAGTCATATAACAAAAAGAGGAAATGACAAAAGAATTCCTAGTGTTTAATATATTGGATTATATAGGTGGTTGGAAGGGCAGAGAGATAATGGCAAAATATGAGGCTGGATCGGAATTAATAGTACTGTTCATTTTGTAAACAGACTCGTAGATAAACTTTTTGCAAATCATGTTGCTACTTTATCTTTACTAATACCAAATGCTTCTACCTTCTGTTCATTCCTTTTTTACGACAGAAGGTTGAAGAGTTTGTATCTCATTTCACTCTAAATAGGTATATTCAGCACATAGCAAGATTTCTTTACTACATTGCCTTCCTTATGTCTGCTTCTAAAATATGACATTTATGTTTGTATTAGGAAAAGGGTAGAGTCATGAGAGAGCAGTGGTACAATAATAAGCATTAACCTCTCAGTCACATTAATTGTTTCCCTTAGTTATATGCTTCCCTTTTCTCAGTTGTGGTTTATCAGTTCAATGTCTATTGAGGTTACATGCATTCTGAAAGGAATGTAGATATTTAATCTCAGTAACATTAATACTCAGCAGATCAAAAGACTGAAAGCTCAAGATTTTAAAAGAAATCTGTTTAATTCTTTTAAAAATGTGATTTCCTTCTAGTTACTTCAAGAGTAAACTTTGAAATACCTTTGTGAGAGTACAAAAAGTACTGTATAAGTGTGTCTCTAAACCATCATAAAAGGTTAAATTTACAAGGAGTTTTTATCTAGTGATCTCAAAGGACTTCACAAAGCCCATATTTCTTCATATGTAATAATGCCTTTTTTGTAGCTTTGAGCACTTTTACAGAAATATATATAAAAGCTAGAGCTAAAAGATAAAAATCCAGAATGTGAAGAATACTCTTCAACATTTCAAGCTTCTATGCCATAATTTCTACAAATAAATCATTATTGTTCACCAGAATATTATGAGCATGACAGCATTAGCTGATTTTTGGAGGGGAATATATAATGGCATTAGATGTGGCAATTGTTCCACATATTCCCATGTAAATCCAAATTATATCAGATCTGATTTATGATTTCTTCAGCAGCTCATATTTGGGGCTTGAAAGTTCCAGGGATGCTCACATTCTTATTATATTTAGAAGTAAAGGAATAATGCTACAATACGTTGATCCTAAGATTTGTTGTACCATGTGCAAGAGCCTGGGCAGCGGAAGTATCAGGGGAGAAAATACTGGGTTGGATGGGAGAGAGATGAAGAGACAAAGTACATTCAGAAGGGAAGTTGTGCCTCTCATATTGACCCATCTGTCTAAAGCGAAGTTTATTTAACTTTTTAACTCCCTGCAACTAAACATGTTGACTTATAAGTAACAATGATTACAATAACATTTAAATCCAAGTAAATTTAGGACTATAGACTCACTTTTTTTTTTTAATTATTCCTCTATCTGATTTCAGACAACCTCCTCCCCACTGCAACCCAATAAATCACAATGTTTATAGGTCATCATGGCCATCTTGAATAAATTTCAGCTGCATAGGGGGAAGCAGAAGCATGAGGGGAAAACAGTGGTCCACTGCATGGCCTACCTTCTGCTCACACAACGTTGAACACAACACCATTATTAAGACACGTTTATTTCTCAGTCCTTTGGCATTGGAAACCTTTGGAGCCCCTGCCTTGCTCTGAAGGATTAAGGCAGTCCGTATGAGAGACCCAGCATTATCCCCCAGCAGATGGAATAGCCAAGAGGGATCAGGAGGAACTATTTGGGGGCTGCTGCATTGGCTGCCTGTGGCAGGTGTCTCATTTCTCCCTAATAGGGCTGGCTCTGAAAATGTACACTGTGGGTTAAGAGAAAATGCTTTGGCCACTTTTTTGATAGACTGCTTTGAACCTTCTTCCTGAATCCTTGCAGTCATTGGAAGAAGCCATCTTGTCTGACTTGATTGAGGCACAATGTACCAAGTAGTTTATCAGCAAATGGAGTGTGTGTGTGTGTGTGTGTGTGTGTGTGTGTGTGTGTAGTGAATCATTTAATTCATTCTGCCTGACAGACTGCATGGCTTGGATCAGCGCTCTGTATGGACATGTGTGGGGAGCTGAGCAGAAGGCTATCAAGGTTTTTTCATTGCCTATTTGTGATGTTTTCTCTGTGCTTAGAATAAGACATACCAACAGCTAGGCCTTTGGAATTATATATATATGATGTTATCAGTTGCCACATCATGACACAATGATTTTTGCTAGCATTATGGACGGATGTGTTTACAAAGTGTTTAGGCATAAAGGTGGTCATAAATAATGGGTTGTTTCACACATGTGTGTACATCATATGATTAGTCATTGAGGAATGACAGCTAAATGTGTGGAGTAGCCTCAAGAAAAGTGTTGTGTTCGAAGTGTTGTTTGGTGATATGAAAACTTTATCTAAAGTGTTAAATTTATGATAGTTCTTACGTGCAGTTTGTCATTTGATGTTGCTTGTGTGAACCAGCCTTATATTTTGCTGAAGCATCATAGTTCAACTCACTATGGCCAAGAAAGCCATTTGCACAGAGTTGCCTAACTGGATTGTATGTTCCAAATATTTTTAGTGTATCTTAGTATGTCCTAACCCAAAGAAAGAGTATTCTTTTTTAACAGCATTACACAAATAAAAGGAGGGGGAATCATAGGGACATGGTATACATTGCATATTGTATCCTGGGACAAACTAAAAGTTAACTCAGATCACACTGGAAGATGGTATAGGTTGCTGTTGTAAGTGGTATTAGTTCTTGCACAAAACCAAATTGCCCTAGACAGCATAAAAAGTATCTGGTGTAGCTGTGCCTTGCAACGGTCAAACACAGAGGGTAACGTTTTCCAGAACAGCAATATTTCAAGCACTCATACCAAAGCATAAGGTTCGAGTTGTTGTTGGCACCCATCTGTCTCAGGAGGCAATGGAAGTTACAGCGCCTGCTGTGGCTGTAGAGACCAACATGGGAGAGATGTGTTTTATTGCAGGTGAGGCAGATGAAGACTTCTGGTTGTGCTGCTACAGGTGCCCTATGGCACTTTCCATTTCTGTACAATGGCAAGTGTGTGGCAGCCAATAAAAGGATTACTAAATATTTCAATATAACTGTCTTACAATCACACCCTTTGCTTAGTGCCTTAGTCACTACTAGATCTCGCAGCTAGGTAGTTACAGGAAAGATAGATGCAGAAAATGGAAACATGGGGACAAAATGGATGTGACCTGGCAACACAGCTTAGCAGACACTTTTTCCATTCTTCTAGATTATGATATTATCTGATTTTAGTATTTAAAACAAAAGATATGTACTGCATATATCATTATTATTATTATTTATTAGATTTATAAACTGCCATTCATCAAAAGATCTCAGGTCAGTCCACAAGGAAAAAACGCAAGATAAAAGCACTAATAAATAGCCAAAACAGAAGCAACACAACAGTAACCCCCTCTGTACTATACTACTACTATATCATACAAAAAAATCCGAAGTCTCAATATTTCTAATTATTTTTGTGCAAATTAATAAAAAAGCAAAGGTTCTGTCACTTTATGAATTGTATTACTAATGTTTACTATTTGTGTACAGCGTGTTCTGGTTTTTAAAGGGGCACTGCGGCTGTTTTATATCAAGGTATAAATCCAGAGAACCTTATTGCATTTGGGTAAAATAACAGATTGTTGCAGAAGTACTCCTTTTATTGTTGACATGTACTTCAGAACTTAGTAGTGTAAAGCACCATAATAAGTTTTGTTTCATTTCTGTGGTACATTAACAAAAGACAATACAGCAGAGTAAAAGACCAAAACATATTACCAAACTTAAATTCCTAAAGGCAAGTCCAAAATAGGCCAAGGGAGGGAAGTGAAAAATATTTTCTGTGGGAAAGAAATGTCAGGATATATTGCTCTTTGAAGAAGCAGCCATTATATAATTCCCAGTACAGCCTTGCCATTAACCTTATCCTTTCTGTCAGTTAGAGGTTAGATGCTGCAGCCGAAGCTCATGTTAAATAATGTTGGGAAAGGAGACGAGAGTTCCATAAAATGAAGTCATAAAGTGTGTGCTATAAATCCATCTAACATATCCTCTCCAGTCAGAGTTCATTTTGGGTGGAGGAGACCCACATGACTCTGCAAAGTTTAATAGCTCCCATCTTTATTTGTCTGCTGTAAAAGATGCTAAAAATGAGCTTGTTCTCATTCTTGCTCGCTCTCTCACTCTCATGCAGCATGCACACATGCCATCTTTAGCAGGCTTTGCAACAAAGTTGTAGAATGAAACCAGGGGCGTAGCAAGGGGTGTGTGGTAGGTGTGGTCTGCCTCGGGTGTCCCACTGAGGGGGTGACAAAATGGTGGGCGGCACTCACCGTGAGGCCTGCAGCGCACCCAAGTCACACGTTTCTCCTGGGAGTGACGTGGTGGCATGAGCGCCCGCAGGCTCCACTGTGCCCCAAACAGTCCGCCTGTTGCCTCCCCCTCAGCTGTAGGGCAGCTGAGTGGAAGGAGGCAGGCAGACTCCTCGGTGCGCCCGTGGACGACTGGTCCCGCCCCCATGGGCAGCTGGACCCACCCCAGGCACCCAATCGGCTTCCTCCACTGCGGAACAAAACCTCCCCATTTTATTTACTTGTTTTACTTATTTTGCATATATGTGTTTCTGTTACATGAGGGACCTGAATAGTGATTTGACAAATACTTCCTCTCCAAATTCGTATTCTGGTAGATCACCATCCCTCCGAGGTAATATTTTCTTAACAGTTATCTTACACATTTTTTAGTTGTTGCTTCAGGATTATTCTCTATCTCCTGTATTTGATAAGCTTTGTCAGTTTGTGATGTTTCACATTACATGGCTCAGTGTCTCTTACACTACTAGAGATAACTGTGTTTTCAGCTAACAATTATAAACAACTGAGTTGTTACAAAGAACATGTTTCTTATACAGTGGTACCTCGCAAGACGAATGCCTCGCAAGACAAAAAACTCGCTAGACGAAAGGGTTTTTTGTTTTTTGAGCTGCTTCGCAAGACGATTTCCCCTATGGGCTTGCTTCGCAAGACGGAAACCTTTTTTTGAGGTTTTTAAAGACTTTGGTGATTTTTGAAGCTTTTCCAAAACTTTCCCGACACCGTGCTTCGCAAGACGAAAAAAATCGCAAGACGACAAAACTCGCGGAATGAATTAATTTCGTCTTGCGAGGCACCACTGTAGTATTATTTATAAAATGTGTATACTGCCCTGAATCTGTAGATCTCAGGGCATACCATAGCTCAGACTCTCTTGCCCAGGTGAATAACCTGCCTGCTGGCTTCTCATTGAATAAAGGCTTATTGTCACAATTATACTATGGCAGCTTACCTGGTCACAGGGTAGGCAACTGTTGCAGCCCATCGTGGGCTCCCCCCCCCTCCCCAGGAGCAATGCCAGGGGGGCGCTAGGTGGCCAATTGTGGGGAATTCCTAGGCCGGCAACTGAAGATTGATGGGCTTTCTCACCACTGGCTTATTTTTGAATCCTGGCCAATCCGGCTAGACCAGGTGGGAGGGGCTTGGTCCCAATATAGGCAGCCAAACCCTGGGACTGCTGTTGGCCAAAGAATAGTCAATAAATTATGTGAAATCAGGACCTAAAGGAAGAAATAGGTAAAAGCGGCTGGGAAAGTCCTATTTAATTCAATTCACATATAGGAGTAGACCATAGATGGCATATATATATCCAATTATACTAAGTCAGAGCATTAAAACATTAATACAGTGATACCTCTAGTGATGAACTTAATTCGTTCTGGAGGTCCGTTTATTAACTTGAAACCATTCTTAACCTGAGGTACCACTTTAGCTAATGGGGCCTCCCACTGCCACTGTGCCACCGCCGCCATGCGATTTATAGTCTCATTCTGAGGTAAAGTTCTTAACCCGAGGTACTTCTTCCATCTTAGCGGAGTCTAAAGTGTTTGTAACCTGAGGTGTTTATAACCTGAGGTACCACTGTACTTACCTACCTGCAGTAAACTTATCCTGCTTCCACCTGTGGTGGACTTGCTCCCACATTAAGCAGTTTTGAGTGAAGCAGATACCATAGCATGACAGTTGATGGAACTGCATTCACATGTAGCTTAGCTCTCTATGTATGTAGGGAAAACTAAAGACTTCGTTAACATTCTTATTTAAAGCATTCCCGTTAACAATAGTCATCCATTAGCAATCACTGGGAGGAGACCTGCTGTTACACTGGTTTCAGCTGCTATGTTTAGTGCTTTAATGGGGAAATTAACAAAGACAGGGCACACAAAAAGTACACACAATTTTTGTGACATTGCTTTTATTTCATACTAGCAACTTTCTACTTGGCATTGCTCAGGAATTCTAAGAAACCAGAAGATCAATTGTTATAGTCATTGCAGTTTTTAAAGGTTCAGTACATCATTATGATTCAGAAAGTTTTCCAATTGTATCCAAACATAAGACGAAAACCTACTTCTTCGTGCTAGGAACCATAATGCAAAATTTAGTTAAAATAAGTGCGGATAGTATGCTCTCTCTCAAGCGTGATTTAAAACCCCAAATGCAGACACTATCACATGGCATAAGTTAAATGCCATAACACAAGCCAGGGTCAGCATGCTAGTTGTTTGCCAATACTCTTGTTTTTCAGTCCCAGGTAGAGGACTAAACTAGAAGGCAGGAGGGGAGCAACAGTACACAGCTGGTTGGCTTTATTGGTCACAAGCTGTGCAGGCAAGCCTAGTTTAGATGCTCTTTAACTCTATAGAGTAGGTCTGGATGTTCTGGAAAAAGTAAATTCTCTACCGCAGTTGCTATTGTACTGAGCAAAGTATTGATTGATCTTTTCTTTAATGGTGCCAGTCCAGGCTGGAGGCCTGATTGAATCAGCAGAGTCTGGAAATCAAACTGTTACGGAAAAAGTATTTGTTTTAAAAACATGTACAAAAACTTGGTCCAGCAGCCTTTCAGCCTTTGGAAATTTGCTACACAGCTATTTCAGGGTGTGCAGTGGGTGAGGGTGTTCTACCATCAGCCTTTTATAAAAAAAACTCCAGTCAAATACTTTGTTGTAGATACTGAGAGTCAAGATACATTTGTGCAGGTCAATGACATTTTTTGTTGTTTTGTCCTAACTTTAACATGTTCTCTGTAGTGATCAGTTTGAACACTGAGCAAGTTTATAGCTTAGAGAGTAATATATGAGCTCTCTCCTGGTCTTCCTGAAGCAGAGACAGCCCTGCTGACATGTAGACAACATTCCTTTCTCCACATGAGCAGGGGTGCAGCTTCTTCGATCTCTGTTTTGTGTGGATTCCTTGTAATATTATACTGTGGTGTGGGCACAATGGCAGCAGTGGTTCTTCCCACCGCTCTGGAGCAACATTAGAAGCTCCAGGAGTCAGGACACATGAGAAAAGCCTACACTTGGGCTCGTGCATCACTCGTCTGGCAAGTGGTCAAGGGATGAGCCATAGCATGGGTTACTCCCACTGTTTGCTTATTTATATTTACAATATTTTCACCCCATCCTTCAAGTTGAAAAAAGGCTTCCAGAAGAGGAATCAGACAATACCTGTCTTCAGCTCACGGTCTAAACGGCATGATACAAAAGGAAAAGGGGCTGAGAATGACTCAGGCACTATTTACTGAGGCCCATCCACACTTTTGCTTTTTCCTCAACTTTTCCCCAGATTAACCTGCTGTTTACCACTGAATTGGAAGAAACCCCAATCAGTTTTTCTGCAGATTGACCACTCTGATCTATGTCTAGAACAAGAGGAAAACCTCTTAGACCCATTCTTTCTAGGCATGGAACAAGTGGAAGTGTGGACAGGCCCTTAGAGGCAATGTTCTTATAGTGACCAGCAGGAATGATAAGAGTTCAAGGAGAGAAAGAGGCAAAGGTTACTGGTCTTTTAGCTGAACTAGTGGGATGGCTGCTGCTAGATAAGTAGTGGGTAGGAGGTGACCCTGGTGGAATTGAGTGGTGTTTGGTTTGGTCTGTTTCCAGCAGAGTCAGTGGGAAAGCACTGCTGTCCCATCCCTCCCTCTTTTTTCATCTATTTTTCATCTTCCCCTAATATTTCAAGGCATTCCTACACCAACAAATTTTGAATGCACAGAAAGCTGCCCTACATATCCACATCAAGTGGTAGAATTTTGGGCTGCATTGCTTCAGACTCTGCTGGTAGGACTTCATATTTTTAAATGAACACATAAAAAGCTTCCTTTATGTAGGAAACTAGCGCATCAGGCAGAGAGGATACATGAAAATCCTTTCCCCTGATGAGTAGGTGTTGCCCTACAAGGAGTTTTTTATATGGGTAATTATTTTAAAAATTGCCCCACCTGCAGCCTCAAGTGATCCAGTTGTTAATTGTACCACCTTGTGTAGAAGGGTTCTTTGAATAAATAAAACATTCCCAATAACATCTTAATTAACCATTCCAACTGTATCCTAAGCAAAGGTATGAACTTGCCCAGGTATTTTCATAATTAAAAAGGGATTGGTGTCAGTTAAGTATCAGTATTCATATCTTTATGTTCCATTATGTTGTTCTGCAAGAAACTTTGTTCCCCACACCCATGGTTCAGTTCTCACAGTTAAAGGCAATGAATACATAAATCAAAGTATAGGCTGTGGAAGTGTGAACGTTATGCACTTCTGATTTTCTATAATTAAAGATTGAAGTGGGACTTGCAGGTCTGAGTCAGATTTTGTTTTTTGGGTGTAAAATGGTTTCTTCTCTGGAACACTTTAAGAGCAAAGTTCTGCTGCAGAAGGAACAGCTTCCACTGGGGAAGCTTGATTTGTTGCCCATAATACTTTATGCAGTGTTCTGTAACTGGACTGGAATATTTCTTGAGTCAAGTTTTGCAAACGGCATCAGATGCTGAATATAAAACAATTTCTCTCATGTGCATTGGATGGGCAGCATAAATGTGCAACCAGCCAGGCATTAGATATACTTTTGGCTGTCAAGGATAGTTTATTTGGCAAAGCTATTAAAGACTGTTTAGAATTTGATGGAACAGTGCTCTGGATAAATTCACTCTGGTTTGAATTGTTACAGAGGCTGATAAACATCCTCAGCAGCCAACTGGGAATTGTATCAAAAGTACTTCTTGTGTTAACCCCTGAGAGTCGGAATAAGCCCTAGATAACAACCCTGAGTCACTTAAATACTTGGGGGAAATTGCATCTTCCCTCTTGAGACAAATAAAACAAAAAAGAAGAGGCAATTGCCAGAGGATATCTATATCAAGATGTGTATCTATTCTGAGTTTATTTGCATAGAGAGTCAAGTATATGAAGAAAAGCTGTATGAGTTGTTATGGGATCACAGTTGATGTCTGAGGAACATTGGGATGTAGGGCTGATGAGAGAATCAAGGCCTGTGGTAGTTGAGGCCTAATAAATTGTGGCGCCTGTCTTTTTAAAGTGGTTTTAAATTAGGGCTGTGTGTATGATGTATGTGGAGATGTGTAGAGGGGAATCAGAATGTGGCAGCAGGGACAGAGTTCAGCTGCCCAAGAATCCTGGACTTCTTACTTTTTAAAAAAAGCAAGATTCTAGCTCTTATGGCTTCATAGATATAACTGAAAGTGGTGGGCAATATCTGCTGAAACATCTGAACCCACATGGTTTGTGGAATAAGATTTCCAGTAGTTGGGACACCACAGCTTCATTTACTTTTTTATCACCATGCATGAGTAGCAGAACCTAGAAAAAATATGCAATATAGTAAACTGTATGATTATTTATGCCATTTGAGAGTAATTTTGATTAATTCCATAGTTTCTATAGGTTCAATTATTTAAGGACATAGGAAGCTGCTTTATATTGAGTCAGGCCATCGATCCATCTAACTCAGTATTGTCAATACAGTGGTACCTCGGGTTACATATGCTTCGGGTTACATACACTTCAGGTTACAGACTCCGCTAACCCAGTAATAGTGCTTCAGGTTAAGAACTTTGTTTCAGGATAAGAACAGAAATTGTGCTCTGACGGCCTGGCGGCAGCAGGACGCCCCATTAGCTAAAGTGGTGCTTCAGGTTAAGAACAGTTTCAGGTTAAGAACGGACCTCCAGAACAAATTAAGTACTTAACCCGAGGTACCACTGTACTGTCTGGTAGCTGCTTTCTAGTATTTCAGACAGGGAACATTCCCCACCCTACTTGAAGATGCCTAGGATTGAATCAGGGACCTTTTTTCATGCAGATGCTCTGCTACTGAGCCACTGAAACCCTGCTGCAGAATATATTTTTTGAGCCTTGTACAGTTCCATTAACTTCTATTTGTAGATCAGGTACGTCCAACTCCCAAGAGACAGCAATCTACTCCCACTATTAAATAAACTGGCAGTGGTCTACCCATTGTCATTGCCATATGTTGTTGATCTTTTTTTTGGGAAGCGGTGGTCATGTTGATCTTTTGGGGAGGATGCCCCAGAGTTGTTAAGCTTTTTTGGGGGAGGGTGCCCCAGAGTTGTTGAGCTTTTAAGGGGGATCGATCAGGAGCATCCCGGAGATCCCGCGATCTACCTGGAACACCCCCACAATCTACTGGTAGATTGCAATCTACCTGTTGGACATGCCTGTTGTAGATACATGCTCAGTAATAACTCCACAGCCAAGACATTTGACAGTTGTCTTGTCTGCCAGCTTCTGTAAGAATGCGCAACCTTTCCTTTAGTCTGGAAGTCAGCTCTTGACCACACTTATTAAACCTTGTTCTGAAGTCAACACTAGTATTTTTATTAGTGGGCAAGATGCTCCTTGAAGGCAATTTATAGTCACAGTTTCGGGCCAAACTACACCTGTGTGAGAGACAGAAAATATTGTCCCAGCCCCCAAGCAGAGGAAATGTGGCCTTTGAGCGTGGGACGTGCATCCCTGCAATAACAGATAATTATTTGACGCAAAAACAGCCAAAAGGAAAACTGCACTATTGAAAGATATTGAGGGAATAAAGGTAGCACAGGAAACAGTATTGAGAAGCTTTGCAGACTACGTTGCTTACGGATTAGTGTGGGTGTAGCATGACATGATCTGGAAAGTCAAGTGTGTGAGAAATAAAGGTATCACTTAGAAGCAGAACATATGGAATAAGGACAGGATAAAATCACACGCTATAGGCAAGTGTGAAATGCTGAAGTACTTGAAGATGGGGGAAAGATATATTTCAAATGTTATGCAGTAGCAATAATCATAGAGGTTTGGAGCGACAAGAATGTGGCAAAGAACATTTTGAAGTACTTGTTTGGAAATATATTACTAAATTATGACTGTCTTGCTACGGTCAAGAAAAGACAAGAAGCAGTCTGAATTTTCTTAAGGTGAAGGACACATTTCTATAATCCTTTCTTTGACCTTTGAAAGCTACCATATCCTCAAAGCAGTATTGTATCCTCACTCCTATCTGACATGTGTATCCCATGAGGTAGTGCTGGGGAAGAGAGGTTGCTGTTCAACCCTATACTATGTCCAGTTGGTCAATAATCTCTTTTGCACATTGGGTTTATTCCTGGGACTGGCTTTGCTTTGGAATGCTGACGTAGCAGCTGTGGCCAGGAATGCAATGCTTTTGCACAGTTTCAGTTAATATGGCAGCTGCTCCCCTTCTTGGATAAAACAGATCTGACTACCACATATGTCTCAGTCACACCTAGACTGGATCACTGGAACACATGGGGCTACTGTTAAAAGTGTCTGAAAATGTTAGCCAGTGCAAAATGCAATGGCTACATTGAAATCTGAAGCCCATTTTTCAGAGCATACTACTGTATTATGATTTTGTTTCATCTGCATTGACTTCCGGTTCATTTCCAGACTCATTTAAAGTGCTGGTTCTTAACTGCCAAGGCCTCAATGGTTATGGATCAGGAAATTTGCCACTCTCTATGCACAATATCTCAACTGCACCCCCAGAGGCTTGGAAACAGGGCCTTCTGTTGTATTGACAGATTGTGCAGCTCACTCCCTCTCACTTTAGGCAAGACCTTTTTTCTTTAGGAACCTAGGAAAATGCCTTATACTAAGTCAAGCCATTGGTCCATCTAGCTCAGTGCTACCCATACCAACTGAGCTATCACCTTTCCCATAATTTCACTTAATTTTTTAGTTTAAAATGCTTAACTCCCCTGTGGATCAAGCTGTGTTTGGTTCTGCTTCTTTTTTTGTATTTAAATCAATTTTATTAGAAGCCATATGAATTGTAAGTTTGTTTGCAGCTCAAAAATTATATAAATAACCTTATAAGATAGATAAACTTTTATGCAACGTTGCCAGATGGCAGCATTTCACTCCTCATAAGTGCATTCCAATTAATAAATACCCCAAAAGGAATCCGTATGAATCTGTATGATCTATTATTTCACTTGCTTCCTTCTACAAAATTGGTGTTGATTTGTTTGTTTATTACTGATAGAGATTTTCAGTAATGACAGACAATGATACCCTTCCTAAATTATATCCATGTAGCATTTTTTTAATATCAAAATTTAAAATTTAGTAACTTTTACTTCCTGGAATTCAGCTTTATACCAGAAAGGACCTGGAGACCCAGTGAGACCTGAATATGGTCCTGATGCAGGGAGGAAAAATAGAGAAGAGTCACAAGATGTAAATTTACTTGCACACTGCATTAAAGCAGGTGCGTTGACTAAATGAAAACATGCCATTTTTTTATTCCAGCAGCCATTTGAATAGAAGACTGGTTTTATAGTTTTAGCCGATTTTTACCTTTTCTGTATTTTATCTCTTGTACACCACTTGGAGGCCATAGTAGTTAAGCAATATATAAATTGTTTAAATAAACAAAAATAAGAAATAAAAATATTTGTACCATGCCAAGTAATTAATTTGAACTACTTGTTATTGGCATGTCTGAAACTGTAGTTAAGAAGTCAGTAGTAAGATCTGAAGAATTATTATTTGTTCAAGTGAAAGAAAAATGCCTACTGTGTTAAAATTGCTGTTTAAACTGTCTGCACTCCTGAGTCTTCATACTGTGAGTCACTTTAAGTTCCCTTGCCAACCATCTTAAATGGGAAGGAGAAGTGTTTCAGCTGCCGGGTATATTACAGAAACTTCAGAAAGTGTATTCTCTCTCTTCTTTATTAATCTGTGCATTTGTCCTCCAATAATTTATGTATGAAATATGTTTCTGTTGGTGACATTGTGCCTATGACTTAGTTGAATAGCCACCATGGTCTTCAAAATGTGTATTTTAACTTACAGCAAAATCATATGAACCCTTTTTCAGAAGTCTCATTGTGTCCCAATTACTCCATAGTAGATGTGCTTAGGATTGCACTAGGAGCCACTTCCCTCATTCCTGACAAAAAAAACTCTTCGTATTTCCATTATGGATTGTTCACATTTTTTCCATAACTTTTGTAGGATTTCTGAAATCACATGGTAAATTTTCCTCTCAGAGCTGTAACTTGCCTTTCAAACAGGATAGAAAAAGGAGAGAGCCTCTAGAGCACGCATGTCCAAAGTCTGTTTTGGGGGCCTAATCCAGCCTGTTGGTCAGTATCCTGAAAAAAGGTCAACAACTTTGGTTGGCCCTTCACTTCATCACATCTGGCCCTCTTTGAAAGAAGTTCCTAGAGCAAGGATGGGACATCTATAGTTCTCCAGATGTCATTGGACTCCAGTTCTCATCAGCTCTAGCCAGAATGGTCAATGATCAGAGATGATGGGAATTATAGTGCAACAGCTCATGGAGAGCAACAGGTTCCACACCACATAATTAGAGTAACAAATTGGTATTGAATATATCAAATGATACAAATGATATCAAAGATGAGAATGAAGTGACATAACATCAAAAGCAGGAAAAGTTAATTGATGAAATACACTTCAAATTGTACAATAACAATCAGGCTTGAATGCTGATTACTAGAAGACAGCACACAACAATTCAATTTATAAGCTTCAAAAAAAGAGGGGCTGATGGGTAGGTGGCTTGTAAGAACGAATTTCCAATCAGAATTTCAGCAATCCATATAGCATGATCTACAGACTGCTATATGCTAGAAGAAGCTTCCTCAACCTCAGCCCTCCAGATGTTTTGAGACTACAATTCCCATCATCCCTGACCACTAGTCCTGCTAGCTAGGGATCATGGGAGTTGTAGGCCAAAAACATCTGGAGGGCCGAGGTTGAGGAAGTCTGTGCTAGAACAACTTCAGTAAAGGTTCTGTAGCTTCCCAGTGCTAGCAACCCCAGACTATTTCTTAAAGCATATTTTGTAATATTATAAAATATAAAATTAACTGCATCTAAAAGTTAGAAAATGCAGAGTATTGTGCCAGGCTTACATATATGTACACCTGTTACTTAAATTTTTAAACCAGTAGTTAAAAAAAAAACCCATTGCCATCTGTTGCTGTAATGTGTTAAGTGGCCTGCATAAGATTGTGGGTTTTGCAGGCAAAAGGATATAAACATTTTTTTTTTTTTACTGATTATCCAATCTTAAAGTCATGATTTTATTTCAAGTACTTTTGAAGGCAATTCTTGAGCCAGGACTTTTCTGTCCAAAAATGGATTAGTAATATGAAGAGCTAATATTTCTTATTTGGGTTATCTTTTCTACATTATTTCCATAGAGACATTCTAAGTAGCTAACCTTGGAGAAGAGTGTATCTATTCTTAGGATTTTTTCCTCTAATTTCCTCAGTATTCATCTTTAATTAAAGATTGTTGTCACAGGATTAGGCAAGAGATAGCTACTAATTTAGCACATAGCATTTTCATTCATGTGTTACCACAATCTTATTTGACAGACATAGTAGTGTAATTTGTAAGAGCTTGTTTATATAACAGATATGTCTATCATTACTTTGGAACTGGTTGCTAGACATTGAGCTGTAAATATTGTGGATTGGTCCCTTGTCTGGCTCTAAAAAGAGGAGCGCATCAGATTTAACTGTGAAGGCTAGGGGAATTACAGTGAAATGGTGATGTAAGTCATTCACGGTTTAGGACCACAGTTCTTGTAAGACTGTCTGTCTCCATATGTACCTACCCAAATACGAATGGAGGGCCACCATTTTAGGTGTAGGTACTGCCACCAAGGTACTGCCACCATTTTAAGTGTAAGAAGTAGGTACCAGAGAATGGGCCATCTCAGTGGTGGCACTCCATTGTGGGAAATGCTACAAATGTGAAAAAAGTTCAAAGACCCAAAAGTCAATGGGGATAATTAAATAAATTACCGTATATACTGGAGTATAAGCCAACCCAAATATAAGCCGAGGCTCCTAATTTTACCACAAAAAACTGGGAAAACTTATTGACTCGAGTATAAGCTGGTTCACCACACCACAAACCTGGTGGTGGCGGCAGCAGCAAAGGCCGAGGAGGAAGGAGCAGCCCGAAAGGAACATCACTCGAGTATAAGCCGAGGGGGGCTTTTTCAGCATAAAAAATGGGCTGAAAAAGCCAGCTTATACTCAAGTATATACGGTATATGGGGAAGTGTGCCTGGATTAGCAAATTGTGGTTAGGCATTTGTGCAATGTAAACTGAAGAAAGTTGAGTTAAACTTGAAAATGTAAATGTTCTTGGAGCTGACAATCTACCTTCCTTGCAGAAGCATGATGGCCACTTCACAGTTATCCAGCTAGTTGGCATGCTACGTGGAATTGCTTCTGGCATGAAATACCTCTCAGATATGGGCTACGTACATAGAGACTTGGCAGCTCGTAATATTTTGGTCAACAGTAATCTCATGTGTAAAGTCTCTGATTTTGGATTATCGCGGGTATTAGAGGATGACCCTGAAGCAGCTTATACAACAAGTGTAAGTTTCTTTTTTATTTCTAATACAAAAAGACAATTGATGCAAGATTTGTATTTCTCATTTTCTTTTTACAGTAATTCTTAACTTCTGTCTCGATAATGTTTAGATTGGATGCTTCTTGTATTAAGCTATGTTTGTGACTTGTTATCTTTACTGCAAAATGGGATGTTTCAAATGCCATTTTCTTTATCACGAAAGTACATCCTAAGAAGGTCCCTACTCCCATCTAGCCAATTTTATTTTGCTCTTTTCATTTTCTAGGGCCAGAGTTCCCCATAACCTGAATTTATCTGTGATAATTGGAATTTTATTTTTGAACTACATAAACTTACTATCTAGATATTATTATTTCATATCCTAGAATCACCACAATAACAAAGCAGTGAAACGCTTGTGCTTCCATTATTTAGGCATGATTAGGTTTATTTCAGATATCTTTTAAATTTGGAAATAAGGAATTACCTGAGCACGATGTCGTTCATGCATTAGTTTGGTAATTCAAATTTTCCCTCCGATTCACCTTGATTCTATTTGTTGGAATATTACCTAATAACTTATGTAATGTTGTTCCTTCATTTTTTTTATATGAAGGCATGCAGTACTGTAGAAAACTGGGGTAGGTCATGGATGCATCTTAATGGAAACTCACTCTAGCATTCCCAAAGACTCTGCAACTAGGTTTATAATTCATACCTATACTATGTATGAAAATTTCATTTCTTTTGTTAGAATTGTAGTACCAAGAATGGTCATGGTGATATAAGTTTGGGGGAGGGAAACCCCCTAAACCCAAGAAATTAATGGCTGTCAGAATCTATGTAATATTTGGAGTATTAAAGGGAAGATTCCAGGCCACTGGAAAAATACAGGCTAAGCTTCCTTTCTAGGCCAGGGCCTCACCTGGAATAGAGTGATTAACGTGTCAAAAGGTGTTGATGACCAGCATCCAAGAGGAATCCTTGAGCCTGGGCAGATCCAAGCAGGGGTGTGTGGGGAAAGAGAAGACCAGAACCATCTTGACAGACTGGCTGAAGGGAGGCTGGAGAGATGCCTTGGACTTGAGTGCTGCACTGCTGTGGGGAACAAGCCTCTCTGACTATGCTGTAAGATCTGAACT
Source organism: Podarcis muralis (assembly GCF_964188315.1). Classification (NCBI taxonomy): domain Eukaryota; kingdom Metazoa; phylum Chordata; class Lepidosauria; order Squamata; family Lacertidae; genus Podarcis; species Podarcis muralis. The sequence goes on from NC_135658.1 coordinate 41,241,554, forward strand.
CCCTCCATATAAATCCAGGTGTAAATAAAATATGTGAATAAATCATATTTCGTAAAGCCCCAACAGCCTCCACCTCATCTTGATTCTCAGCGGAAACATGACCCCAGGATGAGTGCCTGGAACCCCACTAGAATCTTGCTACTGCTCAGCTGAGGTTGGGGATTGGCGTGTCGCCTTTGTAACAGTATATTCCAAGGTGCTCTGTAACCCTATGTTTTAGATTCTGAAGCCTTGCTCATTTCTATGGGATAAATGCATAACTGAATACAGCAGTATAGGGAATTTACTTGTTCCTTATAGGCATGTGGGCTGTGTACTTTTACACAGCTCCCCCAACCTTCAGGGGCTTTTCTATTTAACTGCAATACAGAACACAGATCTGCATGCCTGTTGTGCACTCAGATCTGATCTGGATTCAGTTGAAATCAATGGGGAACCTTTTAAGGCAATACAGGTATGAAGGGGGCGACATGACTACATGCCTCTTTTCTTTTGGCAAGGCACTTTAAGGCTGCCTGTTCTGGTGCTACCCATGGCTAGTTATTGCAAGGCACTTGTGGTATGATATGCTCAGGGTCTGCCTGCCCTGGGCGTGCAGGGAACAGGAGGTTCCCAGAGAAGGCACTCTCAAGTTTCCAGGCAAGGCAAGAGGCACTGCCGAATACATTGTAAAATGTAAGATGGTTTAGAACTGTTTTACCAAAAGGCGCTTTCTAAACAGCAAAAGAACAATATACCAACACTATGAAGACAACTATGTCTACACTGTCCAAAAATAATTGCCTGTGGAAGGCAGCGAATGCATTCTATGCCTGCGTGTGTACACACTTTGTGTTTGGAGAACTCTTACCTGTAAGACACCTCCCCCAAATGCCCAATCAACTAGTGGATTAATAGTCACCCTCATCATCAATCCACACTATTTGTTTTTGAAAACTGCAACCTCTAAATTGCAATATTGGCCATGCTGCAAGTGCTGTGTTTTTAAATGCTTTGCATCAACCACACATTCTTCAAACTCCTTAGAGCCTGTTCAGTTATAATAAATACAAATATCTGCTCACAGAAGAGGTCTAATCACATATAAGCAGTGTAAAATTAGAAAGTAATCATAACTTCTCATTTAAAAAAAAACTGCACAAGATCTCTCAAGCCATAATTTTTGCTTATTACAACCTATGAACTTGTTTTTAATCTAATAAGAGTTCCGGAGCAGGTTAGAAAGTGCTTGATTTAAAGCACTGCCATTAGGGTGGGTGTGTTGTGGCGTGTTTTTTAAAAAGGCTGCTGCATGCCTTTAAAAAGCTACCTGAAAGGCAACTTTTCCCAGCATAGAGATGCAGAAACTGGAAAAACTTCATCTGTTACATTTCCCCCATCATGCTGTTTCTAAAGCCGTAGGAGCCAATGCAGAATAAAAGATAACAACCATAGAGAAAGCAGATATCTAAGGAAGGAGACGTGATGCAAGATAGCCCAGTTGAGAACTAAGAAAGGAAGGACTTGGATGTAGCCTATCTTTCTAGTCATATTTCCATACACATTGGCTCCATTTGGTGGGTTAACTGCTAATATTTATTCTGTTTCTTTAGAAACCAGAAAGTGTTTATGGACCTCATATTGAGTTTTATGGAAATAAGAGATAATTCTCTGCCTGATGTCACTGAAGGCAAGACTTGTTTTAGAATATTAAAACAAAAGAGAAAGACTTACAAGCTAGTAACATTTTACCTGTGGCACTTGTGTGTCAGGAATGGATAAGGAAACATCCAAGATAACTGACAAATATGTTTTTCCCCATCAAAACACTGTTAATGTATACTGGAAGTTGCCAGGACAACAGCCACAAACACAGTGACATATCTATTTTATGAACAGAAAGAAACTCTTATCAATACATAGAGAATATAAGTTCTGTTCAGGGAAGTTTTTAATGTATGATATTTTAGTGGGGTTTTTGGTTTCTATGGAAGCCGCCCAGAGTGGCTGGGGAAACCCAGCCAGATGGGCGGGGTACAAATAATAAATTATTATTATTATTATTATTATTATTATTATTATTATTGAACCTTCCATGGTTTATCAAAATTCCTGCATTCTAAGAAGTAGATTAATTTCCTCTGTCACAGTGTTTGTTCCATCTACAAAGATGAATAATGGCTGGTTCACATTGTCACCAAACTTGGTGTTCTCTGGTGCAATAATGCAGCAAACATTTCTTTTGCTTTCTAAAAATTAAATTTGCATACAGTATCTTATCCAAATTATCTATATGTGTTTCCTCCCAAATGCAGGACATAGCATGTCATGTCGTAGTAAACACATAGTCTGATTCACGTGATTCTTGAAAAAGTAGAGAAGGATCTGTGAATTGGGAATATAGCTGTAGCCTATTATATTGCATGCAGAATAGAAGTTGCTCATACATACCCACTACCCTGCCATATGTTGAAGATTCCCATTAGAACAAGTGCCAAAATTGGCTTTTGGGGGAGCAATCCTGATTTTTCCTATCAGTACTTAACAGCCACTACTGGATCATTGTCAAAAGCTCAGTTGCACTTTCTTGCAAGCTTGTTAATTCAATGTACAACCTACCACATGCTGCATCTAAGTATTCAGAATGACAGTTTTATGTTAACAGCAGATTAACATGTTTACAAATCCATCATTTCAGTGTGCTCTATGTGAGCATTAATGAGATGGTTGCTTTTCTTTTCCAACTAGCCTGATTTCCCAGCTAGTCTTTCTATAAAGCCGGGGTGGCTAATCTGTGGCCTTCCAGATGTTTCTGAATTACAACTAGTATCAACCCCAGAAGCATGGCCAGTGACCACAGATGATTCAAGTTTTGATCAGCAACATCTGGAAGGCCACAGATTTGACACCCCTGCCATATAGTTTCTGTACTGGGTCTTTTCCTGCCGCATTGAAAATGTGATATGCAGTACAATCCTATTCATGTTTACTCTAGTAAGCCCCTTTGAGTTTAGTCGTTTAGTCGTGTCTGACTCTTCGCGACCCCGTGGACCAGAGCACGAAGTAAGTGGGACTTACTTCCAGGTAAATGTGTATAGGATTGCAGCTGTGATGCAGCAGAATGATCTCCAAGGCTGGGTTTACCTGTCACTAATTTTTATTGTGATGAACTTATATTAATTTAGAATAATGTTCATTATTAACCTTTCTGTCTAGCATTCTATAAAATTTTGGCTTGAATATATAAATACTAATATAGTCACTGTCAGAACTGCTTTTGCAAGCATCTGCCGCATGTATAGAACACCAAACCAATTAGTCTTTTGCTGTGTATGCACTATATGTACCTTTAAAGCACATTATTTCCTTCAAATAATTCTGGGCACTGTAGTATACCCCTCACAGAGTTACAATTCCCAGAAACCCTTAAATACGAGAATTCTTTGAAAGGAAAAACATGCTTTGGATAGCCTTTAAAAATGTAGTGTGTATGTGTCCTGTGATAGGGTTGCATACTAAAATGACATGCAGAACTTATAGTGTAAACTGATCACCAATATCAAACATCTGCAATCATTTTTCTTATTGCTGCTGACCTTCTTCAAGCTTATGCTTGCCATTCACACTAAAGTCCCTCCACAAATATGTTTGACCAAGTACCTGGTTCTACACAGTTCAGTACCACATTAAATAATAAAAATGAGAACACACAGAAAGCCATAAAGATTAATATTTTAAGATCACCACACCTGTTGTTTTGAATGACTAGTTGTGCTGGAATGCGAATCAGGATGCATGGCAATGGTGAATTGAAGCTGAGGCAATGGGACACATTTAGTTTAAATCCTTGATTCCTGATCTAGTAACTGATACCTGCAAACTTTCTTTGGGTCAGGGGATATCTAAAAATAAGTGATGCTGGCACACCAATATTGACAAGGTAGTAAATTCATATGATCGATTTCACAGAATTAGAAACATAGCAAGCATGCTGGTAACACTGAAAGCAAACTGACCATAGGAATAATTTAAAAAACAAAAACAGCAGCAGAATAATTGTTCCTGCTATTAAGATTTATAGAGCAAAGTTAGAATCTATATTTTATATAGAGCTGAATTATGAGAAATGTATATGCTAATTCATAATGCAGAGTAAGTCAATATTTTAGTGATTATCTTCACAGAGTTCTGTCCCATGGGCCAAGACACATGCAGAGTTAATAGAGATTGTCACTAGAGCCCAATAGAGAAAAATAAATAATTGTTTAACAATTACAACTGGCTTACCAAGCAGGTGGGTAAATATAAGTTTCCCAGATACTGATTAATTGACCAAAATCTGAATTTTATTATCACTGAATAAAATTAAACACGGCCTTACGGAGATGTATGACGGTGACATGATTTCCACACATAGAAATAAATTAAAAGCTATGGATGTTAGCATGCAGATTAATATATTAGTTAACAAACATGCTATTAAAAAGGTAAAGGGACCCCTGACCATTAGGTCCAGTCGTGACCGACTCTGGGGTTGCGGCGCTCATCTCACTTTATTGGCCGACGGAGCCAGTGTTTGTCTGCAGACAGCTTCCGGATCATGTGGCCAGCATGACTAAGCTGCTTCTGGTGAACCAGAGCAGCGCACAGAAACGCCGTTTACCTTCCCGCCGGAGCGGTACCTATTTACTTGCACTTTGACGTGCTTTCGACTGCTAGGTTGGCAGGAGCAGGGACCGAACAACAGGAGCTCACCCCGTTGCGGGGATTCGAACCGCCGACCTTCTGATTGACAAGTCCTAGGCTCTGTGGTTTAACCCACAGCGCCATCCGCGCCCCTAAACATGCTATTACTAGCCTTTTATTTTTACTTTTAAATCACTGTGGGATGCTATCTTGAATTTTAAGGTAAGAGAAATAATTACTCCCTCTTTCTGCTGTACCCATATTCCATGATTGAACAAAACGCTATCTCTCCATTCCGTCTGAATCAAGAGAGGCTTTTCAGTTGCTGTAATGGGGTAAATAAGGCCAATAAGCTGAGGCTGAATTCTTACAAGATAGAAGCACTATTGGTGGGTGGTTCCTGGATCTGGGAGTTGATGAGGCCACCAATTCTGAATAGGGTTGTATTCCTCCTAAAGGAACAGGTTCATAGCCAGGAGGTGCTGCTTCAGTCAACATTGTCTTTGAAGGCTCAGGTAGCCTCGATGAGAAGAAGTACGTATTTCCAGCTGTGGGTAGTTTGCTGGCTAAAGCCTTTCCTACACCAGAATATCCTTACAACAATGCTATACACTCTGGTAACCAGCCATTTAGACCACTGCAATTCACTCCACGCCGGTGGGGGTGGTTGTTGTTTTTGTTTGTTACTACATTAAGTATTCTTGTGTTTTTATCTTGTAAACCTGTAAAGGACACGATATAAATTTAATAAATAATAAAACTAATATGTTGTAGCTTGTGCAGAATGCAGCTTCCTAGTTACTCGTTGACAGAGCTAAGTAAGAGTGTGATAAACCACTCCTGGGAGAAGTGGATCAGCTGGCTTGTTTGCTGCCAGGCTGAGTTGTGGTGCAGAAAGCCCTACACAGCTTGGGTCCCTGGTACCTGAAGGAGTGCCTCTCCCAGTATCAGCTGGTCCATACCCTGACATTTGTCAGGAAGGCCATGCTGATAGTTCCATCTGTAACCACTGTACATTCTGTAGTGGCATGTTGTAGGGCCTTCTCAATGATGACTATGGAACTTGATTATGGAACTCCCTCTGGTCAAATATGTATTTGTCCCTCTTGTTCATGTCCTTTTGACATCTGTTGAAAACGTCTCTTTTTATTTTGGCATGTTGAGGTTGGAGGAAATAGTTGCTCTGTCTGCTCCTGTGAATTTTTTATTCTATTATTTTGTGAGTGTTTAATATTGTTGCATGCTACCCCGATCTCTGAGCAGTGAGAGGATACAAGGGTTCATGGTGCTTGCCCAGGGTTCAGCTTCCTTGGAATGAAGGTCAGTGTAGACTGTGGTGTCTTTAGGATATATGGTTTTATTTACAAATATATATAACCTGAACACAAGACGGAGGTGCTCACATTAACACCCCAACAAAACTTGCTGCTCTATTAATCACAATTTAGGATCCCACACAGATCAAGCATGTTTCTATGTCCAGCTTCCAGCTTGCTTTCTGCTCAGCTTACACACTCCGTGGGCTAAAGTATGCCTAGCTCTCTTTTGAATTGTGGCCAACAGGTTTAGATCTATTTGTTTCAGACAAATCTTCCACAGATATAACCGATTTGACTTTGTAGATACTGAAACAAAGTGTGTACTAGTCTCAGCAGGAAACCTGTGCGGGCTAAAAAATTTTTTGCTCTGAACTTTGTCTTTCTGGTATCTTGGAATGGATGACATTCATTGCCTTTGACTGCCCCTCTGTGGCTGCACTGGAATTGTATTATAATACATAATAACTGTTAGCTGTCGTCTAACATTGTCTTTGCCTCTTTTGAAAAATGCATAATTTACATCTTGCTGTGTAAATTAGGTTTTGTATACAAGTAGAGGGTTGTGGAGTTTTTTTATATAAAAGCAGTGATCATCAGGAAATACAATAGTGTTCAACAATTAGCCATAATTGTCTGATATTGTGCTATGTGGTGCTTTAGCTTTTTAAAGAATTTCTGACAAACTTGCACTTTTCAAAATAATCATTTTCTTCTTTTTCTTTTTTGTAAACTCATTCCTTATATATTTGATGAGCTGATTGGCTATTGTATTGGAAGTCATCTGATTTATATATTTCACTTTAAGTATTCTCTGGACACAATTATATTGCTGAATTTAGTCTGAACTGAGGGCAAAATCAGGGAGTTAGTCAACCAGCCCAATCATTTGCCCAAAATAGCTTTCTTTGCTTGATTGCCTTAAATGAATACCTTTATTTCAATACAGATCAATAAATGAGTGAGCCTAGGAACTTTAAAAACCCTGTACTGACCTAACCCTTAAGTTCATTTGTTAATAGAAGTCACTTTGAAATAAATGCACTTGAAAATGAGGCAGGGGGAAAGGATACTACTTTTACTAATTTGAGCCTGAAGGACTTGTCAAGGACTCAGCTTTGTTTTCTAATATGTATGTGAATTTCATGGATTGGCTCTTGTTTCTGATACAGTGGTACTTCGGGTTAAGTACTTAATTAGTTCCGGAGGTCCGGTCTTAACCTGAAACTGTTCTTAACCTGAAGCACCACTTTAGCTAATGGGGCCTCCTGCTGCCGCTGCACCGCTGCTGCATGATTTCTATTCTCATCCTGAAGCAAAGTTCTTAACCCGAGGTAATATTTCTGGGTTAGCGGAGTCTGTAACCTGAAGCGTATGTAACCTGAAGCGTATGTAACCCGAGGTATCACTGTAATCTGAAGATGGTCACTCTTTATTTTGTGGGGGGGTTTGTACTGTTATTGTATACCCTCTGCAACTTTTGTTAAAAGGCTTCCTAATTTAATTGACAAGTATTTTGATAGATAAAGTGGATGGGGAAGGTTCAAGATATTCAAACTAGACATGAGGAGAGCTCATGTGGGCTAGTCGCCCTGGCCCCACTGAGTATGACCACCAGCTCACATATTTGGTGACCATGAGAAAGGGTCATATGACTGTAGTCCTCCTACGTGAGAGTGTTCCTGACTGGCCCATTATCAGAGGCAGATTTAGGTCAATGCAACGGGTCCCCCCATACTGGGTGCGGGGGCCAAGGGGGTGTCTTCCCATTTCCTTCCCAAAGCCTAGTAAAGTGCTTGTCCAGCTTTGGAAAGGAGGCAGAAGGGCTGAATGACACTTCCACCTCCTTCCCAAAGCCCGGCACCTCCCTTACCCTGCTTTGGAAAGCCAGCACGAGGACTAGGAGGCATAGGAGCCAACTCTTAGGGGCTGTGGGGGCTTGTGCCCCTACAATAGTATATTTGAGGGAACTGGGCCCCCACAAAGTTGCTGGGCATTCCCATTCAAATGGTGTGTGTGCACTGCATCATGTGATCAGTTATGTGGGGCGGGGCTTTCCTGGGCCCCCACAATATTTTATTCAAGTTGGCACCCCTGCTAGAGGGCATCCAATTTTTACCTTGCATGTGGCGTTGTATTGGCCCCTGCCATGATTCCCATCACATAGAAGAACCGTATGCCACTGTGTTCATGCATGCACACAGGTGCTATATCCATGACCAGCTAGGGGCACAGCAGCAGGCAGTTCAGAGGCAGGGCCAGTTCACACTACTCCAAAGCCCTTTACAAGGTTTTTCAATGGGGGGGGGGGCAGTTTCGTAAACCTTCATCAAGGCATTAAAATTATTGCTCCTTTTTGTACATCGTTGCTAAATGCCTGGATTGTGTTTGTTGATGTGAAGCAGGCTGGCTACAATAGTCGTGGTGATGGTAATTCATCATAGCAGGGGCTTGAGTTATTTGAAATGTTCTTCCCTTTTGATTATTACTCACTCATGAAGGTCCCTGCACTGTATGAAGGTGAGTCCACTACAACATTTGTAATGCTTACTACATGGATCTTTCCTCTCACTGAGGGGAAAGCTCTTCACTATTGTCATATCTGCAATATGGTCAATAGGTGTTAATTTTTCACACAATATGGGCATTCCATGGGGTCAAAAGATTAAAAACATTTCCCTCCCACTATCCCTTCCTATGGAGCACTATCATCTAACCTCTTCTGGAGTTAATATTTGAATTGGATCTGAGATATATGTGTCAATTTAAGAAGCATTTCAGCAGATTATGCATTAACAGAGAAGATCGTATTAAAAAACCAAACTCCCTGAGGTGGATTATCACAGCTTTTTCTGCTGATAATATTGACATATAATCTATCATTGTGCCCCAACACCTCAGCATTGCTTCTGAAAAAAGAATTGCATTCCCCATGTTTCCATGAATAGAAGAAATTTTATTATAGAGGAGGTAAATTGAGAATAGAAGGGACATTTTAAAACTGTATTTGATAATCGCTGGAACAACTCCTTGTGCTGCTTCAGTTTCAAGTCTACTGAGGCAAGACAAAAAGCTACATCTGGTGGCGTTGTCAAAACACAAGGGCAACAGAGGCAAAGTCCAGAAACTGGTGAAAGTCAAAACAAAGGTGTGGGGTGAGAGGTGTTGTACAGTAAACTGCTACATCAAACGGAAAGCCGGGTGCAAGGATGTTGTTCCAGCACTATGTGCCAGGAACCCTGAGCCTTCGGAGCCCCACCCAGAGCACAGCTGTGTGTGTTTGCGGGTACTGGACATCCCAAACTGATGTATGGGTCCTAACTTGTATTTAATTAAATATAAAAGTAGGTGAGTCTAGGTAACATGTGAGAGACTGGGGGGAGGGAATCTTCACTATTGCATTGTTCGTTATTCTTAAAGTTGACACCGTTATTAGTTTTGATTTTAGTATCAATTACAGCAGTGTAAGTTATTAGCAGAAGCAGTTACAATAGATTTATTATTTTGTACTGTGGCCTGGCAATATTTCAAGTATAAATTGACTTTCCTCTTAGTAGAAATAGCCCCTTGAACATGTGTGTGTGTGTGTGTGTGTGTGATATTCGTTCTCTGCTACCTATGCTTAATAAAATGAACTCAATATTTTATGTCTTCAGATTAAGAACAGGATGCTGCCTTTTACCAAATCAAATTATTAGTCCATCCAGCTGAGTATTGCTCACACTGGCTGGCTGTAGATCTCCATGGTTTCAGACAGGGGTCTCTCACAGCCCTACCTGGAGATGCTGGGGATTGAACCAATGTCCCTCTGCATGCAGAACAGATGCTTCACCACTGAGCTATGGCCCTTCCCTGTGGCACCACCACAAAATAAGAGGAAAGCAAATTAAAGGTTGCTCATAATAGCAATGCCTAAAAAGTAGGAAATGCCTCACTGTGTAATATCATTACCAAAAATAGCTAACAATAGAAAAAGAGAGTGAAATCTTATCCTTGTGTTCCTCGTAAATTATTAAATAAAAGTAATGGATGCTGTGCATACAAAGCTCCTTCTTAAAGCCTTTTGTAAATGGGTGCTACCAAAAGCAATGGCTCAAGGAAGAATCCTCCTCATAAAGTATTTAAAAGGCTTACTGCTTGCTCCTTGAAATAAATAGTTGGAATCCATTAAGTTAATACATGAGGTTTGTATTTTTTTTAAAGAAAAAAGCAGATTACTTTCCTGCTGATTGTACATTCCAGTCATCATTAGAAGATGAAAAATTAACATATTTCTTATGCAGTACAAGGAAAATAAGTTGTTTCGTAAGGATTTTGATAAGCGGAATAATTTACAGTATCTTTTCTAATAGTAAGGTTGCATATTTGCTTTATATCATGGGGAAATAAATCCTATTTAGTATGCATGTCCCAAACAGGACAATTTCAGTGAGAATGTTAGTTCCTATAATGTACACTATTAGGATTATGCTTATATAAAATAAACTATAGTTGGTTATTTGGTTATCAGTATATGGGTGACTGCAGTCTCAAGATCCAAGGGATGATTTCAACTAATGAGTCTTGTCAGTGTAAGCCCAAGCAAAGACTTCATCTCCTCCTCTGTGTGCCCTTTATGCCCCCCCCCCATTGACTTTCAGGGGCTAAAGAGAACAACCCAGAACAGCATATGCGGTAAGGACAGGGAGGGCGTGGTAGAATGCTTCTTTATTTGCAACTCATAGTTGTTGTTAAGATTGGCATACCTATGAATCAGCTGCTTGAATGAAGTACCTCAGTAATGACCACTCCCACATCAAATGGGGGTGCCCTTTGCGTGGTCGTGCACAGCCCCCCGGGTTCCAGTGTGACTTCTGGTAGTTCAGGCTGGCTTCATCCTCCCCAGGCTGGATACCTGGAGGTCTCCGCCTACCTCAGCCAATCGCCCTATCCAGCCTGGAGAGGCGTTGCCAGGGGATTAGCCAGGTAGGGAGAGGGACCATCCTGCCCACACAACGGAAGGTGAATCTTAACTGCAAAAAGTGGCAATATACCCTTAGTGATACTAAATGACAAGCAATGGTGAAATAGATTTATAACAGTGCAAGACTGTACTGTACATGTTTACTCTGAAGTCCTGAAACTTAGTCCCAAGTAAGAAGTGCTACAGGAATGCAGCCCACATTGCTAACTCAGTTCAAAAAGTAATAACAAGAAGGAAGGAACGCTGTGCTAATGTTCTAGAGCATGGGTAGGCAAACTAAGGCCCAGGGGCTGGATCTGGCCCAATCGCCTTCTAAATCTGGCCCGCGAACAGTCCGGGAATCAGCATGTTTTTACATGAGTAGAATGTGTGCTTTTATTTAAAATGCATCTCTGGGTTATTTGTGGGGCATAGGAATTCGTTCATTTTCCCCCTGAAAATATAGTCCGGCCCTCCACAAGGTCTGAGGGACAGTGGACCGGCCTCCTGCTGAAAAAGTTTGCTGACCCCTGTTCTAGAGGAAATCAACCTGATTGTGCCACATCCATTTTCTTCAGGAGGGCTTCTGTGGGCAGCATGGATTATTCATAATCTTCAAATCTGAAGATTTCCTCCCACCTTCGTTTTATCATAACAAAGGTGCTAAATCAATAACTGTGAGGGCAGATGGGTCATTGGAGAAGATAAGTAAAAATAATTAAAGCAGCATTAACAAAGAAAACATTGTGGTATCGGTAACATAATAGGCATTCCTGTTTTTCCATAATACGATACAATATGAAACAAAAACAATTACAAAGTTTTCCAAAGCTACAGCAATCCAGAACAAAGTATTGCCACAGGTCTATAGGTGTCCATGATGTTCCCACTGTTTATTCACTCAGAGCTATTGCAGTTTTCATATTGTCAGTTAAGAGGTCTTACACATCTGTTTTGAAGCATTCAAGCAGACATTAGTCATATGAAGTTGCTGAGTTATTTATCTTGTATTCTAAAAATTAGAATTTATCAAGAAGCCACATTTTACTGATTGAACGGGGGGGGGATTATTCTGTGCCACAAAATGGGAAAGAGATACAGTTGTAATAACAATTTTTAGCAAATAAAAGATACAGTACTGTATCTGTATCTTTTTCCCTATGGGGAGAAACACAGCTTAGAGAGGGAATGTTTTGCATAGAAAAAGGCAGAATGGAGATGGTTAAGGAGCTATATTTCCTCATTCCTCTACACAGACTTGTAGTCTCTTGTGTATGAACACTAGGGAGGAAAGCTACCCACACACCTAGTCACCTCTAGTTTTAGTGTTGTTGTTGTTGTTATTATTTATTACCCGCTCTTCACTCTTAAGTTCCCAAGGGGGTTACAATATTAAAATACAATATTTGAAACAGTTTACAATTTACAATTAGAACCTACTGAGAGTGGATGCATTGGAGCTATTTTCAGGTGACATTTTTGATAGCAATTATTTTACTCAAGCTCATTTTTCTATTTCCTTTTAAAACAATAATTGCCTATAATGAGTAAATATTAGGATACAACTTCATTGATCAAAGCAGTAGGGTTTGCCTTTTACCCACACAGTGCAAATGGCTGTTAGTGCTGTTCCTTGTATGAAAAGAAACTAGGCAACAGAACAATGATTTGCAAGAACTTCAGAACTGACTAAAGAGACTGTGATGATAATGGTTATTATGATGATTATATGTCATGCACTGGAAAGATTTCTTAGTTTTGAGAGCAAGTTGGCCTGGGAGAGTGTTCCAAGCACGCTCTCCCCACTTCTGACATTGTTCTGCTTGTTTAGCCCTTGTAAGCGACTGTAGGTGTTCAGTACTGCTGAATGTCATCTGAATGTCAAATGCAAAAACGTTTGATCAGTTTGCCAGCATCTGTTTTGTCACTTTTTCCTCCAAGTGGGTATTTTTTATTATTAGTATTAGTATTATTCATTCTATTAGCAAACATTTAGAATAGCAACACAGTATTAGGCATATAAAATAGAACTGAAATTATTCATGTGCAGTAGGCATACAATATAAATAACTTTGTCAGAAAACAATACTCATTGGAGAGGCAGTTTGATGGAGCAGAAAGAATAGCTGCTGTGAGACAGTAAACTATAGTACTTAGCACCAAACAGGTGAATCTGTGGTGCTTCAGGAAAGGGGAGAAGGAAAAAGAGAAGGTTTTTCTGGTGTATGTGCTGGCATCAAAGAAGGCACAGTCAGTGGGTAGTGGCAAAGCAGGGAACAAAGAAGCTGAGTAGCAAGAGAGCTTCTATAGAGGGGAAAGAAAGAAAAGAACAAACACTATGTGTAGAACAACATATTTTCCCCGCAGTCTGCTACTGTTGTTTGCACAAAGTAGGGGCACATTTATTGAGCTCCACTTCCTGGATTTTATAGATCAGAACCAATATGTCTCATTTAAGAGGTAGAAAAGCCCTTTGCAGATGTTCATATTTTGTGCACAGTGGGTGGCTGGTGTCCAAATCATGTCAGGCTGCTGATATTCATGCACTTGCATATGGATTTTGCATATGGATTCTGTGCAGTTAGAAGCCAAAGAACATAGGCCAAAACCTATATGATCCACATCTTATCTTTGTGGTATATACCAGATGTGCTTTACACATGTAGGAAGATATGCATATATCAAGCTGAGTGCACTATGGGGACAGTAGGGGTAGCAAGAACCCTTTTTCATCAATGACGCTTACAGATTGAACATCTGCGCAGATTGTGTCAGAAGTAACTGGGTTATATGTGATTGTTCAGCATCCCAGTCATATGCTGCCCTGCCCTCTTCCTGACTAGCATCCCTCTATGTTCATTCACTTCTTCGATTGCCTTGTTAATGAGAGAGCCTGTGATCCACTGCTAGAACTTTGTAAGGTTGGCATGTTAGGGGTCCTGATTTCAATTCTTGGCATCTCCAGTTAAAACGGTTCTCAGATAGCAGGGCTGGTAAGACCCTGGAGGGCTGTCTGAGCAGACAACCCTGGACCAAGAGGTCATCGGTCTGAATCAATACAAGATCACATCCTAATTTTCTTTGCTAATCCATACAGAAGCTGAATCCAAGTGTGTCACTTTTCAGAGCCTGCCTACTTCGTAATGCAAGGTTTCTTCATTCTTACCCTCTTCAGCAAACTGAATCAAATTATGAATCCAAATTCTCTAAGGTATATGAATGTATGAATGCCATTCAAACAGGGGACAGTCCACTGTAAAGTAAGATACATGGCCACCATACAGTGAAGATTAAAAATGCCAATTGGAGAAAATAAATTCAGCTATTCAAAGAGCTTTCGGAAACTTTTGTTTTCTAATTAGCAATAGTTATGGAAAATACTATGTAGAAATAGCTATTGACACAAAAGATTGTGTTCTTTACAGCGTGGAGGCAGGGAGGAATAATTATAACAGTGTTCTCTGTAATGTTTCATTTAATTGAAGGGGCCTTTTGAGAACAATACAAAAACAGAATTTTTCTCCCAGACTCAAGGTTTCTCATGGTACATTTGGTATGAATGCTATGAATGTCAAGAAGAAAGCTTCAACCCATAGCTCTTTAACAGTCCATAGATAAAAATTCCAGTGTCTACTATTTCTTGTAGTTACAGCCAGCCATAGAGCATCCTTCTGTTTCGGAAAGTGCCCAGAAATAGCACATCCTGTTAAAAGCCTTGAATTATTTATGATATAAGAGGTCTTCAAAAGTGCAAGACTGCAAAATTGCCATTTGATTTTCCTTTGCAATGCTGTGTTTGTTTACATTGACCCCCATTTAAGAGGTGCTAAAACAACTGGGATATTGGCCAAGGTGTTTTCTTTTCTTTCCATTTTTGCGCGTCACAATTTTGGAATACCTAAAGCCAGGGGGGAAGGTTCAGATATTTCCACATGAACCTGCACACACGCATGCAATCAGTAATTGTGAGGATCTGGGCCATGTATCTTTGCTTCCTTTGTTTCAGACATTAAAGTTGTGTGGTCTTATTTTTGTCGATAAGGACCCATTGACCACCACATTAGTTTCTTTAAAAGAAAAGGGGGGAAGGTTACCTATTTCTATCTCATTATGAAGGCAACTTTTAAAGAAAATTAAAACCCAAAAGAAACAAATACATACCTAGTCAAAGCAGTGTTGTTTTCCCCCAAAATCACAGTTACTGTTAACAACATCACCCGCGTAGATGCACAGATGTGAAAACTATACATGATGTACCTTGCCTAATGTAGCACATGCTGTGCTGTTCAGTTCAAAAGCAGAGGTACTGACAGAAACGATGCAAGGAGAGTCAAACAGTTCAGTGCCTGCTGTTCACTTGGTACATGAAATCATCAAGCAGCCTTGAGATCCTAGAGAAGTTTACCCACTGACTATGAAAAAGGACAACATTTTAATCACAAAACCTTATCCCATGCCCTCTATAATTCGAGTAACCAGTCCTCTTCCTCACAGACAGCCAATATAATTTATTGTAAACACAGCAAATAATTACATAATTCTAAAAAGTCAACAGAGAGGCAGATTTTATGGCAAATTTTTACATATAGTCTTCCATTTCTAAGCAACTTGGGTATTGTGTGGAAATGCTTGGATAACTGACGGGAATAGGTTTTAGTGCTTACGGTACATCTTCATATCCGTGAAGAGAGCTGGGATAGCACAGGAGAATGTGTGTTGGGATTGACCCCAGAAGACTTGAATTTGAAATTCTTCTCTGCCATACTTGTTGGCAAGCCACTGTATTTAGCATCAGTCCCCAGGAAATGTTAACGTTACCACGGAGATGAAATGAAGCTGTACAGCATAAGAAGTGCAAAACGATTTGTACATTAAGACAGTGAGCTTTGCAAGCCCAGCTGATCTTCTGAATACTTTCCACCACCTTCCAAAAACAACCCCTTGCACTGCCCATAAATTGCTGTCATAGCTTGGTGCTACTCTGGGGGTAGCATTTTATATAGCACATGGGGCTGCTGTCCTGAGGTGCGGGGAATAAAAAAATGAATCCACTGCACCTAAAAATGCACCTAAAAATCCTTAAAATGCTGTAGAAGTTGTAATAAAAAACAAGCTTGTATTCCCATGCATCTCACTCAACATTAATCAGCCTTTTCATACTTCATTCTAGAATTGCCTTTACTAGGCAACAGTAGTTCATTTTAATTTACTTGACAGTGAAACCACAGCCTACCAATCACTAAGTTCTTTTATTTGACAACCAGATTGGAAGTTCTATCTTTGTGTGAGCAGGTGAGAATTCCTAAAGAGCTAAACATTCCCTTTGCCTTACCTTCTCTTTATTATCTACATGAATGTGTATGCCATATGCAGGCACTGCAAAAGTAGGGCTCTATTCACCTAGTGGGAAACCTCCAACCTGAGGGCCTAATTTGGCCCATCAGGCTCCCCTATTTGTCCCACGTCACACCCACACTGTGACATCAGGTACAGGGCAGGTAAACCTGAGAGGCCAAATTGAAAATGAAGGTTCAGGAGTTCACTCTAAGTACACTCCTTTCCAGCCACTGGTAGAGTTTAATACTTTTTGAATTTGAGACCTTTTTCTGTCAGCCTGCAGTAACTGGAAGAAGTGTCAGATTGCAAAAGCACCAGTTCTGAGGAGGAAAGGAAGAAATGGGGGGAGCCATTTAGAATGGCCTACTGATTCTTTCTCCCATTCCATAATAATAATTTTACTATTTATACCCCACACATCTTACTGGGTTGCTCTCGTCACTCTGGGCGGCTTCCAACATATATAAATAACATTAAAAAAACTTCCCTATACAGGATTGCCTTGAGACGGCTCGGGTCAGATAACTCCATACCCTCCAACATTTCTCCAATGAAAATAGGGTCCTCTTAAGGAAAAGCAGGACATTCTGGGATCAAATCAGAAACCAGGACGGCTTCTCTAAATCAGGGATGGCCCTGGAAAATAGGGACATTTGGAGGGTCTGCTTTTTAATATATCCAGTGCATTTTCAGAGATTACTGAACTGAGGAGAAAGAGGGAACATATGCTTCTTTTACAGTACACAGAAGAGACTTCCCGCAGAAACTGCGCTTGGACTATTAGGCAGAATGTTCCTATAATCCCAGCACTAGCAATTGCTTGTACCCCAGGACAACAGTCAAACTAATTTGGATGCAATTTAGCCAGATGGACACACTTTATTTACATGAGATTTGAATGCTAGGAACAGTATTTCTTAGTAAACATCTATTGTGATTGGTTTCTTCCTGTGAACCTGTACCTAAAATGAAGTGCTTAAGGTGATCTAGCTGAGTGTTCAATTAACATGCAAAACTAAGAAATAACCCTACTAGACAATTTGGGGACTGTTTCAGATTGAAAGGGAAACTATGTATAATTATTACATGTTTTTACAGTGGTACCTCGGGTTAAGAACTTAATTCATTCCAGAGGTCTGTTCTTAACCTGAAACTGTTCTTAACCTGAGGTACCACTTGGGGCCTCCCACTACCGCCACACGATTTCTGTTCTCATCCTGAAGCAAAGTTCTTAACCTAAGGTACTATTTCTGGGTTAGTGGAGTCTGTAACCTGAAGCACCTGTAACCTGAAGCGTCTGTAACCCGAGGTACCACTGTATTCTAAAATTTTCATAGGGTGCTTTAATTTTATGTGAATGTGTTTAAGGAACGTACACTTAATTCCTGAATGCAAATTCTTTAGATATTAAGGTTACTATAGCAACCTTAAGAATTTCAATATTTTAAAATTCTGCTTATCCTGAAATATTTTTATCTCATCTTTTGTATGATCCATGGAACTCACAACAGCATTTTGAAAACAAAGGGCTGGATCTAGAGGTCACGCCTGCTGGGAAGAGCATTCCCTGAGTGGGAGGTAGCATTCGGTGCTGCAGGGAATCAGCAAACGTTTCCCACCACCCACCCTGCCAGCAGGATCTGTTCACAGGATAAAAAGCCTTTTCACCCACAGATGGCAAAGTCTGAATCTAATCCCAAATCCAAACCAGTCTGGAAGGTAATAGAGGGTCGAGGCTCTGAAGGGTTTAAATGTTTAGGTCTGACGCCTTGCACTCGATCCAAAAGCTAATAAGCAACCAGTGCAGCCACTAAATGATCAACAATGCGCATCCCACATGTGTTGGACTGGAACCTGGAGATCAGGGTTAAAATCCCCACTTGGGCATGAAGCTCACTAGGTGAACTTGGGCCAGGCACTCTTTCTTAGCCCAACCTACCTCATTGGGATGTTGTGAGGATATAGTGAGGAGGGAAACATGTAGATGACCATATCATAGACCAGGGCTGTTTTTTCAGCCGGACCTCAGTTCCGGCACCTCTCAGGTGGGAACCATTGCCATTCTCTTATAGAACAAGGGAGATGTTCGTGGTGAGTTCCAGTACCTCTTTTTCTATAAAAATTGCACTGTCATAGACCATAATCATTTGTCCATCCGGACCAGTACTGCCTGACAAAAAAACTCTCTAAGGTTTCCAGCAGGGGTTATTCCCGTCACCTTTTACCAGGTTCTTTTTAACTCAAGATGTCATTGACCTTGGGGCCTTCTGTAGGCAAAGTATATATTCAGTCACTGAACTGGGGTCTATTATGGTAGTGGTTTTCAACCAGTGTGCCGTGGCACCCTGGGGTGGCTTGAATGATGGTCAGGGGTGCCACGAGCGACACTGGCCTCTGTCCTTTTTTCCTTCCCTCTCTCCTCTGATGCCTTCTTGCATCTCTGCCTCCCAAAGGCTTGCACAGCTGTTTGTTGCAACAGCCCTGGCTACAAGCTCAGCAGGTGAATGGTGCCTCTGGGGCTGGTCAGAAGGTGCTGGCTGCCAGGAACTGAGGTGGCCTTGGAGTAAACAAGCAAGCAGGCGAGGGAGCCCAGCCAGTCAGTCCACCAGCCCTTGCTGTTGGGAATGGACAGACAAGTCCCAGGTCCCTGTGAGGCAGTGTAAGGAGGCACTTCTCTTTGGGGCAGCGGGGGCAGCTCAGAGACCAGGGGCTGTGTGGGAAAATGATTGCTTGTACATGAGAGCATGAGCAAGGTTCTTATTGTTACAGGGTGATTTCATAGCTAGAAGCATCCTTGGAGCATGAACAGCGCGTGAACAGCTCGTGCTGTCCTATGATTGGCTAATGTGGCATGGCCTGATGCTCGCATAAGTCTAGTGCGAAGGTCCTTATCTGCTTGCTAGAACAAATTGTTGGCTTGTACTTTGTATCTTTCTGATTTCACACAATAAAAGCTGTGCTGCTTTAGCCCTAGGGGCAGCCATATTTCGGAACCTATTAAGGTGTGAGACTGATTTTTCTTTGGATGTCGAGCTGCAACTCGACAATTGGGAGACTGATTTTTCCCTGGATGCCGAGCTGTAACTCGACAGGGCTGCAGCAGCTGCTGCCTGGAGGATGCCCAAGGAGAGGGGAGAGGGGAGGAGGCTGAAGGAACACTCCACAAGGGAGGATATTCAAAAAAGAGTGAGAGGCTGCCAGCTTATCAGGCAAGTGGTGACATAACTGGGCTCCTGAGCCCCACAGGGGTGCCGCAGAAGGAATGTAGTTGGTCAAGGGAGCCAAGGACTCAAAAAGGTTGAAAATCTCTGTATTATGGTATTCATTATGCCTCTCAACACCATTTGCTGGGAATCACAGGTGAGGAAAGTGCTATTGTGCTCATGTCCAGCTTGCAGGCTTCCCATAAGTATGTGGTTAGCCTCTGTGACAGGGGGCCGTGAGTGCTTTGGCACCCACAATAATATATCTGTGGGGCTGGGCCCCCACAAAGTCAGTGGACAAAGTTTAAGCCCTTCAATGCAGGCACCCACAATCTTCAGTGTGAGGTGGCACCTATGCTCTGTGTGAACAGGAGGCATGGTTAGATGGGCCATTAGCCTGATCCTGCAAGCTCATCTTAGGTTCTTATGCTCTTTTCCCATGAGCAAGAGACAGGTGCCTTTGGAGAAACAGCCTTGCAGTATTCATGCTTAGCAGATATTATGGGGATACAAAATCTGACACACAAGCCTCTGAAATCCAGCAAGCTCTCTTAGCAGTGCAAAAATTTTTCCCTGTGCATTCCTAGCAGCTACTAAATCATATATTTTTGTAATACCCCTCCTACCACCCACAAAAAAATCCATATGTTCTATGCATTACAGTACATTCTATATGGCTGAGGACAGATATATTTTAAGGGCTTCTTACTACAGCCACCTGCCTTATCTGTGCTAGTCCCATTCACTTGCAGCCTCTAATATGCCTAGAAGGGAAGGCAATTCCTTCACAAAGAAAGGGAAAGGTGGCATATAAATGGCATACAGTCAGAAACATGACTGTTGTGAAATGAAATCATTTCTTCTTTATTTTTTTAAAAAAATCCTTGTAATAGTAAATTATTTAGTTGAATGGATAAAAAGAAAGAGAAATAACCAGGGCTACAGCACATATCAAAAAAGAAAAGAAAGCATTACATAGGTCTGTTTATCTCTGTTCTCATGCTAAATACTATTTCAGTTTTACTTTTCTGATGAGAATGTTCCACAATACATTGTTAAAGTAGCACCTAATAGGTTATAGAATATAAACATAAACATCTCATGAGCAAGATATGCTGATGACATACTAATGTGTCATTGTCATCGTTATCATCACCCCAGATGATGATGATTTAATATGATGTATGGTCAGGGACTGATGACCTGATGATATATTGTTCAAAGAATTATACATGTATATAAAACTGGAAAGAGACTTGGCTGATTTATAGGATGAAAGGTCCCTTGATTCTATATCTAGGGTATGCTTATATATTACACAGTCCCAAGGTGCTGGAAAATGTTTTAGAGGCCTGTCCAGTACTGTAGCAAGTTGCATTGTATGAACTGGATTCTAAGATGCTGTAAATCAGACCAATCTCTACAGACCTCTGCAGCACACATTAATTTAGCAGCAGCCAACATAACTGAATACAACAGTATTCATTAAAAAAAGATAAAAGAGCACAGATAAAGAGTTACCCTGAAAGTGTCTCCTATTCAAATACCTGAAACTGATACAGTTCTACAGTATTATTTAATCCCAATTTTGTCCACATTTCCATGCCAAAATTTTCATGATATGAGTAGGTAGCCATGTTGGTCTGACGCAGTCTAAATAAATAAATAAATAAATTGTCCCTTAGCACCTTAGAGACCAACTAAGCTTGTTCTGGGTACAGTGGTACCTCTGGATGTGAACGGGATCCGTTCCGGAGCCCCGTTCGCATCCTGAAGTGAACGTAAGATGTGACTGCGCGTCTGCGTGTGCGTGGGTCACGTTTCGCTGCTTCTGCACATGCACGTAACATCATTTTGAGCGTCTGTGCATGCGTGAGCGGTGAAACCTGGAAGTAAAACGCTCCATTACTTCCGAGTCACCACAGAGCGCAACCCGAAAATATTTAAGCTGAAGCGTATTCATCCCGAGGTATGACTGTATAAGCTTAGTTGGGTCTCTAAGGTGCTACTGGACATTTTTTTTTTTCATGATATGGTCACTCTATGATTAAACAATTTGCCAGTGATATTTTTGAGTGAACTACAGTATTTGCCCCTTTGTATATAGAAAGCGGGTGGCGCTGTGGGTAAAAGCCTCAGCGCCTAGGGCTTGCCGATCGAAAGGTCGGCGGTTCGAATCCCCGTGGCGGGGTGCGCTCCCGTTGTTCGGTCCCAGCGCCTGCCAACCTAGCAGTTCAAAAGCACCCCCGGGTGCAAGTAGATAAATAGGGACCGCTTACTAGCGGGAAGGTAAACGGCGTTCCGTGTGCGGCTCTGGCTTGCCAGAGCAGCGATGTCACGCTGGCCACGTGACCCGGAAGTGTCTCCGGACAGCACTGGCCCCCGGCCTCTTGAGTGAGATGGGCGCACAACCCTAGAGTCTGTCAAGACTGGCCCGTACGGGCAGGGGTACCTTTACCTTTACCTTTATATAGAAAGCATCAATGTCTGTGGCTCAGTGAGCTAGAAGTAAGATAAATTTATATACGTCTCTAGCTATGTTGATGTGCCATACAAAATAGAGACATGAAACTCTTTTGAGGCTTTGGTATAGTCTGTCATTCCATCGTCTTAGACAGTTCACCGATCTAAACAATTAACTCTAAGAGGCAGTTAGCAATTATAAGCATCTGGGATGAGTGTTAATCTCCTTTAGGGGACTGAAGCTGATTTTTCCAGGCTGCATCTGGTAGAGTGTGCAGAAGGAACAGGAAAGAGGTAGATCTGGATGTTGAAGGTGAATCTGGCACCGTCTGGTGCAAAAACCAAGAATAAGGATAGTTTTCACCTGCTTCCTATACTTAGCTTTGCTGTGTCCCATTCACAATCTGTTGACTGAGGGAAGAACATCCTGCTAGGCTGCCTGTGGTTTACAGTTCTATTCCTATTACTGATTCTCACTGGCTCAGGATTTTCTTAGGTAGACCAAAGTTGTAGTAATGGCCTGAGACACTTCGTTTTTATCCTTGGCATGCCCTTTGTGTGACAACTCTGAAAAATGGCTGAGGACCACAATACCTCAAGGACCACCTCTCCCCATATAAACCGACCTGGACTCTGCGACCATCATCTGAGGCCTTTCTTTGTGTGCCTCCTCCACAAGAGGTCTGGAGAGCTGCAACACAAGAATGGGTCTTTTCTGCCGTGGCTCCCCATTTGTGGAATGCTCTCCCCAGGAAGGTTCGTTTAGTGCCTTCATTATACATCTTTAGGCACCAGGTGAGAATGTTCCACTTCAACCAGTCCTTTCGGTGATTAATATTCTATGACCTTTTAGTTTTAACTATCTAGTGCTTTTTTCCTGTATTTTTATCTTGGGAACTGCCCTGAGATCTCTGGATGAAGGGCGGCTTATAAATTTAATTAACAGTAATAACAGTGGACTATGTGGCAGTGCTGCTAACCATCTCTCAGAAGTCACAACTTGTAAGGCTTGATATGGTAATATTGCATTTTATTTTCATTTTTTTCCTCCACCTTTCTCAACATATTTAAATTTTAATATAATATTGAGAAAGATGGAGGAAAAAATGAAAATGAAATGCAAGATAGGGCACAACAGAATGGTTCTCCATCTGTTTCCCAGAATTGCAGACCTGCGAGCAGCCTATATTCTTGCTGCTCTACATCTCCCCATCATATATCAATCACTTACCTTTGATACTATTGCCATTTGCTTCATGCTTGCTACATTTGCGCTAAAGTCCGGACAGCTCGCATACTCTGTTGACATGTAATGGCCATTAGAATCACTGAGCATGTTCACTGATTGTCCAGTATCTCCCAAAACAGATGGATCCCAACCCAACCCAGTTCAGTGATATTAGTAGATGTTGTAGCAGAAAACCTAGTAGCAGTTGGTAGGGCGGCGTTGATCACCTGGCTTCACCAGCATGGAGATCGCCACTGGTAACCAAGAAGGGGAGGGGTAAGGCAGCGGGGAGGTTGGTGTGCTGTAGGAGCATCAGATGCCTGGTAAGTGATGTAACCCCCATCCTGCCACCTCCTACTGGCCATAGCTGTTAGCCACTGGGTAGCTGCAGATATGTGGAGCATGGTCTCAGCCTTCCTATTTCAAATGTGATAATGCTGCAGGTTAGAGAGCTACAATTTGGGTTTATAGAGAGTTGGACTATGAGAACCAGGAAAACTTTGATTTCAGTCATATGGGTCCTGCTGAAACAATATGCTGCTCTGCTTGAGTGATCTGGCACTCCACTTACTCATTAGATAAGGAGTTTGTGGCAGCACATAGTGGCATCTTGTCTCTGAGCTGCAATCAAGAATAATTCAGGAGGCAGCAGATGAAAACAGACTACATCATAAGCATTTGAATAGTACCATTACTGCTGTGTTATAACAGGAAAGCAAAATTAGCATTTCCCCAAGTTCATTATAAATTTAAGAAATGAGGTAAAATGCAGCATGGCTTCAGAAGGCAAGAGGGGAAATGCTTGCTCATATGAAGTTTTACCATAGGAGGATAGTGACAGTTTTGATCGATTGGCTGTAGAAATTACATGTTGATAACAATGGATATTTATTTTAATTTGGTGATGGAGCACATTATATACAATAGAGTTTAATAAATATTTTTAATATGAGTATTATCAGAAAGAAGATGCCCAGCAGGGCTAGAGTTTTTTATTACTTTGATCGAGTGCTGGAAATATTATTTTAGCTGTGCAGAAGCAAATGTGCCCTTCTATTATTCATGAACAGATCTTATTTAGTTTCAGCCTTTCACTTTTCTATACAAAAAGTGTAAAAGATTTTTTACATTAAAATATACTTTACAAAAGTAATTAAGTAATGAAGTTTCCCATTCCTGTGCATATAATGACTTACACAAGTAATTCATTGTCTGTATGAATATTAACAATATAATTTCCTTTTGCTATTAGCAGTAACATAAGAGATTGTCTTATGTCACGATGCTGAGCATGAAGAGATGCACCTTTATGAATTTTGTTAATTCTGTTTTGCCATTCCTTTTTCTGTTTTTTTTCCTAATATACAGGAACATTGGTATGTACTTTATTGAGAATAATCTAGGCAGACATTCTTCAGAATGATCAAGTAGGTTGCTTGCCTTGATTGGAAATGCTACTGCAATTCTGAATTGGAAATTAAGCACATCCTTAAACAGAATCAGAAAAACACATGAAGCAGACATTGATGTAGATGTAGAAAACGTATTCACCATCCTTCCAATGCACTTGCATCACTCAGGATGGCTGACAAGAATTAAACATAAAACAATTCCATAAAAGCCATAAAAACCGCAGCAGATCAAAGCATTCTAAAAATGAGGGTCTGCTGCAGAAAAATCATCTGCCTAGCAAGATAAATGCTCACTGGAACAGGAAAGTTTTAACTAGTCAGTGAAAAACAATAAGAGAGTGGGGCAAAGGATTAGAATACTAGGGAGAGCTATCTGAATTAGTCCAATGTCCGATCTAGTTCAGCATCATGGTCTCGCAGTTGCCAACCAGATACCTCCCCTTTAGGCTTTAAAAAAAATATTTTTTGTACTTCTGAAAACCTTGGGGTTCCAAAAGTCTTCTAATGTCTCCCTCTTGGGCATGGAATCTGCCATGTTGGTGGCATAAGCTTTAATGTACTAGAGACCACTTTGTCAGGTGTGTGTACGCTCCTCCAAGCAGTCTTACTCCACAATAAATCTGCAAGTGCTAACTGTGTCTGATCAGAAGTATGTCCTATGGAATTTAATGTAAGGTTACCAGATGTTTTTTCAAGGAATCCAGGGACACTTCATTGAAATGAGTCGGAATGATAGGATTTTGTCAGGGGACTGATTTGTAAATCTGGGGACTGTCCCTGGGAAGCGGGGACGTCTGATAACCTTAATTTAATGTGGTTCTTAATTCCAAATAAGTAGTGTTGAGGTTGCAGCTGAAGATGCTACAGGACCCCCTGTTTTTGATGCAGCAGATTAATATAACTCCTTCTTTTTCTAAATTAACCAAATTTCCATCTTGTAGTACATGCACACATACATATGTATGTATATACATGTTTTGCATATTTACACACACACATACACACACACCCCTATGATTTTAAGATGCAAAATATGCCAGTCGTTTCAGGATAAACCTATACTGCACACATCAATTTCAATGAGATTTCTGCTTATGTGTGCAAAACCACAGCTTGTTTATAACCTACCAAGGGATTTTGGAATATATTAAAAATGAAACCTTAATAATGATAAATGTTAAAGGAAATAATAATTTCCACCCTGTTCAATTGGCTTTGTGTGCTTTGTTTCTGCAGTTATTCTCATTATATTTGATGAGCTTTCAGATATAGCTTAGAAGTTATTAAAGATGCCACAAGATGTGGTCTGATTAATTATATGAATGTTAAAGAACATAAAATGCTCTAATTGTGATACTATTCAAGCAGTCTCAAATTAGTAACTGAGATTTCAGGGGAAAGCTGGTATTTCTGTCAACGGCCAAATAGATATTAGATTATTCATTAAAGAACAGAATGCCTGTTCTCAGAACTATATCTTGATAATTTTTCAATGTGTTTTCCAGGGTGGAAAAATTCCCATAAGATGGACAGCCCCTGAAGCAATAGCCTACAGGAAGTTCTCTTCTGCAAGTGACACATGGAGTTATGGGATTGTCATGTGGGAAGTAATGTCATATGGAGAGAGGCCATATTGGGAGATGTCTAACCAGGATGTAAGTATTTTCTGGCAAAATTAGTTTATATAAATGTTCTTGAAAGTGGCAATGCTTACCGCATTGATATTGGATTCAGGGCCAGCTCACCCATGTGGCAGGGTGAGACAGCTGCCTCTAGCGACGGATGTGGACCCCCTGGGAGGAGTGGCAGATGCTGCCTGTGCTTCCCCTTCCTCCATCATCACCACCTTTTCTCATTCTGATGCTGATCTTCACTTTTCCCTTCTATTCCAAGGCTGATCTTCACTCTCCCCTTTGATTTCCAGGCTGAGCTTCACTTTCCCCTTTCATTCTGATGCTGATTTTCACTCCCCACCCCATCTCAGCTGGGGGGGGGGGCATTTTGTGTTTCACCTAAGATGCCAAAATATCTTGGGCTGGTCCTGATTAGATTGAATACATTCTAAGTAAAGCCTTTGGTATGTCTAACTAGGAATAACCCTATTACTGTCAGTGGGGCTATTATTGATTGATTATTGAGCACGCACAACCCTATGTTGGATTGTGGCCATTTTACATGATTGTGCAGGCATTTGCAGAACTGTCGCTCCTAGCAGAATGGAAAATTAGCTCATCTCTGTGATGAAATAATCAAGGGTCTGGAAACCAAACCTTATGAGGAATGTTTGAGGGAGTTGGGTATGTTTTGCCTGGAAAAGAGGACACTGATGATGATGATGATGACAACAACAACTTTATTTATACCCCGCCCATCTGACTGGGTTTCCCCAGCCACTCTGAGCGGCTTCCAACAAAAGATTAAAAATTTCCCTAAACAGGGCTGCTTTCAGATGTCTTGTAAACATCAGATAGTTGTTTATTTCTTTGACATCTGATGGGAGGGTGTTCCACAGGGCGGGTGCCACTGAGAGGAGATATAGCCATCTTCAAATATCTAAAGGGCTGTTGAATGGAAGATGGAGCAAGCTTGTTTTCTCCTGCTCCAGAGTAACAAGAAGTTACAAGAAAGGAGATTCCGACTAAACATCAGGAAGAAATTCCTGACAAAAAGAGCTGTTCAACAGTGGAATGGACTCCCTCAGAAGATGGTGCACTCCCCTTCAAGGGAGGTTTTTAAGCAGAGGTTGGGCAGCAACCTGTCATGGGTGCTTTAGCTGAGATTCCTGGATAGCAGGTTATTGGACCCTCAGGGTCCCTTCCAACTCTACAATCCTATGATTCTATGAAATGAAAAGGAACCCAGAAGAAAACATATGGCATAATTCTATAACTTAACTTGGTTACATTGTCTTTACTGGTTCTGTCTCCTTTTTGGCCCACAATTTCCTTTGTACAGACTCATACCCACTTTTCCTCATGTTAAAAGAAATCAATAAAACACCTTTATTCATTCTGCACAGATGGTAGATATAAAGCAGGGCTGAGACATAACAGGGCCAAATGTAGCCCTCTATATCCAGCCCTCAAAATTCTCCCCAGACTGTTACACCCCTCATTAGACCAGATCTATGCTCTTCTCAAATGCTTTTGCCTGGTTGGAATGTGCTCTTCCACACCCTAGCCCAGATGAAGAGGGTTGGGATTGTAGAAACCTCTGACTGTTGAATAGCTGGAATGTAGTATCCTGAGCAAAGATAAGAGTCCCCTCTGCCACACTCACTTTTACCCCAGGCCATGCCCACCACTTCATGATGCCTGTGGAAGCTTGCCTACAAGGGAATGAGGCCCTCAGGCTGAAAGAGATTCCCCACGCCAATATAGTAGTTGTAGTAGCATTTTTTTTATATTTCTTACCTGGCCCTCAACAGCTGTCCCAGGGCAGGATGTAACAATAGAAAAACACAACATACTGAAGTCAGTTAAAACAATTTACAGTCAGAAAGGGTAGATCCTAAAATATATGTGTATCCTAGGTGGCAAAAGCTAGGGTAAAGAGGAGTGTCTTCAGTGTAGGACAAAAGCTATACAATGAAACATTCCACCCACGAAGTCTGCATATAACACCATAATTAAGCAACTAAAATGAGTGTGATGTTATCTTAAATCCTTGGAATTCATAGGCACATAAATTGAGCTTGAATGTTGAATCTCAGTATCTTAAAGCAAAGTAATTCTAGCCTAGGTGTCTGAACTTGGATTTTAGATTATATTTAATTCACAGAGGCTTGAAAATATAGAGCATAAATTTTACATATTAATACAGTGATTGATTTTTTTAATATTCACTTTATTACTCTGGTATAAGAAATGTTACTTGCTCAAGTAGATAACTATATTATTATTGTATTCACTCAAAGCTGTGGTAGTCTTGATTAATGCATACTTAGGCTGTGTGGCAGATACTAGAGGTGTCCATTAATTGTGGGTGTTGCATTATCTTTCATATCTTATTGGTTAATTAATAAACATTAGCTAGGCTTTTGAACTTCCTGTGGAAATTAGCAAGCTGCTGAACAGACTGAACTGAGAGATTAGGTTTGGGACACTGTAAAATTCAGTGAATGTGTAATATAAAGGAGGTGTGAGTGAGTTCTCCTGTCACAAGCCTATTCACTTGAGGGAGTTTGACCACCTCCTTTTATATAGGTTCTTGCAAATTCTGACTATAAATTCTGCTTCTCTGGACTTTACTATGGTATAGGTTTACAAAAGTATGTGGGATATGGATAGAGGGGTGTTTTTTTCTCCTCTCATAATACTAGAATTCTTCTGTAACATTTTCTTGTGGAAATGCCAGATCTTCCTCAGAAGAACATTCCTCCAGCGGCTTGACAGTTGCAGTATCTTAAGAGGCATGCAGTTTGGAAGGTTTTGGTCTGCCATCTTGATTCTAAATGCCATCGAATGGTATTCAGACACTGGTGAAAACAGGCTCCATCATATCAGGAAGCATCAATTTTTGGAGATGTCCAAATGTGCAGAACCCAATTTTCAAAAAATGATAGTAGATGATTATGATGATTAGCATTCAGAACATCTTATAGGAGGGCTTCTGTCATCTCATCTAAAATAGCTTATTAATTACTTCAGCTTATGCATAGGAAAAACTGTGACATTAGGACCTTTTGCAGACCATTTAGCTTCCATGTCTATTCACACCAGAGTGTGGGACACTGGCTACTGGCTCTGTTTTATTGGCATAGCTTGCATATGGAAATGTCAAGTAATATGAACTTGCCTTCTGTCCCCTATCCCTCTTTTTCTATTTAGGTCATCCTATCCATAGAAGAAGGCTACAGGCTTCCAGCTCCCATGGGCTGCCCAGCTTCTCTCCACCAACTAATGCTTCATTGCTGGCAAAAGGAGAGAAACCACCGGCCAAAGTTCACCGACATTGTCAGCTTCCTAGACAAATTGATACGCAACCCCAGCTCTCTTCATACCCTGGTGGAGGATGTACTTGTGTAAGATGCAGATCAGTGTGCTCTTCCTGTGTGTATTACAGTCCCTAGACAGCACCATGCTAGTCACAGAATTTGTCAAAATAAAGTTTTCAGTATAAAAGTGATCAATTTCCCCATTCATGTGTGACGTTCTAACTTTTCTTTCTTCATCTTGCCCTAGATCACATGCATAAAAGCCAGTTCAGGTGTTAAACCTCTTTTCCACCTGATGGGTTTAAATTCTTTCCAGGGATACATTCACATTGGGAACAGTGATGTGGAATGAAGTATCTCCATGAATACAGCTGCATCTACTTGACAGTGATTTCTGTAATCACAACAGCTGGAAAAAGTGCTGCTGTGATTGAGGAAATTGCCACAAGGAATATCATTAGGTTAACGCAGATAATTTGGCAGACATGTATGCAGCAAATATCACATTTTGATCTGTATTTGTTCAGTCCCAAAGAATATCCTAATATATATATATATATATATATATATGCTTTCGTAGATTTTCACGGGTACAGGAATGCAGGTTTTGGTGTCCTCGGGTGTCTTCCCGTGTAAAAGTTGGGGTGTCTAGGCGACGTTTCGACGAGGTCTCACTCGTCATCTTCAGGCTGGAGCTTTCGGCTTCTTGTTACTGGAACAGCCTGAAGATGACGAGTGAGACCTCGTCGAAACGTCGCCTAGACACCCCAACTTTTACACGGGAAGACACCCGAGGACACCAAAACCTGCATATATATATATATATGATCAATCACAATACAAATAATCGAATACTTTAGCAAATACTGAGCAAATAATATCCACAAGTATTTATTTACTTCCAGTCCATTTCACTTTGAAATGTTTTCACCCATAAACCTATTATTTAAATCTGCATTAAAAATATTTTTTATCTAAAAATATAGAGCTGAAAAAATGGATTGGAACATCTGGGAAGTTCAAAAGGCCAATCTGAATATTTGTCTGGGAGAGCAGGTTGGGTCATATTGGAATTATATGCACATAGTTGTGTTCACAGGGTTCCAAATTGTGGGGGTGGACCACAGTTCTGAATTAATTACATGGATAGAGATTTTATACTGTTCTACTGTTGTATTGTTTGAAAAAGAAAGAAAGAAGCTGAAACTAAAAAGCAACCTTTGTTTCTAAAATTATGGTTGATAATTGTGAATTGGACCGTGCTCTTAGATTAGTATCTGAACTTTACTGCTTGGCTGATCTAATTCATTTTTTAGAGTAATTTACACATAAGCTGTCAGCACTCCTTATCATGAATTAAATGAAGTACAGTATTTCATTCTTGCCCCTGTGTTTGTGCTCCTGTAGAATGCCAGATTCACCTGGTGAAGTTCCTGAATACCCTTTCTTTGTATCAGTCAGTGATTGGCTGGACTCAATAAAAATGGGCCAATACAAAAATAACTTCATGGCAGCAGGGTATACAACTATGGATCTTGTTTCAAGAATGAGCATTGAGTAAGTAAACTATTTATACTGCTGTAAAGAAGTGTCTTACTGGGGGTGGAAATGGGTTTGATTCCCTCCTGCTCCTTCAAAAAAATAAACTTCAAACAAACAGACAGGCAAAAAACCCACTTGTTCAAAGAAGGCTTCAGGCCCTTGTGGACAGAAGCAGGAAGTATAACTCAGCGCTATTATTTCTCATCCAGTAGAGCAAAAGTAGTAGAAAGTGCAACTATAGAAGCCATTTGGGGCAGTTTTACCCACTACAAATAAAAAGCCAAGGGCTTCATTACATGTTCATTCTAAACATCTCTTTACACACTTGAAATATACTTGGAGTCGAGAGTGGATTTCATGCTCTTTATTCAGCTCATAGTGGTGAGGAGGAATGGAAGTTCCCCCAGAATGTCTGCTTTATATATGTTATTTACACAATGGGCCCCATGTGATTGGCTAATTCTGGGATTCACCTGTAGGCCAATCAGGTTGCGGATTCACTTCCACCTGGAGCTGGATTGGGTGGCTCCTGTGGACCAATCAGACTGCTGCATTCTGAATCCTTTTGTTCTAGGACCAATCAGACTGCTGCCTTTTGGATCTTATTCAACTCAGAACGTAACACTGTCCAATTTTAATTTACAAGGCATGAAATTGCAGACTTTGTTCACAAATAAATCACTTGCCAGGTCTTAGTTCAATGGGATTCCTGGCTCTTTTAGTTTCAGTTGGAGATGCACCTCTGCTGCTGATCATTTCAGGCATCACACGACATATTGTAATATAGAAAGTCTAAGGCTAATAAGCATATGAAACCATTTGAATTCTGTTTTCTGTACTGCAGGTGTGATTCCTAAACATACTTTTTTCTTACAGTGAAATTAGAAGAATTGGTGTTGTACTTATTGGACACCAGAGACGAATAGTGAGCAGTTTACAGACTTTGCGATTACACATGATGCACATACAGGAGAAAGGATTTCATGTATGAAAGTTCTAGAAGCAACTGTGTTTTGTGCCTCAGCATTTCTAAAATGGAAGATACTCTCAATCCTTCTTTCTGCTCTTCCCAGCTTCAAGAACTGAAACTTCCTATTCATACTATAAACACATAATGTTTATGTTAATACTTCCAACTTGAAAGTTTTAATCACATTGCATAGTTCCTCCCTCAATAAACTGCCAATAACATCCTGGCCCACTGCAAGACTGTTGCTGCACAACGGTGAATAGCTCAGCATGGATGTATAACTTTGTATAACAGTAAAGTATTTGGAAAACTTTCATTGACTTCTGTGAAAGTTAAAGCCTTCTAGGCTTGGAGTGGCTACCTTCTTAATGTGTTAGAGTTTGATGATAGTTTTTTTCCTAAAAAAAAGTAATTGACATTTCTTTTCATGTTTTGTGACCATTAGCTTCCAATATACAATGTGCAATCGAGAAAAAAGAGTTTGACATAAATATTTATTTTATGATAATGGGAAATCCCAGATGTATGGTTTGTGTTGTATTATTTACTTTGTAATAGTTCAATTGCTGGTAGGCTGGTATGGAAGTTGTAAGAATTCTTGGTCAGGATGAACAATGACAACTTACAGTGAATACTTTGTGTGTGTGTGTGTGACCAGGTTGAATTGGATGATTTGCGAGGATGATAGGCCATCACATGCTTGTGAAGTGATGTGTTTAATTAATTAAATTTAATTTGCTTGAAAACTAGGTACCTTTACCCCATGCTTTGCCAACCTGAGGTCCTCCAGGTTTTTGTCTACAACTCTCATCAGTCAGTCTGATTTTTATTGTTTGTAGACAATGGCCACTACAATATAAATCATAACAGCTCCCATTAGCCCCTGTGGCTGATGTGACTTGTAGTCCAAAACTACTGGAGGGCACCAACTTAGCAGAGTCTGTTTTACCCTAGTCTAGAGTAACTAGTAAGATTAATTATTTGCTACTTTTGCTGTTACTCGTTTTTAAATTGTCTGTATATGCCTCGACTGAACTATCCCAGAAAGGTTGTTTTAAGCAACATGCAATACATGATAGTTGTCAGCTATCCTGCATAGTGCAGTTATGCAGGCTTTGTAATTATAAATGTACACTTATGCTGCAAAGCCCCAAGTATTTGCTATATTTGCATAGGAAAATGCTTAACTATAGCAGTTTTATTGTGGCATATTTATTCTTCGATAGGCCAGGCATTTTTTTAATTATAAAAAAAAATGTAAGGGGCCATTTTTTCCAAATATAATTACATGAAAAATGTTATTTTTACTCCCAATACTTTTTCTGTCTTGGGATATTTTCAGTTTTCCCTGCTTTGTCAAGTTTTCCAGCCTGTATGAGTGGAAGAGCATTCAAGTGATGGCATTATTTTCAAATAGTATCATGCTATTGCCCATTAATATCAAGCCCAAGTACTAGGCTGTGCAAGAATGTGACCCAAACTAGGCAGACGAAATAACAGTATCAAGGAATGTCTATTTGAGAGGTAAACCAGGTTGATGAATATGAATTCAAGTAACTAATCAGGTGGTGCTCATTAACTTAGCCATCTTAACTGATACCGTAGATAAGTTAGTCCTTGCAGTTATAAACTTTAATAGCCATACAATAAACATGAAAGGAAATGCTCTAAAATATCTGTACCTCTACAAAACTTTCATAGATCTACTTGGCTACATCATACAAATTCTGCATGGGATATATGCTGCTGCCTACCAGAAATGAGCACATCTGCATGCTCCGAAAGCCATGCACAATTACACATATGCCACCTGTAGGGACAGCACAATGCATTTATACAGTTATGTGAAGCTACACTATACCTGAGCATTTCTGATTTACACTTTAATAATGGATATGGGCAGCACCTAAACTAGGGAGATTTAAGACAAATTGATTACTAGAGTTTCACAATAATTAAAAGCTTACAATTTACTGTCTAAAGGATAGAGATGCTGAAAACGGCATCTTGTGCATGTCAAGCTAACGTCGATAGGAAGATGAGCCTCAAAGGCTGGTCCTTTTGTCTAGTTTCAGTAAACAGTTCTTTTTGGCTCGCCATGCAATTGTTATTTTTATTTTAATCTTGTAGAACTGGATTTCAGTGTAATTTGGCTGTAAGACAGACTACTTTTTAACTTTTTAAGAAGTCCTTCTCAAAAAAAAAAAAAAAGAAACACAGGTTTTTGAAAGGTGTGGAATGAAGTCAATGGATTTTTTTTATTTTAACTGTACCACTGCTTTGGTCATGTACTTAATGGATGCTAATATTTTCAACCTAATTAAGTTTGAATTTATTCCACCATATTCAAGTTGACTTCATGCATGCGGGCCCTCCCCTTCAATGTGTCAGGTTTTGGTTGCAGGATTGGATGTAACTTGGTTCGCTTCATGTATTTCAAAATGATTTGAGGGGGGATGCTTATTTTAATGTTTGTAGGGGGGGGTTGCTCTTTATCTTTTAAGGGAAAAGCAGCCATACAAGTTGTAATTTTTAAAAGTTCAGCCTCATGTTTAGAAACAAGTCTTTCCTTTGCTGTTTAGCTTTTTCACTTGCCTGCCAAACCTTTGGCGCTCAACTTTATGCTAGTTGAATGGGTTTGCCAGCAATCTTTTGAAATCCTGGGACCGTGGACTAGTTTACACAAGCAAGAAGCCATTTTAAAAGCAGATATAAAGGGTTTCTCACCGCAGTGAGCTACTTGTGTGCAGCTGCTCACCACACAGGCCCACCTTGTCACAGCAGTTCTCTTCATGGTTTGTCATAGCATGGTCCACAAAGCAAGCAGCTACACATGGATGGATGGAGCAGTCTCCACACTGCTGATTTTAAAGTGGCCATGAAATGACTGCTTGGTGGGAAAGTCTGTTTGGATGTTTGTGAGGTGCCAAAAGGCACAAATCCCTTTGTTTAGTAACATTGCTATAATTATTTGGGTTTTGTTTGTTTGTTTGTTTTAAGTAGATACCTGTGAATACAACAAATGCTCTTAAAATGCACTCCTTTTTTTTTTTTTTTTACAATTTAATCTCAAATATCTATGAACTGGTGCCCCTACCAATTGCATAGTCATTTCTGTATTCAGCTGGCGTTGCTTGACATTTGAAGGTAACTTGCACAGGTGTGACTGCAACAATAGCCTGCACATTTTTGCTATGCAAGTTCTGTCTTTGAACATCACAAGAAGCACTTCCATCTGAATGCAGAAGTGGATATGTGTTTATCTGGGGACACATCTTGAGGCACAGAGTGGAGGGGCCTTACTTTCAAGTAAATGTGTCTAAAGACATATATCTCTATATAGAGAGATATGTGAGGGAGTAGCAACTATTTGTTTACCAAATGAGTATCTGCAGTCCCTCAACATTTATTAGAACTGTATGGACAAGCCCTTTCTCAAATGTAATTCTCTGTACCCTTTCATTCGTATGGCTGAAAAGATGCATGTTGCATATTCATCAATCTAGTTACAATCTATGGGCAATTTATTTCCAGGTTTATCACTCTATCAAGATATATATTTTCAATAGAAAGGATGGGGGGAATCACAGTGTAAACATTTATTAAATCTATTTTTATAACAATAAGCATTTAAAGAAAATGAAAAGGAATGAAGTTAGTATTGTTTTAGTAACTTACCATGGATAAAATTCTCCTTAATTTTGTTGCAATTGATGAATAGTTTTTAGTTTTTGTTTTGTCTTTTGCTTCTCCTCCTGCTCCCTTGGCTAACTGTGTAACCTTTTCCTTCTAAATTTCTCAATCCAGAATGCAAGTTCAAAGTTTTAGAAGCTGTGTTTTGGGAGGGTAATGGGGCATTTCATAGGTTTGATCTCTGATGGGAAGCCAGTTCTGTAAGTATAAAGTATGATGCAAATTATTTTGAACATTTTCACAAACAAAAACATATGTGGACTTTAAACATGTGTTAAAAACTGTTTCCCTGTTCCACCCCAACTAAAATTTTCCACATATTTAGAATTAAATAGATATGCCAATATTTTCTGATAAATATAAATTAGTCAGTAACAGGAGGAAAACATACTTTGTTAAAAAATACACTGAAAATAAGTATATGATAGAGGTCAGTTTTTTAAAAAAAAAAATAATTTGTGAGTATAAGATACTATTATCCTTTATGAGGGCTGTAGCATGATGGCATAAAGTATAATCAATGAGTAGCAAGGCTCTTTGCTCTAACCAAATCCCTCTGTTAGAGTGTGTGCCAGTGTGTAAGAGAAGGCTTCTACGTTACAGTCAGTTTTTTAAATATTAATGTTTAATATTAATAAATCATTGTATTGGGAAGACAGCATAATTAACAATGTTGGTAAGAAATTCTCACATGTTTTGTTCTCCTTTAACTAGGGACTGCATATTTTCTTTCAGTTAAAAACCCTGTGTTACTATTTTAGAGATCTTGACCGAGACCAAATTTATCTCTGAAGTGCATATTATTATTATTATTATTATTATTATCATCATCATCATTATTAATATCATTATCTAAACTGAGGATTTGCATTTCACCATTTGCTTCTTAGCACATTACCAATTTTTTTGTAAACAGGGGACAATGTCCTTCCCAGTTGGGCTTAATAGTGTCCCCTTCTCTCTGAGCACACACGTAGACATCATGGAAGGCCTATGAAAAATAGGGGATGGGTATATTTTCTATCCAGCCCTCCCTTCTGTTTAGTCAAACTTGGGTAACTTGAGCGCCATAGGAATCTTTCCATGGCCTGCATCGTAGCGTTGAAATACAAAGGCCAAAATTATGTGCCTCATCAGCCCATTTATTTCACGTGGTTTAAGTCAGTGTTGGGTTAAACCCAGGCTTCCTCAACCTCGGCCCTCCAGATGTTTTTGGCCTACAACTCCCATGCTCCCTAGCTAGCAGGACCAGTGGTCAGGGATAATGGGAACTGTAGTCTCAAAACATCTGGAGGGCCGAGGTTGAGGAAGCCTGGGTTAAACCTGTGTTCAGGGAAGGTCTGTAGCACAGAAACATAGCTGAGGTAGCTTAAGCATTGGTTTCATTTTGTCGAAATTCAGTCAGCATCTGATTTATGCAAAGTGTGTCAAAATTGGTCAGCTCTGACCCCCATCAGAGAACTGCATGGCCACCCCATCCTGACTACAAAGAAAGATGTGTTCAAAGTTAATGCAAACTTCTGTTTTATCTTGACAGGGCTGCCATTTTAACCTATTCCCAGGATTATTTCTCCCATCTTCCATAGCATTGTTTTGTACACATGAATACAGATCCAAAAAGGGTGCCCTGTGTGTGAAAACCTTGCTGGATCAGGGTGAATGGATTTAGGCATCCATTGTTTAATTTTCAAAGAAAGAATAGCTGGTTTGTGTCTTTTAAGGCAATGATCCAAAATGCTTATTCTTCAGCAGCTCTTAAATATTCCAGTGTATTTCAATTAAACTTCAGAATGAAGAGTTTGAAGAATGAAGCTTACATCTTAAAGATCACATGCTATATTTTGATCACTACAGGCATTCTGCCTTATCTTAAAATGCAACTTTAAAACTTTTTGCTTTTAATGAGAACTAACCTCATATGCTGGACTGGCACATATTGGAGCTTCCCATTTGCAGGTGCTGAATGGCACTAACTATATTAAAAGAGTATTAAAACTGAATTCCTTTTACAGTAATTTCACTTGATCAGTTTATACAAGTGCTAACCAAATGTTATTCAATCATCAATAGGTAAGACTTACCCATATGCTGAACTACATAATGAGAGTAACAAATATTAAGAGCTGCTAAATATTTTCTAGTGTTCTCAGATGTTGTCTGATAGGAACCTTCCCTTTCCCCTTCACAAAAGACATACAATATATTCCATATGGAAAATATGGAAAAGTAAGTTATATTCAATGTTGCTATTGTATTCCAAGAAACAAATCAGTAATGTTGTCATGCCTTTAAATAAATGACATTAAACACTAGGGAAGTTTTAAATCATGTTTTAATATTAAAAACTGGAACAGTTCATGCGAACAATCTCCCCCCCGTCCCCGCAATGTGCACCATATCTGAGCCTTCCCAGTTCAACTTGTGTTACTGAGACAAGCATACTGCCCACTTTTTATAAATGTATAGAGTTGGTTTTTAAAAAAAAAATGAATCTAACCTCAGGATGTTGAAACTTTTATAATAAAAATATCAATCCACAGTTATATCAAGCTTCCTACTCTACCTTTTTTGTTGCATTCCGTATTTTTATCATTTTGTTGTATTTAAAAGGTAAAGGTAAAGGTACCCCTGCCCGTACAGGCCAGTCTTGACAGACTCTAGGGTTGTGCGCCCATCTCACTCTAGAGGCCGGGGGCCAGCGCTGTCCGGAGACACTTCCGGGTCACGTGGCCAGCGTGACATCGCTGCTCTGGCGAGCCAGAGCCACACACGGAAACGCTGTTTACCTTCCCGCTAGTAAGCGGTCCCTATTTATCTACTTGCACCCGGGGGTGCTTTCGAACTGCTAGGTTGGCAGGCGCTGGGACCGAGCAGCGGGAGCGCACCCCGCCGCGGGGATTCGAACCGCCGACCTTTCGATCGGCAAGCCCTAGGTGCTGAGGCTTTTACCCACAGCGCCACCCGCGTCCCGCATTTTGTTGTATTTACAAAATGGTAATTGGCTTGGGAATCTTCTGTTCAGATTTCCTGTGTGCACATCAAAGCTGTGCTGAGATGTGCAAGTTCCCCGCTCAAGGATTCCACAGCCAGTATGAATGGAAGTTACAAAGTCACTAATGTTTTCATTGTCATTATCAGTTATTTATGATATATGAAACTTACTCATAGTGGAGGGCACCTTCTACCTCTATGTAACAATTGGGCAGGAATCTTGGACTGGAGACACTGTGAGTTCTCCTCGGTTAATGCTAGCAAGTTAGCAGCCTTAAGAAAGGGGTGGGGACTCTGTGGCCCTCCAGATGTTGTTAGACTACAGCTTTCACCTTCCCTGACTCTTGGTAATGCTGGCTGGAGCTAATGGGGTTGGGAGTCAGTAACATCTGAAAGGCCACAGGTTGCCCATCCATGCCTAAAGAGATGCCCCCACATTAGGAGCCTATTGAGCTGTAAATAGGTGTGTGTTATTTGAAGTTAGCTCACAATTACACTAATTATACTCTGTCAATGATAATACTTGTTTTGGAATACCCACTGTAATGTGGCAATGAACACAGGATGCCAGGGACTGAGTTAATAGATGCTGGAAGGGACGTGATTTCAGGGATGAGAAATGGGTGGGATGAAGTCTCCAGCAATTATTCTTCATCCTCTTCAGTAAAACTATTCATGGAAATGTGTTCTTGCTTCCCATTATGGTACAGGGTTGAGCTCATCAGGCTCCTACTTCATTGAGGAACTTCCTGAGTATATGTCTGGGTCCTGGGCCATGACACCCAAAAAATCTCTACCTGAAAATGGCAAGATAGAATTATATAGGAGTGTCTAATGCAAGAGAAGATGCAATCTTATACCACCTCTAATCTATTGTTTCTGTGTCAAGTTTTCCAAAATAAGCGATTCACATTTCTGCTACTTTATCAAGGACCAGCTGACATGTGCTTGGCTCTCCAAAGTCACAAAGCACACGTACTTAGGCAAAAGTATTTGCCTTTCAGCCTACTCACAACCTGATCTTTAATTTATTATAAGGAAATGCTCTCCAGTGACTTCAAGCAGAACTTGTTTGCAAGTAGACATGATCATACGGTTGCAATTAACCACAACTTATATACACAAGTCCTTGACACTGTGGAGTGTTTTTCAAAGCAGATGTACCTAGAATTGAAGTGCTAGTTACTGTTGAAGCAAAAAGTGTGGGTGAGTGGGTGTATTCATGAAAATCTGCCAGGTTACTGTGACTTATTTCTAGAGCACTTAAATGTTTGGTCCCTAATAAGAGACTTTCAAAGTGCAGTTATCATGTATTTCATTACTTTGAAAAAACTTGGCAAAGCAATTCAAGGTCAGGGGGAGAGTCTGTGGCAGAGGAACCACCACTTCCTAAGTCCTGGCAGGCTTGCACAGGTGAATACATAAAGTGAAGAGGAGCATTATCTCCTCATATTTCTTGCGGCGGAAAAGCTTTTCCTAATTTCCCTCCCACTGACTATGACTAGGAGGGATTAACTATGACAGCTCCAGGGCTGGCATAGGTTTGCAGTTATTTTGGCCTGCCAGAAGGTCCAGTATATTCTGGCCTGCCAGAAGGTCCAGTTTGGCCCACCAGGCCCTTTTGCCCAAGTCACTGGTGATGCCAGCTGATGGGCAGGACAGGGGTCTATCCTGCATATGGTGTGCTGCCCTTGTCTCTGTAAAGAACAGGATTGTGCAGCCTAGGCAGCAGGTGATGCCTAGCTCATCAGCTGATGAGTGGAGATTAAATCGCTTTCTCTTCTTCTTTAAGTGGGAGATGTGGAACTACTGCTGCCCAACCACTTAACAGTGAAGCAGAGTAAAGTGCCATTTGAACACTGTGGAACTCTCACTGCAGTAAGGAACGTTTCCAGCAGTGAACCTCTTCATCTCTAACCATAGAGAGGGCATTCCATAGTATCCTATGCCCCCCTTAGCTGCCCTTCCGGGGAGTTTAGAATTGCTCCCTTATTCATTGTCAGGCAGCCCTATGATACTAGTCTTACAAAGTCCCCATTTGGTGGGAGGAACCAATGTCCAAGGGTAAATCCATAGTCCAGTGCTCAATTACAGCTAACTTCTCCTGTATCCAAAATCTTAACACTATTCATTTAGCGGCCTTGGTTGTCAAGTGTTTCAACTGTCTGAGGTTTGGTTTGGTTTTGCTTTTTTGAATAGAGTTACGGCTATGTTTGCATATGCAATCATTACAGTTCTGTGAAGAGCAGCTCCTTTTTGTTTTGAAACAGACACAGACTGGGACGAATAACTGATATCATCATATAATAAACACCTTAAATAATAAAAAGCAGAACCTGATCCCACTTATATGTGCAATTCTTTTAAACATTGGTAGTAGAAGCAAGCTTACAATGTGTTTCAGGGCCATTCTGATAAATAACCCTAATATTCCAATAAAATAGAACCAAACTCTTAGACCTTTAGACTTACAATTAATGTTCAGTATGGTAATTACTTTTTATTAAAAACAACTATTTGCAAGTCCAATATTTTGCCTGATCCTGACTTTTAAGAAATTTACTCCATTTAGGAAATGTGGCTGTCATTCTTCAAAATACAGATTGAAATGGTTCTAATGTTGTTTGTTTTCTTCATTGAGCTTCATCAACACCTGAAATATATGAATATTAAAATAACTTTTTCATTTTTTGTCTTTATGTTCATTTGACTGCTATGCTAAAATAATTTCCTTTACAAGCCCAGTCATAAAATTTGTTAAATGATATGTTTGCAAATTATTTACACAGCAATTAAAATAACAATTTCAAAACACAAGGTACATGGCTTCAAAATGGCAGTAGTATTATACCTAAATATAATAACAATTAATAAACAAACAAACAAATAATTTTTTTACAACTAGTAAGTGGCATCAGCACATACCTATCTTTCCATATCGTTTTCAAAATGTTGTATATTAAACAACTCTTGCTTTTTGCTATTGCTTCTTTCACTTTTATAGTCAACTATAACTGCAACAATTCACAACAACAACAACAACAACAACAACAACAACGTTTCACCCTCATCCAGCAATTTGCTCTGAGTACTCAGAAATTGGGAGAGCTTCACATTTCAAAGAAGAAAGCCAATTTGCATGCACATTCACTGATCATTTCATATGAAACATCTCCTTCAATTGATCTGACTGTGGACATCACACACACACACACACACACACACACACACACACACACTGCTCCTGCTTTTCATATGCATCTGACACCTAAGGAGTTTGAACGGGAAGTTTGTGCTCTTTGACATTAAGCTATGCCCATCATAGATTATGAATATGTATATGTTTGTGTCTTACTGACAATTGCAAGCTAAAGTCACCAGGTTTGAAGAGAAGGGCTACGTGTCAATTTTAGAAATCTGACTTGTTTTCCCCTTGGGTCTGCACCATTGTTTACAGTTATTTCCTTTTACTATACTTCCACTTAGATTTAATTTGCACTTTCCTTTCTTTTCTTAAATTGTAATGCAGGAATAACTGTCCAAAGGAAAGCCTAACATACTGATCGGCAGTCCCAAGGGGAAATGAAGCCATTTTCCTGTTTGAAATTAAAGATGAAGTAATCCACATTTACTTGAGAGGTGTTATTATTTTCCTCATTTGAGATCTACTACTATGATAATATGATGTTCCATGTAAATTTTCATGTGCTGGCATGCCTATAAGTTAGTAGTATAATAAAATGCTCAGCTCTCATAACTAGGGTGTTTTAAGGTGAATTGCATTCATATGCCATCTATTTGCAGAAAGAATATGGGGTTTGGCAAAGCTACATGCTGAGCAACATAATAAGATATTTGTACAACGTACAAGTTACTGATGATTATTGTATTTTATTTTTCTATGATTTCCTAAGAGGCATTATCAGGTCTTACAGATGGAGTAAGACTATTTATTAAGATATTTATTAGCAAATAAAAGTACAGTACTGGTGGTTATTTCTGAGTTGAATTTTTTTCCCATTTCACCTAAATCTTGCAGAATATGATATGTACATGCTAATAAAAGTCCATAAAGGGCCATGAAGAAACCAGCTACATATTGTATCAAATCTCGCCTGCATTAGAGCCAATAGGAACCAAAATAACCTCAAGCAGCAACATTTTAGGACCAGGTGCCAAACCAAGTTCCCAGATAACAGTGTCTCATGTGTCTCTTTATGTGATAGCTGGATAAATGTTTCTCTTAAAAAGCACAGCTAGAGGCCTTTCTCCCCTGTGGTTTATGAGCCTGTCTGTCTTGCATCAAAGCAGGTGAGAGGATATGAACAGTGAGGTCATTAGCTCTGGCTGGTATTGCTCTTGCAGGGGAACAAGCAGGCTCTAGCATGCAGTAGGTCAGATTTTTTCTTCAGCTTTTATCTTGTGAAATAGAGGTGATGACCTCCATTTTTCTCTAGCTTGTTTTAAGACAGTGGTACCCAAACTTTCCCCTCCCCACCATGGACCACTTGAAAATTGCTGAGGGTCTTAGCAGATTACTTAATGATTTTCCTGCCTGTTGCGGCAATTGTAATTCCGTATCATTCATGTTAAGTTGTGGGTGAACATATCAGACGACACAGCGATTCTTCAAACACCTCTTGTTTATTCACAGGCCGGGACAGAACGGAACTGAAGGGTTCAGTCAGCCTGCTTATATAGAGCTCCAGTACAATGTAACTGTAACAATTTTCTAAAACTATCCAATCACTGAACGTCACTTTCGATCCCTTATTTGCATAACTATCTACAGTATCCCCCTGGTGGCCTAGGGTGAGAACTTCAGTACATAAAAATTCAAATTGTAATGCAGTAAGAATATAAGAAATAAAATAAGCTATAAAAATACAATTAAAAATCAATATGAACATTTGATGCCATGGATGTGCATTAAATCCACAGACATGCTGTGGACCACTTGAATGAAGCTTACAGACCACTGATGGTTGACGAACCACAGTTCTGGAACCCCTGTTTTACAAAAAGGGACCAGACGATAAATGTAGTAGTTTGGTTTATTAAATTTGTATATCATTACCCACTAAAGAGAAAGAAAAGAGAGAGTCCCAAAATGATTTAGTAGAGACAGAGGCTGCAGTCCTAAGCATTCTTATTAGGAATACCTTACAGTTAACTTAGAAGGGCTTCCTTCTAAGTCAATCTGTTTAAGACCACACTGCTGGTTCCAGATGTAACTCAGTAATTCATGTATTGGCTATTTATAATTGTGCTGTCACAGCACTTGTCAAAAAAAACAGTTGAAGAGAAACTGGATTCAGAGACAGAACCCTAATGGGCTCTGTTTGCATTATATTTCTGAGCTCAGGAGATTATATTTTTTAAGAATGTAGCCTAATCTGGAATTTTGGATGAAAAAGGAAGCTCCCTACACTTTAATTCAGACTTGTACATGAAGATAATTCTGATAGTCTGCCTGGTATTTCCTAATGTATTTACGTTCCGTAATGTATTTGCAGTACTTTATAGGTTACCTATAACCTGAGCAAATTTGTCCATATTAGGCTTTGCACTTCCACTAAAACTTTTACAACAGTTCTCTTTTATACTACCCATATGAATGTAAAAGCTGAGTCTGGTGAGTCAACACACCGTGGTGCTTAGTTGTTGTTTTTTTACATGGAGGGCAAAGGTCCCTTAGTTCTTGTGGAGAACCTCAGGTCTGAGAACTGAATATGGCCCTCCATGCCTCCCTCTCTTTTCCTCAGGAGGTCTCTTCCCAGGCAACACCTCTCACTTGGTCCACCTTGAGTGTTTTTGCCTCGATGAAATACGTCCTCTGGCAGATCCAGCGAATGATCTTGGGCCAGTCAGCCCCTTTTGGCCTAGGCTGTCTGACGGGCTTCTTATGAGGCTTGGAAACTATGTATGGCCCTTTGAATTTTGTGTAGGGGCAGTGGAGTCTAAATTTAATACACAAATAAAATCAGAACATAAGCTTTGTTAGACCAGAGTCCATTTCATCAGATGCATTATCCTTAGTAAGCCATGACAGTTTATGGCATAATAATAAGCAGGTCATAATACAGCTATCTTTCTGGAAGTTGTGTCAGTAAGATTTTATCACGTCAACGAAGAGGATCCTGCTTGTTTTATTTAAAATGTTGCATTGGTTCCTTCCAACACTCCAGCCCCGCACATGGAGCACTTTGATAGGA
This sequence comes from Podarcis muralis, assembly GCF_964188315.1. Lineage (NCBI taxonomy): Eukaryota > Metazoa > Chordata > Lepidosauria > Squamata > Lacertidae > Podarcis > Podarcis muralis. Next base: position 41,286,467 of record NC_135658.1, read on the forward strand.
ACCGGAAGTGTCATGCGGCAGTAGGGTGTTTTTTTAAAAAAAAATGCTGTACCTCTTTGTTGTCATATACCTCAGGGGTTGCCATGCTCATAGAGATAAGAAAGTATAGAGTATCTCACCAATTTTTGAAGATAGAACCCCTGAAATATCTGTAAAAATGGTTTTTTGTCTTCCTGCGGCTGAAGTAAGAGCCGCTTAAATTCACAAATTCAACGTAGCTATGCTTTGGCAGGAAAATCTCTTCTTCCCTACTCAATATAAAGTGGCAGCCAAGACATCACACGAACTATGATCAAAATTAGACAATGCATGAGCCTGACCTGTATTTGCTGCTGCTCAGTTACAGCACTTCTTCAGCATTGCTCTCTATAGGTAGCTCACACTTCCCTCCAGACAGAAAGGGGGAAACAGACGATTCCAGAAACTGAACATTGGACAGGTTGTGTGAGTCTATATGGGCGATTTCCTCCCTTCTTCCCTCCCCCCGCTCATCCACCCAATAGAATCCACTGACGTCACGAAAGGCTTCCGAGAGTATAAGAATAATGAGCATTGTGGAGCCCCCGCCGTGGAGGGCGCGGCTCGTGCGTCGATTCTGTCTCCTAGGCAACGACGCAGGCGTCGGAAGAGGGTGCGCGCGGGAGGGGCTCGCTCTTCCAAGGCCTGGCAGGCGGCGGAGGCTGCGTTTCCCTTCGTGAGTAGCGCCGGTGGCGGTTGGGCGTTTCGTTTCTCCCTCAGAGGGCAAATAGGGGACGAGGGGAGCATGCGCGGGCGGAGGCTTCGACGGCTTGTCCCTCAGGGGTCAGCCTGAACCGGTGCCGAGGGGTTGGTGGGTGCGCCGTTCTGTTGTCAGGCGCCGAGCAGTTAGGAACTCTAGTATTATTAATGGCCTTTATCCTGGCATTTCTTCCGACAAGCTAGGAGCAGTTTCGTTCCCCTTCTTCCCTTTCATCCTTACAACAGCCCTGCGAGGTAGGCGAGTGCTGGGTAAAGTTCACCTCATGAGCTTCATTGGCGAGGAGGATTGTCGGGGGGGGCGTTGTGTGTGTGTTTTATATATATAATTATTATTATTAAATTTTCTGTTTTACAAATTAGAATAATCGTTTAAACATCCTTAAAATAACAGTGACTTCCCTTAATCTCTTTCCGTGGTTCATTTTGCATATCATAAAATCCTTCAGTATTCCATTATTACATCCATCAAAACTTATTTACACTGTTGAATTTATCTTAATGCTGCCAACGTTTTGAAGTGTACACAACCCCCCCCCCAATATATTCAATACAGTGGTACCTTGGGTTACATACGCTTCAGGTTACAGACTCCGCTAACCCAGAAATAGTGCTTCAGGTTAAGAACTTTGCTTCAGGATGAGAACAGAAATCGTGCTCCAGCGGCGCGGCAGCAGCAGGAGGCCCCATTAGCTAAAGTGGTGCTTCAGGTTAAGAACAGCTTCAGGTTAAGTACGGACCTTCCGGAATGAATTAAGTACTTAACCCGAGGTACCACTGTAAACATTTTCCAATCTTCTCTAAACATATGTTCTTGTTCTCTTATTCTGTATGTTAAATCTGCAAGCTGTACATATTCCATCAGCATAAGTTGCCATTCTTCTTTAGTTGGGACCTCACTTGTTTTTCCAGTGTGGGGGGGGGGGCAGACCTCAACAAAAAGTGAACACTGGCTACAACAACCTCTTCCCACCATACAGATTCTATGATTCTGTCACCTGGGCTGAGTCAGGAAGCCTCTTAGCAAGTCAGGATGAAGGAACTCCACAGGGAAAGCCGCCTTTGTAGGTGCTCTGCCTCTTTGGTGGTTCTGCTTCCCTCACCTGAGTAGCTTCTGAGGGATGGAGGGGACACACACATGTGTATATCCTCTTGCATGTGAAATAGCTTGTGGGCAGGAGCTCGTCACCCTCCTGTTTACAAGCCAGTCCTGTTCACGTCTCCTTGGAAGAAGCTACCACCAAGTTGACTGGATGTTCACCAAGTTTGTGCAGTATTGCATGCAAAGGGAGCAGCCCCCATCCCTTCTTACAAATGGATTAAGCCCCAATGAATTCAGTGGGCCTTGATTCCCCCCCCCCCCCTTTCTTTTGAATACTAGGAATGGGGGAGAAATTCAGTTCACATATAAAGAAAGGCAAACCAGCCTGAATTGCACTTTCCAAAAAACAGTACAAGAACTAAAACTCCATTATCCTTCAAAATGTGAAAGGGGGGAGGATTTAAAATGTAAAACAGATAGAATTTGCAATGTCAATTGCATTAGATATCATTGTAAATGAATTCACTAACCTGGTGACACAAAATAATCTATCTGTGATAATGCAGGTATCCATTGAACTAAAGAGTGATGCTTTAGACAGAGCGATAAGCAGCCAGGCTGCTTTGGCAAGAGACTCTTGCCAAATAATCAGCTTATCTTCTACTTGCTTAAATTAACCAACCTGCTGACACAGATTGAAAACATTTTCTCTTGGGAGTTTGTATGTACATATGTATTAAGTATCTGAAGACTTTTGCCTTCATGTCCATCTACAATAATTTCAACTGTTTTAAGTAGACATATTATTTGCAAACACAGGTGTTGACTGTGCCATTATATCAAAATTATGGGATTATTTGACAAGCTAGCAGGCTGGCTTGGTCTGAAGAAGAAAGAGGTTCATGTTCTGTGCCTTGGGTTGGACAATAGTGGCAAGACAACAATTATTAACAAACTAAAACCATCTAATGTAAGTAGTCCTTTTTAGTATGTTACCTGCTCGTTTGCCAAATCTTGTAGTAAAGATAATGCTCATATTTGGATACATGTATAGAAAGATTTCTTTTGTACCATACTGAAATTCTAATGTTTAAGATGGCATTCATCTTTATATACTGTTTTCTCTTTTGGAAGTAGATCACATTATTTTTAATTTTTGATACGATGTATAATTCTAAACTGCTTGTTCAAATGAGAATTTTCTTAGGTAGTCCTATTGTGTGATTTTCAGTACCCTATCAATGTTTATTCAGAAGAAATTCCACTATTCAAAGGGGCTTTACTCTCCAGGAAGTGTGTTCAGAATTGTAATTTTACCCATCTAATGAAGAAGAAAGAAAGCTTCCTTATTGGTTTTAATATAGAAAAGAAGAGCAGACCTCAGAAAAATGAATTAAATAAAAATATTAAACATTGCTATCCCAGGCCTTTTCTCAGGGGATATGTTTCAGAAATAGCAGAGATTAAAAGTGAATTTATTAAGATCTAATATGAGGCATCCATTGTATAGTTGGAAATACATGATTTATGCTGCCCATGTTTGGGTTTTCACAATGGCCTGTAAACAAATTTAAGTTGAATCAACTAGTGCTTAGGAAATGAATACTGTTTATACATACACACCCTTTTGCAGACATGCAGATATGTATATGTTTTTTAAATGCTATTATACCTTTCTTTAAATAGCTTTTCCTTAAATAGTATCTGTGATACCTTGGCTCTAAATACAGGGCAAGAATGAATATATCATTAAGGTCTTTTCAATTATGCTTTGACATGATTTCAGCAAAAGCTTATTGTGTTAAACAACTATAACCAAAACATTAGCATACTGGTTTGTTACTTTCAACTAGTACAGAAAGGCCACACTTATTTTTGTTAAGCCATATTAGATTGAAAACATTAAGTACTTAGTCACTAGTCGTGCTAGCACCTAAATACTAAGCCAAACCATGACTAAGTATGAACAAGCAAGCATGCATCTCTCTGGAGCAAAAGTTGTGGCCTCTTTGCTCCTCCCTGGTTTTGCTCTGCCATACTTCCTGCAGCTAAACTCTCTTTTGGCTTAGTAAAATGTTCAAAACTTCACTTGTGGCTTGTCTCATTCCAAACAAATTGCAAACTGTAGCCAAGGTTTGCTCTTAGTTTACCGCTCATGATTTGTTTGGGGGAAACAAACCAGGAGACCGAGTTTGGATGTAACATTAAATCAAACCATGGCTCAGCTCCAGATAGCAGAGAAAGAGCAAAGTAGCTATGCTTTTCGCTCTGAGTAACCTGCGTGCTTCCTCGTTCACACTTAGCCATGATTTAACTGAGCATTATGTGCAAACTGTACAAAGGTCATGGGCTGAGCTCTGCATGCATTGCAGCATTTTCCGGTCCCCTTCGCAAAGCTGTTGCCATCCCCGTGCTACTCCACAAAACTGTACAATTTGGGAATTGCAATATGTTGCTGAATGAAGAGCCATGTTTTATGGAGTGAGGAGAGGACCAAGAAAACCCTGGTCGTGGTTTATTTTAATGAGTCTTCTCTTATGTATCACTAAGTTTGGATCCAACAAAATGTACCTGCTGTCTTACTGCTACACCATCCAATAAGGGAGCAGGTGGCACTGTAGTCTAAACCACTGAGCCTCTTGGGCTTGCAGATCAGAAGGGCAGCAGTTTGATTCCGCACAACAGGGTGAGCTCCCGTTGCTTTGTCCCAGCTTCTGCCAACCTAGCAGTTTGAAAGCATATCAGTGCCAGTAGATAAATAGGTTATCACGGCAGCAGGAAGGTAAATGGCAGTTTAGTCATGCTGGCCACATGACCCAGAAAGCTGTATGTAGACAAACACTGACTTCCTCGGCCTGAAGTGAGATGAGCGCCATACCCCATAGTCGCCTTTGACTGGACTTAACCGTCCAAAGATCATTTACCTTTTACACCATCCAATGTTTCTTAAAAGCTTGTGTATTCCTGCAGTATCCATAGGTTGCCTGTTTAGGTATTGGTACTACTGTTCTCTGCTGCCAACACAAACATCATACTGCATTAAATAACTGATTTAAATAAGCTAAATATCCACAGTACTGCTACTTAGCATGTATATAGCATTTTAGTATATTCTGAGCTCTTCACATACTTAGCCAGCATTAGTTTAGCATGATGAGAATGAGCCATAGCGAGCCACGAGGGGGAAATATATGATGCCACGTGACATTTTAAACTATTATTTATTTGGATCGAGAGAATATATTACTGATTTTTAGTATTCAAATTGAACATGAATTTTTAAAGACGATTTTGTTTTCTTTTGAAGGCTCAAACTCAAGATATTGTTCCCACAATAGGATTCAGTGTAGAAAAATTTAAGACATCTAGGTAAGACCCTTATATTTCATTATGTTTATATTCTATATAATTATGTATTAGACAAGAGAATTGTCTTTCTAATAGGCTGCATTAACTATAACATTTGATTTGGTATGGAGATGTTATGCTGTGTGTAGTCATTGTGACAAGCCTGTGGGGAAGGGATCACAAATTGCTAAGACAGATTTCTTGTAGAAAAGGTCTCACATATTTAAGTGGTACTGTTGAAAATTTATGCCTTTCATATTAATGATTTTAAGTGTTGGATAGTCTCTTTAACTAGACTTAAAAGAAAACATTGTCCAGGAGCCAAGCAGCTCCCAGGCTGAAGCTTGCCCAGCAGAATTGTTGACTTTTCCGTTTGAACAACGTGCCCCGTGCCATAATAAAATTGCTTCTGAAAGTTGCCTCAACTTCAAGAGTGCCTTGCATTATAGCAAGGGTGGGATACCTCTGGGCCCCAGGCCTAATTAGTCCTGGTATCAGCATGTTTACTTAGTAGTCTCACTGAGTTCACTCAAACCATTTACTTAGTCAAAAAATAAATAGTGCAATGAAGCTATACCCCACCAATCAGCTCTGGGGGGTTGGGAGAATCCCCAGAAAAGAGTGTAGGGGGTAGTGAGAGTGATCTCCTTAGTGCTATTTTGAATTCAACCGTTGGCTTAAGAATCAATAGTTTGTTTTTTTTTGTTTTTTAAGTATCCAGTTTTGATATTTAATTGAATATGATGTGTTGCCATACAAGTTAATATAAAGTTTTCTGCTATCAAAAGCATATCAATAAGTGGTTCAATAATGAGTCAGAAGTGAGCGCTACTATGTTCAGTAGACTAGGTAATAATTGTACATAGCCATCAAAGCATTTCAGTTTTAATTTTATATATTTTTTTTTGTTTATAGTTTGTCATTCACTGTGTTTGATATGTCGGGTCAAGGTAGATACAGAAATCTTTGGGAACACTACTACAAGTAAGTTCTTTTTTATTGTGAGACTGAAATTTGCAGTATTTGTACATATGTAGAAACTACAAGTCTCTCATCATTTCTGTATGAAATTTATGAAGGTGAATGGGAGTAATTGCAAAATATGATAATGATACTTCTGTTGTGACTTAAGATAATATGCATAGGCTTGCAAAATAAAAAAAAATGAATACTTATGCGTAATTAATTTTAAGTTAACTAATGTTTACAGCAGCCTTTCCTAACCTCATACCTTCCAGATTTTTTGACTACAATACCTACCAGCTCCAGCCAGCACAACCATAATGGGAATTGGAGTTCAAAACATCTGCAGGGCACTAGGTTCCATGTTGAAGTACTCTTGCAGCTCACTTGATATGAAAAGTTGGTCTGCCTTGTTTTAGAAGTACTATGCTTATAAATCTAAGCAAAGATTCATGTCTGTTTTGAAAATAGCTTGAGTACCAGCATATGGAACATAATGTTTTTTCTAAGAATCTAGAAGGAATATGCTGCTACCAGTTAGTACAGTAACACACAACACATTGAAGTAGGATTCTGTTAATTCATTTTGTTACTCAACATTTTACGAAGCATCTAATTTGCTTCTTTGCTTTCTATGACACACAGAGATTGCCAGGCCATTATTTTTGTCATTGATAGCAATGACACACTAAGAATGGTTGTGGCCAAAGAAGAACTTGACACTCTCATGAATCATCCAGGTGAGAAGATCCTTTATCATTCACTCAGTTCTATCCTTACTATATGTCTTTGACATGAAACAACTATTTTCTTGGTAACTTTGTATTTGCATATAAAACCTCCTTGTTTTTCTCCCCAGTAGATAACTAGAAGAAAGATTTCAGTATATTTTCTGTTAATCGGAGTATCACAAGTATAATTCAAGATGAAATTAATTTAATATAAGGATACCAGAACAAATTTCAGAAATAAGAAATTAATTGAACTTGCATAAATTTTAAACTCTGAATTTGTCCCCTAAACATAATGTGCTGCAACAGCTTGTGGGCAATTCAATAAGATTTTACTACATTGGTTTCCGACAATTTGCACCAACAAGGCAAATACCTTCAGGCTGGGCCTGAGACACATCTCTCCAGCCCTCTTCACACATAAGAAGGGACTGCAAATATGCATCTCTGGCACCATCCTGAGCTTGCGTGACTCCTCAGCTAATCCCCTTATGTCTGTTTGGACACCTGTAAGGGAAGGCCTACACCTGTAAGGGAAAGCCTTGTTATGTTACATGGGATGGCTCCAGTGTAGTTGCTGAAATAATTCACTTTGATCTAACTGAACATTGAAATTGGGCGGGGGAATAATCTAACAACTGTATAATTCAGGAGTAGCGACAGATCTGTATTTTCAAAGCTTAGATTAAAAACTACACTGGAGATAGGATTTGGCTTTTATATTAAAAATAGATGCCTTCAGCAACAGCTGTAACAGAATACTGCCAAATATATGGTTGTATTTCTATTCCATAATATAGTTATTTTACATCTATGGAAGTAACTTCTCTGATGTTAGTAGACTTAATAAAAACCATGAAGTAAGATTGATGTTGATGAAATTGTTACTGATTGTATAGAATATTTATGATATATTGTACTCTGTACTGTATATCGACTGCAAAGCTATAAACTAGATTTTAGGGTTTTTTCTTGTCAAATAATTTTCCTGATTCTATATTATTGATTGGAATATCTTCACTAATTTGTCTTCAAGTGCAACTTTAACCATGATCAGATCTCAGCCCCAGAATCTTTTTTCAGAACAAGAATTGAATCCTTGCCTGTGTGAAGTAATACTACTATTACTACATGAAGTGTCTCTTCTTATGTGCCTTTTCCTCTCTAATGAGCAGTTGCAGCTACACACACACTGAGAGCTCAGTAAAACTGACTAGCAGGGCAGATGACATGGCTCCCAGGCAGGCTCAGCGTCTCTTTGTTTTTAAAAATAATTCCCTGCTTTTAGTACTTGCTAGATATAATCCACAACAAGCATATTTTGGTCAGTTCATATAGCTTGTTACATTCTTGCTGCATGCAAATGTGCCACAATCTCATAGGAGATTTTGAAACCCTGTATCATATCTACAGGTTCTGTAGAAGAGCTTCTTAATGAAACACTTACTTAAAAACAGTAAGGATATGACAGTGCATAGGGACTTAGCTTAATTATAAACTTTGCAGCCTTAGACATACATCTTTGGGGATGGGTACTTTCGGAACTGTACTGAAACATGCACCAGAGATGCCATGGCCCAGTGTTTCTATCTTAGTAGGATAAAACCTTCAAAAGATGGCATTAACAGGTGAGCAGTGTAGGCATATTGTCGCCTTGTAAAAATGTGTTTATATAAAATATGAATGGATTAACAAAACATTATGTTACTCCTAGATCTTAAACACCGAAGAATACCAATTTTGTTCTTTGCAAACAAGATGGACCTCAGGTTTGCTGTGTCATCAGTAAAAGTATCTCAGTTATTGGCTTTGGAGAACATCAAAGACAAGCCATGGCATATCTGGTAAAATTGGCTTACTTTCATTTTGTACTAAAATTAGTTTTAAGTTACTAATGCTTATATTGAGTGAAGAAAACTCTGTGATAACCAGTATACAAATACTGATTCCAAAAGCAAGCTGTAATCAGTGTCATGTTACACAGTTGTATAATGGTAATATCTATTTGTAGAAGATTGGTGTTTGAATTTGCAGGGTTGTTTTTCTAAGATAAACCAAGAAACTGACAGAATCTTACTAATCTCAGCATCTTGGAATACCTCTGGAAAGCTACCAGTGTTAGCAAATTACAGCTTGCCATTTGCTTGATGTAAGGCAACAATCGGTGGGATCAAGCTGTGTTTGCCCATCAGTGGAAAAGACCCACTGAAGCAATGATATTTCTCCTTCCTCACCTCCGCCTGCAGCCCTTATGCACCCCCCCCCCAAAAAAAAAACCTGCTCCAGAAGACTGTGGGCAATGACAAAGGCATCAGTTATCTTTTCACTAACTTGTTGGCAAGTGTGCAACATTTCAAGTTACGTCAGGCTTGTGCAGGATGAGAAACAGAGAAGTTGGTTCCCCCCCCCCCCTGCTTCTGGAGGCTGAAACGTGAGCATGGGGGCTGCCTTAAATTATTTGCAAAACCTCTGTTTGGAGAAGCTAATACTTCCTCTTTAAGTACAGGTAGTTGGTGGCGGCAGCAGTGGGGTGCGGGAGAGAAGTCCCCTAGCTACCCTGCTGCCATCCACTTACCTCTCCACTTGCCTATTTAAAGGAGAAGCACAAGTTACTTCAAACAGTGCTTTTGCAAAAGGCTTTATTCCCCTACTCATCAGCTGATGAGTGAAGATTAAATCCTGCTGCTTTGGCTGAGCAATCCAGTTCACTGGTGGGCACAGGCCATGCAACCAAAGCAGGATTAAACCCTTTCCTCTTGTCCATCAGCTAATGTCACCAGTGGCATCAGCTGATCATCGGGTGGGTGTGGTTTGGGGAAAGTGGCCTTGTGGGCTAAATTGGACCTCCTAGTGGACGAAGATGGCCAATGGCCCAAAGGTTCCTTACCTCTGTAGTAAAGACTTTAGGGAAGAGGCAGATGAAATAGGAGGCAGAAGCAAGGGAGCCAAAAAGAGGAAGAGATCATGGGCCAGAGGAAAGAGAGAAGGGTCAATATTGACAGAAATATTTTAAGAAAGGGACTGCTTACAGCTACTTCTCTACTGCTGCTACAGCCCTTGTAGTCTTATTTTCTCATATATTCCCATTGATTTGTGAGGATCTTGCGAATTCACTTAACTTTTTGTATTCTCTTCCAGACACTGCAAACACTGCTTCCACTTTGTTAGGCATTCCTTATACGGCAGGGAAACTGAACATGATGGTGTCATGTTAGATTTTGTTTTATCGCAAATGGTTGAAAGTAAGAGGAAATTGAGGTTTGCTGCTTTGGGCAGCAGCTAAGCATCTCAGCATCTTTCATGTTGGTCTGTGCTATGTACTATCTTCATACACTAACAATTAATATACTTCTGTGGCTATGATTTGATCTTAACTAACTGTAGAAAATGTAAACACTTTTTTCATTAGTTTTTTTGTGCCATTAAGAAAAGTTTGTTCTTTTCTCATTTTAGTGCTAGTGATGCTCTTAAAGGAGAAGGTTTGCAAGAAGGTGTAGACTGGCTTCAAGGTACATTTCATCATGCTTTGCATTACCAGCTTCCCTTTTCCATTCATTTTGTAGTCTTTTCTGTCATTTCATTTTGCTTTTCCCTCAATCTATTTCTGCTATCAGATCAGATTACACAGTGAGTATACTCATCAAACTTGGCTATTTGGATCCCTGTGTGTTACACTTTATATTTTTAGCAAAAATACCTCCCTTTAAAACTTCCCATTTAAATTAAGCAAATATATGGGCAGTATTGTTACTCCTAAACTAAGACTAAGAAATAGTGCTTGTGGTCTGAGTACAATGCTATAAGCGTGGAATGTATGATTCTTTTATTTATGTATACAACAGAAAGCAAGTAGCATTATGATGTAGATTACAAAAAGCTAAAGCATATTTAGTAAAATATGGCAGCTTTTATGCTGTGCATACCAGAGAATTTTCAAAATGACTAGATGATTTCTAGGTCTAGAGATAATTGCATTTTCAAGTCTCATTCTCACTGTCTGCTCTCGTTGACTGAATGAGTCTTAAGAAGTTTTATGCAGCATTCAAGCATCCCACATTATTATCCTCCACTATCCTTTGGTGTAAGTTATCATAATTATCATAATTATTGTTTAATATCTACCATTGTTTGGGCTTTAATAGTGATACTGTCTCTCTTCATTTAATTTATTATAATAATAATAATTTTATTATTTAAATGCCGCCCATCTGACTGGGTTGCCCCATAACACATTATTTAGTAAATAATATATAATCAGCTTTTATTTTTATTCCAATGGTCACTGTTTTGGAATGGAATATTCTTATAGGAAATTACTAGTTTACATAGTTAGAGTGGCAAGCTCTTTTGCATGCTTTTTAGAAGCTTTGCTCTAAGCTTTGGCCTTAGCTGAGTACAGTGTTTTATTTAAAATACACCGCTAGATGTCAGCAGAGACTAAAAGATGAGAGGCAGAGAAGTGCCATTTATTATATTGGCTGTGTGAAGATCCATGTTTACACACTGTAGTGCTGATCCATAAGAACATTTCTATGAAGGAAGCACAGGTTATAGTTCATATTTCAAGGCTCTATAAAATAGTTCAGAAGCCTTAATACTAAAGTGGTTAATACTAAACCTCAGGTTACAGACACTTCAGGTTACAGACGCTTCAGGTTACAGACTCCACTAACCCAGAAATATTACCTCGGGTTAAGAACTTTGCTTCAGGTTGAGAACAGAAATTGCACAGCGGCAGCAGCGGGAGGCCCCATTAGCTAAAGCGGTACTGCAGGTTAAGAACAGTTTCAGGTTAAGAATGAATGCAGGTTAATTCAGGTTAAGAATGAATTTCAGGTTAAGAATGAATTCAGAACAAATTAAGTTCTTAACCCGAGGGACTACTGTACTAGAATTCTGTAGCTAATATAATTAAATAAAAACAGCATTTTAACATCAACTTTATTTGTTTTACCTAGATCAGATCCAGGCAATGAAGACATGAAAAACCAATGAGTTATGAAAATGTCATAAAGATAATTTGTAGATGGACATGATGACCTCTTGAAGATGAAGACTTTTTATAGGTCTGTTTTCTTCTCTTGGCTTTTATAAAAGCCCAATAAAAATAATAATAAATATTTTTGTAACAAAATGTAGTAGCTCAAATGCACATTCATCATACTGAAGGAAAAAATACATGTGGTTTGATAGAATAATAAAATCATTGTATGTAGTCTAAAAATGCTGGTGGATTTTTGAGTCAGGGGCTCAAGAGATCACATTTGACTTCCTGATTGTGCTCACCACAGTGTTTCATTCAAAAATATGCAGTGAGATGGACCTTTACCAAAATGTAAAAGTTTTCTCTTGCTTAGAAAACAGCTATTTAAATTTTACACACCACATTTCAGTAAAAATTTGGTTGAATGTGTTTACTCCGAGCCTGCATGCAATCCTGTATTTTTATAAGAAGTTGTGGATGTTTATGAATAATATTTACTGGACTATATTGTGTTCTATAAGAAGTGAAACAATATTTTCATAAATAAAATATGTTACTAAATACCTACTGTGCTTTTAAGATAATACATTGAATATCAGCCAAGAACTAAAATAGTCTGTTACACATATTAAATCATCTTTTTGTTTTATAAAACTTTGCAGTGTATTACTCATTTTTTGCTTGATTCCTTTAATGTTAATATTTCATTCATTAATACAATACATAATCTGTACATCTTGACTTTTACATTAAACTAGGCTAGACCAAAACCATCTATTTAGCACTGTACAGTTGGTTCTGGATGAGCTTCCTACTATGAAAGGAGAAGGTTCTAGTTCCAGTCCTCTCTTCAAAACAGTCTAATGTACACATGATTTTGTGAACTTATTGAACTTCGCACATTTTAAAGGTACGTCAAACCTGTGGTTACTTTTGATTATGTCTGATCTCTTCAAGTGAGATAGTTTTGCCTGGATTTCTCACCCCCGTCCCAGATCCAGCCAGTGGGGAATCTGGTTTCTGAATCCACACCCAAAATAGTAATACAGGTAACCAAATATATGTTGATATATAAATTGTGTTCCCTTCCTGTAGCTAATATATACTGGTATGATGATTGATTAGCTACTGGACTTGTCACAATTATGTCCTTCATTTTACCTGGTCACTGAACTATGTATATCATTAAGTATTGTGTTTTCTATTTTGAGGTGAACAGAAGATGCAGTAGATGGAGGTATAATGGTAGATGGGGATCTAATGGTAGATCTTTATGCAGTATTTTTCAGGAGATTAACAAGGGTTTCTGGCCCCTTTACAATGAAAAGAACTATAAAGTTCCTTTCTCTCCTTAAATTACACTGCTGCAATGAAATTAGGCTACTGAAATGAAGAAAACTTGAGGTAACCAGGAGTGAAATTTGTGTGAATGTACTGAACTCTGTTCAGTTCTGATAATGAAAACATATCTCTAGATGCCCTGTTTTTTAATTCTAATAGTATGTCTTCTGCACCTGGGTCTTGTTACAGATCTTGATGTTCTTCTAAAACACCAAATTAGATCTGACAAGCTTGAAGTCTGCTCAACCCTGCCATACGCTAACATTTCACTAGTGCTTAATGCATAGTATGTTGAATTAAACTAACCAAATCACTCTCATTGCTGTGGTCTTCATTGCCCACCTTTAGCCTTGTAACTGCATTGGCACAGCTGCATGGTAGTAAGATATAAACACTTTCTACCAATGCAACCCAACTTCTGAAAGCTGGGCAAGTGTAGTGTGGCAACTAGTTGCCCTGCATTGCAAGCTTATCTCATGTCTTTGGGTCCAAGGATAAGTTTGTGGTGTTCAGTACTCTTTCTTTGTGGATAATAATATTAATGCAGTTTTAAAAAATAATGTATTTTCCTTACTGTATAGGAAAGATGTTCATAATAAAAGCTGTTCCTGCCTGCTTTCTCCAGCCAATAAGGCATTTGGTAACAGTTACAACTTAGTATGTGCTTCTCAAACTCTCTTCTGATATTTGGAACAGAGTTCTGACCTTTGGGGGATACACAGAAATTGTGGGGAAAGTGGGCAACGCATAGCAGAATGTTACTACAGAAGGCACTGTTCAGAGTCCTTGTAAATATGCATCACAACAAATAAACGTGCATAAATACATACATAATTTAATTTGCATGCGACCTTTCCACAGTTCAACCGTACTCAGTGTGGCTTAAAACATGAAAAAAATACATAACTCCAATATAACAAAAGTAGCCATAAACAATAAATAAAACATTTAAAAATACAAAGCCAAACTCAACAATTTCCACATAAATCACAACAAAATCTAAAACAAAGATACAAAAACCCCTGGCAACAACCACAACAAAAAAACCCTAAACAGAATTCCAGCCCAAGAGTCTGTTCAGCAATCAGCCTCAGCTTTTGTAGCTTGCAATCAGTCAGGGCTCCACCCTCCCAGGCCAGGTGGAAAAGGTCTGCAAGGCAGGAAGCAGGTATTCCAGGACTCACAGGCAAGATGGTCCATATTTGAACACCAAAGGTAATTAACACAGAAGTATGTTGGCATGGAATTTTAACCTTATACGTAAGCTGAATGAACAATTATGTTTAGACGAGAAAAATAAATAGGAATTTGCTGTTTCTGTTTTGAAATGTGTTGCTGTGATAAGTTCAATTATGACCCTTGCTTTCCAAAGGACAAAGAAGTCTGAGTCAATTAAACATGTAGGCCATTTTGAAGCATTGTAAAACTCAGCCTGCCACAGCCTACCTGTCTTTAAGAGGAAGTAAGTTTATCTTCTGAGAGCTACTACAGACTGTTTCCATATCACTTTCCTAGTTGCAAAAAGCCAAAAAATAAATAAATAGATCTGTTGTACTAGGGAGACAGAATGTTCTAATTATAGAATCCTAACTTGTGATATGTGCTTTAATTTCTCCCATAAAACAGTGCCAGCCTGGAGGCACCCATGAACTTAATGTTTGTATTGCCTTAATTTTGTTTGTTGAAACATAATTCTAGGTTGTGACAAATCCGTCCTTTAGGTGTAACTTTTCCTGTGTAAAATCTAAAACCTTTTATGTCATATCTCAGCAAATGTTTTCTTCTGTGCTATTGATCCAAAACATGGTTTTCTGTCCCAGAGTGTGCTGGAGGCTTAATACAAAATCCTATGTTTTGCTGCTGGTGGTAACAGAGCATGAGCTGAAGCTAAAATTGGGTTGCAATAAACTATTATTTATTTCAGAAAATTTATATACCACTTGACTGTAAACCACTTTAAGGGTTTAAAAACAACAACAACAGACTATACACAGTCCTAAGTGTTTAACAGTAAGGCATCCTGATAAAATGAGCCTGCGCCCTTTTTTTTGCCACTGACCCAATTGGTGAGGAAGGGGAATTCTGGGGACATCCCTTCTCTCTCTGTAATTTTAGGGCTCCAATGCATGTAGCATGTAGCTGGATTTGAAAACACATGAATAGCGAAGGGTGATATCCAATGTTTGTCAAAGCAGACCCTACTAAAGAAATATGCATGGATGCTTGCTTCTGCATACTAGTAACCAATTTGAATGAATAGCAGGAATTACTACTAAATGAATACATATTTGTAGCTTTTAATTAGAATAAAAAAGTTTTGCTATTCAATTATAGCTCTCTCTGACTTTATATTTTATTTAAAATTAGACAAGTTAAAATTTATTTTCTCAGTAGTCTGTATTTTTAAACAAATTTTTCTTAGCTTTGAACAAGCAACTTAATAAAATGTTTCAAAGGGCTCATGTGAGATGATTTTTTTAAATAAAAAAAACAACCAAGATTATTTAATTTCACCATCTGTTCAGACTGAAACTGCAATCAGCCAGGAGGTCTCCCATGTGTGCAAACCATTCTAGTCTGAATGGCTGCAGAAAATAACAGCATGTCAAGTAAGTTCAGTGTTCCTTGTCATTTGAGAGAATGACTCCAGTGAAAACTGTAGTAAAATGAGCTGAGATACTTTAAAGGATAAGATACATCCTTACACTCTGGATTTAGCTCTGCTTTTACAGACTTACTGGCTGTCTTGGGCCATATGTTGTTGCATCATATTCTCTGCACGTGGCAATTTAAGGCTTCATTACCATCTGCCTGATTTGCATGCATTTCCATGGTCCTTAATGTTGACAGCTGTGTTCAGAGGCCATTGCCACCTGCCACATGATAAATAACCTCGTATGTGGAAAATATGAATGGATAGTCAACAAATTTATATTGCCACATCTGCCTCTGTCATGGTCTTTTGATGACACAATAGGACAGAGCGGACACCACCTAAATTGGCCACAGTTTGCCCAGCCTAAATTTGTATTCCTAATACATATCCTAATGTTCATTCATTCATATACATACATTTTTTAAAAAACCTACAGATTTTGGATGCAGAAATAGTCTAGCTGAGCTGGCCCAAATAATTAATCCATTTCTAATTAGTATTGGAATGGTGTCTTTTAGGAGGAAAGGCCACTCTTTCCAGACTTTTCAACTGGATTTGAAGTGAGCCCAGTTGTATAAAGAATGAGCTTTGATGTGGTTGGGGGTGATGAATAAATAGGGGTTACTCCAGAATAAGTACTTTGGACAAGAAAGGGAGTAAAAAAGGCCATGGTTAGGAGAACAATAATTTAATCCATGCTACATAGGACTATTGTACAATGTTCTGGGTCTAAAAGTTGAGAGAATTAATGTAGTGAGTATTTCGTAAGTCTACCAACTACTCCTTGGACCGCAAGAGCTTGAAGTCATCCTTGAATGTTCCTGCATCTTTTGTATTTAAATATACATTTGTCAAATCAAAGGCAGTATAAACTATTTTAGGTTGCAGCATGTACAGTTTCAGGACTACAACTTTGAGCTCTGAGAGGAATTCCAAATTGTGCGCCTCAGGAGTTTAATGGGAGAAAGGCTAACACCTTCACACACTGATGAAATTTGGATCATGCTCTTTGTTTTCAGTCACTCATGTTGTATTCCTTGTATTTGGCTTGTTAAAAATATACCCTCTTCCTTTAAGTGTGATGAAAATAGTAATTATAGTTAAGTGTTGTCATTTATCTATTTACTTGAGAAGGCTCAATTGAACTCAATGGGACTTACTTGGGTTACAGACGCTTCAGGTTACAGACTCCGCTAACCCAGAAATAGTACCTCAGGTTAAGAACTTTGCTTCAGGACGAGAACAGAATTTGCGCGGCAGAGGCAGCGGGAGGCCCCATTAGCTAAAGTGGTACCTCAGGTTAAGAACAGTTTCAGGTTAAGAACGGACCTCCAGAACGAATTAAGTTCTTAACCTGAGGTACCACTGTATACAGGATTATACTGTAAAAAATAAGAATCCACAGGTCACTTTAAACATAATCACTTTATTTGTGAGTGTTTACAGACACTGTACTCAAAATTGGTGGACAACTAAGCATGGAAACAATAAAAAAATTGCTGAATATTGACATGTACTTTTATACATATGTTGGGCTTTGAAAAGATGGACTCACAATAAAAGCAAAACTGCAATTACTAAACATTAGTGACCATTCCCAAAAGCCTGGGGGGAAAGCCATATTTTGCACTGGTGTGGGCACTAGCTGAATTTCAGGGAACAGGAATTTCCAAAGCCAGGGTGCCACCACAGAGAAGGCCCACAAGTCACTGCCAGATATGCAATTCCAAGTGGTAGGTAGGACACTAAGTAGGGCCTATCTTAACTCACCAGCAGGATTGTAGGGGGGCAGGAGGCTAGGCAATCCTTCAAATGCTTTTAAGTATTCAGTAATGTACAGCTTATAATTTGTAAAAGGAGCGCACCCCCTTTGAAGTGAGTTATGTATGCAAATTAAAAGGGAGTGTTGTGGTACCTCCATCAAATCATGCACCTAACAGGATGAAGCCCGAGTGAACTTAATGGAACTGACTTCCAAGCAAGCCTGTGTGGCATAGTGGTTAGAGCGGTTAAAGTGCCGGACTAGGGCCTGGGAGACTAGGTTTAAAATCCCCTGGGGGCTGGGTGACCTTGGGCCAGTCACAATCTCTCAGCCTAAACTACCTCAAACTGTTGTTGAGATTAAATCAGAAGGGAGAGAACCATGTAGGTTGAGCTCCTTGAGCAAAAAAGGGGGATATAAATGCAATAATATAAATATAAAACCTGTGTAGGATCCAGGTGCATATTTTGGCAGGTGTTTTCAATGACGGAGCAGGTTCACCAAAAACCTGTGCCAAAATGATTTTAAAGTCCCACAAGGCTCCTACTCTTTTCTTGTCCTGCTTGCCTGCAAGGCAAGAGGCTTCAACAAGACTGGCTCTCTGTGAGGAAATTAGTTGGGTGGTGTTTTTTTTTAACATTTCAGTTTGGCGGCTGCGAGGCAGAGCTGTTTGGGAGGTCGCCCGCTTTGCCTCCGAGCGGAATGCAAGTCGCCTCCCCGTTCCCGCTGCCGTCGAGAAACCCACGTGCCTCGTGGTAACCATTGTTTTCTGTGCTGAGGGGAGGCTGTAACTCGACCGACCTGAAGTTCTTGGCAGAAGCGAGAGAGGGAGGCGGCGGCGGCTGCAGCAGCAGCAGCACCAGAAACCTCCTGCCCAACCCCGGGCCGAGAGGAGCCCACGCTCCGGGTGCCTGGGGAGAGAGAGGGCGGGCCGTGGAAGAAGGGGCGTGCTCTGGAAGCGGCCATGGCTCCTCCTCGTGGGCCGGGCGGCCGAGGGAGCCGTGCAGCGTTTCCCGCCTCCACAGGGGGCAGAAATCAGTGGCTGGCTGCTGCTCGGCATACTTCCTTTTCCCCGCGTCCTGCCGCTGGAGGACCGGACTAGAAACTTGGAAAAGAGGGCTGCTGCTGCTGCTGCAAGCGCGGGAAGGGACCGAGGGGGGACAGCCGCCTCTCGCAGCCGCCAAAGGAGGAGGAGGAGGAGGAAGGAGAGGGCAGCAGCAGCTCTCCTTGTTTTCTGCCGGTGCCGGGAAAGATGTCCGGCGGGAGCAGCCGAAGGAGAAGCGGCTCCTCCTGGCACAGCAGCTTCTCCCGACTTTTCTCCAGGAGCCCGTCCAAGGAGCAGGAGGCAGCGGGCACAGCAGCAGCAGCAGCTGCTCCTCCTCAGCAGCCGGGCGCACGCAGGTAGGGAAAGGGCGCGAGCAAGGCCGGCAGCGGCGGCTCGTCTTCTCCTTCCTTCCTTCCTTCTGGGCTCGGCTGAATAAGTTGCTGCTCTTCGCCGGGCGGCTCGGTCGCCTCAGCCCCTTCTTCGAGGCTCCCCCCTTCGCGTTTCCCTCGTCGCCGGCCTTCCCCGCCGGTCCCAGCTCTTCTCTGTCGCGGCGCCCCATCGCTGGGCGACAGAAGCAGCTGTCTTGCTGCTGGGACTGGCGGGGGGAAGCGCGCGCGGCTGTGGGCGAAAGTGGCATTTCCTGGTGGGACAACACGGGCAGGACACTTCTTCGCCGCCTTTCTCCCCACCCCGCAAAAGAGTCTGTGCTGGGCGGGTTGAATGAGGCTGGATTCCCCCTGGGTCACTCGAGTCCGCTGCCTTGTTTCTTTTCGAGCTCTTTCTTTCCCCTCCTACTTTCCCAAAGAAATCAGAGTTGGACCCGTTTTCGATTTCAAGCACTTTCTCATTTTGGAACAAAGCATTTGCCATGAGGCATTCTAGTCAGAAGTGCTTAACGTGGCACTCCAGATGTCACTTGCAAAAAGGGAGTTCGTGGGGACTGACAGGGCAAGCGATGTCTTTCATATCAGTATATATATATATTTGTGAACTGCCTTTGGGTCCTGAGTTGTGATGGGCAGTATGTAAATATTCAAAAAATAATAATAAATCTATTACTCCAGCAGTTAATAATTACTGGCAAGCACATCTCTGAGGTTGAGCAATCTGAAGTAGTTGATATTCCATATGGATGCCCTTAAAGTTCATTTCCTATAAAAGCAACTTCCCCCCTCCTCTCCTGCCAAGCAATTCTGACTGAAGAAGTACAGTATAGCTGCCATCCTAGACATTAAAGCAGCAACTTGCATCCTGCTAAACATGCGTGGGACTGTGCTACAGCAACATAACACAACTTTTAGTAAAGTAACATAATTTTGAATCTCTGTTAGGAATAACTTTTCTCACATACAGGAAATGCAGAGGTTCTCTGTAGAAACTAATTACTGTGCAATTATTTGTAATCACATTCCGGAGTCTGAGTTAACCTAGTCCTATTACAAACCTCCTGACCAAGCCCACAAAATACTGTACCATGAAACTGCTTTACTGCATACAGTAACCCCTCATTTCACATGCATTTGACTTGTGTCAATACGCAGTCAAAGGTGGGCTGGTTGAAATTGTGCAAGCCAAGTCTCAAGGAAGGCAGAGGATTTTAAAGTCCTTTTGAACCAGGTTGACCAAGCAGACCAAGCAGTGCGAAAGGAGCTTTTAAGCTCTTTGCCTTTCTTGCTGGGAAAGGCCCACTTGGTGCATTGGTGCTGAGAGTGCTCTCTTTCCCTTCACTCACTAGCCACAGGGCAACTGAAGAGGTTTGACTA
This sequence comes from Podarcis muralis, assembly GCF_964188315.1. NCBI lineage: Eukaryota > Metazoa > Chordata > Lepidosauria > Squamata > Lacertidae > Podarcis > Podarcis muralis. Next base: position 41,306,837 of record NC_135658.1, read on the forward strand.
TATGTGATTTACAGGCATATGTGGGAACCTTGGAACTGAACCTGCACATAAGATGAACTATACGGTATATTAGACCTCTCCACGTTGCTTCATCTGGTGAATAAGCAGCTGTAATATCTTTAAATGGGGTTTTAAATGTTTATTCTGGATTTTAGCTAAACCATAATTAGAATCAAGTGTTTTTGTTGGTTAAAATGAAGGAATAATTCCTTCACAGAAATATATTTTTGTTTCTGGCTTTGGCCATTTATTGTACAGGAAGTTGTAAGCCATTTGGCATCTTGTCTTGGTTTTTGTTGAGCAACGAGTCCTCTTAAGGTATGACAAATAATAAGATGGAAGATTTCCTAGATTATTAAACAATGTAAACAAAAACATTGTTTGTTTAGGAAACATGCCACAGATTGGCTTGTAGTACTAGTGCTACTATAAATTGGAAAATTTTCTCGTGTGTGTAAAATTGAAGAAGAATGTGGAATAAACTTGTTCTGAATTGCACTGGACACATTTCTTCTTAAAATTGCATATGACTTAGTCCCTTATATCCATCAAGTTCATTATGAATAGGATGCACGTCTATCTCAACTGTGTGTAAATCTCCCTGCTTTACTGATTACTATCTCCAGAAGCAAATACCGGTAGTCTTGACACCTTGCTGGGCTCCTTCATGAGGAAGGGCATAGTATAGAGTGAATAAATGAATAAGAATAATAGTAATATCACTGCCGTGGTGGAGAGAGTTAAAGGTTTTCATTTATTTTCATTGACCAAATGCAGCCTACTATATATGAATGTTTAAAGTGACACAGTATGAGTACTGAACTCCTCCCTACCACAGCATGTACATTAGATGAAAGTTTTAAGACAATATGTACAGTGTTAATGAGCCCTTTACAGTCTTGTGAGACTGTCATTTGATTCAGATTGTGATAATAGATTTTCCACTGTATAGCAGGTTTGGATGTGGTAAAGAGATGTTATGTACATGAACTATGTGTTTATAGTTGTAGCATATGACTGATGTAGACTGATTATGTGGGCTTTATTTATAAATATTTCTAGGTGGCTTGCAACATAAAAACACAAAAGCCATTAAGGCAACAGAAGATAAACACTACCAAGTATTTATGAGACAGTGCTGTCTTAAATTGTATGTTAAAACCATATATGCATTTAATAACTGTCTTATTAGAATAAAGTTTATACTTTTGGATTCTAGTTAACTATTGTTGTCTAATAAACGTTTTCATTAATGGGTTATTCATTTAGGTTATAGTTACAGTTAAATGCTCACCATAATCTTTTGCTATCCTTGACTCTCCCTCCTCTCCCCTCTATTGTCTATTTTTTATCGTTAGCTTTTGGGGAATGGAACCTTCTTCTTTTTCAGTTTGCTACATGCACTTAAATGGATGTGCTGTACAAAAAATTAACAGTGACCCACATCTATTGGCTGATATCCAACATTAATCTTAAGAGTGCATCCATTTATTCCAGCAGGTCTACTATGACTATAACTGAGTTGGATCTCACCCTTAGAGTAGAATAATTTAGTTACTGTGCATCAGATAGAATGCCCCTCCCCCCCAAAAAAAACAGATACAGTGGTACCTCAGTTGTTGAATGTAATCCATCCCAGAAGACCGTTCAACTTCCGAAAAGTTTGAAAACCGAGGTGCAATGGGCAGTTGGCAAATTCCATTGAGAAATGCGCCTCAGAAGCCATTCGACTTCTTTTTTTTTATATATATAAATTTTTTATTGCGTTTCTTTCCATAGTTTTATAGGTTACAAACAAATAACATAATTGCAAGAAACAAATTTTCCCTTTTTTTTAACAACAAAAACAAACAAAAACAACTTGGACTTCCCCACCCCTTCCGATTCTGCGTTATTTAAATTAACAATGTCAGCATTTTGTTACCTTATTTCATGCCTTATTGTAACTTTCAAATGTTATGTACCCAGATTCGATATATTGTATCTCAGTTTCAATGCCTTTAAAATAAACATAACATGTTCGATTCAAATTGTCTCCTTTTCTCTTTTATCACTTATTTTACAATTTACTTAATCATGATTGCTAAAGCATAACTTTTCCTAATCATGCACTATCTTAAGATTCATACAGCTTATAGTATTTTTGCAAATAGTCTTTAAATTTTTTCCAGTCCTCCTCAATTGTTTCTTTATCCAGATCTCGGATTCTGCCGGTCAGTTCAGCTATCTCCATGTAGTCCATCAACTGCTTCTGCCATTCCTCCAGCGTGGGCAAATCTTGTGTCTTCCAGCTCTTAGCAATGAGTATTCTTGCTGCTGTGCTAGCATACATAAACAAAGTTCTGTCTTTCTTTGGCATTTTCTGGTCTACCATGCCCAGCAGGAAGGCCTCTGGTTTCTTGGGAAAGGTATACCTAAATACCTTTTTCAATTCATTATAAATCATTTCCCAGAAGGTCTTCACTTTTGGGCAGGTCCACCAGAGATGGAAGAAAGTCCCCTCTGCTTCCTTACACTTCCAACATTTATTGTCAGACAGGTGATGTATCTTAGCTAACTTGACTGGGGTCATGTACCACCGGTATATCATTTTCATAATGTTTTCCTTCAAGGCACTGCATGCCGTGAATTTCATTCCGGTGTTCCATAACCTCTCCCAGTCTTCAAACATAATATTATGTCCAACATCCTGTGCCCATTTTATCATAGCAGATTTAACTAACTCGTCCTGTGTGTTCCACATAAGCAGCAAGTTATACATTCTAGATAGAATCTTGGTCTTTGGTTCTAACAATTCTGTCTCTAGTTTCGATTTCTCCTCCTGGAAACCAACTTTTTTATCCATTTTAAAAACCTCTTGCATTTGAGCATAATGTAACCAATCTCGCACCTTGTTTTTTAGTTTATCCTGGCTCTGTAACTTCCAACTGTCTCCAATTTTTTCAATTAATTCCCAATATTTCGGCCAGTAGGCCTCCATATTGGGTCTTTTTCGAGCCTTGGCCTCCACCGGTGACAGAAGCCATTCGACTTCTGAGGCGCATTCAAAAACGGAAGCATTTACGGTACTTCCGGATTTTCAGTGTTCAAAAACCAAAACATTCGGCTTCCAAAGCGTTCAACAACCGAGGTACCACTGTATGGGCAAATCCCCCCCCCATGCTGCTAAACTACAATTCCCATCATTCTTGGTCCCTGGCCTTGCTTGCTGGGGCTGATGGGAGTTGTAGTTCAGTCACATCTGGAGGGCTAAAAGTTTCCCACCCCCAATTTTAAAACACATTTCTTTAGCTCATGGTTGCAAGTAAAAGAACATAAATGTTGGTTTGTGTTTGGCTGAAGTTTAACTTTATGGTTTAGAAAACTGACAACAGTGAATAGTGAAATGAAGTAGCAGTCCCATGGAGCTAGCACACTAAAGATCTTAATGGTTGCTGCTGATTTGCTGTGGAAAGATCTTGCAGCATATCAGCTGATGATCTTCACCTGAGAGTGTTCCTGTTTGCTGGCTTCCTTGGAGACAGCTGGCTGAAGGACCTAGCAGTTGTGAGGCTGCTCAGCCTTCAGAGATTTCTCTGTCCAGCAGTTTTGTGACAAAGCCTCTATGCCTACTCTTTGCTGGAGAAGGCAAGCAGAATACTGTAGCAGAGAGGGCTTATTACTCAGGAGAAGAGGGAGGAGTTCTTCTGACAACCTCCACCAAATATATACAACCCTTTTCTAGCTTTCCCAAGGCAAGCATGTGTGTATTAGCCAACATTTTGGATGATACTCCTGGTAGCCTAATACTAGTACTATTAGACAATTCAGGGTCTTGGTTTGGAGCAAATATGAGTTTGATTTAATATTCTGGGCAAGGTTAGGATGGTTCCTCTGGTAGAGATCTTCCAATGCCTAACCCCCTCCTAAGATTGCTCTCATTTGTCCATTCAGTGCTGATGAACCAGGTTTGCAAAAGGTCACTTTCTGTAAATCACTCTGCACTTTTTAGGACAGACCATTTTGAATAAATATGATGCTTGATTTATACCCTTGAATTCTGGAGTTTAGTCTTGTACATATACAGGGTAAAGAAGTACAACTGCAGAACTTTCTGTGACCACTGGGAACTGAGTTCTAGCATCTTGTAGTCCTGAAATAATTTAAATAACTCTTATTTATTTTGCAATGCCTGCTAGGATTTTCTTTTGCTATTACTGTATTTTATAGCCGAAATGAAATTGCTTTTTGACATTTAAAATTGCTACTGCTTAGATTTCACCATAGACATCATTTTCAACATCATAAATATAACAGGCACTTTAAACATTTACATAATCCTGTTTTAAACTGATGGATCTATGAGCATATGCAAACATGGGCCAGTATCATGCGGTCAATATTTTGTATGAAGTATTAAGGTCAATATTTTGTTTTCAAATACAGGATATTGCTGCTCCTTTCTTTGTAATTGTTTAAATTTAATCAAAATTCAATATTCTCAAATGTGTTGCTGCGAAGTAGCAGAAACATTACTTTTAATTTGAAAATCATGTTGGAATCTTCCTTTGACCTATTTGTCTAATGTATAGTCTGTATTAATATTAGTTGCTATGCTTGACAGATGACAGTAGGAAAATCTCAGTGTAATCTGCCATAATCCTGATGCTCAATATTGACCTTGAGCTCTGTACAAAAATAAAACATTATGATGTTCATATGTACTGCAGATTAAAAAATTTGCTTTGTGTAATATTGGTCAACAATATGTATTTTTAATGTAACAGTTAAAATTTGGTGACAGTAAGTTTTTAGTCCAAATTGGTCAAGAAGAATGTGCATTTTATTTTTGCACTCCAAATTGGAGCCCTAAATCAGAAATAGACCCATACTGTTTAGTTCCCAGGTTGTGAGCATTATGTGAAGCAGAAACAGTTTCCTAGTTGCAGGCCCCTGTGAAGGGGTGGTTCTTCCTCACCCTGTAGCCACCTTCCAGGCTGTTCTGGAAGGCCCTCCTGAAATTTTAAGATCTTTGAGCGGCTGCAGAGGAATCTGATAAAACAGCATCCCCCAACTTCCATTTGCAGATTAAAGGCCCAGAAGCGAATAGGCCTGAAAAACAGCATCAAGCAGCTGATTGCTATAGTGAAACTCAGCGGCTTAGTTGCACAAATAGCTGGTTGCCTTAGCTGTTATCCTCAATATTAATAATTCTTTATCCTTTCAATATTTCTAGAACTGTTTTTTGGATTATTTGAACTTTTAAAATATTCCTAAAGTCAGAGAACTTCAATATGCTCTCAGGAGGAACCTAAGGGAGAGCATGTGTGAATGTAGCTGAATTAGAGGCACTTTCTGTAGTAGCTCGTATGGTAAATGCATCCATAATTCCATGTATCCCTGAACTTCTCCCCGTATCCTTACTATCCTCTGTCAGCCCCACCACCATTGTGCTACTTAAATTAATGAGGGATACTGACACTAGTATTCTACTCAGTCCTAGCAGGGTTTAAAATCTATTGCTGTCAAGCATCATTCTTGGAATGACAACACCCTGCATAGTCTTTGAAAGTCCAACCCAGAACCCCTGTCTTCCAGTTTTACCCCTCCCATACTTACCCAACATACTTACCCAACTGCATTGTCAAAGCCAAGACATCTCTGTTCTCCTGCCAGCGCTCAGTTTCCTTCTAAGTTCCAAGCATTGCTGCATAATACGGCAAACAAATGTTTGTATACATAATGTGGGTGGGGTGGTTCAATAAAGGAAGAGAAGGGATGGGCTTTTTCTTTACACATTCAGAGGATTGTTGTGCAGAACAAAGGTAAGGAAATGCACTTGGACAGTCTTTGAAGATTTGTGTTCTCTTGTATATGGTTTGCACAGGCGATTTGATTTGATTTTCAGGTTATGTGATTGAACTGGGCTGCTTCAGCAGCTTGGAAATAAAGTCTATTATAACATCTTGTATGTTCTAATTTAATTTCACCTTCTTCTAAATCTAAGGCTCTGCATTAAGACTTTAAGCCTTTTCAAAGTTGGTTCATATTTCTTACAAATTCAGAATACAGTATTTCAGAATACCTACTTTGGCTCCTGCCATTTTAATAAAAATTATAAGCAAGGTATATAAACAGGAGTTTGCCTGTAAATTTTTCTGCATCAGTCTTTGTGACCCTGAGTTCCAAAAAAGTTGGCTTTGAGGGGGGGCAGTGGGTGTTCCATTCCATTTTGTAAGAAGGTGAATTTTCATTTTCGCAATAGTATTAAGAATACACTATCTTTTCGTTCTGTTATTGGGTGAATGCTTAAGGGAGTGCAGTTGTGTGGCCACTTGCAAAGGAGAATTGGAAGGTGGGAAGTGGGAAGTGGTGCTCAGCCTTTCCTCTGCCTCCCTATTCTTCCCTGCAGTCCTCCCCTCTCCCCCAAGTCTTCAAGTCCCAATATGAATTTATTTCCAATCTCAGAATTGGCTGGAGGAAACTGAAGAAAAACTACTGGAGGAAGAGAGAACAGGGGAGAACTGGCAGAATTGTAGGACAGTTTAAGCGCTCGTTTCCCACCTGCCAATTCTTATCTGCAAATGCCATCTCACCTGTGCATTAGTATTAAATGTAGTAACATGCTTTTCCTCAAAAAAACTTACCTGAGCTAGATAGATTAGTTGGCATAAATAGGAGTTTTACTTGCAGTGCAAATAGGTGTGGGAGGCCAGATCAGATCTAGAGGGCAAATGGTTAAAAAAAAACCCTCTACCATTAATCTGGCTCAACCCCCCCCCCCCCCCCCCGCAGTAAAAGTAAAAGCCTGTTTACTTTTTAGAAAGTATTCATGCAGTTGCTAATTGCAAGAATGGTGTCTTGGCAATAATTTTCCTGTTCTTCTAAATACTGTATATTATTGGCATCAGCAGTTGTAGGCTTATTGTTTACAGCTCTGGAAGGCAGCATCACTTAATGGGGAAAAGTACAGTTTGGGAATAACCAACCTAATCACCTTTTTTCCTACACAGAGAATTTTTGGATTTAAAACATTTGGTTTACTTTTTGTATAAGTCATCAACTAACAAGAGGCCTTGTACAAATAATGGCAAAAATCCAGCATACAGTATTGTATGTACTTAAATCATAATTTATTTCATTGGGTTTTAAGTACACTTGACAGCTCTTGATTAACAGCCAGTGTAGATAACCTGAGCGCCCAGTTCTCAAAAACGTTCTTGAAAAGGAGAAACTGTGTTGGCACAAGTATTAGTTAATGAGCTATAAACCAGAGAAAAAAGCAGAAATTGTCATGTAGCCCAGGGTGAAATAGAGATACAATGCTGATTTTCCATTAATCTATCATGGGTATTAACTCCTTCCCCCTACGTGATGCTTTATATAAATCTTCGTATTTCCTTCTCATCTAAATATTCATTTAAGGTATTTCTGAAAAATAATGTTTTTTAGATTCTAAAACCACCCCATCTTTTTAAGTATTACTTCTTAGAAATAAATAAAAAGCAGCGAACTTCAGTTTTGCTACACAAGATAATACATTCACAGAAGAAAACCTTTTTTACTTACCATAACACTGCAGTCCTATGCATGGAGGTAAGTCCCAGTAAATAAAGTGGACTTGCTTTAACTTGTGTCAGATTAGGCTGCAGTTGTATCTTTTTGATAATATCAGTAGCAGAATTATGTGAAAAGTTTTTATTAACTGAATTGCACTACACACACCACTTTTACTGTCGGCTTCTAATTCTTATGTTGGTGCATCCCTGTAACTGGTTCAAGCTCAGTCCTGTCCTAATTGTTTATACTTGGGAAAAGCTAGCAGAAATAATGTCATTACACTGAGGGAAGAAAACCTATTCCATGTCTTTATAAGCAGACTAACTAGTCTTTGTATATTAACTCTACATTTTATACATCTCAAAATAATTGTCTTATGGCATGCAAACTTTCCCCATTAATCTCCACTTTTCTCTGTGAAGTTAATTTGTGAAATCCATGTGTAATTTTTCATGTGACGATTATATATGTGGCTTTCACATATGTACAGCAGGTCTAGGTAAAGGTAAAGGGACCCCTGACCATTAGGTCTAGTCGTGGCTGACTCTGGGATTGCGGCGCTCATCTCGCTTTATTGGCCGAGGGAGCCGGCGTACAGCTTCCGGGTCATGTGGCCAGCATGACTAAGCCGCTTCTGGTGAACCAGAGCAGCGCACGGAAACGCCGTTTACCTTCCCGCCAGAGTGGTACCTATTTATCTACTTGCACTTTGACGTGCTTTCGAACTGCTAGGTTGGCAGAAGCAGGGACCGAGCAACAGGAGCTCACCCCGTCATGGGGATTCGAACCCCCGACCTTCTGATTGGCAAGTCCTAGGCTCTGTGGTTTAACCCACAGCGCCACCCGCGTCCCATACAGCAGGTCTACATGCACTGAAAAGCAATGACCAATAACAGCTTTCCATGGGCACATTCATGTAAGAAAAACCTGCATATAAAACATCTTCTCCGAGTGTGTAACTTCAACCTGTTTGAGTCCTATGGTGCTTAGGTGCACATATTCGAAATAAGGCAGCACTTACTCACAAAGAGCTAAATGGGTAATTAATTTAACACACGAACAATGCAAAAATCCCTCTTTGAGTCAAAGAGAATTCTTGCTTGAAAGCTTTGTGCGGACAGGCAGAGTCCCCCCAACCCCAGGCGACCTCCTAGCGGAATAATGACTTGACAATGTGCTATGGGATTAAAATTGGCCACAACTTTATTAAGTTTCAGATTTAGGGAGACCTTGGCTCAGGTATTGGGCGTTTATCCTTCCCAGTCCCCAGCCGGGGATCTGGGAGACATCAGGGATATGCAGAATGTGTGGTGATTGGGCTGGCTCTGGAGCCAACTGACACTTTGCAGGTAAGATTCACCTTGTGTTGTGTGGGCAGGGCGGTCCCTCCCCCTACCTGGTTGATCCTCTGGCAACGCCTCGCCAGGCGGGATTGGGCGATTGGCTGAGGTAGGCAGAGACCTCCAGGTATCCAGCCTGGGGAGGGCGAAGCCAGCCCGTACTACCAGGAGCCGCACTGGGCTCCAGGGGGCTGCACATGACCACGCAAAAGGTGCCCCCATTTAATGTGGGGAGCGGTCGTTGTAGTCAGCTGGTTCAAACTTTTTTTTTAACCCAGGAAGATACTGAAGACATTCAGGATTGCGTCTGTGCAAACACCTTTACTCACTAAGTGACAGGACAACCACAGCAAACGGCAAACTTTTAATTTGCTTAACCCTGCAATCACGATAGGCATATAACAAACAATACCAGAAATACAAGAACTGATTCCTCATCCCAATGGCAATTAACCATGCATGTACATAATATAAAATTACCTTCTATAAGATGATAAAAGCACAGAAATATTATTCAGCTTCCTGGCAGAACAAGTTTCAGATTCCTCATAATACCTCTCCACTGAGTGACTCTACCCTTCTGTCTGAACCAACCCATTCATGGTGCTTACATTTTGACTAGACAAAATAAATATGAGGTTGAAGACCGGAACTGACAAAACAGTTCTGAGGCTATATTAAGGAACGGTTAAGAAATCAGAAGGCTGCTATTTCAAGGAAGCCTTTACTAAAGAATAGGGAAGGTGTAGAAATTCAATTCAGTTTGCATTTCAAGGCAAAGCTACCCAGTTCACACTTTCCAAAACAGTATGTGAACCTCAACACACTCCTAAATTGAAAGTCATGTTTTTCTGAATTATGCGATGCTGATGCTGTTCTCCAGCCAAATAATGCATATGTATACTTGAGTAAACGGTACTTAAAATTCACAATTAGTGAAAAGAATGTACAAAAATGGTTGATAATAGGGATGATTGGTTTAGAAAATGCTCTATATTAGGGGAAATTACATACAATAATGTGTATACTGGGAGAAATTCACACTAAAATGCTGGTTACTTTTCATGAGGGCTGGGGGGGGGGGGCGGATTGCAGACTGATGTGGATAACTGAACTTAAGACTGGCAAAATGAGAAATGGAGAGAAACCAAACCTGTCAGCTTCACCCATCCCCCCATCCCTTCTGAAGAAACAGATTTAAGGAAGAATTTGAAAAGTGCAAATAGGGAAGCTATCCAGACAGAGTGAAACAAGAAAATAAAGTTAGGGATGGTGCGCCCCGATTTGCCACTTGGGGCAAAACGAGAATTTTTGTTCTGGCACTGCGGTCACGCACCCCACCAGCACCATTGCCCACCATCTCTGCCACTGGCATGATGGGGGGGTGCCCGCAGGAGTACCCCCTCAAGGGCTTCTGCCACTTGCAGCAGCTGCTCCACCCCGCCTCATGGGTGGGCCAGTCTGCAATAAAGCAAAAGGAGTTCATCTCTACTTCTACTGTTGGAACAGTTTCACATGAGCAAAAACTTTTTAAAATAGCTTAACTTCTCTCTCTCTCTTTTTCAGCTTTGAAACTGATCAAAATGAGTGTACCAGTGTGGCATTTCAGAGAAAGCAGAGCACCCCTCTCCCAGAGCTGCTAAAGGTCAGATTTTTATTTGCTAATTTTAAAGGAGCCTTGATTGATTGATTGATTGATTGATTGATTGATTGATTGATTTGGTCTCTAAAGCCACAGCAGGTGCTGTGATTCTCCAATGCTTTGATTTTTCTGCTCTTCCATTGTCTCTCGAGACAGATCGGTGCAAACAACAATTAAAGAAGTATGGAGAAGGCAGAGGAAACTGAACATATGTATTTGTAAACATAAGTTTTGATAATGACTTAACAGAGTTGAGAAACACGCTAGTGCAGAGATTGCCAAACTTCTTGGACCAATGGGCATATTTTGAATTTTGAGAAAGTGCTGTGATTGGCACTCAACAAATTGCTGCCACAGGGGCATGCCATCATACAAATTTATTGCTGCTTCACTCTGCTCTCTTATAGCCTCACGTTTGCCATGGGAAGTCACCTATGTCTTTCTAGTCCTGACTGTGAAGATCACACAATACTATCTTCATATCCACCCATCCACCCCAATACTGTGGCTGTCTAATAATAACAGGGCACATTCCCAAGTACCAGGAAAAAATATAGAAGGTGACCACAGCACACTGATGCACACTGTCACACAGACACGCACTCATAGAACACATACTGGCCACAGGCACTCCTCCTCCTCCCTCTCTCTCTCTCTCTCTCTCTCTCTCTCTCTCTCACACACACACACACACACACACACACTCTCTCTCTCATAAGCTTCACATATACACAGCCACACATTTATCTCTTCCCCTCTCACACCACATGTTCTTGAAGCCATGGTTTGATCTTGGCTTGTTGATTGTGGTTTGTTGGGGGGAAACACATTGGGATCGGTGTTAAGACATAACAAGCCAAAAAAATTATAATTGTTGCTCCTGCCAGCGAGAAACAATGCAGGAATGATTGGCTGGCATGCTTTAGCACATTGAGCGATCCCAATAAGCCATTAAGCGTGACTTATTGTTATGTGCAAATGGGGTCAGAGAGTGCCGTTTAAAAATAAGCCTGTTTATACCAGAAACTGTTGCAACACTGTGGAACAGCAAAAAGCTAACATTAAAAAACCTAGTATTTAGGAAAGAGGCCAGGTGGAAGCTGACTGACTGAGTAGAGGGACATTAGTAGAAAATCCAGAAACGGATTAAAATGCCTCTGTACGTCCAAGGCCACGACTTACTTAGTTGCAGATATTAGGGACAGTGGGATTAATAAATGGTAATTGCTTGACCCTTCAACTCACTCTGATAATTAAATGTTAATTAAATGTTAATATTGTCACAAGTTTTGCCAGTATTCAAACTTGCATTGTTTTTCAGGCATAAATGTTCATTAATCAAATGGATGAAGTTTAAATTGCTTACCCTTAAATGACAGGATTTAACTAAATTGTGTTCAAAGCACATAAGGAATTAGGAATGGATGTGCCAGCAGCCGTGCTGGTGCAGCTTTTCAATATTAGAATCAGAGGAACAATCAATTTTGAGTAGAGGAGTTGTGGGTTTGCTGATGTGCACAGCTGTGGTGCTACAAAATAGCATGCTAACCCAAACAGCATCCTACATGGAGCAGGTCCATCCTGCTGTTCTGCTTTATCAGTTTAAATAACTCTATATGACACATTATTTGTTCCTACAGTTGTTTGTGCTCTTTATGTTCCCAAGTATTGTTTGTGCTGATCTATATGGTTCATTGGAGGCTTAAGGGCCTTTAAGAATACAGTGGTACCTCAGGTTACATACACTTCAGGTTACAGACACTTCAGGTTACAGACTCCGCTAACCCAGAAATAGTGGTTCAGGTTAAGAACTTTGCTTCAGGATAAGAACATAAATCGTGCTCTGGCGGCGCGGCAGCAGCAGGAGGCCCCATTAGCTAAAGTGGTGCTTCAGGTTAAGAACAGTTTCAGGTTAAGTACAGACTTCCAGAACGAATTAAGTACTTAACTGGAGGTACCACTGTATATGTCATCCACAGTTCACAGTATGCCATGTATGCATCCATTTCTCATGTTGCTGTTTTATGTGATGCCATTATAAGGCAGGTGACAGCAGTGCTTGTTCCTGGGTGAACACCACTGGTACAGATAACTGGTTCCCCTAAAGTTCCAACTTTCCCTTGTGATGCTTTTGCAAAAAAAAAACCACATAACTGGCTGATGCTTTGTGCAGAGTTGATGGTGCTTGATTCTGAAAACTTCTTTTGGTAAGAGGCTATAAATATTTAGAAAATAATAGCAACTCTAAGAAGTTTTGTAGCAGCTTGGGCGTGATACAAGATAATCACCAGGGGAAGGAAAACCTTTATTCTCTCTTAATGTAAGTGGGGGCAGAACAAATATATTAGCCAACTAGGAAAATAGTGCATAATAGCAGATATTTTAAAAGCCTGAGGCAGATATTACTGAGGACCATATTTATGAATCTTCGTTTTGCCATGTTACGCAGGAGTTACTGAAAACATAACAAAGCAATTACGATGCCCATATTTTTTGTTTAAAAAAACTAGAGTCTTTGAAAATATTTTCAAACTGGTTACTTTCACAGAGATTAAAGGTAATTGTTTACCTCTGATTTGAGGTTGAATATTCCCTCTTATATAACACTTTAGCTCAGGTATAAACATTTTATTTGCTGAAACCAAAGTCTTGTCTTGGTTATCTTACAACTTGACACTCCCCACTTAGCTATTTTTAAATAGCATCTAGTATGCTTGTTTCAGCTCTTATTTCTTCAAATAGAAACAGGTCAAACAGAATACAGCCATCGTTTCTTTGTGAATGAAAGCTGCTGAACAACATAAACCCATACACTTGTCCAAATATACTGCAACTTACATGTTCATTCCAGAATGTACTGACCTCCTAAGGTGTTTCTTTTGCTAGAGTTCTGAAATGTGTGGTTTGGATGATTTTAAACGTAAGCATGATACATGTCCACTACAGAGTAAACTGGATAGAGGATTATAATAAATAAGGTGTCGAAAGAAAATAGCTGCAAGTGCTGTTCTGTAACCAGTGTTGCACAAGAGCTTCTACAAGAGGGTATGCGGTGTAATAATATCCGTTGATACTAAAAAGCTGTCTGATTTCCCACCACCACAAAAGCAGCCCTCGAGGCATCTTTTCCCTTAAGCCTGCTGTAAGGAAGTTAAGTTTCCACCATTGATGGAAGCAGAAAGGAGTCTTGTCAGTATGAGTCATGTTACAGTGCATTAGCCAAATTGCTAGCATTAAAACAGTGTGTACTATACATGAATGCACTTCAGTGCACTTATAATACAGTCTGTGAGTTTAAATGGGCAGAGATTTGGACTTAGATATGAGAGTCCAAGGTTCAAATTCTTGTTCAGTCATAAAGCTCCCTGAGTCACCATCTCTCAGACTAATCTTCTTTGTTGCCAACCTCTCATAGGGTTGCTGCAAAGATAAACAATATAATTTAGTTTCTCTCTCATTGTTATTAATAAAATACCTCTTTCCTTACAGATTTCAGTCTGTGACAGTAAGAACCTCTCAACTGAAGAGCTGAGCAGATCCACCACTCAGGAGGAATTAAAGAAAGCTAATAGCCTTCCTAGTTTAGTTCATGAAGGCAAAAACGCCAGTAATGACAGACAGCCCAAAGAAGGATTTTTCCAATATCTTGGGAGTTTGTTTGGTATTGCTCCAAAATCATCCTACAAAGAAACTGAGCATTCCAACCTTGGAGATGGATGCCACAGAACTGGCAAAGACTTTGCAAGTCCAGCTAGTCACCAGGAAGGTGGACATGCAGACCACCCAAAACCAGAAATATTTGTCATTTCAACACCTGGAGGTGACCAGACAGCAGCAAACAAAGAGGAACAGACTAACTTTGTTAAAAACACCAGTTCTGGCTCACAGGATTTACCGAAAGCACAGGAACAATCTGCTGAAGCATCCAAGTAAGTTTTTTCATTTGTCTCCGCACAACCTCAAGAGAAAGGTATGCTCAGTATTACAAAATGTTTTAAGATATCCTTGGGACATCCTTTTTCCATTTCTGAAAGATGCTTACAAGTGGCCACAATATTAGAATGCTATGGTAATAATGAGTTTTAATGGGTTAGTAACCATAACTGGAATTTAAGGCACACCCTAGCTTCTCTTTTAAATTTTCCAATGAAAGTCACAAAATGATGTGATCCTGATTTGCATGATTAAATCCTGGCTTCATAAGCCACAAGGAAGAATTAAGAAATCAACATCAAACCAAAGTTGACTTCTAAATCTTGCCTTGTTTGGAAACCATTGACCATAGTTACAGAGATATTGTGGTGGCAATCCATTTATCAAACTCCCCTAGGACTATCAAACACTGCTATTATTCATCTTTTGGCCAGACATTTGGAGAGGATTGGCCAGACATGGCCAGTAGTAAATGAGTTGGTTGTAAGTTTACTATTACTATTACATTGTATTCTGATATTGTATGCTTTTAAAATAAAAACACAAATAATGGGTAGTTATAGTCTCCTGTGGATGTTCACCCGATGAGAGGAAGGAAGCAGCAGCAGCAAAGGGATTGTGTGTTAGTGCACAAAGGTAATGCATATCAAGCCAATATTTGATTGTGTGAATATGTCCAAGGAGTTGCTGGACTCCTAAGCATTCTTACCAGGGAGATAGCCTTACTGAATTCAACTGGACTTGCAGTACAATAATTAACTTGCTTACTTAAAGCTAGGTTTTTCTTTTAGATCATGTAGATTATTCTACATAGGAAATATTGTTTACAAAGTTTGCCTTTGTTCTATTTTTTAAAGCAATAATAATGTAGCAACATCCGTGACAAAGAAAAACCTAACCAAAGATCATATAAACATATAAGCATATAATGTGAAATATAAATATCTCCTAAAAACTAAAGTTTAGCTCAAGAAATTCTCGGGCAGATCAAAAGCCTGGGGAAGGAAGGTAAAGCAAGCCAATTGTATGCAAGTGCCATATTCAGAGCCCTGCAAAGGAATAGCGGGTGGAGAAACATTTAACCTTTCTTCCTCCTTGGAGTTTCAGGTTTTTTTTTAATGAACCAGCTCTAGAACTGGTGTGTCGTCGTCCCGTCCCCCCCCCCCCCGCCATTTCAGGGAAGTGTTGGAACAGGAAGGGCTATGGAGGTCCCCGTCTCCAGGGGCTATGGAGGTCCCCGTCTCTCCACTCCTGGATATTCTGTGTTCCCTCGAACCACAGGACTGCGCAATTTAATTGTAGAAGATTTATGTTGTACTTACGTGTCAAATTGCATCCTTTCAAAACTGTTTTTTCATTAGGTTTTGCAACTGCTCTTGAAATAATCAAGAAACCAATTCCTAAAGAGTATGAGAGGAACAGTTACTTAAATGGGTGGGATGGAAAAAAATATCTGTGAGGCCAAGGTCAAGGGGATGAAAGAATCACCATTGTCTCCACCTTGTTTTATTTTGTTACTTATTGTAAAGTTCCAAGACTTTCAGTGTTTCCTTCTGCTTTTGACTTGGTGACTAGTATTTTCCATACTTTGCTGCTTTCTAGACTTGGAGATTTTCCTGCAATGATTAAAAGAGGGGTTATTTCAGGGGAGAGGAATGAAAAGCCCAGAATGTTATAGGCAACCTATTTAACTGTTTCGTTTTATTGGAGAATATCAAAACATTACATCAAAATTCCTGGGCATATTGGAGATTGGAACCATCTCACTAGTATTTAGCCAATTTAAATGGTGCATAATGTGCATAGATGGTGAATAATTTAAATCAGGGATGCAAGGGGCATTTGGCAAATGATGTAAATAGTAGTCCTGAAATGTAGAAGTTATTGAAAACCACTTTTGTTGTAGATAGAAAGCAACATTGAGATTGTGAGTTCTCAATTCTCTAATGGCTTGCCTTAAATGAAAGTGTTTTGCTTCTATAATCAAAACTTTGCCGAGAGAGTTTTGGCTAACTTTAGTGAAATTGGATCAGTGTTTTTTTTTTTTCTGTTTAGTCCATCTCTTGAAAACATGATATTTATATCCTGCCGCACCCTGTGCAGCTAACTATAGTTAAAACATTAGGGAAGTACAGTTCTGATCATTTGAATAAACTTCTTAGAACACAAGTACTGATTGCATATAACTGCCAAGTACGAAAACTAGTTTGGCAAGCTCACATGCCACATTAGTGTGTGATTTATGACTGGTTTTCATGCCATGTCGATGACTGCGTAGCCCAAGTTAGTCTTAATTTATTCCGAAAGTTCATGTAGCATTCCTGTCAGTGCTGTGACAGAAGGAAATGCTGTGCAAATGCAAATCAAACCCTTTCGCTGCATTATAGCGAATGGAGAAAGTAGAGTGTGGTTAAGTAAAAAAAAAAACACAGATGGAAATTCTAATAGCCTGAGCATTTCTAGTGTGTGAGAGCAAGGGAGAGAAAGATGGAGCGTTAAGAGGAGTGACACAAGATGGGTTGCAGATGGAGGAGAAGAGAAAGAGAGCTGTCAGTATATGTGCGTGTGCTTTTTTATGGCACAGAACCAAAGTTAAGAGATGCGATTATAGTAGAGCTGTAGGTTATAATTCTTGAGACATAGGAAGATGTTTTATACTGAGTCGGGCCATCATTTCATCTAGCTCAGTACTCACTGCACCAACTGGCAGATCACCACGATTTTTCTCAGTCACCAGAGCATGTGCTCTACCACTGAGCACATACCCCACCATTTCATTACCATGGTGCGGCGGGGGTGGGGGAGAGGCTATAGCTTTTCTTTTATGCAGTTGTCACTCAGATGAAAGGCAAACGTGGCGATGCTTTTGTTTTAGTTAATATTGGGGTATGAGGAGGTTCTTGTTTTGTTTGTTTACGCAGCATTGGTGGTTCAGTGGTAGAATTCTCGCCTGCCACATGGGTGGTCCAGGTTCTTTTTCCAGCCAGTGCAACTTGCGCTTATCTGGAATAGCTCAGGTCTTAATCTCAAGTTTATGGGTTCAAGCCCCATGTTGGGCAAAAGACTCTTGCATTGTAGGAGTTGGACTAGATGATCTTTATGGTCCCTTGGAACTCTACAATCCTGTGATCCTATAAGTTTGTATCCTGTTTTTCAGTCCTCTAAGAATCCTTAATGCAACATGTTTCTGTCCCTGGAAAGGATCATTTAGAAAATGTCAGAAAACTTTTGGTCCTGGAGCTGATGAAAGTGAAGCTATTACGAACATAGGTGTTTGTAACAGAAGATTTCAAATATTTATTTCTACTAGCTTTTCAAATTTATTGGCATATTGCATATAGTAGCAATTAAATAATAATAATAATAATAATAATAATAATAATAATAATAATACCCTGCCCATCTGACTGGGTTTCCCCAGCCTCTCTGGGCAGCTCACAGCATATATCGCCAGGGATGGATGGCACAGCAGAAATAAAAGATAGAAGGATAATCCTACACAAATATTATTGTAGTTTTGGTTTTGTTAGTCTAGATCAGTGGTTCCCAATTAAGGGTCCAGGGACCCCTGGGGGTCTGTGGAACACACCCAGGGGGTCCACAGCCCCATCCCTTGCTTCCCCTCAAACTAAATTTTTGTCACTTTTGCATGGTAATAACACAAATTTTAGGGTCTGTGTTTTTTGTAGTATACCTAAAATCGTTTGCTTATTAGGGGCTACTCCACATCTTGCTCAAAAAAATGCTTTGCAGAGGTAACTACCATAGAGTTATCAAAATTTTCAAAAGTAGGGGGTCCGTGGCTTGGCTTTTGAAAAATAGGGGGTCCTCAGTAATTAGCTAATTGGGAAGCACTGGTCTAGATATTCTGTAGTCAGTGGCACATCTCTTTAACACCTATGCCCTTGAAGTGCCCCCTGCCCCCACAACAGAACTAGAAAATCCAGCTACTGTGTGAACCTTTGCATGCTGAGGTTAATTTTGTAACCCCTGTTGGAAAAGACTCTGTTTTCCAGGCTGTGAGCCAAGGAAGGTGGAATTCATGAGTTCAGCTTGCAGTACATTGCAGGCGACAGATGACAACATATCCCTTGAGCAAAGCCAGCCAGTTGATTCATTGAAGCAGTCACCCCTGACAAATGTTTGACACTTTTTATTAGCTGTTGTTAGTCCAATGACTTATTGTTTGAAAAACTGGACAGTAGCGAAAGTGTTTTGCAGAACACTTCTTAGAACATAATTCTTGGAAGATGAGTATTTATGATGGGTTACTTGCGAAGCAAGTTTAGTACCATTTAATTATCTGAATGTTTAAAGAAGTAAAAACGTTTCTAGTCAAATGCTATTGTTCCCATTTGTTATAAATGGGAAATGTAAATATTTAAACATTGCTCTAAACACGACATGTATCTTGTAATAACTCCTTTCTTAGAGGAACTTCAGGTGTTGCAATATGTTGCAAGGATCCGGAAATATAAATGGCTTGTGTACTGCTTTGCAATGTACCGTATTGGCCCGAATATATGCTGCACTCGAATATAAGCCACACCTTTAAAATTCAAGGGGGGGAAAGAAAAAAAAGTCAATACCTCAATATAAGGTGCTCCCTTAAAATTCCGCAGGCACTCACACCCATTCTGTTTTACCATATGTCTGTTTCAGCAGCGATATCGTAAGAGCCATTTTTTGTAAGGTTGCGACTTTAAGTCACACTTTAACTTTTCATGGTCTGAATTTGGGGAAAAAGTGAGGCTTATATTCAGGTCAATACAGTATGTATGTAATGATATGAAGTGGAATGTGTAATATCTGTTCCTCTGAAACGCTGTGTTGTGGTATGGGTATGCTACCAGCAAAAACAACAGTTCTGTGAACATTTCTACCAGAAATATACAGGGGCTCCATTTGAAACATTAGAAAAAGGTGAGAAAACAGCAAGTGTGATCGGCTTGCACTTCCTGTAATAACTTAAGTATAAAGAATAGGAAGTGTGAGCCAATCACACTTCCTGTTCCCTGTGCGTATAATAACAATCAAAGCTGCTCTCTTATAGTACTGATTGATAAGCCAAATGTGAAATTAAAATGTCTTGCACATCCTAATGAAAGGCATGAATCGCTAGAGATAAGTGGACTGGTATAAGATTAAAAGTTCAGTTTTTGTATTTTATGCTTGCTTTCCACAATTAAGTTTAGAGGTTAACTTTAACCAAGAGTCATAGTCATCAAAATGCCAGCATTATGAAGCATCAGCCACTAAACGATCTTGTATAATGTTATTCTTATTCCCTCTGAACCATTTGCTACAAAGGAAATCTTGATAAGGTTTTTTCTCTAAATGTTATCTATCAGTAGCCATTCCATCTGCTTGCTGCAGGGGAAGAGATAGGAGAGCAGGGTCTTTTCCATGGCCTGGCTGAAATACTAATCCAGAAATTTCTATTTCTGTGGGCTGCTAATTGAGTTTTTTTTTATAAAAACTCATTATGTGATCTTAAACACCATCACTTGGAAGAAAGTCCTATTGGTTTCAGTAAAACTTGCTTTCAGATATTTTATATTTTGTGTAGACTGCTTAAAATATTTTGATAATTAAGCAGTATATAATTCCTGTTAAATAAAATTAAAATATGAAAAATCCATAAATAGGTTAAGAAAGGCCTCTGAACTACTTTCTTACTTAAAGCCCAAGCCTTTAAGAAAAACAAAGAGCAACAGCAATTCATAGATCACTGTGAATGCCTGTAAAACAAGCAATAATTTAATTAGGTTATGCGTTACAATCAGCCCTTGATTTCATCAATTAAGATTATATTTATATTTAGGCAATTTTCTAAATGTCTGAATATAAAATATAACTGGAGAAGGACCAGCCAGCGAAATAGTCAGAGAAGCTGTGGACTTTCTCTCCTAAAATCAAGCTGGATAAGCATTGGTCACAAGGGGTTTAGCTATGACAACTCCTGCCTCTCTGTCATAGATTATTTGGCACCTCCTCTTCTTCAGCTGCTCTCTATCAGCAGCCATGCCAGTTGACGTACAGCAGAGGGAGAAGTGAAACAGCAGGGCCCACTCCGTCAACTGGAAGAGAATAGCAGCCATTTAGCTCCTGCTCACCCTGAACTCTAGCTATTCAAGCTGATGTTTATGAGAACTATTAAAAATGCAAAACAACTGTGAGTCCCCTTGTTTTCTTCTACCCTCCCCACCCTTTTTTCCTTTTGGAACTGTGTCTTAAAAACAAGACAGGTTTACAATATGCATACAACAGCTTAGTAAATTTTAGATGCTACAAAACAAGACTGTGATTAGCTGCAGAAAGTCACAAAGCCCATCTCTTCCAATGTATAAGGCTCATTAATTGAACTTTTAACCGCCTCTTTTACAACATACAATTATCTGCGATCTCATTGTACACATATGCACCTTGATCCAGTTAGGCGAATGAGGAAGTACATGCGCCAACAGGGAGTGCATGCCTGTTCTTTTCCCTGATCCAGCACTGAAAGTTGTACATGCAGAGCCATTCCTAAAAAACTAAAATCCCCAAGCAGTTGTTATGGCAGAGAAGTGTAGGGCAGAATCCACCCAAATCCTGCTTCACCTTCTCCACCAAATAGCAATGATTGGCAGGACATTTCTTTTCTTTCTTTTTTCCCAAGCCTCTGTGCCTGCTAGGTTGAATCAGAGTCTTAACCTCCAATCTTCAGCATCTTTTTATGTCATGTGGTGTTTACTCACAGAAATGAAGATCTGGATGGTTGCATTTCACAGTAATAGGCTGTGATCCAGGAAAATGTATAATGCATGTGGAAACACGTTTTCACACATGGAAGAGCTATTTTCCTCATGCATGTGGTTTGCCCAGTGAAAATCAAACAGTTTCCACATGCATAAGCCATTTGTGTTCTAATTGTCTCCTTGTTCTCCTTTGTTCCTCATACCGGGTGTATACAACTTATGCATCCTTATAGAGATATTTAAGTGGTTTATTTTGTGCACGTAGTTTCCTGGGTCATGTGCTATATTTACAGATAATCTAGTACAGTAGTTTGAAAGTTCGGTTCTGAAGGTTTCTTGTTAATTTAACTACATCTTTATTTTTTACTCTTTTTTTGAAGGCATAGCATCTTATTCTATTTATATCAAACTATATCTTTTGTTGACTTAGGTAATAAATACATTGTAAGTGAACAGTATATATTCAATAAACTCTATGACTCAGAGCATTTATTACTGGCTTTTTGGCTACACCTATTCTTTAGTACAATTTTAAAGGTCATTCAACAATAACTGGATGTAGGCTGCTATGAAATATTCAACAATGGTGCATGGTTGTTCTGTTGTGAAGCATCTGAGTCAGACAATGTAGGCAGAGCTTTCTTCACGATCAGGATTTTCTTTCCCACGTTACATTGATGACAGCATCATTCAGGGCTGCCATGGCTTTGCTTTGGCTATGAATTGTGCTAGATGCTCATTTCCCCCTGTAAACTAATTTGCTCCTTCCCTGCCCAAGCTAAATAGAATTTGTCAATCTGAATTTAAAATTCTATAATTCCCTTTCTTGGTAGCTCAGAACAATTGTACTTTTATGAAAATAGATAATATATTTACAGGGTGTGTTGAGCTGATTAAGTTTATATGATACTTTGCAGGTTGGTGGTGGCCATGGCAGCATTTCCAGCCCCAAATTTAATATGGTTCTTTTTTTCTTTTTCATGTGCACATACCACGTGCGGCTACATTCCTCCTTATCTCCATGTGTAGTCTTCTCTATTCCGGGCACTTTGAATAGCAGCTACTGCTGGAAATGGAAAAGAGAATGGCAGTCCTTACTTCTTGTGGATCATTCACCTCCTCTAATCCTTCACCCAATCTTCTTCCAATGGGCTTTTTTCTATAAATTAATGTCTGTAGTCTACGATTACTGTGCTACAGTAGAAGGCTATAATTTGGTATATCTGCTGGCAGTATTGGTGATTAAGCAAACGAGTAAATAAGGATGGATGCTTCTCTGTACCTCACTGTAAGAAGTGCTGAGTGATAAACTAGTATAAAGGAACTTAGCACTCCATGGTTTGGCCCTCATCAATACCAATGGAGAATTATGCTTTGCTTTCTAGGAATCTCAGCAATTTAAGTGCATTGATTTACTGTAAACGGAATGAAAAATGAGTCTAGAATAAACTTTCTGGTCATGGCATTGCAGATATTTTTCGTGTACCTTAAAATAATAGTAGAATATTGGTTATGAATTGAATCATGAATGCAAAAATCTCTGGGAACAATAATAAAAACAAAAGGCTCAATATCTTTTTTTAAAAAAACATGCCATTTTATAGATAATAATCTCTTTCAAACGTTAGCCTTTTCGTATTGGTGCTGTGGCATTCCACAGGGAAGGCAAAACCTTGGCCATAGAAGACTTAAATGTCTGGAGCAGCTCTGAAGTGGATAGACAGATGGTGCTGTTGGAATATATAATCTGCTCCCCCCCCCCCCCCCTGGAGACTAAGAATGGCACCTGAATAATGTACCGATAATCTGTCCCTGCTGCATTTGTATTTCACCGATTAGAATTAACTGGGCTTTTAAACTGTATGCACAAGAAGAATGTCATATTTGCTTCATATCCCCTTGGTCTTATAACACATGTTTAGTCTTATAAAATTCATTTTTTTTCCTTGAGAGTGAGAGATTAAAAGGCTTTAATTCATGTATAAAATGACATTAGCCCCACAGATAACCTCTAAAGATTACATCCAGATGGCAAGTATACATAGCAGAAAAGCACCAGTTTCTCTGTAGCTTTCATAGAGCTGCTGATTCATATGACACTTCTAACATGCCACTAGGGGCTCATGATGAGGTTTGACTTTATTCTGAAGTGGCCATCTGATTGCTTCAGGCACAGCCAAATTGTAGTTTAATTTGCAGTGCTTCTGCTCTTGAGTTTACAGTGATATGGTGAGCCATGCCATAGTCTGGTCACAATGTGTAGTCCTCAAATGAATCCAACATTCACTCCAATTGCAGTAACTCTCTCTTTTACATGTGGCATCATTTATCTCAGTTTCACATCTAGTTGGATCTCAATTCAAAGACACTTGCTCATCACCCAGTAACTTACTGAGGGCTTGCATGTATACAATTAGCACCAGTGATTAAATACTATAGACAGGGCTTTTGTATCACCTCATACAATAATTTTAAATAGAGCCTGTTTTTCCATGAATAATAATAATAATAATAATAATTTATTATTTATACCCCGCCCATCTGGCTGAGTTTCCCCAGCCACTCTGGGCGGCTCCCAATCAGTGTTAAAAACAGTACAGCATTACATATTAAAAACTTCCCTGAACAGGGCTGCCTTAAGATGTCTTCTGAATATCAGGTAATTATTTATCTCTTTGACATCTAATGGGAGGGCGTTCCACAGGGCGGGCGCCACTACCGAGAAGGCCCTCTGTCTGGTTCCCTGTAGCCTCACTTCTCGCAATGAGGGAACCGCCAGAAGGCCCTCGGCGCTGGATCTCAGTGTCCGGGCTGAATGATGGGGGTGGAGACGCTCCTTCAGGTATACAGGACCGAGGCCGTTTAGGGCTTTAAAGGTCAGCACCAACACTTTGAATCGTGCTCGGAAACGTACTGGGAGCCAATGCAGGTCTCTCAGAACCGGTGTTATATGGTCCCGGCGGCCACTCCCAGTCACCAGTCTAGCTGCCGCATTCTGGATTAATTGCAGTTTCCGGGTCACCTTCAAAGGTAGCCCCACGTAGAGCGCGTTGCAGTAGTCCAAGCGTGAGATAACTAGAGCATGCACCACTCTGGCGAGACAGTTCGCGGGCAGGTAGGGTCTTAGCCTGCGTACCAGGTGGAGCTGGTAGACAGCTGCCCTGGACACAGAGTTAACCTGCGCCTCCATGGACAGCTGTGAGTCCAAAATGACTCCCAGGCTACGCACCTGGTCCTTTAGGGGCACAGTTACCCCATTCAAGACCAGGGAATCCCCCACACCAACCCGCTCCCTGTCCCCCAAAAACAGTACTTCTGTCTTGTCAGGATTCAACCTCAGTCTGTTAGCCGCCATCCATCCTCCAACCGCCTCCAGGCACTCACACAGGACCTTCACCGCCCTCACTGGTTCTGATTTAAAGGAGAGGTAGAGCTGGGTGTCATCTGCGTACTGATGAACACCCAGTCCAAACCCCCTGATGATCTCTCCCAGCGGCTTCATATAGATATTAAAAAGCATGGGGGAGAGGACAGAACCCTGAGGCACCCCACAAGTGAGAGCCCAGGGGTCTGAGCACTCATCCCCCACCACCACTTTCTGGACACGACCCAGGAGGAAGGAGCGGAACCACTGTATGACAGTGCCCCCAGCTCCCAGCCCCTCTAGACGGTCCAGAAGGATGTTATGGTCGATGGTGTCAAAGGCCGCTGAGAGATCCAGCAGAACTAGGAAACAGCTCTCACCTTTGTCCCTAGCCCGCCGGAGATCATCAACCAGCGCGACCAAGGCAGTTTCAGTCCCATGGTGAGACCTGAATCCCGATTGGAAGGGATCCAAATGGTCCGTTTCCTCCAGGCGTGCTTGGAGTTGTTCAGCAACCACCCGCTCAATCACCTTGCCCAAGAATGGTAGATTTGAGACTGGGCGATAGTTGGCCAAATTGGCCGGGTCTAAAGATGTTTTTTTAAGAAGCGGTTTAATGACCGCCTCTTTCAGCAGGTCTGGGAAGGCTCCCTCACAGAGGGAAGCATTCACCACCCCGCAGAGCCCATCGCCCAGCCCTTCCCGGCTCGCTTTTATCAGCCAGGATGGGCAAGGATCAAGGAGACAGGTGGTCGGTTTCACTTTTCCAAGCAGCCTGTCCACATCCTCGGAGGTAACAGACTGGAATTGATCCCATGTAACAGGACCAGACAGAACTCTAGCACTCTCCCGCCCTGGCCCTGCTCCCACGGTGGAGTCTACCTCCTTCTGAATCTGAGCGATTTTATCTGCAAAAAACTTTGCAAAAGCATTGCAGGAGATCTTGGGGTCCCTACCAGGCCCCGGTGGTACAGGTGGTTCCGATAGATTGCGAACCACCTGAAAAAGTCTCCTGCTGCTGTTTTCTGCAGATGCTATGGAGGCAGCGAAGAAGGCCCTCTTCGCCGTCGCCATTGCCACTTGGTAGGCTCGACGTTGAGCTCTAGCCCGTGTCCGGTCTGATTCAGAATGAGTTTTCCGCCACCGGCGCTCTAGCCGTCTCAACGATTGTTTCATCACCCTCAGCTCCGGGGAAAACCACGGGGCTGTCCGGGCTCCATGCAATCGGAGAGGGCGCTTCGGAGCCAGACAGTCAATAGCCCTGGTTAACTCCGCATTCCAGCGTGCCACCAGGGAATCAGCTGAAAGGCCATCAACTTGGGATAAAGCATCCCCTACCACTCTCTGGAAGCCAATTGGATCCATTAAGTGGCGGGGGCGGACCATCTGAATTGGTCCCACCTCCCTGCAGAGGGGAAGGGTTGCGGAGAAGTCCAGTTGCACCAGGAAGTGATCTGACCATGGCACTTCTTTTGTTTCGCTTTTAGTTAGTGTCAGATCACCAGCATCCATAGAGGTGAACACCAAGTCTAAGGCATGTCCATGGCTATGAGTTGGGCCAAACTTATTCAGGGACAGCCCCATGGAGGCCATGCTTTCCACGAAGTCCCGAGCGGCCCCTTGTAAGGTCGTGTCGGCATGGATGTTAAAATCCCCCAGGACAACCAAGCTAGGTGTCTCCAGGAGCATATCCGCCACGACCTGAAGCAGCTCGGGCAGGGAATCCTTGGTGCAGCGGGGAGGTCGGTACACCAGTAGGAATCCTGTACTGCCCCTATTGCCCAACTTCCAGAACATGCACTCAGAGAACTGGGTCTTCCCAATAGGACGCCTGGTGCAGACTAATGACTTCCTAAAAATCACTGCAACCCCCCCTCCCCGCCCACATGACCTGGGTTGCTGTGCGTAAGAGAAACCTGGTGGGCAAGCAGCGGCAAGGACAGGCCCATCTGCTTCATCCAACCAGGTCTCTGTCACACATGCCAGGTCAAATCCTCCATCCACAATCAGGTCGTGGATGGCAGTGGTTTTATACATCATTGACCTGGCATTGCACAGCAACACTTTCAGGTCATGTGGGTTTCCCTTGCTGATTCCAGTATCCTTCCGGTCAGGACCAGACCTGGAGGCAGGGATAGTCCTCAGACAACGACTAAACCTGCCTCCTCTGTAATGACATGGTCTGGTCTTAGCGTAACTCCTCCTCCTACCCATGATCACTGAGATCGGTTGTCCCAGTTCATCCCCCCCTGTGGAACATGCCCCAGCCATTTTGTTTGCTGGGACCCACTCCCAGGCAGCCCTGACCCCACCCCTTAAAAAGCAAAATACAAACTATATAATAATTTAACAGAATAATAATGATAATAATAAAACAAAACAGAACAAAACAAAGCAAGAAACAATAGCGCTGACTAAATGCTTATCCCTCCCCAAGCAAAAATAAAATAATAAAATAATATAATATTATAAAAAACAACAACCACCATTTAAAGTGCTGCAAATTAAAAACAATTAAAACATTTAAAACCATTTTGTCCATTGCTGCCGGTAGCTGTTCAGGCCTCTTATGCTGTGGCGGTGAGTGCAGGCCCCGCCCCTAGGCCAGATGGAGTTGGCAGAAAAGGGCGCGGTCCTCCCAACACTCACGCAAGCAGCAACAGCAGCCGTGTCCCGGAGTTCTTGATGGAGGCCCTGGCAGTGAGTGCAGGTCCTGCCCCCTAGGCCGGATGGAGTTGGCAGAAGAGGGAGCAGTCTTCCCAACACACACACAAGCAGCAACAGCAGCCGTGTCCCGGGGGCCTCTCTCAGGCCTCTTATGCTGTGGCAGTGAGTGCAGGCCCCGCCCCTAGGCCAGATGGAGTTGGCAGAAAAGGGAGCGGTCCTCCCAACACTCACACAAGCAGCAACAGCAGCCGTGTCCCGGAGGTCTTGATGGAGGCCCTGGCAGTGAGTGCAGGTCCTGCCCCCTAGGCCGGATGGAGTTGGCAAAGGAGGGAGCAGTCTTCCCAACACTCACACAAGCAGCAACAGCAGCCGTGTCCCGGGGGCCTCTCTCAGGCCTCTTATGCTGTGGCAGTGAGTGCAGGCCCCGCCCCCAGGCCAGATGGAGTTGGCAGAAAAGGGAGCGGTCCTCCCAACACTCACACAAGCAGCAGCAGCCGTGTCCCGGAGGTCTTGATGGAGGCCCTGGCAGTGAGTGCAGGTCCTGCCCCCTAGGCCGGATGGAGTTGGCAAAGGAGGGAGCAGTCTTCCCAACACTCACACAAGCAGCAACAGCAGCCGTCATTGAATAAGTCATTGAATGATACACTGAAGTGACAAGATGCTGTGTAGCATATATGTATGTGTGAATCAGTCCTGAGTTAAAGAAACAGGCCTTACTTACAGATACACAGCCATCATATACTTTTAATTAAAATTTTCAGCGGATCATAAATGCACATGAACACAACAGACTGTATCTGACATTTGACCAAGTCCAAGTATTCCACTTATCTCCAGGAGGAAAGACTCAGAACTGTATCTGAGCTCTAATGGTAGACCATGGTAGACCATTACTTTAAATCGCTACATGAATCGGGTGGGGAACCTGAGGCCCTCCAAGTGTTATTGGACTCCAGCTCCCATCAGCCCCAGCCAGTATGGCCAATAGTCAGGAATGTTGGAGGTTGTAGTCCAACTTCCAGAGAGCCACAGGTGCCCCAGCCCTGACAAGCAATTAAGGTAACATGAACATGATCCAGCAAGACTCTTCTAAAGTAGAAACATTGCTTTAGATTTTTGAAATCAAAGAAACCAGTGCCTATTGTGCTAATCTCTCTGTGTCTGTTTAAAATTTCATTTTATATAGCTGAGTATCCCTAGGAGCTTTTGCTAATGTTCCAATAATGATATTTCTTCTGTTCCAGGAAAACAGAATGTGAACTGGGTGCACCTGCAGTTACTTATGCAACATATCGAGGTTCTGCAAGAATTAAGCAATTGCTTAAGAAACAAGCGGAATTGGAGCAAGAAAAACAAACCTCAACCAGCATTAATAGCACTACAGCCAAAAACAAAGTAAACAGGACTGTAAGCCTTCCGGACTCAGAAACTACTACAACAAAGACAGAATCTTCGTTGAAAACGAACTCGGGACCTAAGACTAACAATGACACGAAGGATTCACAAGCAATCGTATTTTTGGCAGAAATGGATTTGGGGGGAAATTCTCTGGATGTCTTGGGCAATTGTGAGCACAAAGAACTGAAGAACAAAATTACCTCGTTGACAGAAATGGAAACAATCAAAAATTGCATTGAGGAACTCGTTTCTGTGAAACATACAGCAGTTTCCAGCACACCAGAACTTAATAGGAACCTTCTGTTGGAGCCAACACTGTTGCAAAAGAAAGCCAATTTCAGTTGCCAGAATAAAGATGCTGTTAGTATGAGTTCAGAAAATAGCAGATTGCTTGAAAATAGGGAGGAGGTGTTAGGGGAAATACAAATGGAGATTCAGTCAATCAATGCTACCACTGTTGGCTTTCAAAAAGGAATGCAGTTTTGTGCTTTTTCTAACACAGAAACAAAAGAGACAATGCAAGAGGAGTTTTTTTCGCACCCCAAAGTAGACTTAGGTGATAATGAGCAACAGTTGCTAGAAAACAAAGGTCCCTGCAATAGTTGGACAGAGGATCAATTCAAACTAAAAGCAGAGAACCAAACATTGCATTTGAATAGTATTATAGGTAGGGGACAGGCAGCTAGCAGGGTAGAAAGTGAAACTGAAGAATCACACCAAAAAGTGACAGAGCAGAAAGAGAAAAACATGCAGATCATTTCACCAGATGGACACTTACCTCTCCACGAACAAAAAGTTGGAGAAGAATTGCAGTTGGTGTTGCAGGATACAAATTGCAAAAAAGGTGATATATTAGCAGGAGTCAGTATGCTTGCTTCAGTCCAATCCAAAGAAATGGTTCAAAATGTAGATATATTTGGCAAAAGCGATCTAAAGTGTGAAGAGGCCACTGAGCCCATGGTACTTACAGATATACAAAACAATCATAACTTCCCCATGACGTCTGAGAATGAAACTAATAATTTTACCAATGATAATTTGTATGTGCCTATGACACAATTTGACCATGTTAGAATGACAGGTGCTTCTCCTAACGCAACTGAGGTAAACCATGCCAACACATCTTTGTTAGCTGCTGAATATGAAAATGTGGTGTCTCGGGTGGCATCAGCTGCCTTAGAAACAGGTGATACCAGCACTGAGGAGGCTGTGGACACTATGGATGGTGCCCCTCTTATCCTTGAGACTAAAGATGACAACTGCCATATTTCTGAGAGAGTTGAGGATGAAACTCTGATTGAAACATTGACTGGTTTAGATAGTCCTCTTCATCTCGCTGAAGACAAAACCAAGCCCATCAAATTAGAGAACTCAGAACTTAAAAGCAACACAGGCACTACTACAGCGGCCAAACCTATTCCATCACTTCTTAAAACTGCAGAAGTTGTGATGTCTGCACAAAAAAATGATCCATTAGTTGATGAAATAAAAAATCAAACTGAAGCAAAAATGGCTTATGAAACTAAAGAGGACATCACAATAGGTCTACCTCCTGCCTCTTCTTCTAAAGAGACATGCTTCCCCGAGATCTCTCCTCCTGTTGTGAAATCAGAAGAAAATAGTTATTTATCATTTCCTTCTTCTCCGTTACGTGTCTTGGTCGGTAACTCTTTCATCTCTGGAGATAGCAAAATCATTTTGGACGATGTGTCTAAACCTGTCCTTAATTCTGAAGATCACAGTTTGTTGGGGGCTTTGTGTTCTTTGGCTGATAAACAGGATTGCACTAACCAGTCTCTAAGTGATTCTGCAGGGACTATCAATGGTAAAATATGTTGTTCTGCCTCTACATGTGAAAATAACCAAGTTATCTCAAAGTCAGAGGACTATGGACCTGGGAGCCTTCTTATTGCTGCTGAATCTGGGTGTGCAGGTCAAGTTCCTGGTACTTTTTTGGAATCTGAAAGCATTCCTGAAACTAAGATTACCTTTGACACTGCTGAAATTGCTGATAGTAGAAGTGAGATTTTACTGCGCTCTGAAGAAATGAAGGATATGTCTGCCTCTTGCTTGGTAGACTCTAGATCTAACCTGGCAAAAGAGGATCTTCCTGTTTCTACATTTGAAAATTTATATACTTTCAAGCCTGTGTCACCCATTACATGCTTTAAAGATAGCTCAAAGCTTAGTTCTCCTGCCTGTGAAACATCAGATTTTCTTTTAGACAAGAATCATACTCTTCCTATTGAGTCTGAAGAAAAGAAGGGCAAGGTTTCACCTAAATATAAACCAAATAGTCTACACTCTAAATCAGTGTCAGAAACAGAGTACCCAGTCCCATTCTTGTCCCCAGTTGCTTGCGATGTGGAAGCTATAGAACCTGTAAAGATAGTACTAGGAATGTCTTTCACTACACAGCAGAAAAAAGAGGAGCAAAGAACTTCAGGCCAGCTAAATCTTCATTACCTTGCTGCTGCAGCTGCTAATTCAAACACCTTTGAAATGGGTGATCAAGCAATTACAACTTTGTTTACAGAATCAAGAAGCCAGTTTTCCGAGGAAGCACTGAATGATGTTGAAACAGGAAGGCAAGTACAAATTAAATCCCAAGACTTAACTGTTTTGCTCAAAAAGGCTGATGAAATAGTTGATGCAGTTCTGCGTTTAGCCATAGAAGAAATAAGATCAAAGCAAGCAGCTGGCGTCTGCCAGACTAATGACATTAAGGACAATTTATTAGGACTCAGCCTTCAAAAAGATCAGAAAAATAGAAAAATGCTGTCAGAATCAAAAGAAATGCAGTCAAGGAATTCATCATTAAAGCATTTTAATGAGGCTTGTATCAGAAAGCTTTCTGAAGTTAAAGCAAAAGACACACTTGGCACAAATATTAAAGATGAAAAAATACCATTTGACATTACAGATAAAATTGACCTACATAGTTCAATAGCACTAAAAGCAAAAGAAATAATTGATGATGTTATTAATGCAGCCATACGAAAAGTGACATATAATCAGCATGAGGACCATCTGAGCAATGGCATTTTTCAAAATTCAGCCCTTAAGTCCAACACTGAAGTATCAAAGAAGCTTACTACTGATACTGAATTAACAGCTAAACTTCCCAAAATAATTGAAGAACCTTTAAATTTAAGTCCAATATATGGAACTTCAGTATGCAATATAATCAGTGAAGGTAAAGTAGCAAACTCCTCAGCATCTTTGTATAGTAATATGAAAGACGACCACAAAGAAATAACAGGTGGAGAACAGAAAAATGAAAATGACTGGTCTGATCCCACAGCTACAATAGAATGCAGCCCTCCTATAGTCAATGGCAAAAACAGTAAACATGTCAATTGTACTATGTGCATGACAGATGCCGGTGAGGAAACAAAGTGGACAATTGATGATGAATCTGAATATTCCTCATATTCAATAAATGAAGATACTGTAATGGATGAAGTGCATTTGCCACCATTTGGACCTTTAGATTCACTTGGAAATAATGTAGGGAAGAATCTGCCTGAATATGTTTTTAAAGAGGGTGACTCTGCAGAAGTTGTAAGAGAGGAACCATGTGAAAAATATTATGAAATAGAAAGTGAAAAGGTCTGTGGTAAAATGACGAAAGCTTACCCAGTGCCTCAGAATGTTTGTCAGTTTGGTACCCAGTTCAGTATGTCTGAACGGCCTGTAATGAACAGCTCAGCAAAGATTGGCTTGAACTCAGATTTTTCCTTTAAGGAAGAAGCAGTCGTTGAGACAGGTTTAACAGTGCTCAAGGAATATTATCTGGATGTTGATGATGATTGTGGAAATGGAGAGAAATCCCCCAAGTTATTTGCTTCTTCACCACCAGAAGAGTTGGACAGCAGTTCTTTCACCATTTTGTATGAAGGTGCTCTTCAAGGTGATAGCTATTTCTTTTCAACAGAAGAACCAGATCATCCCTTATCATCCCCTCCTGACCAATCCCTGGATAATAATCAACATTTTCTTATGTGTAAAACTGTAAAAGGCAAACTTGAGTCTGTCCACCCTTGTGAACAAAGTAACCAATTAAACAATCTTTCTTCAGAAGCATTTGTGACAGTGGAAGCAAAGCGATTCAGTGTTTACCCTTTCTCTTTGTCTCCTATATATGAAGATGACAGTTCTCAAGAGGACTTGCTGTCCGCTGATGGCTCACCAGAAGGTGATCCTATTGAAAGAGCCAACCAATCCTTGTCAGTCTTATCACTTCTTCAGTCAGTGTCTGAACGGTTAAGATCTAGCAGCCAGTGTAATGACGAAGAGGAAGAGAATATTTGTGAAGAAAACAAACCAGAGGATGAAAAAGAAGCATATCTTTCCAGTCAGGGGCCAAACAGCTTGTGCACAGCAGTCCCAGAAAACATTCATGAGAGGAGATACTCACATTTTCTTTCTAAGGAGGCACTTAACGCAGAAGAGACCTTATCTTTAAGTTCAATGCCTTCAGCTCAGCTTTTACAAAAATCTGATCGTGACATACGTTCTTCTTCAAAGAGTATATACTATGAAAGTCTGCAGAGTTCAAGAACTTATTCCAGCGAGAAGGGAACTCGATTTAGGGGTGTTTTGGTGCCAAAGGACCAGCAGCCTGAAAGTAGTGGCTTGCAAAAACCAGCAGCTTTTCAAGTGGTAAGGTGCTTTTCATTAATTTTATTTGTGTAACGAAACTATTAAATGAGCATAATGGGGTGGGGTTGTAGGTGTACATACACACATACATTTAGAGTATCCTATTTCATGTCTTTGTGTGAGCGTGTTCAGTTTTAATTGTGCCAGATATTTCAGTTTTGGTTTTGTTACTAACACAGTTATTATTGAGGTTATGCTCACGTAATAATTAAGCTGAGGCAATAGGCATAAACACCAATCTTTGGGATAAACACATTGTGGAGAGAGAGAATTTCTTATATTCATGGGCTATTGTCTGGGGGCAGTTTACAGACATAGTGTGGAAAATTACATTCTTTCAGTTCACCCAGTGTAGAGGGGAATCACAGTACACTAGCCAGGTGAAAAGAAAGATGATGAATTTCATTTAGCAGAAATGCCTGTTCTTCTCCAGCAAGGTGAGGTAGGGTGAGGGAAGGAAACTTCATGCATGAATCTTAAAATAAGGGTAAGAATATATTGGCAGGTATGTTTATGCTTCCATGTGTGCTGCACCAAAGACGATGAGGACCCCTCATCTTCTATTGAATAATATGAGGGGAGTGTTTTGCATTAACATAAACAGCCACACAGGTCAGGAATCATAGACTTACTAATGTTTAATCAACATTAGCTCCAGACACCTTTATGACCATTTTTAATGATGTCTCAAAAGTTCATTCTTTCTTAGGGCATCACCCATGTTTGTGCTGAAAGCTTTACGATCAGGTTTTTATTTGATATACCAATCTTGTATTTTAAAACACTTGTAATAAGTTTCCACACTAGCTTGTCAGCACTGATTTTCACCACTAATGAAAAATATTACTATTTAATTTAACAGAAAATGCAAAGACAGTTGCCCCACATCCACCAACTGGGTACTAGCGGTTGGACTTGATGACCCTTGTAACACATGGGTATCCAGTGCAGATGTTTTAGCAGAGCGTTCGCACAGCATCGATTATTTGCCCTCTTCAGCAGTGTGTCTGCTTTATTGTGCAGTAGCTGTAGCATCTGGACCAGAGCACATTGCACTATCAAGGCAATCAGTGATTACAGTGGCTGGGCTATTCTGTATTCCAAATACAGGCATAGCTGGCATACCGTATAAACCTGTTAAAAGGCACTCTAATCTACAGAGGATACTTTTGCCTCTAAGGACAAAGCTGTACTCTAAGCTATGTACCTGCTCCTTCAGAGTGAGTGCAACCCCATATGGAACTGGCAGTTGGCGTATCTTACAAACATAGGAGCCACCTACCCACAGAGGCTTTACCTTCCCAGGAGTCAAACTCATCCAGTCTAATCTTGCATTCTTCCACTGCCTAGCACAGCCACACACCTGATTCAGATGCTGTGGAGAAATAGATCTGTGTGTCATCCATAGATGTAACCCCATAGAGCAAGTCCAAGGGGGCCAAGGAACATGTTCCTAAATCTACTCTCTGGAGTTGATTGCAGTTATGAATAGAACAAATGTAACAGAGTGCCTCTGATACCTATCCAGGAGGATACAGTGGTCAATACAGTGGTATCTCTGGTTACGAACTTAATTTGTTCCAGAGGTCTGTTCTTAAGCTGAAACCATTCTTATCCTGAGGCGCACTTTCGCTAATGGCGCCTCCTGCTCACATCCTGGGGCAAAGTTCGCAACCAGGAGCAACTACTTCCAGGTTAGCGGAGCTCGTAACCCGAAGCTTGCATAACCAGAAGCGTTCGTAACCAGAGGTAACACTGTAGTATCAAAAGCCACTGAGAGTAAGAGCAACAGGGTCACACTCCCCCTGACCCTCTCTCAATAAACGTAATCCTTGAGTCAGCCAAGGGCGATTAACTTCTAAAACCAGGCCTGAGCCCAATTGACGTGGATCCAGATAATCAGTGTCATCTAGGACCACTTGCAGTTGCTCTGCCACTGTCCTCTGCACTACCTAACCCTGAAAAAGGGTATTTGTAACTGGCCAGTAGTTATTACACACCATTAGAGTCCCACAGCATTTGGAAGCCATGAGGATGGCTATCTCTACCTTAAAGGTATACTGCTTAAAATATCTATTGTTGGTTCATTATAGCACTTAAATAATTATTTCCTCATTTCACTTTCAGTGTCCTGTTGACAGGGAAGGACTCAAATGCAATCAAAGACCAGGAAAAGTGAGTGTGACCTTTTCACCGTATAAGCAAGTATGAGATATTGACTGTTTTGCCATGTACATTTGAGTGAAGCAGTGAAAAGTAGGTAGGTAGGTAGGTAGGTAGGTAGGTAGGTAGGTAGGTAGACAGACAGATTCTGCATTTTCCTTGGATGTAATTAAGATGATTGTCGGCTAGATTCTACTTTTTCCTTGAATGTAGTTGTTGGCTAGAGCAAACAACGAATAAAAACTTTGATTAGTTAATTTAATATGAAAAGTATGATCCAACTTTCACTGATTTTGCTCTATTTAAACCAGTGATAATATACTAGTGTAAATGATTTGTGGATGACCCGTTCGATTTTTTGATTTGGTTTAGACTGCAGTCCTATATACTTTGAAGCAAGTCCCATGAAGTAAACATGACAAAGACCTTAAAGCCTTTATAAAACTAAACACAACAAGCAGAATATTTGTTATATATGGGAAACTGAATTTGCTAGTGTTTCCTTAACACCATCGCATGTCATTTCAGATGGTTATTTGTGATGTTCACGGCAACACAATTGAAATTTACCATGATGTGGTAGATGCTACAGCCTGGGTGTTTTCAAAAGAAGCACTGATCAGAGTTGTCAGAGGATGGTAAGGAACATGCACTTTATGGGTGAAGTGGCTGTTATTTATGTACCTGATTTTAGTGAAGATAAATCAGGTTCCCTAAGTATGCAAATGTTAACATATATTGTAGTTAATTGTCATCCTATGATGAAATTAATATTTTAATGAACACTTGCTGTTTTTCCATTGTTTGAATAATTACAGTTTTGTGGATTTGATAGAGAAATAAATAAAAATACAAATTTATCAGTTCAGGGATAGCCAACCTGTGGCCCTCCATATATTGTTGATTTCCAGCTCCCACACACCAGCCACAGGCCTATAGTCAGGGATAATGGGAGTTACAGTCCAGCAATATTTGGAGGGCCGCAAGTTTCCCTAATTTAAGGGAATGTTCAGTTTTGAATGCTCAGTTTTTGAAAAATGTTAATCTGAAAGTAAAAAATATGTCATATCTGAACTGTATAAAATACTGTTATATTTCTATTGCAAAGAAGATAAAGTAAACAAGTGTATGCTAAGTTATAGAACATCATATTTGAGGCATGTGAATATATTCAGGAATTTTGAAAAAAAATAGTAGTGGGTTCACGTGCAGGAAAATGGTTTAAGGTACAGTAGACGCTCGGGTTGCGAACGTGATCTGTGTGGGAGGCATGTTCACAACCCACAGCGCCGAGTCTGTGCATGCACGGGTCACAATTTGGTGCTCATGCGCAAAGTGCGATTTAGCGCTTCTGCGCATGTGCCAAAACCCGGAAGTAACCCGTTCCAGTACTTCCAGGTTCAGCGTGGTGCACAACCCAAAAACGTGCAACCTGAAGTGTCTATAACCTGAGGTATGACTGTATCAAGGTACACCTTTAAAACATAATAAAAGAAATAGTATACTGAATAACAAGTGTTGGAAGTGTCATAAAGAAGTGTATATTTATTTCCATTTTTGATGATTTTGTAAGTTTACTACGCAATAGAAATGATTACTTGTAAGAGACCCATATTGGTTCCTCTATTTTTATTTTTACTTTTACTAAAAAATGTTTGTCTGGCTCCACCCACTGCAGGGATGTGGGTTCTGAAAGCTTTCCACAGACGTAATGTGGCCCACAGTCTGAAAAAAGTTCCTAACCCATCTTACATGATTATAGCTACAAGACTATATCATCCTAAGCTTTGGAAAACAGTATCTGTTCTTAATATTGCTGAATATGAAGCTGAATTGTATTGATACACATAATGATGAAATTAACCAAGTACATTAGACTAAAAAATCAACAACACAAACAACATTTTTATTGGCTTATGCCAAAGTAAGGCATATATTCCAAAGTTATAAATCATATAAATATTCTTTAAAAGGTATAAACTATAAAAGAATGGCGATAGCTCAGTGATAAGAGTACATGCTTTGCATGCAAGAAGTTCCAGATTAAATCCTAGGAATACCCTGTCTGTAACCCTGGGTTGCTGCTGCCAATGAACAATACTCTGTGAATAATAATACTTAGTAAATAATATTGAATTAGAAAGACAAGTGGTCCAATTCAATATTAGGCAACTTCCTGTGTTCTTTCCATTTGTAAAACTGAATTTGTGATACTGAATGTGTTATTTTATACCAGCAATGAAATTGAAATTGAAAAAAGAAAGACATACTTGTATGATTCCTTTACATAGCATCATTGCATTGAGAGTTCTTAGTGGAGTTGTTAAAAAATAGAGCATTAAATGCTTCCCCATATTATCACTTTGTTAAACAGTAGTTGTTTCGGGACTGGGGAGGATCCACATCTTCCCCTAAAGTAGTGTTTGTTTGGTAAAGAAAGCTCCTGGAAAAAATGTGACTTGGAGTGCTACATGAAACTCATGAGCATTATGGAAACATCTCGGATATTTCCTGTGGCATCAGTAGTGACAAGCAGTCCCACTCCAGGGCCGTGCACCATTTGGAAACTTTTAATGTTGAATGTTTCCCCTGCATTTTATCAGACTTTGGAGACTGTGTCTGTTTATAGATGTCCACCCCTCATGATGACAAGCACTTTGCTAATGTATATTACTTGCAAACCATGTTATAAATAGTTTGTACCATCTCCAGAAGGATTTCTAATTGCACAAATTTCAGATGTCAATTTATAAAGCTCAGTTTATAAAGTCAGTAGTGGTTGGCAGGACTTTGCTCACCTACCTCCCCAACAGAGTGTTGCTGCTGGATCCTGAGAGGGGGAGAGGGAAGTCGCAGGGATGCAATGCATGGTTCCTGCCAGTGCATCTACACTGCACAGAGCTTCCCCGTCTCACTCTTCCCCCTCTCAGGAACTGGCAGACACATTCAGCGTTGGGGAGGCTGGTGAGTCACCCTGCTCTGCCTGTGCCACCCTGCTGACCATTGTTGTTCTGTGTGTGTATGTGTTTCAGCATACAGTCATACCTTGGTTTTTCAACAGCTTAGTTATTGAACGTTTTGGCTCCCGAACGCCGCAAACCGAGAAGTGACTGTTTGCGAACTATTTTTGGAAGTCGAATGTCCGACAGGGCTTCTGCGGCTTCTGATTGGATGCAGGAGCTTCCTGCAGCCAATCAGAAGCCACGCTTTGGTTTCCGAATGTTTTGGAAGTCGAACAGACTTCCGGAATGGATTCTGTTCGACTTCCAAGGTACAACTGTATATGGTAAAGAAATAATACAATTTGTAATAAAATTAACCATGGCTTCTTACTAGTATTGGTGCTATGTTAGCTACCTCGCGGTAGCATGTTTACAGTGTTGTGCTTATTTTATTAATATAGCTGGATTATGTATGAGAAACCAGGATTCCTGGGTGAGAAATATGTTCTAGAAGAAGGAGAGGAGATGCTGCATGATCTATTGAATCCTCACAGTAAAAAACATCAAAAGAACTTCAGAGTTGGTTCAATCAGACAAGTAGTGAAGGTGAGTGCTCATTGTGAGAAACAGATTCTACTGGCAATGACAGTAGAGTCCATTTCACTCCTCTCTGCTCCTGTCCACCACTATCTGTTAATTCCTTTATTTTGGTTTAGTTCACATCCACACCATGCGCTTAAAGTCATGGCTTTCCACCAAAGAATACTGGGGAATGTAGTTTGTTTTAAGGAGGGTGATAGTTGTTAGGAGACTCCCCACAGAGCAACAGGTCCCAGCACCCTTGACAAAAGTACAGTTCCCAGAATTCTTTGGGGGAAGCCATGACTTTGGGGGAAGCATGTTCTGAATGTATGGTGCAGATGGCATCCCTTTTAGAGAAGACCCAGAACTTCAGATACCTTTCTCAATCTTTCTTAATGCTGCACCTCAGACTTCCCTTTCCATATTGCCCATGTTAGGCATCTGCTAATGCAGTTGCTTTCATGAAAGTTTGTATTTTATAGTGCTTATTCTCATCACAGTCATATCCAACAGCTCTTTAAAAAATAACCT
Source organism: Podarcis muralis (assembly GCF_964188315.1). Lineage (NCBI taxonomy): Eukaryota > Metazoa > Chordata > Lepidosauria > Squamata > Lacertidae > Podarcis > Podarcis muralis. Next base: position 41,346,343 of record NC_135658.1, read on the forward strand.
GGATGTAGCTCAGGGCACTGAAGCAACAATGGTGGCCCACCATTGTCAGTACTCCTCTCTGCTGTGTACCATTCTTAACCTCCTGTTTGAAGCCCTTTTCATGGAACCATGTTTTATGGGATGTAAATAAATACAGTCAAGGGATGCACAGCTCATACAGTCATGTTTGTTTTTGTTATCTGATGTGTTCTGCAGGATTGCAGTGTTCCTGAGATTGAGCTTTACCCACAAGATAGCACAGATCATGCTCCTGTCTGCATCCAGAGTGCAGTTGCTAATTTAGAAGAACTGGAAGTCAAACCACATACTCTTTTTGTGAAAGCAGGAGTGTGAGTGCAGGTTCCATTATATATACATCAGTTTGTGAACCTATAAAAACATGTAAAATGTCAGCAATCAACAGTTGCTGGCTGTTTGTAAGGCGAAACGAAGAAACAAAATAATGGGGTGTTTCAGAAAGCAGCAGTAATTTCCAATTTATAGCATAGGTTATTATTTTGCTTATATTCTCTAGGGGAAAAAACCCTCATAAATTTAGATTACATTTTAATTTAACAGGGGCTTGCACCCAAACAGGCATTGTCCTGTTTTTAAAATAACTGCTTTTCTAAAGACAATTTCTGTTGCCATCAGTGTAAAATAAACAGATTTGGCTTAAATTAATTCTGTTTGCTAAAATTTTCCTGTATTCAGTACAACTATGGCTGCACCAAATCTTCATATAGAATACAATGTGCCACAATATTCAACTAAGCACTCCAAAGTGTTCTTCCCATCAATTCTTTGCATTTGGTTTTTTTTTAACCTAGTCATTGCCCCTCTTGACAGCTGCCACTGCATCATTTTTCTTTTACAATGAACATTTTCTGGGAGGAATCACTTTTCCAGCACATATCCACATATCCAATTGGAATTAGCACCACTATTATTTTACAAAGTCAGTTCAGAATGAAGGCAGTGGGTTTGGGGAAGGAGGAAGTGCTGCGGAAACATTTGTCTCTATTGGCGGCCTGCCTCCAAATCACTGAAAGAGGGCATATTTGCAACTTTCAGCTCAGCCTTAAATACAACTGCCGTGTTGTCTAAAGCCATTGCTTTCATTATTATTTTTAATATGCTATTTTGTAAATGCTATTGCTTTATTATTGTTACCGTTAAAAGTAGCACAAATAAAATCTGCCTTGGAATCTTTAGAAGGGGACAACTGGCCTTTGGATTTCGTCAAAATTCTCTGTTCTCTTTTTCAGCTATTTGAATTTCTGTGTCAGCACTTCAAGCCATAAAGTAGCCTAACTATACACAGAATCATGGGACTAATACAGTGGTACCTCGGTTTTCAAACGTAATCTGTTCTGGAAGATCATTCGAGTTCCGAAATGTTAAAAACCGAAAACTCAAAACAGAAGCCTCAAAACGGAAATCTTAATACAGAAAACTCAAAACAGAAGCTGCACTTCCTGTTTGACTTCCAAGGTGCATTTGAAAACCGAAGCATTTATTTCCAGGTTTTCAGCGTTCAAGTTCCGAAACTTTTGTCCATGGAGACGTTCGAATACAGAGGTACCACTGTATATTTCTAAATGGTCAACTATTTACAGCAATTATGCTGTTGAGTGGGTTCCACATGGAGAGGAGACAATTAAAAGGCAATATGATAGCCATCTTAAAATATATGAAGGGCTATCACATAAATGATGGAGGAGCTTTGTTTTCTGTTGCTGCAGAAGATCGGACCTGAAGCAATGGGTTCAACTAGTAAGAAAAATCATTCATACTAAGCAATTAGGATGGGAAATCCTGATGGTATGAGCAGTTTGACCACAGAACAGACTGTTCCAGGAAGAGGTGGACTCTTCTTCATTAGAGGTTTTTAAGCAGAGGCTGGATGGGAACCCTTATGGGATTCTGTACTAGTGAACTTCCTGCATTGGAAGGGAGTTAGACTGGATGGCATTTAGAGCCCCTTCCAGCTCTCTCATTATGTAATTATTTTCTGATGCTAGTAGTCAAAACAGAGCATTGGGCATTATCCAATGTTTTTAGGGGCAATACACCTCCTGAATACTGAATTAAGCAACAGGACGAGTGTTGTTTTCCTTCATGGTTTTCTTATGGGCTTCCCAGAGGCATCTGACTAGCCATTGCTGGAGACAGAATGCTGGGCTAGATAATTCTGCTGGATCAGATCAAAGGTTCATTTTTATTAATTAAACTGCACATGAATCAGCACTGTTGATTACTTTAATTGGGTTAATCAGCCACTTTCTCCTCACTCTAATAGATGGCTTGCCTATTCAGACATTAATTACAAAGGAGAGGTGATGGTTTTGGAAGAAAACCACAGCCCATGTGAAATTTCAGCAGCTGATGTAAAATCTCTTCATCCGTTGAAAATGGTGAGGCAGTAGTAGTTTTTCAACCGATTATACACCAATCCATCCACTTCTGCAACAATCGTGCATCTAAATCAGAATCTATTCCATGTCTGAGCACCCACATTGACTGAGATCAGCCAGGACACAGATCTGATTCAGTACACCATCTTCTGAGTCTTGAAATAAGCAAGAATTAGCCTTTTGGTTAATAATTTCTCTAGATTAGATTTGACATAAGGCATTTTGTTTGCCTGGTGCTCCTAAAATGATCAGAACTAGATGAGAATAGACTCATAAAGTATTTATTCAGATTAATCATTTTAAAAGAAAATAAGATTCTAGTACCTAGTAGTTACTGCAAAGATCTGCACTATAAAGGATCATAATAGCCTATGTTTGCCTTTATTGGATGTGATGATAGGTGGAGTTGGATATAATCTGTTCTTAACATTCCCATTAAGTTTCCAGAAATGAAATTGCTGTTGTATGAATGAAATTAGATACGTATAAAGTTGGTTTTGGATTCATAGAAATCTAACTCTTTATATGCCCTATGAACATTTTTGCCACTGTCAGCAGCCATCTCCCCTCAAAACCTGCCAAAGATAGGAGTCCCTTTTGCAGGAAGTAAAGATGTTCAGGCCATGTGAATACTGTCTTTCTTCATATCCGCATGTTGAAGAATTCCTAATTCTTCTGGAACAATCAAGCACTCATAAACGTGTTTCATATTTTGGAATCAATATTTAGTGCCCTTTTAAAAGGCATGTTGATGATATCAACAGTGAGAGGAATAAAAAAGGTTTTATCCACTCTGAGCATGGAGAAGCTCTAATCAATATTCTTTTGTTTGTTTATATAAAGGGATTATATACCATCCTTCAGCAAATTTTGAGGGCGGTTTGCAATAGCACTTACTCATATTTGCATAGAGCTAATGGAACTGAAACATGCATTTGGATTTTACATACCTGATCATTTGTTATTTTGTTTTACACTATAGGGTGGCCTGAAGGTTCAGATGCCTACAAACATTAAGGTAAGTATGGATCCTGGCAACAGTAAACTAATCTGTTTTTAAAGGCCTTCAAGATCATAGAATCCTAGAACGTAAGGGATGATACTTATGACTAAACTTTGCTATTCCCTTCTTAAAACTATGGGGTTGAATCTAGAGGTGCTCTCCCATTCCACTCAGGATGGAAGTTGGTACCTTCCTGATCTTTACTGAAAAGAACTCCCAACTAGGAATGGCTGAATCTGCCAATTTTGATTTCTCTCAGTCTTAAGTACAATTCTCTGCTTTTCCACATCCTTTTTTTTTAAAGTCCACCAGCATTTTGGGATGGTGACAGATGTGACAGTGAGCTAGCAGAGGCTCCCAGTTGAGAGAGGTTCAGGGAGATGATTTTTGCCATTTTCTTCCTTTCCCTCTGCAGTTCCTGCACCATCTCCCACCCGATTCTAGAGGGGCCCAAAATTTCATAAAGCACAGGAAGCAACCAAGGGAAGGGGGGTGGGGTGGCAAAAAGTGTATTCCTCCAGTATGCACAAAATTCTGTTCTTGAGAACTCTGGATGAAAGCCATAGAGTTGGAACAGATCACTAATCATTCAGTTTGATCCCTGGCCCAGCTATTCATACACAAGTTCAACTCAGATTAATTCATGCCACTTCAGATTATTGTGTTCCATAACGGAACACATACAGAGCAGATGTACCACAATTAAGGTACCTGGGGTGAAAAAAGCATCAAATGATTGAAACTGGATAAGTAAGGATAATTTCATAGACTATACAGAACATAGACCTGGATATCAGAAATGTATTTTAAAGGATTGACTATTTCACATTCTGCAGATGATAATATATGAGACCCCATACTTTGGAGGATGGCATAAAGAGCTTTCTGAAAATACTGATTGTTTTCCAAACCTTTTTGAAAATGCTGATGATTTTCAGGGAATTGGATCAATACGTGTCATTGGTGGAATGTAAGTACAATTTCGTTTCCTTTTTAAAATTTCCTTGCAAAGGTTCTCTGTGGCCTACCTGAGGCTCAAAAGTCCCTCATATGATCTGTTATACTGCAAGCATAAAGGTAAAGGTAAAGGTACCCCTGCCCGTACGGGCCAGTCTTGTCAGACTCTAGGGTTGTGCGCTCATCTCACTTAAGAGGCTGGGAGCCAGCGCTGTCCGAAGACATTTCCGGGTCACGTGGCCAGCGTGACGAAGCTGCTCTGGCGAGCCAGCACCAGCGCAGCACACGGAAACGCCGTTTACCTTCCCGCTATAAAGCGGTACCTATTTATCTACTTGCACTTAAGGGTGCTTTCGAACTGCTAGGTGGGCAGGAGCTGGGACCGAAAGACGGGAGCTCACCCCGCCGCGGGGATTCGAACCTCCGACCATACGATCGGCCAGTCCTAGGCGCTGAGGTTTTACCCACAGCGCCACCTGCGAGCATAGGAAGTCCCAACTCACCTAATTAACCCTGTGCCCTGAAACCCATCACAGTAAACATTAACAAATTCATTTTCCACTGAAATTGATGTCACCACCCATTTCTATTTACTTTGTCGTGTGTCATTTTATTTAGAACATTTGGTGAACTATCTTTTAAAAAATTACAATCCATAGATGTTTACAACCATGTTTACATTAAAACTGTTTAACTTTATAAATAAGAGTATGATTAAAACAGTGGATAATAAACCATTTGGTACCTCAACATAACAAGAGTTATGCACCTGGGTAAATAAAAAATGTAGACGACCTCACTGGGGAGAGCGTTCCAGAGATGGATTACCACAGCCAAAAAAGCTCTTTCCACAATTATCATCTAACTCACTTCAGCTCAGAAAGCAGGGGAACCTCAAGAAGCATCTCTGATGGGATTTTAGTGGCAGGCCTTTAGGTCCTCAAGGACCAAGTAATATAGTGCTTTATAGTAAGCACCAGCACTTTCAAATTGTGATTGGAAATGGCTCAGTAGCCCCTGACCTGTCCACTGGCAAACATTGAATCCCACCCTTAGTATTAGAAGTACAACATATGCCATTCATGAATGCATGGGAACAAGCAATCTGGCATGTGATATTTATGTACAAAGTAGTAAGTATGGAATGGTAAAGTAAATATGAAAAAAATGCATCAAAAGGTTGGTATAAATTAATTGAATATTAGAATGTAAAACTTAGTATAAAATACAAGGAAAGTGGTTTTAGAAGTAACATAAGCAGAAATTGATGAATGAAAACTGACATATTTCTTGTTATAATAATGATTTTCCTTTTCTTTTTACCTGGATACCCTCTGATATTGTTTAAGCAGGAGCTTTTTGTTACATTATGCACTTTGCATACCAATGTTATTTCTCAGAATTTTTATTTTTTTTAAGAAAAAGCTGAAGCCACTATATCTGTTGGGAACATGGTATTTTGTATGTATGGATATCAAAGTTGAATACTTAATGACTGTTGATATATTTGTAGCTCATTTATAACTATTATACCGATTTTTTCCTTGTGCGTTTTGCAGATGGGTAGCCTATGAGAAGGAACGATACAAAGGTCATCAATACTTGTTAGAGGAAGGAGAATTTGAAGACTGGAAATCTTGGGGTGGAGTGAGCAGCGTCCTGCTGTCTTTCAGATTTTTGCAAGCTGTAAGTACTTCTTCTGGTCCTCAAGACTATTTCCTTCTTCAGCTCACCCCCACTCACCCCCTTTCATTGGCATTGTAGATGAAGGCATACAGATGAATACATACAGATACATTATTTTTATAGTTGAATGGGCTTTTGTGCTCGGGAGGGTTGGTTGTGATAATTAAAGTTATTTAAGTGATAATTATTTATTCTAGAGTAAATCTCCCACATCCCTTGTAGAAAATATGTTTCCATTTAACAGTTCTGCAAGTATCTTAACTATAGATTTTTCTGAGACCCAACAGTTACTAAAATGATTTGGGGTGTAATTGTATTCTCATATCTATTCCTCCAACATGAGAGAAAGGTCTAATGTGAGAGAGTTGTTTGTGTTCTACATAACTCTTTTTGGAGACAGTTTGACATACCAATTATTCTTGCAAAGCATGAAAATAGACAAGTTCCTAGGCTGAACCTGACTCTGATGTTTGAGTTAAGCACCTGTGTGGCAGGGTTGTTGATAACAGTTCTTTTTCTGTAATGCTAAGTGAGGCTGCAAATCCCACCATCACTCATTTGGACCTAGATCCGTAACATCTAGTGTACAACTGGCAGGTAAGCAGCTCTGGAATGGTGCCATAATTTTTCTTTTCTAACCACAGTCTTGAAATTGTGACTGCTGAATTCAAGCAAAGGGAGAGGGATAATAAAGTTCATTGGTCTCTAGCAGGATCAAAATTGTTGTAAATATTCAAACACTCATCTTTCACATACTGTATAACTGATTTCATTTAAGAACAAGGCAAACTTGCAATCGGCTGCAGAACTTTTACATAAAGACTGTGTCAAAGAATGTTAGCGATGTCAAAGAAAAACCAAACACAAGCTGTATGTTAAGAAACAGCACTGTTAACATTTCATTGCTCAGGAACAATAATTGCATTTACTACTATTTACCCTGCTTAGGGAAATACATGTTAGCTTTGGATAGGGCCATTGTGATGATGAACAGAAAGATATGGAGATAGAACTTGTTCCAAGGAAATTCCGCAGGTCAAGAGTTGTGTGGCAACTGTCCAAATAACCTGATGAAAGATTCTTCTTTCTTTCAAAACAAAGTCAGCTCTAAATGTATATGTAATATCTGAAGAATACTGCTGGTTCATTATTAAATAACAGCTTTATGTTGTTTAAAGAAGGGGGAAGGAGGATGTTGTATCTAATGCTCCCTAATTCTTGGTTTGAAATTCCAGGACTTCATGGAGTCTGCAATAACGCTTTTTGAATCGGATGAGGAAAATGGCAAGTCGTTGGACATTGCCAATCAAGAAGTTCCTGATTTGGAAATGGCTGGATTTGGCTCACTCACAAGATCAGTTAATGTGAAGAGTGGAGCGTAAGTTCTGTTTCAAATCTTTGTGCAGTAAGAAATAATTAACTTGCTTGCATTCCAAATCTTTCTTTTTTTCCTCTTCATTTAGTTATCATTCTCTGCTTAACCTATAAAGTTACCCATAAGTGATATCAATGGCTACTAGCCACAATGCCTATGTTTTGCCTCCACTATATGCCAGTTACTGGGAGAATGTTGCTATGCTCAGGTCCTGCTTCCAGGCTTCCCTTATCTGACTGGCCACTGTGAAAACAGGATGCTGAACTACATGGGCCACTGGCCTGATCCAACAAACTCTTCTTCCGTTCTTGTGATATATAGAAAGAACTTTTTGGCTTCACCCATAATTAAAATCGGCTAATAGAAATGATGTCTTTTCCTTTGGCTTTATAGGCTTAACTGGGGAAAACTGTCTAGTGTCAGATAACATTGAACCACAACTCATAAATTTTAAATGCTTGTTTTAAATTCATATTTGATGAACAAATGAATGGACATTTCTTTTAGAGCAGTATATGAATTACTAGTATATCTGAGTAGCTGTCTCATGAATTTGAGCCTCAGAAATTCTCTTGTTTGTTACATCTAGGTGGGTTGCCTATCAGCAGAAGCACTTCTGTGGAGAACAATATATATTGGAGAAAGGAAAATATAAAAGTTTTTTTGACTGGGGAGGATCTAGTGAAACTATTATGTCAATTCGTCCAATTAAGTTGGTGAGTTATCACATTTGGTGGGAAATGGTGTATCATTCGCTAAAAATACTTTATTGTAATAATCCATAAACCAATGAGACAAATATTTTCATGCTCTTGTATAACTATGTAATAGTCCATTCCATCTACCACACACAGAACTCATACTTCCTGTGGTTTTGAAATTTATTTTCAATTTTCCTATCATACTTTGATTTTTGTTGTTGTTGCAGATCGTTCTGAGGTGGAATCAAATTTAAGTAGTGTCAAGATGTGCTATCATGAGGATATTTTTAAGGGAAGAATAGTTTGTTTGGGCCAAAGGTCTTAATAAAATTTATGTTTCCTTCCCCCCAAAAGTGTGCAGTCAATCCATAAGTTGTGTTTGTGTGGGGGGGATTCAGTGTGCATACTCAACGGCAAAGGCATATAAAGCCAACCTTGTGGTAAAATCTTCTGCTACTGACTTATAGAAAATCCGTATTTTATTGGACACACACACACAGTTTGAATAAGAAGCTTTCCCAAGTTCCTGCAGCTTATCTCCTTACAGAGGAGGAAATCAGAACAGAATATGCCATGTACATATTAAGCGTATCTATGAATCCCATTTCATTTTTGCTAAGTATGCAAGTAGAAAATGAAGTTGAGCCTCCATGATGAATCAACAGTTTCTCAATAATATACTCATATACTCAATGATATACTCATATTTCTATTTTATATATTTATGCTTTTTATAGGAGCCACTAGGAAATCATGAACCCAAACACTGGGTAAGTTCTTGTGAAATCACAATTATTAGCACCATTAGTTTTGTGGGATATTGGGGTTAGATCAAGATTTACCCTTTTGTGAATGGAAGTTGCCCTCCGGAGGAAGCAGGTGTGGCTTTGAAGCCCCCCAGCACCACCTCCCGTGTATTCTGAGATAGTTCCCCTCCCACTGAGAGCAGTTTTTCAGTAGTTAAGCTAAATAGACTGTTTCAAAGGAAGGAAACTCATATTTAAATATTACATACACATACACACACAAAATAGTGAGTTAAAACTAAACATGAATGGTAATTCCTAATATAAAACTAATCCTGGGTTTATTTTTGCAAGCAATTTCCTCTTTCTTCTTTTTACTGGAGAGAACTCAACTATTGTCCACTATTTTTTAAATCCCTGGGAAAGCACAACCAGCTGGTTGATTTTCCAGTTTCTCTTGCTCTTTTGCCCCTAAGGGTTGGTGCCAAGATTTTTTTATTATATTTTTTGCATCCTTACCAACTTAAGCAAGTTACATGCTTACATCCAAAACTGCTGTGTTGTCTTGCTCTCTAGCAAGCTTACATAATGTTTTTCAGTTCTACCAATGAGTCCATTCTCAGTTGACTAGCATTTCCTAGTCTACCCTACTGGAGCACATCCTCTGATGGAAGCCTACCACATTTTGTCAACTTCCAGGCCTAACTGGATGGTGTATACTTTTGCTGCCCATTAGGCAGTGTACTAGAAAACTTCACTTTCTACCAAAATCTTGATTTAGGCTGCTTAACCTTAATTGCATTTAATTGGGAAAAATTATATTGCATACTGCGCAGCTGTATTCCATAAATACGAACATTGCTAATAGTTTTCATACAGGCAACTGTTGTATCAACAAGTACATACTTGTTATCAGCAATCTTAGCAGAAATATCAGATCAGTTACAAATCAGTCATAATGCTATAGGGAAAATAACATGTTTTCTTTTTAAACTTTTTCTTTTTAAAACTTCAGAATGATAAAACACTGCTTCTCTGTGACAACTACTTATCGTAATATATACATTTGTTTTCTAGTTTATACATTTATGTGTTGAAAAAAATTTTTTTTTCATAGCTTAAAGCTTTCAGCGGCACACATTTCAAGGGATCGTGTATAGATGTTACAAGAGAAGTTGCTGGTTTTGCATCATTCACACCTTGTTCTTTTAAAGTTCTTCGGGGATGGTGAGTTGATCTATTCACAATTTTTAAAGCAGCTTGGAAAACAATTTCAATCTATTTACACCTTAAAAGTGAGAGAATTTTCGAGGCAGTTTACAAAAAAAATATGATGATAATGCTCTAATTATAATATTTGCTTATAAACTGCCTTGAAAATTATCTCTCTTTTAAGCTGTTAACTTTTCAGTAAGGGCATTATATAGTTGCCAAAGCTTACAGTCGGATTTGTGCCATGCTTAGAAATAGGCCCCTAATTTCATGACTGCTAGTATCAAACTTATGTTGTATGCATTTATTTTCTGTTTATATACCACCAAACTTTTTGTTTAGCTGTAAGTCCCTAGAATGAAATCAGTGCGTGTTGACAGATTTTTCTTCTGTTGATACTTTATTTGGAGAAAAACATAATAACCTATTACGACAGCTGACCTTTTCTTGGATTTATCCTTCTAGTTGGTTACTGCATTACCAGGGGGAAACTGCTGAAGATCAGTGTGTGCTGGAAGAAGACCTCTACCCTGACCTTACTTCCTGTGGTTGTCCAGCAGCTGCAGTCAAGTCCCTTAAGCCTCTTGAATATGTAAGATCTGTATTTAAAAGGTCTGTTTCATAGCCAGCCATGCTCCTGGGAAGCCTATTAAATTCTCTCTAATTCATATTCAGGGAAAATAGCATCTTGCAGAGAAACTGAAGAGTGCATATGCGCACAGATATTAGAGAGAAAACTTACTGAATAGTACTTTGTTTGGTGCGGTGGCAAGGGGATCCTTTTTTAAGGGCAAAGACTAGTGCACAGGTGGGCATTGTTTGTGGTGAGTCCTACCAGGCCTCCTGCATTGTGCTGACAATGGTCCTGTCCCAGTTTCATGTCTCTGTCAGAAGAAAGTGGTAATATGGGTAATTGACAGCGGTTTCCCCTTTAATTTTAATTACATGCCTACTGCATGTTCAGGTGGCTCAGTTGTCTTTCATTTGGAGCAGTAGCAGCAGTGCAGACAGGAAGCAACCATCTAATGAAATATTTGTTTGGATTTAAACAAATGATCTCCAACCTATAATTTGTGCCAGTGTAATTTGTTGAAAGGTTGCCAGGTCCCCCGTCCCCCCCGATTTCTGACAGAAAAAAAGTTCTACAGCTTACCAAGCAATCCATAATAGCAAGAACAGGATTAGCATATGATACAGCAATAGCTACACTGGTGTGGTGCTGCAAGATTCTTGTGACTGACACCATAATCCTAATTCATGTCTAATCAGTCAATCCTACTGAATTCAGTGGGGCTTACTCTTCGGTCATTGGGGTTAGGAGCGCAGCCTTGCTTAATGGGAAAATGATGACAATTGGTGACAAATGCAAAGTGAGTAGCAGCAAATATATACCAGGTTTATTATTTCCCTGCCATAATCACAGGCAATGATATATGTTACCTGACTCAAGCAGTTTCTAAACCTTCAGGTTAGGGCATAACTGAAGTTTTTACAGGTTAAGTTGCCCGTAGTATGTATAAATTGCCTCAAGTAGACTAACTTTAGTACCATATGTATTGCTAATCTTAATAGCTCTTTGTTGCACTAAGAACAAACTGGGAAACCGGTCCCCTTTGTGTTCAGCATTGTACTAGATTAGTTTTACTGTCCCTGAGTGTTTAAAAAAATGTTTTGAAATAGCTTTATAGCTTTCACCAATGAATAGGCTAATTCTTCTCATCTTATCGCCTGCCTATTCATGATTGTCCCTTCTCTTTGAGAGAGAGGAGGAGGAGGACGAGGAGAATGATAACATTTAAAGAATCAGCCTCTCATTTGGTCCATTCCTTCTGTGCTTCTGGTGTGCAACTATATTGTCTTTTGGCTGTTTTGCAATGTCATTTGGCCCTTATTAAATTCATACTGCTAGAATCCAGCTAATTTGAAATTTGTTGAAATTCGTTAAAATTTTAAGAGCGACTAGCATTGTTAAACCATTGTGTTGTGTCCTCAAGGGACTCTGTGGCAGGAAATTGTGACCTTTGTACAAGGAGGAACTTCCCCTGGTTTCACTTACAAACAACATGCAGTTTAGCAGTATCATGCACTTGCTGTTCTAGAAAGCTTCTTTTAGTAACAATGTTAGATGTTGATCTGAGCACTCAAGAATGCAGTAATGGGTGGACATTATTTACTTCTGTGCACAATTGTTTTGAGCCTGTATTTCATACATTGCTTATTTTTGTGTTGTGCTTGTTTTTAATTGCCGAAATGGCTTCTTTGCACGTGTCTACTGCAAAAGTACTTCATTTTGGCTAGAGAAAACAAAAATGGTTCTTAAGCATCTTAGTCCATGCCCAGTTCAGCTGAAGTATTTTAGGCAATTAGGTATCCTCCAATGTAACTGGAATGTAGTTTACATTTTTTATGGCATTGCTGACATAGAAGACATTTTAAGAGTACAGTGAGTGGTACCTTGGAAGTTGAACAGAATCCATTCCAGAAGTCCGTTCAACTTCCAAAATGTTCAGAAACCAAGACATAGCTTCCAATCAGAAGCCGCGTCAGATGTTCAGGTTCCAAAGAATGTTCTAAAACTGGAACAATCACTTCCGGTTTTCGATTGTCCGAGAGCCAGAACTTGACTCCCAAGGCATTTGAAAACCAAGGTATGACTGTAATGTTGCTCATCCCATATGAAGAGTCCAGTTGGAGCAGTCCGAAGGTTTCTCTAGTACAGCATCCTTTTCCCACAGTGGCCAAGAGAAGCCCATAACCAGGGCATAAGTCCAATAGTCCTCTCCCATTCATGAGCCCTAGCAACTAGTATTCAGAAGTATACTTAGCCCATCCCTGATGGCTGTTTGTTTATTTTATGAAGTGCTGATTAATTATCAGTACAACCAGCTTTTATTTGGTTTGTGTTGCCAACAGAATCTAAGGTCACTTCACTTTTTTTGGTTGTTTTAGTTGGATTTTTATTTTATTTTAAATCTGACTAGCATTGAAAGTAAACACAAAATGATATAACAAAAGATATGATATTAAGCTTGCATATTCATAATTACTAGAAGCTGCCACATTAACAACTGTTGATATAGCTCTGACATTTTCTCAGTCCTTAATATAGTTGCACTGGGGAAAAATAAAAGCGATACTTTGAGGAAGACTGTATGGTCCAACTCTATAATTCTTTGATTCTATGAAAGTCTGTCATGTAGGTCAGAGTTAAATAGAATGTTATCTGTGGAACTGTCACCTGAGCAGAAAATAATGGCCAGAGCTGCTCTTGTGCCTTTGGCAGAAGTGTAATGAGCAGGGATTAGCAGGAGAAGCTTTTCATGGGATAGAAATGATTGTTGTTGTTGTTGTTTAGTCGTTTAGTCGTGTCCGACTCTTTGTGACCCTATGGCCCAGAGCACACCAGGCACTCCTGTCTTCCACTGTCTCCCGCAGTTTGGTCAGACTCATGTTGGTAGCTTTGAAAACACTGTCCATCCATCTTGTCCTCTGTCGTCCCCTTCTCCTTGTGCCCTCAATCTTTCCCAACATCAGAGTCTTTTCCAGGGAGTCTTCTCTTCTCATGAGGTGACCAAAGTATTGGAGCCTCAGATTCAGAATCTGTCCTTCGAGTGAGCACTCAGGGCTGGTACCTCCTAATGAGTGCTAATCAATTAGGAGCTGAAAGTGCAGAAACAATGGCCAGTTTAAAAATTGCTAACCCTAATTGTTTGGCAATTCCACTCATGATGTTCAGTGGGGGTTACTCCTAGGTAGGTGTGCCTAGGACTGTTCCACAATCTCTGTTGTTGCTGACAATGTTGTTGTTGTTCATCCAAGCTTACCAACAATTTTGAAAACTGTTCTGATCCTCTAGGCCAGGCTTCCTCAACCTCAGCCCTCCAGCTGTTTTTGGCCTACATCTCCCATGATCCCTAGCTAGCAGGACCAGTGGTCAGGGATGATGGGAATTCTAGTCTCAAAACATCTGGAGGGCCAAAGTTGAGGAGGCCTTCTCTAGGCTGTGCCATTGTTTGGCTATCTTCTACTTTCAGATTTTTCAAATCCTTTTTCTCTGCTAGCCTTGAAATGATCTAGCAATCATGGACACAGTTTGAATAAGTTGAAGATGTTCATGTTTTGAGCTCTAGTGGGGGTTCAGGGCTCTGCCACTATGGAATTCCTGTGTTCATGTAAACCATGGGGTGGGTGGAATCTACCCCTGGCAGTAGACAGCATATCCCCCCCCAAAACCCCCCAATGTTTCAGAGGCCAGGGAAGGGATAGAACTGGACCAACCAAGGATGTGCTGTATCCTAAGCTTGCCCAGCTTCTGGCAGGAAGCCAGATCTGGGCTTCTCTGCTGTACTAGTCTGGACCTGGCATAGCAGAAAGGTGGTTTCCCTACCTGCCCCCTCCCCCACCTTAGGCCCAGGCCATCATGACTTATGGGGCCCCAAATGCAGTTGTTCTGCCACTCTATTAAGCCTTGCTGCTGGCTTCTAACAGTTTGCAATGTTCCTTAACTTGATTTGTTCAGAAGCCAAATGTGCAGTGATACCTGTCCCTGGAGGGAGTTGTCACCTTGCAAATAGACACACTAGCGAAGTGGGGAACTACCTTCACAGCGACATTTGCTGTGCAGATGTTACCAGCTTTTCTCTTTTCTGTAGGTTTTTGCCGAGCCTTTGATCAGCCTTTTCGCTTTGGAGAATTGCGAAGGCAGAGAGCTGCACTTGCAAGAAGCAGCCAGTTCAATTCTGAATAAGGATCTTCATTTTCTTACCCAGTCTGTGTGGGTGAAAAGTGGACTGTAAGTATCACTTTATTCTACAGAGTCGAAGTCCTAACATTGCACAAGCAGGATGGCACTGTTGAGCGTCATCTAGTATTTCCATAAGAAGGAACTGCATGGAATTCTGCATTGATCCAAGTGCTTTTTGGGGATACACACACAGTAAATGTGGATATATGTATACTTCAAGTAGTGAAATGTTTAGTCTTGCAGCACTTTATTTTGTAATGGCAGAAGTGAAGATCAGAGGAATTATTTGCTAACATGTTTCAAGCAGGACAGAACAAGCAAAAAATGCAAGAATAAGTGGCTGTCTTAGATAAAAGCATTTAACTTGCAAAACAGGAAACACACAGCCAGCTTTCTTTTAGAATAGGTAGAGGAGGAGAAAAATGAAAACCTGCTATATAATAAATTTCAGGTTTCCAACAACTATGATGCAATGTCTGTTGCAAAATAAACGTTGCTCTTTAAACAACATAAGGCAGTATTCTGCCTTGAAAATACCCTTAGAAGTTACAAGTATAGGTTACAATGCCACATTACTCATCCAATGTATTTTTAAATGATGGAAAGGGGGAGTGTTCCCTGAAGAAGAAAGCAAAAGTCTGCTGAGCATATGCTAGGCTGAAACAACTAAGAGATTTTCACTTAGAATTCTGGGGGGATATTTTTTTAGGATTGAATTAGAACTGAAATTAAAGTTGATTTGAATTTCTTCTGCCCATTCCCTTTTCCTTCCCCTATGATAGGGAGACATGTTAGAAAGATCTCTGGGGAAATGCCAACTTGCTGCCCAGAGCTGTTAAAATAACCAGAATTCTATCTGAATGGGAAGGTGATACTCCTTTGTGAACATCTGATGTGGTAGTTTGGTCTCTGTTTCATTATAGTCGAAGTTGACAAAGGCTGCTTGCTGTCTTTCCTCGCAAATCAAATGTTTGGGTCCAACCTTGTACATGTCTATTTGTAACTAGGCTTCCCTAAGATGTGCATAGAATTGAAGCCTTAATGGCTTACAACTCAACATCTAGTATAATGCGATCGTGCGAAGCATGAGTATATTTTCAGTTAAAAACACTTTACTGCATGTTTTTGTCTAGTTGAAATTTTACCGCATTAACATAGTTAATTCACATTCTATTTTGAACTAGATGGATAGCATATGAAGGATGCAGTTTCTTAGGGAAGCAACTTCTCCTTGAACCCAGCAAGATTTCGAACTGGACTCAGTTTAGTGGCTGGAAAGTAATTGGCTCCCTTCGTCCTGTAAAGCAGGTACCAGTTACAAAGTCTGTTTCTTCTCACAGAATACATGCATCTTTTTAAAATGTTGATCCTACATTCAGCAAAGGTAGGGAGTTCTTCTCTGTTGAATGGAACCTAAACCATTTCCAACTCCAGTATTCATTTAGTTGTGGAAGTACATTACCATCTTTATGCATGCGGTATGCAAACAGAGGTTGTATGTTTACATCAGAAGGAAAAATGTATTTGTGCAGATTTATAACAGAGATACATACCTGTCCCTGAAGTGTGTGGTAATTATTCTTTTCTGTTTCAGCCAGCAGCGTACTTCAGAATAAAGAACCGATCCCTAGACAAATACTTGACAGTTGCTGGGAATCTAATGGATGCAAGAGCTGCATCATTATGTCTTTCCCCATTAAATGGCAAGACTACTCAGATCTGGCGCTACTGTTCTGGACTTCTCAAGTCCAAGGTACTTTGCTAGCAGCTGAAATGGCAATGTCATCATCCTCAATTTTGTCTGTTTATAAAGCCCGGCCATTTCTTCTTCTGTGCAAGTAGGGTCCAGGGCAATGTGATGGGCAGTGGAAACACTTTAGGTGCTTAGGAATGCTAGCTAACCCTTCCTGCCTTTTCCGTCTCACAAGTCCATAGCTTGCTTCTTCAACAGCCCAGGTTTCAAATTCAAGTTTCCATTGCATCCACAAATTAATGTTTCTAATTCATATGAATAAGGCTTTGAAACTGCAAACTTTTCAGGGTGAAATGAGGTAATGTATTTTAAAAGCAAACAGCACACTGTGTCACAAAAATAAGGGTTGGGGTTTTTTAATAGCAACCTTCATGGGAGAACCATTATTTTGACTTCTGTATCATTTTCAAGTTCAAATGCATTAGCTCTGCATGTGATACATTTCCTTGCATGAATGTCTCCCTGGGAGAAGAACCTCTCTAAAAGGTTACTTTAGTGTGTGTTTTATCATTGGAGTGTGCTAATTTGTACCAGACTTCTCAGACCAACTTTATCATGCATCTGTAAAAAACAAAACTGAGTAAGGAAAACCATGCCTTCTAGCAAGCACACTACTAAAGATGCAATTGCTACATTTTGCTTTATGGTTAGGCCAAACCTGCCGTAATCCCCTCCTTTTTTAAAAGTTTCCTTCTTGGCAATTGTCCTCAGTTACGTATGTTGAATTTGATAGCACTGAGATCACTGTCTCCGTTTGTTCAACGCTTAGAATCTGCTCCAGGTCCTGGGCACCATTTAATTCCAATTGCCTTAATAAAACTAGTCACAGATAGACCTGGGTCTGTAGAACAGGGATGGGGAACCAGATGATTTCCAGATGTTGCTGGAGACCCATGTTCCTCTGTCCCAGTCAACATGATGGGCGTTAGGAGTCCAGCAACATCTGGAGGACCACAGGTTCCCAACCCCTGCTATAGAGCATGTGCATGCCTAACAATGAACTTTGGCCTGTTGCACCAGTCCTTTTTTACTCTTCATACTGTGCTTTAAACTGTCTAGTAAGAACAGTGATACCCTGTACTCGGTGAATCAGTTGTTTATTTTGGTGGTATGATGGATCCAGCCTTCTTGTTGCTGGAGACTATATTCCTGCCACTGTACTTTTCTGTAGGGCATATCTCCGTTAGAAATATGTCAATATTAGAGCCCACCAAGGCAATGAACAAATTCTTTCCCCCAATTTATCTAGGTTAATGATGCTTGCCTTGATGTCATTGGAGGCAGAGATGTTCCTGGAGCTAAAGTCGCATTGTGGGTAGAGCATGGGAAGGCAAGACAGAAGTGGCTGCTCAACCAAGATGGGACCATCAGCTCATACCTCAGTGACCAACTGGTTCTCGATATCAAAGGTAGACTTTAGCTATTGTTTTATATGCCCCTTTAACTTGGTACAAAAATACAAGTCTTCACACAATTGTCTCCTCACTCCCCTTTTAAACTAGATTTAGGTCATGTCAAGCTTACCCTGAATAATTGTCAAGCTTACCTGGAATAACTTAGAAAGTGCACATAGTGAGCTCTTCTGCACACTGAGGTCACGAATGCATAGCAATATCCTTGGATCTTTTCGCAACTGAAGTCAAAAGGCTTCATCGTCAAAACCACACTGGATACTCAAATCATGAAAATCATGCCTCCTAGGAAGTATTTCACCAGAAGTAATTGCTTCATTTAGCTTTAAGCTTAGTAATGCTCGAAGTTCCTTGGTCCGCTTTCTGAATAGGCTGGCCCTTGTCAGTATCAGACTTGATTGTCCAAACAATGTTTATAATTGTCCGACTTAAGAGCAGGGTAGAACTATGCAGTAAAAGTATTTGTAGGGGATCATGACAAAAATCCAAAGAGGTGAAAGCACTTCAAGTTAAAGGGTATGTGCCAGAGATAGTGACACCATGTATAGGTGTTTATCCACTGATGCTAGAAGCCTAGAAGCCAGAACAAGCAAGCTGTAGTGCTTGGTTTTAAAGGAAAGCATAGTGGAATGGAGAGAACCAGTGGCACACTATCTCTGGGAACAAACGCTGTAGGAAGGCCAGGGGAGGGTTAACTGGAGGTGGTGTCACTCTGAAAATAAGATGCTGGGCTAGATTAGATGAGCCTTTGGTCTGATCCAGCAGGACTCTTTGTTTTTTGTCTTGCCAGTAACAATGGAATCTAAAAGAATATTACTTTGCTATGCTAGCAGCAGCTGCAGTTTCCATAAGCATGCAGTGAAACCAATTCAAAGATTCATGTGTTTATAAACAATGATAAAACACACTAATTTCTTTGTGTATCCAAGATTGAATTTGGATAATCCATTTAGCTACAATGATCATATTTTGCTTAGCTTTTGGGGTGGGGTGGGGTGGGGTGGGGTGGGGTGGGGGAATACTCTGCAGTGCTGCCTTATAGAGCCCTCCAGCTGTTTGGGAACTACAACTCCCATCATCCCTAGCTAACAGGACCAGGGGTCAGGGATGATGGGAATTGTAGTCCCAAAACAGCAGGAGGCGAAGTTTGGCCATCCCTGTTATAAAGTATGCCATTTCTGCCTGACTTTGAGGTTAAATTTTTCATGTATGTCAGTATTTGCATTCCAAATTGCCATGCATACATTAGGATCTCAGCTTAAGAATACAATTACCAGCACTCAATAACAGGGCCAGGGCATCAACAGAGTCTGGACAGACCCAGGCCTCACTGCAGCTTTAATACAACCACTTGTTCGTAGAATCATAAAGAAAACCTTTATAGATAGCAGCTCTTTGCACACTGGAAAGTTATCCTACATAAGTTAGAAAAACAGAAAAAATATAAGGCAAAAAAAAAAAAATTGCCTGAAATACACTGTGCAGGACTAATTAATTCTGGATCACGTCTTTATATTGTCACAATCTTGCTTCCAGTTTAGCTTGAAAGAGGGTTTTCTAATGAAAACAAAATTTAAAATGGTTTTTAGGTGTTAATATTTTACAAGGGATTTTAGGGACGCGGGTGGCGCTGTGGGTTAAAGCCTCAGCGCCTAGGACTTGCCGATCGAAAGGTTGGTGGTTCGAATCCCCGCGGCGGGGTGCGCTCCCGTCGTTCGGTCCCAGCGCCTGCCAACCTAGCAGTTCGAAAGCATGTCAAGTGCAAGTAGATAAATAGGGACCGCTTACCAGCGGGAAGGTAAACGGCGTTCCGTGTGTGCTGCGCTGGCTCGCCAGATGCAGCTTTGTCACGCTGGCCACGTGACCCGGAAGTGTCTGCGGACAGCGCTGGCTCCCGGCCTATAGAGTGAGATGAGCGCACAACCCTAGAGTCTGTCAAGACTGGCCCGTACGGGCAGGGGTACCTTTTACCTTTTTTATTTTACAAGTACTGTACTGCACATTTAGTGCAATGGAAAAAATAGACTTACAAATAATCAATAATGAACTGACGTGAACTATTGACCTTCTTAAATGTCTCTTATTTTAGGAGGATATTATTATGACAGGAGCCACATTGTTGTAAACCAGCTTGACACCAGCAAATGCACACAGATATGGGACTTCGAAATATTGTGAGTGTGTCTCACTCCACTATAAAGGCATTTTAAACTCTGAACAAATGTGGGATGAAAACACTGTTGAACAAACTACTGAAGTCACACAGCACTGGAACGTGTTATAGAATGTGCCTGACTCTGCTAGCCAGGGAATCCAAAACTGTCACATGTTTTAAGTGGCAATGGAATGCTGAATCTTATATTGTCTTCTTTACCCTTGTGAACAGATATACTACATAAGAGCAATGGCATATTCAGCAGAGTGCTATTAAGCAATAATGCTACAGTGGTGATTATGCAAACATTCTCTACTTGCTAATTATATGTTTTTTACCCCCCTTTTCCTTACCATGTGAGAGCTAAAAAACAACAAAATTTTGAGCTGAAATGCATCTCCTACAGTTTTAAGCTACAAGTAGAAGCTTTTTGATTATTGCACTGTTTCCTCATATCTAGATATATCTCACTTTTGAAAAATTGAGTGTTTTGCCTCAGGTAAGTTTCATCATTGTAACTCAAAATGGCGATAAAACAAATGCTTTGAGAACTGTATATGAAAAGACAGTTTATTTAATGTTAAGCTTAGTGCTAATTCTCCATTCTCAGTAGTATTTTATTGTAGAGGAGAATTTATGTAAGAGATCTAGTGACTAGTTTAAACTATTCACTAGCAGCTTGGTAATGCACAGAGCATTGTCACAGAGAAATATTGGCAATGATTCAGATTTTGTATAGAAAACTTTCTGCTGTTGTTCTAGTCTACCTACTGTAGCCACAATTCCAGCCAGTTAAAAATCAATGAGATTAAAAAGTGTTTAACTAGGGAGATTAAAGTATATGGTTGCTTTTTGCAGTGATTAACTTTGGCTGGATTGTGCCCTGGGTTTTTTTCTTTCCACTTATGAGTTATTAAAATCAGAACGCCACAAGTGTTTGATAAACTTAACATAGCTCTAAGCCTTAGCATAGTTCATCCACTAGAGAACAAGTCAACACCACGCATTCAGCTGTTTTCTGGAAAGTTGCACCAGCACTATTTGTACCACTTTACATATGCAAATTGTTGTGGTTTTTTTTTTAAAAAAAAAACTTTCCAAAAATACAGAAAACCTAAGTGAAAAAGGATATGAAAATTCCAGTTGAAGATAAATTCAGACTTGGGGCTCTGTCTTTGCTTATCCTGCAAGAACCTTTCTACTTTCATCTTTGCTCTTAGTTTTAAACTCAAACTTAAATTGGAACTGTGCAAAACAATGTCTGAGTTTAAAACTAAATTTGCAGTCTAATACAGTTCACTCCAGTGTATCTGAAGCCCCCAGTAATTAAAATCCTTCTGACTGGCTACTTTGGCAGGAAATGAGGAGCCACAGGACTGAATTTAGCAGAATTTTAACCACTTTTAAAGGGCTTGAGGTATGCAACCTCTTATGTTAATAAATGAAAATGGTGGCCACATGTTCAGGGCCTGCTTGCACATGTAGCTTTCCATGCAACTGTGTTATGCACCTGGAAGCTGGATCAGTTCGTTATTTCTGTGTACCTTAATGTATTTTTTGGAAACAATTGAACATCAAGCTTGAATAGCTAAAACCAAACGGTGTAAGACTAGATTTCTCATATTTGCTATAGCTGCACAGTTAAGGAAAAAGTAAAAACTTTGGGGGGAAACCTCTATTTTTATAATGAAGATATGGCATTCTTAATATATTAACATCTACCTAAGGGCTTGAGCCACAACTCTGCTGCATTGTGCCATCAACCACATGCATTCTGGAGACACAACTGACCTTGCCACATCTCCTGTCACTGGTTGCAGAAGCAGAAGGCACCCCTGGGCTGCAAACTGTTGCAGTAGCTCACACCAGTAACAGCAGCCTTGATTGGCTCTTGCACAACCTCTACCAGCAGTTCAGTCTTTGTATCCTAAAAAACCTAGTTTTTCTAGAACCAAGGGAGCTATGCAAGGTGAAATGCTGCATATGTGTGTGTGCACTGCATCCTAATAAGCACTTTAGATTGTAAAATAAATAATACACCTACTTTTTCATTTTTTACATCACTAGGATCTTTAAATGTATTTTCATCTGAAGCACTTATTTAATAGATGGAATTTGTGTATGCTAAAATCAAACAATTCTGAAACTACATTTAACACTTTTTTTAAAAAGTGCTTTCAAGACGATGTAAAATCCAGTCAACCTCAAATAAGATGCTCTCATTTGGTGTATCAGTGTTATGTAACTATGACTACAATAAAAACCCCACTTAGGGGGGAGTAAGCCTGATTCAACAGGAATCTAAGTAAGTATGAATGGAGTTGCACTCTTAAGTGCAGCAGACTTTTAGGATACAGTCGTACCTTGGAAGCCGAATGCCTTGCCAGTTGAACGTTTTGGCTCCCGAAAGCCGCAAACCCGGAAGTGAGTATTCCGGTTTGTGAACATGCTTTGAAAGCCGAACATCTGATGTGGCTTCCGATTGCATGCAGAAAGCTCCTGCAGCCAATCAGAAGCCGTGCCTTGGTTGCCGAACAGATTCCGTTTGGCTTCTAAGGTACGGCTGTATTTGCTCTAGTCCCACCACAGGCACAGCTCCCGAAAGTGAAGGACTTACAGACTGGTGCTTTGAAAGACCAGTAACTTTATTAGACATGGTGGTATTGGGGACCAAAACAGCTCTATTGCACCTGTGGGACTATTTCTGTCCACAAGGCTTGTACCCACAGAGACAATATACTTGTGCTGTAGAGTTTAGAGGGTCATTCTGACTGGAATGTACGTGTGTATATTTAATGTATATAAAGTGTTAAAGGATAGAAGGGGTGGATTGCCTTTATCCTGATCAAGGTATATTTATCACAAACTGCAATAATATTTTTTTTAAATGATGCAAGGGAGAATTCCCCCCCAAAAAACCAGAATGCCAGTTATCACATTTTGTCCAAAAGTGACCTTATATATAGTGTATATAGTTGACATTTCTCTGTGCTATTGAATTAAAAATACTTCAAAATAGTATCAGCAGTTTTATTTTCGTTACACGAGATGTATTGCTTTGTTTTCTGAGTATCAATTCAAACCTTCATTATATAAAGGTAGCTTTAAGCTTACCTTGTGGTGCCAAGCCATTACAAGGAAACTTGCATGATAAATACAAGATCACAGTATTTAAGAAAAACCACAGTCACCCTAAATTGTAAAAAGGACAGCAGCAGACAAAAACAATAGAACAGACAATGCTTTGCATTTGGGGGTGAGGTGGGCAAGAATGTGGTAAAGGCCTCCTGGGTTTTGTTCACAACACCGGTACAGAATTGTAAGGATGAAGGAGCATTAAAAACAAATGCCCCACATACTGATCTATGGGAGGTGCTGCCCAAATGTTATTAATTGATCAATGAAGCAAACTGAACCATGTGGTAGTTTTCCATCCAGTTGTTGCCTGGCTAGAAAGGAAGGCAAATGATAAAGTGTGCGAGAACCATAATTGTTTCAGTCTCTCGCCTCCCATGGTGCAAGCTCACACAATAGGCAAATGTGAAAGACACAACCCACAGTGGATGCCTTAGCCTACCAAACAAGGAGGAAGCATCACAGTAAGTAACAACGTTCCATTCTTACTTATTGTGATGCCATACTACTATCACATATTTATGTGTGTGTGGTTCTTCTCAATTTATACACCTTGAATAGTTACACCCAGGTAATTCTGTATCATTTGGCATGGGCAGATAGTTATCAACTGGCTTCTGCTCCTTTGTGCTTTTACTGTTGCTTTTTCATGCAACTAATTACATGATGCATCCTTTATGAGATGCAGTGCAGTAGGCTGGCTTTTTCTATACAACAAAGCACACTTTCACCCCCAAAAAGGGCCGTCACTTTTATGTCTGCAACCCATGGCACTATCCACAATTTGGGGTGTCACTGACTTTCGTATGGCAAGACCAGGCCGCCTTACTTTAGGTGTACAGCGGTACCTCGGTTTAAGAACAGCCCTGTTTACGAACGATTTGGTTTACAGTCTAAGAACGGAAGCCGACTGGTGGGAGGCCTCGGTTTAAGAACAGACTTCTGAAACGGATTAAGTTCGTAAACCGAGGTACCACTGTACTTATGTCACTACTGAAACCAGGAAAAGCATGAACCATTCATTCCTACTTTGCACCAGGGATGCTTATCTCCCACTGCTTGGGAGTCCAACAACACCTTGAGGGCCACAGCTTCCCCATTTACCCTTCTCTGTGTTATTTTTATGTTCAACAAACCTAGTAGCACCCTTACTCCCTATGCATACAAAAACTATGTAAAAAGCCTTTGTATGCCTGAGGTAATGTTTTGCTGTTTCTGTGCAATGGCAGATTTAAGCACTTTTAACTTTGGCTGGCTGGTGCCTTAGTTCCCTTCTATTTTAATTTAAGGGCACACTTGATTCTCCCAGCAACATCTAAGAGACCTATGAGTACTTAACTTTGACTGGATCATGCCTCTAGACTACTTCAATGAGCGATTCACTCCACAATGATACCACCAAGTTCTCTTTTTCTGCATCTGAAGTCAAATTCAATTCTTTAACACGGACAGTGTTACCGCTCCAAATTTGCTTCAACGCATCCATATGTGAGAGCGGAAATCGTAACCCATGAGTCTATAAAGAAAGATAGTGTGTGTTATTAACGCCATATTGAACTAAACATTTGACACATTAGTTACTGCTGTTATACAGATGAACACAGTTACTATAAATCTATCAACACATGTTTCTATATTACATTGACTAGGCTAGCTAAATGCAACCTCCAGGCACACAGGCAATATATGCTGATTATCAGTTACCACCTTCATACTACACCTGTGGGTTTTTGGAGATCTGGCTGGTTACAATTGGAGTAAATGGGTCCTTGATCTGACCCAGCAGCGTTCTCATATTGCCAACAAAATGTACACAGCTTTTAAAACCAACAAACCCAAACAGCAGTCTGGCAAAAACTTAACGTACTGCTGACCAGCACCAGGTGTGGAGAGGGGCTAGAAAAGACAGATCTGGAAATAAGGAATTTCCACATGGACTTCATCAATAACTGACCTAACAAGCAGAATTAAAAACAAACCTCTGCTATTCCATCCTCATTCATATCCTCATCCCCCATCATATGAACTTCCCTCTTGTTCTTTAAAGAGTGATAGACAAAAACCATTTCTTTGCGAGACTCTTCCTAAAAAACAAGAGAAAAACAGATAATACATTGTATTTATCAATCAACACACTTGCTCCATTTTACCATAACTTTAGAAGCCTCACCTTTCTTATTTTTTAGCAGTAGTAATTAGGAAATTCCTTAGCTAAGGCCAGCACCTGGTTATATTTCAAAGGCTGTCTTTGAAACTCCTACGAAACACTAACACTTTCCCTTTACAAAACAGAACTGAATTGCTATAATGTCAGAGCAAATCCCAGTCACATGCTGTGGGATTCAAGCAGCCTAAAAATAACATACACCCAATTCCTCACTGAAAAGCAAGTCTCTACAAGCACTTCCTCTGTACTCACCAAAAGGTCTGGTTCCACTGTAATTACTGTGTAGTCTTTAAACCGTAACCTGATTGTACTGTCTATTTTTGGTAGTGCTCCACCTAGACAAGGAAGAATAGCAATATTAGTTAAGTGAGAGGAGCAGCAAGCTAGCCTGTGCTGCTTACATCTCTCTTGACTAAGAGCAGGTGCAGAAGTTAATGCAGTTGGCTAATTCTTGTAAATATCTCCTTAGTTCAGTCAGCTTGTATGTACAGTATAACAGCTGAAGCAGAGTCATGGAAGATCACATGCTATTTTCCTAATTAGAAAAAAATGCAAAATGCCATCTATCACTGACGTAGCTGCTGCAGTATAATCTCTAGGTCCCTCTTAAGATGCTAATTGAAATATCAAAAAAAGGAAAGAAGGGAAGGGAATCTTCAGAAATGTAACATCTGTACAGGCTCTCTGAACCAATCCAAACATTAAACTAATCTATGGCCCGGTTCCATATGTAATTATGTAAATATATTTTTATTGTACAGTTTACTGCTACATCTATGGAACAAACTGTCTTCCCAGTCCCCACACTTTATGAAAAGCACCCTCTGCAAACTTAAAATGTTACCTGGAGCCAGAGAGTCAAAGCTAGTCCCCAAGAAAGGAGGTAATCTGTTCATAATGAAATCTTTTTTCATGTCGGATGACCTCAATTCTCTACCATTTTCCAGACGGTCTGCAAGGCATCTCAGGAAGCCACTTAATTGCTTGGGTGAATCAGATAAATCCGCCTTCTAAAGAAAAAGACCAAAAAGAATTTATGCTAGTAGTTAGAAACACGATCCTAATTTACTTGAGAATGCAATCCAAAGATCTCCAGGCATTACAGATGTTGGCTCCCAACCTTATTTTGGTCATTATAAGCTGTTTTAAACAGTTTTTAATATTGTGCAATATTGTGTTTTAATATTAATGTTGTGTTTTATTGTTGCAACCCAGCCTGGGACCTTAGGGTGAAGGCCAAATAACAAATTGTAATCATCATCACCTGCTGTGCTGGGACAGAATTGCAAAGGCAAGATTTTTTGAACAAACAAGTGTTCGGTTTAACTCTTCTTCCTGTAGCCAGTTATGGGAAGGCAGCAATGGCTAAGTTACATAGACTGAAATTCCACATTATGAAAACATAAAATTTGATATTAATTTGGATTTAGTGTTCTTCTTTGAAAGCTACTGGGTCAAGCTACAGATGGAAACATGAAGGCTAGCAATTAGCTCTCTTTATTACAAGACCCATAACAAAACTCTGCAGTTTTTCCTACACTTGCTGGGACTATTATAGGTGCCAGGGTGCAGCTTGTGCACTGTTTGGTTTAAAAAGCTTTCTGGCTTAGTTTTACAAACAAATGTGACCGCGCAGTAAAGAAGATCTGCTGCTAAGAAACAAGGCTGACCTCTTCCAACATTATGAAACTACTAGTGGCGATTATGGGAGTTACTCTGTGTTTAAAATGGTGGCTATGCACTTTTCCTCTGACAGCAAGCACACACTGCTGTTCATTTTCTTTATCGCTGCATCTTTACCATCAGTAACTGCCTTGGAATGCTCTTCCGAAAGTCAACATCCTCTTTCGCCGTATCCAACACTAGTCCAGGAACCACGTCCAGCAAAAAATCTCTCCAAGAGCTGCCATACAAGGGGGAGGGGAGGGAAACAAAGGCATTAATGCCAAGCCAGTTAATTCAGAGCAATGTTTCTTGCCGAGGATAAAGAGAAAGCAAAACTGGCTTTGAATGTCAAGGACTCATCCAGCACATCCTATTAACCCACATGGACTGAAACTGAGAAAGTTTAGGAAAAATACTATCATATGTGTACTCATATCCTAGGTGATCAGGAAATATAGTCTAATCCTTTAAGGGCATCCTAAGGAAGCATAGGTCATTGACAGGCTGCTAGCTACAAGAGCCTGAAAGATGATCCACTTGCATTGCTTAGGATAGTGTAACACAGCTTCAGTGTGGTCTCCTGTACAGAAAAAGCAGGTAGGTGAGAAACAGCATGGAAAAGTCTAATGGATTAAATTGTCCACCTCAACAGAGGTAAGTAGGTAGGTAGGTGGGTAAATAAATAAACAAACCATATTTTTCTGTCTATAAGGCACCCCATGTATAAGACGCCCCTATTTTGGGGGACTCCGATTTAAGAAAATAGGGGGAGATGGCCCCCATGTATAAGACATACCCAAATTTTGGACATTATATTTTAGGGGGGAAACCTAGTCTTTTACACGGAAAAATATGGCATTTATTATCCCACCCCTTTTCCCCTGGTGGCACTCAAGGCCGCTTACAGATAAAAATAAGAACTGCTAAAAACATAGAAAAATAATCCCTGAAATACAGTTAAATATTGATAGAATTAAAAACTATATAACAACTGTTTAAAACATACCAATAATTACAATAAATATAGCATGGGACCAGCCCTTTCATTAAAAGCAGTCAATTCCCCAAAGCCCAAAGGAGGTATTCACTTGCTGGGGGAAGGACAGTCTAGCCTCTCTAGGGAGGGAGTTCCAGTCTGGAAGCAGCCACCAAGTCTGCAACAAGTGTGCCTGTGAGGGTGGCAGGATTGAGAGAAGGGCCTCCCCAGGAAGATTCATATGAGGGAATCTGATACTTCAGATAGCTTGAACCAAGCACTTTGAATTGTGCCCTGAAACAGGCCAGTAGCCTGTGGAGCTGTTGTAACAAGGGAGTCGCCTGCTTCCTATAACCAGTCCTGGTCAGCAATCTGGCTGTAGCTCTTTGAGCCAGTTGACGTTTCTGAACACTTTTCAAAGGTGGCCCCCACATAGCGTGTTAGAACATGATGTAACTAAGGCTGTGGCCAAATCAGACATCTTTTATGGAACAGGTGCACCAGCTTTAACTGTGCAAATAAATGCACTCCTGGCCACCACAGAGACCTGGGCATCCATATTCAGAGTTGAGTCCAGGAGAAAACCCTAACTGCAAACCTGTGTTTTGGGGGCAAGTGTTTTGCCCATCCAGCATGAGCTGAATCTCTGTTCCCTGTTCTGCCTTCTGACTGACCAAGAGCACCTCTGTCTCCTCTGGGTTAGGTTTCAATTTGTTCACCTTCATCCAGTCCATTAATGATGACAGACCCTGGTTCAGAACCTAGAGCGCTTCTTTGGATTTAGGTGGAAAGGAGAAGTGACAAACACCTTAATCCAGGGAATGTGATCTGATCAAGCCAGCATTATAGTTGGGTACCCCTCCCTGGGATGGGCCATTAATTATTATTATTAATTACCCACCCTTCACCCTAAGGTTCCAGGGCAGGTTACAACATCAAAACACATCGTAACTCAAGATTAAAAACAGTTTAAAACAACATACAACTACAGAAATAAGGCGGGCCTTAAAAATATACATCTCAAGTGTCAAAAGGCAGGGTAAAGAGGTGTGTCTTAAACATTTGCTGGAAGTTATATAATGAAGGTGACAGGCACACCTCTGTAGGGAAGGAGTTCCACAGCTTTGGGGCTGCCAGAGAATGCTCTCTCCTGTCCTTTGTCCTTCTGAAGGAGGAGGAACTAGCCAGAGGGCTGCCTAGGAGTCTACAATGACCACAGAGTTGCAAATGCCAAATCTCCACAGAAGAAACAAAGAGTTTCGTGACAAGGCCAATTAGCACTGTGGCTATTCTACACGACGTTCATGGTACCACAGCATGGAAATCTCTTCCTGAACATATTCAGTACAAACATGCTTTGAAGCGAAGTACCATGGGCTTCAAAAACCAGCTGTTCTGTTGCTTCTGGTCCCAACTTAACTATAGTTCCATTTGCTGCTGAATCAGTCTTTGATTTTTTTGAAAAAAAATCACTTTGCTGCCTCCAGCTATGTTTACTACATGAACACAAAACCCCAGCATGAAACCCAGGACATGACTTCATTATTCCCCTACTTCTTCACTGCCTCCCATTCTTGTCTCTAAATCCCTGCTTAATGTAGCAGAGATTCTTGTTCCAATTAAGGATTTTGCCTATTGGAAAGACATGAGGGATGATGGGAGTTGTAGTTCTGCAACATCTGGAGGGCCGAAGGTTCCCCACCCCAGATCTTCTAAGCTAATACTATTTCCCTTAAGAACAAAACAATGAATGTTTTATGTTGCTTTATGTCAGAGGTGTCCAAACTTTTTCCAAAGAGGGCCAGATTTGATGAAGTGAAGGGCCGTGAGGGCCAACCAAAGGGCCAACCAAAACCGTTGAGCTTTTTTTAGGATTGAAATAAACTGCCACAGGGGCCAGATTAAACCAACCAACAGGCCGGATTAGGCCCCCGAAACAGACTTTGGACATGCCTGCTTTATGTAAACTGGTTAGCTTGGCTTAATTTAGCAGTATAGAATATAAATCTTCTATAGCTAAAACAAAATAAAAATAGCTTGCCAGTTTTCATTTAGTTTAAAGTCACTGACAAGAAAACTCATACATGAAGAATAAGGCAGAGTGCTTACTTGTTCTGATAGGTGCTGATGGTCACATGAGTAGAATGCGATATCCCAGGAGGTGTGTCAGCTTGATGTATGGTCCCCCTTGGAAAATATAGCAGGTCTCCTGGCTGGAAGAAAATGTGGGCAGGACAGTTAAAAATAAATTATTTTGACAGTTTATTAAGGCTACGCTGCTGTGCTTGCAAAATAAAGAAAAATTACTCTCTCAATAACAAAAACACAAACAGCTGAATAGACCATTCTGTCATGTTACAGAATTTTCCCCATTTTCATGTAGAGCTGTGCTGCAGACATCCAAAATCCTACAGCCAAGCTACATGGACTGTTAGAAACCTACTTTTTTATAGAAAAAAGAAAAAAAGGGGGGAAAGTGAATAGTATTTAAGTTGGCTTACAATGATCAATACTAAAAAGGCAGAGCAGCAGGTACTAGGCCAAAGCAGCAGATAAAACACACTGCGCAGCACTAAATAACAAATGCAGAAAGCTCCAGAAATGCAAAAAACAACAAAGTACAATTAATTCAGACTAAGCAATAAAATAAGAACTATAAGACAGCAGCAAAACAAACTGAAACAAAGCAATTGTTTCATTGATAGGTACAGTGGTACCTCAGGTTAAGAAATTAATTCGTTCTGGAGGTCCGTTCTTAACCTGAAACTTTTCTTAACGTGAGATACCACCTTAGCTAATGGGGCCTCCCGCTGCTGCTGTGGCACGATTTCTGTTCTCATCCTGAAGCGAAGTTCTTAATCCAAGGTACAATTTCTGGGTTAGCAGAGTCTGCAACCTGAAGCGTCTGTAACCCGAAGTGCCACTGTATTAATCCTGGAAGTGTGTAAATTTACACGATATTCACTGCAGTTTACTACAGATGCATGAAGCATTGCCAGCTGATAGAAGCTCACAATACTACCCAAATTTAAATCAACTTCCAAAATGGGACTGCTAAATAACAAGAACAACACCAGGACACATCTGTGCCCTCTCATTCTCCTAATAGTGGAAGTGACGCTGGAAAATGTGACTGAAAGGAGAGGCATGGCGGAATAAGCCATGTCAAACAAGACAACCAATCTCTCTCTTTAAGACCTAGAGGGGACAGGCAACCTTATTCGCCAACAGCGAGCTAACTATGTCAAGGTCTTAGACATTTTCTTCATCTATAGCTCAGGCACCCAGAGGTGTTTCTGACACGAATACCTTTAATATGAAGTCGTGAGTTGGGGTCCCTATCTTCTCCTCGGGCTCAGTGTTGTATTCTTGAGCTAAATGTACAGTAGGCTTATAGAGTCGCCAGTGCTTCTTTCCTTCCAACTGTAGGATAAACACCTGCAAAGACCATAAGTCAGTAAGCATCAAAAAGCTTCACCGTTCCTCACCATATTGTGAGAAAAGCAATTTTTGCAGTCTGGATGAAATACAAAGACTTATTAGAGAGTAAAACCCCGAGGTGGCTATCACCGATGGAGGCCAAGGCTCGAAAAAGGCCCAATACGGAGGCCCAATGGCCGAAATATTGGGAAATAATTGAAAAAATTGGAGACAATTGGAAGCTGCAGAGTCAGGACAAACTAAAAAATAAGGTGCGAGACTGGTTACATTATGCTCAAATTCAAGAGGTTTTTAAAATGGATAAAAAAGTTGGTTTCCAAGTGGAAAAATCGAAATTGGAGACAGAACTGCTAGAACCAAAAACTAAGATACTATCGAGAATGTATAACTTGCTGCTTAAGTGGAATACACAGGATGAGACAGTTAAATCTGCCATGATAAAATGGGCACAGGATGTGGGACATAACATTATGTTTGAAGACTGGGAAAGGTTATGGAACACCGGAATAAAATTCACGGCATGTAGTGCCCTGAAAGAAAATATTATGAAAATGATATACCGGTGGTACATGACCCCAGTCAAGCTAGCTAAGATATATCACCTGTCTGATAATAAATGCTGGAAATGTAAGGAGGCAGAAGGGACATTCTTTCATCTCTGGTGGACCTGCCCAAAAGTGAAGGCCTTCTGGGAAATGATTTATAATGAATTGAAAAAGGTATTTAGGTATACCTTCCCTAAGAAACCAGAGGCCTTCCTATTGGGCATGGTGGACCAGAAAGTGTCAAAGAAAGACAGAACTTTGTTTATGTATGCTAGCACAGCAGCAAGAATACTCATTGCAAAGAACTGGAAGACACAAGATTTACCCACGTTGGAGGAATGGCAGACGCAGTTGATGGACTACATGGAACTAGCTGAAATGACCGGCAGAATCCGAGATTTGGATGAAGAATCAGTTGAGGGGGATTGGAAAAAATTTAAAGACTATTTGCAAAAATATTATAAGTTGTATGAATCTTAAGATAGTGCATGTTATTGGAAATGTTATGCTTTAGCAAATATGATTAAGCAAATGGTAAAACAAGTGATAAATGAGAAAAGAAGACAAAGTGAACCAAACATATTATGTTTATTTTAAAGGTATCAAAATTGAGATACAATATATTGAACACGGAGACATAATAATTGAAAGTTGTAATAAGGTTTGAAATAAGGTAACAAATTGCTGATATTGTTATTACAAAGAACGCAGATCTGGAAGGTGTGGGGAAGTCCAATGGGGATTTACGGAAAGTGGAACTTTTATATATCTATAACCTTATTAAGGTTTTTTCTTTTTCTTTTGTTAAAAAAAATCAAAAAAATTGTTTCTTGTACTTGGTTTTTTCTGTACTGTTTGGAATATACAAAACTATGAAAAGAAACGCAATAAAAAATATCTATTAAAAAAAAAAAAAAAGCTTCACCGTTCCTCAGACTTCAGCTAAGTTCACTACGGAATAGATATTTGTTGCGAGTCAGTTCTTTATTCAGAACAGAATACTTGTAAATGTTGAAAGTAGTACTAGGTTTTATTTCGAACAGAATCCACATGTGATATGTGCATCCATGTACTATTGTGGAAGCATGTAATGACTTCCACAAAATTAATCACAACACAGAGAAACCAGTAGGAGAACACTTCAACCTCCCAGGGCATTCTATACAAGATCTCAAAGTAGCTGTCTTATTACAAAAGAATTTCAGAAATAGACTGGAAATAGAAGTTGCTGAATTGCAACTTATTACCAAACTTAAAACCATGGAGAGACCTGGTCTGAATAGAGACACTGGATTCTTATCTCATTATACATGATAAAGCTATTTTTAGCCATCTGACCCCTTGCTTTTTCCTGGAAGACCAATTGTAGTCATTAACAGTAGTCACCAGGTTTACCACACCTATCAGCCGATCACACATTCTGAGTAATACCCCTCCCCACCCTCTCACTATATATAAGGGTCTGGTGACTTCTGTTTCAGTGTATCTGAAGAAGTGTGCATGCACACGAAAGCTCAAAGCAATAACAAACTTAGTTGGTCTCTAAGGTGCTAAGGACTTTTTTTTTTAATTTTTTAAATTTTATTTTGTTTCGACTACAGCAGACCAACACAGCTACCTACCTGTAACTTAATTTTACTTTGCGAAACTCTTGCAAACAAGAAACGTACTGGCCGTTGTGGGTCCTCTTACCTCAACATCATCATAGTGTGGCGGCAGGCCTTGGGACCCTGGAGGGGTAATGTAAACGTTAGATCCAACCAATGAGCCGAAGTAGCATTCCAGCTTCTCCTGGATTCTCCAGAGCTCATCCTAAAAAGAAAAAGAAAAAAGGAGGGAAGAGACAGAGAAACAGCTAACAATGCCAAGGCAACCTCCATTATTCTCATCATATTTACCCATTATATTTGCACTCTAGTTGTTCCAAAAACATGTATCACTCTAAACAAGATGTCTGCCTGACCTGCTTTATAAAAGGTCAGAAGAATAAGAGAGTGCAACTTTCCCACAGGGAAAGTGTGTCTGTTGCACACACAGGCATTCATACAGCTGCTGCATTATCTGAAAACATGTCAGCAAGCTAGGTGAGAAGTAGGCAGAAAACAGAAGTTCCAACACATGCTAATTTCAGTCTCCTTCCTTAGATCCAGTGTAAGTGGTTTCAAGATGCCTGCCAATGCAAACCTCAATTAAGCCACTTATACAGGTAACAATATACAACTAAATCCTGTTCTGCATAGTGTTGCTGGGCCATTCCTTCCAGCCAACCAAATCACTGCTCCTTTTTGCTTTCCCTTCAAATAAAGTTATTTTTATTGAAATGAATCGAGTTGTGCAAGCCAATGTCTGCTTACTCAATGAAGCTTTTCCAACCACAGACATCCCCTGACTCTCCACTCCAGGTAACTGTCAGGAAAGGCCTTGGATGTGTGGCATAGAAGACTATAGTATAGTGAGAGCAGGAAATCTGCAAAAATCAAGTAGAAGCAGCTTGCACAAGCTCAGGCACCAACGCATTAACTGCAGTGTTTCCTTACAAATCAATTTGTTTAATAACTTCATTATACATATTTTTTTAAAGGGCTCATTGCTTCATTTCTAAAAATAGGCTACTGGGATATAAGTATGTAACATTTGAGTTTATAGAATATTCTCATGCACTGTCATAATTCCATAATCCACAAATTGAATTTGAATAGCAAACAAAAAACAATTGTTTGTACTATATATGTATCTTGTTCCCGCTCATCATATGTTACACTTCCTCTTTAAAAGGTAAAGGTAAAGGTACCCCTGCCCGTACGGGCCAGTCTTGACAGACTCTAGGGTTGTGCGCTCATCTCACTCTATAGGCCGGGAGCCAGTGCTGTCCGCAGACACTTCCGGGTCACGTGGCCAGCGTGACAAAGCTGCATCTGGCGAGCCAGCGCAGCACACAGAACGCCGTTTACCTTCCCGCTGGTAAGCGGTCCCTATTTATCTACTTGCACCCGGGGGTGCTTTCGAACTGCTAGGTTGGCACTTCCTCTTTACCCAACAGCAATTATCAACATATAATTTATGTATCAGATAATCCAATGATGATATGAAACCAGTATTTCTAGTGTACAAATGAGAATGGTTCATGATGTCTTTTGAGTTAGCATCCTCAGGGGAACCCCTAAGTTTGCTGAAGCAAGAAGAGAGAGAAAATCCCTAGTGGCCTAATAAGCACAGACTAAGGAAGGAGTGCCTGGCGTGCTCTGGTCCATGGGGCCACGAAGAGTCGGACACGACTAAACAACTAAACAACAATGCTCAGGAGCTACAAAATGCTGGACAGATGTGTGTGTCAGAAAACCTGGGGCAGAGGAGGGGACAGAAATGCCAAAGAATGACCTGAAAGAAGACTAAGCCAGTTAGACTACACTGCAACATTTTATTTTATTTTTGGTCCCACCTGTTATACTTTAATCATGATTCTGTAAGGGAATTCTCCTGAAAACAATCTGTAGTTCGTACACAAAAGGAATACTAATTTCTAACTGGCATTCACTCACCTCTTCCAAAGGTGACTTTTTCCTCCCAAAGACTCAGAAGGACATCCTGAATCATTCTTTCTTCTACACTAGAAATACCGGTTTTATATCATCATCGTAGTTCTAAGAGCCCATGTTTTCTGCAAGACTGGCACTCAGTGGTACCCCCTTTGAGTACAGAAAAATGCATCAAGTAAGTTTAAGCTTAAATTGTATCATTTCCCCAATTTTCTAAAGCGAAGCCAATGTTAAAAGCAAACGTACCAGAGGATGTTTTAGGTAACGGAACTAGCCAAAAGGCAATATATTATTCATTTGCTTGGGAATAGGATGTTTACCAATTAGGACTGATATACAACAATATAAAAACGGAGTAATTTATGGCTTCTCAGTCAGTTTAGCAGTGTCCCTGGACTCTTCAATCTAGGTTGGCAACAGCTGATTGTAAGAGTCCCACAGCCTACTCCCTAAATTTCCAGAATCCCAGATTAAAACTCCAAAAGCAACCAACAACAACAGACACCTGATGGATCTTACCTTAAATCTCTGGGGCTGGTGAAATTGTATTGTAGCCTTTTTCTGGTCAAAGTCTTTCTTCAGCTGTTCATAGCTGACTTTGCCATCTTTGTTAAAAATCTTTTTTTTCCCATTCATACTTCTGCAGACATTAATGTCCCTTCCATAGTACAAACCCTCTTTGACCATGTCTTTCAGGTCAGTTAAGTGAAAAAGAGACTGGTAGTACAATGCCACAGAAGGCTCCTCTCTCTGAAGCAGCAATGGCTTCTGCTCCCAATATTCTCTGAAAAATTCATCTTGTTTGACAGGAAAGATCAAACTTTCAAATACGCTCTCTGGATGGTCACATTTCATAAGCCAAGGGGAGATTGCTTCCACTTTTGCTTGTTTACATGGCAAACGTTGTTCCTTCTCTGTTGCAGCTCGTCTCCCTCCTTTCTTGGGCATGGTCCTGCATAAAGTAGCAAAAACATTAAGGGTGCCTCTAGAGCATCACTATTTTGCAAAAGAAATTCAACATTAGCTTGTTGCAATTAAAGTGGATTAAGGCACTATGTTACCCTAGCGCAAGGTATCCATTTAAAAACAACAACAAAACAGACTTTTTGCAGTTAGGAAAGTGAGAGGAAAATGCACTGAAAAGTGTGGGGTGAATGAATGATTAACAGGAAGTGTAAACACCTTGGAAGTGAATCAGGATGAATCTGCGTTGTACAACTGTCCCATGAACAAATGCTCAAAAAGACCAGATATAATCTAACCTCCAAGTAAGCTTTGTGCAAGCAAATCAGGATAAATGATGAATAAGCAGGAGGAGGAGCCCTATGTCTGAGGTAAGACCAAGTTCAATCACACTCCTAGGTGTGCACAGAACTGCAGCCTGGGTAAACCAGCTGAGGATTGGACCATCAAAAGGGGTGGCCAGGTTTGCACCTATTAAATTGCTCAAGGTCTTTAAAACAAAAATATTTTGAAGAGTGCCAAAAGGACCTTTTCAAACTGAGAGTGGTAAAATGGCAAATACAATTCAATTCAAACATTGTACAGTGATACATGTAATACAAAAAAAACCCTTAACTTCACATATACGTTCATTAGGTCTGAACTGATGATAGCTCAATGAATCTGACACCAAATATGTATATTTAAGGGCAAGTCAGTATCACCTTATTAAAATATGTCAAAATTATCTCATACTACATATATGAAAGTCAGCTAACTGGAAACTCTGTTCTTTTCCAGAGGCAAATACAGATTGAGAAGACACTGGGTGATGTACATGTATGCATAGATTAGTCTTAACTGGTTTGCTTCTGCATGAGATATTCCCTTTAGCATTTTTTTCCTAATACAGCTCACAGCTCCTCTTCTATGTTTTCAAAACACAGGCTTTCTGGAAAAACTTAATCACATCTCAGCAGGGTCACCTCAGCTCATCAAGCCTCCATTATCAGATTGCATGCATGTTAGTTTTAAGATAAAGCTTTTAAAATTCTGCTCTGTTTTGAGTCCCAGAGATCCCATGCCATTTTCTGTGACAATGGCAATTGCCTGATGTCCTCAATCCACCCTCCCATTCTCTCTGCTGGGAGAACACTGCCTGCTTGTTAGCAGCTGGTTTCAGCTAGGGAGTAGCGTTAACAATGCCACAGAAACACTTCATGGAAAGCATGTTGAGATTTTGGAGCTCAAAGATATTACGCACACATCACCATTGCACCATTTAGCAACCTATGCGGTCCCCTAGGCAGGCAAGGTAATTCATTAAACATTAGTTCATTTTCCGTTCCACTACATCTTAAACTAAATATTTTAATGGGTACCACTTTATGTCCCCCTGCGTTTAAACCTACTTAAAAGCTGCAGGAAAATGGGGTTAACAGGAACAGACAGATGCAAATGTAAAATAGGGAGGGAGAAAGGAGACAGCAATAATGCTTCCTTGCAAATCTTTGAGGAGGCCCAATCAAAACATTAACAAGCTAAGGATGTGCATCACTGCTGTGCAGTATTTGGAAACGAGCTATTTCAGAATAAGCAACACTCTAGTGTTTTGAAACAGCCCTTTCTAAAAACAGCAGCATGTAATTCTTACCAATTTATACAGCACTTTTCATGTTCAAAGAACTTTATTAGTATATTTATTTGCCACCCTTATTCCATCCCAGAATTCAGTCTGTTTAGTCCTGTCCAAGCACTGATCAAGCCCAGGTCTACTTAGCTCCAACGAAGAGTATGCATTTTGTGTACATCATTTCAGTAAACCTTGCAATTAAGAAGCATTGTTGCGCCATATTGCAAATGGGTGAATGTACTTGCAGAAGACCACACAGCAGTCTCACTGCTGAGCTGACATTTGAACAGTGAAACGGGATAGGTAACACACGTACCCATATTTTCCACAGGACAGTCATAAATATCCAAGCAATGGTAGCTATCTCCACAGTGATTCAAATCAATTTGTTCATAACCAAGTAAGCAGAATACAGTTGTTTATTTAAGGGGAGTTGGGGAACTTACAGCACGTGCCCCACGATTTTGTTGGGTGTGCATTTTCCACAATTCTTGACTACTGAGGCTGGCTGGGGCTGATGGGCATGAAGAAGGTAGGAACCTAGAGCATGCTGGTTCTGGCCAAAGGGCATGTACAGTAATCCACTACAGTGGTACCTCGGGTTACAGACGATTCAGGTTACAGACTCCGCTAACCCAGAAATATTACCTTCAGGATGAGAACAGAAACCGTGCAGTGGTGGCGCAGCGGCAGCAGGAGGCCCCATTAGCTAATGTGGTGCTAACAGTTTCAGGTTAAGAAGACCTCCAGAACAAATTAAGTTCTTAACCCGAGGTACCACTGTACAGTCATACTTCATGTTACATTTGCTTCAGGTTGCGCATTTTCAGGTTGCGTCCCACGGTGACCCGGAAGTACCGGAAAGGCTTATTTCCGGGTTTCACCGCTTGCGCGTGTGCAGACACACAAAATGACGTCACGCACATGTGCAGAAGCGGCGAATCGTGACCCGTGCATGTGCAGACGCAGGTTGCGTTCTTTTCAGGTTGTGAACGGGCCTCCGGAATGGCTCCCGTTCGCAACCAGAGGTAGCACTGTATTCTGTTCTCTCAGTGGCCGACCAGATGCAGAGTCCGAGGGCAAGAGTGCTCTCCTTGTGTTAACTCCAGCAATATCTGGAGGGCCTCAGGTTCCCCATCCCCAAAGAAGGAGGGAAAGCGATTGTTGTGTGGAGGAGGCCCCCCTCCTTCCACACAGCAGACCCTCTTGTTCTCATGCCCCGCAGAAAACCTCCTCCCCTCGCCTTAAAAAACAAACCCAAAGGTTTCCCCAACTGCATCCTTTTCTCTTAGGGGCACAAGGGAACTTGCCCACAAGAGCAGCGGCAAATTGGCAGCGTATTCGAGCCCCTCGCGCCAATATCCACGTGCACCGGCAGCATTCCTAACTGGATCCCAGCAGAAAGTCCCTCCGGGCCCTCGCCCTCCAACGAAGGGACGTGCATTTCAAACACCCCCCTTGGAATTCATGCAGAAGCTTAGGCTAGGCTTCCAAAACGGGAATTTTCAAAGAAATGAAGCAGCGGCGGCTACCAAAGATAAGGAAAGAGCCGGCCGAGAATCAGGCGGCGCGGCAGGAGCTGCTCTTCTTAATGGTAGCAGGCGCGCGGGGGGGGGGGGGGTCTAGATTTGCAGCACGTCGGGAAACGGCCATAAAGAGTACCCAGTGCTGACGGTGCATTAGCAGCGGCGACTAGGTGCAAGTTACCACGTTGCTGTGGGGTTAAGGCTGCTGGAATGGGCGTCCTGCCCAGGAAGAGCATGGCCGGCCTCGCCTCACACTGCAATAGAAGACGGAGAAGAAAGGGAGCGGAGCCATTTCTGTGGCGGAGGGTGGGGAGACCCGCAGGTGCTCTTCGGGCAGCCGCCCCTCGCTTTATACCGACCTGCTTGGGCGCGCGGAGAGTGACACGTGCGCTGCAGCGTGAGCAGAAGCTGCCCCTCCGCGCGTTTCCTGTGCGGGAGGAGGGAGAGTCGCCTTCCTTCCCTTCTCCTCCCTCCCACCCGCCTGCCTCTCTCCTATCGCGGGAGACTTGTTGCTTTTTGCCCGCCTCCCAAACAGCAAGGTCGCGGAAATGAGCGCTTTTTTGTGGCGGCGGCGGCGGCGTTAGGACTTGTTCCCTTGTGCCGGTTTAGCCGCCGTGTGGACGCGCAGGGAAAGCGCAGCCTTTTCACTGCACCCCCTTCAGGCTGTGAAGGTCAAGGGTGTGAGCGCGCGCGCTCTCTCTCTGCACCGGTTGTATTTCTGCCCCAGAGGAACGAGCTATGCGAAGGGGAGACGCTCGTAATGAGCATTTTTAAAGGCTGTGGGCGGGGCAGGAGAGAAGAGCACCTTAGCTCCCTCCCCCCCCCCTCACGCACGCCTACGCCTGTTGTACGCACCTGGGATAATACACTCTTATCACTGCGGAAAGGGCGTTGCAGGAGCATCAGGCAAAGGCTAAAACTTCACAGAAAGAAGCCACAGCAATTAAGTTGTGTAATGCGATGATAACTCTGTGCTGTTATTAAAAGTGTCCCTTTCGGCATAACAAGGAGACAGTTTCGAGTTTCGCAAAAGACAAACGGGGGCGTAGCCAGGACTTTTGTGGGGGGAGCAGTGATTGGTCAGTTAAGTATTTCCCATGGAAAATAATCCTGCACGCCACCCCAGTTTCTGGGAATGAGGCACAGCTGAGACTGGTGTCTTTTAAATGGTTAATATAATATTCTCACTGTAAGGGTAGTTGCCGGAAGTGTAAAAAATAAATACACAACTTGTGAGATTCTAGGCAAGCACCCTTTTCTAAACGGGGAGATCAGTTCCTCCTACCATCAGGAAAAATGCACACTCCAGAGAACGCCTTTTTAAAAACAAAATCTTTATTTTAACCCACTACTTGTATATATTTTTATCAACAGATATTTCCGTACTGCACATTGAATTGCAAAATTATAAAACATTAATCAGAAGTGCAAAACTACAAATCATTTCCCCTAGAGTAGTTCCATTACAATGAATGGGAGTGCTCCTGTGAGTGTGATACAGTGATTGCAACAAAGCGTTCATCCACACTTCATTTTATTGTTACCCTGCAACATTATGCCATGTTTCTAGGCACAGCTCTCAACTTTCCAGGTCTGTGTCAGAGTGTGTTTGTGGGTGTATGGTGTGTGTTTTTGGTCCCAGTGCTTTACCGAGCAAGGCCTGCGTTTTACTGCTGAATTGCAAATAGCAATTGGGTTTTCCATGGAAAGCCTAGACCTGGACCTAGAAAGCACGGAGCAAAGGTAAGGATGGATGAGCCCAAAGAATAGGAAAGTTGCAATTAATTTGGTTAAACTTAATAGCAGTTCTATTCTGATATGTATTGTATGATTAATACCTTATATGGGATCTTTGACTTTGCTGAGAAGCAAGAAAGAGAAAATTTTCCAGCATGGTTTTCAAAGAGGTGTCAAGGAGATAAGAGGTTCACAAGAACTTAAATGTAAAAAACCATAAAATCTTCCACTTTACATCTGGGGTTCACATGTTTTGTAGGATTTCTCCCTACTTAGCGACAGGTGCTTGCAGCCTCCTTATGACCTTTTTAAGGGCCAGTATTTATTCTTTGAGGAAACAATCCATTTTGTAGCATAATGGGAGAGTTCCTCAGTCAACTAATCAAACAGGACAGGACACATATTCATTTATAATTTCCTAGATGTTCCCCCACCCTTTTGAAAAAACACTTGGGATAATTGGAATGGAAAAATAATCAGAGGAAGAAGGGTTAAATAGCCCCTATATAACTATGCCTGCCATTTTTCACTTAAACTTGCAGTCTCCCTAGATTGCTTTGGTCCGGAACAGAATACATGCAATGTGTAGTTTTGAGTGCAGTCCTATGTATACCTATATGGAATAATGTCCCAATGAAACAACTGGAGCTAATTTTTGAGTAAACATGCATTGGTAAAAAAGGTAAAGGTACCCCTGCCCGTACGGGCCAGTCGTGTCCGACTCTAGGGTTGTGCGCTCATCTCACTTAAGAGGCCGGGAGCCAGCGCTGTCCGAAGACACTTTCGGGTCACGTGGCCAGCGTGACAAAGCTGCTCTGGCAAGCCAGCACCAGCGCAGCACACGGAAACGCCATTTACCTTCCCGCTATTAAGCGGTACCTATTTATCTACTTGCACTTAGGGGTGCTTTCGAACTGCTAGGTGGGCAGGAGCTGGGACCGAAAGACAGGAGCTCACCCCGCCACGGGGATTCGAACTGCCGACCATGCGATCAGCAAATCCTAGGCACTGAGGTTTTACCCACAGCGCCACCCGCGTCCCTTAAACATGCATTGGATTGGACTGTAAAGCTACTGCTGGCTGCCACCATATTTTTTATAGATATGGCAGTGACTGAAATTACTTGGCCTTAATTAATTTGAGCAGAATAGCATTTATACTAGTTACTATTTCAGAGATTTCTACCATAGTTTCCTGTTGTGAGCCTTCAATTAAAACTGATTATCTGTGGTTATTCCACAACGTGCACCTTCCAATGGCTGAGTAGAATACCAGCTGCTATTATAACAAATCAGGCAGTCTATGGTTAGGTTCTCCAGCACCAGGTCTAATTTTCCTCCTAGTCAGCTTCCTAAGTCAGCTCCTAGTCAGCTTCAATCATCCAAGAATGAAGGCTACTGAGCTTTATATTTTTTTTTCAGTAAGCAAGAAGCAATGTGAAGAGTGAAATCATTCGGAGAAATATCCTAGTGCTGAGTGTATAGCACTAGTCTGGATCATAGGTGGGAGTGGTGGGCCACGTTGGCAGAGGCAGGGAAGATTTATGTATGATGTAGGTCTAGCCACTCTTGGCAGCTTTAAAATAGTTCTGTAAGCTAGATGGCTGCGTTGTGGGAAGCTGCATAACTACCAATCCTGTGCATCACACAGCAGAAATAGGTATTTTACACTGCTGTCATACAAACTAGCTTAAAACCACCTATCATCATTTAGGAATAATAGCCCAGAGTGCATAACAAACTCAGAGCTATTGGGACTTCCATTTTAGATAATAGATTTTGCAAGCAGGGAGAAAAACCTGTTATTTGGGTACCAGAAACTCTTGTTCAAACTCTAAAGCATCTCTGCTTACACAGATCATGGTATGTGTATTTTACTATGCATTTCTGGTGTGCTCATATGAAAAATATATCAGTTATCATCATTCATATATACAAACCCCAGTAAAAAAAGTTGAATACAATATATACAGTAGGAAATATAACCCTGGAGTATGTGTCAATGGCATGATTGTTCTGCAAAATAATCCTGCCCACATTCCCTTTCAAGGATCTCTTCCTCTTGATGCGAGCTGCATCTAGAGTGGGGGTGCTGGGTGCTTGCCCTCGTGTTGAACTTTCTTCAGAAGGAACTGAAAAGGTGGTCAGGTCAATGTCAGTGGTGTCTGTGTCGTGATAGCAGCCATCAAAGGCCATCGCTTGCACTGCATCAATATTATACAATCCAGCAGCCTAGGAAAAAAGGGACAATTACTGGTTAAATAAAATGACTGAAGAACAAGTGCTGCTTCTTTTTAATCCCGCATACAGGAAATAGTTTTAACAGAAAACTATCAGCAACAAGGATGTTTTCACAAGTGACTCAAATGAGTGCTTTGTTGTCTAACAATATGAATGTTGTTCATGTAGGACAGAAAAGTGGAAGAGCATTTTTAAAAAATCAATTGACATTCTAACATTAAGTTTTGTATTTGTATTACAGATACAGGAACTATGTGTCTCTTATGACAACAACCTAGGATCCATAGTTACCTTTCTCAATAAACACTACAGAAGATTTGTGAAAACAAAAGTTATTTACCAATGGTATATATCACATTCATATTTGCTGTGAGGCGTGAAGGCCACTCCCCGCCAGCCCCTTTCTACCTGGCCAGACTCACCAGCCCTACTGGAGGAGGCTTCTCATGAGGCCGGAGGAACATTGCCCGGCAAATGTTTTATTGATTTAATATGCTATAAACTGCTTTGAGATCTTTATTAAAAATATAAAGTAGTATAGAAATTAATAAATAAAATAAATAAATAAACATGATCTATCTGGTCAGCCAGGGGACGCGGGTGGCGCTGTGGGTAAAAGCCTCAGCGCCTAGGGCTTGCCGATCGAAAGGTCGGTGGTTCGAATCCCCACAGCGGGGTGCGCTCCCGCTGCTCGGTCCCAGCGCCTGCCAACCTAGCAGTTCGAAAGCACCCCCGGGTGCAAGTAGATAAATAGGGACCGCTTACTAGCGGGAAGGTAAACGGCGTTTCTGTGTGCTGCGCTGGCTCGCCAGATGCAGCTTGTCACGCTGGCCACGTGACCCGGAAGTGTCTTCGGACAGCGCTGGCCCCCGGCCTATAGAGTGAGATGGGCGCACAACCCTAGAGTCTGTCAAGACTGGCCTGTACGGGCAGGGGTACCTTTACCTTTACTATCTGGTCAGCCTAACTTGTAACAGTTAAAAAGAACAGAACAGGGTGGTATTTAAATCGTATTCAGAGTAGACTCCTTGAAATCAGTGACTTAAACTCATTGAGTCTACTCCAAGTCTGACTTAACTGTATACAGTCCATGTACAAGTACAAGTCTTCCCCCACCACAAAATAATCTCTATTTTTCTTTTTACCCACACAAATTAGTTGGTTCAGCTAGACTTATCTGCAGCTTTCATGTTGGACTGCTGTGA
This sequence comes from Podarcis muralis, assembly GCF_964188315.1. Lineage (NCBI taxonomy): Eukaryota > Metazoa > Chordata > Lepidosauria > Squamata > Lacertidae > Podarcis > Podarcis muralis. The sequence continues at coordinate 41,391,231 of NC_135658.1, forward strand.
TGGGACAGGATTCAGAGGCAGTTTTACAGTGGTTCAGTCCCTTCTTGGATGGGATGGGACTTGAGGCACAGTTTTTATGGTGATTCTGAATCTTCTTGGACAGGTTCAGAAAGTGCGGTCGGAGATTGTTACGTGATCCCTTAGCTATTAGCCTTTGGTGTTGAATGGCAGATTAGGAAATGGGGTTTCGTCTACCTTGGAGTGGGTTGCACTCCTCTTTGATACTTAGATTTGCAGTGTAAATCCTGGCTGTAGCCCTGAACTGGATGCCCTTATTTTTGCCACCAAGTGCATGCATGGTAACAGATGCCTTAGTTACATCTTGTTTGGAATCTTGTAACATGCTCTACATGCGGCTGCCTTTGAAGAGTGGAAACTTGAACTGCTTCAGAATGCTGCAACCGGACTTACAACAGTTTCACTGGCCCAGTCCATTTTCAAGCATAACTGAAAGTTCTAGCTATGATCTACACTGTCCGACACAACTTGAGACCAGATTACCTGAAAGACTGTATTCTCCAATATGAGGTTGTCAAGATTTTAAGTTTCTCAGGAGAGGCTCTTCTGTTTATCTGCTTACATCTGAGGGACATTTGGTGGGAAAGAGGTAGTCTTCTTGGTAACTGCTCTTAGCCTCTGGAATTCCTTGCCAAGTGAGACCTCTAATGATCTTCCATCAGCAGTCAATTACATTTTTATTTAAATAGGTCCATAAGCTGAACTGATGTTTTTAACTTGTGGTTTTTATTGACTGTAATGATGTTCTTCCTGCCTTGGTTTTATATATTTTTCTAAGTATTTTAATTTTATTTTATTTAGAAAAATTTATTTATACATTTATAAATATATTTATTGTAATATTTTCTTTTACTTTTGTTGTTAGCCGACCCTAGCACCATCTGGCTGAAGGTTAGACTACAGATGTTAACAAAGAAAAGAGTTTAACTGTAATACTGGAGTTTGAGAAGCAGGCAATCCTTGGTTAAGGCTTGGTGAAATAATGGAGTTCTAGAACACAATGCAAAAACAGACACCATTTTAACAGGCTTCCCAAATGCCTAAGGACTGTGAAACACAAATCACAGCACAGACATCACAAACAATAGTGTTTTCTGTGACTAGAACACAAGCAAGTGTATACCTTTCCTCTCTTTTTCAGCTGTTTTCTTTCTTCCACTGTTGTGAGATAATTTACAGCTGCATATTCAATGACAGACAGGAAGACAAAGAGAAAGCTGATCCATAAGTATACATCCACGGCTTTGATATAAGACACCTGAGGCATTGAGGCACTTACTCCTGTGATTATAGTTGACATTGTCAGCACAGTAGTTATACCTGCCAGGAGAGAGAGAAAAGATGAAGGGACGGCATCAATAAGGTCTTGCATTTTGCAAAAATATGCACAGTAATAACGTGTGTACAAATGGTTGGTGCCCCCTAACTTGCTTCCTCTATCAGCACATGACATGTATAAATATCACATGACAAATAATTGAATTGAGTCCCCAGGATTTGTGGTGGTGGTACCAGATTTCAACCCACATACAAGGCTCAGTGGCAACACAAGGTTAGTGAAGACAATGTCTTTCCCAAGCCTTTAAGTGCTCTTTTACAGAAAACATTAGAGTTGCACCTATCTTTCTCCTTGAAAGATGTTTCCAAGCTCCATTTTTCTCAGAGGAGCAACATGCAGAGTCAAGGAAGCCTCATATTTCCAGCGTAGAAGGGCCAGCGTAGAAGGGCCAGGTTTTCAGCCAAGCTGCAAATCCCAGGCAAGACTATTCTGGCTTTCATTTTCTTATAAGTCCGCTTGTCACCTTTTAGAACAAAATATCCCTACTCTTTGAAGGAATCTTACTGCTACCTGATAAAACTCAACATGGATTTTCTTTACCACCTATTTAATATAATTGCTGTTAGTTTTCCACATTTATTCTTTCCTGTGTATCTCCTAACTGTATTTGTTATGCTTTTGTTTTATAATAATATAATATTAATTTTAAAGAAATTACTTTTCTACTTTAAAAGCATAGTTCTTTAATGGATATTTTAACAAACTCTGTATGTTTGGGGGTTTTTTTAACCTATGGCCCTCAAGGGTATCCCTTAAGTAAGAAGCAAGACACCACAAATTCAGTTTCTTGGAATACTGCTCCGTTAGTTAGAATGAATAATGAGAAATCAACCATTCCCTTTTAAATCTCTAGCAATTAAATATGGCCTGATTCTAGGTGGAGATATGGTGAAACAGTGGTTCTCAGAACAAGGTATTAATACCCATTAGAGAACATGCTTTTCAACATTAGCCACATTGATCCTTGAAGGGGCGGCAGGGGAGAAAGGGGTTAAGTAGCATGGTTCCTATGTAGTGATGAATAATTTAAGTAGAAAACATATATTATTTGTTAGGTTCATAAAATGTATCCTTTTATATTAGGTCTTTCTTTTAAAAAATTAAAAGGACTGCTGAATTTCATATGTTCTAGGGAGATGTCCACCAAATGATGTACCTGTGGGGGTTAACCCTTCCCCTGCATCATTTTTCTCAATGACAATCCCTCTAAGCTTTTTGACCCAAAGGGAAGATGCTATATGAGCAGCTTCCCTTCCAGGGCAGATGGTAGCTCCAGGGTGATTACTTTTGTGGATAAATAGTACAGGAAGAGATGGTTAACCCCCCACTTCACAGTCCAGGTTCATGTTCCCCTCCCACCTGCTGCTTTTTAAAATAATTAATTATATGCAAATATGACCATACATTTAATGTATTGACTAGTTTGCCTCATAACATAAGGTTTTGTAAGCATCTGAAACCATGTTGCCCAGATTAATTACCTGACTCTCAGTTAACCACCCACAGTTTCAGATACAGTGGTACCTTGGGTTAAGAACTTAATTCGTTCCGGAGGTCCATTCTTTACCTGAAACTGTTCTTAACCTGAGGTACCACTTTAGCTAATGGGGCCTCCCGCTGCCACTTTACCGCCGCCGCACAATTCCTGTTCTCATCCTGAAGCAAAGTTCTTAACGCAAGGTACTATTTCTGGGTTAGCAGAGTCTGTAACCTGAAGCATCTGTAACCTGAGGTACTATTTCTGGGTTAGCGGAGTCTGTAACCTGAAGCATCTGTAACCTGAGGTACTATTTCTGGGATAGCGGAGTCTGTAACCTGAAGCATCTGTAACCCAAGGTACCACTGTAGTAGAAAGTTGTTCGCTTCCAGACATGTAGTCTTTACCATACTTTTCTGTGTATTAGACACGGGTTTTTTACTCCAAAATAGTGTTTAAAAACTGGGCACTTCTAATACAAAGGCAGTACATTAGGGGACCAGGTGATTGGTTGCAACCGCCAGCTGCAGCTTGTAAGTGGCGTTTTGGTGTGTGGTTATTGGCTGCATCAAGGGCTGCCTTGGATTGGCTGCTCCTGCGTTAATTGGGCAGAAGTTTGGCTGATGCATCAAGGGCTGCCTTGGATTGGCTGCCGTTGCGGCAATTGGGTGCTCAGTTTCCGGCTTGTGTTTGCGAACGGGCAGACGCTTGTCAGATTCTGTGGCGTGAGCGATTCTGAGCTCTTGTCTTTGGGGTTAGTTATTTTCTGCATTTCCCCCCCAAAAACCCTGCGCAATCCTTCCCAAAGCAATCCCCCCACAAGAAAGCTTAACAACTCTGGTAATATAACCATCTCCCCCCATTTTCTTAAATTATACTCTCCCAAAATAGGGGGCATCTTATACATGGGGGCATCTTATAGACGGAAAAGTACGGTATACCAGATTTGGCCAATTGAGAGGCTTTTTGTTTCGGCTGCCATCAGGGCTGATGCTGCACGTTGCTCTTCCCTTCTGCCACCAAGGCTTCAGATTTAGAGCTCACACAGACTCAGCTCACCACCCATGAGGTTCCTGGTTACTGGCACTTGATAATATGTACATGTGAGCACAAACATTGGTACATTGTACCACCTCACATACATAGAAAATGCCTGCAACTTGTACATCGTACAAAGTACATAGTAAAAAACATTTTCTACCACTCTGTCACTTATGACTAAGCTAATAAGTCTGGGTTTATTGCCCAGGTCAGCCATTTCTTTCACGCAAAGCAAAAGTGAAATCTCCCTCCAGGACAGATGATTTCACAAGAAATGCTGAGTTGAGTTAATTAACTCTCCAGACAGTTCCCCGCCTACCTTTCCTCTCACAGCTCTTTCTGATTAATGAACAACTTTGGGTATAGCAAAACTAGGCAAAGCACACTTCAATTCCTTCTACCAGAAATGAAATAAGTGTTAGATAATGTAGGAAGAGTAAGATAATGATAATATATTTCTGTGAACTACTTATAAAGCCAACACAAGCCAATTGCTACAACGTGTTTTCCACCATACCCTAAATATATTCATATGAGAGCTTACCAAGTGATACCCTTGCAGGAACAGCTCTTCGGTCGATCCAAAATGAGACCCATGACAGCATCACCATCAGCATAGATGGGAAATAGGATTGTAGTACAAAAAAGAAAATATGTCTCCTCAGGGCAAAGTTTATGAAGAGTCTGTTGTACCAACCTGTTGAAATATGTAAATATATTCCTTAACATCCACATTCTGTTCTCCCTCCGCTGAACTGTGACTTATTAATATGCATACATTTACCACCTCCTTTACCTATTTAAATAGTGTTATAGGTGGGTCCTTTCGAAACCTGTGATCCTGTGTATGTGGGGTAGAATCTATAACCAGTTCCTTTGTTAAAGTAATGGCTTTGGAAGATCAAAAACACCTCTAATTGATGGGAATTTAAAAAATGCTATACAAGTACAGGCTAACAACAGAATTGCAGTTAATCCACCAGGAATTTGACTAATCATGTCTTGCATGATTAGTACTACCATTATGAAAATGCTTCAGGGATATTTCATAATAATAAATTCTCAGGTTATATTTGTTCTTGTTTCTTCATTGGCTTCACTTTTTTGCTGTTAAACCAAGCATCCGACTACTGAATAAACAGCACCGCACAGGAGACAGTGCCATCTAGTGAATCATCTGCATAATTCTGCAGGAACAGCACACATGCTGTTAAAGGAAGAAAAACATAGCTTCAAAAATAAAAGCCTGCTTTTATAATGAAAATCACATTGCATTATATTGAAGTAGAAATTCTACTCTAATAATCCTACTTGGCAGAGCAATCTGAATCTGTATCTGCAGCCCCACTGCTCATGCTAGCTGGGGTGGAAGCAGAGGCAGGCAAAAGTCTGCTCCAGGTGCCACCAACCTGCAGCTGGCATAGCAATTATACCTGAATTAGGCTCTGTGCTGTCAAATGATTGCAGTGGAGCTGGCTCAGGATCAAACAGACCATAGGTTGGCTCAGTCCCTCCCTGTCCAACTTTCTATGGGCTACCAGCCACGGGAAGCCTGTTGCAGTACTTCCACTGACTGTGTTTTTGGTGAGTGGAACAGGGAGCTCCACGCCAGCAGAGTGATGCTTGATTCTGGACTGTTCTGGGCTGGACAGAGAGAGCTCTCAAGTCCCAGCCAAACCTTTGCCCAGTAGATCGGGAGTTTGGATTCTGCTCTAAAGGTATAAGTCTCCCACATATTTCCAACTTGGAAAAGTTAAGTGAGATTTTAAAATATGCAATCATATTGGCTAACTTTAATGGCAAATATAGTACAGTTCCGTACATGTCTGTTCAGAAGTAGGCCCCATGGAGTTCAATGGGTCTGACTTCCAATAAGTAGGTATAGGATTACAGCGTAAATCACTGTCTTTTCTACTTTTAATCATTCACATCACAAGCATCGTTACTTGATTTTCTATTTTGAACTTTTCGAGGGGGGGGGAGTTACACTATCAATATTAAGTCAAAGCTGTTCCTCTATTACTGCAGCCAATACAGCAAAAGTACTGTACAATTAAATTAGTTGTATCTAAAAGTTTGAGGAAATTGTTCTGTGTATAAAGTATTTTATATTGATCTACCACAATTTACTGGCAGGTAGTCAAGGATTTTTAAACTAAGTAGAAGTTGCATTGTGGTTCTTCGCTTTCTTAATCCCTATGAGTTAATTGGCTGTGTGAACAATGAGCATGGGTATACCCTGATCCTGAACTTGTGTAAAGGTTATAGACTACCAGGTTATAAAGCATGACGTTCAGACATGCTTGTGCTCTAGCATATCTTCATATAGAAATTCAACACTAAAAAGTGTATGTTTTAGAGTCAAGCCAGATGTGACGCCATTCCTACAATAAGTAATTGCATGAATTTCTTTTAAAAAATAAATTGCAGATGCAGGGAGTTGATCTGGATCGCAAACCAGCTGTGAGGGGTAGAGAGCTTTAGCTCTCCACTCCCTTAATGAGGACCTGGTCTAGGACAGGAAAATAGGCTTCCAGATGGAGAGGTCAAAATTAGAAACAGAACTGTTAGAACCCAATACTAAGAACTTGTCTAGAATGTATAATTTGCTGTTGAAATGGAATACACAGGATGAAACGGTGAAATCAGTTATGATTAAATGGGCACAAGATATTGGTCATGACATTATGTTTGCTGACTGGGAACAGTTATGGACCACCGGTGTTAAGTTTACGGCATGTAATGCCTTAAGAGAAAACATAATGAAAATTATTTACAGGTGGTACATGACCCCAGTCAAGCTTGCAAAAATTTACCATTCGCCCAATAATAAATGCTGGAAATGTAATGAGACTGAAGGTACTTTTTATCACCTTTGGTGGACCTGCCCGAAGATTAAAGCCTTTTGGGAAATGATCTATAATGAAATCAAGAAAGTTCTTAAGTGGACTTTTCCTAAGAAACCTGAGGCTTTTCTCTTGGGCATGGTTGGCCAATTGGTGTCAAGGAAGGATAGGACGTTTTTCATGTATGCCACTACAGCAGCAAGAATTCTTCTGGCAAAGTATTGGAAGACACAAGAACTACCCACTCTGGAAGAATGGCAGACGAAGGTGATTGACTATATGGGACTGGCAGAGATGACCGGCAGAATCCGTGACCAGGGGAAAGAGACAGTGGAAGAAGACTGGAAGAAATTTAAAATATATCTTAAAAATTGCTGTAAAATTGAGGAGTGTTAAGATGTTAAGGAACTAAGAAATAGAGAATTGCAGCTGTAATCAATAAGTTAAAGAAAAAAGAATCTAATGAAAGTGATTTAAATAATTAATAAATTGGAGGAGTTGCTGAAGAAATGTAAAACAAGGATGCAGAAAAGGGGAGGTATGGGGAAGTCCAGGAAGTAAGGTGTATGAAAATAAGATTATGAAATTATACATGTTTATATGTTTGTATGTTTTTGTTTTATGTATTGTTTGTTTTTATTATGTGTTTGGAAAATCAATAAAAATTTATTATTAAAAAAATAATAATGAGGACCTGGTCTGAATAGGGCCCTCTACACAATGATATTTGCATTGAGAATAAAGCTCTAGCCTTAGCCCTTCTTCAACCCAATAGAAATGTTGGCTTTCTTCATCCTAAGTTTCGGAAAGTTGTTGCTTACAGAAGAGCGCATATAAAGAACAGGAATATCCCACCCTGCCTGAATATAAGAAAGTAATATATCCAGAATAATATGTATATTATGATTACACCAGGTTAGCACGGGGAGAATTAAAAGCCCACCTATTCACTGCAGCATAAAAACAAAATTAGAATGGCCTGGATACAAAGAAATATGCAATTGGTTCTGTATGCCCAAAAAAGATTTGGCCTACAATTCTACTCACAGGTCCCTGGGAGCAAGCTCTACTGAATATAGTTCTTTCTAAGCAAACATGCATAGGATTGTATTGTTAGACTTGTGTTTTTCAAACATAAGTGCCCTCTCTTCCAACTGCACTGCAAATCCCATTTGAAATGGGGTAATTCCACAATCAGTTTGCAATATGCAATGGGGTTCTGCTGTTCATTGACCTGAAGCATGAACGTAATAACACTTTCAATTCTAGCCTTTGTATATAAAGTTCTAAAATTTGTGAGGCAATTAATTTCAGACTAACATACTTCTTAATGCTCCTTTCCCCTATGTAATTTATTGTGATACAGAGGCATTAAAATTTCAATTATTTTCAGTTCCTTTTACAGTTCTCTTCTAATTTTCTATACATACCATGCACAGTGGGGGTGGATGAAACAAAATCGAAATTCAGTATGAATCGTGAAATGGCTCTAGGTCTCTTAGATATACCAAAAAAATATGCATGTTTCACATAGAAAAATTAATAGGAAAATCAAAATATAGATACATGCACTGTGGATGTGGAAAAGAATCTTTTGAACTGGTTTCCTTCATAACAGCCATTCCACTGACTGCTATTCTTTGCTAAGATCAAAAGGAATTTAGATAGAACAAGAAAATCTATTACTGTCTGTGAGGCGCTATACCTGTACTGCTATAGAATGCTAGCCCACTAGAAGCACTGAATTCTTCAATAAAGAACTGGGAAAGGGAAATGTGCTCATCTGTGCTAAGAGATTCATTGCCATGCTTCCAATACAGCATCAAGTCTTCTTCATTGTAGGCATCTGTGGGGAAAATAAATAAATAAATTTAACAGACTATCACTTGCCTGTGACTCTTTTTCCTCTTGATTTACACCTTAACTCGCATTATATTATCTAGATAGCATTTGAAAACACCAGACTCTGAACAGGAAGACAGCTCGGCTGCTTGATTCTTTCCTTTCATATGAAGCCCATAACAGTGGGCAAGGTAAGCGAGCGGAGGGGATTATAACCAATTTGATTTTCAATCATCTACAGCATGGGTAGGCAAACAAAGGCCCGGGGGCCGGATGCGGCCCAATCGCCTTCTAAATCCGGCCCACAGATGGTTCGGGAATCAGCGTGTTTTTACATGAGTAGAATGTGTATTTTTATTTAAAATGCATCTCTGGGTTATTTGTGGGGCCTGCCTGGTGTTTTTACATGAGTATAATGCGTGCTTTTATTTAAAATGCATCTTCTTCTTCTATGCTACCACAGTCCTCAGACAGACCACAGCCATTTACTACATAGCAAATAAGGTATACAAAATTATACCTAAGAGAAACCAGACATATGAAATGACAGAGGTTTCCAATATAGTTCCCTCTTTGCTTATGGAGGGGGAGTGTTCTGTCTCCTTTTATAAATATTCATTGCTTTTTACTAATCTAGTTGCCAAGAAGAGCATTTGAAGACCCCCCCCCCAAGTCCTTGAGACACCATATGCCTTTAAAATACAGTATAGGTAAGGTACTTCTAATAATTCTTATTTAAAAACACACACATGTAGAACATACAATACCATAGCTGAGCCAGACTTACAGCTTTCCAGTTCTAGAGAGCAGTTCTGAGTGTCAAGTGGGAACCTACTGAAGTCCATGAAGCACATGGCAGAAACTGTTATTCTGTCAGAAAAGCAATAAAGCAAAACAAAGGGATAGGCTTTACTGTTCATATCAACATTTTCATTATGTATGAGAGCCTTAAGGTCAATGAATGAGGGATTCCAGTTGGGGGTCTTATGTTTTTATTTTTGGCTCAATATTTTGGCCTTATCATTTTAGTATCTAGAGAAGTAAAAATTATGAAAATTCATGGAGGAGCATAATTTCCCCATCTGTTGCAAGCCTTTTGGCAGCAATGGCCGATTCCCCTTCAACAAAAGGAGCTGGTGGGGTGGATCTGGCTCCAGGGATGCATGCTAGAGGAGCTTGTGTCCTCAGAACTCAAGTCCCCTGCCTCCCTTCATTATAATTTCCCTCCCACACTGGCAGAGGGTTAACATCTGTGCCCCGGAACATCTGTGCTGCCAGGAACATTCTCTGGCAATATGAAGGGACCATACTTGTACAACTCTCACCACTTGGGGTTGAAGTGAGCAGTAGTTATCACTCCTCATTATACTTCTGTAGAGTTGGGGATCTATAGGATCCCAAACTGCAGCTGTGGTGGAATACTTCACTGAATTGGACCGTATATCTGGTGCTTAATTTATATTATCCAATTTTCATACTAGACAGAATGGGTTTCCATTTGGTGTCGTCTTCAGGCTGGGCAGCCTTACAGAATGAGCAGAGTGAAAAGCAGGAGAAAAGTATCTGGGACTACAGCCTGAAATTAAAATCCACTGAACAGACATGCAAGCCCTCACAAGAGCCCGGCAAGTTGTTCATGCAAATACCAAGCCTAACCAAGAAGCCTTTTTTAATCCTTCCCAGCATAAGGAAGCCAATGGCTTCCTTGGGTGTACAAAGCCTGGAGCCCAAGAGGACTTAATTACCAGGTAACCTTCTGGGTTATCAGACCAATTACATTCAAACTTACATGCAATATATTGCTTTCTTATATCACATAGCATCATCATCATCCTGCTTAGCATTTATATAGTGCTTGGGAGTGTTCAAAACACATTATCTCAGTAACATTTACAATAATCCTGTACAGTAAATGAGTATTATTATCCCTAATCTGCAGGGCGGGAGGGTCTGAGGTGAGATCTGAACCACATGGCTTCCAGATGATATACTTAGCAGACACTAATCAGCCTTCCCAAACTGGTGTGTTTGAGATGATTTGGATTACAACATATCTAACCATTGACCATGCTGGCTAGGATTGATAGGAGTTGTAGTCCAAAACACCTGGAGAGCAGCAGCTTAGATAATACTGCACAATATGTCTTATGAAATAAAAATATAATAAAAATACATTGCAACAATGCAATAATAAATAATTACATAACCATTTAAAATAGCAGCAGAACATGGCAACTAATAACTCAGCAGAGCAGAACAAGCAGTTTAACTCTCAATGGTTTAAAAGGGGGGGGGGGGAACCTGGGGGAATTATTATTTTTTAATTCCCTGCTGTTGAAATGACATCAAAGTGAGCACCATGCAAGCTTTCCTGGTGAGGGTATTCCATAGACAGGGGGGGCGCACCACTAAAAAGGCTCTTCCTGATTACCACCACTTTATCTCAGAGGGCAGAGGCAGCTGAAGAGCCTCAGTGACTGGATGGACTAAAGTGAGAGAAGACAGGAATAGCAGAAACAGTGCAACAAAACCTGAGCCACCCAGGTTTCTGAACCTGTGGCCATGAAGCTGAAACTCAGCACACAGCTGATGACCAAACTATGCCATGGGCTCTAAGTGCCTTGTGAATAAACCTTCAATGCCTATAATTTCTGCAAGGATCACAATGAGCTACCACAGAGGTAGTCAACCCCATGTGCTCCAGATGCTGCTGGACTGCAGCTCCCATCAGTCCCAGCCAGCACGGCAAATAGGGAAGATGGCAGTTATAATCTAGCAACATCTGGGGGGGCAACACACTGACTATCCCTGAGCTAGTGTATCTTCTCACCTTTATCAAAACAAAAAAATTCCTTCCAGTAGCACCTTAAAGACCAACTAAGTTAGTTCTTGGTATGAGCTTTCGTGTGCATGCACACTTCTTCAGAATCTGAAGAAGTGTGCATGCACACGAAAGCTCATACCAAGAACTAACTTAGTTGGTCTTTAAGGTGCTACTGGAAGGAATTTTTTTGTTTTGACTATGGCAGACCAACATGGCTACCTATCTGTAACTTCTCACCTTTATGTTTGCTTTTTGTGACTGGAAGATAAGGAGAGCATTGTGCTTACCGTAAGCTAAAGAGCACATTTCCATCTGGGTAGACACGTAACATAACGTTCTCCATAGTTGTGTCATGGATGAAAGATCTTTTGGAGTGGACAAAAAATATATCAGGTACCCAGATCTTTTTTATTAGTCTTCCATCAAAAGTCATGCTTCTGTTTCTGGTACTAGGAAATGACAGCCTCTCATCTTTCCAGTAATGTCTGAGGTATAAAGTCATGGTGAAGTCCTTTATATAAAGAAAATAAAGAGGAATATATAAACAATAAACCACATTGTATGTAGTCTGCCATAACACTGCTTTCATGGGCTATTTCCCAAGATTCTAAAGGCAGGAACAAGGGAAGGAGGATGGGGAAGGAAGAAAAAGGAGGGGACTCATGTCTATAGTAAATGTCATGTGGGAGGAAGGTCTCTGTGTGTGGGACAGCTTTAGTTCTCTGATGGTGAGGGGGGTGGGAAGAGAAGGAAGGAATTGGGGCAGAGGCATGTGGAATTGAGTGGGAGGTAGCATTTGGAGGATGGATGGGGAATATGGGAGGCAGGGAGGAAGATAGATGTGTATGCATGTGTGCAACAGTTTTAGGGCTCTGGTGACAGTGGGCAAGAAAACTTGAGAGAAGGAGAAGTAATTGGACTGTGTGCAAAGGAGGATTGCACAAAAGAGGGGTTAAGGCAGAAAAGGGGGTGCAAAGTGGGGCTGCAGAAGAGAAGAGAGAAAGAGCTTCAAAAATAAGGTTGGGAAGGTGAGGAGTTTTAGTAGTTGCATGGGATGGGAAGAGGAAACTCCAGTGGGGTATCGCTTGGGGATGGATTGGCAAGCAAAGTGAGCAAGGCTACATCAATATTTGAAGAGCAGAGTTTGCTTTCTAAAATCTGTGTCTTTTGACACCTGATTTCTAGTCATTTTTGTCAAACTTCTGGATACTAGTACTGCTGTAGAGAAATAATGAAAAGCTTACCATGTCAACTTCTGAAATGCTGTCAATACTCTCCACTTGCACATCAATGCCCACTGGTATTGGTGACCCTTGAACATAACAAAGAGAATAAATGTGATGATCAGAGAGTTTAACAGAACCTTCAAAAAGAAAGAAAAGCGAAGTACCAACCATGAAATGGAGGTATGTGGATTTATTTTTTTAAAAAAAACTGCTTTAAATAATTAAAAATAAGTATGCACCTTGTGAAACCCTCGTACAGCAAGATTGTCATTAAAGACCAAACTAGAAGGTATGTGCAAACACATATATTTCTTTTGTTAACAAAAACCTGCTCAGAGTGTGGTGGTTCTAAAAGCCATTCAGAAAAGTTTAACCACTTAGTATAATAAGGTTTTGGCATTGCTTCAGATTTCTCCCTTGTTTCAGAGTACATATGGTCTTCTACAATCCACAAATCAAAACTGTGAATTTTCTCTCTCAAAACCTGAAAACAGGGGAGGGGGTCATAGTTTTTTCTCCCACAGGATCCAGAAAGAAACACTTAAGAGTGTTGCTGGATCAGACCAAAGACCTGTCCAGTCCAGCCTTCTGTTCCCATTGTAGCAAACCAGATGTCTATGGGAAACCCCAAAGCAGAACATGAGTGCTATAGCCTGCTTCCACTTAGGCTCCCCAGCAATTGGTATTTAAAGTCATGAGGCGTCTGGTCCTGAAAATAGCAGCTATGATGTCTAGCAGCCTTATTTGCCATAAATTTGTCCAGTCCTCTTTAACAGCCATTTAAGCTGGTGGCTATCACCACAACTCGTCGCTGTGAATTACAGAAGTTGTGCAATGAGCTGTGACTGTGAAGAAACAGCATCATTTCATGGGTCCTGTCTCTCATCCCATTCAGCTTCATTGCAGGACCTCAGATTCTAATGTTATTATGAGAAGTGAAAAACAAAACAAAAACCCTTCTCTTTCTTCACGCCATACATAATTTTATGAATTTCTTCATTTCCCCTCTTACTTGCCTTCTTTTCCTAACTAAAAAGTCCAAATGTTGTCACCTTCTAGGGGAATTGCTACAACCCTCTGAGCATTTTGGTTGTATTTTTTAATAAAAACGCTAAACATAAAATTGTTTACTGCATCAGTTTCTGTCCTTGCAGGATATGTTTAAAAATCATCAAATGGCTGTGCGAGGTTCAGGATGCCACAATAGTTGTGTTTATGCAAGTACACCATCATTTCGCTTCTGCAGCTACTGCCAGCTAATGGGATCAAGATACCATGTTCCCCATGTCAAATTTTAGAATGTAAACTCCTCAGGGCAGGAACCTGCCCTCTTGCACTCCAGAAAGTGCCATGTGTGCTGATGGCACTCTATAAATAAACAGGCATTTCCTTGAACTTTGGCTTTTCATTTTTAAAAAATTCTAGGAAATCAAGCCTGAATAAATGTGGAAAGACCAGGGAAGCCTTGCAATAGTAATTCATGTGTTGGTTACTTGAAGACTAGATTACTGCAATGCACTCTATGTGGGGCTTCCCTCATGCTTGATCCAGAAGCTGCTCTTAGTACGAAATGCTGCAGCATGATTGCTGACAGAAGTGAAGCCTTGTCAGCATATAACACCTGTGCACAGAGATCTACGCTGGTTGCCGTTTGGCTACTGGGACAAGTTCAATCTAGTACTATTAGTGTATAAAGCCCGTAACAACTTGGAACCAGTTTACCTATGAGATTGCTGTACCCCACCTGTGTCCACTCGACTGCCTAGATCAGCAGAATTGGCACCACTACATGCGCCACATAATACCCATTCCACATTTGTAAGGACTTGGTTGTTTGGTGTGGCAGCACCAGCACTTTGAAACTCGCTGCCTATTGAGATTGAGGTGTAACCTTCACTGTATTCTTTTCAGCACCTGCTAAAAACATTCTTGTTTAGACATGTCTACCCCGATGCTTAGAAAGTTGAGGTAATTTTAATCTGTTTTAGTATTTTAACTATTGTATGTTTTAAAGTATGGTTGTGAAGTTTCATTGATTTTATTGTTTTATTTTTTTGTAAACTGCATTGAGGTTCTGTGTATAATGTTTTGCAGAAAATATATACAGAAAAACACATGGGGGAGGAGAATTCAGCACAGTCTGACTATCTATCTATTGACTGACTGACTGATTGATTGATTGATTGATTGATTGTATATGCCATCCTTCATCCAAGGATCAGTGGAAACAGATGTTGGATGTGGGGAATGAAAAGTAATATACCCTGGATAAAGACTTGGCTGAACTGGGTAAAAGTTTGAACAGTAGCACTCTACCCTGCAACATGTTACCCGCATTGTTACAACAGCCCTGTAAAGTAGGCCTTATTATCAGTAAAATATCACAAAATAGTATGCAACCTTTTGAGTTCACCTGAACTCTTCAATTCATGCTAGATGGTAAACCAGCAAATGGGGTGGGAGGAAATGGGGGCAGATGTTAGCTGAAGTCCTGGAGTAACATGGAATTGGAGAGGAGGTAGCAGACATTCAAATATGGCCCTTTTGAGTGCTATGTAGGTATTAGCTTGCACCAACACCTGCAGAGAACAATAAAGGTAACAGTGGCTGAATTCCCCATGGCTGTTACCCAGGTGTATCTCCATCCTTAGTAAAACACACAGGTTCCATGGTAGGTGTAAGACAGGAATCAAAAGAAACTAGGCAGTCCTTACTTTAGCAAAGTATTCTTTTGGAAGATTTGCTAGTACTAGAAATTAAATACCAAGTAGTGTTTTATCCCAAGTTGTTTTCAATTTTTGAACCTTGGGGAAGAAGAAATAGTTAAACATACCATTCTCATACCAATGACCTCTTTGGCCCAGGCTCAAGCAGTTTGCTGCATGAGAAAAAATAATTAACAAGTATGAAAAGGCAAATCTACTTACCTCCAAAGCCAGGTCTCATTGCAAAATCATGGTCCTCTATACGGAGAAGCTGCTCAGATTTCATGGGCCGCACTTTGGTGCTGTCAATTTTCCTCATCTTAATTTCTCGTTTGCTGCAATAACAATAGATAATTAAATGTATACCCCACTACATGTTGCCAGAGGTTTCTGAGGGTGATCTATATAGGAGTTGCTGTTTTAATCAACAATTAAAACTGAGTATCACTAAAAGCAGAACAATTCAATCAGAGTGTACCATACTATAACCACAGAGCAATAGAATGATATAAACAGGTCAGTTTAAAATAACAACCTGCCTTGCCTTCCAAATGGCTGCTAGAACAATGAATTTCAAGAAGGTATGGGCAGAGCCAGTGAGGTGCTAATTTAGGGTTGCCATATCTTGAAGAACAAAAAAGAGGACCGCGCTGCTGCCAGCCTGAGCCAGGAAAAGAGGTGTGTGAGGCCGCTATCACCGCATCTCTTTCCTTGGTTTGGGCTGGCAGTGGCCCCGGCATGCAGAGCAGGCCAAGCTGCCTGAGCTCAAAACCCACCCACTACAAACCCGAAATTTTCCTTTAAAATGTAAAAACCCACCCAGATGGGCATGTTGGCCACCAAAAGGAGGATATATCCAGGTTTTCCCAGACATACGACAACCCTAGGTGGGGAAAACCCATGTGATCCATCGCCCACATGCAGCTATTGTTATTACAATGTTCAAATCCGAGGGGGGGAGTGCGGCAACCCTTATCTACTGATTTTAGAATACTGATAGGGCAAGATTTGGTTACAATTAGGGGGAGTCAAGCAACAGGTCTCTTAAGTTTTATTAATAACTTCACATATGCATACTTTTCTTAATAATTCACTGTCAAGTGTTTCAGATATCAGCACAGGGAAGTGGCTCCTGTAGAAGGTGTGTGTGTGTGTGTGTGTGTGTGTGTGTGTGTGTGTGTGAGAGAGAGAGAGAGAGAGAGAGAGAGAGAGAGAGAGAGAGAGAGAGAGAGAGAGAGGAAGGCCGAACAGGCAAACTACAGTGTGGTTCTTCCTTCTATGATAAGACTGTACCGTGTTGAAGAGGGACAGATTTAAGTAATTCAACTCCCTGCACTGGCCCCCCAACCAAAATATGTGGACCGAATTCCTATTCATTGGATGCAGTATTCATCAATTTCATCCACTTCAAGGGATCATTCTGAACATTACTTCAACAGCATGGGAGACACTCCAGGGCAGTGTGGCTACTTCATACACTACTCTGGTAATGCCAGAAGCTCCGGACCATATGGGACATGCCCACAAATTTGGCTGCTGCCAGTGCTGCCCCATCCTACAGGTAACTCAGGGAAAGCTGCCTTGGGGAAAGTTGCATCTTCTCTGCTTGCACAGAGCCCAAGGCAGGAGGTTTAGAATGTGGTGTTACATTACAGCTGTATATACAGGTTGATTGTGCATTAGGTTTATTTATTTATTTATCTATTATTCTCTGTTTGTTTGCCTCTAAGCATTACTGGCTATTATTGCCCTTTCTCTGTTTTTTTTTATATAAGCTCCTTTCTGAAAGCACCTTTTGTCCATCAGGACCAGTGTTATCTATTATGTCGGTGGTTGCTCAAGGTCTCAGGTACATCAAAAGTACTCCTTTAATGGAATGCCAGAGCAAGCCAGAGTTTCTTGCTGCCCTGGGCAAAATAAAATATACCCCCCCCCCTTGTTTCTTCCTGTATGCTAAGCAGCACATTAAGGAAAGCAGCCTTGTTTTCTCACATTCATTTTTAACATCTGTGAATTCATCACCAATGGTGATCAGAAACCCCTTAGTCAAACCCCATGAAATGCAGCCAATGTCATCTAGAGAATGGACAAAAAGTATTGGCAGTAGCTCTTTCCCCAGGACAAACAGCATTACTGAAACAGGCACCCTGAAATGCTGGCACTCAAGGCAGTTGCCTAGTTCACCTCTATGGTTAGGCCAATCATGGCAACAGACAGGTTTCTGGATCTTTCATACAATACAATATCAACTGGACATCAGTGTGTCTGGAAAAGCCCTTGGAAGAGCCTCTAAATTACTACCTCCACTTTCCTGTCACTTGTGTATTTCCTAGCTTGTCCATATTTTCTGTTAATTTAACTGGAACTCAGTCACAGAGTCATCGCTAGAGGATTGTGTCCTTAGTGCATATCAATTTGATCACTTGGATTCTATATCCCAAATCTCCGGTGCTGGCTATGTCACATGAGAGCCTTTTAGAGTCACATGCTCAACCCCCCCCCCCAAAAAAAAGGTCATTCCTGGTCGCACGTAACTGAATGTTAATATAATGAGTACTTAGAAATTGATTTCTTTATTATGGCTCCAACTTACCCTGCAAATCCTGAGTTAAGCGGAGCATTTGGCTTACGTAATCAGGACTGCTGTGGCTCTTTCAGAGGAAAATTGTGAATGAACTGAGAGCTTGAGTTCACCACTGGAAGTTCTAGGAAGTATTGAGTAACCCATATATACACACAGATGTGTCATAAGCAGCAGACAATGGGCTTCAGGGATGCCACCATGTTGCCTTGCAGCCTTACTTTGAATTAACATTTTGGTTTTAAACTCACAGCTGTGTCTGAAATTAATATGACAGGCAGAGCAATCCTATAGGGGCAGGGGGGGGAACTCCATGGTGAAGAAACTACCACTTCTTAATCCCTACCAAATTAAAGATAGGGGCACCTTCTAACCTATCCTCAGATATTTAAAAAAACCCTCTCATTGGTTTCTAAGGCTACAGTTTCCCCCCCTTTTGATGCATGTGTCGGGAGAACAGGAGGGCGTTGGATCCTGCTGATCTAAGGCCTCCTATCCACCCCAACATGCCCTTTCTATTCTCATACCACAAATTGGAACACAGACCGTGAAAGAGAAATATTGGCTGCGCTTTCTGCTGCTGCACTAAGGAAACCTCCAGCAACAACAGACTTCATCCGTCTGTGACCTCTGTGAACCAAGAGGGAGGTCTGCAACATCCAGCAGCTCCTCAGTTGCTCACTCAGGGAGGTTAGGATTGCTCCCTAAATAGGATCAAGGAAAAACACTGACTTCACTTATAACTGTATGAGTTAGCAGGAACACAGGAAGATGTCTTGTATCAGAAGAGAATACTTGTTGAGTTAGCCCAGTATTATATACTTGGACTGATAACAGCACTTAGGGGTTTCAGGAGGAGATTGCTCTTGTCACCGGCTACCTAATAATTTTAACTGGGGGTGGCAGGGATTGAACTTTAGATCTTCTGCATGCAAAGCAGATATTCCTGTAACCCCTGAGTTACAGTCTTCCACACAAAGCACTATAGCTAGCACTCTTCAAAAGGATGCCCTGGTCTCCCCACCTAGATGCTTTCCCTCCATAAATATCAGATTATCACACCTGTTCTAGGGTGGTCCCTAAATGTCAAAAAGTTTGCCTTATTTCAAAATATTCCAGCTCTGTGAAATAAGCATCACCAACTCCACAATATTCCATTGAACAAACACTAACTCCACTGCATTTCCAGAGCTTCCAATGACTTTCATCTTGGCCAGTGGATAACTCTACTCCACAATGCATGCCTTTAGTTCATTATTCGTAAAAGGTGTGGTGTCCCACATTATACCCTGTTTCAAGATGTTTTGTGCCAGATGTTTTCTGTATCTCATTTTAGATGACCAGGTATGCTGATGACAAAATGATGACAAAGGTTAGACACAGTTATAAGACCCTACACCAAATAATTATGGTGAGAAATATATCCCTAAATAAGACTACATAGGGTTTGTCCAGCTGTGCACCCCCTCATCTGATACTATTTGCATTTTTTTAATGTACACATTAAATGCAAAGGTGCATTTGTCATCAGGTCTAGCTTGGTCCAAAGTTTAAACCTGGCACTGGCCTGCCTTTTAACTGCAGTATCTTCTCCACTGGTAAAAAATCCAAGATAACAGATTCATTTCACAAAATACATTAAATAGCAGTAACCTTTGGGTCTAGAACTAAGCTCTTCACCTCAGGGGTCATGACAAGCCCCTGAATTTTCATAAATACATCCATTATTATGTAATCTCTACTTGCATTTACTTAAAGATTTCCTTCCATTTCAGACAACATTGGGGGAAACGTCAAACTATACATGTCTAGTGCCACATGCATAAAGCCTCCCTCTGACTAACAAACAATGAGCTGATTGTCTCCTCCCACGTTTCCCTCTCCCCAGGTGATCAGTATTTATCTGTTCTCCCACCTGAAGCAGGCTTTGGAAGCGGATGCTTGAGGAAGAGAAAAGGAAGCAAGTTATATATAACAACCTACTTCCGAAAATTGTCGACTCTCGCTAGATTGTGGTTTATGAGCACAATCTGTTGGAAACATCATTGAAAAGCTCTATATTTTGTTCTTCCTACACAAAGCATACAGCTCCCAAACTGAATTATATTTCTTGTGACTAGGATTAGCTCTCATTTTCCTGGATACTGTGTTCTAAAACTGCAATGTACAGCAAAAGTCTAAGTTCAGGAATTCAACTAGAAACTGAATAAAATATATTAACTAGCTTAAAGGCTGGGATTTAGAGATGCTGATAAAATAATTCCACGTATTAGAACACAGTTAACTATATTCCAAATGAAAGGCTCCTGTAACATGATTAAAATCAGATTTGAGACTGGTTTTTAAAAATCCTAATTATATACTTTCTTTGTTTTTAGAAACAAATAGCTACTACCACTGACATTTAGGGAAACAAATGTAACACAAAAATTATATATAACACTGGCTTAGAACTAAATATGTCATACAGAAAAGAAATAAGCTTTTATAAACAATCACCTTAGCTTTTTAGCATTTTACATCTCGTACTTTCCATTACTGTATTTTTGCACCCAATAATTATTGTATAGTAAACATATAAATCACTATATGCTATATATAGGACCATGCACAATATACATATATGAAATGTAGAAAAGGAAATTTTAATAGCTTAGTTTATATGAATGCATTGTTCTGTTTCTGTTCCTCGATGCACACAAGAACAGTCCTTCCGATCAAACCAAGAGCAAGTCATCTTTGGGATGGCGGCAGACATACAGAGTGTACATAAACAGAACAGCAGCCATGATGCCCAGTGACCATTTTGCTCACCTGTTATGTCTTTTCATGAATGACCTTTGAGGATGGTGGTGGTGGTAATGATGATGATGATCACTGTGACTGATTAAAAGAGAAGTAGGCCATATACAGGTGAGGAGCAACAGTTTTATTGCAAGGATCATGTCTTCAAGTCACAGGAGTAAAACCGATTCAATCAGCCCACATTAGTAAGCTTTCATTCTCCAGTTATTAAGAAACAACATACGATGAAGAGGATGCAAATAATATGAGGCACTGCAATATAGGAGAGGCAAAAACATCCCAGTTTTCATTCTTCTTCGAAGTATCCACTTATTCTTGAAATTTTATAAATCCTTAAAATCCGCATCATACCACATCTTATGGTGTTGCTATCCAGATGCTGCAGTTTTCCCTTTAGGACTCTATTAAGCAAAACAATATATTCAACTTATTCCCATTTTCATCCATTCTTCCGTTGTCTCTGGGTGTGTTCTTAGTCCAGTGTTTTAACACCCACTCACTGTACTCTTCAGTGGAGCTCTTGCACAGACAAAAGAGTGATGTCAAACATTTAATCCCTTTAATCCCACACAGCACCACAAGGAAAAAAGAGCTTTCATTACCCTATGAAAATCTGTGATTAATGAGAAAAGATCAGAAAATTAAGCTTACTTACCGCATATGCAGAAAATCATTTTCAGCCCATCAATAAAAATGCTTAAATTGTGTAAGTAGCATAGATGGCAAAAATTATCTCTGGCTGCGTTATAGGGTAACAAGCATTTGTCTCGACTGGGAAACTAGATGATGATGAAGTGTTTGGCAATTCATTGGAATCTTGGAGATATTAAGGTTTCTCCTTCTGAAAGTAAGTAAAGCAGAGCTGTTGGTTAGATCTAAGAATACACCCATGCAAACACACACACACACGTGGTGAAATGTGTGTGGAAATGGTAATTATAGTCCACATCTGAGGACAAATTACAGTTTTCCTGATTAAGTGGTAATAAATTTATGAGAGATTTTGGGGAGGAAGCTGCTGCTTTCAGTTATGATGTACTTTAACCAAAGCATTTTTACAAGTTTTCATTTATTCAGTAAATCCCAACGTTTGCAGCCAGTCGCATCCTCTGACTCGTACAAATCAGAACTTAGAAGGAGCCAAAGCTCAGTTATAGAGAACACACTGAACGTACAAGGTCCTCAGTGCAGTTCTTGGCATCTCCAGCATGGGCTGGCAGCAGGGCTGAGAAATACCCTCTTAATGAGATTTTGGAGAGCCGCTACAGGTCAGAAGAAACAGTACTGGGTCAGAAGGGCCAATGACCTGACTCGACAGTTTCATGTTTTCAGCTGCATCTGCTGATGCAGTTCAACTGTACAACTTCCTTGTTCACCAAGAGTATTATTTGGTTTTGAAGACAGAGCTTGAAATTTTATTTAAGAACCCTTCTGGATTAGACCAAAGGCATTTAGTCCAGCACCCAGTTGTAATGGAGTCTATGAGCCATGTGGTTAGATGTTACACTTCCTAAACAGAAATGACCATCAAAAGCTTATAGAACCTTCCAGTCTACAAAACACTGTGCCTGTCTCAATTGCTTTGAGGTACTGTATCCAAATTGGTTTGCTTTCTTTAGTGCATCCAGTGCTAGAATGTTAATGTATCCCTCAGCTAGGATGAACACATGCGCTCTGTTTGAAGGGCTATTTAAAGATATAGAACCATAAGAAGGGAGAGAAGGGACTTTGAAGTTGTCCATCAGCTGCTAGCACTTGGACAGCAGACTGAGCAGGCATCTGATTACAGTCTTCCTCACTTTGGTGGCATGTATTATACTTCTACAGTGGTTAATTCTCAGTTTGGATCTATGCACAGAAATTAGCACATCCAACCCTCAGGATGATCCTGTATAGTGTTCTCTTTTTCTAATCTGGGGAGAAAATGGTACGAGAGCATGACATAATATCAATATAAATCGCCATTAAGAAAGCAGGTTAATCTTTCTGCTGTAATAATTCCTAAGAGAAGGTTTTTTTGTGTTGACATATAAATGCAACTTAATGGACAATGATTATAATGAGTCAGCCATTGATCTTTCCCCCACTACCCAAATACAAAAATAAAATAAAATTGAACATCTGGCTTTGTGCTACCATTAAAATGTTTTCTTAACTTTATCCCTTCACTTTTTCCCCATGCAAAGCTCATAATGCTTAGCTTTTAAGGATATAACATATTCTGTGGCAGTCCTACAAATGGAAATTATCAACCAAAACATCCGCACTCCTGCGTGGGTGTGGGGGCTGAAACAAAGAATGAAATTAATTCCACAAATGCTTAGATTAATTTGTTGTTTTCTCTATACCTAGGATGTATGGCAGGTGAGCAATTTAGAAGCAAACATATATGTAAATAACTATTCAAATGAGACAAATACTGAATTGTAGAGATGTGTTATAAGCACAATCTTAATGTCTTACCAGCTCAACTCTTGACAGCAAAAGCTGGTCCAGATAAAAACAGTTAGTGAGCATTGGATTCAAATTATTTGCAGGAACTAGATTTTTTGGCCTGGATGGTCAGTTTGAAATTGAACATCTGTAACTATTTCCCAAATCTGGTTGGAAGCAGGAATTTGTGTTCTGGATTCCATTTCACACAATATGAGGGTTCCCCAGAATCTCATGATAGATAACTGGAGAGTAATGGGCAGAATCCAATTTTCGTAGAACTGGTGATAGGCCTGTGCTTGCACAGAAGCATCTAGAACAGAGCTTTCCAAACTGTGTGTCACAACACGTTAGTGTGTCAGCTGCAGTGTGTAGGTGTGTCGTGCAAACGCTCCCCATGCTTCTCCCAGGGCTGGAAAGGGGTTAGTAAATCTGAATTACTGTGTCACGAAATGGCGCATGTCTAAAAAGTGTGTTGCCAACATGAAAAGTTTGGAAAGCTCTGCTCCAGAAGAGTTAATGTGAACTAACTGTGATAGTGCAGGAGCTGAATCTTATGCCTACAAAGAATGCAAGTCAAATATAGCTATACCAATAATTCAGGAATAGATCATCATACTCATATTCAACTAGCATTAGTTAGTTTATCATAGACAAAGGCCAATAAGGAGAGAAGCCTGGTGTGGACACACACGAGGTTTCTCTCCCTCTTTCTTGAAGATAATTGAATGAATCGTTCCAGCATTATCTAATGAAGCTGAATGGTAGAGGATTCAGGATAGACTTCTTCACACAATACATGGTTATCGAATTTACTGCTACAAGATGTGGTGATGTCTACCAGCCTTAGATAGCTTTAGAAGAATATCTGACAAATTCATGGATGACTGCTAGTCATAATGGTTACATGCTACATCCAAGATCAAAGGCCTCTGAATATCAGTAGCTGGGAACAACAGCCCTGGTGTGTTGTTTGTGGGCTTCTCAGAGCCATTGACTTCAAGTTATAAGAAAGGAGATTCCAACTAAACATCTGACAGCAAGAGCTGTTCAACAGTGGAACTGTCTCCCTCAGGACAGTGGAATGGTCTCCCTCCTTACTTGGAGGTATTTAAGCAGAGGTTGGACAGCCATCTGTCATGCATGCTTTAGCTGAGCTTCATCCGTTGCAGGGGGTTTGACTATATTTTCCTAGAAAGTTATGGGGCAAAATGTGTAAGTACTTTTTAAGTGATTTATGTAAAATGAAAGTGAGTGTGGTGTGGCTACCTTGCATATTTTTCCTGGTTCTGAGGAACATGCCCTTTTGCTATTAGGCAGCAACAGCATCACAAATCTGCTTGTAAAATCTGGTGCTTCCAGAACTCTCTGAAATTTGAAATGTGTGCACTTGTCCAAAAAGTTTTCGCGCAACCCCTGGTTTATAATACATATCAGTCAGAAAATTTCATTTAGTTGTTTATATAATGCCATTTATGTACACAGCATGTTGCAAATAACAGTTTGACAGGTCCCTACAGACAAGCAGCATACAATTTTTTTAAAAGAAAGAAAGAAAGCAGAAGACCACTGTTTGGACAGATACATGAATTTTGGTGTTTTGGATATCCTACCAATAATGAATTCATTTCCCAAGTTTGAATCCTCATTTTAAAAACAGCTTCCTCCATGCACACAAAAATGAGTTATCAGCAGATTTGGAAGAAACCCCAAGTTGGCAGAAGTTTAAAAAAAATCCTTACCAAAAAACCCCTCTTAATTTAGGGAGGGAGGACACATCAAAACAGCCCAGTTAAAAATGAGCAAGCTTAGGGGTCAAGAGCAGGGAAGGAGTTTCCTAGAAGAGGGTTTACTCAGTTGACTAGAACATTAACAGGAACACTCCCACTGCAACATTTGTTGAAAGCCTCACTAGTACCTTTGCAGTACAAAATTAATAAAGTCACAAGTTTTTGAAGATGAGCAGAGGCATTTTTAATTCAGTTGGTGATGTTTCTAAAACTGTAAGACTGGGTTTTGACTTGCTCCGAGTTTCTCATTTTCTTTGAAGTCATAGCAGCTGTGCATTTTCATATAATCAGATATTAGTGCTGAAGTAGGGGGAAATCACATGGGTTGAGCAAGTATTTTGTGAAGCTATTTTGCTTCTAAATCCAAGATGCTTCATCATTCTGCTTTAGCAAGTCCAATCACTGAATTAATTTCATCCCTAAATCCTCTCATTTACTTTCTGCACAAGGCAGAATGTCAAGTAAACTGTTTTAAAACAAAGGTAATATTAGGAGGAGATGTAAATCTGATGGTGGCGTGTGAAACTCTACAGCGGCTTATACACCTTCCTGATCTGAATCCGTAAGGCATTTTTTCTTACTGTTAAATAAAAATGAATGGCTTAAGATGGACGGTGCTTGTGAACAGAACATGCCAGATGCGGCTGAAGCTGACAACATAATCTTAGTGTGTTACTAGGGAAACACAAAAATGTATTCCAAATGCCCTCCTCACCCTGCCTAGCTAGACAGTAAATTGAACTTCAGATACTTGTGAGCACACGCAAAGACCCTGCTCCCTTTTATTCTGAATTCAGTAATCTGCAATAGCTACTATCCACCTATTTACAGTCACGTGGACAGCAGCATCAACAGAAATACACACTGAAAGATATTTTTAAGAGTTGTTCAACTTTGGCATACTGGATTCCTTTCTGAGTCTCTTATATGCCTGTTTCATCATGGTCTGGTCTGGTCTGAGGAAGTATTGAAGGTTTAAAAAGCAGCTTGAGAATTAAAAGCTATTTCTTTTATATGAAAACTTGCAATGAAGTAGCGAAAGAAAAGAATTTTAGACTAAGGGGACATATTGTTTTCTTGTATTTTCTTGTTATTTAAGTAGTCTAAAATCTCTCAGAGAGGGCAGATAGCATTCAAAAAGTTGGACGTAGGCTGCAGAACTAAGAGAAATTACAACAACCAAAGAATGTTTAAAGCTTACCTAAAGGTAAACGTAAACCATTAGGTCCAGTTGCAGACAACTCGGGTTGTGGAGCTCATCTCGCTCTATAGGCTGAGGGAGCCAGCGTTTGTCTGCAGACAGCTTCCAGGTCATGTGGCCAGCATGACTAAGCCGCTTCTGGCAAATCAAAACAGCACACAGAAATGCCGTTTACCTTCCCGCTGGAGCGGTACCTATTTATCTACTTGCACTTGACGTGCTTTCGAACTGCTAGGTGGGTAGGAGCTGGGACCGAACAACGGGAGCTCACCCCATCGCAGGGATTCGAACCACCAACCTTCTTGATCGGCAAGCCCTACATAGAGCCAAATTTGTTCTGATTGTAAATTGCTTTGTAACAAAAATGGTAACCTGAGTAATGTAGCTGGCTCCTTGTATCTATCTAGATTTTAGCTGAATAGATGTAATTTTGACTGGACACACAGGGAACATTACAATATGATAACATTGTGTGCCTGATAGATGCTAGCACAGAAAAGCTTAATGAAAGAAGCTTTCCCAGAGGACTGCCAAAAACAACAGCTGATTCCTGATACTAAAGGCACACACAAGAAAACATACTACAACAGATTACAAATGACATATACTGTTGTTCAGTAATCCTCTTCTGTGTAGAGTAGGAATGTCTTATTCAATGCATGCAACAAGAAGACCCTACCAGCAGAATACTGATATGCAAAAAACAAGAGCTGATCCACAGCACTATCTTCCATATCTGGAAATGTAATTTGTATTTCCAGGGAGTAATAAAGGGATCCCATGCAGATTAGCAGAGCAAACCTGCAGATTTGTCTCTGAAAGCATTAGAAATTCTTAGTGGCCATGGAATAAGAGGATAGGTGTTCCTAAATATTAGTAATGGATTAAAAAACAAGAAGACAGTAATAAACAGAAAAAATAATAATTACAGTGGGCAGTAATTGTGGAGTTCCTCAAGGATCCAAATTCAGATAAACGGTCTGTTCTGGAATCAGGGTAAACAGTACGGTAGTCATGTTTTTATGAGGCCTATATTCTCCCCCTATACCAAAGATGTTTCTGCTGTAAATGCCACCCCCAGCTAGCTGCCAGTTTTGGATCCCAGCCATGGAAAAAGCTATTTAAAAACAAGCTCCAGAAAGCAATTTCAGGAGAGAATCATCAGGCAGGGGAAAGTTTACATTCTCCTAATCCACCTACCAATTCCCATTTGCACAGAGAGGGCTACCTGAACGGAAAAAGGTAAAAGGCGGATCTACACGGATCCTCGTGAATTCATATGATTTTTTCATTCAAATTAAATAAAACCACCATGATACTGTAGACCATGTCTTACTCTGTAGAAAGCATCAAAAAAATCACGCATCCACTGTTTTGGGGGGGCGCAGGGGCGCAAAAACATGGTTAAAAAACACGGATCCTCATGGATCCTCATGATTTTTGCGCTAGATCAGCCCAAACTCACTTTCAAATTACAAATCATGTCCAGGGGCACAACATCCACCACAGAAATCACGCATCCACGGCTTCCTGGCGAAACCGTGGCCCAAAAACGTGGTTTTCAAGAACGGATCTTCATGGATCCACACGCTTTCTGCATCGGGCCAACCCAAACTCACCGTCAAATCACATATCATAGTAAGGGGCACAGCCTACAACACAAAAAACTCGGATCCACACCTGCCTGGCCACGCCCTGGCCCAAAAACGTGGTTCCGAAGCACGGATCCTCATGAATCCTTATGATTTTTGCACTAGATCAGCCCAAACTCACCGTCAAATCACACATCATGTCCAGGGGCACAGCTTACACCACAAAAAACTCGGATCCACGGCTTCCTGGCCATTCCATGGCCCAAAAACGTGGTTCCAAAGCACGGATCCTCATGGATCCTCACGCTTTCTGCATTGTGCCAACCCAAACTCACTATCAAATCACACATCATTCCCAGGGGCACAGCCTGCACCACAAAAAACTCGGATCCACGGTTATCTGGCAATGCCATGGCCCAAAAACGTGGTTCCAAAGCACGGATCCTCATGGATCCTCACGCTTTTTGCATTGGACCAACCCAAACTCACCGTCATATCACACATCATTCCCAGGGGCACAGCATCCACCACATAAATCACGGATCCACGGCTTCCTGGCCATACCGTGGCCCAAAAACATGGTTTTCAAGAACGGATCCTCATGGATCCTCACGCTTTTTGCATTGGGCCAACCCAAACTCACTGTCAAATCACACATCATGTCCAGGGGCACAGCTTACACCACAAAAAACTCGGATCCACGGCTTCCTGGCCACTCCATGGCCCAAAAACGTGGTTTTAAAGCACAGATCTTCATGGATCCTCACGCTTTTTGCATTGGGCCAACACAAAATCACTGTCAAATCACATATCATAGCCTGGGGCACAGCCTACACCCCAAAAAACTCGGATCCACACCTGCCTGGCCATACCGTGGCCCAAAAACGTGGTTCCGAAGCATGGATCCTCATGGATCCTCATGATTTTTGCACAAGACCAGCCCAAAGTCACTATCAGATCAAACATCATGGCCAGGGGCACAGCATCCACCACAAAAAACTCGGATCCACGGCTTCCTGGCCATACCGTGGCCCAAAAACGTGGTTCCGGACCACGGATCCTCATGGATCTTCACGCTTTTTGCATTGGACCACCCCAAACTCACTGTCAAATCACACATCATAGCCAGGAGCACAGCCTACACCACAAAAGTCACGGATCCATGACTTCCTGGTAAATCCATGGCCCGAAAATGTGGTTTTGAAGGACGGATCCTCATGGATCCTCACGCTTTTTGCATTGAGCTACCCTAAACTCACCGTCAAATCACACATCATGTCCAGGGGCACAGCCTACACAACAAAAAACTCGGATCCACGGTTATCTGGCAACGCCATGGACCAAAAACGTGGTTTCGAAGCACGGATCCTCATGGGTCCTCATTATTTTTGCACTAGATCAGCCCAAAGTCACCATCAGATCAAACATCATGGCCAGGGGCACAGCATCCACCACAAAAATCATGGATCCACGGCTTCCTGGCCATACCGTGGCCCAAAAACGTGGTTTTGAAGGTCGGATCTGCACGGATCCTAACGCTTTTTGCATTAGGCCACCCCAAATTCACTGTCATATCAAACATCATGTCCAGGGGCACAGCCTGCAGCACAGAAAACTCAGGTCCACGGTTATCTGGCAATGGCATGGCCCAAAAACGTGGTTTTGAAGGTCGGATCTGCACAGATCCTAACGCTTTTTGCATTAGGCCACCCCAAATTCACTGTCATATCAAACATCATGTCCAGGGGCACAGCCTGCAGCACAGAAAACTCAGGTCCACTGTTATCTGGCAACGGCATGGCCCAAAGACATGGTTTTGAAGCACGGATCCTCATGGATCCTCACGCTTTTCGCATTGGGCCAACCCAAACTCACCGTCAGATCACACGTCATAGCCATGGGCACAGCCTGCACTACAAAAAACACGGATCCACGGCTTCCTGGTCATACCGTGGCCCAAAAACGTGGTTTTGAAGCACGGATCCTCATGGATCCTCACGCTTTTTGCACTAGATCAGCCCAAATTCACCATCAAATCACACATCATCGCCGGCGGCACAGCCCGGACCACAAAAAACTGAGATCCACGGCTTCCTGGCCATACCGTGGCCCAAAAACGTAGTTTTGAAGCACGGATCCTCATGGATCCTTACGCTTTTCGCATTGGGCCAGGCCAAACTCATCATAAAAGCTTTTTGACACCTAATCGTCTCCGCCTCTCATTGCGCGGGAGTCTCCTGCGCAGGGTGGGCGTGGGTAGCGGAGTGCCTGGGCTCTCTTCACTGACTTCCAGGGAAGAATCCCGGAGCCCTTCCACCTCCTCTTCCCATTGCTCTCCTGGACTCTTGGTGTAACGCGTATTTCCTTCCCCTTCCACCGAGCTGAGTCTCCCCCTTGTGCTAGGACCTTCACCTGCAGAGTCTGAGACCCTCTCCTTCTCCCGTGTCTCTGATGTCAGTTCCCTGACAGGTTGCTAATACACCAGAGGACAGGGTCAGAATTCAAAATGACCTGAATAGCCTAGAGAGCTGGGCCAAAACCAACAATATGGAGTTCAATAGGGAGAAATGTAAGGTACTACACCTGGATAGAAAAAATGAAATGCACAGGTGGGGGACACTTGGCTTGACAACAGTACCAGTGAAAGGGATCTGGGAGTCTTAGTTGACCACAAGCTGAATATGAGTCAACAGTGTGATGTGGCAGCTAAGAACGCCAATGCAATTCTGGGCTGCATCAATAGGAGTATAGTGTCTAGATCAAGTGAAGGAATGCTACCACACTATTCTGGTTGGTCAGACCACACCTGAAATACTGTGTCCAGTTGAAGAAGGATATTGTCAAGCTGGAACATGTCCAGAGGTGGGTGACCAAAATGTAAAAGGTCTGTAATCCAAGCCCTATGAGGAGAGACTTAGGGAGCTGGATTTGTTTAATCTAGAGAAGAGAAGATTAAGGAGTGACATGATAGCCATGTTTAAATATTTGAAGGGATGTCATGTTGAAGAGGGAGCAAGCTTGTTTTCTGCTGTTCTAGAGACTAGGATGCAGAATAATAGATTCAAACTATGGGAAAAGAGATTCCACCTGGGCGCGGTAATCCAGTCAGGGAAAAAGGGAGGCATACTATGTTTAGGGCACCATTTCCAGCCTCTTCTCCTTTTCGGGGTGAGAATAGTGGATCCTAAAAAGGGCTGCTCAGTCATGGATACAGCTGCTGAGCTGCTCAACTGCCTTATTCCTTGAGTCAGAACGACTGAACGCCCATGTGTCGGTTCATGACTAGGGGCTTCACATTCCTGCCCCTGTAGCCATTTAGTGATCGCCATGGGGGTTGGGTTTGGGGGGGGTTGGGTTGGGTTTTTGGAAGATGCCTGTGCGTGAATTTGTTTTATGTGTGTAGATCAGTGCACACTGACCAACGCACAGCCTTCGCAGTAGGGCTCTGTTCTGATGGCATGAGTAGTCACGACAAACTGGTGGATCCTATCTCATGCAGCCTTCATCCGCCTTCACAGCCGTTGTAACACACTGCTTGTTATCACCCGCCTGTTCTGCCATTGAGGACTTCTTGGCTCATTCTTTGTCTAGCTCCTTCCCTGTTATGTACTAAGCTTGGATCCTAGAACAATAGGCAAGTAGGATCCTAGAATGCAAGAATTGATTGGCTTGCAGGAAAGACCAATCAGGCTCCAGGAGGGAAGCAGAACCAGCCATTCAGACGGGACTCATTGTGTAAATAATGTATATAAAAGCCTGAGGTTTTGGGGGAAATTCAGTCACTGTTTTACAAGCTGCAATAAAGAGCATGAAATCACTACAGGACTCTGAGCATATTTAATTTTCTTTGACCTTACCACCTTGGGTGACCCTGCTGGGAGTACGAGATTCCCAACGGCTTCACTCACAAGGGTCATAGGAATGTGCAAGCCCACTCACCATGACAAGTGAGAGAACTGAGATAGATTGCACTGAGCCCTGGTCTCATTAGACAAAGTGTTCCACCAAAAAGGCTCTGGCTCTGGTTGAGGACAGCTGGATATGTTTTGGGCCAGGGACCACCAGTAGGTTGCTGTTAGATGAGCATCACACTCATGGGGGTGTATTGGAAGATAATTCCCACAGATAAGAAAGGTCACAGACTGTTTAGGGCTTTAAAGATTAGCACCAAAACATTGAACCTGATTTGATACTCCACCTGGAGCCAATCCAGCTGATTAACAACCAACTGAATGTGGGCTCTCCACAAAGTCCAAGAAAGAACTCATGCATCTGCATTTTAGACCATTTGGAGTTTCTGGAGCAGTCTCAAGGGTAGCCCTGCATATCTCTATCTCTCTCTCTCTCTCTCTCTCTCTCTCACACACACACACACACACACACACACACACACACACACACACACATATTTAAACCCTGCACTCCCCGGCTCAGGTGTATAGCAAGTTAAAGTACTCTAGTACTGTATGCAGGTGACTACTGCATGGATCACCATGGCTAGGTTGGAAAGGGACAGGTACAGTGCCGATTGCCTAACCTGACATAGATTCAAAAATTCCAGTTTGGCTACATTTGTGACCAATGCCTCCATAGAGACAGAAGCATCCAGGATCACACCAGGACTCCTGATGGCAGCTACAGGTGACTATTGCACCCCATGAAGAGCTGGGAGCTGGCAAACCAAACTGAAATTATTCTGGCCCAGCCATTGGACGCCCATCTTTAAAGGATAGAGATTCAGCCGACACTGTTTCCTCCATCCCAGCACACCCACCTAAAAATTGGCCAATATATCCAGGGTAGCATCTGGCCAGGGCCATGAAGCAGTAGATCCATGATGTTTGTGGTCAGATCTGTGGTTATGTACAAGATATGTGAATGAAGGGTGAATTTGGGGTTCCCCAATGCAAAAAGTGTGATGATCCATGAGGATCCGTGCTTCAAAACCATGTTTTTGAGCCATGGAGTGGCCAGGAAGCCATGGATCCGTGATTTTTCTGGTGCAGGCTGTGCCCCTGGAAATGATGTGTGATTTGCCGTTGATTTTTGGTTGGCCCAATGAAAAAAGCGTTAGGATCCATGAGGATCCGACCTTCAAAACGACGTTTTTGGGCCATGGTGTTGCCAGATAACCGTGGATGCTAGTCTTTTGTGGTGCAGACTGTACCCCTGGACATGATGTGTGATTTGATGGTGAGTTTGGGGTGGCCCAATGCAAAAAGCGTGAGGATCCATGAGGATCCGTGCTTCGGAACCACGTTTTTGGGCCACAATATGGCCAGGAAGCCGTGGATCCGAGTTTTTTGTGGTGCAGGCTGTGCCCCTGGCCATGATGTGTGATTTGACGGTGAGTTTGGGTTGGCCCAATGCAAAAAGCGTGAGGATCCATGAGGATCCGTGCTTCAAAACCACGTTTTTGGGCCATGGAGTGGCCAGGAAGCCGTGGATCCGTGATTTTTGTGGTGGATGCTGTGCCCCTGGCCATGATGTTTGATCTGATAGTGACTTTGGGATGGTCTTGTGCAAAAATCAGGAGGATCCATGAGGATCCATGCTTCGGAACCACGTTTTTGGGCCACGGTATGGCCAGGCAGGTGTGGATCCGAGTTTTTTGGGGTGTAGGCTGTGCCCCAGGCTATGATATGTGATTTGACAGTGATTTTGGGTTGGCCCAATGCAAAAAGCGTGAGGATCCATGAAGATCCGTGCTTTAAAACCACGTTTTTGGGCCACGGTATGGCCAGGAAGCCGTGGATCCATGATTTTTGTGGTGCAGGCTGTGCCCCTGGATATGATGTGTGATTTGACAGTGATTTTGGGTTGGCCCAATGCAAAAAGCGTGAGGATCCATGAGGATCCGTGCTTCAAAACCACGTTTTTGGGCCTTGGAGTGGCCAGAAGCCGTGGATCCGAGTTTTTTGTGGTGTAAGCTGTGCCCCTGGACATGATGTGTGATTTGACAGTGAGTTTGGGTTGGCCCAATGCAAAAAGTGTGAGGATCCATGAGGATCCGTGCTTCAAAACCACGTTTTTGGGCCATGGATTGGCCAGGAAGCCGTGGGTCCGAGTTTTTTGTGGTGTAAGCTGTGCCCCTGGGAATGATGTGTGATTTGACGGTGAGTTTGGGTTGGCCCAATGCAAAAAGTGTGAGGATCCATGAGGATCCGTGCTTCGGAACCACGTTTTTGGGCCATGGCATTGCCAGATAACCGTGGATCCGAGTTTTTTGTGGTGCAGGCTGTGCCCCTGGGAATGATGTGTGATTTGATAGTGAGTTTGGGTTGGCACAATGCAAAAAGCGTGAGGATCCATGAGGATCCGTGCTTTGGAACCACGTTTTTGGGCCATGGAGTGGCCAGGAAGCCGTGGATCCGAGTTTTTTGTGGTGTAAGCTGTGCCCCTGGACATGATGTGTGATTTGACGGTGAGTTTGGGGTGGCCAAATGCAAAAAGCGTTAGGATCCGTGCAGATCCGACCTTCAAAACCACGTTTTTGGGCCACGGTATGGCCAGGAAGCCGTGGATCCATGATTTTTGTGGTGCAGGCTGTGCCCCTGGGAATGATGTGTGATTTGATGGTGAGTTTGGGTTGGCCCGATGCAGAAAGCGTGAGGATCCATGAGGATCCGTGCTTCGGAACCACGTTTTTGGGCCTTGGAGTGGCCAGGAAGCCGTGGATCTGAGTTTTTTGTGGTGTAATCTGTACCCCTGGGCATGATGTGTGATTTGACAGTGAGTTTGGGTTGGCCCAATGCAGAAAGCGTGAGGATCCATGAGGATCCGTGCTTCAAAACCACGTTTTTGGGCCACGGTATGGTCAAGAAGCCGTGGATCCGTGATTTCTGTGGTGCAGGCTGTGCCTCTGGACATGATGTGTGATTTGTCCGTGAGTTTGGGGTGGCCCGATGCAAAAAGCATGAGGATCCATGAGGATCTGTGGTTCAGAACCAAGTTTTTGGGCCACGGTTTCGCCAGGAAGCCGTGGATACGTGATTTTTGTGTTGCATGCTGTGCTGCTGGCCATGATGTTTGATCTGATGGTGACTTTGGGCTGATCTAGTGCAAAAATCATGAGGATTCCTGAGGATCTGTGCTTCGGAACCACGTTTTTGGGCCAGGGCGTGGCCAGGCAGGCGTGGATCCGAGTTTTTTGTGGTGTAGGCTGTGCCCCTTATTATGATATGTGATTTGACGGTGAGTTTGGGTTGGCCCAATGCAGAAAGCGTGTGGATCCATGAAGATCCGTTCTTGAAAACCACGTTTTTGAGCCACGGTTTCGCCAGGAAGCCGTGGATTCGTGATTTTTGTGGTGGATGCTGTGCCCATGGCCATGATGTTTGATCTGATGGTGACTTTGGGTTGATCTTGTGCAAAAATCATGAGGATTCATGAGGATCCGTGCTTCGGAACCACGTTTTTGGGCTAGGGCGTGGCCAGGCAGGCGTGGATCTGAGTTTTTTGTGGTGTAGGCTGTGCCCCTGGCTATGATGTGTGATTTGACGGTGAGTTTGGGTTGGCCCAATGCAAAAAGTGTGAGGATCCATGAGGATCCGTTCTTGAAAACCACGTTTTTGGGCCATGGTATGGCCAGGAAGCCATGGATCCGTGATTTCTGTGGTGGATGTTGTGCCCCTGGACATGATGTGTAATTTGAAAGTGAGTTTGGGCTGATCTAGTGCAAAAATCATGAGGATTCATGAGGATCCGTGTTTTTTAACCATGTTTTTGCGCCATTGCGGCACCACGAAACAGTGGATGCGTGATTTTTTTGGTTCCTCCTACCGACTAAGATGTGGTCTACAGTAGCATGGTGTTTTTATTTTGTTTCAATATAAAAATCATATGAATTCATGAGGATCCGTGCCTCGGATCCATGTTTTTATGGTGCTGCAGCGCGGCAAATTGTTGAATCCACGTTTTTTATAGTCCAGTTTGTAGGCGTGCCTTCTAGGTGTGATTTGACACTGCATTTGTTGGAATTATTTTTAAAAAACTGGAGGATCCATGAGGATCCGTGTAGATCCGCCTTTTATGCAGACCCTACCTGAACTAAGAATTAATTAACCAAAAATTATTATCATAAAGAGACATTAAAGAGCAGTAAGAGACAGAAAAAAGTATCCACTGCTGTTATCCTTGCTGTAGGGAAAAGCAGGCTAAGGACATGTAGGGAGAGGAAACTGCCAGGCCTCTGAATTTGGCTTTTTAAGGCCGTTTGGGGCAAACCTCACTCATATCATATGATGTCAGGTGGTTGGCTAATGGTGGGCTAATGCCACAGGTTCTCTCACCCCTGCTGCAAAAGATGAAGTCGTATGCTCAAGATGAAGGGGTCAGAGCGGCCCTTACTTACCATTTTGTACTTACTGAAACTGCTTAGCCTTAAGAGCGCTTCTTTGTCCTTTTCACACATGAGGGAAGTGGTTGCTGCTTCCTCAGGAGAATATAGGGTTTTCATATAGGGTTTTTATGGAGATTCAGCATCTCAAGGGGAAAACCTGCCTTTTATTCTGGATAGAAACTATTTAGGCCTACAGCCTCTCCACACAGCTAAACAGTCACTTTAAGCACCACAGCAAGTTCTTCCCACACTCCCATAGGAGGCAGTGGGGCTGCTCTTCCAAGCATTCCACCAGGCCTTTGGTCAGGGCGCAGCCTGACCCCCTCCTCTGGCAATCGGCAATATGCACAGAATTTGGCTTGATGGTTGCCATTAATTTGATTTAAATTTAATTTGATTTAATTAATTTTATAATGAATGTTTTAGAATGTCAGATTATTTTGATTGTTGTTAGCCGCCCTGAGCCCAGCTTCGGCTGGGGAGGGCGGGATATAAATAAAATTTATTATTATTATTATTATTATTATCATTAATCCTCAAGTTACCAAAAGGGCTGTTTCCACATACTTTCACCTTACTAGGCCTCACCACTGCAAATAGGCTTTTAAAAAAAAAAAACCACTCAAAGGGGGGTAGGGGAGCCTGTTTGAGAATGAGAAATATTTAGGGGATTAATCCTTCTCCCATAAGCCAGTTCTGCCTCCTGTGTGGTGTCCATCTTTAAGTGGGGTGAGGTAGGACTTACTGTATTGCTTGATGGGCATTTTAGGAATATAGTATTGTGTGTCATTTTAAATTTGGCTTATCTGTTTGCATTTTGTTGTTTAATTATAGCACTTATTACTGAGCATTTGGACAGAATACAGCTTGCATGTTTTTCTATCTCCAAAGGTAAATGAGCAAGAGAGAGGAACTGAACTACTGTATCTGTAGCCCCCCCGCCCCCAGGAATATTCCTGGCTGTTTTTCAAACAGAGGCTGGTTCCTTCAAGTTACAAGCACGCAATTGGCCTCAACCAGAAGTCAGGCATTTAGTGTTGCTGGTCTTACGTACTTCCAGCAGATTCTTGCAGTGAAACATGCTTCCAGTGGAGATTCAGCAGGCATCCTTGTTTATGACTGTCAGGTGTCTCTTGAAGACTTTTTTATGGTGATAGGCATATCTTCTCGATTAGCTAGGCATTTGAATGATTTTGTGCTGTTTTTACGTTTTATTTAGATATAGTTGTACACCATCCTGGTGTTTTATAGGATTTATGCTTTTATAAAGCAGCCATCCCATGGACACTCTCAGAAGTACAGTTGTGGTATACTGTGGTCCATTGTGTCTGTGTACCTGCTTACAACATGGGCAGTCCCCAGTACATGGTTTATCTTCATACCATTGCCAGTCTTAGCAGCAACTTATAGTAGTCCAGAAACAAGCCTTGATGCAGCGACTAAGAGTTTCAAGTGGCCCCCCACTAAGCAACTATATTGTATGAGTGGCCCTGTGATGTAGGGGTGGTTTTGAGTTTAATGAAATTTTTACTCTGACCCCTCTTCATACAACTGTATGCATGCCTCACAATCACAATTTGTGACTGTATATCAAAGGTGGGGATGGCAGCATGCTTTTCTTCGGGTAAGGACCAGTGGCGCAGTCCTGCTCTTCCTTAACCATAGGTTATTTTATTTTGGACATTCCTGCAAGTGCGCTATGAATAACAGAATCCAAATTTTAGAGTACACCCAGGTGTGAAATTGAGGTACATCCAGGTAAGTAGTTTGTCCCTCAGTTTAGTATAGAAGATCTCATTAACAATGGATATTCCATGTTCTCTTGTTCTTTGCACCTTTTTCACACATTCACAGTAGCCTTCAGATGTTCTTAGAAGTGTACAGAAGCAGAGTAGGAAAAGGACTACTATCTGGCTTTACAGTCACTCCCTAAGCACCTGCCACCCTGTAATTTCAGCTTAGATCTCACAATGAGGATTTGGGTTGGAAACTTTCCATGAGTGTAAATTCCTGTGATGCCTGTCTTTTTGTCAGCAGATTGTGTCATTACATTTTGTGACTGATGATAGAAGAGGAAGCTAACTGTGTGCCTCTGATGAGCTGAAGAGAAGCCTGGCAGATGAAACCTGTTACTATTCAATATTTCTCCATGATATCACAAGCTTCTGTTTTTGTTTTAGATTAGATCATCCAAACCCTGAAGCAGTTAAATTTAACAATGATTAGTTGGGGAAAGTGTGTAAGGTTTAAACATGGCAAACTGCAGTCAATCTAAAACAGAAGTGAAAGCTTCCAAATTTATTGTGGCCACACCAGAGGAGTGCAGAGTCCAATGCTGAGTTAAATGTTGACTGAGGTTTGTTCTTGTAGTGCTAGAACCAAAATTTTGTGTCAAACAATACGCCTAAGGGAGAGCATGATGGCCATCTCATTCCCATATAAAACTGCCATTCAAGTATGTTTAGAATCACAGCTAATGACACTAAGTCAAATTATGGCTTAGTTGCTGTGGTAACTTGCTCTAAGATGTAGGATTTTAGGACAACTTTATAGACTGAAAACTGCACAAATTAATGGTAGATGTACAGAATTAAGGTGGCTGGATAGTAACTCTTAATAAGTTTCCATTTCCAATAGCTACTATTCAGAAATAAGTAAATTTTGCAAAAACACTTAAGTGGTTTTAATTAGGAATTAGGTAGGAGGAAACCCAACCCAGAAGGGTGGGGTATATTATTATTATTATTATTAAGTGTCTTATTCTTATCATCACCCACTGCCTTATTATTAGCATTAAGATACAGTACCATCAATATAGCCCATTTTTTCCAACAGACTTTGATCCAGAAGGCTACATGGCTGGATCTGTGCACACAGTCGAGTATTGCAACAGCAGTCTTCTGTGCTGTATGACAAGCTGCTTTTTATCAGAGCTTCCAAAGCAATTCAGATAATATATAGTCACACACTCCTAAAATTAAACATTTAACTTTAGCACATAAAATAAAAGTTCTGACTTAAATGTCTTTTAAGAAGGCAGAATAAGTTTCTAGTCAACTTACAAGTTATGTAAGTCTCCAAACCCCAATAGGATTTCTGTGGGGAAGGGTGGAAACTGAAATTTCTGTAGTCAGTAGAGAATGTGATGTGTTGATTTCCTCACATAGTGGTCAGAAAAAGACAAACACAAATGTAAAACAACCACATCTTTTAATAGAAAGCAACAAACATGCAAATAGCAGGTATAGAAATTTATTTGAACCAATGTTTTCACTATAAGGTAAGTTATTTTAAAACACTGATCCAAGCTCCCATGTTTGCAAGTTAAGGGAAAATATTGCACTTCGCATTTTCTAGCACCCCTCATACACTGCAAAACATTTTAAAAATATTTTGCTTATTTTACTTGCACACTTTTGCAAGTCATGCACACATTCATTCAAAATCAAAACGTTAGGTTACTCAAAAGCAAAACCTTAAAATTGCACTAAAGCTTTGTAAGGAAAAATATAATTCATGACTTATACAAATTTCATGACGTCTAGGTGCTTTCAGAGAAGAGCCAATTACTCTTCATCTTCGTTTTCATTCTCTTGGCCAGATCCTTCAGACCTGTCTCCTTCCAGCCGGTCTGTAAAATACAGGAGTAATTGTTAAATGACTGAAGCAATTTGAAAGCCATTTTTCCAATTCAGAAAACAAAATGACATTTTGTTCAACTACTGTCCAGGGTCTAGTGATGAATGAAGTAGAAATGCTTAAGGTATACTGAACATATATACTCCCTTTTACAAATATGATGGAAACACAGTAGGAAAAAAAATATGAATAGCTGCTAAAAATTCTGATTCAGATAATTTTCCACTTGTGACCAAGTGAAGATGCCCAGGCATCAGGATGGTGCCTGATGTCTCCACCACCTGGGGATGTCTAGGGATCCTTGGATCTTGCCTGTTTTCACACATCCTTTAGAACACATCCTTTAGAAGTCTATCCATTATATTTTATTTGCACAATCAGAATGAATTTCAGGAACCAAAAAGTTGTATTGAAAAATACAACTTTTGAGCTGTCTGGCCCCAAAATGGCAACTAGTTGAAATGAAACACCTCACATAAGAAATCTAGTCAAAAGTGATTTCTGGTCTGTGACCGTAATAAATCAATTCATTCAGTAAAAAGTATCTGTAGAATCTTCCTACCTGCTCTTATATGGTTCAAAGATGCCAACATCCTTAGCATAAAAGAAGCTGGAACAGTGATTGTGTTTCTGGTTTCTTCCAGCATTAATTCATTTCGAGTTATAACCTGGGGTAGGGGTAGAGAGGAAGTGAAGTAGTTACTGAGCAAGAATTTAACAGAGCAGATTTAGAAAATAAGGCTTGTTGTATATATTTATGTGCCACTATTATATGAGCATCTGACATAAACACTGTATCAGTATTTACCAAAGACTTCTCTTTACCCAATACATGTTTCACTGGTGCACACAACTCTTTACCAATTTGAGGTTATTCACGATCAGTTCACTTCTGTAACAGAATTTACTACGTTTCGATCCATGCTGCATGTACCATAGAATCTAGTTCCATGTTCCAGAAACAATGACACATCTCCCACTGTGAACTGGTCTTTTTATGGCAATACATCTATGAAATTATTGTTTTCTTCTAAGTTACAAATTGGTATTAGTGGTGCACAGAAAGTATTAACAAGCAACATCAATATTGTCAGGAAAGAAAATTATAGAAATAGGAGTTTTGCTGCAGAATATCATCTTACCTCGTCAGCAAGTTTCCGATTAAAAATTTTGGATTCTTCTAGTGGAGACCAGATTTTTATATCATAATCAATACCTGATGAGGCTAGAACTAAAACAATTTAATAATATATTAAGTAGCCATTATTTTACATTTGCAAATACAAACAATATTTGGTAGTTAGCACACTTTGTTGCAACCCCCCCGCCCCGCCCCTATTTCTTAGAAGGGTTTCACTTTTAAATTCACTCTTATGTTCCACTTAGAACTTCTATTCCTAGGGAGCATTCACATGTGCATAATTTGCAACATGTAGGCAATGATCTGAAGCAGACTATGAGGATAACTTTAAGACAAGATCTCTCATTAGTATCCACTTCACAA
Organism: Podarcis muralis; assembly: GCF_964188315.1. Taxonomy (NCBI): domain Eukaryota; kingdom Metazoa; phylum Chordata; class Lepidosauria; order Squamata; family Lacertidae; genus Podarcis; species Podarcis muralis. The sequence continues at coordinate 41,432,435 of NC_135658.1, forward strand.
ATTAGCTAAGGTCCTTCAGACTGCAAACTTAAAAATAACCTATCATTTTGGTAGAACATGGATGAAGCCAAGTGTTTTCAAGGGCTTCCCTACAAGCTATGAATATGCCTGTAAATTATAGAGAGAAAAACAATCTTACTTGGGTCAAATGGATGTGGCTGCAGACAGTTCACCACGTGGTTATCTGCTTCCAGCAGCATCAAGTGCTCAGCAGTATGCCGATCCCAGATGAAAATATGGCCACAATCTGAACCACTCATAACAAAGTTAGAACCCCAAAAATTGGCTTCTTTAATCTATATAGAAAATAAATTGGGGGAACAAAACATTTCATTATGGTTAGTATGCACAGCTGGGAGACATTCTAATTCACTTTCAAAGCTGTATACAGGCTGTATTCATACACAACACTAAACTATGATTCAGTGTCATATGAGCATGCCTCAGACTTCACAACTCCTTTCCATCCCCTGACATGGCTATACGCAATTGCTTCCATCTTTAACAAACAGCAATTTAGCATTAAGTTTGAATACAGGCAAGCTGAAATAAGCCAACTTCAAACTGTGGTTTGAATTATCCATAACCTTAGCAAGGGCAGAACTGTGCCCACTACTTTTAAATAAACTATTTTTTTTAAAAAAATCTTTGTTTCAAATGATACTATCCGTTTAAAAAGTGCCCCAATGACCTACATAGTACCTATAGCTAATATACATACTATATGCAATATATATACCTATACAATGTTTAAAGCATCCACACAATCTATTTAGAAGAGACCCTAAGCAACACTAAATGGAAAGGATTGTTGGTTTATCTGGAAACATATTTCTATGTGATGTTATAGTGGACTAAGTTAAGATTGTTTCCCCAAACACTCAAAGGCAGAAATACAGTTGCCTCAAAGAAAGTCTTTTGTCTCTGTTACCCTGAAGTGACCAGTTACATTCTTGCCAAGCTAAAGAGTACAGAGACATAGAAACAAAGTACAGTGGTACCTCTGGATGCGAACGGGATCCGTTCCAGAGTCGCGTTTCGCCACTTCCGCGCATGCGTGTGACATCATTTTGAGCTTCTGCGCATGTGCGAGCGGCAAAACCTGGAAGTAACATGTTCGCCATGGAGCGCAACTCGAAAATGCTTAACCTGAAGCGTATTCATCCCGAGGTATGACTGTACAGTGGTACCTCAGGTTACAAACACTTTGGGTTACAAACTCCACTGACCCAGAAGTAGTACCTCGGGTTGAGAACTTTGCCCAAGAATGAGAACGGAAATCGCGCGCCGGTGGTACGACGGCAGCGGGAGGCCCCGTTAGCAAAAGCACGCTTCAAGTTAAGAACGGTTATGGGTTAAGAATGGTCCTCCGGAACAAATTAAGTTCGCAACCCGAGGTACCACTGTACAAAACACCAACATAACAACAACTTCTCCAACATCTCTAAATGTGGCAGGGCGCCAACCTGACATAAATGCATGAGATTGCTGCCACTGACCTCAGGACTGGAACCTGGATCTGTTCCAGGCAGCAGGGGAAGACTGAAAATCCCTACCTTTTTCATTAGACCTTGGGGAACAAAAATAGTGGCAGTGGTGGTAATTGGGTAAACATAGCCTTCAAAGGCATGGCCTTTTACTTCTCTTTGAACTCCACCAACACACCTTTTAAAGCTTCATGACTAAATAGCTTTCCACCTAACAAAAGTTTCAGAAGAAAGGTTAATAAGGGCTGCTGAATCAACTTCCCTTTTATTTTTTGCTAGATCATTAAAGAATCACTGCTGATTTTTATCCACAGCTGCACAGGGGCTGACTGCTGAGGAGCAGTACTGAAGACTGATCGCATTGATTGTAGTGGTGAGGGCTCGAGCCCTACAAACTCATTCCCAGAACTTGAATCACAGTTGATAATGTTGATTCTCCAGGGAGTGGAGGAAATGCCATGCTCCTTCTGGAGTAGTCACCTTTGGTCCCCACCCTGCACTCAGCTCTCACCTGTGGCTCCAAGAAGCTGTCAGCATGCAACAGCAGTCACACCTTGGGAATGGCTTCGAGTGGTGACCTGAGGGTACCCTAGAAGAGGGTAGCCAATAGGTCTTGCACCCTCAGTGAATTAGGGACCTCCCCTGCATGCAAAGACAGGCGCCAACTGATTGAGCAGATGAGACCAATAGTGGGTCTAATGGTAAAGAAGGCAGTTTCTGCATGTGCTGTAGAGGGAAGTGAGGGGAAGATGGGGCCTGTCAATCTGGGAAGGTAGCCCATCAAGGAGAAGGAAAACTCTGATCCTAAACCTCTGCTGCCTTGTGAGATATCTTTGGGAGAAGAAAAGGCTAAGGAGAAAACCCTCCCCAAATCCGGAGTGGTGTCCCTAAGACGGTTGGATGGCACCTTGTATGCCTCCTTCCAGCAACTCCTGAAGCCAAGTCTGTGCCAAATGTATTGCTTTGCTCTGCTTTCCTTTGGGCACCAGTGAGGCCAAGTGGGGGGGGGTCCTGTTGTCTGAGCAGCCCAGGACACTGCCCAGCCTAACACAACAGTTTGACATCACTGTTGGAGGCACACTCCATTGTTTCTCAAGACAGACAGATGCCAACAACAAGGTGCCTTCTCTGACAGATCCTTCCTAGCTCTCCTAATCCATGAAAGAAGTTGGAGGGTTACTGGGCGCCCTCTGGTGGCTCACACTGCCAATAATGTCACATTTGTTACTTGGCCCTCCTCAAGAATGATGGTCATTACTGAGAAAATTACAATTCAGGGGAAACAAATAAATTGCAGTGAAAATCATCACAAAATCAATTGCAAGGAAACACCCATGAGGAACACAGGGAAATGAAGCTTCACACACTCAAACAGTCCAGGGCACCAAGGGAACAGACGAGTCCCAGACACTATAAACACACAGCAATACAACACAGATTCAAAATACAAGCCTGAGATATGAAGAAGCAAAAAGGAGAGAGAAAATATGTCTTAGGCAACTGCCCCCAACAGGGGCAAAAATGTAACTTGCTACTTCAGGAGAACAGAGGCAAAATAGTTTGTCTGAGGTTTTTTCGAGGCGATTTTGTTCCTGCCTTTGAGTGGATGAAGAAGCCAAACCCATGCAAGTCCATTATAACACCAGGGGAGAGTGTTACTTTTATTTTAAATTCAAAGTTATTTCATAATGTTGACCAGGCATACAGTGCTCTGGACTAAGACTTTGCAAAGTTACTTGAGCAACCATAACTGTATTATGATGTGCATATATCTTAATTTTTCTTATAAGCTCTCTTTTAATATAGGTTAGTATAACACATATTTAGAGAAAACCAAATTATAAATTTAGCAATAAACTATGTACCATTGTCCGGGAGTTTCGATGACCTTTGTAAACCATTTTTATTAAAGGGCGTCTAATATTCAGTGTTTCCAATTCCTCCATCTCTTTTCTCTCTTTCCTTCTTCTGAAGAGCTCCTGAATGCGAGCTACAGCAGATCGTCTATGGATTAGGAACAGAAAGGCCATCATTGTCAGAAAGCTACATAATAACCTGGTTTGCAGTCCTGTTCAGAATTTGGTTGTTTTAGATCCCAATAACCTCAATAGGATTTAAACAGGCTAATTGTGCCTAGAGGGTTAGACCACTAGCCCATATAAAACAACCTTTGCCTTTTGATACATTATTAAACATTTGCTTTTACTCTCAAACAACAAAAAGAGGGAGGACAGCAGAGCTTGAGCATGCAAATACAGCCTGTGCAAGTTTTCTTTTGAGTATTATACTCAGTGCCAATAATGAAATTGAGGATTTTATAAGCACCACCAGCAGGTCACCCATTGACAGCATTTGAAGCAGAAGCTGTCAATTAGCCAACGGATGCATTCAAGCAATATAATCATTTTAACATAAGAACACAAAAATAGCCTGCTGGATCAGGCCAATGGCCCATCTAGTTAAGCATTCTGTACTCACACTGGCCAACCAGATGCCTATGGGAAACCAGCAAGCAGAACATGAGCACAAGAACAGTGTTCCCCTCCCATGGTTTACAGTAACTAGATATTATGTTAATCAACAAATCACGTAAGCCGTGACACACGAAAAATACAATACGTGTTTAACAAAAGAGAACTACCTGGGCTTTAGTTCCACTGTATATTTTTACACTGCATTCATCTTTAATGAACACACTAAAGAGGTTAATAAACTTGTTAAACCTTTCACACAGCAATTACCTTTATACAACCAAAATTACTCTCCACTCTCTATATGAAGTCCAATAGATTTAAAACTTGTATAGTAACCAGTACAAAAGGTGGTTAGATACTGCACCAATGAAGGAAGTAATCATAATTCTACATTGGATGGTAATTTTGAATTACCTCAATAGTCTACCACCTACTGCTGTTCCTCTTATATATCTAGTGAAAGGAATAACAGCTGAAGTCATTGAATTAAAAATAATGTATATAATATTGTTAAGAAACTGTACAGTGCTCCAGGTCCAATTTAACCATCCCCATTCATTCATGATGCACGCTAAGTGACCTCGGGCAGCCCAGCCTCACAAGGTTGTTGTGAAGATAATATGGTGAAGACACCATAAGCACTGTGTCAAGCTCCTCAGAGAAAAAGCAAACAATTCTATATCAATTTTCTACTAGTCACTAAAAACAAATACAACCAGAATGTTTTCCAAGTCTCTGGAAGACAATCAAGCTCTGTTAAGTACAAGGAATGAGAATTATATGGGCATGAAAAAGTGACTAAGTGAACCTCTTTATATATGCCTGTTATGCAGACATGGCATATAAATAAAACACATGGGACCATGCACTCCTGCAGCACAATCATATATATGTGTACTGAGAAGTAAGTCCTGCTGAGTCCACTGAAATTTAACCCCAGGTAAATGTGTATAGGATAGTTGCCTTCAGTATGAGAGTCCAGGTCATTGAAGGATCACACGATATGCTACAATACATAGACAATTATGCAAATCCAACTGAAAATATAAAAAGACAACACACTGAGGTAGAATTTTAATATCCAAGTAGAGCAAGTAGAATCTCATGGTGAAATGAGGGCTAATCCTTCATGCCTAACATGAATACATGTTGACAGCATAACTTTTAAGAGGTCTGAATGATTCTGCTGCATGATTTCCCATTTTTTACTTCAACAGAACTGTCTTTAGGAGGGGAGAGCGCACCACAATACTAACCTATGGCCTACTCCTCCACGAAACCGGGCTCCTGGTATCAGAACAGGGTCATCATCACTATCATCAGTTTCTTGGAAAGCAGAACTTCTCATAGATGATTCTTCATGAGAAGCAAGCCCTGAGGAATCTGGTTGGGATTGAGGTTCATGATTTGTATTATTTGAGTTGGCAGTGGACTCTGTACTTTGTTGACTCACACTTCCTTGCTCTTCTGTGTCTTTTCTTGATAAACCTTCACCTGGTGTCTGGCAGGTTATGTCAAGATGAGGATCATTTTCTAGTTCCATACTGCTTTCCAGTTGGTCAGACACATCATTATCTGATAGAACAAACAATGACATTTAATCAGTTACCACACTAAAAACATTTTGAATTATCTTTGACAACATTATTAAAACCTAAAGTAGAAAAAATAAATAGCTATAACCTGCCCTGGAGATATAAGTATTTCAGGGGTGCGGGGAGAAGAGAGCTTGAGTTTGCTTACATTTACAGCTTTTGGGTAAAGTATGCATATGTTACCATTTTACATACCTGAATGTGGTGTTCCAACATTTTCACTTGTAGGTGTCAATTCTTCAACATTTGTACTTTCCCCATGTGAGTCTTCAGGAATTCCTGGAATTCAGTATTTAAATTATATAAATAGTGCAAATGGGCTACTAGCAATTTCTGAAATTAGCTATTATATACTGTTGTCACTATCATAAGCCTTCTAAAGTATTGTATAGCTTGCATGGAAAGTAATGAAAACTGACAAAAATGATGCACTGAAAAAATATTAAAAATATACAGTAAGTCAGGCACTGCTGCAATGTGTACTACTGAAAAAATAATCTGGCTTTCTGATTCCATCTATATCTCTAGCTGTAGATTCTACATACTTATGTTAATCAAAATAGATTGTTTTGTGAATGAGTATTATTTATGTTCAACTGAAACAATAAAAGTGACTCAAGAATCACTTACTAATATCTAACATTCACAAGCTTATTACAGATGACTCCATAATCTTTTGCAGCAACCCATTTTACAAGGCTTGTTTATTTTTGAGATTCTTTTATCTTACTAATATTGAATACTTATAATGGATATTAAGAATTTAACAATTCATATAATATATATGTTCATATAAATAGTTTAATATTAGGTTAATTTTATATTTTAAACGATAACTATTGTTTTATGCAGGGCTCTGGATTTACAACAGAATACTAAAGTCAATGTACAAAGAACTGTGAAACTTCTTTCATGAGCCTAATGGTGTGTTTGTGTTGTTTTTCTCAAACAGCAACCCCGACATGCCACACCGCACACTACTTCTGAAACTGAGCATAGTTTAAGTATCATATTGTGATATGTGGGCTAGCAGAAGCACCCTACAGAGCTCTGTGAATCACAGCATGGATGTTACACTTACCTCCTGTGCTCCAAACTCCCCAAAAATCAGATTGAAAACCTTGTTTTGGTCATATTATATGTACAAATGTTTAATTTACTTAGATTTTTCATAGCTTTCTTCACCCATAGCCAAAGGAAATCCCAAAGTGATTTACAAAAAGATAAAAATACAAGCAATAACAATATATTCATAAAAACAGTACAAATAAACCAAGAGTGTAATGATTTGAAATAAAGTAAGCACAGGCAAACAATGATATAAAGGTGGCTATTTAATCATTCTCTTTTTCCAGATTTTTCTAAGGAGGTGATTAAGGCATGCTCTAAATCTGCTAAAGTGAAAGCCCTTGCTAGGGCAAAAAGCTTGAAACACTATATTCAATTCCCAGCAAAGTTCACATTGAATAATCAGGTCAAACCCATAAATTTGACCAGTCAGATTTTGTAAAACAAATGAAGACTGAGACTAAACAATTCTTTGACTTAAATGCCAAGACTTTGACTGCTAGGATGTATGAATGGGAAGCAAACAAAGCTTGTATTAGAGGCTGAATTATAGCATATGCATCACATAAAAAAACCCTTCGAAATAGTAAAGGAAAAAAATTGAAAGAGGAATTAAAAGATTTGTGGCCATTAATAGTTAATAACTCAACTGATAATCTGTGTAGTAAAATAAGAAAGAAGAAATTTGAGCTATGTAATACATTATCAAAACAAGTAGATATAATGCTTATGTATATGGGACAAAAGTATTGGGAAACTGGTGAAAGGGGGGTATGATTCTGGCAAATTGACTTAAGCAAAAGAAAGAAAGGTTAATAATCTCACAAATTAGAGGTGAATTAGATGACGTGTATATAGCTCCAACAGAAAGAGGTATATTGGAAGAGGTGATGGAGAAGTTTTTTTAAAAAATATAAAATTACCTGGTTCAGAATCTATGCGAAAACAATTATTAATGTCCTTAATATCAGAAACTGAGATTATGTTTGAGAATAATTTCAAACATGGAAAACAGTAAAGCACCAGGCCTAGACAGATTCCTGGTGGAATGGTACAAAACATACTTTGATCTCTAGGCACCTAGGTTATATCAATTATATGAGGAGATATTCAGAGAAGGAATTAGCTCAACATTATTGAGCTAATCAGGCATACATTACTGTTATTCCAAAGCGCCAACCAATGCCCAGTTTCTCTGATTAATATTGATACAAACATTTTAATGGCAATGTTGGCAAGTAGGCTGCAAACAGCAATACCAACTATTATTTAAAATGACCAAATAGGCTCTATAAAGAGAAGACAAGCCACAGATAATATCAGGCTGGTTGTGGATTTGATAAACTTAAACAGGAACAAGAATGATATAGCTATATCATCTCTTGACAAACTTGCAGCACATGAACAAATCGCATATAAACGTTGACTTGCCATGGACAAATTTAACAATATTTGGAATTAATTTCTATAAACACTGCATTAGGTTAAATGTAGGTTAACTACAATAACAATCTTGTAATGTTTATAAGTTATTTTTTAGTTTTTGGTTTTTTGGTGTTATTCGCGTGCACCCCTTTCCATTTTCTCCCCCCGCTTTTTCAAGTGTTATTTTATCCTGTGCACTTACAATTATATACACATTACTTTTTATCTTTCAAAAAAGTGTATGTGTATGTGTGTATATATGGTGGCTATATCATTGCTAAAAAGGCAACAAATTCACATCTTACTTGATTCTGAACTCTCTAATATTGGTGTCTCTGAACTCTGAGTTCTCATGGATTCTTCCTGACCTTCAGGTTTGCTGTAATTTCCACTCCCTCTGGAACTTGAAGCTGTACTGCTCCTAGCAACAACAACATTCAACAGACGCATGTATTTATTTTAGATATTTATATCCTGCCCTTCAAATATATTCTCAGAATAAAAACCATTTACTAGTATTATTGAAGTATGAGCTAGTTAAATAATATTATGAAGTAGGCAAAAAATATATCGCTATGGAGATATGGGAAATACTCTGTAATAAGCACCATAAAATTTTGCTAAAGACAGCAATCAGAAAGAACTGTTATATGGTAACGACAAGATGGTATATTAATCATGTTATAATAATAGTAATGGTAAGAAGAACTACCCCTAAAAATATTGACAGCGTGAAAAGGAAGCAAACTTCTTTTGCTGGGAATGTTGAAGAGAAAAATTTACTGGAGAATTATTAAGAGGATTACAGAAAGCATACTACAATATGCAATCCCTCTAGATCCTCTTTATTACCTTTAAAATTATATGGATGTGTTTGTTTCTAAAGGACGTTAAAAACTAGCATCTTGAATGGCTATGGGTGTTAGAGTATTATATGGGAGGGGGGAACTGGAGATTGTATACAATATGCTTCATGAAGGAATGACAATAAAATGTGGACATGGAAAAACTAACACCTATCAGAATGAAACGAAAAGCAAAGATAAGAAAACATTAATTGAGATAGTTTGTGCTTTACATTGAGTATTGTAGAAGCAGTACAATATATCTAAATATACAATACTGATTTTCATCAATTTAGTTTGATATTTTATATACCATTAATTATAATATAGGAAATATAAATATGTATGTAATCTATGTTGCTTTAAGATGTTTTCCCCATACATATACATATACATATATACACACACAAACACACACACTCTTTCAGTTCTCATTTGGAAAAAGCTGCTTGTAATTTTCATTGTAGTTCAGAAATAACAAGAGTTCGTGTATACATACTAGTATTGAAGCAATTATAAATATTTATAACCAAAATAGTGTTTGTTTTTGCTCTGTAACAAAATATTGTATTGATTATTGCTGTGTGGGTCATGACCATTATACTACCTGGTGCATAATGCTTTCTTCTTCATATACTAGAATATAAAATCTGGATTCCCAGTTGGGTAACTGTAATACTTGGGGCTGCCCTTGAAGATTACCTGGAAGCTGCAGCTGCTATAGATTGCTGCTTGCTAGGCTGTTTAGTGGAATAGTTCACTGGAGCCATGTAACTGTCCTGACTTGACAGTACCAGTCTCTCAATGTCTTCCTGCACAGGCATTAAGCCCTTCCAGGGATGCCCTGCGCAGCACCTCACGTTTGGAAATTATGCAATGACACAGGAGAGCACCTTCTCTGCAGTGGTTCTCCGACTATGGAATTCCCTCCCTCTGAGGTCCATGTGGTGACAAATTAAGATCAATTTCACCACCAGGTTAACACTTTGCTATTTTTCAGGCATCTTTGAATTCTCAACTCTGCTCTGTTATAATAATAGAATGAGCTGCTCTCTGTGTTTTAATATTGTTTTTTATTGTTTCACCTGCTTTTGTTTTATTACTGCAATTATCGTACCCCACTCTGCTAAATTTGATATTCAATTCATATAGTAAGACTGAAAAGTGTTTTATTTGTAATCCCAGGGGCGGAAATGATCTCCAGTACGATTTACTATCCCAGTAAACGTAATGAAATAATGCCTGAAAGACTTTTCAAAATGATTTTAAAATACTGAAAGCACCATGTAAAGCTTGGGTGTATGAAATAAATGTATTTTTCATACAATTCCTAAACCTTGCATCTAGCCTAACACAATATTTCTCTGGTCTAACTCAGCACTTTTTCCTAATGAAGTTATTCTGGCAGTGTAGCATATGAAAGCTATTAAATGAAAAAGTTCAAGTGTGAGATCTAATGTTAACCATACTCAGAGTAAACCAAAATACAACTTAAATCCATTGGGCAGTATCCAGTGTTGTGCAAGCAGACTTCACATCACCTTCCTTCCCTCCCCACATAGCCCCCTATACTCCCCCATCTTCTCTAGAAGGTCCCCCACCATTCCAGAACAGATTTGTGCAGTGAAGACAAGGAAGGCAAAGTCCCACCACAAGTGGAAGTCTGTTCTGCTTGCACATGGACAGTATTGAATACAGCCCATTGATTTCAATGGCCCATTGATCACCCCAAAATGCTACAACTGAAGTCATAGCTAAAATTGGGAAAAGTAGTGCAATCTTACCATTCATCAGTGAAGTCTAATTTTATTGTGCTTGTAGTTGTTCCTTCTGTACTATAATGTAAACTTAAAACAGGTTCACTTGTTCCAGGATGTGGACTTGCCTTTTCATCATCTGAAAACAAAGTGTTAGTAAGTGTGAACATACCACATATGTAAAGATATCATAATTCTGAGGGCAATTCTGTTTATTTTAGTAATAGCTTCATTAAAAGTAGAGCTTCGGAGCTTGTTCAAAGTTAAACGCTTACGTATTAGGTATGATCACCTTGTAACTCTTGGGGAAAGGTCCAAACACAACAGCAATAAGGGGAAGTGGAAAACAAAGATTTAGAAATGCATGTAACATTTCTGCTGAATCAAAGATATGCCATCTACACAGAGCCTTATCTATCGTAAATGACTAATGTCTAAATATTACAAATCAGTAATGTTTCCAGTAAATGTGTTTAACCATTTTGAACCGGAATCCTGAAAAAGAACTGCAAATTAGCTGAATATCCAAAGAAGGATAGACTTTTTTTTTTAGTTGCTCCATGGGGTGGTACTAGGTACAATGGATAATTTAAAATTCTTCTTTGAAAGTTGGGTTTGGTACGTTTCTGGAAATAGTTTCTATTAAAGTATAGAAAATATTAAAGTATAGAAAATATGAATGTTTTCTGGAAGACAGCTGCAGCAAACAAAACATTTTTTTTAAAGGAACAGCATGTCTTAGGACCAGGTATGTGAAGGACATGTGACTGCCTTTTCATTAAAACTGTCATTGGAGGCCCTGCTCTACATGCTAATCATGTGGCAATTGTGGAAATTATCTTTTCATACGTAGTGCCCCTATTGTGAAATACTCTCCCCAGGAGGCTCATCTGGTTCTTTTACTTTCATGTCTTTCATGTCTTTCTGACATTTTTATTTTTTCAAATCTTTTAAAATAGCTTCCTATGATGTTGCTGTTTTCACTGTTACTGTTGCTTCATTGGATTTTAGAAATGTTAAATTAGTTTTAATATATTTGTACTTGCCACCTAGGATATATTAATTAGTTTGAACTGAAGATGCAGGATATAAATTATATAAAACAAAGAGATCTTGTGCTACCTATTATATGTGTTTTTATTATATTATATATAATGTTTTTGCCTGGTGCCTAAAGTTAAGTAACAAAAACATTCCTCTTCCCCCAGACCCTAATTACAAATCTATGGGGTTATTGTTTTTGTTTGTTACTATGTTACATATTTTTGTGTTTTTATATTGTAAACCACCCTGTGATCCTCAAATAAAGAGAGGTATAGAAATCCAATAAATACTAATTATAATTATTACTATAAAACATTTTAGGCAAACTAGAGAGGAATTGATGAAAATGAGGCAAGGAAGGAAAGGATTTCCAAATAGGAAGGGAAATCAAGATGGAAATGGAGATGGGATAGGACTCTGGAACATGACGTTTTCTCTCCTGTGAACTCTGGCTGGGGAAAAACCCTTCAATATTGATCAAATGGGCACAAGACATAGGTCATGACATTATGTTTGATGACTGGGAAAGGTTATGGAATACTGGTGTTAGGTTTACGGCTTGTAATGCTTTGAGAGAAAACATAATGAAAATGATCTATAGGTGGTATATGACCCCAGTCAAACTCGCAAAAATTTACCATTTGCCCAATAATAAATGTTGGAAATGTAATGAGACTGAAGGTACTTTCTATCACCTTTGGTGGACCTGCCCGAGGATTAAAGCCTACTGGGAAATGATCTATAATGAAATTAAAAAGGTCCTTAAATGGACATTTTCTAAAAAGCCAGAGGCTTTTCTCCTGGGCATGGTGGGCCAATTGGTGCCAAGGAAGGACAGAACTTTTTTCATGTATGCTAGCACAGCAGCAAGAATTCTTCTGGCAAAGTATTGGAAGACGCAGCAGCTACCCACTCTGGAAGAATGGCAAGCGAAAGTGATTGATTACATGGGAATGGCAGAGATGACCGGCAGAATCCGTGACCAGGGGAGTGAGACAGTGGAAGAAGATTGGAAGAAATTTAAAATATACCTTAAAAATTGTTGTAACATTGAGGAGTGCTGAGATGTTATGGTGTTAAGAAACAGAGAATTGCAGCTGTAAATCATAAATTTAAGGGAATTATAATGAAGATGAGTTAATTAATTAAATGGAGGGTTGCTGTCAAAAGGGAAAAATAAGGATGCAGAAAAAGGGAGGTATGGGGAAGTCCGGGAAATAAGGTGAAGGAAAATAAGTTTATGAAATTATACATGTTTATTTGTTTGTATGTTTGGTTTGGTTTTATTGTTTGTTTTTATTACATGTTTGGAAAATTAATAAAAATTATTTTTTTTTAAAAAAAAGGAAAAACCCTTCAATAATACACTTCTAGTTTGGCCCTGAGTGCTTTGGTAACCTTGCCTTTTATTGCTCTTTAATTAGAAATTGTTGCTGCTGTGCATGTCAGGCTCCACCCTGTATTTCTGCACCTTGCTGCCTACCTGAACAACCTGCCTGTGCCTTTGTCTCTCTATGAAGTCTTAAAACATTAGATTTCAGCACAATGTTCCCACTCTTTTAATTGCTTAATTTTGCTGGTTCTTATAACTAGAAAACACAACAAAGGTTTTCCTATAACTGCGTCATTCAGCTTTGTGTAATTTTGAATAACCAAACAAGCATTTTTTTTAACAAGAGTTTGGTAACACTACCGAAGGCATCACTATTCTGTAGTAAATTCAATGGAACTTAATCTCATGTAAGTGTGTAAACTTAAAACATTCTTAACAACCTTTACATGAATAATAGCAAAAGCATAGACTCTGTTTTCATTTTCTTATTAGTAGATTGTTAGTAACTGTGTGTTGTTACCTTTCAGTTTTCCCTGAGGAAAAAACGATTTTTAAAGCTCAACCTATTTAAAACCTATTTTCAATAAGTAGTTTTCTTCTCTGGTGCAAGATAAGCAAAAATGATGAAAAGGCCAAAAAAAGGGGGGGTGCACAGGAGCAAACTATGTAGGGTGGAAGATGGTTGACTACAGATACCTGAACTTATATAGTACATAATATTACAAACAAGACACCAGAAGCAATCACAACCAACTACTGATACATATATAACATAGCTGAGAGTTTTAGTGATCACATACAAACACACACACACACACACACACACACACACACACACACACAGTAACTATCACTGGACAACACAATCCAATCTATAATTTTAGGAAGTGCAGCTCTGCAAAGAAAGGAAACCTCTTCTGTCTTAGTAAAGCTCCTGACATGATGCCAATAGAAGACTTGAGGTTGCCACACAGAACCCACTCTTGTTGGTATCATTGCTCCAAGGCAATTCTCTAAGCTGAGCTTTATCTTCTGCACCAATACAGTTGTACCTTGGTTTTCGAACAGCTTAGTTCTTGAATGTTTTGGCTCCCGAATGTCGCAAATCTGGAAGTGACTGTTCTGGTTTGCGAACTATTTTTGGAAGCCGAACGTCCTACGGGGCTTCCAATTGGCTGCAGGAGCTTCCTGCAGCCAATCAGAAGCCGTGCTTTGGTTTCCGAACATTTTGGAAGTCGAACGGACTTCTGGAATGGATTCTATTTGACTTCCAAAGTACGACTGTACATTGTTTGTAATGTAATTGCAAGTAGTTCTGCAATGGTAGCTCTAGTCCACTGGTTGTGATTTGCACCAGAAGCTTTGTCTCTCTTTTTGCAAAACCATGTCCTATAAGACCAAAAGTACTGAGCATAGGTGCCAACTCCCTGGGGCCCTGGGTGCCTGAGCACCCACAAAATTCCCCATGAAGGGGCCGGGCACCCACAAATTTCCGTGCCAGGGCCATGCATGCTGCATGGCATCCACAGCCCCGGGCACCAATGGTCATGGTGCCAAGTTGGCACTCCTGGTACCAAGTACATGTAAGTAATAGTGAGTATATACCATTCACAGAATTGCAATGCAGTGTAACATAAGTTGCATTGCTACCTTATCAATCTGCAAGTCAGCAAAACCTGCATAGTTGCAACCTGCACTAATCAGCTCCCAAATCTATAGAGAGAAAACTGATGACTGTACTTCCATTTCCAAAATCATAGGATCCAAGTATGGATCAAACATATCCAAAATGTATCTATATTTCTTCTACAATAGGACATTGCACAAGTAATCCAGTCTCAGGTAGACCGGTGATTTGAGAGAGAAAATGTGATTTACAATCAGTTTTAGTTAAATATATTAAATTCACCTCAACTACAAACCTGTATTAGTGAGGGAGTGGTAAAGTTAAGATCACACATACAAAGAACTGAGAACAAATTATTCAAAATAATTCCAATGTAAGGCAATAAAGCAGCAATCCTGTATGAACTTTCAGGGAAGCCAATCCCCCAGAATTCAATGTGTCTTACTTCTGAGTACATACACTTGAAATCATATCACCTAACTACTTGCATATATTCCTGGTGTGTAGGTATAAGGCTCAGTGGGGTGTGCAGCAAGCTTTAAGATCACAAATGTTTCACCATCAAGCCTAAATGTGTTAAAATCTTTGAGCTACATAAAAATCTACACATGTTGCATAAAAATCTACATAATCTGCCCATAGCCATTTTGTAGCACACAGTTGCATGAAGTGGGTCTACTTATATTACAATTTCAAGCATTTAGCCTTTTAAACTTCAGCTTCTACACATGGTATAAGACAGGAAGAGCCAAAACTTGCTTCTACACATATAAAATCTACATGCAGAGGCAGTGAATGAACCAGATCTCTCTGTTTTTGATGTGAACGTTTATAAAGATCAAGTGGAGTTTTACTTCTCAAGTTCATTACAAAACAATTGTGCCTCATGATCCCTTAATATGTCTATTTAAAATGTTTACCACCAGCTACTAAAAAAAGTACAAATAATGAGGAACAGAACTGAGAAACTTCCCTTTGCCATGCATCAGCATTTTAACACAATAGAAACAGTTAGCAAGTATTGTGGCAATGCAGTTTGACTGGGGGAAGGATAACTTTGATCAGGAATATGGTTGATACCCCTCAAAATGGAAGTCACCCTGTTCTACAATAATGTCATCTATCCAAAACTGAGGTATGTGTCACAGCCAAGGGTAACAGGAAGCCAAGATGCATCATTCCCACAAATAAATATGGCAAAATTATTTTCAGCTAAGGTCATTTTAGCACCCAAAGCAAAATTCAAAAAGGCCCAAACAAGAGTCTATAGAAATCAAAATAACTTCATCTGAAAAGGGGCCTCTTTCTCCTAGTTGATGTGAAAGAGCTGCTTAAAATGCCACTTCATTTCAGGTTTGTGAGGAGGGCAAAGCATGGGATTTGAAACCAAAGTTAAACATTGGTGAGTGCTAGGGTTAGTTTTCTTTCAGTGCATCAGGCTGGAATAGGAAGCCCTCAACTCTACAACTTTGCATAGTGAAGCAGTCGATCTTATGGATCAGATATTATTCAAACGGGAACTATACTTAACAAAATTGTTACAGAAGTAAGGAGATATTCAGCCAAGTATTAGTTACTTTGGAGCACTGTGATGAATGAACACCACCAAATGCCAAAAACACGCAAGAAGCAACTGCATTCACTCTCTTGTTCTTGAGGGGAAGCATCTCAGCAAACAATAGCAGCACAAACTATGTAACTACACCAGCTGCTTAATAAACCTTGACAAATGACAACCTGTAGGCTGAGGGTCCTGTGGGGATCCCTTAGGGGAAGACTGATCAGAGCTGGAGGACTGTTGTGCTGAACCCTCAGCTAGCTCTCGCTGTCTCTGCTGTTCAGCCTTCTTAAGCCTCAGCCGCTGCAGGCCCCTACGGAGTATAGCTAACTCAGGCGCCATTAATTCTGACAGACAGGAAAAAAAGGGTGTAAAAAGAAACAGGCATAGAACATAGGATAAAAAGAACATAAAGACTAAAGAGCGAGGTAATAGATATTGAGTAGAGAAATAAAAGCAGCAAACGTTTTAAAAGCAAACTACTAATATTCAGAAGGAAAATAAAATGTGTTTTATTGGTTATTTCCTTTCTAAATTATAGGAATTATGAAGCTCATTATTCATGCTTCATTGTCTCCAACTATTACCCAATTATTTAGCCATTTAAGTAAAGAATAATGTACCAAAAAGCATGATGATATGAAACGCATACATATGGAGCTTTCCTAGAGTATCCTTTGTGCAATAGATGACACTTTCTCTTAAAAGTTTTCTTTTGCATTATACATCATGGTATTAGGAAGAAGAGAGAACTGAAGCGTGACTAGCACAGTTCTTAAAAAGTGGCTCGTCCCACCAGATTCTGTTTTTAAATCCTAATACAAAATTTTCATAAGTAATGCAGCCACATGCTCCCTATTTATGAGTAATTTTTTTGTAGCAAATAGAGAAGGTATGTGATAAAACACAGTTGAGACTGGGAAGTAACCTTAAGACCAATACAGTACTGAAATAAGAAACTTATCTCATACTTTTTTTTTCCCAATACAGAGAGAGAAGCTTGATGTAGAAAGATTTGTGTATATTGTAATAAGGGAAAGAGTGACATCATTTTTTTCATAATACAGATACTCAGAATGGACAACCTCTGCATAGATCAGCAGTCCAATCTCCCCTTGTGTTATTCTACACGTTACAATACATTTTTAAAAATTACATGAAGACTATCTCAGCATAGGGGGAAAATAATGTATAAAGTGTTTCAAAGGCAGACAAATATTGGAGAAATCATTGGAAAGCACTTCTGCTCACATAAGCTGGGGCACTTGATTCTGGCAGATTCTCCTCCCTTCAACTAATGCATGCCTCTGAGACATACACCATTCTGTTCAGGAGGATCCCTCAGCACTTAGAAAGGGTCCTCCTCACTGAGGGAGCAGTCAGCAAAAATCGGGTGCCCTAACTTATGTAAGCAGAAGTGTTTTCCAATAAGGCAAAGGCACTATTTGATGCAGCCCAATGTTTCGAAATGATTCCCTGAGAAGTGAGAAACTTGTGGTTACCAAAGTCTACTAAAAAGAAGCAGCAGCATTTTTGCTGAAATGGATAACTCTGCTGAAATGTTCAACAGATTAAAAATGGATAAGAACAGGAACTATAAGCACAGGTGGAGAAAAAATAGTGAGTTCCCCTTTAAAATTACTGATTTTAATAATATTTTCATAGGTAGGGAAGATCAGCTGGTGTTTGACTTAATGTAGGCATATAGATATCTTTGCATATTTACTATTAATTAGATCAGTCTGTTTCGTAACCAAGCTTACAGAACTCTAATGGTCTCTGAGTAACAGATCATTTAAGCTGTAATGATAGGAAATTAATTTTAAACTGGTTTTAATACTTAACTTGTTTAGACTATTTAGCCTAAAGAAAAGTTTGGCTGTAACAGCCACAACACAGTAAAATACAATATTACTATTATTGTGATCTAATTGTTTGGATGATTTGATTTTTCATGAGAGAATAAAGCATCTCAAGAAACATGCATGCACACACCCATAATGCATAGCATGGGAAAAGGAAAATCATGAAAGTTCCCCAATGACAGTAATGCATCTGCAAATGGAATAAGCTAAGTAGAAATTGTATTCTCTCTGTTGAGTTACATTACCTGGTTCACATAGCAATTCTGGCAGAGACAGCAGCTTAGCTCACAAGCAACAATAAAACATAGTTCAGAACTACATGAATGAGCCTAAGGAAAACATTTTTGTGCTCCCCTCATACCCCTTCTTGTCTGACAGGAGGACATTGTCAGAGTTTAGTTTTACTTTTAAGGAATCTCTGCTCTGCAATGCATTTGAACCAGAGGTCCTGCTTTAAACCAAACTCTGGTCAGTTTCACAGTGTGGTAAGAATTTATTTCTACACCACTTGTTCATTACCCAGGTAAGGGAACAGCTTTTAAACAAAACATGGAACCAAGTGAATTACAGCAAGCTCCAGCAGATCCAGTTAGGGACCTGGACTTTATTAGATACTATTGCAATAGGACAGAGCTCAACTTAACATGGTTGTTCTAGCCACTTAAGAAGAAGGTCTGCCACAAGGAGAATCGGAACAAGGGTTTTATAAGCACAGCACACAAAGAGTCATAAACATCAAAACATTCCAGAACAACCTTCTACATACAAGAAGAAAGGTTACAGGTCATGAGAGGTAAAACATGCATTGGCTCCATACCGTTAACTTCACCCCCAGTCTCCCTAACTGCTCTGGCCATTTGGGTCTCAAATGTCCTACATTATCACTGTTTCCTTAGCAATCAGGCCTAGACAGGGTTGTTGACATTCCTGTCCCTATCTCTTCCTCGGAACCTTTCAAGGAGATGCCAGATTTCACCCTGGTGCTGATTCAAATCAAATATAACAAAACATTCTTCGTGATCATTTGTGCCATTTTTAGGGTCAGATAGGAAAGGAATGCAGCATAGGAGTAATGGAAGCACACAAAATCAACCGAATACAATATATATCTAGCCAAAGGTTCAATAAAATTAATATTGGAACATTTTAAAAATCAAAATCTACACCCTTGGTCTCTTAATTCTTACATCAATAGTAAGCCAGCTTCAAACTATGGGTTATGAAACTGGCTTACTAAACAAACGAGAGTTGATGTCTCTGGTTTGAATATAATGCTATGCAGAGATTTCCTAAAACTAAACTCTTGCAATGATTCATTCTTGTCCATGCAGGATGAAGTAAGTGGAGAGTGTTCAATCCTTTGCTTGCGTTTGTTCAGACTCATCCATGCAGCATTATACTATGGTTCAATGTTACAGGCAAACACAATGTATAACACAAAGCTACTAACTCCTCTGGAACACAAAAGTTGTATTATTCACTTAGGTGAATAATAGCTACTTTCTCAACAGACAGTAATTTAACTTTGTAAAAGTCTCAACATCTACAAATCTGATAACTATCTTGAGTAACTCCATATTATAGCTGAACAAGCATTATTTTAAAGTCATAAAGGACTACTATGCATGAGCATGCAAAGCAATTTGAGAGAAAAGTAAAAATAAGAGAAAACAATTCTATAATCCATTTGCTATAGTAATTATTTTTTACATATTTATTTATAAACATTTTTCCTCTGAAAGATCTGAAGACCTAGGGTGAGGATTCAAAGAACCACAAAACTAGCATTATTATTATTATTATTATTTAATCAAATTTGCATGCTACCCTTCATCTGAAAATCATGGGGCAGTTCATAACATAAAAATATAAAATGAGAACACAAAATACATAATAAAATAAAAACAAACCAATATTTCCCCATATCACAAACACATTTAAAATGTCATAGAATATTAATCAGCCAAAGATCTGGTTATAGAAAACATTTTCACCTGGTGCCTGAAGATATTAATGAAGGCACCAGGCAAGCCTCCCTGAGAAGAGAATTCCACTAATGGGGAGCAGAAAAGGTCCATTCTCGTGTTGCCACCCTCCAGACCTCTCATGGAGGAGGCACACAGTTGAGCAGCAGCCAGCAATTAGATCGACTTGAAAATGCCAGTGCGACTAAGGATGCAATATATTAGAGGAATGTGGGAACAATGGAGCATGACTCTTAACAGGCCTCCTAATGTTCATTAGCCTTTGCCCAGCTTATTAAATGAAAATTTTTACTTGATCTCTCAGTTTCATTCCTGAAAATTACAGGGCTTCAGGCAGTGGAAGGGTTTCAATATATGACTTTTATGGCATCTTCATACATGACATTTTTTTTCTGCACAGAAATACCCCATGTACAATAGTTTTCAAACACAATTGTACAGCTACGCTTATACTATGTTGCACTGTATATAGGATAGAAAAGCCTACATCATCTTTCTGTCCTGAAAGCGGCTTCCAACAAATTGACACAATTTACAGTTAAACCAATCTAAAACATATAATGAAACAATGGAATGACATTGTAAAACAGAATGTAAAGTGTGAAGCAGCCTAACAAAATAAGCATAATTCCACTACTATTCCTCTTGGTACGTCCTCCGAAGCAAAACTTGCAGTTCTGAATTCCATTTCCCTATAGTACTTACTTTAGAAGCCTCATTTCTTTCCCATTCTCTATAACTGTACTTGGTAAAGTTGCAGGTTTTTGTCTGAAAATAGTGTATTCTGACAACAGCACAGAGAGACTGAGAAAGGAAGCCAAGGCATATGTTGGAAGGAGAAATTCCCAACAATCCAAATAGCAAAGCTACCAAATTCTGTAATGCCACTCCATTTCTGAAGGGAAATAGGTCTATTGTGAGCTCTTGCTTTTTGATAAATGAGAAACTGTATCTCCTACTGCTAAAGGATATGGCCATCGGAGCACAGATAAGCTGGCACACATCTATAGGTAGAAAAGCCCAATTCAAGTATGTATAAGAGATGCAGGAGGCCTGGACAGTGCTTTCTCTTTATATCACAGCAGCAAATGTATCAAACTGCATGAACACAGATGCAGAAGTGGTACAAAATGAAGTGCTATTATAACCAAAATCACTATGATTTTGTGTTGTTTAATTTTTGCCTATGGTGTGTTTACCGCAATTAAAGAGATAACAATTGTTGGAAAGGTTACTTAACATAACTGTGCAAACTGCAGTGATCAAGAACCCAAAGAACAGCACAATTAGCTGCATGTGTCAAAGGAGACTTTATACAGTGGTACCTCCGGTTACGAACTTAATTCATTCCGGAGGTCCATTCTTAACCCGAAACCATTCTTAACATGAGGCGCACTTTTGCTAATGGGCGCCACCAGCGCGCGACTTCTGCTCGCATCCCAGGTCAAAGTTCGCTACCAGGAGACCTACTTCCAGGTTAGCGGAGCTCGTTACCTGAAGCGTAAGGAGGACAGTATGTAACCCGAGGTTCAACTGTACTCATGTTTCTTCAACAGTAAACCCAATGCTACAAAGCAAGCAACTTTTGAAAAAGATGAATCTTTCAAAAGCAGTTTGTGATATGGCAAATCCAAGCTTTTGAGCACATTTTTGGATCCCACCCAAAGTTTCTAGTCTTGCTAGTTTAAGTTATAAAATGGAGTTACTTCAGCTTTAATACATTACCTGTGCAAAAAAGTCTTATTTCTAGTCAAAGCAACTATAGTCTGAATAATTTAATAGTTAAGTCCCAGATGGCCGGGGAAACTGTCAACCAAATAGGATGCAATTCAGGAAAGTTTCCTGTAATATTCAAAAATGTTAAAATGCTGGGGGAGAGCCCTGATGATAGATGACAGAGAACTAGGTATTTTGTTTCATGCCATTTGGGAGGCAGATCACAACAGATAACTGACTGTGTTGTAGCAAGTTACAGCCAAACTCCAACATCACAGAGCTTTGAGTGAAGGGCTATTTAAAATAATAGTAGTCTTTATACACTAAATGATTAGTCAATCCACCTGAGTGTCTTCTTTCTGGAAGCACATATTCCTCGACTACCACATACACAACTTAGTTGATTATTGGTATAATAAATCCACATTCCATAATTCCACACATTCAACAAACCTATATAGATGAGATACTTAAAGTGCCCAAAGATGGAAACTTTAATTCCAACATACCAGACTGATGGAGTGTAGGAGGTGCAGGGGTCTCCAAAGATGGCCTTTGTTCGTTATCAGGAGAGGATAGCAAGGAAGTAGATGGGGGGCTTTCAGTTGAGGAAGGTGTTGAGGGAGCTTGAGCTGACACTGTAGATGATGATGATTGCAGCTGTTCAGGACCATCTACTTCCATTGTGGCCTCTGTTTCAGCACTTGCTAAGACATTGCCAGCAGCAGAGACATCTGATCTACTGCTGCCACCTTTAAAGAAAAACAGCAACTTTATTTTTCAAAAGAGGACTCTCATACCATGTCACATTTGAAACAAAGAATATCTTCAGCACAGTACACTTTCAACTCTACATTAAACCAACTGGAAACACTGAGCATACTGCTATTGAACTTACATATATGTAAATGGACAATTGCCAAGAAAATCCAACACAAACCACATTTGACTTCAAAAGAGGAAACTTCCCAAAAATTAGGGGATTGGTTAAAAAGTAAAGTTGAAAGGGAACATCAGGAGGGTTAAATCACTCAAAGCAGAGAGCAGGAATAATAGGATAGTCTCCCAATGGATGATGTAGAAAGTAGAGTCCTCCTACTTCAGACCTGTACCTTTTAACTTATTTATAAATTACTTCGAATAAGGGGTGAGCAGTGAGATAACAAAGTTTGCTGATGATACCCAATACTTCAGTGTTTAAAACCTCTCCAAATTGAGTGAATGGGCAGTAAAATGGCAAATGGAATTCAATATAAACAAGTGTAAAGTGA
Source organism: Podarcis muralis (assembly GCF_964188315.1). Lineage (NCBI taxonomy): Eukaryota > Metazoa > Chordata > Lepidosauria > Squamata > Lacertidae > Podarcis > Podarcis muralis. Next base: position 41,455,485 of record NC_135658.1, read on the forward strand.
TACACACTGCATCAAAAAAAAATATTAATTTCATATACACTCATGGAGTCTGAGCTGGAGTGACTGACCACAAACAAGACCTTGGGGTTGTAGTGGATAGCTTAATTATGATGCTGACCCAGTGTGAAGCTGCTGCTGTAAAAGACAAATTCCATGCTAGGGATCATTAGGAAAGGAACTGAAAATAAAACTGCTAATATCAGAATACCATTATACTAATATATGGTATAGGGTTGCCCACCCGCCCGCTCCTACACAACGGGCACCAAGCACACCAGCAGGGCCTGGATGCGCATCAAAAAAATAAGATTGCAGACGGTGGGTGCTATTGAAGTGTGCGTGCCAGGAGGATGAAATATATACATACATACAGTATGTATGACACATGCACGCATACATGCATTATATGAGACTGTCTACTCTGCACAAGAGCAGTCAATTTGTAGTAAAAAAAAACCCCAGACATTTTGCCAAATTTCAAAAATCTTCCCTGACAGACATTTTAAACCTGAAAAAGAGGACATGTTTGGGAAAATCCAGATTACAACCCTACATATGACTGTGCTTAGAATATTGTGCTCACTTCTTGTCACTTCATTTCATGAAGAATGTTGTACAGCTGGAAAAAAATATCAAGGGGGTGGAGCAAGTCTCCTGTGAAGAAGGTTGAAATATTTGGAGCTTTTTGGTTTAGAGAAAAGTTTTTTCCCCCTCCGTCATAGCCCTAGAATTAAGATATATCTGATGAAGCTGGAAGACTGAGGAGAAAGGAAATCCAAAGACAATAAGGCTATCAATGGCTACTAGGCTAGACTTCAATAGCTAGGTTCTACCTCCAAAGTCAGAGGCAGTGTGTCTGAATACCAGTTGCTGGGAATCACAAGTTGTGAGAGTGCTGCTTTTGGTCTTTTCATAAGCATCTAGTTGACTACCTTGAGAACAAGATACTGGACTAAATGGGCCATTGGCCTGATTCAGATGGCTTTGCTCATGTTCCTATGCCAAGTGTGCCATTTTTAAAAATGTTGATTATTATCTTTTATTTCAAAAATCCCCTTGTCATTTCATGCTGAAGGCAGTTAAGAACATTCACCTCTAGACCGAGATCGTCCTCTTCCTCTGTTGCTCTGTGCAACTTCACTTGCTTCTTCAAACCATCTTGACAACATGTCAGACATTCTTTGCATTAATGAAACATTAGGGCTCTGTTCACCTATATATAAAGAGAGGTGTCAATCCTTTTACTGTGAAGTAGCACAGTACATTTTTCCTTCTGCTACTTGAAATTTTGCATATTTACATCTCTGAAAGGTGAAAATATTTCTCAATATGTTTTTTCAACATATTGGTTTTCTCATTCTTCATTGTTCAGAAACTGTTAGACTTTGTAAACAAAATTTTAAAAATGCTTTTAGTGCTTTTTAAAGACACCCAGTCTGTGTGGCTTTGCTGGTTTCATTTTTTCAGCCGTTTGATCATAGCTAATTACTACACTATTACAAAGAAAAAAAAGGGGTGAGAAAAAAACCCTTCTCTGCTATAATTGCTTCAGCCAAGAGTTGTAGTGTTTGACTCACTGTCTGCAGGGAAAAGTGATCCCAGCTGAGTAATTTAATGACCTGTACACAAACTTTTAACTGGCAATTCCTCTGTCCTCCTGTTGGTGGCAAGAGAAAACCAAATTCATTTCAGTAGCGAGGAACTAGGACAGGGAAAATCCTACATGTTAAGATCTGGCAGCTTGAGATTTCAATCCATCTACAATTTCCCTCTCCAGATTCAACCAAGCATGAGTAGTCTGTTTGATAAGAGCTGCTATATTCATGTTGTACATGTTATTAAGGGCCAGTGACCTTGCTGACTTGAACTAAGGCTGATAAAAGCAGTAAGAAAAGGCTCGGTTACTGGAAAAACCAGAAAGTTGGAATTTGCTTCAAGTAAAACAAGGTGCCACTATCTGACTAACCAGCTAGGAATACCATTTTTAAAACATAAATCCCAGAAATGAATAACAGAATAATCTGTTATTCACTGATTCAGATTTTGAACTGAAATCAAGCTACAAAAGACAAGATTTTACCATCTCTTTCTCTCTCACTTTCAGGCCTTGCTCTTGGTCCAGTATCTGACCAGTCTCCTCTTAGTCGGAGTCGTTTGACAGGAGGCTGCCGTAACTAGAGAAATAATGACAAGAGGGGCATTTAAGATGTAAACATTTTATTTCTGTAATAAGCTGAAAAGGTAAAAATATTAAACCAAAGCTGAAATTCTCGTTTTTTGTGCACGCGTGGGTTGCAATTTGGCGCTTCTGCGCATGCGCGACCGCTGAAACCCGGAAGTAACCCATTCCAGTACTTCCATGTTTCAGCGGTCCGCAACCCAAAAAGACACATCCTGAAGCGGCTGTAACCCGAGGTATGACTGTAAGTCTCTTTAGGTACAGAAGATAATCAAAAGAAGATGACTAAGGTAGTATGGCAACAGTGAACCCATATTTTAATGTTCCAAAATATTCAGATATTTTTTAATACAAATTGTATATATCTGGGGAAGCTATAAAACTGTAGAACTGTGGAACTATGTCCTGAACATGCAAATCTTATGCTCAAGGTACATATCACATTATAGCATATTTTGCATCTTTCCTTATCCTCAGAGGTAGAGCAGAAGTTTGAACATGAAACACATGTGTACCAGATCTCAATAATAAATCAAAAGCAGCAGAAGGACCAACATAATTTAGTTCTTTCTTTTTTTAAGGGCTGGGAGACAAAAACAATATTTGCCTGGCACCAAAAGAAGACCACAATGATGCCCATGTCACAGCTGACAGCCAGGGACTCTAGCAGCAGGGACACTCAGAGGAGAGTGACTGCAGCACATGAGCAGACCAGACATTTTAGACACCTGGATAGAACCCACTGGGTCCTAGTCTAAATTTAAATAGTAGTTGAAACAAGAGATCAGTTAACATAGCTTTCAGCAGCTACACCTGCAACACTGCTGGAATTTTCAGTCCAGATTCAGCCAGGTGGAACATTTGGATATTCAGGTGATCAGGTAAGCATATGATAGTTACACTGAAGTGGAGCTAAGAAATGGGTGATTTTCACTTGGTCATACATAATAAAGATATTGGCAGTGTTCATGTATCATGCTAACAACCAACATGGTGCCCTCCTGATATTGCTAGCTACCATCATCCTTGACCACTAGCTGTGCTGGCTGAGACTGATGGGAGTTGAAGAGCACATTGGATACCCATCTGTTAAGTCACAGTTTAGCATGATGTGAATGAGCTGCAGTGAGCCTCTAGCTCCCTTCCTCCCCATTCCTCTGGTATTGCTGTGAGGGGTTCAGAAGCTTTTGCTCCTGTTCTTCCTTAACCACAACCTGACATGTCACTGGAACTTGAAATCATTGGTTAAAAGTTGGCTTGTTTCAAAGAAACATTTACCATATTTCAGAAGTTCAGTCGACATGACAAGCTGTAGCGAAGCAAAAATGGAAGTGAAAGCTTCCAAACTCCTCCTCAGAGCTACACCACAGTAAGCGGGAAAAGGGGGCACACGCAAGCTCAAGGCTCACTAAGTCACATTCTTGTCATGCTACGTGTGCAGAGGGCAACCAAGATGATCAAGGGTCTGGAAGCCAAGCCTTATAAGGAATGGTTGAGGGAGCTGGGTATGCTTAGCCTGGAATAAAGAAGACTGAGAAGATATACGATAGCCATCTTCAACTATCTAAATGGCTGTAGCATGGAAGATGGAGCTAAGCTTGTTTTCTCCTGCTCTGAAGGCTAGGACCTGAACTAATGGCTTCAAGGTACAAGACAGCAGATTCCGACTAAACATCAGAAAAACTTTCTGACAGTAGGAGCTGTTCGACAGTGGAATGATCTCCCTCCTGAGGTTGTGGGCTCTCCTTCCTTGGAGGTTTTTAAGCAAAGCTTGAATGGCCATCTGTTGTGGATGCTTTAGTTGAGATTCCTGCATTGCATGCAGGAGCTTGGACTAAATGATCCTCAGGATCCCACTTCTCTTACTTTCAAAAGTAAGTATTGGTATTTGGATGTGGTGTGGCAATTTTTGAATAAATGTAAGCCCTAGAGCATGTGAAACTAGTGTGGTTCTTTTGAATTCTAGCCATCACATTTTGTAGAACTTATTGAAATGACTGAATCAATATTATTGGCAGTGGGGAGGAGACATTTAATAAACTATTTTTATATATATCAACATTTCTATATAAAAAAAACTTCAGAGTTTACATATAGCTTGCTAACAACACAGACTTCCTTTTTTCATATGTGGGACAGGACAGTTTTTGGGGCAGGGGTGATATTATTGATGGATTCTCACATATAGTGCCAGATGAACTCTTCATGTTGCTATTTTTGTCTTCAAGGAAACATTCTGTTATCAACACATGGCTGCTTCTATATCTAGAGTAGAATTACATATTGGTAAGCTGGTCCAGAAAGCTTTTGCAGCCATAGCTTGGAACAGACTGGCAGGTTTACATCTGAAGATATTCAGAATACCAAAACACCATGGCAAATGAGAAACCTCCCACGTTTATTTGTAATTTGTTCATGATTAAACACTATACAATTGAAAGATTTTCTTTGTCCAATATAAGCAGTCATCTAAAATTAGTGAATTTTATGGTGTTTTAATGGAAGGAAGGTCAGTCATATTACAGGTTGACAGGGGCCAAATTTGTGCACAGCAAGCAACGTGTGCACAAGCAAATACTGTGATTTACATGAAAACCTATCCACCTGTATTTTAAATGTAACTACAGTATAAGTAACTAACGGTGTATTTAATACAATTATTTAAATATTTTTCCAGTCAGGATAATTGTATAGGCTCTCACTAAATCAATCTTATAGAAGATATTTCTAATTATTTGCTCAGCTTAGTAGGATCTGAATTTGAATCTACAAGCAAAATCTCTATCTAATAACCTAACATTAAAATTATACTGATGTCTTGTTTCAAAATGGCACTTTTTAAAATAATAAACATTTTCCAGTACAGCTAATAAAATGATTTGCACATAACTCTAAGCCAAATCATGGCTTAGTGGGAGTTTTGCTCCTCCAGTCCTGCTGCTGCAGTGCTGTGAGCTAAGCCATAGTTTGGCTTAGCATGCTGTTCAAACTGGTTGGTGGTTTATCTGGAGTGAGACAAACCACAAGCCCAAGTTTGGACAACATAGTAATCCAAAACACAGATTAGCTCAAAACATTGCAAAAGCTGGGAAACTGCTATTTTTTGTTCTGTGAACCACCCTGAGACCTCTGGGTATAGGGCGGTATATAAACTCAATAAACAATAATAAACTGGAGAAGCAAAATGGCAACGATCTCCTTTCCTGGGGTTCTGTCTTTATGCTAAACTATGGCTTGGCTTATCATTACATATTAACTCTCTTTTGTCTTCAAAATCATTTTAACACCAGTAACTGTGGAACACTTACTTCTTCTCTTCTTTCATCTGAAGACGGGACTTTAAGTTCTCTAGCTGTGTCATCCTTGGGATCAAACAAGTATATATAATCTGAAGAATAGCTCACAAGAATTTCTTGGCCATCTTCACTGTAGCATAGAGATGTTACCCTACAGGATTTGTTGTTCAGATGGGGAGGAACAAAACGCGCCACTAATCCTGTGGTACCCCGGCCTGCATAATTACCTACATTTAAAAAAATTGAATTAATTTTCCATTACACATGAGCCTTCATTTACAAATGAGCCTTCTACTACATGATCTTTCCTTCCTAAACAAAGCTCAACTTTGACCTGAACCCCCCAAAAGGGGGTAGATTACTGCCAGTTTGTAACTGAGTAGATCACAGTCTCTTGGAAGTTGGCCACCCCGGTCTAATCCATCACATTTTGTGGTAATGAAAGCTAACTATGAATTGTCTAAAGAAGTACAGGCGTCAACCAACTTACATGGGGAGTTACCATCCAAGACCCCGTGTGCATAACTGAAATTGCATAGAGACGACAAGAGCACCCTCTAAACACCCTCTCTACCACTCTCTCTTCGATCCATACCAAATATATCATATCCAAAAACATCCACAACTACAACTGAAGCTCTGGGGCCAGCAGGAAGCTGGAGGATGCATGGGAAAGCAGCTACTGCTGCTGCACTACCCCCATCAGTTGTTAGGCGGGGAGGATGAGCAGTGTAAACAAAGCTCTGCTGCACCTCAGGTCTCTTCGGGGCTTCCTCCGTCCTCATTGATATCCTTTTCAGGCTCTGGGGAGGGTCTCTTTGCAAGGACTGTTCAACTTTCTCCCGCCACTTCCAGGTTTGAATTGAATTTTTTATTTCCTAGCACCACTCATATACATGGTGGTGCGCAAGTAAATTACACGCAACGGATGCCTGTACTCTGTATATTAGTCCTAAAATGTGTCTATTTTTTTACACACTGCATTCTTTTATAAACCTCAGTTATGCCCCAGTTACTTGTCATTTTGCTACAATTTAAAGCCACATACACAGTACCTCCTCTTTGCCGATTTTTGGAGGGCACAATGAAATGAAAGCATTCACCAATTCAGAGTAAAAGCTGTCTACTGTCATTCCAAACTGGCCACATATCCAATGTGATTGGTTGCGCAATATTGTTGTACATTACCAAGTTGGCTACATAATTTCCAACTGGGATCACGTACAGTATTTGGAAACAGAAAGTGTACTAATATTAGTTAGAATATTTTATCTAAACAGAAATTTAGATTCAAAGTATTAATATCACAATGAGACGATAAAATAATTCCACAGTACTTACATTAACCTCACTCTCCCTATGGAAACTTTCTATCCTATCCATCTATCCATCTGCTTTTTCCTCACCTCATAATTTCTAACAAAGAGTAGAGCAATAATAAATCACATTCTGCAGCCTTTTCTAGGCATTTTTAGCTACATTAAGTGCACAACTCAAGTTCTTATCTTTTACTGAAATCAAGCCTAAATGCATGTAATTGAACTGTTTTCATATTCTCCCATTTATCCTTGCCTCAATATTCCTCCCTAGTCAAATTTTAGATTGTCAGTTCTTTGAAGGGCCAGGGCTTGCCCTTTTGTAGATATTCTCTGAAAAGCACCATGAACACTGAGACCACCATCAATTCTTAATACTCAAAACCACTAAATGGAAAGAACAGCAGAATTTCTTCATTTATTTACCATGGCGGCAAATCAAAGGAGTTCACTCAAATTTATTCAATGAGAGAATCCATCCCCCCCCCCCCTTGTTGGACTTTCCAGCAGCTCTTGTAGCAAACCTGAAAACTGTTCTTAGAAGGTCAATTTTAAAGAGCAGGTCAGAGAGAAGAATTGCTCTATGGGACTTAAAATAATGCCAATGTGCATACATGCCTCTGAATCATAGTCAAAATATCACTTTAGGACATCAATACTTTTCAGTCCACATTACAGAAGACTTTCTAAATTGTGATACAAGTTTTCATGAGTATAAATTTAAAAATTATGAGAAGTTCTGCGTTTATGCAGAAAATATATTTTTCATTAAATCATCTCATTAAGAGGTTCACATCCTATAATCTTCAACTATGGTACTCAAAAGTCAGCTGTTTTACAATATCATGCAAGTATTGTCCTACCTGTTGCTCTTGTGCCAAGCATTCGTCGATCGTAAATTCTTACTGAACTATCGGAGCAACCAACTGCAAGATAATATGGTATTGGAGGGCAAATAGCTACAGAGGTGGCTGCCCTCCTACAGTTTATTAAAATATCCTAGAACAAAGGAAAATATTGCACTTGTTTAAAATATACAAGAACAAGTGGCATTAAATCACACCAACTAATACAATCCTAGAAAAAAAATCAATATGGTTGTGTTTTAGAAAAAGCCAACTCTGGCCCTTGTTTATATATATTTTAAGCATGTTATTGGACAACAGACGGGTATGGCCACAACAAAAAGACTAAGCAAACAAAAGCATTGTTTAGTAACATCAACTTGCAGCTGTAAACACAAAGCTTTCATCTGTCTAAGATTTTCTCATAAAAAGAGGCCAGAAAGTGAATCACAAGGGGCAGGGATTGCCTAAGCTACTTTAAAAGGATTGGGCTAGAATAGATTTATGTACAGATAATTGGATGTAAAGAGCAACGCAATGAGATTAAGTACTGCAAATAGTTTCAACATAAAAAGGAACAATACTGAGTATAGCCTATAAAAATGAGGTAAAATAGTTAAGTAAAATGCATACTTGGAAGCAACTCTGTATAAATTAGAAAAATAAATCCTATTACTATTACAGTCATAAAGAATTTGGTAAATTATTTTCACAGCTGGATTGATTCTTATGTTATCTAATTATCAATGACTTTAAGGATGCGCCATAACAAAGTGCTGTAACATATCAAATAGTTCATAAAAAGCCTGAATTCAAACCAAATCAAGTTTTTCATATCTGTTCAATATTACAGTATTATTATATGACAGATAAGTAATACATATTTCAAAAATAACAAATTATATTTTTCCTTCATATAGTTCATGGTCACCTCACTAGATTTCACAGCATCAGGACCAAAACAGGCCAGGATCATGAGATCTCAGGTTCTGAAAACAATATAGCTCTTTATTCACACCCTCTTATAAAAGTGTCTCTTACATCTTTACAATCTTCTTTTGTGCAACTTGTCTTGATTCTAGTATCAAACCATCTCACAGTGCCATCTTCTCCACAAGATAGAAAAGTATAGGGATCATTGGGGACTGTCATGATCTGAAACGTAAGCAAATTGTATACTTTAAAATGGCAACAGCCTTAAACAATTGAAAATAAAAGCCAGGATCCAAAGTAGCATAGAACAAGTTGTGTATGCAAGGCTTGAGATTATTTCCTTGAAAAATATCCTCCCACCTGCACACCTCATGGAAAGCTGATTTTGAAATAGAGAGGCGTTTCAAATCAGTTGTAACAAAAGCAATGTGATAATGTAAGACTGCCTTATAATATACAAATAGTTTTTTGGAGGTGGGAGGGTGTTCTTTAGAAGACTGAAAGGCAAGGTACAAAAAATCATGCCCAGGCAATCTTCTTAAATAATAGGTGAATGTAAACAAGAAAATTTGGACCATATTATCTAATTGGGCCAAACTTTAGGTTATTAAACTGCAGTGTGAAAAAGAATAGATAAGCAATAGTCAGCACTCATGAATTTATAGTTATAAGATACAACAGAAATATTAATTTTCAGTACCTCATAAGTAGTTCCATAATGGCATGTGAATTGGCACTGTCTGTTGGTTTCAGCATCTTGCTCAACATTGGTAAAAAAAATGACTCCATCTCCTGAACAGGACACTATCTGTTTATCACTGGTGCATGGCAAAAATTTTGCACTAAAAATATTTGCCCTGTGTCCTGAGCGAATGGTTGTTAAAACCTAGAAAACAAGGATTACTGTATTAGCTTAACATTTTAATTACGGTAATATTGATCACATCTATCTTTCTTACCTTATTCCAAAAAGCAGGCTACCATACTATTTTATCTTCATAATCCACTCTCTTGTTCTACACCAGGGATAAGTAATCTCTGGCCTGAAAGTGTTTTCCCCAAATAATACCCATCTGCCCCACACCTGTCACCAGATGTGGGGCAGGTATAGAGGCACAGCTATGCAACTGAGTTCCTCATATGAAACTTGATTGTGCGGTCAATCCTTGCAGAAAGTAACTTTGCCAGCCCTATGCTTGGCACTTGGGAAGAAGTGAGCACAGAGCCCCTTGCACTGTGGTTCCCAAGCCCAGACAGCCCACTGGCTGTAAGATGCTCAGAATGTGCTGCACAAAGGATTTGGACAAGTGGGTCATCCTGGCCATCTGTCAAAGCTGACCTGCAGGGATGGAGACAGATGAGGATCTGGCCCTTTGGACCAAAAAGGTACACCACACTCTGGATGGTTCTACACCACCCAGGTAATTTCATAACTGAAGGCTTTGACCAATGCACAGCTCTAGCAACTGAACTACAACACAATAGTACAGTGCAAGGTGGTGAGGGGTGGTGAGACAATATAAAGAGTAATAAGGCAGAAATCATGGTAACAAGATAAAACTGAAAACTTTTTGAGCAGAACTGGTGGACTTAATATGTTTTGTGGAAACTCTCCTACACAGGACAGATGTACTGTTTTGAAAGAATAACCAAGCAATCCATGATATATGCAATGTCACAAAAAACAGAGCTTTCAATTACAAAAAAAATGTTAATAACATTTTGACTATTCAGAAAAATGGATAAAGGGACAGCAGATCATCTTACCTTTCTACTATATGGATTAGTAATTACAAGATTAGTATCATCAGATCCAGATAAAATATATTCTCCTGTATCATTCCAGCATATTGTATTCACCTGTAAGCAAGTATTCAACACAATAATTAATATCTAAAGAAGAGGAGAACAATGTTAAGATGCAAACTATCTAACTTTACTAGAAAACAACACAACTCAGCTAATTATGCTTATACTTTGTATAAGGACTTGCACACCTGTATATTCAGCTGCATGAGCAGTACTTCTCTCACACTTGCAGTCTCTTTGGTTCATACCACCGCAGAACATCACATATGACAGAGGTAGGGAAACCTTTTCAACCCAAGAGCCACATTCCCTTCTGGGCAACCTTTCAGGGGCCACATAAAAGCGGCAGGCAAGGCCAGGGACAAAAATGGGGCAAGAATTGTATCCAATTCTTCCATGGAACAGACTTCCACTCAAATAATGTTGGAATCCACCCTGTGTGCATAGGGTTGCAGCCTAAATTAACTCATTTTCACTGGGCCATTTATCAATTATCCCTGGAATAAAAAACTGAGTATCTAAACTCTCATATAATGAAGTCTATGGAGAAAGACCATACGGGAGAATTTAATTTTAGAGATAAAAGAAAATATCAAAATTATTTTTTTATATTTTGATTACTCTTTAAAACATATGTATGAAAATTAAAATAATTATCATGTTCCCAACAAACCTTTATTCCACAAGATCAAATTCCTTGTGATATAAGATTTAGAGTCCCAGGATGTAGATTTTTATTTTATTTTAAAAATGTTCCAATATTAATTGTATTGAACCTTTGGCTAGAATGTATTATGCTTCATTTTGTGTGCCTGTATTTTATTACTACTATGCTGCATTCCTTTCCTATCTGACCCTGAAAGTGGCACAAATAGCCCTCCAGGATGTTATTCTATCTTAAGTTTGCTGTAGAGTGTAAAATCAGCTATCCTTGAAGCTTCCTGGGAGATAAGAGAACACAGCCAAAGGTCTGGTTGCCAGGGGAACAGTGACATAAATGCAACATTTGAGGTCAAAATGACCTGGGCACTTGGGGTACCCCAAGGTAACTGCAGAGGAGCCTTACATTTTAAACATCCCATTACCTGTAACCTTTCATGATGTATGTAGAAGGATGTTTAAGAATGTTATGTTTTGATGTTTATAACTCTTTGTGTGCTGTGCCTATAAATCCCTTGTTCTGATGCTCCTCGTGTCAGACCTTCTTCTTAAGTGGCTAGAACAATCACATTAAGTTGAGCTCTGCCCTATTGCAATAGCTATAATAAATAATTCCCTTGGTTCCTTTACTTATTTAAAAGATGGTCCCTCACCTGAGTAAAAATAAGGCGGTGTAGAAGTAAATTCTTACCACACTTACAAGAACAATCTTGTACGTCCTAACATGTTTTTAAAAATGTGTTATAACAACAAATTTTCAGTAGGGAAAATAAATAAATAAAATAAAGTAGATATACTTGGAAGAATACTAAAAGCTCATGTTCATCTTGTCATGGAAATGCCAGTTACCATTACTTAACTTCTTGTTCAAGCATGCATTCTTTTTAAACAACAAAAAAATCACTTACACAGCCATCATGCACATTCAGCGTTGCTTCAAGTTTTAATCTTTGGATAAATTCTCTCCTTCCTGGAGGGGAAAATGCAAAATTAGCAAAAAGGTTTAGATACTTACAAAAGTATTTTTTAATATTTTTATAAAATATGCTTTATAAATATATGTGTGTTTTATAAATATATATGTATTGGTGCCTTCTTTCTTTCTATGGAAGGTATTGCATTGCCTCTACAGCTAAGATTCTTAAAGCACAATGTGAACCTTCCTAAAGGTAATGAGCTCCTTCTCAGTTCCATCCAGCCATGTGTGCATTGACCCATCCTAAAATGGGCCCAGGTGGAAGAACCATAATGCATCATCACCCAATCAGTACAATGTCAGAGGCAATACGTACCCGCCCCCAAACTTGAGCAGATTTCCCCACAGGCCTCAGCACTTAAAATGTCCTGGTTTTCCCTGGTGTCCCTTCCTTGAGGAATAGCACATCCCACATGCCCCTGATCCCTCCTGTTGTTTCATCTGCAAGGACAAGAGTGAACACTGCCAAATGAGTAAGTTGTCTTTGCTTTAACAAAAACATTGTGTGACCGAGATTCAGTATGATATGGCAAGACACTCGTCCCATACTTTAAGGTAAAATATTAGCTACTTTGTATCCACCTGTTGGCAAATAAGAGTTCTAGATAGTTATTTTCCTTTCACAGATCAGTTCCTTCATATGCCTGCTCAGCTGTTCTGTGATTTTTTGGGAGAAAACAATCATATGCCCTAATCTAGAATCAAGAGCACTTAAATATATGAATTGTTACTGGTACATTTTGCAAAGAAAACCATGAGGAAAAGAAGCATGCACAATCATGTAAATGAATACACTGGAATTAAAAGGTTTAAGATGTCTTTCCACTCATACAAATCAGTATGAGTTTCAATCATATAAAAGCAAACTAGTACTGCTTGGACAAGCTTTCTCTACAAATAGACCCATGTAAACCCATGTAAACATAAATCAAGTCTACCAGTCTTAGAAGCATTACAGGTTGCACTTAAGGTTGTAGCCAACATGCAGAACAGATTCCACAGAATCATGACATTGTAGAGCTGGAAGGGCCCGAGTCCATTCCATTTATACAGTAAGACTTTGCATTCCACTCCTCTCCCTTATAACCCCCACATCCTCAAAGTCTGCTTTGGACGTTGCGGGACCCTCTGGAACAGATTTTGGGGCACATAGAGGCTGCAGAATGAAATAGTGAAAGGTGGAGACTTGTGTGAATAAAAGTGTTGAATTCCACTGTAAAGATTTTCTTGTGAGACTGTAATAAAACCTTCATTTTATGAAATTAATACTTAACATCAGATGAGCAGTGTAAGCAGAGGAATTGCCCATATCCAACTCATCCTCACCTGTTTTTCCCTTAATGCAATCAATGTTATATTCTATTTGCCACTGGATTGGCCCAAAGCATTTTAGGTTTGCCAAGCAGAAGCTTTTGATCTCTCAAGATCAAAAATATTAAGGCAAGGAAATCTACTTGCTCTTTTGAAAATAAGTCATATGACTGACCCATATATGCTTGTAGTTGTGTTGTAAAATTATGTTTATAAGTCTTCACTGGAAACTCATGATCATGCAATGAAAATCTATTAATCTATTAAAGCTGGCCCATACCATCTTTCTTATGCTGCTATTGCCCTTCCAGTCAAATGTGTTTGTTGTTGCCAACATATAGCTTTTAGCTTTTTCAGTTTCTTCAACACTGATTTTAACAAGACTTTTCAGGCAATTGTCATGATTTTGTTTTCAATATCTTTCTTTCCAGTCTGACTTTATGTCATCTTTTTCACCAGCTGCTGCATTTGCCTTTCCACTTACACAGAATCATTAGCAAATATTATACAGTCATCAGCAAAAAAAAAAAAAAACATGTTAGCTGTTCTCTGAAGAAAATTTTACACTCCCAGTTTGTTTTACTTAACAGTGATTCCAGAGCTGTGACAGCTTCAGATACACTGTGGATCACTGAGTGATTCCTGCAGCACAGCTGGCTATTCTTTGCAGATCAATATACATGTTGTTAATTTCAGCCCTGAGTGCTCACTGGAAGGACAGATCCTGAAGCTGAGGCTCCAATACTTTGGCCACCTCATGAGAAGAGAAGACTCCCTGGAAAAGACCCTGATGTTGGGAAATATGGAGGGCACAAGGAGAAGGGGACGACAGAGGATGAGATGGTTGGATGGTGTTCTTGAAGCTACCAGCATGAGTTTGATCAAACTGCGGGAGGCAGTGGAGGACAGAAGTGCCTGGCGTGCTCTGGTCCATGGGGTCACGAAGAGTCGGACACAACTAAACGACTAAACAACAACAACAATTTCAGTGTTGCTCAGAGCACCGAGGACATCTGTCCCCAACAGGATAAAAAACAAACCCCTGAGAAAATTCAGATTTTAGTATTCTATGTGATGTTGGGAAGTGATAATTCTAAAACTTTTAAATATTCTGAGTACCACAAACATTATACTTTAATTAAAATATCATCTTTTAAAAATACTCTTCAATAAGTAAATTTAAGTATAAATTTCCCATTTTAATTTCAATAGTTGGGATGTATTTTCCTCTCACCCAGGAACAGGGGGGAAACTATTGTGCAAGTAGAAAGAATTCTGTTTGTAGCAATCCTGATAGCTGTATTACACTTTCAGACATACTACAGATCTTAAATGAGTGCATGGCTAAATATAACCTTTCCTGTTTAGTCACTGATAATGTTACAATCACTTGAGCTTTTAACTGAGGTAAACAGTGTTACAGCAACAGACTAAGTCAAACATTTAAAATACTAAGTTCACAAAAGCAACTTAATTTTGATGACAAAGGGAATTTAATATGCTATATGCTTTTACAGGTTTAAGTGATCATAAAAGGTATCGCATTTTGCACGTTTCATATTGTGTAGAAAACATTAGCAGAAGCACAAGCTCACGCTCTCTACAGCAAACCAAGGACTTAGGCCTAGTTCTCACTGTGTCCAGACTGCACTGCAAATAGGTGGGGGCTCATAATCATAAAATTATACCCTGCCCATCTGGCTGAGTTTCCCCAGCCTCTCTGGGAGGCTCCCAACAGAATTAAAAGCACAACAGAACATCAAACATTTAAAACTTCCCTAAATAGGGCTGCCTTCAGATGTCTTCTAAAAGTCAGACAGATGTTTATTTCTTTGACATTTGATGGGAGGGTGTTCCACAGGGCAGACGCCACTACTGAGAAGGCCCTCTGCCTGGTTCCCTGTAACCTCACTTCTTGCAGGGAGGGACCCGCTAGAAGGCCGTCAGCACTGAACCTCAGGCTGAATGATGGGGGTGGAGACACTCCTTCTGGTATATTTACCTCTCTACACTACCAACACACTTACCTTGGTTGCACTATAGCCCTGTCAAGAATGTTGAGGAATGAATGCCAAACACATTATTTTTATTATGTATGTATGGCACGGCTAAAATAGCAGATTTAGTATAACACTGGCCTTTAGGCAGCAAAGCAACACACCATTTTTTATATATCAGGTACATGTCTAGATAAGTCACCCATATGATACGGTATTTCCCTCCTCACCATCAATCAATCATGAATACAAGCAGGAATGCCATCTGCATTGAATTTAAGTTATTTTAAAATTACTGTGTGTTAAAATAACTAAATATTTGCTAAAATTACTACACTGAACTTTTTCCAAACAAAAAATATTACTTGGTCATTGTGAAGATTGCTAGGTAAACTACTATACTGTACTTAAATTGTAGCAAATGACCTAAATGATACTTCATTCACTTTACAAACCTCTAAAATTAACATATCTGCAGATGTGAGACCAGCAATGCTATATTCTAAAAGTATCTCTAGTCTTGTTCCCAAGCATGCTGAAGTTGTGGCATCCTACATGAAATGCAATGCTAAGCAAACAACTCTCACAAGACCTATAAACTTTTTCAAACTGCATTAGAGAGCGGCTTTCAAACTAATGCCACTGTATTAATAATGAACTTGATAGCACAACTAAAAGCTGCAGTGCTATGAACTAAAGATTATGCTATAAGAAGGTAGGCAATCTAAGACCGTTCTTAAACAATTATACTTCTAACTACTGTTGCTTATGGTAAATATCTTGCAATATGCCACATATTCTCTAAAATTTAGTTTACTCTTCTTCAGTCTATCTTACAGTCTCTTCATTCTCCCTGCTCCCACTAGTGTGTTACATTTTTTAAAAAAGATGTATTTCCTAATAAAGCTGTATTTTGAAATAAAATATTTTAAATATTAAACAACTCTTGACTTTATTTTTTTAAAGCTTTTAGTTGTGATCAAATATTTAATTGCATTGGGTTGTAGACAATGTTATGCCAGCAGAAACCCACCAGCAGAATCCCCCAACCGTCTGGAGCTGATGGGAGGGCACAGGACGGAAGAGAAGAAATGGAAGTCCCAATGTACACATGCAAGTCCCTTGCACCAGCAGAGCTACAGCATTAGATATAGACCAAGTAATTAACACACAAGCAATTGCAATGTATAGATATTGCTATAGATTTGCTGTTTAATGCAAAAGTATCTCTCTGAAGAAACTTGGTGCAACCACCTTCATATCAGCCCATCAGGATTGCTAACAGGACAATGTGGCCAAATAATGAGAATGCTATTTTACATTTTTGGAACAAACTGTCAGAAACAGACTTCATACCACAGGTGGTGATGGTTTCTTTTTTTTAAAAAAAATGCACTGCTTTTCACCACATCTCAGAGACTTACAAATAAAAAAAATGTACAATGCACAAAACTTGAAACATAAATAAAAACCTCAGTGTAGAGCATTAGAACCATGTTCATGATGCAAAGGCCTGAAATGAAACTGTTTTAAGCTGTTGTCTGAAACTTAATAGGGACAGTGCCTGTCTGATTTCTAGTGGGAGGAAATTCCAGAGTTGAGTCCACTACACTGATGTTGCTTTAGGACTGTTGCTGCCTTTTTCCACACCTGCTTAATTTGTCTGTATGTCTGTAAACGGGTATGACAAAACTTTCTTCTGGTAATTTTATATGCTGCCCTTCAATATAAATATGCTCATACAACAAAGCCAGTACAAAATATTTAAATATTTAAAACAGCAAAAAGGTTGTAAACAACTCAATGGTAAAACACTAAAAGCAGCAACAATAAAAATCATAGTCAAAGAGTTGAAACCAAAAGAAAAGTAACTGAAAGCCCAGAAAGTGTATTATTGTGGCAGCAAAAAAGGTATCAAAGAAGGCACCAGGCAAATCTTGCTGAGAAGAGAAATCCAAAGGCAGGACATCACAAGTGAAACAGCCTACTCTCCCCACTTGTCACCCCTTCACCTCAGAAGATGGGAACACAGCGAGGTGCAAATCCCACAATGATCTAGATGCATTGGCCTACTAGCTGTGTAGCAGGCATACCTCCAAATGCCCTTGTCCAAAGCTGTGTAACCAATAATCAGTAAAGATGTCTAAGAAATTATGAGGTATGGTCCAACTGGCTGGTCCCTATCAGAAATCTGCAGCTGTGTTTTGTACTAGCTCATTACTTAACAGTATTCAAAGGCAGTCCTAGACAAAACACATTGCTGCAGTGTAATCTGGATTATACCAAAATACTGATAACTTTCTACTGCACTTCTATCTACAATAGGCCTCAGCTGGTAGAAAGCACTTTGAACCACATGGGCATCAGTGACAAAGTTGGATCCTAGAGTATTCCCAAGGTGCTTTAATATGTCACTGCTCTTTCCTCCCACACAGATTGAGTTTAGAAAGCTGCTTCATACTTTCTCATTGCTCAGTGTGGCATTGAAAGTGTGGCAATTAAATAAAGCTATGAATACCCACACTACTACAAATGCAGGTTTGTTAGAAAATAAGTACAATAGGAATAAAATAGGTAATTTCAGACTTGAATATTGGTTCCTGATTTAACTCAGGCTACAGGTGGCTATTTTAATTCAAAATCAGTTACTGTGAACACAATATAAATATGCTTTTAAATTCCAAATATATAGCATCACATAGCCAAACATTACCTACAATTATTATTTTATATCCCAAACACATAACCTACAATTAGAAACAATTTCTTTGACGAAGGCTGTGACAAACATATTTTTCAAAACTGTGTTTATTTCAGTTCCTTTATCCAATAGCAAATTTTGTTTCCTTCATCTACATGGTTGGGGACACCATAGGTGAATGAGTCCACTCGCCACTTTAAGAACAAAAGAGAGGACAAGAAGTCTTATAGATTTAGCTACTTTCTTTACAGATTCTCAAATACTTTAGGTGATTACTTCAGTAAAGAGTGGCCTATGAAACGTATATAATTCTACATGTCTCTAGGATTTGATGTTCTCTGGGGGAAAGGTCAATTCCTTCAAAATGTCAATATAAAGTACATTTTAACAGATTTCTCAGCCACAATGACTGAGGAATTTCAAAACTGTTACTGAATTAACTTGTAAATATGTGTTTCTCTTTAGGTATGTTTCAAGATATACAAGTATAGCATTTTAACATATTTTGACTCTAAATCTGCAACAAGATAACATAAAATGACTGTATAAGCAACCATTTGATGCAAATCAATAGAGAATGTGGCTCAGATGTACTATTTATTACTGTAATGAAAAACATGAAGGTGTAAATAAAATATAACAAAGAATACGTTGAAACTTTATGCCATACACATCTAAAAGTTATATTGGATCAAAATACACAAAGGAGTTCTCTCATCTTAAGCACTCATTTCTAAATTAAACTAAACTTTCAAACAGTAAAAAAAGGTAACATGCCATGACCCTCTCCAAAAGATCACTTAAAAAACAACAACATGGTCATCACTCTGCTCCTGTGCCCTTGCTGTAATACAGAAAAGAAAGCAAGAGCAGTGATGTAAAAAATATTTTTCAAGTGAGCTCTTTTTGGTGGTCTACGCAGTAAAATCTATGAAGACCCCTTTCTTCCAATTAAATAATAATTGAAATACATAGTCAATATTTCTGCAGTAATAAAATACTTCTTTGAGCATTAGCCTCCCCAATTCATTCCTACACTTAACACATGGTTATTAGTAACTTACACTTAGTTATAGCACTTAAGTTATCATCATAAGATAACTGTAGCCAATTAGATCTGTGATTCTATACCTAATGACAATGATGTCAATCAGACCATAGATAAAGAACAGTGGGGAAAGCTACTTGATAACGCCTCTAAATAGTCTTAAATTTCACTTTGAAGCCAATTCCCAGAGGAAGGGAGGTAATAAAACATGTGGGGGAAAGATTGTGGCACAAGTCCAAATCTAGTTGTGCTCTGGTGCGTATCACTGATTAATGCCTCACTTCCATCCATATCAAACACAAGTTCAGCAGGAAGCAGATCAATGAAAGTCATGAGAACAAATATCCCTTGTAGATTGGTGCATTTGCTTTTAAACTATCGAATATATGTCATCATATAAATTTTCATCTACTTTTATTCAGCAATATCTTAAAGAACAGATTGAAGACCTCCCGTATTGGGTAAAAAAGGAAGCTGTCCTTGAGTCCAAAGAATATTTATGTTTGTATATCAAAAATCAAATTAAAATCAGAAAAAAATCCAATTTTTGTAGCAATATTGTAATGCTTTCAGAAAACGCAGCGAAATTAGTATGTTTCTAATAGAAAAAGTGCAACATTTAACTAGCTATCACTGCCCAAGACAAACTTTACCCAGAATCCATAAATGATAGTTATTTATGTATGCAGATTTGTTAACACAAGCAAAAACAGCCAAACTTTTCTATGAATCAATATACTAGAAGCAATCACGTGCTACATTCTTCTTTGCAGGGAGTTGTGGGGGGGATCTATGGGAGGTACAGTTTTATGACACTTAAAAATGCCTTCAACAGTTAAATACATCCACAACCTGTTTAGCTCATGGCAATGGCAAGCAGAGACACTAAGCCGTTCTGATTTCTCTTTGAGACTTCTTGCACGAGCTGGGGGTGCAAGTGTGTGAGAAAATTTATATATCATAGAATAAGTACTATCGCGTTGCAACTCAGCATCCAAAGATGAGGGGGAAGTTGCAGAAAGAGGGAGTGAAACGCCACTCCCCAAATTATTTCAGAAAAATCTCCGAGCGTAGTGCAAACGGGGGAGGGAGGGGAATTATCCGTGAAGAGAGACAAGCACACTAGAAATACTTCTGAACGTTTCGTGCCGTCGCAGTTCGGTTTTGCTTTTCCAAAAGGGACCCGACGCTCATTCCCACCCCACCCCCTCACGAAACCGTCGTGGAAACTTGCTGTATATACAAGAGAAGGGAGAAGAAGGACGGAATGGGGTCAGCTATTGAGCCGACCACCATAGCTGAAGGGCCGCCTCTTCTCCCCACCCCGCCCCGAGCGATGACCCGAGGAGGGGGCTGGGGGTCAGCGAAGCAGCCCCACCACAGCGCGCAACAACCCCGCCCGCCCTTCCCCTCAGCCGGAGAAAGAGGGGGGGCCAAGGGCGACCCACGACCACCTCAGTTTTCCCCCAGCGCCTCAGACCCCGCCCTCTCGCCCTTCCTCACCTAGGTATCGTCTCCGCAACAGGCCGGGCTCCTCCAGCCCCAAACTCCGCTGCCTCACATCCCACAGGAGGTGGGTACAGCAGCCCCGGGACATGGCACCGCGCGCTGACCAGGGGGATCCGACTCGCCGCCGCCGCCAGCGACATCAGTCGCTGCCACTTGCTGAGGCCGCCCCCTCCCCCGCCTTCACCATGGAGACCCGCGTGCGCGCTTTACGCGCGCGTAACCACCACCACCACCACCACCCCGCCGCTCAACAACAATATCACCCCTGTCGGGCGCCAGCAACTGCAGCCTAAGCCCCTCCCCTCGCTGCTCCTCTGCTCCTCCCACATCCAGGGATCCGCTCGCAAAGGATATCGCGAGAATTTACCCGGCCCCTCGTCCTACCGCCGCTCACGGTCACAAAAATGGCCATTGAGACGTCCGTGTCGCCGTTTAGCGGTCATCCCTCAGTACGGGTCTGGACACCGGGAGAAAGCCGCCTTATCGGCTTTTCTTACGCTTTCCGTACACGGGCTGCTCAAAGGTGTCTAAGCAGGGGAGTTAAAAGGGCAACAACCACCACCCTTAACGAGCCTTTTCAAAACAAAACCCATCCTGGGTAAGGGCAAAGGAACATTGAAGGCGGACATGTTTGTTTTGGGAGCCAGGTCCCCGAAAGCTTTGCTTGAATCGTCATCAGTCATCGTCCGCCGCTCATACCGTCATAAAAAGAGGACGCCAATTGACCGCAAGAATGTCATCAACGTCGGGTGGCAAAGCCGGTAATGGCGTAGCTAGCCAATAACGCGAAAGCCAGCTGTTTAAGCCCCGCCTCTTGCTCCGTCCGTGGACAAATCAGAATCAGGAACAGCGGCTCGCCCCACCACCTGCTTCTGTTCGTGAGGAGGGGTTGTGGGTTTTTGTGTTTTCCCCCCTCCTCTGCTCAGACGGAGGAGAAGGAGGACAACGACAGGTCGAGCGGGGGCTTCGTTGCATCAGTCGCTGTCACCCGCACACAGAATGGCGGCCGCCGCCGCAGGGTTTCGTGCCTCTTACCACCGGTTCCTGGACCGAATCGAGCTCATGTTGCCGCCCCGGCTGCGTCCCTTGTACAACCACCCGGCAGGTATTTGAGGGGAGGAGGAGATGGGGGAGGTCGTTTCTTGCTCGCCAGCTGGGAATAAATCGTGAAATGGTGTGTGTGAAAGTGTGTGCGTGTGTTTGAGAGAGAGAGAGAACCCTTATTTGTAAAAACAAATAATATATGCCTGGAAACAAAACAAAGCCCCCTCCCACCCTCCAGTGCCTCAGTTCCCCGCTTATAAACCTGGTAGTGAAAAATGTGTGCTTGTGTTCTATCTGGTCATTCTGCTCGCTCCAGACCAAGGACTGGAGTTCATCTCCCCATGGCCATTGGCCTTGGACCAGTTGCCATCTCTCATACTGGCCTACCTCACAGGATTATGTGGAGTAGGAAAAGGCCAGGGTGGGGACACAATTCTTTGGCAAAAGAGTGGGGTAGAAATAAAATTTAAACGCCCCAGGTCAGAGTTGGTTAGTACTTGGAGACATGGCAAAGTAGATGGTTTAATCTCTGTCCTTGAGAACTCCTGCAAGGTGGTAGCATTTCTTCCATGGTGATGGGCTTTGTGGAGGTCTGAGTTGCAGTTTTTTGGCCTTCTTAGTGCAGCCTGAGACTAGCCCTTCTATGCTTCTGCTTCCTGCAGGTTAATTGTTATTGTCGTTAACAAAGGCTGCATAGAAGTCAAAGTTCTGTTTGTCCTCTTTGACACAGATGCTTCTGGGAAAACAAACTTTCCTTTCACTAGGAATGGTGAGAGATTTATTATGGTGACCAGATGCAAAGAGAAATTGTCAGGTAGGGGTAAGAGAAGCTGCACCTGCTGAAAGTCCTCTTTCTGTGCTGCTATTTAAAATTCAAGATGCCTGTCCTTCATTGAAGCAGGTCAGCTTAGAGGATAAATTTGGGGCTTTCCTACATGGCATGGGTCAATCTTGCAACTGTCTGCTCTTTTAAAAGATTATTTTCTTGTGAAGGGATGCTGCTTAGTCAGATTACACCAGCTCCTCAAAAACTTGCATGTTCAGAAAGGATTCCCTGCAGTTCTGTTGCTTAGGGCCCACTGAAATCCAGAGGTGGCCTTAATGGTTGCCTAACTGCAGAAATTATACAGTAGGTCCTAGAAAGGTAGCCGACTACTTTACTCCCACACACGTTGAAAGAAAAGCAGTGAGTTATAGGAAGTAATCCCTCCCCCCCCCACACACACACACACCATCCCTCATTTATCATATTGTCAGGAGATTAGATTCTCTTCTGTTCATTCAAAGGGCTTTTGAAATATAGGTTTTCAGTGGAAACTGCCATTAGGTTTTTCTTTCTCAAAACTTCCTAAAACATTGTGATTCTTGGTGGCTGTCAGCAACCATACAACAACATAACTGGATAACAAAATAGTCTAAAAATTAGGAAACTGGTAGACTTGATTTACAAATTCCTACTCTGTTGTTGACTTTTCCTCTAGACTGAATTTAACCATAATCACCCTTTGATTTACTTACTGGGGAAAGTACTGGTATTCTCTTATCATTACTTATAATCCATTTTTAAACATGCAGCTCTTTATCTTTCCTTTTTTATCTGCAACTGGGTTTTTGCCTTCACTATCTCTCCAGTGTGAATCCTTTAGAGGTCACTTGTAGATGGGCTTTATAAAAAGACAAAAATCAATTAACAAGATTATTTCTTCCTTTGCCACTCTTTAGTGCAAGCCAGTTTGTGGTGTTTGGACAGAGGAGTCACTTGTCATAAGATTTTCTGGTAGTTGCAAAAGCTAATCTTATCTATACTTCAGTAACTGCATTACTTAATTGTGGATGTAAATTCTCTGTGCAGATCATAACATGTTCCTGCATTGTGCTACTTTATAGTCTCAGCTTTTATTGGGAAACTTGGATTCAGCAAAGTACTATGCCTGTTACACAAATGAAAAATGCCAAGGAGCATGAAAGGTGATCCAACTGATACCAAAGGCCCGATGGCAGAAACATTTATTTCTTGTGAAAGAAGCTTGCAGAAGGAATAAACCACTGTCTGTCAGGGAAGTGTGAATACAAATACTGAATTATAGTAATGCAAAACCTGTCATATTGTACTTTAAAATTGAAGTTGGGACTCTACTTCACATTTATGCAAATTTAAAATTAATTTTGCATGTCATGACTTTGGTATAGTCCCTGACTTTAGATTGAGGACTATCTGATTCAGCGTTTGCTCTGGATTCTGTAGGTAGCAAATTACAGTGCTGCTCTAATTTACTCAATAGTGCTGAGGATTACTGACATGATGTTTGTGAAATATACCTTATGAGCAGTTCATATATTTGCTGTATTATTAAGGCTCTGAGGTAAAGTCAAGCAATGAAAGGAATACACTAAATTGTAGTCAGGTGTTGCAGATGCCTTTCCTCACAATGTCATCTTCACTTTCCGGAAAAGGGGATTCATGGAATAATAGTTTTCTGTTCACATGTAGGAAAAGGTTTATTCCAAAAAGCATTTCTTCAAGAGCTTCTGACAAATGTTGGCTCATTTTTAAAGGAAAGGTTTTGACTAAAGATGTGGCTTAGTTTCATACCTGTTGAATTGAGTGTCCAAGTTTGAACTTCTGTTGGCATTCAGGCATATTTTCCAAATCTGCGTCATGTCCATGGTGCAGGTCAGTTTGATGGCCTAATTTGATAAGTGACATTTTACCTAGAATGCAAGCTGCTGAGGAAAATCCTGTCACATCTGGTTTGTGAAACACCCTAATTATCTATACTTGTTTCAGTACTTTTTCTGTCTTTCACAATAGTTTGTCAGTCTTGCTAAAGGACATGAAAAGTTCTGAAAAGTAGCCATCTCTGCTTTTCGTGACTGTTGCTATGCAATAGAAAGTTGGTGTTGGCAGCAGTACCACATGACTTGGAGCTTTCCATTTGTTCTTTGTGTAGCTCCTCTGAATAGAAAGCTCTTTAGAATTCCTCAAATGCATCAAGAATAACTGGGCTGCTGTCTTGCAAGAAATGCACAGATTGCAACAAATTTAAGTATATTTAGAAATAATGATTTCTTTAAAAAAACAACCTGAATAATCGCATCACTGAAAGTAGCATCTTCATTTACCCACATAACATCTTGACTTAATGTTTCTCTCAGTTGCATAGCTTAACTCTAGAACAGTGTTTCCCAACCTTGGGCCTCCAGCTGTTTTTGGACTACAACTCCCATCATCCCTAGCTAGCAAGACCAGTGGTCAGGGATGATGGGAATTGTAGTTCAAAAACAGCTGGAGGCCCAAGGTTGGGAAACACTGCTCTAGAACAACTTCTATAGAAGTTCTTCAAATCGGTACCAAAGTTTTGCAATGGTTTTGTAGTGAAATGCCCACATCTTGCTTCACCTTCACAAGTGAGTAACTGTTGACTTGCAAGTTCTGCTTCCCAGAAGGCAATCCTAGTGAGCTCTTTGGGGCATCTTCTAAGTGTGTTTTAAACTTAATAGACACTAAAAACAGAGTATTACCAAATGTGAACTTGCCAGACAGTTGTCTTGTTGTTTAGTGGTTGTGCACCAGTCTCATACATTCATTGAAAAACAAAGGTGAAGAACAGTAACTCTAGTATGGACCCACAATGAGTAAGACAGTAACCTAATTTTGGAGGTGCTGCAAAATATGAGGGTTTTGCTACAAAAAGGGTTGGAGTGAATCAAACAATGTTGAGTTTCTGGGTGATACCTATGATCCCCAATTCATGTAGCAATTACTCAGTAATGCAGCATTCGCACTGCAAAATGACTGCAAAAAATTGGCACAAGATTGGAGGGAATCCCAATTTTGGGGTTCACACTTAATGAAGCTGCTATAGAGCTCAACACCTGTGAAAAGGTCACATTGTACGGCAAAGTACTCTTTAAGACCTTGTTTTAATCTCTGAAGAAGAATGGCTCCAGAGAATCGTGAAATTGACCATCACTTCCATAGGAGCAACATTGTTTTCTGCATTTCTTTTAATTACACCTCGAAGTGTTTGTAACCTTCAGGTGCTACAAAAAAAGGTACAAAAGTAGTTTGAACAGGTCAGACAACAGAAGGTAGGAAGCAGAATATGCATTCAGCTTGGTGTCAGATTCCTCATGAAGTGCTTTGAATAGAGTTGTATAAGTGTTATGATTGCACATAAGGAAAAATGGATCAACATACAATTGCAAAACCTGTGTTGCAAGAGAAAAGCAACTTTGTGGATCTGTTGTAGTTTTTGCACTGTTAACAAGTACTGTACTAGAGACAGAGACCTTTGTTCCTGACCCACACATGATGGGGGCCCCAGATAATCATGGCAGAAAGTAGTGCCTGGTACCTCTGGACAAATGCAGCAGTGTTGGGGCAGGGGATAATACTTCTTCATGTGTGTGGGTGTCATCTGCATTTTCTTCCACCAGTTTGGTAAAACTGTCCTTTGTGTCATAACTCCCATTTCCTGTTTTCAGATATTTGATTGCACCTCAGCAGAAGAGCTTTTATCACTTCTCCCCTGTGCTGCAGTGTAAAACATAACTATTCTGTTAGTGCATGTGTATCAAGGCTACTTGCTGTTTTAATAATTCACACAATTCAGTGGTTTTGTGCAAATTGTCACACAGCAGAATCATGTAGCTAATGAAATATTTCTCTTTCAGGTCCTAAAACAGTGTTTTTCTGGGCCCCTATTATGAAATGGGTAAGTTGAGAAGAGGTTTGTACTATTGACAATTTTTTGTTGTGACTGGCCACTGCTAGTAATTATCACTATTGTACTGCATTTCATTTGCTTCTGACCTCACTGTTTTACACTTCTCCCCCACCCAATACATGTAGCTCAAGATAACACTTCATACATCTGAAAAGAGTACACTGTAGTCTACAAAAGCCTATGTCATAATAAATTGGTCAGTATTTAAGGTGCCACGGACGCAGGTGGCGCTGTGGGTAAAAGCCTCAGCGCCTAGGGCTTGCCGATCGAAAGGTTGGCGGTTCGAATCCCCGCGGCGGGGTGCGCTCCCGTTGCTCGGTCCCAGCGCCTGCCAACCTAGCAGTTCGAAAGCACCCCCGGGTGCAAGTAGATAAATAGGGACCGCTTACTGGCGGGAAGGTAAACGGCGTTTCCGTGTGCGGCTCTGGCTCACCAGATGCAGCTTTGTCACGCTGGCCATGTGACCTGGAAGTGTCTCCGGACAGCGCTGGCCCTCGGCCTCTTAAGTGAGATGGGCGCACAACCCTAGAGTCGGTCAAGACTGGCCCGTACGGGCAGGGGTACCTTTACTTATTTAAGGTGCCACAAGACTCCCCACCCTCAAAAAAATGTATTCCACTCTGTTTCCTCCCTGGAGCCCTTTGTGGGAGATGGGCAGGCTATACACGAATAAATTAAATTGTGGTGCATGTATTTTAACGGAACCTGACTAAAAATAATTATGTTGTTTGTGTATATAGACAGACAACTCTTTCTTCTTGCCTGAATTCTGCTGGTCCATGAGAAGCATTTGGATATGTTGGAAGAAAGATGTAGAAATAAGTCCCACCTTAATTGTGTTGAAATGCTATCTGACAGTTTAGCAGAAATTTCTACTAAACTAGGTACTAACACTGCATGTCTTCTCTCTGAACTATCATAGTGCTGTTTTGTTGCACCTACACCTACAACCATGGCATTGGCGACTTTATATAGTCACTAGTTGGAAGCCACTAGTATCAGTAGGACATACATTTAATATAAATACAGCAAGACTGCTTATTGGAATTGGGAAACACAACGTTCCAGTTCTTAAATACTGCATTTGGTTTTGATGCACAAAGCCCTTAAAATACATAGGCCTTGATATTTCAAGGGCCATTTGCTTCCACGTGAACTTTCCTGTGTAGTATGATCTTTCTTCTGCTCAGTGTCCTAACATTTTGAGGCATGGTGAGTGAGCATGAAGTGCAGGGTCTTTTCAGCTGTAGCACCTTTATTCTGCAACACTCTCTCCTTATTAATTCCCAAGTATTCACTGATGCTTTAAGTGACAAGAAATCTGTATTGTCTTGTCTAGCAAGTCCCAAAGCTTTTAGAAAATATTTCCTGCCCAATATGTTAATTAACTCAAACAACTCTTAGCTGGGTGTCAAGTTCCTCTGGGACCAGCCTTGTATAATTGCCATCTTTTTCCTGTAGAGATGAATCTCTTTGCACTTTTTCAGTTAAAACAGGCCAAGCTTCTTTGCTTCATCTGTATAAGTATGGAATGTCTGGGACAATGGGCAATGCTTCTTCATCAATCAATTATAGTGTGTTTGAAGCCTAATAATACCAGATACACTCAGCAGTGGCAATCATATATTTTGACCTGTGTAGCACAGGAAAAAGGCAAAACCCTTATCCCTGAAGTAGCACATTGGAGGCTTTCTGAAAGCAGCAAGAACTCTTGCTCTTTCAGTTGCAGTAGTACAAGCCACTATTTGTACCTCACCTACTTAATCCACTCAACAGGATTAAGAATCACAAGATTCAGCTGGCTGTCCAAACCAGCTAAAAATTATTATGTATCTCCACCAACTTTTCCTCCCATGTAACATGTCCCCTAAACATGGGAGTTACTCTAGCTCTTAAATTGTGAAGTGCATGAACTATAGTAACGGTTGTTGTTGGAATCCGTCTGTCTCAAGAGACACTGGAGTGCACCTGAAGTCAAACCGCTGTGTTAGCAGCACCCAGCTGACCTCCCTAGAGCATAAGCCTGGGCAGTGTGTATGGGGGTCCTGGGCTGCCCAGACAACAAGACCTCCCTCTTGGCCTTGCTGATGTGGTCCAAAGGAAAGCAGAGCAATATGTCTGTCACCAGCTTGGCTGCAGGAATTGCCGGAAGGAGGTATACAAGATGCCATCCAACCGTCTTAGGGACACCACTCTGAATTTGTGTAGGGTTTACTGCTTAAGCTTTTCTTCTCGCAAAGATATGCCACAAAGCAGCAGAGGTATAGGATCTGAGTTTTCCTTCTCCTAGATGGGCTGCCTTCCCAGACTGACAAGCCCCATCTGCCCTCTCACTTCCTGCTCCAGTACATGCAAAATCTACCTTCTTGACCGTTGGACCCACTATTGGTCTCATTCGCTCAATCTACCAGAGCCTGGCTTTGCATGCAGGGGAAGTTCCTAACACACTGAGGGTTTGAGACTCATTGGTTACTTTCACCTGGTTTAGCCAGCCATTTGAAGCCATTCCTAGGGTGTGGCTACTGTTGCATGCTGATAGCTTCTAGGAGCCACAAGTGAGAGTCGAGTGCAGGGTGGGGACCAAAGATGAACAAACTACCCCAGAATGAGCACAATGTCTTCCTCACCAGAGGTGCTACTGCTCCCCTAACACCCCATAACTCCCATTGACTAGGTTCTAATTAATGAAGACACACTGCTATAATACTGCACTAAAGCTGGCTGCTACTTCCTTTTATAGGGCTTGGTATGTGCTGGAATGGCTGATATGACCAGACCAGCAGATAAACTCAGCACATCACAATCTGCTGTGCTAACGGCCACAGGTATGTTTATTCTTACTTTGCTGTTAACTATTTTTTAATTAAATGTTAAAAAAATCATCAGCTGATAATAGAAGCTGTGGAGGAAAGAACCAGTTATTGCTTCCATGTAACACATTATGGATTGGGATGCCAGTTCCTAGTGCTGCCATCTTCCATTCTATAAGTGGGGGCGGGGGGAAGAGATAATTGGCTCATAAATAACTGAGAACACTCAACTTGAATGGCATAAGCATGAAGTTCTCTATCATGTTTAGATAAAACTTTGCTCCAAATCTGAACATCTGATACTGCAATCATTGTTGACCTTTGGTACTAATAAATCTACTTGATATTAAACCTTTGCTTTCTTTATGATCCAACAGGTCTTATCTGGTCGAGATATTCTCTAGTTATTATTCCTAAAAACTGGGGTCTCTTTACAGTTAACTTCTTTGTTGGCTGTGCTGGAGGTTCTCAGCTATACCGTATATGGAGGTAGGTATGGCAAGTAGGTCAGAAGACTTTAAGTTGTAGCCTATTCTAGGATCTGTTCTTCAGACTGGCTGAGCTGCTTTCTTCACTTTAGGGCTTCTCAACCTTTTTCCTGGCATGACTCATTTGCTTTAACAGTACTTGAAACATCCAATGTTCTGTCATGGGGAGTGATAACGGAGAAACTTCATTTGCTGCCATGCTACTCAAGGCATGGCAACCAAGAGGCTTGTTCCCACACCTTTCCCTGTGAGACTTCTCAATCCCCATTCTAAACCATTGTATTTATCAATATCCAGGCTTTATTTGGCTTGTGCAGTAGAAATCCCCCCACCTATCCTTGCCAGGCTCTTAAATCCTTCTGCACTATTCTTCTTCTTCCACCTGCTTCCTGCTCCATTTCAGCATCTGCAGTAACTATCCTATATGAAGTTGGGCGCTGGCAACCCTCTCCTCCCTTTAGGAATTGTGGCATATCCAAACCGTCAGATCCTTAGCTCTGACTGCCTCAGTAAGATATAACATGATAGCCCTCTGACTCCCCTCCCAAGCCTCTACAGTTTGAGAAACTGTTTTGAAGCCATGCAACTGTTGCCCTGGCCCTCCTGCCAAAACATAGTTGTAGAGTGGATGTAGAAGCTTCTTAAGCATTATCCCTCACTGATCCAAACCACCAGTGGTTATACTTAATATCCTGGTAAAATAGATCACAATTGGGTGTAGCAGTCCATTTGCATCAGGTGTTGTGCTAGTCTATATTCTGTCTTGAGTATTGGAACTGCAACAGTTGTAAAGGCAGAAGCCATCCTATAGCAAAGTGTTAGGTATAAAGAATAAGCATCAGTTGTAGCTAGTTTAAATATGACCTAATCTAAAGCTTCCTAGTAGCATTTAGAATATACCTACCTAAGTTTATTTTCCATTCTTAAGGGTTCAGCATTCTAGAAAGACTAGTTTGTGTACACAGCAAAAATGTTTGGCGAGGATGGGCAGCAATGCTTACTTGGCCTCCTGGCACCAGCATCACTGAAGATTACTGGGAGGGGAAGAGGAAGGGTGTAGCGGTGGGGAGGTTGGAACGGTGTGAATGCCAAATGCCTTCCTTATCCTTTCTCCCTTTCCCAAAAACCACAGTGTTGCCAGTGGCCCCTGGCTGCTCCTGGCACACAGTGATTGTTACTCTAGCTTCTAGGTGACACTAAGACAGTTAAGGAGGAGCATTTTTTGCATCTTTACCTGATTGAGCGGAGTCCTTGGGTACATCTTAAAAGGTGACTTACAAATATTTGTGGAGTTGTAAAAGAGGCAGGGTTTCAAAAGCAGATATCCTACCTTGCAACAGTAAGTGCTCCCTCACTTTGTGTCTGGTTGTAAACAGAGCAAATGCTTCCTTGAAATATACCCCCCCCAAAAAAGTCAACAATGATCAGAAAACATGTAAGGGGAGGAGGGAAAAGCTGCTTCTGTCACTGCCCCTTCCTCTGCCACAGTCAATAGTAGTATATGATATCTTAACCTTGGCAAAGAGCAACCCCTCCTTGGAAGCACATGCACCCAGATCGTGTCTGGGAAAGCTAAAATATGTAACCTAAACCTTGAATTGTAACCATAATTGGCTATTCTTTTTCTGACAGGTATAACCAAGACCTAAAAGCCAAAGAACTGGAGAAGTAGAAATTCAAGCTCAGCTCATCAGATCTCATCTACAAAGCAACTTCCCAAGGGACCTAGATTTAATCTTGTTCATTTTGCCCTGTGTGAATTTTTACTAAAGTTGGTAGAGCATGTTTTTTTCTATAAGTTTAGAAAGCAGTCTCTTTACATGGAAATAAAACCTTCTACTAAACAATAAAAACTTAAGCTGCGTAACTTTAGTAGGTTTTTCATGATCTTAAGGGCTGTGAGCAGTGGTTGTGGTTGCAGAATACCCCTTCCTCCAAAACTGCTCTTGAGGATAAGGGAACCAGCCCTTTCGGTAGCATTTGATGCAGTGTATGGAGTTGCAGCTGTTGGGGGTAGGTTTGGTGATAATTGGGCACACACATCTTTTTGGCAAGATGTGCATGAAGGTGCTACTGGACCAACTTGATTTACATTTTTCATGCCACAGTTAAGTCATGGCTAAGATGTTGAAGATGGAAAAATACTTTAATTCGTAATATGCTTTGTGTGATCCCTCTGCCTGAAATACAGACGGTAAACATTTTAGATTAAAATCAGTATCTTCACATGGCAGAACTGTTGGAGCAGTGGCCAGTTTTCTGAAGTATAATCCATGCTGAGCTATACTAAGTTCTGTGGGGGGGGGACCTAACCATTATTAAATGCCCACTGCTGGGTCACAGTAATCTAAGGTATGTCACAGCAGCACCACACCTACCTAAGCGTAGGATAAAAAGTTGTGGATCCCAAACCAGTTTGGCCTCACTGTGGGTTGCAGTCCTAAAAAGGCTGAAGACAACTTGTACTCTAGTCTTTCAAAAGTTAAAAGGTATTGATAACTGACCAGACCTGTTCAGCTAAATTAGGGTAACCATTGCAGTGGGCTCCAGATGTTGGATCCCAGTTGCCATCAGCCTCAGCCAACATAGTCAAAGATAAGAGTTGCAGTCCAGCAACTTCTTAACCTTTGAGTCCAACTCCATCCCAGACTAGCAGGACCAGCGGTCGGGGATTATGAGGGTTGTGGGATCCATGGTTGAGAGAAGCTGATTTATAAAAACTTCCTCAAATGTAAAAGCTTTTCTGTGAGACTAGGAAGTGTGGCTTCTACCATGTGCTTTAATATATGGGGCTGAAAAGCATCCTGGAAATGATGGTGCATGACTATGTAGCTTTGTTTCCAGGGGGTGTACACAAAACTAGCCTTTAACTCCAATTTTTAAAAGGTACTTTAAAAAATAATAATACACAAACCATGCTATATTACTGTAAGTTTAGATGTGAAAACACTTGGAAATCTTGTAACAGATGTTTTGACCAAATCCATAATGTTCATTTTGTAAGTTAGCAAGCAAATTGTGAATTTGGATGGGGTCAGTTTGCCCATCACTAGTAATGGCTAGGTTAATGGAAGAGCATGAGAGTAGTCGGGGGCTACTCCTGAAGCATATTCTCCTATACTGAGTGCTAGTTTGAGCACTTGCAGTCAAAGCTGAATCTTGGCTTTGTAGCAGAAGCATGTGAAAGGCAAAGGCAATTCAATATCTCATGCTTGACAAATTATGAAACACACAACAGACCACTAATGGAAAAAGTGTATTAAAATATTCACAAGAGTACAATAGAAAACATGTAAATATCCAATGTGATGTGTGTCCAACTTAGAAGCAAGTCAAAACAAGTATGTTACCACTAGTTCCTGCTTTAACTTTACAGAGACCTTGTAGAACAATCCCTTGCCCAAAATTATACACCTATTTTATAGGTGTTTACCCCTTTTGCCCCACCCCGCCAATCTAGCAGCATCATAGTGTGGTGCCCTCATAGTGGTGCTTTCCAGAAGGTAGCCAACTGCCTGTGCAGCAGCTGCATTTGAGAACATAGGGAAGGAAGGAAAGGAGACTGTACAACAACTTAATACAAAATGCAATTCCAGTTTTTTAAAAGTGCAGAAACAAGGTAGAAAAGGGCTCAGTAGCTGCATTCTGTGGAGTTGTATAGAGCCAAAAGAGATCTTGAGAAGAAGGTCCAAGGGTTGGGGAACTAAGTTTCACAAGTGGGAGTCCTTTGTTAGATCTTGATTGCCTTTCACAGAAAAGGGCATCTAAATTGAGCACCATAGGAAAATTGCCCTTTCACTGAGGCGTCTCCTAGATTTTAACTAGGAAACAGTTTTAATAAGGGGGGATGAAACTTCTACCCATCACATACAAATAGAAAAATGTGGTTTTAAAAGGCTTGGTCGATACAAGAATAAGGTAAAACTCTGAATGAGACTTGACAGACAGACTTCAAGGCTCATCTGTTGATGACTGAACACCTGCTCACTTCACCAGAACAACTGACTGTACACAAAAAGGAAAGCCTTTGGAGTTTTGTGAATACAGAGCAAGTTACAAGACAGATGATCACCTCAACTACTTCAAATAATTAAGACAAAACTTTTTATAGTTTCCCTATTCACACTGAAATGTTGATACTGCAGACCCACAAAGCACTCTAGCAAGAGACAAAGCTTCATGAACAAATAAGATAGAACTCCTACAGTCTGAACGATCTTCCCCAAACCCTACTGGGATAAAAGCACTCTACCTCTTCAAACATGGTTATCTGCCATGAAGAACTTCTATTGAACAATATTCTACTGAGATGAAACATGAGGGATACAGTTGTTAAGGAGTCAAAACCTAGTAGCAACACTAGCCTCTACTTGCCTTGTCTCTCTCTCTAAAAAAAGGGCACTGCACCTCCACTAAAATTGATGGCAAACTGGTTTTTAACAGGGTTAGACCACACTTTTAAGTTAGAAAATATACTATTTACAAATAAGATTATAACATGGATCATACCTTCAGGCATGTTAAAGGATGTAAATCCCTAAGATGCCACAATCTCTCATGAATAGAGGTTTTCAGCTTGAACGGCTACTAGGAAAAGTCACACTTGTTCCAATTTTACTGTTCAAGCCACATAACTTCTGTCGGGGGAAATGTAGCCCCTTTAGGGTTCTTGTGCTTGCCAAGTTGTCTGCTACTAAACTCAGAAGAGGAGAAACAAATAAGAGGACAACAAACCCAAATTCTCTCCTGCACTATAAACCAAATTCAGGATCCTTTCAAAATGCTGAAAAACAGGTGCATGTCACACAAAAAAGGGTCATCATGCTGCCAGCTCCAATTGCTGATGAAGCAAAGTGTCAAGAGTATCAGGCAAAGATGAAAGAAGAAAGAAAAAATAGTGACTTGCTTTTCTAGTAATAAGGTGCTAGAATTAAAAGATTACGTTAAGTTCTGTAATATTCTGAAAACATTGAATAATAAATTGTTTTCTCCTACACAGCTCATTTGGCTGCAAGCATTCACAAGTCACTGTAGTTTGCATCAGATCAAAGTATGCAGAGTAGTGATTAGTTGATCGTTATAATTGAAGCAAGTCTTTCCATTAAGTTATTTTTTCTGGCATTCCTCATTTATTACTTATACCCTACCCATCTGGCCGGGCCTCCCCAGCCACTCTAGGCGTCTTCCAACAGAATATTAAAAACACGATAAAACATCAAACATTAACAACTTCCCTAAACAGGGCTGCCTTCAGATGTTTTCTAAAAGTCAGGTAGTTGTTTATTTCTTTGACATCTGATGGGAGGGCATTCCACAGGGCGGGTGCCACTGCCGAGAAGGCCCTCTGCATGGTTCCCTGTAACCTCACTTCTCACAGTGAGGGAATTGCCAGAAGGCCCTTAACGCTGGACCTCAGTGTCCGGGCTGAATGATGGGGGTGGAGATGCTCCTTCAAAAATACTGGGCTGAGGCCGTTTAGGGCTTTAAAGGTCAGCACCAACACTTTGAATTGTACTCAGAAACGTACTGGGAGTCACTGAAGGGAGTCGTTTTCAGGACTGGTGTTATATGCTGTTGGCAACCCTCCTAGTCACCAGTCTAGCTGCAACATTCTGGATTAGCTGTAGTTTCTGGGTCACCTTCAAAGGTAGCCCCCACATAGAGCACACTGCAGTAGTCTAAGCGAGAGATAACTAGAGCATGCACCACTCTGGCGGGACAGTCTGCGGGCAGGTAGGGTCTCAGCCTGCGTACCTGATGGAGCTAGTAGACAGCTGCCCTGGACACAGATTTGACCTGCACCTCCATGGACAGCTGTGAGTCCAAAATGACTCCCAGGCTGCACACCTTGTCCTTCAGGGGCACAGTTACCCCATTCAGCACCAGGGAGTCCTCCACACTTGCCCGTCCCGTCCCCCCAAAACAGTACTTCTGTCTTGTCAGGATTCAACCTCAATCTGTTAGCTGCCATCCATCCTCTAACCACCTCAGGACACTCACACAGGACCTTCACCGCCTTCACTGGTTCTGATTTAAAAGAGAGGTAGAGCTGGGTATCACCCGCATACTGATCAACTTTCAGCCCAAACCCCTTGATGATTTCTCCCAGCCCTTCATATGGATGTTAAAAAGGATGGGGGAGAGGACAGAACCCTGAGGCACCCCACAAGTGAGAGCCCAGGGGTCTGAACACTCACCCCCCCACCACTTTCTGGACATGGTCCAGGAGGAAGGAGCAGAACCACTGTATAACAGTGCCCCCAGCTCCTCTAGACGGTCCAGATGGATGTTATGGTTGATGGTATCAAAGGCCACTGAGAGATCCAGCAGAACTAGGAAACAGCTTTCACCCTTGTCCCTAGCACGCCTGAGATCATCAACCTGCGTGACCAAGGCAGTTTCAGTCCCATGATGAGGCCTGAATCCCGACTGGAAGGGATCCAAATGGTCCGCATCCTCCAGGCATGCCTGGAGTTGTTCAGCAGCCACCCACTCAGTCACCTTGCCCGAGAATGGAAGATTTGAAGCTGGGCAATAGTTGGCCATATTGGCCAGGTCTAAAGAGCTTTTTTTTAAAGAAACGGTTTCATGACTACCTCTTTCAACTGGTCTGGGAAGCCTCCTTCACAGAGAAAAGCATTCACAATCCCACCGAGTCCTTGTCCAGCCCTTCCCGGCTCACTTTTATCAGCCAGGATGGGCAAGGATCAAGGAGACAATTGGTTGGTTTCACTCGTCCAAGCAGCCTGTCCACATCCTCAGAGGTAGCAGATTGGAATTGATCCCATGCAACTTGACTAGACAGGACTCTAGCTCTCTCCCGCCCTGACCCTGCTCCCACGGTGGTCTACCTCTTTCCGAATCTGAGCGACTTTATCTGCAAAAAACTTTGCAAAATCATTGCAGGAGATCTTGGGGTCCTTACTGGGCCCCAATGGCAAAGGTCATTCTGTTAAATTGCGAACCACTTAAGAGAGTCTCCTGCTGCTGTTTTCTGCAGATGCAATAGAGGCGGTGAAGAAGGTCCTCTTCACTGTCACTATCGCCACTTGATAGGCTCGACACTGAGCTCTAACATGTATCCGGTCAGATTCAGAATGAGTTTTTTGCCACTGGCACTCCAGCCATCTCAGCTATTGTTTCATCGCCCTCAGCCCTGGAGAAAACCACAGGGATGTCCGGGCTCCATGCAATCAGAGACGGCGCTTCGGAGTCAGTCAGTCAATAGCCCTGGTTAACTGCATTCCAGCAGGCCACCAGGGAATCACCTGAAAGGCCATCAACATGGGATAAGCATCACCTACAACTCTCTGGAAACCATTTGGATCCATTAAGTGGTGGGGACGGACCATCCAAATCAGTCCCACCTCCCTGCAGAAGAGAAGGGTCGCAGAGAAGTCCAGTTGCACCAGGAAGTGATCCGACCATGGCACTTCTTTGGTTTCACTTTTACTTAGTGTCAGATCACCCACATCCATAGAAGTGAACACCAAGTCTAAGGCATGTCCACGACTATGAATTGGGCCAAACTTATTCAGGGACAGCCCCATGGAGGCCATGCTTTCCACAAAGTCCCGAGCGGCCCCTTATAAGGTTGTGTCGGCATGGATGTTAAAATCCGCTAGGACAACCAGAATAAGACACCAGGAGAACATTCGCCACGACCTGAAGCAGCTCGGGCAGGGAATCCTTGGTACAGCGGGGAGGTCAGTACACCAAAAGGAATACTGTACTGCCCCTAGTGCCCAGCTTCCAGAACCTGCACTCAGAAAACTGGGTCTTCTCAATAGGACGCCTGGTGCAAGCTAATGACTTCCTAAAAATCACTGCAACGCCCTCCTCCCCACCCATATGACCTGGGTTGCTGTGCATAAGAGAAATCTGGTGGCCAAGCAACTGCAAGAACAGGCCCATCTGCTTCATCCAACCAAGTCTCTGTTACATACACCAAGCAGAAACAGTTACAAAGTGGTTATGAGCCATGACAAACACTTGTGTTGCAGTAGGCAAGAAATCCACCCTTCTGCTTTTATTGCTCCTCCTAGCGACAAACTACGCACACTCCCATCGGGCTGTATACACTACGAGAGGTAGCTGCAAAGCAGAGTGGCCCAAATTCTACCTTGTGTGGTCTACATTTGTTTTTAGCTAGAATCCTTATGATCCACTGATGTGTTTTACATTAATAAAGCAAGAATGCATATTCAGGGTGTCTTAACCGTTAAGGCATAGCTTATCTGCATTATGTGGTCCTCCTGTTTAACAGGATAAGATGTTCTCCATCATACCACAATCCACCTAGTCCAACAGTCTTTGTGCACACAAAACATCCCAGTAACCCACCAGGTGCTAGGTGGTCAATCAGGAGTTTGCAGACCACCAAGGGACTGCAATCTGTCAATCTACCTTCTGCCAAACCCTGTTCTGAAGAGGGCAAGGAGACCAGTGCAGTACTGGAGAAAATTGAAAAAGCACCTAAGTTTTTTCAGTCCCACCCTCACTCCCCAACTGAATAAAGATTGAAAAGTCAAAAGGAATTCAACAGGCTCCTTTCAACAGTGACACTAAATGAGCATTAAAAGAGGAGCCTCATAAAACTAATCAACCTCTAAAATGGCACGTGGGTGTATTCAGATTAGCATTAAGTGTCACCTTTCATTAACTTTTGTCCCTCACGGTTCAAGACAAATCTTCACAAGTTGCTCATTCATCTACACTCCTGCAACGTTTTTGTTTTGTAGGGGGCAGGGTGCAATTCTAGGATGAGTATGTGCAGTCGTGCATAAGACGACGAACCTACTGAATCAGGCCAGTGGCCCATGTAGCCCAACATCCTGATCTCACAGTGGCCAATGAGATGCCTGCAGGAAACCTGCCAGCCCTTGCCAGCCCCAGTAAATGACGTACTGCATGCAAAAACCAGTAGGTGGAGGTGAGACTAACAATGGCATGGCCAATTTCATTTATGGTAAAAGAAAGTAAGACAAGCAGTACCCAAGGCATCTATGATGAATGGGTGCATGTGTACAATGGCATAATTTTACTGTTTAGAAAGGAGAAAAACTCCAATAAAGCTTCAGTGAACACCAGCACTTCAGCCCTGTTCAGGTTTTCTTAGACTCAAGTGCCACCAAGTTCAAGGGAACTTACTTTCCTAGTAAGTGGATTTAGGACTGCAGCCTAAGTCTACTGAGATCACAGGAGACAGCAGTAAAGATGGCGTTAGCACAGAAGAGTCGGTAATCGAAGCCTTCTAATTTTTCTATTTTGGGGGAAAAAAATCCATTAAGGAACAAGGGATTAATGCTCATACAGGCATACCTCATTTTAGCAGCGATCCTGCTGTGGAAATGCACTCAACACATTTGGGCAAAAGTACAATGTCCCCTTCTCTTGGCCCAAGCTTTAGGGAAAGCCTGCTTGTTTGGCTCTGCAGAGTGCTAACTGGCCATCCTTTGGGTCAATCATAAAGTTTCATCTGCTACCATTCACACTTTCTTATACTTTTAAGAAAACTCCACTGCACAGATAAACATGCAAGGGCCTTGGGAAGAGGAGGAGGAGGAAGAGAACTGGACAGGCTGTCTGAAACAATGAAGAGGAGGAGGAGGAGGAAGAGAACTGGACAGGCTGTCTGAAACAATGAAGAGGAGGAGGAGGAGGAGGAAGAGAATCGGTCAGCCTGTCTGAAACAATGGTTTGAGGCAGGAAGGGAGGAGAGAACAGCAGATGATTTGGAGGTTGTGTGCCCTTATAAGAACAGAGCAGCAACAGAGCAGAGCTAACCCCACAGTAGAGAAATCCACAGTCCTTTCTGTTTGAAGGTAAATCTGCAGTCTGAGAATGAGTAACAATAGAATCTTGGCCCTCACCTCTTGAAACAGGAAGTGTACTACTGGCCTATTCTATCATATATGGCTTCCATGAAGCACTCCCCTCCATGGAATTAGATAAAACATTAAGAGGTAACTTGTAAATTCTAACTTTCTTTCTGCAACAGCTACATCCCAATAAGCCTTACTAAAAGCAGCCCAAGGTAAGGATATTCTAGAAAGCCATATTAGGATCAGACTAAGTTCATTCAGCACCACTTCACTACCCTATTTTCTTCAAAGACAAAACTGAATACCACTTTTATTGCAGAAAAATCACCAGCGGGAAATAAAAATTAGAGGGACTTCTTGTTAATGCTTCATGATTGAAATGACCAAATGAAAATGTCTAAAAGCTATTGGGGTGGGGAGTGCGCTGCACCAAAAAGAGACAAAAGTTAGTTAATGCCCTGAAGATAGAACTTTGGCTTCAGCCAATACGAGGACCAGGCTGGAAACTGAAGGCAGGGGAGGGCTTTCCGACCCTACTGTAGAAAGAGGTAAGTGGGAATTGGGAATGAAAGACAGGAGTGAATTTATATGAAACTGTGTGGAAAGCACCAGAATAGGAAAAGAGAATCCTCATGCAGAAACACTTATCCTCAAGTCTATTTCATCAAAAGAAATCAATCTTGTAAAAAACAAAGTATCAAATCCATTAGCCTATCCAGGAATTTTCCAGTTTTTCCATAGAACAGAGAAATCACTTAAAGGTGTAATATGACTATTTGCTTTCTTCCTCTTATCCTAGATACAAAAAAAAATTAGCAATTTATAAGCAGAATTCATATCATATTTCAACATGCAACATTGGTCTCAGTTCTGTACGATTTAAATAGACTATTTACACACAATACATATATAATCTCTTTCTCTCTGTATGCACATGCATTGGTCCTAGCCTAGGCATCAAAGGCCACATGTGAGTTCTCTGGGTCAATCTTCTTCAAGCGATTCCAGTTTGAATTTTTGTTTAGCTTTGGGTTGGTTGGGATTTCCTCAGTTCTTCCGAATGTCAGCATAGACGACAGATTCCGACTTGTTGATCTTGTCACTGTAACGCCCTCCGGAGTGATCTAACTGCGCATAAATTACTGGGCCCTAAAAAAAAGAAATACAGAGTAAGCAAACTGGTGAAAGAGCATGATTCCTTCAGTACATTGCTGGCAGGCAGTGTAAAGATAAAATTAATCTATAGATTAGGAAGTTAATGAGCATTAAGCAGACAAAACTCTATTAAATGTACACAAGACACACATTTTCCCCCTCTTTTATCTGTTTGGGTCTATCTATAAACTATGCAAATCAAGTTGACTTTTTAAAGAAATTAATCTACTGCGATAAAGTCTTGCAAAAGAATCCACAAATATTTTCTTATAGAAATCTGGCACTTCATTCTTCAGGTAGATGGAATTGCTTGTAGCTTTCAGAACAATTCACTGAACAACAGAGCAGCGAATGGATTGATATTTTGAAAGAGTACATCAAGAATTCACAGACCGGCTAAAATCAGCTCATTCAATAGGCTCCATTTGTGCTGAATCAGACAGGGACGTGTCACCTTAGCAGTATTTTTCTTGGGAGCAGCTGCAA
Organism: Podarcis muralis; assembly: GCF_964188315.1. NCBI lineage: Eukaryota > Metazoa > Chordata > Lepidosauria > Squamata > Lacertidae > Podarcis > Podarcis muralis. Next base: position 41,496,602 of record NC_135658.1, read on the forward strand.
TATACTAAATTAATACAACAGGTTGGAATTTTAAATTTCATCTGCAAGGCTGAAAATTGTGCTCCTCAAACTGCACTTCATCCAGATTGTCTTCACACTGACAATGAATCAACTTTGGGGGCATACACACTCAAAGCTCCTTTCCTCTTCTTTTAGCAGAAGCTGGCAAACAAACCAGGAAGACTTTCATTAACTACAGTTAATAGTAATATCCTGTTTTAGAGGAAAAAAGAAACAGCTTCAGAACAAGAAGGATACTAGCCAACTTCAAATTGTGGCTTGTTTTCAATCTGTTAACCAGAGATTTCTGGTTCAGACAAAATGGGAAACTTAATGGAAGACTTCCTGGCTGCCAACTTGCATAAGGATGAGTGAAGAATCTGTGTCTACACACCCATCTTGGGTTATCATCATGCTCATCCAAAAATTGTCTTTCAGAAATACTATCGGCTTTTTGTGAGTCAGTATTTTTCTGCATCTGTCTGCAGTGTCCACAAAGACGCTGCAATACAAGAAGTTTGTCAGCAAAAACCAAAAGCAAAGACTGTCCAGCAACTCTTACACCTCTAGATGGCAGCAATGCTCGTTGAGTATTTAAAAACAAACAAATGAGAAACCAACAGGGAGTTGGAAGAATAATCCGTAATTTTTTATGCTCAATAAGGCTGTGTAGCCCACAAGGAATCAAGCTTTAAAGGAGGCATGATCTTGGCAACACTCAAATCTAAAATTACATTCACCAATGTTTAATTGGCTTACCATTCTTTCCCACAATCAGCCACAACAACTCTCTTTGGAAATGTGCATTTTAAAAATATCAATACAGTTTAATTATAAGGAAGACTAGAGGATCAATAGTGCAGTAAGAAAGCACTTTAGGAGCCAGTTCAGAGGAAGAAAGTAGTTAGGAATGGCTAGCTGGGAAGACACATATTCTTCAGCTGCAGACAGTGAAGTTATAGCCAAAAGTATAAATGTTTTCTTGAACATACAAAACTGTAGTATGTATAGCAAGCTTCTTCCATAAGCCACACAGTTCACCAAAGGTTTTCAATACCATTACTGGATCTAAGGCAGCTTCTTGTGGAAGCCACATGAATGAGTCATGCTCTGCACGTTTTTATTCCTGTTTGCTTTACAAATGAATTTGTTGTTCTTTCATATAAGACCACAACTCTCTCACGTCAACAGATGCTACTCCAAAGGCTAATGCCCCGAGTTCTTGGAACTCAGCCAAGACAAAGGACAATCATCTTTTCTTCTATATCAAAGTACTGGCCTTTTAAAAAAGCTTTTCCTTTGAATAATACCAAGTTCCTTGTTTAGAGACCATCTGCTAGTTCCTACAAAACTACAGAGGATTCAGATAATGGGGGAAGAGAGGATTCAGATAATGACATATTTGCCTGGAAAATATCAAGAGATCGCTGTCCATATGCAGGAATTCAGAACAAATATGTGAGCCTAACTATAATAATAATTCAATTAAGTATATATAGTAGCTAGTTGATGGAAAACATCATCTGGAAGTATTGCTCTGAAGAGTTGCTCACTGAGAATGACATCTTTTCTTTTTTTAAGTTGTTCCAATAGCTTTCCAGTGTCTGTCTACTCCTATGCATCAGACACAGGACAATATGCAGATTTTACCAGGAATATATGTGTCCCATACAACAAAAGCACCGAGTGGTGTGTAGGCTATCCAAGTATCGGAAGAAAGGAACCAGATGTGTGGCTTAGAAGTTAGAAGTAGAAAGTTTTACATCTGAAATTGCATCTGCCTATCAGAGGAGAAGCACAGGTTAATAGAGTCAGGTACAAAAGCACTCTTTGGAATAGGACACAAGAGGGATACAGTCTTCTTTCTAATTTATCAGTTATACATATGGGATAACTTAGATAATCAGCCAGTTATGCATTAGATCTAGAAATAAGAAAACATTGACAATTATCACATTCAAAATGAGCAAACACTGTACAGCCAAACAACAGAGAGGAATGAGAACCACTAGGACATTTGGTACCAGACAGACATGCACAGTTGTGAGAAATAGATGACATCTCAAATGAATTCACTGGTACGGACAAGAGTGAAAGCAAACCCAATGAGCAATCAGCCAGCCTCAAGATGCAGTGAGCCAAACAAGACAACTCTGATGCATGCTGTTTGAAACACAACCTCAGGCAATAAGCTTCCTGCTTTCACAACCATTACATTAACTTCAGGATTTAAAATATGTAGGAAGGAAATAGCAAACTGGTAGACTAGACAGATAGACTGGGTAGTATCTTTTGCCCTGTTTCTAAAGTAAACCATTGGAATGAAATGTTAATTTCTCCCTCCTTTCCTCCACTACTTACTTAAATAAATAAATAAATAAATAAGAAAGAAAGAACCTCTCATCTTCTCAACAATGTAAAGATCCCATTCCTATAGAGAAGCTGCAAACCAAGAGTACTTCCTGGAAACAGGACACTCCTCTTACAGCAGCCTTCAAATTTTGCTCCAATATATTAAAAATATTCCACAATACCACTACTGTGCTTTCAGTAAGAAAAGAAGCAGATGTCTGCATGTAAAAGTCAACTCACTCTGGTATACTTAAAAACAAAAGCACTTCCATCTACCTCCATGTTCCCCAGACATTATCTACTAGTCCCAAACACATTAATAAATAAGGCATGTGAACCTCTGTATATTCCTGTTTAGGCTAGAATAAAAATAAGTGTTTCCACTTGCCAGATTTTGTTTATTGTGGCTCCTGTCATATCCATATTACAGTAACATTAGAAATAGCTTGTAAGATGCATAGCTATGTGCAAGTTTCATGTGCACACAACCTCCCCAGATAAGACTATTGAAATGCATGTCTTCATGGCGCTATTGACTTTGTAAGAGTCTACACAATAATGTTTTTGTTTTGTTTTAAAGTGTGTAAGAAGCAGGCCTACAGTGTTCAAAATCCTATGCTTCCCCTATTGTAGATAGCTGGCAAAAACAGTCTCTGAACCAGAACTAACTTCACCCAACAGCCAAGACTTGCTTGTCCTGGAAGCAACAAGGAAAAACCAGTGGCTTCGTTCAATATTGTTGCCCCTTTCAAAGAGCACCTAATACCACCAGCTTCAACCAAGTGAAGAGGATCGCCAGGAATGAACTATGCCTTAAGAACTTCCTAAGAACTTCTCTTTATTTATTACAGGGGTGGAAAACCTGCAGCCTTCTAGATGTTGGACTCCAACTGCCATCACTCCCAGCATACACAGCTAATAGTCAAGAATGATGGGAGTTGGAGTCCAACAACATCTGGTGGGTTGCAGGTTCCTTACCCTGCTTTATTAAACTGAAATGTTAATTTGTATAGTAATGTCTCAAAGGTCTATATTGTCATCTAGCCATTTCATTTTCAAATAGTTTTATAAATATTTTATAAAAATCTATCTTTTCAATATATATTTTTTAACAAAATCATTTCCTGCATCTCAGCCTCACTACAGCTCTATTCTGATACCCATAGCTTTCAACATATTTTGACAGACTAAGATGTTCAAGTTGATACAATTTGGAGAGCTAGTCGTTTCCATTATCTAGTTTCCATTTTTCCACCCAACACTTCACATCAAATAACTGAATACAAAAGAAAGGAAATCTGGCTATTTCCTTCCTCATCTTTGTCAACATTAACTAATATATCCCTGCTCTCAAAATGTCTGTTTTTCACCTATGTTTCCATGGAATCTGCTATAGGTTTTTTTAAATGGTTTGGTTGATTTCATCTGTTTTATTGATACATTTATTATGTACAGAGCTTTCTCATAAAGCAGTCTATATGTTTAAAAAAAAACAGAAAGGAAAAGAAGCACTATTCATTTCCTGTTGAGCAATACTCTATCTAGAATGAGTATTTCCAAGTGGGGAGCAATGGTCTGCTGTATATGTTTACCTGACACTTTGTGGGGATAAGGAGATATAAAGAACAATGAAGCAAAGGGGCTAAAATATTATTAGCTCTGATAAATGGTAATTGGAAAAGTCCAGGAACAATAAATACTCAGCACTGCCAAGATCATAGAATTACAAATAAAGGAGCTTCCTAGTGAAAACCTCTATCACAAAGAAGGACAATTCACTCAACCTAACACAGATCAATTCATGTGAGTCAGATGGCTCCCTCAGAGCTAGAATATTGTGGCACAATAATTGCTTTCACTGCAACAACTGTTTACTTACAAAGACTAGCCCTATTGAATCTTTTCACTATCCTTGAAGTACTGAAGTTGTCAAGTACAGAAAACAACTGCAGTAAACAACATCCTTCATCTTCGAAAATGAATCATAGAACTGTAGAGTTGGAAGGGACCCAACCGAGGGTCCTCTAGTCCAACTGCCTGCAGTGCAGGAATCTCAACCCGTGGCCCCCCATCCAATCTGAAACCATCCCGGAGCATCATGTCTATCTTTGTAACACTTTTAACTTTGCTCTAAGTCTCCCTCCCCCTCAACAAGAATACCACCTTTCCCATCACCGAAGGTCTCCAAGTTAAGAGTTCCCAAAGCATCATGATGCCATTTACCTGGTGTGATCGGATGGGCACGCTGTTTACCAGACCCTCTGTGTCGGAGGGGGTCTTCCGTGGAGCCTGCTTAACTGGAGACACCAAGCTCTCAGAGGTACTGCAGCTGACGAGGTGGCAGAGCAGAGTTTGCAGGACAATGTTCAAGAGGCAAACAAAAAAACAAAACAAAAACAAAGGCAAGTGATGGCAAGATGACGTGGCAACGTATGCCAAAGTAAAAGGTGAACTCGGTGAACAACACAACATACATCCTCTCCCTAGTGCTGGCTCAGTACCATCACTCCTAAACCTTCTCTTCTTGGGATGGAAGCCTTGGGATGGAAGAAAGCAACCCCAATAGAGGCCAGCAGCTTCCACAAGAACCAGTTTCTTACTAACAGGGTCACACGGGCGACTCTGCCTCAGGATCTAGGGAAGTAGTTCCTTGTTGTCTCTGCCCAAGACATCAGAATTCACTTACACATAAGTGTACAGTTGAAGATGGATTCCTTTCTAACTAGGCGGAAAATTGTTGTTTTTCTAGTGACTGCACCCTATCTTGCAAGTGCCACAACAGAACAGGCGCTCAGCAATGACATGTCCTCAAATGGTTATGGCACTCTCTCCCCAAGGAGGCTTGACTGGTGACCACTGTATTATATTTTAGCTGTCCAGTTAAGACATTTGCATTCTCTCAGGCATATTAACAATTTGTATTTTCAGTGTTGAAGGGATGCAGTATTTTAGGTCACTAGAACTGAAATTTTACACTGCTGTTTTAGATTTAAATTTCTCCTGTTTGTTTTGTTTTGTTTTGTTTTACTGTATATTTTATTTCTGTTGGCTCTTTTAATGTGCATTACAAACCACTCTGGAATAAATATTATTAAGGGCAGTATACAAATGCCTTAAACAATGTCTTCACAGTAGCTGAAGTCAAGGAATAAATCTTGACCACCAAATTTTTCAGTCCAATCATTTTAGTAAATGGAATGCCTGCAGCAAAGAAAGCATCCATCGACTGGAACAGTGTCTGTTAATATACTGATACTACTATGTACAAAGCTTCGGAAACTTGGGGAACGTCTATTTAGGAAGGGCTTGGGGTACTGATATGTCAGCTATGTCCTTGAACTGATGCACTCTCACTTCTGCTTAAAAACCAACTAGGAATCATTTCAAAATCAATTAAACTGAACATTGACTAAGCATCTCAATAATTCCTAACACGCATGCTCACAGACACCTGAGGACCAAACAATACTGTTATGTATCTGTATGTAAGTTGGTACAAGGTCTATTCTAGATGAGTGGCTGATACCGAAGATGTGGGAGCACAACATGTGTTGTGTTCCACCAACAAGCAGGGAATAATTTGGAGAGGGAAGAAATCACTGGGCAGGAAACGAGTTAAGCTTTCTTCCTCTTTCCTCTAAGAATGGCTTGTCCTGTTTAAAAAGCAGCCATTGGGGCAATGTGTATAGGACCTAACTTGGTCTAGGAGGAATACTCACCACCCTTTCTCTCAATCATTTTGTTTTCTTTACGCAACACACACACACACACACACACACACACACAGCGTATACAGGCAGACATGGATCATGACAATATGACAATGACATTAAGCAGAATGCAGTTCCCTGCAAACCATTACTTTCTCTTATCCAACAGAAATATTTAAACATTAAAAAAAGCAGACACGAGATATGCAGCAGTACATAGGGAAATATAGTACTGAGGGGGGAAAGGCATTTCAGTACCAGTAAATGGGCTTCCATTCTTACTGGGATTGAATCACAGCATACAAGGTGGCCAAGGGACTAATAAAATGTCTGGAGTATATCCCAAGAATTCATGCAACCTGGATCTAAAAATAACACTGAATTAAAGGTCTTTGCATGGAAAATTCAGTTATTTACTGAATGATTTTCTCCTCTCACAGTCTACAGAGTCCAGATCCCCCACACTCATTCATGCACATAAGCTTGCTGGCAAGAGATGGAATACTGATTCTGAAGGTAATGAGCATTGCCGTCACAATTGAGGAAATGAGACAACAAAACTCAAGCAGTAGATGAGATGTGCTGCCCCTTCACCAACAGTCTACAAAACAGAATTTCAGCACAAGTGATGGAGATATGTTAGCCGGGTAGTCAGCAAAGGAAACAGAAATGTGTACACGCACACACACGAAGTACCAAAGAGCAACCACCAATGTGATTAGTTACCATGGTATATAGTGGGACCGGAAGAGGAGACCCAGCCCTGTTACATTCCCAATCTTGCGTCTATATCAGGATCTCTGTAAGCAGAGGAAGGTAAGAGCAGGATCCGATCCCAGCACACCAAAGCAGGAAGGAAAAAACCAAAATGTCAGAATAAGAACAGAAGTTGTGACACTGCCATGCAAGGGTTTCCACCACCACCCAAATCAATCCATTATAATGCTGGTGTTAGTTTCATCTAGAAATTAGACCCCTGCAAAATTATGTGGCCCTGCTCAGCAATTACAGCACAAACACACCCTGCCACTTAGTAATCAGTAGGAACAAAGAGCTGGTATAGTCAGTGAAAGCAACGTTATCCATTTCTACATTGCTGGGGGTTGATTTTAGTTGTAGAAGACAATGCAAACATATTACTGTTCCAAATCCAGCACCTTTAAGTAGCTTTCAGCAATAACACACTGGACAGGGAGTTAAATACCCATATTGGGCTTTGGGATCCTTTAGTGCAGATCAGTGTAAGCTGCCTTTAAGTGGTTACTGAAAGAGCACATGCAGAAAGGAAACTGTGCTTTCCACACTGAACTCTGAGCTTACAATGCACATTTCACTGCACTTGCTCAATCTTACCACTGACTCCTACTGCAACCCTTCTCTAAAATCTCCAGCTGAAAATAAGGTATAGTGGGATCAGTTGCCAATTAAACACACCCATCAGAAACTAGACTTTTGAAGGCTTTGTTCATAGCATTCACTGGATCTACAAAAAGCAGGAAAGAGTTGGGCAGTGGAATGACAATCCCCACAGAACACGTGTGCTCAGGTTTTTGTGTACAGAGGCTGCATTTCTGTTGGAGTTAAGTGGTAAAGCAAACAAGATAAAAGTCCCACCACCACCACCTCAAAGGAACCCACCAACAAAACATTTCGTGGCATTCTAAAAGCTCTGGATTAAAGCTCTAGATTCTACCCTGAAAATACTTTCCAACAGAAGTTATTCAGTGCAAATTAAAAAGGTACCTTAAGTGCAAAAAAAGGAAAAAGGGGGGAAAAAGGAAGTCATGCAGATGGTGAAGCCAGTGAAGATAGTAGAGGAACTGTTTTCCCAAAGCTAGGTTTGGAAACCTCTGGCAAGCAGACTGTTGTAAAAGGAGCCACATTCCAAACTCATAAATAGAGTTGTACAATCCAAGATGTAGAGAGTTGTCCAGCCTTTATCTTGCACTTCATCCTGAGCTGCAAGAGCCCCTTTATTTTTGGAAGACAAGAGTGTAGGGCTGCCGGTCTGGACAGCTTTATGATGCACGCTTCCCTTCCAACATGTATAAGGATATCTAGTAGGACTTATACACCCTGAAAGGTGTATGCACAATGAAGTCAACAACTAATAGTTTGGGACTAGAGGAATGTGTCCCAGTGGCCACAGTCTATTTAGTACTATGAACAAAACATGTATGATTGATTCCTGTTGCAGGTTCAGCTACCCCGGCCTTAATAAAAAAACAACAACACCTAAATAAATGAACAAGGGGAGCATCTTACCCAGAGTAATGATTTTTAGAGTTCTTCTTTCTGCATGCGACACACACAACAAGAACGATGAGCAAAACTAAGCCCAGAATTCCACCAATGGATGCCCCCGCTACTAGAGTAATGGGAAACACAGGCAAGTTACCTGAGGAGAGAAGAAAAGTTTCAGTCCAGTCTGCTTAGCTTTTACATTTATCAATATATCATTGGCATTGGCTTTTATATGCATAGGTTAAGGGTGCATCTGTCTCAGTAATGGCATGTTCCTTGGTCTTTTTTATATCCCTAACCTCAAGTAAAACTCATGAGCATGATCTGTGGTGTTAGGTTCATTAGATTTCAATAGCATTTTTACAGCATACCTAGTATAATTAATCTCTCATTTAGCCCATCAGTAGCCCCATGGGAAAGATGAGGTTGAACAATAAGTGGACTTCCCCTGAAGGCCAATTTTCACTACAAAAGTTTGTAGTCTGCTATGCATACCAGTATACAAAACACAGAAACCTCCTGCTGAGTGTAAAAGGCATCTACATAAGAGCCAACGCTTTAAAATGCTCAGAAGAGCCAATCAGGAAATAATTGACCCCTGCTTCCAAGCATTTTCATGAAGAACTTGCCATGTTTTAGATGCACACCCATCACATTTGAGAAGCTGCCTCAACACCACAATCAAGAGTCAGTTCACACATTAATCACAATAATCATAAACTAGTAACTGTTGCCTCTTGGCAAGATTGCACTTGTATTGTATTGTATTGTATTGTATTGTATTGTATTGTATTGTATTGTAGCAAAGTGATACAACTATACTAAGACTCAGGATTCACAGAAGTACAAAAGCGAACTTGGCACATCTAAGAAACATACATATACATATATACTCATGCCTAACTATGGAAAAGAGCCACTGCTGAGAACACCTTATTCTCTAGCTGTGAACGCCATTTGTTTAAAACAAGTTATTTTAGCAGTCTATTGAACTTTTTCATTCTGAAATCCACCCAGATCTAGTCTATTTCAAATCACTCTTTAGTTATACCCTTGGGCTACATTATCTCTTCTATCTCTATCTACAAACAACTTCAACTGTAAAATAAGCATACAGTAGCTGACTTAATCCTATCAATAGACTACAATATAAACCATTTTTTTCTTATAAATTTGTAGCACCTTCCAAACTGTTTACCAGACAGCTATGGCTGGCTCTAAGAAGCAAATTAACACCGTAATTCCAAAACCTAACTACATACAGGATTTTTAGTTCTTTTAAAACAGTTCAATTTCTTCACAGAAACACTCTGAATAAAATACAAGTTGTGCAAGAACAGCCAAAATAATACCCCTTTAAGTAATGGGTTTTTGTAGAGTGATTTAATCAACTATTTCACAAATGCATTCTATCAACCATCATTACTAGTACTTTTGTATCCAGAGACGGCAGTACCTTTTTCCACAACTCTGACTTTGATTTCACTAGGTGTGACAACTATATCTGGAGGGTTCTTGACATCGCAGATGAAAGTGCCATTGTCCCGGAATTGCATGTTGGATATACTGATAGATGCATCTTTCTTGTTAAGGTCACCCGCCCAGCTGCTTCTGTCCTTAAATTGTGTATCCTTCCCAGGATATGATTTGCCATGGGAATAATAGAAGAACTGTAATCGGGAACACAAAACAGGATACAGTGTTAAAATCCTAGTTTTCCCCACAAAGGGAGGTCTGGGAGTAGATACAATTGCTCAGAGTGAGACCTTATTCTGACTCACTCGCCCCAATTTCCAGCTGCTGTTACAGGATCACTATTGGACCTCTTATTGCCATCACCTCATACACCTTTAAACTAGACATAGCCTGCTAACAAAACAGGAACCCATGGTGAAGTGTGGGTAGGTGGCTAACAAATGTGTCACTAGTTCAAAACAACCCCTCACCTTAATAAGACTTTTACCACTGAAGTATTGTGGAGCAAGCACAGAAGGACAACTATCCATGATACCAAACATAATAGGATCAACTGGCATTCCGAGGCGGCCTAAATATGTACTCTTACCAGCGAAAAAAGTGAGCAGGAGCAGACAGGTATGAAATAGCATTGTCGCAGGCTCTTGTTCAATTCTCATCTTACTTCAATCATCATCTCTTACCGACACAGAAGTAGTTGATCCCTCTGGTTGAAAGCTCCAGGTAACAGTAGCGGCACTGCTGATCACCTCTGAGGATGAAAAGCTGCACGGAAGCTTCGTTTCTGTCCCATTCTCCACAGAGAGTTCTGCTGGTGTGTATACTTCCACAGCTGAAACCTGGGCTGTCAAAAACACCACAAAAATCAGGATGCAGGACCCATTGTAAGCAATGCAGAATGAAATGATAGCATTACACAAGAGAGCTTCATGAAGAGCTACATTAGAAATCTTATAGCCCAGAATAAAAGCCCCATCAAATATCTGTTGAATCGCACTTAGTCCATTTGCTCTGGAAACATCCCGCATTATTTCTGCTTTTGTGTGAGATCGGTCACCGTATAAACTTCATCCTGAATGCAATGCATACCCTCTGAACTTGATCACTGAATATTTACCCAATTGTTGAGTGTGGCTAAGCTGTGACACTCCAAAAGTTGCTAGACTATAGCTCCCACCCTACCTGACCACTGGTGATGCTGGCTGAGGCGGATGGAAACTTTAACCCAGACACATCTGGAAGGCCACAGTGCAGCCTGCCTGCCTGTCCTGAAGCATATATTTAATTTGCTGCCAACATTGTTCTCAAATGCTTTCTTTCTGCCTTCACTGAAAAGTCTAATATGTCCTTAAGAGTTTCTACAGCTCACAAAAGTGGGATGGTTTTGTATTAATCCTGGCAGGAGCACATTGACAGCAGCTGTTTCATGGCCAGAGACAAGGTTATTTCATATGCTGCACTATCAATGCTGTCCTTCATAGGCTGTGCTAAAGATTCCTGATTCCTGACAGTCCAATTCTGTTTTAACGCAAAAACGCATAAAAAAATTAAACAGGCAAATGTGTTTACTGAATGGACAGAAGAGAAAGGGAATCCTTGGGAAGGCTTCTGTGTGCTACATAGTTTGTCAGGGCTCCCTGTGAATTTTAAAAAAGTACCTCAAGACTTACAACTTGTGAAAAGCCATTCAGCTGTTTGTTGGGAACAAGAATGAAAATTGGGAGCTTTCCCAAGCTCAACCCACACCAGGTGTAGCTAGCAAGCAAGCAAACCAGCAGGGATTGATGAAACAGGAAACAGAACGTTCTCGCAATGGGGAAATGCCTTGGCACTTCCACATTCACTGCACTGCCTTCACGTCCAGCATGCGGTAGAACAGAGCAGAATACCACTTAGGCAGGACACTCACCATTACACCATTGTGCAAGCAATGTCTCCCACCTCACTGCTGCTGTGCTACGACACTCAGACTTAAATGCTTAAATGTGCTTAAGAAAACCCACTCACGTTTCTATGATGCAAGTAATCAAGATTTATAGAAGCCTGCATTTATAGAAACATGCCATGATATTATAGGCTTTCACCTACAAAGCCTTGTGTGGCTCAGGACTCCAATACCTTAAGGACCACCTCTTCCACACAAGCCAACCCACACCTCACATTCAGCATCTGAAGCCTTTCTCTATTTTCCCCAACTCAAAGAAGATGTGGAGGGTGGCAACATAGGAACAAGCCTTCTCAGTGGTGGCTCCATTTCTGGAATGCTCTTCCTAGGAATGCATTCCTAGCACCATCACTGTGTGTTTTAAGAGACCAGGCAAAAACATGATTTACCCTTGCTTTTTGCTCTTTATTTGATGGGTACTTCGGTATGTTTGTGCCCTTTTTTTGGATATACTTGGACCTATAGACATCAAGGGAGTTAAATGTGTGTTAAAGGAGCAAAGTGAGATTACATCTGTCTTCACTGCAGCAGTTTTTGAACAGGCCCCTATGTCTGGAAAAGCTCTCCTGGGATGGTGCCTGAGGTGCAGACAGAAGATGACAGACAATATTCAAAACCTCAAAAACAACTCAAATGTGAAATTGCTGGCCTATAAAAATTATGTATGCTATCCCTAAGATCCATCTCCATACCTAAAGAATGGAAAGTGGCCAATTGAATGCCTTTTTTTTTTTTAATGGATCCAGAGAAGATCTGAGAAATTACAGGCAGTTGTTGTACACTAATGCTTGTTCTAATAAAACTGTTAGAAAGCATTATTAAATATAAAATTACAAAAAGTATATAAGAACAAGACTTCTTGAATAATAAGCATGGCTTCTGTAAGGGTGTTTTCTGTGTATTACATAGCTCGTGAGTGGTCCTCATATGGACCACTCAAGCATATGGCAAGCATATGGACAGGAGCGATGTAGTACATGTTGTGTCAGATTTTGAAGGACTCCTGAGTGAGTTTAGCAACCATAAGATAAACAGAAAAGTTCTCTTAGGGATCAGAAGGAGGTTAAAGAAAAAGAATCAGAGAATCAGAATAAATGATCACAATTCAGGAATGAATGAAGTTGGATCTCTCCAAGGATTGGTATTGGGACAGCTGTTTTACACTTATTTGTGAATGACCTGAATTTTGGGGTAAGCAGTGAAGTGGCAAAAGTTGCTAACGTTCAAAGTGGTTAAAACAAAAAGGGATTCTGAGGTCTAAAAAGGTCACTCAAAGCTTGGTGAACGGGCACTAAAATGCCAAATGTGATTCGCTGTAAGCAAATGTAAAGTGATGCACATAGGGGCAACTCATCCTCCCCCCTCCCACCCAAAAATGTCATATGTACACTAATGGGGTCTGAATTGGGTAGGAAGGACCTTAGGTTCATGGTGGATAGCTTGATGAAACCGTCAACCCATTTTGCAACTCTGAAAAATTCCATGTTAACGACGGTTAAGAAATGGTCTGAAAATAAAATTGCCCAAATAACGATGCCATTTAGAAACCTATGGGGCGCCTGCACTTAAATCTTTCACTTACAGTTCTGCTCACCGCAACTCAAAAGAGTGTGGAAAGTTTTAGAAAAGAGCACCAAAACTGACCACGTGGCTGAAATAATTCCCCTACGAGGAAAGGTTAAAACATTTGGGGCTTTTAAGGTAGAAAAGCAACACTAAGAGGGGACATGATAGAGGTCACAAAGCAACCTGTTTTGAAGAAGGATTCTGAGGGTATAGTACAGAGTCCCTGCATCCATGAATTAATGCAAAGACAGTTGCTGATGTCTTTCCACCCCTATAGGCCCAGAAGCATAACTTGGTGTTGGCAAAACCTATCAGGCATTGGAGTCCTTCCACAACACCTGGAGCTCAGCACTCCAGGACCTGCTTTGTCCACAAAAGGAATCCTCTGGTATCTCCAGCAGGAAAAGCCGCCGCTGCTGCTGGAGGGGATGGAAAGCGGTCCTCAGAGCAGCTCCAAGGCAAAGAGCAGTGCAGGCACCCTGCCTAGCCCTCCTGTCCAGACAAGTTCACCTGCTTCTCGGATTTTATGTGTGTGTGTGTGTGTGTGTGTGTGTGTGTGTGTGCATGCGCACACTCACACACACGCCAATATAGCTCCTTGCCAAGAGCACAAGAGACCCTAGGTATGCCTTTGATAGGCCCTGGGAATCCAACAGTCTTTTTCTGTGCATATCCTTCTCAAAATAGCCACAAGTAAGCTGAGAAACAGACTCATGCACCTACATGTCCCCACTGAGTTTACTGGTTGAGCACAACCAGTACTGCTTGTATTCTGTTACAGTGGAACCTCGGTTTTCCAGCATCTCAGAAGCCGAACAATTTGAAACCCGAATGCCAAAAACCCGGAAGTAATTGCTTCCGTTTTCGAATGCGCCTCAGAAACCAAACAGCTTTTGAGGCACGTTTCTCAATTTTTTCAATGGATTTTGCCGACCGCCCATTGATGCTAGATTTTCGAACATTTCGGGACTCGAACAGCCTTCCGGAACAGGTTACGTTTGAAAACTGAAGTTCCACTGTATCACATTTGTCCTTCTCCAAGTTTTGTTATCCAAGAATATTATACAAGGAGAATTCATAACTGCTATTTAATTGCCAAGAGATCCAGACTAAAAGGCTATGGCTGAAAAGAGATACTGTACCATATTAGCCTACCCACATGGTTTGCCATCACAGCAGCTTTCTAAAACAGGAAGCCTTGGGATTGTGGTCCACCAACTAACACAAAGATAATGAAAATGCAGCTGTGCTTAATTTATCAACCATCACTGTAGGGATATCGCGGAGTGGGCAGTGGGGTCCGGAGGGAGCACACTCCCCACCAGCAGACAGCCACAGTCTGCCTGCACGCGTGACCTTGGGGTGCAGGGCAAACTCCCCTTCAGACAAGCCATGGCTGTCGGAACATCGTCCCCTCTGTCTGACCTTTTGCGGTCTCAGTAGTCTGCGGTGCCCTGTCTGTAACCTTTTGTCCCTGAGACCTTTTGTCTCCTTCGTCATACACTGTGCAAGGGGAAAATGACGCTATGGAAACAGGTGCCAAATAACTTTGTACCACCCCACGATCTCGGGACGGAAGATGTGTAAAGGTCACAGCCCAAAATGTATCCGCCTAGCTTGCATATTTGTCTCAATAAAAGGAGGTTCCACAGGACTGGCCAGCAGCTCGCTTCAGCTCACCTGTGCGCAGCTCACCTGATGATCAACCCCCAGTCTTGTGCCTTCCTTCACATCACTACTATGCAGACTAGAGCTCTGCAGGCTCCGAGAAGTTGTAGGATCTCAGACTCAATTTACTCTGCGTAGCTAAGGAACAAGTTAATCTGAAGAATTAAAAGGCTCTTTAAAAACATTCACTTAAAGAGAGCTGATTTGGCCACAAAGAATGAGCTGGAGGGATGCTCAAGACAATCTTCCAGAAGAGGCCTGTCCAAGTTGGACATCGGCCAAGGAAGATTGCAACACAAGACAGCTTCTCCAAAAGCACATATTTGCAAGCGGACAGCTCTCAGCAGTGTAAGCTCGTAAAGAAAATGCATGAAATCCTGAGACAGACTTAATACTGTGGTGATTAGGAAAAGGTGAGAACCAGTTGGCAACACAGCTCCCAACTGAATAATTGATATTTCATTATTACACACGCCAGTTATCCTCACCATAGCATACTAAAGTGGAAAGAAGTCAAACTAATGTATTCTTTTCATAGCATTCACATTTCTTCATTAAAGACTTTAAAACCCTCCTTTGGTTCCTCATTTTGTCTAAAACAGAAACCGCTAAGCTGTCAGACTGCAGCCGACATTGTCAAGAAAAATAGTTGCAGTGTTTCCTTATGTGTTCCTGGAACTATCAAGAATTTGCAAAGTAAGGTGGCTTACAGTATGTTCTTCCATTGGTGAATTATGGGCGACAATCAGTCCTGTTAACCTGGTTTCTAAATGTGATTGTGATCATATTGAGAAGGTCATAAGCCTGCTCCTAAATGAAAACAGAGGAAATATGTGTGTTTAATCCCTGTCCCTCAAAATAAGATAGTAGTTTGAAGTTTGTTTCTGTAGGGAAAAATCACAATATAAATTTTATTTTATTAGATTAACTTGCATCATTCTCCAAAGGAGCCAAGAAATGTTATAAATTCTGTGTAACAACTAGGAAAAGCAGTTCACATTGAAATGAATTATCTTATATAATTAGTTAATGGTTTCCAAATGAATAGATTACCAGCATATGAACTTTTCTAGAAGAGCTGGTTTATGGATAGAAATGAGTCATAACCAGACTTCCTGAAAACATCTACAACTTTTTTAGTCAAAGAACAATTCTTCTGTATTCGATTACATGAAATTATTCTGTACTTGATTACGTAACACAGAATTTACTTCTACTTAAAGGGATGCTAATGAAGCCAACAGGAGAAATCTTGTGGGCTTTCCATAGTTACATCTGATGCATAGTGCTGAGTCTCTCCATAGATTATCCAACATTTGGATTAAATAAGCATCCAGTTTTAATTTTTAAGACTAGACTGTGGAAGCCTTAGATATGGGGGATCAGGAGTTCAGGGCATGGCCCCCTTCTCACTATCACTCCAAAATTAACCCACAGAGTAGAAAATACATACTTGATTAGTAAATGGTGTGCAGAAAAACTGCTCCCCTAATTTCTCCGCTGATCCCACTCAGGTACCACCAGATGTTCTGCAAGGCAGGAGGTATGCTAGACTGCAAAGACTGGGAACAAGCCAGTTTGTATAGGCTCAGAGGTGTTTATAGTAACAGTTGTCCTTTTATGTAAAGAACATATTCTGTCTAAAGTCCCTAGTGTAACATGGTCATGGTTTAATTTTAATCAAATTTTTTCCTTGTTAAAACAGAGTAGCCTGAAAGTTGTCTGCTTTAGAACAACTTGTGGTCAATCTTTTCGCTGCATCAAAAAGTGTTGTATCTATATGTAAAATGTTAATTGAGATGAAATTTGGCCATCTTATGGCTACAAAAATCCCATGCGAAGCAGATCTTCAAATAGAAATGCCTAATGAAAAATGGAACGAGCTTTGGGAGGGCAGGGGAAACCTCTGAGACCAGTCTTAGCTCAGTTGAGAGAAATATAATTGAAGCTCCTACCTAGGTGGTATCTTTCTCCTTTGCAAATATCCTATATGATACCAGGTGTACCACCTCCCTGTTGAAGGAGATATGGGGAGACTGGCTCCTTCATACATCTGTGGTGGTTTTGCAAGCTGTTCGATCCTTTGAGACCTCAATTTTTAAAGAACTTTGTTTAATAAATAAAATCGAGTTAGAATCTTCTCCTCAGCTTCCTTTGGTTGCAATAATGGATGTGTCTACTCCGCCAATTCCTCATAGAGTACTTTTAAAAATTTCTCCTTGCAGCGGCATGTATGGATATTGAGAAGAAGTATAGCAAGATCTAAAATCTACTAGGCTGATGGAAGTCAAGTTTACAACATGTAAGACTTCATATATATTAAATGTGAACTTTTGGTAATACAATACATACTTTCATACAAGACACCTAAAACTGTAATAAAATGATCATATGCACATAAGCTACTAGCATATCAATTTAAAAGTTGTTGTTTCTTTTTACTATGGGGACACTGAAGAAAATTATTTACTTTTTAGAATCTATGTTTAGAATTTCCATTAAGTCAGAACAGCAATTCAAATGATAATAACTGGACAAATTCTCAAGTTGCTATTAAAATAATAAATTGCAAAAATAAATAAATAAATAAATAATCTGTTTAGAAGATCCAATGGCAGCTGGTGCCCACTTGGCCTGGTAGTGCTAAGAGGCCACAGGTCATGGCCAAGTTGTCCTAGTTTTCTCCCTATCCTACTCCCTTGCAAACATACTGTTGACACCTAAGCTTTGCTTTTTATTATTTATTTATTTATTTATTTAGTCCCAACTGTTTGGTACCAAAGTTTGGTACCAAAGGAATCTCTGCTGCCAGAGGAGGAGACTGATGGAATAAACGTTTGTGTGGCTTCCACCTGTCCTGGTTCTCTCCCTATCCTCCTCCTTTGCAAAGAAACAGTGGACACTCAAACACTGTAGTCTTATTAATACATAGCCCCTAAGTGTCTTACCTTGGTTCAGAAGGGGCCCTTGCTGTCACAATTTCTAGTGTGCATCCATGCCATGATTAGTGTACATAACATAGAAGTAATAAGAAGCAATATGTAAATAACTGCAGCCTGAATTTGTTAGTCTTAAAGGTGCCACCCTGGACTCTTAAACATGAACCTCATATATTTCCAGGCCTTATGGAGAATTATTATTCCTCTGCCCCCTGCAGCTCAGAGATGAAATATTTCCAGACTTCTAAAAACTGAAGGTTTATCCAAACTGAAACAAACTTCTACTCTTCCACATCTCAGTTTATTTCTTGATTTGGTGTACGGTGGTATCTCGGTTGTCGAACATAATCCATTCCAGAAGACCTTTAAACTTCCGAAATGTTCGACAACTAAGGCGCAATGGGTGGTTGGCAAATTCCATTCAGAAAGCGGAGAAACATGCCTTGGAAGCCATTTCACTTCCGAGGCACGTTCGAAAGCGGAAGCATTCACTTCCGGGTTTTTGAAACATTTGGCTTCGGAAACGTTCGACAACTGAGGTACCACTGTATTTCCAAACAGAGACCAGGTCCCCCCACCCCCCCGCAAACACACAAACATCCTACTTGAGATGAAAGTATCTGACATGGCTAAGAAGCAGTTTGTGTCAGAGGTTGTGCTGTGCAAAGGCCTTGACACAATCTTGCAGTAGCGTACGCTTGGCAGAATCCCAGACTGCATTCCGTGGCCAAACACCTGAATATGTTCTGTATGTTGCAGCATTTAAAAGCACCTTTCCAACAGCAAGCAAGCCCTAAGTATACTGCTTGTTTTGTAATCCTGTCCAATGCAGAAGCTGTGCTTATATTTCCACCCTTGAATCTTGGATCCAACAGATTTGCAGCAGTGTGTATTGGAGGTAACAAAATTACACTGCTCTGTGCTTTCTCCCACTCCCAGTCCTTTGAAGACTGGTCAAGAAGTCAGATCCACCAACCATGCCAACAAATTAAAGGCCACAAGCAAAGAAGGCATTCAATCCTCCTTCCTTCTCTTGAGGCAACAGCAGTGCCTTCCAAGACGCAGAAATTCATCTTGCTCTTTCACTTGAGTATTGTACTCTCAATGTACAGGACTTGCCTCCATATACAGGAATTGTAACAATCTGAAACTGTACCTAGTCTTGCATAAAAGTCTTTCTGCTATGCAGCTTCAGAAATTATTTTGGGGGATCAATTATATGAACAGCTTGTCTCAAACATTTGTTCATCATTCTAAAAGAAAGTGTTTTATAAACAAACAAACAATACGATACAATCCAACGGGGAAACAGGGAAAAAGCATCCCCCCCCCCTAAATTTTCCAGTTCTTTTCTTTCTTGGCCTTCACATCTCTACCTCTGCTTTTTCATTTCTACATCTTTTTCCAAGAAAGTGGAATAAAATGCTGGGAAATTAAGTGGATTATGACCTAGGGGAACAGGGTTAAAAATCACCATTCAGCCGTGAAGCTCACCATGTGACCTTGGGCCAGTTACCATCTCTCAGCCTAACCTACCTCACATCGGAGACGTCTTGGAATACACATACCTATGTCCAGCCTACTGTCCATGATTTTGAATGGGAGGAGGGAAAGATTTGGAATCATGAAAAAGCCTAAAAGAATAAAGAATCTGGGACACAACCAGAATATTCAGCAAATCCAGCGTGGCTGCCTGCTAGAACAGGCTTGCCTGGGATGGAGTGTGCAGGCAGGTTGTAACCCATGCTCCCATATTACATGTAGGCTCTGCACACTGCATTCTCATCTGAACCATCCCCTGCAGCTTTCTGTAATAGCATTTTAAATTTGCCAAAGTGTTTTATATTCTTTTATCCTCACATCAACCCTGTAAAGTAGGTCACAGTACAATTTTAGCAGAACAGCAAACAAAACAGCACTGCCATCTTGAAGGCTAAAAATTGTATTATGGCATAAGCTTTCGTGGGCTAGAGTCCACTTAATTGGATGCATCATTCTTTGTAATACATTAAGTTTATGCAATAATCAAGGCTGGGTTAAAGTGGTTGTGAGCTTGATGCTCACAATTTCCAAAACAGGGGCCTCTTCTCCTAGAAAGGAACACCTGATATTACAAAATAAGACTCATGCTATCTTCTAACAAATTTATTTATGGCATACGGTTTTGTGGAGTACAAAAAAATGCCCTGAGCATGTGCAGTATTACAACCCTCAGCAAAACGTAACAAAAACATTTTGTATAACCCGATAAGCAGAAAGCAAAGATAGAGACCTATGACCACAACTTCCTCCCCGCAGTAGGCAAACAAACTTGCAGAAAGTATCTGGGTGGGACTGGAGGAGATGCACAGACCGCGACCTCCTCCGAACTTTCTAGAAGCCTTGGTGAGCAAACAAGCTTGCAGAAGAGGGGTTTTTAACACTGCAATCCTAACCTTCTCTACTTACAACCAAGACCTATTGAATGCAGTGGGGTACTTCCATGTAAGTGGAGTTTGGATTGCACCTTTAAGAAGGCAGTGAAAGCTGAGTTGAACAAATGAGACGTCTCCTTCAAACTTTCTGACAGAAATCTCATGGGCTTATTAAATAGAAATGCAGATGGGACATTAAGCAAGAATAATAATAATAATAATAATAGTAATAATAATAATAATTTATTATTTATACCCCGCCCATCTGGCTGGGCTTCCCCAGCCACTCTGGGCAGCTTCCAAAAAAAATAAAAATAAAACACTGCAATACATCAAACATTAAAAGCTTCCCTAAACAGGGCTGCCTTCAGATATCTTCTAAAAGTCTGGTAGTTGTTGTTCTCTTTGACATCTGGTGGGAGGGCATTCCACAGGGAGGGCGCCACTACCGAGAAGGCCCTCTGCCTGGTTCCCTGTAACTTGGCTTCTCGTAGTGAGGGAACCGCCAGAAGGCCCTCGGTGCTGGACCTCAGTGTCCGGGTAGAACGATGGGGGTGGAGACGCTCCTTCAGATATACTGAAGACATTTTCTTCATGCTACCAACCTTCCAAAAGCCTTCGGGAGCAAATACACTTGCAGAACAGGAAAATAAGTACGGCATTGGACTGCAGCCACAATGGCCAAGCTGCAGGGAGGGCATGTGGGGGTATTGGGTATTAATTTTCCTTCACCAGCTACCCCACTCCCAACAGTCCATCAAGTGCAGGGATACCGACCACAGTTCAGCATTTATTCTGTTCTTCTCTCTCTGTATTAGCAGATAATTAAGTACACATCATGGAAGATCTCCCTGTCTATTTCGGCTTTGTTGATGTGTTGGTTAACTGTCATGCAGCAGGGTAGGAAAAGTCAAGATACTTACAACATTAGAACAATTTGTGATTAGTCTAAAGCTGCTTTAGATTTTGATCAAGAGATAATTGGCAAGCCACTCAGGTTGCAGATTAGAGATTCTCTTAAGAACATTCCCTTGTGAAATTATTTCTCATAACACAACCAAGAACTACAGATAATGGGTACAAAAGGGATATAGAATTACTGTTGCCACCACTTATTCAGGGTCACCCAAGCCAATACTTTCTGTTACGAAACTGCTAAAAGGAGTAAACAACAATAAATTGCAATTCAATGTCTGTTTCAGAGTTCATATGGCTTCCAGCAAAAAGAAGCCTGTGCAAAGTCCATAAGCACCAATTATAGGGACACAGAGCTAGATAAACAAAGTACACATATAGACCGCAAGAGTCCACACTAAGATGTTTTTTCAATTACACAGCAAATACTGTGCATGTGTGTGTAAAAATATTAAAGAAAAAGTCTTACTTCAGCTGAACTAATATCTATAAGACTACTAGCTAGTTGTGCTATTTCAAGTACCAACAGAAGGCTCTGAGAAGGCTCTCAATAAAAACTTATCTCATTGGTTTAGGCAACAAACCATGCCTTCTGAGTTGTATGGTTGCTAATATGAACCCAAAAGCACAACACAGACAGCAATATACAAGGAACCCTGTATAGTAGGTCTGTTGTTGGACTACAACTCACATCATTCCTGACCACTGGCTATGCTGACTGAAGCTGATGGGAGACCAACAACATCTGGAGGGTCACAAATTCCCCATCCCTGCCCTATTTCCTCCCAACAGTGTACTCAATAAGAAATGCACTAAAAAAAGCTAGAAGATGGATGTTGGAAATGTGTCATCAGAGAGCTCTTTACACTACCTTTGCTAAACATTACTTACGGCTCTGTTGAGCTGGTATTGCAAAATTTTGGAAGATGTTTCAATACTGAAATAGCCCCGTCTTGCATGGAAAATTACAAAACACGACAAGAAGGTCATGGGGATTATTTTCAACAGCTCCACATAAGCAAAGATCACTGTAATTTGCAACAAGTATTTGCTGGCTTCCACACATATAGGTAAAGAGTCACCAGTCAGTAGCAGTTTCCCTGTACAGTTAAGGTGGGGCAAGGAGGAAAGAATGTATACTTAAGTCCAGTTATAAAAACTGACTTGGTCTAGGAAGCTTAGAAGCTAGGGAAAGCTTCTAAGTTATTGTTGAGGAGAACAATATTACGAAGTTTCACAACAATGCTACAACCACAGCCACAAACTACAGTGGTACCTCGGGTTACATACGCTTCAGGTTACATACGCTTCAGGTTACAGACTCTGCTAATCCAGAAATAGTACCTCAGGTTCAGAACTTTGCTTCAGGATGAGAACAGAAATCTTGCTCTGGCGGCGCAGCAGCAGCAGGAGGCCCCATTAGCTAAAGTGGTGCTTCAGGTTAAGAACGGACCTCCGGAACGAATTAAGTACTTAACCCGAGGTACCACTGTATAACCATTAACAACTATCCAGTCAGAAATGAAACTATATTTTGTATCAATCAACTGAAATGTTAAGATTTGAAAATGAATCCACGCAAGACTAAAAAAAAATATAATATTTTTCAGTGAGTAAGACTATGTTTTTCCCCAGTTTTTTAAAGTTTAAAATTGGGGGTCTTATACACAGAATGTTTAAAATATTTATTTCTTAATTTTGGGCTCAAAAAATAGGGGTCGTCTTATACATGGGGGCATCTTATAGACAGGAAAATACCGTAAGTTGCATCCCCAGTCCAGCTATATACTTACACTAGCAAAGATACATATACAGAACAAGCATGTAAGCACAAACACCTTAATTGTTGCTTTGTGAATAATTTTCCTTTCCTGTCTCAGCATGTGTTTGAGCTATCTCTATTGCTTATATTTCTGAGAAGTCAGAATGTTTAGCTGAAAAGTTTGACATGGTGCAAAAAAACCAAATACAGATTCAGGAACCCTGTCAGTTATCCTAGAATTTATTGAACAAAGAGTGAAAGTAGCAGTCTATAATATTGTTCCTTCGAACTGAAGCTAGGTTAGAAATAGGATTAGACTCTGAAATGGCCATTTATCTGACTGGAGCTCTGCAACCATGCCATAATGGACTGCTGTTAATAACAGTTGAGAGTCCTATTATTCTCACTCTGGTGTATCTTAAGGCGCTCCATTTAATGAAAGAAAAGAAATACAAGTGCCTTTGTTTTGATTTGCTCAATAATTGTAAAGTGTGGGAAGGAAGTATATGACTAAATCTGAGGAGGGGAAAAACCTTCCATCCTGAAGCATACAAATAATGGCTTCTAAACTGTGGCCTGAAGGAGCACTTTTAGTTCATTTTTGCACACTGGTTAAGTCTAGGAGGCACGTAGTGGGTTCTCAGAATAAAGACTCCAGACTCCACAAGTTCCAAATTCGACATGCACAATTTACTTTAGTAATATCACTAATTTTCTGTGGTGCCATTTTCAATCCATGGCATCAATGCAACACAAAAATAGAATTTTTTGAAGACTGCCAAGTAGAAAGGAAAAACAAAATCTGACTTATTTCTATTACTAAAGCTTGCTGATCCTGAAAGTGATCTCAATGGACTTTCTGGAAGAGGCAAGTCAAATATATTTGGGCACACAAAAAACGTGGGTTCAAAAAGGGAACAATTCACTATCCCCTTTAGGCATAATATTTCAGTAAACCACAACCAAAATTGTTTTCATTTTTTGCCACTTCCAATAATCCCATTAGTGCTACCACTGCCAGTTTTTTTCCTCCTATGAGCCAGTTGTGCAAAAAGTTTTAAATTCTAATCAAATAAATGCTACATCAAATTAAAAAGTCTTACAATACCTGTCTTGATTAGTAGGAACTATGAGGTTTGCAACAGGAAACAATATTTTGTTTCCATTTGAAGTAACTCTTTCATTATTATAAAACAGCACTACAGTGGTACCTCTGGATTCACACACCTCCAATTGCATATCCTTCAGGATACGAACGTGGCAAACCCAGAAGTATTTTTCTGGGTTTTGTCACGCGTGCATGTGCAGCAGCGGTCTATCGCGCTGTGCACATGTGCAGAAGCAGTCTACCGCCCGCCGTGCGCGCATGCGCAGAAACGGTCCCTCTGGTTGCGGAAACCTCGGAATCCGACCGGAGATCCAGAACGGATCCCGCCCGCAACCGGAGGTACCACTATATTTTTGCTAATACAGTGGTACCTTGGTTCTCAAAGAGCTTGGCTCCTGAAAAAAACGGCTCCCGAACGCCGCAAACCAGAAGTAAGTTTGCGAACGTTTTTTGGAAGCCGAATGTCTGACGCAGCTTCCACTTGACTGCAGGAAGTTCCTGCAGCCAATTGGAAGTCACGCCTTGGTTTTCGAACCATTTTGGGAGTCAAACGGACTCCCGGAACAGATTAAGTTTGAGAACCAAGGTACCACTGTACGGGCATATTCACAAGACCTGCTTGTGGGACTGTTCCTGTGACCGGCTGGATTAATATCCAATACACTTAAACCAATGTTTGAAATTAGCCAGGCACATTTTGCACCTTGCTTTCAACCACTTGCAACCAAGTAAATATGCCTGGCTGCTAGGATGGCACTTGACACTTCTACCATCTGCAGGTGCATGCCTGGGGATCATTGGATCTGGACTGTTTTCACAAACTAATACCCAGTGGTATTTTTCTAGAAAAAGGGATGCTGGAACTCACCATGAATGCCTCCTTTTTTCTCTTATAATGGCAATGGCGCCCACCTAAGAGGTGCCGGAACAGAGTTCCACCAGTCTGACTGAAAAAAGGCCTTGCTAATACTCCAACCTGTAGAATTCTATCAGCCATGTTTTATCAGCACAATCAGAATGAATTTCTGGAACCAAAATGCTTCTTCTGTGCAGTCTGAGCAGGGGCAATCACCACTGAGAGATTCAAAAAGACCAATATATGTGTGGACTGTCTCTGGATCAAATGACGTTTCTTTCTTGAGTTATCAAAGCTCAAGGTTGTTATCTGAACTAGCCAGATGCTTAACTGAGAATCACAAACAGTGCATCGTCTGATAAATAAGACTTCAGAGCTGTCTTGCCCCAAAATGGCAACTAAACATTCCATTTTGGTGACTAACTTTGGTTTAAGGAGCCATTTGGCACCTAGCTTATATATCAGAGTTCCTAACACTGATTTAAGCCAGGTTATTCATTACCTCATGTATTAAGCAGCACATGAAGAAGTGCTTATGTTGATTCTATTTAATATGTTACTTCTGGAAGCAACTGAAATGCCCAGAGAACAGCTACTTGGGGATTAAAACAAAAAACATCATTCTAACATAGCTCAGCAATAAGGAACAAAAGGGAGTTTCAAACAGATAATATTCCATAGGTCCAAACCACTATCCCTTCACAAAATAAAGCACTGCTAGTTCATAGGGGAAAAAACCCTGCCCAGCTTACAGATGGATTGATTTCATTGCTGCAGAATAACAGGACATTACTTAATATAGCTAGCCAGTAGCCATTTTGCATACTAGTACATTTTATATTCAAAGAGTGTAACAGAGAAATGGCCAAGGCAATATTGTACATTTGTGAGATGAGTCAATTTAGCCAAGAAAAGGAAACGGAAGTATGGGAAACTGTGTTTTGTAATTATGTTGGTGCCTCAGAAGGAATCTCTAAGCTGATCACCCTCAGGAAGATCTAAGTCAGTTTGACCAGGTTGTGGAAAGCCAATTTCCCTGAAAGGCACATGTAAAAACTGTGTGCAACAACTCCTAGGATAGATTTTCATTACTGACTCTGCGTTAACACACATTTGACTTGAACTGACCCAGGCTAACTCTTGAGCATGTGCAGCGAAGCAGTATATCGCCATACCTGTTTGTGGGACTGTTCCCGTGACAAGACTACCTCATCGCATCCATTGCTTTACGACTAATAAGAACTGTACACTGCTTTAAGAAAGCAGCGCTACAAATGAAGGCAGGAAACTCAAAGCCAAACAATGGCAACACCAATCCTAGACATACGAGGTCTTGGGCGCTTTATCTGGTACCAGCAGAGAGGAAAGAGATTGATTCAAGGACGCAGCAATTTCCCCTCTTGCCTGGCTCAGCACTTACCCTTATTATGATCTGTGCAGAGCTCAACCTAAAGACCCAAAGGGCGGAGTAGCAGAGGGAGAGAGAAAAGTCACCTGCTCTTCCTTGGTCTCTGTTCCGCCCTGGGCTCTTCTGCAAAGCGATTCACACGTACACCCGCCACCATCATGACACGTACGTTAGCTCACCCCCACCCATTCTTCCTTTTACCGGAGAGAGACCAGGGAGGGGCTGCGAGGGGGGGCTCAGGGAGACCTGGAATCCCCCGCCAACACCCAACAGCACCGAGGAAACAGCACTCCGCTCCGCCGCAGCGTCGCGTTCACACGCCCCAGACGACTCGCCTCCCGCGCGCGCTCCGCTTCCCCCGCCGCCCGAGTTCTGGCGGAGACGGCGGGGCTCAGCGAAGAGGAAAGGCTTTTCTCCCGCCCTGCTTTCTCCCTCCTTGGCTCCCCTCCTTCCCTTTCAGGCGCGCCGACCCCGACACGGGAAACCCACTCACACAAGCCGAGAGCCGCCGCCAGCAGCAACGAGCCGAGCCAGGCGGCGAGCGGAGCAGCGCCTTGCCTCGGACTGCAGCCGCCGCCTCGTCCTGGCGCCGTTAACGCCGCCACCGCCACCGTCGCCGCTGCCATTTTCCTGCCTCCACCTCCTTTTCCTCTCATTGTTCCACCCCCGCCCATGGTTGGAAGAGGGGTGGGAGAGCCGAAGGGAACCTCCACGCCGGTATTGAGCCGGAGCGCTGTCAATCACGCACACCTCCTGAATCCAGCGTCTTCCTTCTGGCCAGGCTCTGCCCTTCACTTCTCACGTCGCAGGGCGATTGGGAGCTCGGGATTTCACTCAGCCATGGGAGGGCCATTGAGAAGAGAAGTTGCCCGCCCACTTTGGGCGCCTGTCACGTGACTGGAAGCTACCTTGGGGCTTTATTGTGAGGGCTGGGCAATTGCAGGGCGGTTGTTTTGCCATGGCCTGTATCCGACAGAAAGGACGTGGTGACGCCGGCTCAGTAGTAGTAGTAAGGCGTCACCGTGGATCTTGTCCTTACTGGGGTTTTTTAGGGACTTGCTCCACGCCACTCCACTCACATCTGTGCACATTTCCGTAGCCTGACATGCGGAAGCCCTCTTGGTTCTGTTCATGGCCCATATCGCTGCATTCATCATTTAATACTAGTTGAAAAATTATCAGTTTCCCCCATTAAGTTCTATGAAACTGCGAGTAGAGTTTAACAGGCTGCTTTCACTAAGTTTGAGGTCTGACATCACATACAGTCAACCAAATAATGTTGGGAGTATTTACCCATACAGAAAATAGGGAAGTGTATATGAGTATAGGGAAAGTCAGCATCCTGCCACATCTTACAGCTAGCAAACAGTATAATTTGGTAACTCGTATATTCACCAACGTTTAAAGTTCCTACACCAAAGCAGGACACTTGCTGTCATAAAGAGGTTTCCTTTTAACCTTGTTCCATTTATGCCTTGGAGGAGAGTTAGGGGTTCAAATACTCCACACTGCAACGTTTTGTTGCAGGTCCCACTTCCCCCCCTCCTGATAAAGATACACAAACACCAGGTAAAAATATTATAAGCAAATGTGTCAGGAGCATTCCAGCAGTAAATCACATTATGCCAGTTTTGTTGTTGTTTAGTCGTTTAGTCGTGTCCGACTCTTCGTGACCCCATGGACCAGAGCACGCCAGGCACCTCTGTCCTCCACTACCTCCCGCAGTTTGGTCAAACTCATGCTGGTAACCTCGAAAACACTATCCAACCATCTCGTCCTCTGTCGCCCCCTTCTCCTTGTGCCCTCCATCTTTCCCAGCATCAGGGTCTTCTCCAGGGAGTCTTCTCTTCTCATGAGGTGGCCAAAGTACTGGAGCCTCAGCTTCACAATCTGTCCTTCCAGTGAGCACTCAGGGCTGATTTCCTTAAGAATGGATGCGTTTGATCTTCTTGCAGTCCATGGGACTCTCAAGAGTCTTCTCCAGCACCATAATTCAAAAGCATCAATTCTTCGGCGATCAGCCTTCTTTATGGTCCAGCTCTCACTTCCATACATCACTACTGGGAAAACCATGGCTTTAACTATACGGACCTTTGTTGGCAAGGTGATGTCTCTACTTCTCAAGATGCTGTCTAGGCCTGTCATTGCCCTTCTCCCAAGAAGCAGGCGTCTTTTAATTTCGTGGCTGCTGTCACCATCTGCAGTGATCATGGACCCCAAGAAAGTAAAATCTCTCACTGCCTCCATTTCTTCCCCTTCTATTTGCCAGGAGGTGATGGGACCAGTGGCCATGATCTTTGTTTTTTTGATGTTGAGCTTCAGACCATATTTTGCGCTCTCCTCTTTCACCCTCATTAAAAGGTTCTTTAATTCCTCCTCACTTTCTGCCATCAAGGTTGTGTCATCTGCATATCTGAGGTTGTTGATATTTCTTCCGGCAATCTTAATTCCAGTTTGGGATTCATCCAGCCCAGCCTTTCGCATGATGTATTCTGCATACAAATTAAATAAGCAGGGAGACAAAATGCAGCCTTGTCGTACTCCTTTCCCAATTTTGAACCAATCAGTTGTTCCGTATCCAGTTCTAACTGTAGCTTTTGTAGACCCTTTGGGGGTCAAGTGAAATCCCAGGAAGTCCATCATCATGACATAATGCATACTCCTAACTTTGGAAGGAATTTTATGGCATATTTGACATACTCAGCGTCTCTGAAAAGAGGTAGTGTGAAGATAGACATTGGTAGCAGCTTGTTTCCTAGGGCTACTTTTACTCTTAGCACTGACTGTGGAAGAGCCTGTTGTAAACAAAAATTGCCCTTTTCCCTTATGGGGTATCCAAGAGCCCATATAGAGTCCTTACATAGGTTCCCTATTGGTAGGAGAAAATAACAGAGGCCAACCAGAGAATACTGAGAAGCAAAGCAGCTAGTAAGCTTGATCTTTGTTGATCTGTTGCAACCGGGTGCTCCCCTCACCCGCAGGAGAGAGGAGGAACCCAGAAAAATGGCGCCCAAGGCCTTATAAAGACTTTTGAAATTGCCACCCTGTAGATCAAGACCACCCCCAGAAACATCATACATACATCACAGAAGGGGTGTAACCTAAGACCACCCCTCAGATATATTATACCTACATCACAGAAAAGGTGGTCTTAAAACAGAAATTTGAATGTTGTCTTTCTCCTGTCCTTGTTTATCTCCTGTCTGGCAGGTTATTTGATTGGATTTCCTGGGGAGCCTGGCCAATCTTTTGTAATGATAAATACTTAGTTCCCGGGCCAGGTCACAGGCTCACACCCTATTCATATCTTAAATGTGCCCTTAAGACAGGATTTGTGAGGAAAGAGACAATGGGGAGGATTCCCACTTTGACGTTGCAGAGAAAACATTTGCTCATTTTAGGAATCAAAATGGTTCCTGGTTGGTCTTCCTGTGCTGATCTATGTACGTGCTTGGTTGGTACGCTTATGAACATTACCATACGTATATCTAAGACCTCAAAATTCCTATCACAAGCCACACTTTCTTCATTCACTTTGTACAGGGCATCCACACAAAGTCTGGAACTAAACATCTTCTCTAATTTTACCCCTTCCTCTCGAGTCCAGTTTCTCTTCCATTTTTGTCAGAGCTCAGAGAAATCTGACCTTTCCTTCCTCTGTAACTCAATGAAATAGCTTCAGAGTTTCCCCAGATGTAGATGGTCTCTTCCGTTATTGTTCCAGACAAGTGCAGCTAGCCACTTTCCTTCTTTCTTTTTTTTTCTTTTTTTTAGGAAATAAATTTTATTTAAGATTCGACAATAACAATAAATCAACAATAACTAATACATCAATTCATGACAGTTGACCATCTTTAACAATAGTTAACAAACTACAAAACATCACTTCTGGTTAGTCAACTTTTCATATTTAACTTTATCTCTTTCTTAGCTGATCAGAAAAAAGGAGATTAAAAGAAGAAAGTGAGAAGAGAGAAAATTTTAAAAGAGGAAGAAAGGAAGGAAAAGAAAAAAGGGGGGAAGAATATAGGAATTAATAAAGAAAATAATAAAAAGGAGAATAAATACATTTAACTTCGGATT
Source organism: Podarcis muralis (assembly GCF_964188315.1). Lineage (NCBI taxonomy): Eukaryota > Metazoa > Chordata > Lepidosauria > Squamata > Lacertidae > Podarcis > Podarcis muralis. The sequence continues at coordinate 41,527,048 of NC_135658.1, forward strand.
AGACTCATTGTATTATTATTTCTATTGTTCTTTCACACACAGTTCCAAATTACTGTATTGCTTTCTTTATTTTTATCGGATATCAAAAACATTATGTTTCTTATATTACAAGGATCATTCTAGTTCTGCCAAGAGATGTTTATTATTACAATAGTTTTCCAGGTATTCTTTAAAGATTTTCCAGTTCTCTCTAATCTTTCTCAATATTCCAAAACTCCTCTCTAGAAAACAACTCTATCACTTAAATACTTCCCTTTCATAAACAACGATTTGTTTTCTTTCTGCCCGCTAGGTTGCAGTGGAGGAGGCTTTGTGGACACCAGAAGTCCTCAAGGGAGCCACTGAGCCCAAGGACACTGCACCAGTGGCTTCAGTGCACTTCAGCCTGGGCAGTGAGCAGGCACTGCTGTATCCAGCAAAACTGTATAGAAATATACCAATTAACTCGCACTTCCACAATGTCTGCATAGAAAGGAAAGGAAAGGCGCGCACACCCTACAACACAGGTTTCTGATTATCATTTATAAAAACCATGTTACTAATGAAACATTCACATTGTGTGTGTGTGTGTGTGTATGCTCCTTGAAATGTGTGTGTGTGTGTTTCAATAATCCCAGCTATAAGAATTAATATCAAGGACGGTGGCATCTCAGTGCCACTGCAGGATGAATGGTTAATTTATCCTGACAGACTCTGTGGCTTTAACAAATGCATATCAAGTTCTGATCTGGGCTTTGCCCTGACCTCACTGGATATCACAGGCAAGCCAATATTTTTCACACACACCCTTCCTATCTGTAAAAAAACTTCCAAAGTTGTTGGAACCATTTAACTGATAAAATGTTTCTGAAGCAACTGAGCACTGCAAATGAAGTGTTATGTAATTACCTACCAAGCATTCTCATATTAATTATTAATCATTTTAAAAAGCTCAAAAAGCTAGGACAATATTTTGTCTTATTATTAATAGATCTGGCAAACTATCTTAATATGATCTAGCAGTAAGCTATATTAATAGACACAAAGGAGTCTGCATTGTATAATACTGGAACATAAAGTTTGAAGTAAAGTAAACATGAAGTAAATGAAGAAAATGAATTAAATGAAGAAAAAGGGACAATGATGAGCGCAAGCTGTGAAGATCGATCACCAGTAACTAATTAAAACAATCATAATTTGTAAATCTAATATTCTAATTTAAAGAATGTACAGTGTTATAACAAGTTACTTAAATGTTTATTAACATAAAAATCATATTAATCAAAAGGAGTGCATACTTAATAGGAATAACTATTGAATACCTAGAAATATTTGTATAAGTCATTACTGAATATTGGTAGACACACAATTTGGTAAGATCTTTTGTTTGAAATAATTTTTCTTATGTCTCCATTGGTTCCTGAAATACTTTATTCTGAACTATGGGTGTCTTGTTTTTTCCCCCTGATTTCCTTAGGGAAAACATATGTTTAGCAAACTAATTATATTGTACCAAAAGAAATAGGGAAAAACTTAAATTATGCAGCCTATATCTTTATTTTGCAGTGTTAATGTTGTGCATCATTCATTCCAATTTTTACAAGCTGCTGGGAGGAGAAAACAATGTGTAGTTCAGTGCAGTCCTGTCCCTGACTACCTGGACAGCTTTTGAAATCTCAGGAGGCATTACCCACATGTTTTCAAACTATTATTTTCACAGTGTAAAGGCTAGAAACTTGATTGTGTGTCTGTACGTTTTAAGTGGAAGCTTAGATTATCAGGAAGCTGAGCTAACTAACCCTTTACCACATTCTGTGCTTATTCTGTTCTTCTACGGAAGCATACACACAATCCAGACACTGCATTTCCTGTGTTTTGCTGAGCACTGCAGAAAGGCAAATGACTGATCCAAAACATTTTCTTTACAGCATCTTTTTGAACTATAGGTTTTCCTGCACACATTCCTGTTTCATTGACCCCATCCTTTTGTTCACAATTACGCTGTGACCCCCTTCATAGTTCAGCAATATGGTAAAATTAAGACATATATCCTAGTTTATTTAATAGGATTTAGAATCTATTCTGATTCCCCTCTTGTTTTGCCCTTGATACCCATTAGGCAATAAGCAGGGACAGTCTGAGTAACAAAAAGAGGAACCCAAAGACTATCAGATGACAGGCATTAAAAAGGGAAGCATCTAGTCCACTAAGGGAAATATTTGCTAGTTATTTTATCCGCACATCCCAGACAGACTGGAACCAAAATACACTGTATTCAGCAGATAATTATGATAAACTTTCACATCTCTACATTGAGATACAGCAGCAGGCAGTACATGCAACTTCCTGGGGAACAGATTGGAGACTTTGCATGCTAGGCAGATCCAGTGGGGAAGATTCTTATGGTTTCCCATATGTTTCTGCTTGTGAGCATGTTTATTTCAATATGTACTCATTTACATGTAAGCTGCCTTGGTGTCCTGGAAGGTATAGCATAAATTACTGTAATAAATAAACAGGGTTAAGGAATTATCAAGTATTGGTTAGGCATTTTGGTTTGTAGGAGTGTTGTTCCTGTGTTAGAATGTGACCTACCAATGGTTCTCTTTCCCACAATTCTAAGAAAACAATAAATATACTTGATTCAGTGAAGTTATTGTTGTTGAGTTGTGCAGAGTATTATAATGTCTGTCAGTGCATAACAGCTTAGTCCATATGGCAAAACACACTTCCAAAGGTATATTGCTGAAGAATGGAAGTTGGTCATGCCTAATCCTCATAACGATGGTTCAGAGGACCGGCCTACTGAAAATGCTCTAATGTTCCTCCAGCCTATAGGTCATCAGTGTTTACCTCAACCTACGAATTTCTATTTAGGTTTCTAATTCAAACACATGCAATGTGGGCTCAAGTTCCTGATTCATTTAATGCCTATTCATGAGCACCACGTTACTATGGAAACCCCCACATTTTATTTTCAATACTGGAAGGAAACATAATTTCAGTGAAAGGCAACTCTTAGTGACTCCTGGAATACTTGGCATCCCCCACTCCTTTTGACACTGATAACTTGGTTCTCTCCTTCTCATATAAGTACTTATGGCATTTTGGGATATTGATAGACCACAATGCAAAACAGTTTGAGGAAAAAAGAGAAAGACAGGGACACACAAAGCTGAGTTGGGGCTCTGTAAATCTATCTTAGAATGCTGGTTGCCTTTCTTCCTAGATATCTGATGTGGCAGGGTGGACTTTGCCTGTTTGTTAGAGTGTTTAAGTTGTGTTTCTGCCTGTGTTCCCCCTGTATGTTTGGAAAATAAATGCAATCATTACAAATTTCCAATAAGCCTCCAGTGATGTCCTTCCATACGCACTGTGTCCCTATAAAATACCTCTACACTGTATTACACATTGTGTCCCTATAACTTCTCTCTTGGAAAATGTGGTGTGTAATGAAATATATTTTGGATCTGCAGCAGTCCAGACTTACATGGAGAGCCTTGTACTTTGAGGTACAATAGCCTAGTGTGACAGGCAAACTTTGGGTCTGCCTCTTTGTGACCCAGCAACCAGTGGGAGCTGGCAAGTGGATCACTGAATTAGGAGAGACAGAGAGAGAATGGAATTTAAGTTAGAGGCTGACCGTCAACAGATAGGGACGTCTGAGAGAGCACAGGCAGGGGTTGTCTGTGGGCTAGGCTGGGATCTGGATTTTAGAATTAGGGACTTTCTGTCTGTCTGGAGAGAAGGGTTCTCTGGCTATATGAATAGGATCAAAGAGGGGCTACCTGTTAGAGCAGGGGTCAGCAACCTTTTTCAGCAGGGTTTCCACCATCCCTCTGACCATGTTGTGGGCCAGACTATATTTTGAAAAAAAATATGAACAAATTCCTATGGCCCACAAATAACACAGAGATGCATTTCAAATACAGTGGTGCCTCGCAAGACGAAAAGAATCCGTTCCACGATTCTTTTCATCTAGCGGTTTTTTCGTCTTGCGAAGCAACCCCATTAGCGGCTAAGCGGATTAGCGCTATTAGCGATTTAGCGCTATTAGCGGCTTAGCGGGCTTAGCGGCTAAGCTGTTAAAAGGCTTTTAACGGCTTAGCGGCTTTGAAAAAGGGGGGGGAGCGGGGGGGGAATGGCGAGACTCGCAAGATGTTTTCGTCTTGCGAAGCAAGCCCATAGGGAAATTCGTCTTGCGAAGCGCCTCCGCAACGGAAAACCCTTTCGTCTTGCGGGGTAAAAGGACACATTCTACTCATGTAAAAACATGCTGATTCCCGGACCGTCTGTGGGCAGGATTGAGAAGGTTATTGGGCCGCATCCAGCCTTAGGTTGCCTACCCCTGTGTTAGAGGGAACAGATTGCTAGGGTTAGGTCTAATCTGTGGCTGGACAAGGGTTTATCTATCTATCTGAGGGAAAGTTAGAGGGTTTGGAAGTATTTTATGGCTAGGGTAAAAGAATATACATCCTAAAAAGAATATCTCTGTCCAGTGACAGTTTGAAAGCAATAAGACAGTTAATAAAGTGTCTCTTTGTAACAAAGTATTTTGCCTTGCAAAAGTAATCACTAAGCAACGACTTCTTCAGTGTAAACAAATTAAATTCCTGTTTTGTTTTAAAAGTGCCGCATCGTTACCTAGTTCTTCTGAGTAAGGGTTGAATGGTCAGAGATTACTCTTTACCGATTTGTAACATCTTGCTGCTGGTAAATAACCACACTACCACAAACAGTTAATCCTAAAACCTTTGCTGGGGAAATAAAAGAGAGGATGTAACCAGTAAAAGGTAAAGGTAAAGGGACCCCTGACCGTTAGGTCCAGTCACGGACCACTCTGGGGTTGCGGTGCTCATCTTGCTTTACTGGCCAAGGGAGCCAGTGTACAGCTTCTGGGTCATGTGGCCAGCATGACTAAGCCACTTCTGGCGAACCAGAGCACGCACGGAAATGCCATTTACCTTCCCGCTGGAGCAGTACCTATTTATCTACTTGCACTTTGACGTGCTTTCGAACTGCTAGGTTGGCTATATAACCAATACAGTAGTACCTCGGGTTAAGAACTTAATTCGTTCCGGAGGTCCATCCTTAACCTGAAACTGTTCTTAACCTGAAGCACCACTTTAGCTAATGGGGCCTCCTGCTGCCGCCGCCACGTGATTTCTGTTCTCATCCTGAAGCAAAGTTCTTAACCCAAGGTACTATTTCTGGGTTAGCGGAGTCTGTAACCTGAAGCGTCTGTATCCCAAGGTACCACTGTACAGTATAACTAATACTTATATAACCATTAGCACACCAATAGTGGCTATGTTATCCAGCACCCATCCTAAGCGAAGATGTCTGTCACAACTAGCTTCTTCCAGTTGTTTTGCCTGTTTCACAGTATGCTCCAGAAAATGCCATTCAGATGTTGTACTGGGAAAAGAGATTTCTCCTAGTCCTTTGTCCTATTAATAGTTGTACAGAGTACTCCCCTCACAAGTCACAGTGTGTTATGTGAAAGTAACATGCCTGTTGTGATAGACACAACACTCCTAATTATAAAGAGAAGCTTGCACAAAAACAATGCAAGAATTGTGTCCTGAATGCTTATTCTGCTATTACCACATACAGTATTACTATAGTTTTAGAAGTTGAGTGTATGAGATGCTATGTTTATCTAAAACCCATGTGAAATTTTGGTCTGGCTCTGCGGAGAACTGTAGCCCCTCAATAATAACACTGCCCCACCTCATCTTGCTTGTGTTGACAAGGGAAAAAACTTACATGGAAGAGGATGGTCAAAGGCCTGGTACAGGTCACCAAGGCATTCAATAGGGTCAAGCAGAGAGAAGAATCTTATTCTGTCCCTGCCTCATGCATTCTAGTCTTTGCTTTTTCAGCCATTTTCAGTAGGTAGGCAATTGCCATGAAAGGATAGCTTGTCTATTCCCCCAGTATTTTTTTTTACTGTCTCTCCCATGCTGTACTCCTGCGTAGAGAGACATGCCAGAGGAAGCATTGCAGAAGTGGATATACTGAAGTTTATGGCACCTAAACAATATGGCAACACAGACTATTAGCCAAACTGATTTCTCTAACAGGATGAAGGCGGGGGTCCTTTTTAAGGAACTGCATCAGGGCCCCTAACCACTTTAACCTGGCTTTGGAGGGTTAACTCTAAGTATGACTATTACTGGATATGATTCACTGTGCTTAAGTGAAAAGACCCCAAGCTTTCTGACCCTAGAGCACATTTAAAAGTTTAAGGCAGGGGTCAGCAACCTTTTTCAGCCGTGGGCCGGTCCACCAGCCCTCAGACCATGTGGTGGGCCGGACTATTTTTTTTGGGGGGGGGGGGAAATAATGAATGAATTCCTTGTTGTTGTTTAGTCGTTTAGTCGTGTCCGACTCTTCGTGACCCCATGGACCAGAGCACGCCAGGCACTCCTGTCTTCCACCGCCTCCCTATCCCCCACTAATAACCCAGAGATGCATTTTAAATAAAAGGACAAATTCTACTCATGTCAAAACACCAGGCAGGCCCCACAAATAACCTAGAGATGCATTTTAAATAAAAGGACACATTCTACTCATGTAAAAACACGCTGATTCCCGGACCATCCATGGACTGGATTGAGAAGGTGATTGGGCCGCATCTGGCCCCCGGGCCTTAGGTTGCCTACCCCTGGTTTAAGGCACTGTGATGGGCACCACAAAACGACCTTTTCACAGAAGAAAACCAGGTGATCCTCAGAACCACATCCAAAAGCAAAACACGGGGTGGGGATTACAGAAGCGGGAAAATCAGGACCCTTCCCTGTAGGAATGGAGTTCACATAGTGACACAGACACGCCACAGCTTGTCCAGTATGCCACATTCTATCTCTGACCCTTTTGCCTCCTTGGCAAGAGCTTTGCTCTATCTCAGAGGTCAGCAACCTAAGGCCCATGGGCCAGAAGTGGCCCATGAGGGTCACTTAACCAGCCCATGAGCCACCCCCAAACTGAGCTGCCCGCTCAGCAAGTCCCTGCATGTTGCGCTAAACCGGCGTAGTGCGGCATGGGGACTCTCTTCCACGGCTCTGGAAATTGCTTCTGTAAATGCCCAGACACCGAAAATCGCTCCTGTGCAGGCGCGATTTCCGGCGTCTGGGCATGCGCAGAAGTAATTTCTGCTGCTGCGGACATGCGCAGACGCAATTTCCAGCGCCACGCCGGTCTGGCCCACGGAGGATCTCCATGGGAGTGATCCAGCCCATGCCTGGTAAGCCTTGCCAACCCCTGCTCTATCGATAATATTTGAATCCTTGACAGAAGTATTGCTAAAAATCCCCTTTGATAGGAACATGACGTGGTGGAGCAGGGGGAATTGTCTGAATAAACAAGGTAACACCTGGGCCACGTAGACAGTTCATGACAGAAAAGTACTGAAGCACGAAGTTCCTTATGTCTCTGAATGTTTTGCATATTGCTAATAATAAAAACGGACGCGGGTGGCGCTATGGGTAAAAGCCTCAGCGCCTAGGGCTTGCCGATCATCGGCGGTTCGAATTCCCGCGGTGGGGTGCGCTCCCATTGCTCGGTCCCAGCGCCTGCCAACCTAGCAGTTCGAAAGCACCTCCGAGTGCAAGTAGATAAATAGGGACCGCTTACTAGCGGGAAGGTAAACGGCGTTTCCGTGTGCGGCTCTGGCTTGCCAGAGCAGCGATGTCACGCTGGCCACGTGACCCGGAAGTGTCTGCGGACAGCTCTGGCCCCCGGCCTCTTGAGTGAGATGGGCGCACAACCCTAGAGTCTGTCAAGACTGGCCCGTACGGGCAGGGGTACCTTTACCTTTACCTTAATAATAAAAAGGGACGCAGGTGGCGCTGTGGGTTAAACCACAGAACCTAGGGCTTGTCGATCAGAAGGTCGTGGTTTGAATCCCCACGAAGGGGTGAGCTCCTGTTGCTTGGTCCCAGCTCCTGCCAACCTAGCAGTTCGAAAGCACGTCAAAGTGTAAGTAGATAAATAGGCGCTGCTCTGGCAGGAAGGTAAACGGCGTTTCTGCGTGCTGCTCTGGTTCGCCAGAAGCAGCTGAGTCATGCTGGCCACATGACCCGGAAGCTGTCTGCAGACAAACGCCGGCTCCCTCGGCCAGTAAAGCGAGATGAGAGCCACAACTCCAGAGTTGTCCACGACTGGACCTAACAGTCAGGGGTCCCTTTACCTTTAATAAAAGGGCTCTGCAGGGCTTGTAGAAGCAGCTTTTTTCTGCACAGCCCACCTGCATCCTCAGCTCTGGTGTCGTCTCGTTCTTTCACTGCCCCCCCCCCCATAAACCCCTTTTTGCCAGTGTAACTTCTGCTGGGTTCTTCAGCCATGTGACCAAACTATACAGAGTTTGCAGCAAGGGTAAGTGTTCTCCTTCCCTGCCATGCCGGCAACACACTCATTTTCTGGGAGTTACCCTGGCTGAGCCCCCACTGAGTTGAAATAAGAGACTACAGTATATGTAGCCCTGACAGTGCCCAGGATTAGCCAGTTTAGCTGGAGATCTACCTATTCCAAACTCTGCTCATCCCGGTAGATTTTGGGCTTGGATCCCTAATTTTTAAAGCAATTAACATTTGGAAGGAGCAGAGGAATTTCAAGGTTAACAATGCTGGTGTCCTCATGGTTCCTCTTGAGTGCCACATTAGGAACTTCAGGCACCAATAATTAGGAAAAGTTATCCAAGACCTTCCCAAGCACAGAACTGGAAGTACAAATGCATTTCATTTTTTAATAGGTTACAGTAAAACAAAAAAAAACCACAAACTGCTGATCGTGTCATAATAAAACATCCTGAGTGCTTCATAAAGCTGAATTCATATCACATTGACAGCAAAAGCAAGGTGGCATTGTAGTTCATTAGACATTTCTGAAATGCCCTTTTTATTCTATTCATCCAACATCCATCTAGTCGTCCAAGTCATGTATATAAAAACACACACACACAAAAAAAATCTCAGTGGTTGTTTCATAACTAAGAAACAACCTTCCTGCAGAGAAGGAGGTGCTGCAAAATTTTCATTTGCTTACTAGGATTAAAGTTGCCATGGGGGAATGAGCTTTTAGTACATTTTAGTTAGTTGCTATTTCAACGGGGCAATATTATTTGTCTTGCATATTGCAACTCATCCCAATTCCTTCTCAACCCCATTGCTAAGTGTCCAGATAAATAAGATACTGGAGAACATTCTCAATTGCCACGAGAGGTGTGTTTTATTTTCAGAACAAGTAGTTTGGCAAAGAGGCTAGAATGCAGCAGAACTGAAGTACAAGTAGCCAGAAGGATGAAATATTTCCGGAGCTTGGAGGAATATTCTCTTTCTCCACAACTTTAACTTCAATTGGCCTTTCTTCAGTGACTACATCTGGAGGGTTCTTAACATCACAGAAATAAGTGCCATTGTCTGTAGGTTGCATGTTTTCTATCTTGATGGATGCATCTTGCTTTAAAAAATCTCCAACCCATGTGCTGCGGCCAGTGAATTGTGTATTCTTCCCATCATATGCTTTCTCATTTGAGTAATAGAAAAACTGTAAGCATAAAACCAAACACAATCACTTTGTTAATAGCTGCTTTGAGTTGAACATAGTTGTTGAAGAAGCGGGATACAAATTTTAAATCAAATCGTGATTAACTTTGCAGGAACACATTAATAAAAAGACCACAAAGAGACACAAATAAGTATGTTAAATGAAAGGGAGAGAGAACAATAGAAGAAATATGTGAGCAAAGTATCTCAAAGACTGCAATTTGAGGACAGGCAAAAATATGGGACACTAGAGCAAAATGTGGATTTGCACTTGCCTGTTTCCACATCAATGTAAGGGCATCCAAATGAGTCTCTCCCCATCCCAGTGTTGTCTTGTACTTTCCCCCCTTTTAATGTGGGATTTGCAATTATTGGAAAGTCTATAACAGCCAGGATTGAAAAACCCCACACTGAAAGTGAGGAAGGTCTGAGACATCACTGGGATGGGGAGGATGTTAATAGCAGGACAGGCAGGTACAAATCCACATTTTGTTCCAGTGTGGAAAAAACCTCATTTGGTTCTTATTGAGTGCTGTCAATACACAACAGACAATACTGTTGTGAGTTTGGTGGGAGGTTAGACTTCTAATTCCAGGATCCAATAAGGATTTGATTGCTGAAATAGCCAGACCAGCTTTTTGGTGAGGTAATTGCCCCCTAAGCAATGTTAGAAATGGAGATATGAAAGCTAGGAGTTAAATGGCACCTTAAACCTAGGTTATGGGCACAACAATAGTATCTGTGGACACGATTTTTAAATGACAAGAATACAAAGCTGAAAATGAATGAAATTCAGCTAAAATTTTATGTTCATTTTTCACATGGTCCAGTCCTTCCCCTGCCCACCCCTCTAATATTATTCAGAGGGTGTCTTCTCCAGTCTTCAGACAGTAGCTGGAAGGGGGGGGGCAGAAAAAGGTCCTCCTTTCCTTCCACTCTGCAGTTTTAAACTGAAATCTTAGGTGCAGTATTGGGCCCAGAGGTCAGAAATTGCTTGTACTAATGAAATTCCAGGATGCACAATGTGCCTAGAACAATGGGAGTTTCAAACACTGCCCCTAATTATGGGTCCTTAAGGTAACAAAGGAAATGGCTCTGAGCAAATGGGTGTCTCCCCACCAGTGCCCCCCTACTGGCTGGTGGTTAGAAGGACAAAAGCCAGAGTTGGTATGTGTGAGAGCTAGATGCTATAAGCAGGCTGCAGGCAGGAGCCTGTGAGGGGGAGACATGCTTGGTTTCTGCTGGAATCCAAGGTTGTGGGAGAAGCAAGACCTGCTGGCGTGTTAATGCTGTAAGCCCCTGCACCACAGGGTCAGGTTGCATATATGTGTAAATAAACCATATATCATAAAGACCCCCCAGTCTCTGCTGCCCCTCATTCTGAGGAAACCAAACCTATGGTAAGCACCTAGAACCCCTGGAATCTTGTAACACTCAGAGATTAGGGTGGCGTGCAACAATACATTGCTTCAATAAGGCATTCATTCAGTTGACAAAAGAAAAGTAGTGGTTTCCAAACCTGTAATCCACTTTCACCACAAAATCTAATGCAAATCTAGCTTTCCTTCAGGCATTAACTCTTACAGTTATGGGACGGTCATCTGTTCCCTGTTTTCGATAGCTCCAGGTAGCAGAGGCTGCAGTAGTAATCTTCTCTGATGATGTGAACTTGCATGGAAGGTTCGCTGCTTTCCCAATCTCCACAATCAGTTCTGCTGGTGTGGACACTATAACAGCTGCAATATCGGCGGTTGCAGAACAAAATACCAACCAGGACCCTTTAAAGCAATAGACTTACAGTTTACTTTAGAGCAATGTAAAGCTAGATGAGGGCATGCATAAGTTAGCTTACTTTGAATATTTATTAATTTTTGCTTAAAATATTGATACATCGCCCATTATAGGGGGGAAAACCTCAAGGCGGTTTATAATAAAATTGATTAAAAACAACATCTAAAAATCAATGCAGCTGCATTTACAGACAGAACAAAATAGTCATGAAAAACATATGGATGGTATCTAACACCGTCATTTCATTAGCACAATACATTTTGGCTGCACAATGGAGATTCCTCTTCCCATGCAACCTGCTTGGGGGCTTCCCCTAAAATTCTGGAGAAGATTTGAGGGAGGGGACTGAGGAGAAGTTCCACATACTGCACAGCTGCAAGTTCTTGTGCCACAGACTATGACACTTATTTCCATGATCTCAAGAACCCTCCAGACATAGTCACTGCAGACATGCCAACTGAGAGAGAAAATCCCTGGGAAAATCCCTGGAAAGATCACAACCACAACTTCTGGAAAAATTGACTTAGAATAGAAAAAAAATGGTTTAAGGTTTGAGAAAGGGTTAGCTAGGCCAAAGGGGTGCCATTGCCTTTGGCCCAAGCCACCCACAATATTGGAGAGATGCAGGACACAGCCTGCAGATCAGCTGAGAAGCAGAATTATCACCCTTTCCCTACTCATCAAATGATTGATCTGATGAGTGAGGAACAGGCAATCTGCATCCCTATTAGGTCACTGGGCTGGGAAGAGAGATTTCAACCTCTCCACCCACCCCAGAACCACCTATATTTTAATCCCTCCCCCTATTTTTTGCTGCTGCTTCCTGTTATGTACTGAAGTTCTCACCCTGGGCCAGCAGGGGGATACTGTAGATAGTTATGCAAATAAGGGATCAAAAGTGACGTTCAGTGATTGGATAGCTTTAGAAAATTGTCACAGTTACATTGTACTGGAGCTCTATATAAGCAAGCTGACTGAACCCTTTGGTTCAGTTCTGTTCTGTGAATAATCAAGAGCTGTTTGAAGAATCGCTGTGTCGTCTGATATGTTCACCCACAACTTAACACTTCCTACATTGGTGGGGTCTTGGGGAGGCCAAGCCCAGAGTCTAGAATCACTTACAGGCAGGAACCATTATGATCTGCCCATGAGTATCTGGTAACAGAAGGTGTTTGGTCATAACTGAACCAAAGCAAGAAATGGTTTGAACCATCCTTTCAACTCTCTGTTTTGTTTTGTTACTGAGCCGCAACCCACTTTAAAGCTTTGTACTTTCTTCATGGCAATTCTAACAGCTAAGGAAAGCAAATCCTGTTATGAAGTGGAATTAGCCTGTATAATCAGTTCCCAAATAAACCTGTTCCTGCCGCAGCCAATGTGCATAGAAAAACACACACAAGACATTTCGCAGCTACTCAGAAGGCTCTTCACCCACAGACAGCCTTCTTTTTTGATTTTGAATCTCACATAACAAAATATTTACTTCTAATAAAAGGGATATTTGTCAATTGGACACATGAATTTATATGAATTTCCAGAGATAATTGGATGCACTTTCATTCTGTACTGGTGCTCAGTACTGAGAGCTTCTTTGAGGGATCAAACTTCGGGACTTTAAAAGCATGCAGCAAGTTTATTTTAAAGTAATTGATATTAGCTCATTCCATCAGAAGCAGAGCACATCCAATTTCACATTGTACTATAAGGATTTTCATTCACAAATGTTTCATTGCTCATATTCTTTTGTTTACTATTCTTAAGATACAAGTATAGCTGTGGAATTGGCTGCTCGATTTATACTTAAGTTCCCAAGATTTTTCTTTTTGGTGATTATATACTGTATAAAAAATACGTAGACTAGAGAATGGTCAAAGAAACTTGGAATCCAAAGCACACTTTCTCAGAAGGCCCAATTAATACAATGGACTCCGGATTCAGGATTGCAAGCTTAATTTACAAGCCCTCGGCATGTGAGCGGGACACACTGCACCGAGAGGGAACGCCGAAGGTCTGCAGTTACTAAGACTGCCCGCGACCCAGAGATCGACCTTAACAGGACCAACCTCTGCTCCGCCCTCGAAGCGACCCCTCTTTTCCCGCCCAAAGCGACTTCTGCTCCCCGCCAGGGACCCCAAGAAAGGGGGTGGGGCCAGGCCACGTGGTCTCCCTGCCCGGGAGCCGCTTGCCCCGCCCTCTCGCTATTCCCGCGCGCCCCAGCGGGGACGGAGAAGAGCGGCAGTCCTCACCGTGGCCCAGAGCCAAAACCAGCGCCAGGCAGAGCGCGGGCGCGCTGCCGGGGAAAAAGCGCTTTCGCTTCCCGGGGCCGCCGGTTGCTGCGGCCGTGGAGGCGGCAGCCATCCTTCTGCCTCCGGACACCCTCTGCGCCCCATTGTTGCGCCGCCGCCCACCTCACAGCCGTTGCCGTTGCTGGGGGGTGGGGCGGGAGGCAAAGCGACGCCGCCGAGTCCGGCTGGCGCGAAAGTCAAAGTGCCCAAAGCACGAGGCCCTTCGCCAACCAAGGGGGCAGCTGCCCTCGAATCGTGCGCGCAGCTGTGGGCGCTGAAACTCCGAAGGGAGACAGCAGGGAAAGGGCTCAGGAAGCTGACCTTGTGGCGGGAATAAAACTCCCCTACGAGGAATGCTTAGAACAGTGTTTCCCAAACTTGGGTCTCCAGCTCTTTTTGGACTACATTTCCCATCATCCCTGACCACTGGTCCTGCTAGCTAGCGATGATGGGAGTTGTAGCCCAAAACCAAGTTTCGGAAACACTGGGTTAGAACAACATTGGGGGAAACCCAACAAACTTTGTATGCTCACCTTCACAAAAAACACATGAAGTGGTTAAGCTGAGCAATGGAGACTTGCCTCCTCTACATGTCCCCATTGAGCTTACTGGTTGAACACCAGCCAGTACTATCTACAGTATTCTGTTATCGCATTTGTCCTCTAACCCAGGAATGTTCTACAAGAGGAAATCGTAGTACTGTAACTTGTTTATTTGACAAGAGATCCAGACTAAAAGGCTAATGGGAAGTGGGGCTGTACTGTGTTAGCGTATCCACACATTTTGCCATCATGGCAGCTTTCTAAAATGGGAAGAAAATGTGGCTGTGCTTGATTTATCATCTGTCACTAATATACGCATTACAGCTGTACAGGCTCCAAGAATTAGGATCACAGAGCTTAAAAAGGCCAAGTTGGTTCCAATAGGAAAAAGGTTATTTGAAAACATTCACTTAAAGATGGCTTGTTTGGTTCCAAACATGTTCAAGACAGTTTTCCAGAACTGTCCTGCAGATTGCAACACAGACAGCGCTTCTCCAAAAACACAGATTTCCAAGAATACCATGATCATCAGGATAAACAAATTCCTTTCAGTAGCATCTTAAGAGAACAAGTTTGTTATTGGTATGAGCTTTATTGTGCATGCACACTTCTTCAGATCAACAGGGTCAGCCAGAAAATGCATCAACTTCTGAAACAGGCAGATTTATTATTGTGGTCACTGGAAAAAGTTGTCAATCAGCTGGTGACACAGATCCCAAGTAACTAATTGATATTTCATGGACTGTATGGGGTCGCTCTGCAAATGTGCCCACCCCTCACAGAACGCCCCCAAAGGGGGCGGGCAATTTCTCTTTAAATGGCCCTCCATTGGGTGGCTGGCAACCTGAGGTCCCAATAGCCCTGCGACGTGAGAAGTGAAGGGCAACGCCGGGCAAAAGAGCTCGACACTCGCGTGTTGGTTTGCCCTGGTTCCTGCAGTCCTCTTCCCGGCAGGAAAATGGCAGCGGCGACGGTGGCGGTGGCGGCGTTAACGGCGCCAGGAGGAGGCGGCGGCTGCAGTCCGAGGCAAGGCGCTGCTCCGCTCGCCGCCTGGCTCGGCTCGTTGCTGCTGGCGGCGGCTCTCGGCTTGTGTGAGTGGGTTTCCCGTGTCGGGGTCGGCGCGCCTGAAAGGGAAGGAGGGGAGCCAAGGAGGGAGAAAGCAGGGCGGGAGAAAAGCCTTTCCTCTTCGCTGAGCCCCGCCGTCTCCGCCAGAACTCGGGTGGCGGGGGAAGCGGAGCGCGCGCGGGAGGCGAGTCGTCTGGGGCGTGTGAACGCGACGCTGCGGCGGAGCGGAGCGCTGTTTTCTCGGTGCTGTTGGGTGTTGGCGGGGGATTCCAGGTCTCCCTGAGCCCCCCCTCGCAGCCCCTCCCTGGTCTCTCTCCGGTAAAAGGAAGAATGGGTGGGGGTGAGCTAACGTACGTGTCATGATGGTGGCGGGTGTACGTGTGAATCGCTTTGCAGAAGAGCCCAGGGCGGAACAGAGACCAAGGAAGAGCAGGTGACTTCTCTCCCTCCCTCTGCTACTCCGCCCTTTGGGTCTTTAGGTTGAGCTCTGCACAGATCATAATAAGGGTAAGTGCTGAGCCAGGCAAGAGGGGAAATTGCTGCGTCCTTTGAATATAAAATGTACTAGTATGTAAAATGGCTACTGGCTAGCTATATTAAGTAATGTCCTTTTATTCTGCAGCAATGTCCTGTTATTCTGGGTCTACGTGACCCAGGTGTTTCCTTGTTTATTCAGACAAACGCCCCCCCCCCCGCCCCATTCCACCATGTCATGTGAAGTGAAGGACATGGGTTAGTAATGCAGGTGAGCTGTGCACAAGCACAAGCAAGTTGCCAGCTAGCTCTGTGGAGGCTCTTTTTATTAGCACAATGTGCATAACTAGTCAGATACATTTTGGAGTGTGCCCTTTACACATCTTCCAATCACGAGATCGGGAGGTGGTACAAAGTTATTTTGGCACCTGTTTCCACAGCGTCATTTTCCCCTTGAACAATGTATGACGAAGGAGACAAAGGTCACAGACAGGGCACGGCAGACCACTGAGAAAGCCAAAGGTTAGATAGAGGGCAGGATGTTCAGACAAATTCAGGTGCAGTCATTTACATACTTATCGCTTCTTATTACTTCTATGTTATATACACTAATCATGGCATGGATGCACACTAGAAATTGTGACAGCAAGGGCCCCTTCTGAACCAAGGGGCTATGTATTAGGGGCTATGTATTAATAAGACTACAGTGTTAAAGTATTCACTGTTTCTTTGTAAAGGAGGAGGATAGGGAGAGAACCAGGACAGGTGGAAGCCACACAAACTTTTCTTCCATCAGTCTCCTCCTCTGGCAGCAGAGATTCCTTTGGTACCAAAGTGAGACGTTTCCAGCTGGGACTAAATAAATAAATAATAAAAAGCATTTCCCCATTGCGAGAATGTTTTATTTCCTGTTTTGGTAGTGCGATGTTTCCTCAATCCCTGCTGGTTTGTTTGCTTGCTAAAGACACCTGGTGTGGGTGTCTCCCAATTTGGGAAAGCTCCCAATTTGTATTCTTGTTCCCAACAAACAGCTGAATGGCTTTTCACAAGTTGTAAGTCTTGAGGTGTTTTTCTTTAATTCACGGGGAGCCCTGACAAACTGTGTAGCACACAGAAGCCTTCCCAAGGATTCTTTCTCTTTCCATTCAATAAACACATTTACCTATTTAATTTTTTTATGCATTTTTGTGTTAAAACAGAGTTGGACTGTCAGGAATCTGGAATCCTTAGCATTGCCTATGAAGGACAGCATTGATAGTGCAGCATATGAAATAACCTTCTTTGCTTATTGTTATTACATGGTGCATCATGTGTATTCTGGTATTGAACCTGCCAGGATTTCGGTAGATGTGGTATGGAGTTGACCAGGTTTGTGTGAACTGGCTTTAGGGCTTGGGTGGTGTTTTGCCAAAGGCAAAAGGCTTCTTTTTAAAGGATCCTTGAAGCAAAGACAGAGCACTAGTGGAGAAACGCTGAATTTTATTGAGCAAAATAGGACTTTACAAAGGTACAAAACCTTACCCAAGTTCAAATAACAGTTCCTCCTTTGCCAAAGGATGGATAGGTAAACAATACACAAGAACTTTCTACGCATTCTTCAGTCGTTGGAGGATGTTTTAATTTACCAGTCTTTTACTAGAATGGTTACTTAGATGAGCTGTTGTTAGTTGCCCTTTACTAACATTCAACAATTGCGTATGTTAAATATTCAGTGATCAAGTTCAGAGGGTATTCATTGCATTCAGGATGAAGTTTATACGGTGACCGATCTCACACAAAAGCAGAAATAACGCTGGATGTTTCCAGAGCAAATGGACTAAGTGCGACTCAACAGATATTTGATGGGGCATTTATTCTGGCCTATAAGATTTCTAATGTAGCTCTTCATCTAGCTCTCTTGTATAATGCTATCATTTCATTCTGCATTGCTTACAATGGGTCCTGTAAGGCGTTCCCAAAGTAAAGGAAGGATTGAAGTCTGATTAATAAGACTACACACAGAGGCTTGAACCAGCAAGACTCTGGGAAGGGTGCGTATAATAATCTCCTCTCCACCCTCTGGCCTGGGTCGTTTTCTTCACAAAAGAGCTTTTTACAGAGTGTTCGTAAGAACCAATCAGATTTCTTCTGAGCATTTCAACAAACCCCTCGTGGGGACAAAGTTAAACTACCAAAACTAATTAAGCACACATATTTCTGGGGTAAACAAAACAGAACTACAAAGGAGTGCATTTGGCAACTGGAGGTGATAAACTAGCAGTATACATGATAAGAAGGGTGGCCAGCAATCATTATCACCGGCAGCTGGGCTGTGTACGTTACTTGTCAAGCAAGAGAAATGGGCAGTAGAGGAAAAATGGCATAAATGTAGAAGCTTATGGGATTTAATCAGAAATTATTGTCAATACATTAAACCCAGCCAACACAATGCATTCATCATGGACACAATGGCTTGATGTATATTTTATAATTCCTCATTGTAATCCCATCTGATCACTACAGTCCTGCATCCTGATTTTTGTGGTGTTTTTGACAGCCCAGGTTTCAGCTGTGGAAGTATACACACCAGCAGAACTCTCTGTGGAGAATGGGACAGAAACGAAGCTTCCGTGCAGCTTTTCATCCTCAGAGGTGATCAGCAGTGCCGCTACTGTTACCTGGAGCTTTCAACCAGAGGGATCAACTACTTCTGTGTCGGTAAGAGATGATGATTGAAGTAAGATGAGAATTGAACAAGAGCCTGCGACAATGCTATTTCATACCTGTCTGCTCCTGCTCACTTTTATCGCTGGTAAGAGTACATATTTAGGCCGCCTCGGAATGCCAGTTGATCCTATTATGTTTGGTATCATGGATAGTTGTCCTTCTGTGCTTGCTCCACAATACTTCAGTGGCAAAAGTCTTATTAAGGTGAGGGGTTGTTTTGAACTAGTGACACATTTGTTAGCCACCTATGTATTCTGATTTTGTTTAGTGAGTTGTTTTATTACCCACACTTCACCATAGGTTCCTGTTTTGTTAGCAGGCTATGTCTAGTTTAAAGGTGTACGAGGTGGTGGCAATAATAGGTTGAATAGTGATCCTGTAACAGCAGCTGGAAATTGGGGCAAGTGAATCAGAGTAAGGTCTCACCCTGAGCAATTGTAGCTACTCCCAGACCTCCCTTTGTGGGGAAAACTAGGATTTTAACACTGTATCCTGTTTTGTGTTCCCGATTACAGTTCTTCTATTATTCCCATGGCAAATCATATCTTGCGAAGGATTCACAATTTAAGAACAGAAGCAGCTGGGCGGGTGACCTTAACAAGAAAGATGCATCTATCAGTATATCCAACATGCAATTCCGGGACAATGGCACTTTCATCTGCGATGTCAAGAACCCTCCAGATATAGTTGTCACACCTAGTGAAATCTCAGTCAGAGTTGTGGAAAAAGGTAACGCCGTCTCTGGATACAAAAGTACTAGTAATTATGGTTGATAGAATGCATTTGTGAAATATTTGATTAAATTACTCTACAGAAATCCATCACGTACAGGAGTATTATTTTGGCTGTTCTTGCATAACTTGTATTTTATTCAGAGTGTTTCTGTGAAGAAATTGAACTGTTTTAAAAGAACTAAAAATCCTGTATGTAGTTAGGTTTTGGAATTATGGTGTTAATTTGCTTCTTAGAGCCAGCCTCAGCTGTCTAGTAAACAGTTTGGAAGGTGCTACAAATTTATAAGAAAAAATTGGTTTATATTGTAGTCTATTGATAGGATTAAGTGAGCTATGCTTATTTTATGGCCGAAGTTGTTTGTGGATAGAGATAGAAGAGATAATGTAGCCCAAGGGTATAACTAAAGAGTGATTTGAAATTGACTCGATCTGGGTGGATTTCAAAATGACAAAAAGTTCAATAGGCCACTAAAAGAACTTCTTTTAAACAAATGGCATTCACAGTTAGAGAATAAAGTGTTCTTAGCAGTTCAAAGAGATAGCAGTGGCTTGTTTCCACAGTTAGGCATGAGTATGTGTGTATGTATATGTATATTTTTTAGATGTGCCAAGTTTGCTTTTGTTCTTCTGTGAATGCTGAGTCTTAGTATAGTTGTATGCTCCAATATTTTGAAGTGCAGGCTTGCCAAGAGGCAACAGTTACTAGTTTATCATTATTGTGATTAAGAGCCCAGGGCGGAACAGAGACCAAGGAAGAGCAGGTGACCTCAGGAGAGCCAGAGTGGTGTGGTGGTTAAGAGCAGTAGTCTCGTAATCTGGGGAACCGGGTTCGCGTCTCCGCTCCTCCACATGCAGCTGCTGGGTGACCTTGGGCCAGTCACACTTCTTTGAAGTCTCTCAGCCCCACTCACCTCACAGAGTGTTTGTTGTGGGGAAGGAAGGGAAAGGAGAATGTTAGCCACTTTGAGACTCCTTAAAGGGAGTGAAAGGTGGGATATCAAATCCAAACTCCTCCTCCTCCTCCTCTTCTTCTTCTTCTTCTTCTTCTTCTTCTTCTTCTCTCTCTCCTTCTGCTACTCTGCTCTTTGGGTCTTTAGGTTGAGCTCTGCACAGATAATAATAAGGGTAAGTGCTAAGCCAGGCAAGAGGGGAGATTGCTGCGTCCTTGAATCACTCTCTTTCCTCTCTGCTGGTACCGGATAAAGCACCCAAGACCTCGTATGTCTGAAATTGGTGTTGCCATTGTTTGGCCTTGGGTTTCCTGCCTTCATTTGTAGTGCTGTTTGCTTAAGCAGACTGATTTATAGTTTACTTTCTGGTTGGGTAGTTGTTAGTAATTATAGTTTGAGGCTGAGAAAGTAGCATTTTTTTAAGGGTAATGTTTGTTTCTAAAGTATGTTAATCTAGGAAAAGCTTTTCCCCAGACCTGTTGAGGTTTTTAGCTCCACTGAAATAACTGTGTGCTCCCTGTTTACCCCACCTTAATTGTTAGGGGAAGCCACTGCTGATTGGTGACAATTTACCCATAAGCAAGAAAGTCAGTGAACTTTGTTTATGTGGAGCTGTTGGAAATCACTCTCATGACCTAAAGTGCTCTGTGTTTCCATTTGCCATATCAGGCTAGTCTATTTCGGTATCTTCCAAAATTTTGCAATGCTAGCTCAGCAGAGCAATAGGTAGAATTTACCACCATCCACCACCATCCATCTTCTAACTTGTTATCATGCCATCTTGTTGATGACATTGTTAGGAGCACATAGGCCTGGGATAGGGAATTTGTGACTCTCTAGATGTTGGTCTCCCATCAGCTTTAATAAACATAGCCAATGGTTAGGGATGATGTAAGTTGTAGTCCAACAGCTGAAGGTGTCCGACACATGATTCTTTGTATACTGCTGACCGTATTGTATTGTTGAGCTCATATTAACATTGGTACATCCAGAAGGGACGGATCTTTGCCTAAACTAATGAGATTGGTTTTTATTGAGAGTCTTCCTTTGGTAATGAATTTTCACAATTGGTTATTTTTAATTATTAGTATATTTGAAATAAGATGTTTGATCAAAAAGTTTTATAATCTATTTGGAAGACTCAACACCATACATCAGTTGTGACTATGGAATGCTTGTAAGGTTTTTCCTGTTGCATTTCATTAGCATCCCATTAAGTAGAAGTAATTTCTCTGTTACATAAAATTATTCTGTATTTGATTATGCATTTGAATAAGGAATAATTTTTCTTTGACTCAGAAGGGTGTAAACATGTTAGGTTAGGGTAAACTGCTCTTGACTCACTTCCTTCCATACTAGGTCCGCCTCTGGCAGAAAAATGCAGATCTTGACAAGAATCACTAACTAATTACAAAATACAATTCGTTGCAGTAAAACTGTTTTTTTCTTAGTTAAGCAGAATTTATATAAAATCTGGGTTCCTTTGGAGGACAGTGTTGGGGTATAAAGCTAATAAATAAAATAATTTTTCTACTGTTATTTTCCTCAAAAAAAAACCACACCTTCAGACTGCTACTATATTATGCCAAGGGACAGACAATAAAGGAAAGGTAATTTTTAAAAGGTGTGTACAAAAATATCCTTATTTTGTAAGTCATGCTAATTTCAGTAGTCTGCAAAATAGGTTAATTTACTAGGAAACTTTTTGCTGCTGCCTTTCTTCACTTAGAATTTTGGTAAAGTCAGATCAAAATTTTCAGACTTAACCTCCCTAAGAGAAAAAGAACTTTAATTGTTTGAATGTATACTTGTTCAGTGGGACGCTGGTGGCGCTGTGGGTTAAACCACAGAGCCTAGGACTTGCTGATCAGAAGGTTGGCGGTTCGAATCCCCGCGACGGGGTGAGCTCCCGTTGCTCGGTCCCTGCTCCTGCCAACCTAGCAGTTCGAAAGTACGTCAAAGTGCAAGTAGATAAATAGGTACTGGTCTGGCGGGAAGGTAAACAGCGTTTCTGTGCGCTACTCTGGTTCGCCAGAAGCAGCTCAGTCATGCTGGCCACATGACCCGGAAGCTGTATGCCGGCTCTCTCGGCCAATAAAGCAAGATGAGTGCCACAACCCCAGAGTCGGTCACGACTGGACCTAATGGTCAGGGGTCCCTTTACCTTTATACTTGTTCAAGTGTTCGTGTGGCTCCTTGTTGTGGTGGATAGGTTGGCATCCATCTGTCTTGGAAGTGAAGTCAAACTGTTGGCGATAAACCATCATTAAATTAGAAGATGAGTTGCAAGCTCACTGGGGTATTGACCTCATGATTTCCTGGAATGTAATTTTATTGTTAAGGACTCCAGCCCAATTTTTATTTTTAAAACTTTGGTCACGATTTGGCAGGTCAGATACTCGAAACTGACCACATATTTTTAGAGAGCTATCACTGCAATGATTACAATGTCACATTAAGAGATCAGCATTTAAAGCCTGATCAGTCATGAAGTTTAATGAAGGAACTTGATTAGACACCATCTTTCAGCCTTTCTTATCTTACAGGTTGGTGGTCAGGATAAAATTATGTGGGCAGATGAACCTTTTATGATGCTCTTTGGAGAGGAAGAGAGCAATAATTTATTTATTTTTTAAAAATAAATTAGTCTGCACTGTGTTCAGGAGGAACACAAAAGTAGAAATAATATTGGATGTCTCTGA
Source organism: Podarcis muralis (assembly GCF_964188315.1). NCBI lineage: Eukaryota > Metazoa > Chordata > Lepidosauria > Squamata > Lacertidae > Podarcis > Podarcis muralis. Next base: position 41,549,824 of record NC_135658.1, read on the forward strand.
AGGATCAGGTCCACAATTTAGGCATGCTTCTGGATCCAGCTCTGTCCCTGGAGGCTCAGCTAGTCTCAGTGGCTAGAAAAGCTTTTCACCAGCTGTTCAACAGCTATGACCATTCCTTAACTAGGAAAGCCTTGCCACAGTAGCTCATGTGTTGGTTATTTCAAGACTCAGTTACTGCAATGCACTGTATGTGGGGCTTTCTTTTTGCTTGATCCGGAGTTTGCAGGATGCTGCAGCACAATTGCTGACAGGAGTGAGACCTTGTCAGCATGTAACACCTGTGCTCAAGAGATCTGCACGGGCTGCGTGATTTGCTGCCAAGCCAGGTTCAAGGTGTTTATATACTATTGGTAGTATATAAAGCCCATAACAACTTGGGACCAGTTTACTTACGAGATCGCTTTACCCTAGATGTGCCCTCTCCATCGCTTCAGTCAGTGGTTTGGGCACTACTACATGTGCTACAGTATCCCCATTTGTAAGAACCTGATCCTTTAGTGTGGCTGCACTTATACTGTGGAACTTTCTGCCTGTTGAGATCAAGCAGGTGCCTTCACTGTACTTCTTTTGGCACCTGCGAAAAACATTTCTATTCATGCAAGCATACCCAGAAGCTTAGAAAGTTGTTGTGAATGTTAATCTGCTTTAGTATTTTAACTTGTGTACGTTTTAAAGTATGGCTAAACAGTATTTCTGTTTATCTTTTTATAAACTGCTTTAAGATTTTCTTTTGCAATCAAGCCATATATAAATTTAATGAAATAAACAAATAAAATAAACATTTGAAGATAGCGTTTGCAGATAGAAGACAAGCTGTAGCCCAAAGGTATAGCTAAAAGAGTGATTTGAAAGAGATAGTAGATCATGGTGGGTCTCAGAATGACGAAAGTTCCTATGTAAGCCGTTAGCAGGTTGATTTAGTTTAGGGATAGTGGGATGCCTTCAGCCTCTTTTATTTTGCAGTACTCTAGTTGCTCCTTTGGGGATTGCTTTGCATGCACTTAACCCATACATAAGTTAAAACCTTTCTTCAAAGAGCAACCTTTGTTAGCCTTTTAGTAAACGTTTCATGTTGGTTCATAAAATGTTGTGGTCTCTCCTTGTCTGTCTTCTGCATTAGTAGTCCGGAGGCTGCAGCATGCTGAGGGGCAGGTTGAGCAACTGGCACGGCGATTGCAGGCACTGGAGCTCTCAGCAGGTGCAGCACAGCGCATGATGGAGGAACGAGTGACCAACCTCACCCACAGAATCGAAGCACTGGAGCAGGTCATGCAACATCGCCCCATGCAGCCGTGACACTGATTCTTTTGTTTTGGGCCTTCCTTGGTTTTTGTAATGCTCCTCTACCTTCCTGCCTTGCAAGTTCACCTGCTGTTTTTTATACTTCTGTGGTTTATTTTTTTTTATACTCCTGCTTGTGGTGGTCGGGTAGCATTGCTATGAGGAATTATGAAAAATGAATCAAGCCATTGTGTCAGTGGTGAAAGCATCATTTTGACTGGGTTTGGGTCATTTGACATGATTTCTGATCAATCCAAGCCTCTGCATCTCTGCCCCATTTCTCTTGCCTGAAAGTCACGTAAACAGACCAGTTGCTTCACCAGGCATCCTGAGCCATAAAGATAAGGAGGTAGCTTTGTTGTAGCTTTTGTTTGTTTTTGTTAATCTTAGGGCCAGGAAACAGAGTGTCACATGGAGGTGATAAAAATGCCTATCTTTCCTGTTTACTTCCTGTTTATCAGGTTTGCTAAATACATTCCTCCTTGATTCCTGTTTTATTTAGCCTAAACATGTACGCATGCTCAAATTAGTTATTTGTAGTTAAGAGGCTTCCTCTGATCTAACTTTGTTCCAACGTGGGGATTTTTTTTGAAATGCTCAGAGGAAATCTGATTGGTTCTTACAAATGCTGTGTAAAAGTTCTTTCATTAATAAAACGGCCTAGACAAGGGAGTGGCTATTGCACTTCCTCCCAGAGTCTTGCTGGTCAAGCCTTGCGTCTATTGAATTAATCAGGGTCCAATCCTTCCTTTGCCTTCAGAACACAAAACGGCTTAGTGGTTTGCACGAATGGTGGCAGCAAGCCTGATGCCCCCCCCCACATCCTTAATACATTCCACCATGCTTGCTGTTGTTTTTCACCTGATGCCTTTTGAATTAATTTCCTTCTTTTTTAAGATTGTACTTTAATGCTGTGTAAAGCCATACTGTGGTGCGAAGCTTGAATCCATGGGTTACTCTGTCATGCTTTTATCTTTGCTGCGTATCCACTGTAAGCATTTTGTTTAGAGGGAGTATTATTTGAATGTCAATTAGTATAGTATCATGTCGCTATGTTAGTATTACTTTAAGAAAGTGCCTTTCTGTCAATGTTCCAACGAAAAAACCAACTGTTGGCTTTTTGAGCATCTGCGAAAATAAACACAAGAATTTATTTATAGCCAGTTTGTCTCATCACTTCCTGGGTGTGAGAGGCTGTGTATGTGGCAGCAGAAAGCAGTGTCTTGCCAACTGCAAATTTAGGGGTGGGGAAGGGAATACCATTCAGACGTTATGCTGGGAAAAGAGGCCTCTCCTAGTTCTCCGTCCTATTAATAGTTGTACAGAAAGCTCCCTTCACAAGTCACAGTGCATTATGAGAGATTAGCATGTACTGCAATGTGAAAGACACAACACTTCAAACAAAAGAGAAGATTGGACAGAAACAATGCAGAAATTATGTCTGGCATGCTTATGTTGCTGATACCACATAATTAGGGCATTTTTTTCACTAGAACTCAGTTCCGGCACCTCTCAGGTGGGTGCTATTGCCATTATAAGAGAAAAAGGGAGCCATTCATGGTGAGTTTCGGCATCCCTTTTTCTAGAAAAAGAGCACTGCATATAACTATAGATTTCAGAAAACAGTGTATGAGATGTTATGTTTATCTAGGAAAAGGTAAAAGGTAAATGACCCCTGGACAGCATTGCAATTGGTTCGGCATTTTTGAAATGCTCTCTTTATTCTATCCATCCATCTAGTTGTCAAAGTCATGTATAAACACACACACACACAATCACACAAAGGGTTTTCTTGTGTGAGTTTCTTGTGGCTGTTTAGCTGCTCTCTCTGGGCAAAGGTCAGAGGGGGCAGGGCTTCTGTTGAGGTAGGTGATTAGCTGTGGGAGGAGCTTATCAGAGCTCTAGGGCAGCAGCTGAAGAAGGAACAAAAAGGGTTTTCTTGTGTGAGTTTCTTGTGGCTGTTTAGCTGCTCTCTCTGGGCAAAGGTCAGAGGGGGCAGGGCTTCTGTTGAGGTAGGTGATTAGCTGTGGGAGGAGCTTATCAGAGCTCTAGGGCAGCGGCGCGCGCCTAGCGGCGCGCGCAGTTTGATCCATATTTTAGATTTAGGGGAGCTAGTCTCAAACATTTGTTGGGGGAGACCTAGGTTTTTTGGGAGGGATTTATTTGTCCTGTCTCCACACTTTTTATGATAGAGGACCACTGTAGTCACCCCCAACGACACGTTCCCAAGATGGAGGGTGAGGGAACAGCTGCAGTCGCCTGTGGTTCCTGCGCAATGTTTGCCATCTTGCCAAAGGTTGCAGGCAGCTTTACCTGCAGCAATTGCATGTTGATTGCCCTCTTAAAAGACAAAGTCCAGCAACTGGAGGAACGTGTAGCTACGCTCCAAAGAATTAGAGAGCTGGAACTCTTCTTGGAAGCAACAGAGCACACCGTCTCCACCAAGGAAGAGACAGGGGACTCCCCTGAGAAGGTGGCTAGTTCACCAACACAGGAGCCAGATATATGGAGAAACGTGACTCAAAGAAGTAGGAGGCCCAGGGTTCGCTCTGATTGTTTAGAAATACGCAATCGCTTTGAGGTCCTTTCCCCTAGCATGGAAGACGAAGAGCAGACTCCATTTGAGGATCTCTCCCTCATTACAGTCGATCAGGTATATGAAGACGAGGAGCAAAGGCAGTCCTCTGGGAATGTCCAGGCGACCTTGGAACCGACACCTCACAGAAGAACCCTGACCAGACCTAAGAGGAGGCGTGTAGTGGTGATAGGGGATTCCCTACTGAGGGGAACAGAAGCAGTGATCTGTGGGCCTGACAAGATGTCTCGGGAAGTGTGCTGTCTCCCCGGGGCTAAGATCCAAGATGTAACTGAACGACTGCAAGGAATCATAAAACCCACTGACAAATACCCCTTCCTCTTGGTTCATGTGGGAACCAATGACACTGCAAGCAATAGCCTCCAGAAGATCAAAAGAGATTACGAGGCTCTGGGCAGGAAATTGAAGCAATTAAATGCACAAATTGTCATCTCATTTGTCCTCCCAGTTGAACGACGTGGCCCAGGGAGAGAGGGAAAAATAGTGGAAGTGAACAACTGGCTTCGCAAATGGTGCAAACAGGAACGGTTTGGATTCTTAGATCACGGAATGCAGTTTCTTGAAGATGGACTTCTGGCAAGCGATGGGCTGCACCTCACAACGGTTGGGAGGAATGTTTTTGCAAAAAATCTCAGAAACCTCATCAGGAGGGCTTTAAACTGACTAATGTGGGGGAGGGAGACAGTGCTCCTGAAGGTAGGAGTCTATCAATTGATGAAGATGATCATCCAAATGTCATAGACCGAATGGAGCAAAGAGCATGCAGACCTAGTGGTGGGAGGAGAAAATCCTTAAATAAGAGACACGGGGGAATGATTAATGGACTTCAATGTCTGTACACTAATGCGCAAAGCATGGGAAATAAACAAGATGAGCTTGAGCTCCTGGTACAGCAAACTAAATATGACATAATAGGAATCACTGAAACCTGGTGGGATAAATCCCACGATTGGAATGTAATAATGGAGGGATACAATCTATTTCAAAGGAACAGACCAGACAAGAAAGGAGGAGGAGTGGCGTTATATGTCAGGGACGTGTATACCTGTGAAGAGATCCAAGATTTAGAACCTCAAAGCCAAAGTGAGAGCATTTGGGTCAAAATTAAGGGAGAGAAGAATAACAGTGACCTCATTGTGGGAGTTTACTATAGATCCCCAAGCCAAACGGAGGACATAGATGATGCCTTCCTGGAACAGATGGCCAAGCATGCAAAAGGAAGGGAGATAGTAGTAATGGGGGACTTCAATTACCCGGATATTTGTTGGATGTCAAACTCAGCCAAGAGCATAAGGTCAAACAGATTCCTCACTGCCCTTGCAGACAACTTCATTGTCCAGAAAGTGGGAGAAGCAACAAGAGGAACAGCCATTTTAGATCTGGTCCTAACCAATGTTGATGACCTGGTTAGTGGGGTAGAAGTGGAAGGATCATTAGGCGCGAGTGATCATGCTCTTCTGAAGTTTACTATACAGCGGAAAGGAGCAGCCAAGCATACTAGGACTCAATTTCTCGACTTTAAGAAAGCCGACTTCATAAAGCTTAGGGAAGTGCTGGGTGAGATCCCATGGACAGTAATACTAAAAGGAAAGGGAGTTCAAGATGGCTGGGAGTTTGTTAAGAGGAAGATAGTAAAAGCACAACTTCAGGCAATACCAATGAGACGGAAACATGGAAGGTGCCTAAAGAAGCCAGGGTGGCTATCTAAAGAACTTTTAACTGAGTTAAGATTAAAAAAGGATGTGTACAAAAAATGGAAAAGGGGGGAAACCACCAAAGAGGAATTCAAACAAATAGCCAGCACGTGTAGACACAAAGTCAGAAAAGCTAAAGCACAAAATGAACTCAGGCTTGCTAGAGAGGTTAAAAGCAACAAAAAAGGCTTTTATGGGTATGTTCGTAGCAAAAGGAAGAACAAAGAAACCGTGGGGTCACTCAGAGGAGAAGATGGTGAAATGCAAACAGGGGACACAGAAAGGGCTGAACTCCTCAATGCCTTCTTTGCCTCAGTCTTCTCCAATAAAGAAAACAATGCCCGACCTGAAGAATTTGGAGCAAATGATTCAGCAGAGGAAACACAGCCCAGAATAACTAAGGAGATAGTACAAGAATACTTGACTAGTCTAGATGTATTCAAGTCTCCAGGGCCAGATGAACTGCATCCAAGAGTATTAAAAGAACTGGCAGATGTGATTTCAGAACCACTGGCAGTCATCTTTGAGAATTCCTGGAGAACAGGCGAAGTCCCGGCAGACTGGAGGAGGGCAAATGTTGTCCCTATTTTCAAAAAGGGGAAAAGAGAGGACCCAAATAATTACCGCCCAGTCAGTCTGACATCAATACCAGGGAAGATTCTGGAGCAGATCATTAAGCAAACAGTCTGTGAGCACCTAGAAAGGAATGCTGTGATCACCAATAGTCAGCATGGATTTCTGAAAAATAAGTCATGTCAGACTAACCTGATCTCGTTTTTTGACAGAATTACAAGCCTGGTAGATGAAGGGAACGCAGTGGATGTAGTCTACCTTGATTTCAGCAAGGCATTTGACAAGGTGCCCCATGATATTCTTGTAAAGAAGCTGGTAAAATGCGGTCTTGACTATGCTACCACTCAGTGGATTTGTAACTGGCTGACTGACCGAACCCAAAGGGTGCTCATCAATGGTTCCTCTTCATCCTGGAGAAGAGTGACTAGTGGGGTGCCACAGGGTTCTGTCTTGGGCCCGGTCTTATTCAACATCTTTATCAACGACTTGGATGATGGACTCAAGGGCATCCTGATCAAATTTGCAGATGACACCAAACTGGGAGGGGTGGCTAACACCCCAGAGGACAGGATCACACTTCAAAACGACCTTGACAGATTAGAGAACTGGGCCAAAACAAACAAGATGAATTTTAACAGGGAGAAATGTAAAGTATTGCACTTGGGCAAAAAAAATGAGAGGCACAAATACAAGATGGGTGACACCTGGCTTGAGAGCAGTACATGTGAAAAGGATCTAGGAGTCTTGGTTGACCACAAACTTGACATGAGCCAACAGTGTGACGCGGCAGCTAAAAAAGCCAATGCAATTCTGGGCCTCATCAATAGGAGTATAGCATCTAGATCAAGGGAAGTAATAGTGCCACTGTATTCTGCTCTGGTCAGACCTCACCTGGAGTACTGTGTCCAGTTCTGGGCACCACAGTTCAAGAAGGACACTGACAAACTGGAACGTGTCCAGAGGAGGGCAACCAAAATGGTCAAAGGCCTGGAAATGATGCCTTATGAGGAACGGCTAAGGGAGCTGGGCATGTTTAGCCTGGAGAAGAGGAGGTTAAGGGGTGATATGATAGCCATGTTCAAATATATAAAAGGATGTCACATAGAGGAGGGAGAAAGGCTGTTTTCTGCTGCTCCAGAGAAGCGGACACGGAGCAATGGATCCAAACTACAAGAAAGAAGATTCCACCTAAACATTAGGAAGAACTTCCTGACAGTAAGAGCTGTTCGACAGTGGAATTTGCTGCCAAGGAGTGTGGTGGAGTCTCCTTCTTTGGAGGTCTTTAAGCAGAGGCTTGACAACCATATGTCAGGAGTGCTCTGATGGTGTTTCCTGCTTGGCAGGGGGTTGGACTCGATGGCCCTTGTGGTCTCTTCCAACTCTATGATTCTATGATTCTATGATTCTACAATCTCAGTGGTTGCCTCATAACTAATAAACAACCATCCTGCAGAGAAGGAGGTGCTGCAAAATTTTCATTTGCTTACTAGGATTAAAGTTGCCATGGGGGAATGAGCTTTTAGTACATTTAAGTTCAAGCATAGGCAAACTCCGGCCCTCCAGATGTTTGGGACTACAATTCCCATAATCCCTAGCTAACAGGACCAGTGGTCAGGGATGATGGGAAATGTAGTCCCAAACATTTGGAGGGCCAGAGTCTCCCTATGCCTGTTTTAGTTAGTTGCTATTTCAGCGGGGCAATATTATTTGTCTTCCATATTGCAACTCATCCCAATTCCTTCTCAACCCCATTGCTAAGTGTCCAGATAAATGAGATACTGGAGAACATTCTTAATTGCCTCAAGAGGTGTGTTTTATTTTCAGAACAAGTAGTTTGGCAAAGAGGCTAGAACGCAGCAGAACTGAAGTACAAGTAGCCAGCAGGATGAAATATTTCCGGAGCTTGCAGGAATATTCTCTTTCTCCAGAACTCTAACTACAATTGCCCTTTCTGCAGTGACTATATCTGGAGGGTTCTTAACATCACAGAAATAAGTGCCGTTGTCTGTTGGTTGCATATTTGCTATCTTGATGGATGCATCATTGTTAAAAAGATTTCCAGCCCAAATGCTTCGGCCACTGAATTGTGTATTCTTCCCATCATATGCCTTCCAATCTGAGTAATAGAAGAACTGTAATAACAGAAATAAACACATGTAACTTTGCATATATCCCTTTAATCTTCATACTCCTTCATAACACTGAGTGGATATATTTCCAACACTGTGGAGAACTACACATGATTTCCAGTAGTTACAGAGAGCAGGACACTCAGATGCAGCCACCTGACACGCAAGCCTTTATTTTTGTCTGGGTTTGAAAGAGTGGCATTTTTATGAGAGAAAGAGCAGGTTGCACTAAACCCATGGGTGCTACTTCTGCTTTTTCTGGATATACTGAGAGGCATCTGGCTGAAAAGTTCAAGGTGTGTCATCTCAGCATAACACTGGAGGAAATTGCTTTGACCTCCAAGACTTCATCCTGCCTGGGGGTTGTTGGGATTAATTGTGGGTATGGTGGCATTGTTACCGCATAGTTTAATTCACAACAGGTCTTTCTGGCAAGGCAGCTGTGCAAGAAAGGGTATAAGCAGGTTCCCCTAGCCTCCCCTTTCCATTACAAATCCCACAGGGTTCAATGGAGCTTACTCTCAGGTACTATGCACAGCCTAAGACAGTAGATTCAAGAGGAGATATGGTTTTGACTGAAACATCCCTCATCTCAGACACGTATACAAAGACATAAAGGTTTGCATTTATCCAGTGATTCCACATGCCTGGGAGGAGAAGAGCCAGCTTGGGTGCTACTAGTGGGATAGAGATCTTCCAATAACACCTTTAAAAAGAGAAAGGGGGGAAATGATGAGCAATTACCCCTAAGAGGCTTAATTTAAAGGGAAAGGAGGCAAAGCAGAAACACAACTGGAAGGGTGGGTGGGGAAAATTGGAGATTGAGATTGCACTCCTATGAATGCTTACCTGGGAGTAAGCCCCTTTGAACTTATATGGGATTGGGTTTGTTTATGGTTTATGCTTTATGGGGCAAGAACAAATTCATTAAGAGGCTACAAAGAGAAACAGTAAAGAATTGTGATAAAGGGGAGAGTCCAAGAGAAGAGAGATAGGAACAAAACATATGAAAGGCTGCACTTTATATCTAAGGACAAGCAAAATCATGGGTATAGCCAGGATTTGTGCTGGGGGGACAGGACACCCACCTGTCACCATCCTCTGTCTGGCTTTGTCTAGCAGATTTGGAATGAAACGTCTCAACAACAGTGGTTTTAAATTACTTTCTTTTGACCCCAAGGGCTCAGAATAATCTGTCAAGATCTTTCTACCAATTTCTACTTTTAGTTAAGTTTTATTTATTGATTGATTTAGGGGAGAGCAGCAGTTCCCCTGCTCCCCCTCTGGCTATGCCAATGGGCAAAAACTAGGACTTGTCCACACTAGAGGAAAATGTGGATTTGCACCTGCCTATCACTGTGCTCATGTAGGGGCTCCCAGTGTTGTCTTGGAACCTCCCCTGTTTTAATGTGGCTTTTTTTTATCCTTGGAAAGTCCTGAGCAGCCAGGGTTAAAAAATTTCCACATTGAAAGGTCTGAGACAACATTGGGATACAGGTGGGTTGGTGGAGAGGCAGGCAGGTTCTGGGTTGTGGACAAGCCCTTGGCATCCATGTGTCCATCCACACTGTCCATCCAGTGTGACCAAGGTAGTACTCCCATCCGCAGCCTGTCTGTCCCACCACTTCCACTACTGGTGGAGAAGTGGCACCAGCCTTGGTGCCTATTTCCAGAGAAATCTTACGAGATCTTGTAAGATTTTACCGGAACCTGCCATTGCTGCTGTCCCTTCCTGCTGGTGGCATTTCGCCTCAAGCAGTGAAAAGGGGTACGCCTCCCCTGTCCCTTTGTCCATACTGAGTGCTGTCATTCCACGACATACAATTAATTTCTACAAGACATTCATACAATTGACAAAGGGTGGTGGTAGTTTCAAAACATGTAACCCACTTGCACCACAAATGCTTGTGCAGAAATTTGCTCTTACAGTTATGGGACGACTGTTTGATCCCAGTGCTTGATAGCTCCAGCTAACAGATGTAGCAGCACTAATCATAATTGATGTTCTGAACCAGCATGAAAGCCTTGCAATTTTCCCAGACTCCACATGGATTTCTGTTGGTGAAGATACTGCAACTGCTGTCTTCTCGGGTGCTGCAGAGCAAGATGCCATCCTGGCCCCTTTAAAAGCAATAAAATAAGACTGTAGAGCCAGACAAAGCTGTGCAGAGTAATGAGGTCTCCAGCCTCTTGACATATGACACTCTGGGAGATTAGTGAGTATAAAAACATGGCAGCATATATGTTAAACAGATTTGTCCTCTCCACACCATCTTCCAACTTACTGTACATGTAGACTTTTCTGTCTAGTACACTTAAACTGCAATAGTATCTCCTCTGAAATGGCATCTCAGACATCAGGCAGGCAAATCCCGTATTGGAACTTTCCTCTCTAGAGCGACTGGCTCCTCTGATGTCCCAGCCCAATCAACAGTGGATCAAACTTTGGGACTTTATAAGAACTGCTAAGCTGTACTCCTCAGAGCCTCACTGCTCCAACTGAAGAGACACTTAAGGAAAAGGGGTAAGTTAGGTATGAGGCCGAAGATGGTTCTCAGTACCATCTTTGCAATTCCTAGGTCCTTGACTTGATCTACAAGTACAAATACAGTATCACTGAGGCGCTAGGGTGCAAAGCCACCAAATGCATCTAAAAAAGTAATTCTGGGGTCATTCACCTTGCCGTGCTCCAGGAATAATTTAGAAGAAAGCACTACAAGTAAAAACAGAAAACCAGAAGGCTGAATTAACCAGTTCCCAATATTTTACTTTTTACAAAAAGAGGTGTAGACTGAAATCCAAAGCAGTTTCTCTGAAGTAGGTCCTGTTGGAAACAATGGACCCCGCACCCCTGTTTAGGATCACAAGCTTCTGAGAGGGTATTAAGGCCGCAACGTCAACACCACACAACCAAGTGTGAGATCCCTCCGTAGCATTAGTTAATCTTCCTCTCTTTGCCACTGCTCATAAAGCCGCCTTCTTCCCAGCGTAATTCCTCATCCAGTGATTTCCCCTTCCAAGCAACCCCTCGTACTAAGGTTTCCCGCAACCCATCCTCTGCTCCCCACGTGGAAGCGACCCCTCTTTTCCCACCCAAAGCGACTTTTGCTCCCCGCCAGGGACCCCAGGAAAGGGGGTGGGGCCAGGCCACGTGTTCGCCCCGCCCTCTCGCCATTCCCGCGCGCCCCCTTCAGAGACCGAGAAGAGCAGCAGCCCTCACCGTGGCCCAGAGCCAGCGCCAGCGCCAGCGCCAGCCATAGCGCCGGCGCGCCGGCGGGGAAAGAGCTCTTTCGCTTTCCCGGGCCGCCGGTTGCTGCGGCCGCGGAGGCGGCAGCCATCCTTCTGCCTCCGGACACCCTCTCCGCCCCATTGTTGCGCCGCCGCCCACCTCACAGCCGTTGCTGGGGGGGGGGGGCGGGAGGCAAAGCGACGCCGTCGAGTCCGGCTGGCGCGAAAGTCAAAGTGCCCAAAGCACGAGGCCCTTTGCTGCCCTCGAATCGTGCGCGCGGTTGTGGTCGCTGAAACTCCGAAAGGTGGGTCATAAAAATGACCCAGACGCAGAGAAGAATGCCTCTTGATCAGTAGTACGCGCCACTAGCTAGGGAACAAAGAGGATGTCCGCTTGGTAGGGAAATCCTTCGGGGAAGATCTTGATGACTTGCTGTTATTTCATTGCTTTTGTGTGTGTTTTAAAACACACTAATGTTACTTCAAAGCTGCTTCCTGCCATGATGTAAATAATCATAATATAGGAATAGAGTTGAGGAATTAGATGGCTGCTTAAGCAGTCTTTGGTTTGCTTGAGTATTCTTCATGCGTTATATGTTAACAAGGTACCAGAAGAAGTGTGTGGTACATGAGAGCCACTGCATACCTGTTAAGAAGACAGTCGTTTAAAATACTCTGAAAAGTTTGAACACTGCACCCCAGAGACTGAAAACAATAATGCAATGTTTATGTTTATATTCTTCAAGAATCTGATAGGCAGTTGCGATCCTGACACTTGGTTGGTGTTTTGATTGGACCAAGGGTTCAATCCCTCACAATTCTATAGGAAACAATACCACCCCGATACATGTGATCCATACTGTGAAGTCATCATTCCCAGGTTGTGCAGAGTACAGTGGTACCTCAGGTTACAGACGCTTCAGGTTACAGACTCCACTAACCCAGAAATTGTACCTCAGGTTAAGAACTTTGCTTCAGGATGAGAACAGAAATTGTGCGGCGGCAGCGGGAGGCCCCATTAGCTAAAGTGGTACCTCAGGTTAAGAATAGTTTCAGATTAAGAATGGACCTCCAGAACGAATTAAGTTCTTAACCTGAGGTACCACTGTATTATAAAGCTTGTCAATGTGTAAGGCAGTGAGGCCACGCTGGAAAAAAAACACTTACAGTATATGCTGCCTAAGAGCAGAAGCTGGTCATGCATAATCAAGTGACAGTGGTTGAAGACTGGCCTACAGACCAGCTTCTAGTCTCCTCCAGATTATCTCCTCCATCATTCTTCCTCAATCTACATTTTTATATTTGGGTTTCAAAGTCAATCACATGCAATGTGGGCTTAAGATCTTGACTCACAAGCATGAAGTTACTATGGAAACCCTCACATTTTATTTTCAGTACTGGCAGGAAATGTAAGTTTCGGTGAAATGACAACTTTTAGAGAAGCCTGGAATTCTAGCCACCACCACACCCCCTTTTGACACTGATATATCTGTTCTCTCCTTTCCACAGAAGTACTTAGGGAGATTTGGGATATTGATATTGATAGTCCTAGGCACAAGAGATGGCAGTTCAATGGAGAATGAGAAAGACAAGGACACACACAGCTGAATCTGAAGAAGTATCTTAAGATGCTGGCTGCTTTCCTTTCATGAGATCTGATGTGGGAGCAGTGGATTTCTCCTGTTGGTCAGAGTGTTTTAGTTGTGCCTCTGCCTACGTTCACCCTGCATATACATAGAATAAATGCAACCATTACAAATTACCAGTAAGGCCAGTGACTTGCATAAGCAAATCACACCCTGGTAAGCACCATGCCCCTATAACTTCTCACCAGGAGAAATGTGGTGAGTATAGTAAAATATATTTTGGGTCTGCTGCAGTCCAACCATGAAGAGACGCCTTGAGGTGCAATGGACTAGCTTCTCCAGGTGGTTTTGCCTCTTTCACAGCCTGCTCCAGAGAATGCCTTTCAGATATTGTGCTGGGAGAATAGACTGCTCCTAGTCCTCTGTCCTATTAATAGCTGTACAGAGAGTACTCCCATCACAGGTCACAGTGTGTTATTTGAGATTAATGTGCACTGCAATGTGATAGACACAACACTCCTACCCATAAAGAGAAGTTTAGACAAAACAAAGAATTGTGTCCTGAATGCTTATACAGTATTGCTGATACCACATAACTGTTGCATGGCACCCCCAGTATCCAAGGGTGTGGGATTCCAGGAGTTCCAGACGCTTACCCAGGGTTCATGTTTCCTTTTGGAAATGAGGCACAGTGGGCACTGTGGTATCTTTATGATATATGGTTTCTTTACACATATATACAGCTTGAGCCTACGATGAAGGAGCTTACAGTATTCACACCCTAAGAGGGTCTTGTTTCTCCCATACCCACAGCTTTGAATCCAAACAGAAATCAAACATTTCTCTTAAATGTTGCTCTGACTCTCTCCCACTTTCAATTCTCATCTTTGTATTTTTCTAACTACCATACAGGTTTTTTTGGGGGGGGGCCCCACAAATTTACCATCTCACACTGATCTACTTGCTTTTGTTTCTCTTTATGGCTTTTGTTTCTCTAGCATTACTTACACTTCAACACTTGCTGGATCCAGAGGTTAGAAGGGTCTCTGCATACTGCCTACTTCCCCGCCCCAAAGTCATAACATAACTGTACAGCTGAGAAGACAGTGTGTTAAAACTCCCTTCTCAAAGAGGTTTCTCTGACAACTTCAGACAACGTTTTGGCAAATGCTGAAGACGTACCTCTTTGCCCAGGCCTTTGACACCTCAAATATATTTTTTCAAGACTTACCCTATCTTTTGTGATGGTATTTTTTTGTAATTCTGAATCTTTAAATAGTTTTTACTGTTGTATTTTAAATTGTTATAATCCACCACAGGACCTTAGAATAAAGGGTAGGTAATTAATTAAAGTAGTAATAATAGTAATAAATTGGGGAACACTCCTAATAATCTTAAGAAGTGTACTTTATTTTCAGAACAAATAGCTTTGAAAAGATGCTAGAATGCAGCAGAATTGAAGGACAAGTAGCCAAAATGATACTCCATTAAGTGAAATGTTTCCAGAGGCTGTGGTTGCCGTTGCCATTGCCGTTGTGGTACTTGCAGGGGTTGGTGCTGCTCTTCCAGGGCCCAATATTTTCTCTATCTCCAAAACTCTAACTTCAACTTGCTCTGGCTCAGTGACTATGTCTGGTGGGTTCTTAACATCACAGAAGTAAGTGCCATTGTCTATAGGTTGCATGTTTCCTACCTTGATGGATGCATCCTTTTTATAAAAATCTCCATCCCAGGTACTTCGGCCATTGAATTGTGTATTCTTTCCATTATATTCCCTCCCATTTGAGTAATAGAAAAACTGTAAGCATAAAAACAAACACAATAACTTTGTTAATAGCTGCTTTGAGCTGAACATAGTTGTTGGGGAAGCAGGATACAAATTTCAAATCAAACCATGATTAACTTTGCATGAACATTTAACTTTTCTTCCTTTAGTAACATTGAGTGGATGTTTCCAACACCTCGGGGATTGATTACACAAAACTTGAATTCTAAGCTTGATCTTCAGTGGATTCACAAAGGGTAACACCCAGATGCAGCCAGCCAAACCACCAAACTTTATTCTTGTTACATTTCGGATGCCTCTCTTACTTTTTGCCGAATCCTAGGCATGTTCAATCTGAAGTACCGTAAGTCTCACTAAGTTCAATGGAGCTCAGGCTGTGTACACTTTACTACTTACTCTGGTTCCAGCATGCTGCCACTGCAGTCATTTGAAGCCAAGTAACAACAACAACTTTTTTATTTATACCCCACCCATCTGGCTGGGTTTCCCCAGCCACTCTGCGTGGCTCCCAACAGAACACTAAAAAGAGAATAAAACTTCAAACATTAAGAACCTCCCTAAACATGACATTGCCACAGTCCATAGGCCTCCCATAACTTCTGGTGATATACTCCTGTCTGGTGTGCCTTCCTTCAACCCAGCTTTCATCCATTAAGAATATGGAAACCATGGTTAAGCTAAGGTATGTATATTTCAGGCAGCTGTTGCACGTGCAGATAGACTTAGTGAATTGGAGCTTGCATCTCTGCACCCTCTGTTGTGAACAGCAACATTTAAAAGTGATTTGAAATGCAGGGGGTGGGGGTTGATGATCTTACTTCATTTCAAGCTGTTAATGTGCACATAGCCCAACTCTCAAGTATGTCTGTATAAACAAACACCATTAGTTGTGCTGCTGGATAAGTGTTTAATGCTTATTGTATTTGTTTAAAAAAATATACAAAATTTATGTATATATATGCCCAGGATTGCAGCTGTCAGTCAGCAAATTCCAGAGGCTAAATGGTTTCACCTGATAAATCCCTCCACTCAGGCACACTGCCCCACATACATAGAGTTACCATTTCTATGACCTAAGATATCAAGAGATGGCCATGCAGTGAAGTGGAAAGGAAAAGGGCCACCTTGGGCACTATAGCAGAAAGTGAGATAGAAAACTTCTAATCTGAAGGAGAGAGGGAGACAGTCGGTGATCAACACTGCATACCCCAAGCTGCAAGCTCTTACAGGCGGATTTGTTAAAGGACAAAGGAGGCAAAGCAGAAACAAAACTGGGGAGTTGGGTGGGGAATTTTGAAGATTCGGATTGCAGTCCTACAGATTCTTTGGAATAAGTCCTTCTGAACTTACTTCCAAAGTGAACATGCATGGAATTGGGATTGTTCATCAAATACTTGAGTTTTAGGAGCAAGAACACGTCCATTAAGAGGTTACAAAGAAACATACAGTGTGATCTTGAGGAAATAGAGGCACTGCAGGCAGAATATGGTCAAGAATATGGTTATGACACTGCAGGCAGAATATGGACAAGTGCTGTCATTCCAGAGCAGACAATAAATAGTTTCCATAAGACAAAATTAAGGTAGCGCTGTCAAAACATGTACAGTGGTACCTCGGGTTAAGTACTTAATTTGTTCCGGAGGTCCGTACTTAACCTGAAACTGTTCTTAACCTGAATCACCACTATAGCTAACGTGGCCTCTTGCAGCTGCTGCGCCGCCGGAGCACGATTTCTGGTCTCATCCTGAAGCAAAGTTCTTAACCTGAGGTACTATTTCTGGGTTAGCGGAGTCTGTAACCTGATGCGCATGTAACCTGAAGCATATGTAACCCGAGGTACCACTGTACTCCACTTTCACCACAAATTCTTATGCTCTCCTCAAACATTAACTCTTACTGGTATGGGACGAGCCTTTGATCCCTCTGGTTGAAAGCTCCAGGTAACAGATGTTGCACTGGTGATTTCCTCTGATGACCTGAATGTGCATGGAAGCTTTGCATCTGCCCCAATCCCCACAATGAGTTCTGTTGGTGAGGACACTTCTTCATCGGCTGTGCTATCGACTGTTGAAGAACAAGATGCCATCTGCGTCCCTTTGTAAGCAACAAAATTACAGTTTTTAAACATGCAGAGCAAGACAAAACTCTGCATAAAGATTTGATTTTATATATGGATATGTTGTCTGTTATGAAAGTATCTCAAGCTGATTACTAAAGGTAACAGACATCACAACTCTCTTGGTTCCACAGACACAAAACATCTGCATTACTGTTTTCATTACATTTTTAGTTTCTAACTTTGATTTTATTTGGTACTCTGTTGTCATTTTATATTGAAGTTTGGCACATTTCCTGAAATGTGGGATAAAAGCTTGACCAATGAATAAAACTGAATGTTAAGATATTTCTGCACAGGGTCCATGCACAGGCCTCTTTCACCAAAATAGATTTCATTATATGAAGTATAATAAAGTAATAGTCCTAGATTTGCACGGGACTGAAAAAAGTTAATTTTCCAAGAATCAAACTAATCTGCAATAACACAACTAAGGGGAAAATCTAGAACCACATTTGAGGGAATCAATTTATTACGGTTTATACAGTTTATACGGTTTATACGATTTATACAGACCAGAGATACTAGAACCACATTTCTACTATATCATGCAGCAAGTTAAACTCTTTGTTTTCAGATTAATCTAGAGCTTTGGTTTCTCAGATGCATCAAACTTTGGGGCTTTATAAGCCTGCAACAAGTTTATCTTTAAGTAATTATTAATGTTAGTTCAATCCATCATAAATATGAAAACAAAAATCCTAAACACGCTGTGAAATTGCATGTACCTGTACTCTGCTACATGCAATTTCATAGCATATTTAGGATTATTGTTTTCATATTTTTCATTGCTGGTACAGTACATATAGGGTTGCCATACGCCCAGATTTTCATGGTTTCAAAAGCTCAACAAGTTTTGGGGTGTCCTGGTTTTTACTTTTTGAAATATGGCAACCCTATGTATCTTGCTTAGATACTGGTTTCAGTGCTCCGCTTGAAGGGACACTTAAGGAAATGGGTTCTCAGTACAATTTTTGCAGTTTCTAGGTCCTGATTTGAGTTACAAGTGCGTATACAATCTCAACGAGGAACTGGGGTGCAAAACCGCAAACTGCTTCCAAAATAAAAAACAATAAAAATTACTGGGATTATTCATTTTACTGTGTTCCGTGAGTTACTTAAAATAAAGCACTAAAAGTAAAAACAGAAAACCAGGAGGTTGAAGCAACACCTCCCAGTTTCCAAGATTTTACTTTTTAGGGGGGAAAGGCGTAGACTAGAGAATGGTCCAATAATGCTGCAATCCAAAGCATGGACATAGCCAGGATTTTTGTTGGGGGTGGGCAGGCTTTTGTTGCGGGGGGGGGGGGCAGAACCTCAGATTTGTATTGATGGGGGGGGGGAGCTGCCCTCCCCTTGGCTACGCCCATGATTCCAAGCACACATTTAATCCCATTGAATACAATGGATTCTGTAAGGACTGCAGGTTTCCTTTGTATGTGCTCAGCACGTGTGCAAGGCACCCTTGCACAGAGAGGGGATTGTCGAGGGTGTATGGTACTGAGACACGCGCAACCAAAGAGGGGGTCACAACGTGCCAGGCCTCCAAACTGATATTTCGTGTCTTCCTTCATCCTGAACTGCCGCTCATAAATAGTGATCTTCTTTCAGTGATCTTGCATCTATGGACCGGCCAACCACTTCCCCTTTTTCAAAGCCGGAGAGAGCAGGAACCCCAGCGAAGGGGGCGCGGCTAGGCTCGTTCCCGTCCCACCCGCCCCCACCCGCATAGGCGGAGAATACCAGGAGAGCTCACACAGGCCCAGAGCGAAAGCCACCGCCAACCATAGTCCGGGATCGCGGGCGGCAAACTTCTTGCGCTTCCCCGGAGCGCCGCCTGCTGCCGCCGTGGACAGGGCGCCCATCTTTCTGCCTCTGCCCACATTTTCTCGCCCATTGTGACGCCCACTCCCACCTCACAGCCATTGTTGCGGGCCGTGAGGGGCAGGAGGCTGGGAAAGAACGCGGCCCAGTCCGGGGGAGCCGCTGTCAGGGCGAAGCAGCCTCCCGGGAAGGGCTTCGAAATGCTCCCAGGCTCCAGCCGGAGCGTAAACAGAGAGCACTTAGGAAAAGCGCCTTGCTGCAGCTGCAACCCTATTATGCACACTTTCCTGCCTTAGAGGGTTTTTGCGAAGATAGAAGGAGAGAAGAACTATTTAGACAGTCTTGAGCATCTCGGAGGAAAGGTGGATTGTAAATGCAATGAATAAAAAAATATATGGGTAAAAACAACAAATGTCCATAAGCCAAATTCAAGGTGTTAGCACACACCATGGCTTGGGACCAGGGCCGGATCTAGGTTTGATGAGGCCCTAGTCTACTGAAGGTAATGGGGCCCTTTATATGTCCAGCTTTCCTTTGTCAACAACACATTGTCGTTGCTTTTTGTGTGGAATATATGCTATATGGTAAATTATGGACCTAACAGATTTCTAAAGCCATTTGCACATGTTGCCATGCAACCAGTCCATGCAGAATATAGGCACCTTATATATAGAAATGAGCAAACCAGTGATATTTTAGGGAGCAGGCTAGGTCTATTACTTACATCATAGGAGCCTACACAACACAAAACACTTGCTGTATGTAGGTTTTAATTGTTTTTATCTTATATTCTGGAAATGTACATCCAGATTTTTCCCTTTAAGTTTTTTTGGGGGGCCCAAGAGAGTGGGGCCCTAAGCTATAGCTTGTTTAGCTCATACGTAAATCTGGCACTGCTTGGGACCCACCCAAGTACCTAAACATCAAGCCTCTCCTGCTGTTAGGGGTGCCACCACTAGAGGTTGCTCTGTCTGCAGTAGCCCATGGCAGGGCCTTCTTGGTGGCAGTCCCTGTCTGCTGAATGCCTTCCCTAGTGAGCTATGCTAGTCTCACTCATTAACAACTTTTAGGAGAAATTTAAAAATTAAATAATTCCTTTTGGCTGTGTTTTTGGATGACTGAAATTTCTGTCTGTTAACCCTGACATCATTAGTGTGACAGCAGATCAGTGCTTTTTTCCTGGGGGGTACATAGGGGCAGTGGCGTAGCATGGGGGGTGCAGGGGGGGCCGGGCGCAACATCTGGGGTTAGGGCAAATCCACGGGTTAGGGGGCGCAAATCCACAGGTTAGGGGGCGCAAATCCACAGGTTAGGGGGCGCAAATTACTTGCCTTGCCCCGGGTGCTGACAACCCACGCTACGCCACTGCATAGGGGTACGCATACCACTAAACATGTGAATCTTTGTACTTTTGTCCAATTTCTGTATTTACTTTCCTTGATTTGAACTATAAAATGTTGATTTCTTGAGGCAAAATAAAAGTACCTCTAAACATTATTTTAGAAAAAAAAGCACTGCAGTACATGATTGCTTTTAGGGTTTTAGAACTTTTTTAAATGGTTTTAAAGTCTGTATGTTTGTTTTTTTTAAAGGCGGTTGTAGGATATGTTTGCTGATCTGGCCTCCTTTGGAGTAAAGTTTGAGGGTATAAATCTGATTATTATGATGATTATTGGCAGTAGTAATAAAAAGTCAAAAATATACAGCTGGATTCTACCAAATGAAATTGTCACAAAATTATGGCAAGCTTTTGAGTTGCGCTTTTTGAGGTGGGTGGAATGGTGGGAGTGAAAACTTGTGCTAGTTTTCCTTCCCCCCCCCCCTTCACTCCCAAGTATTAGGCTGGATATTGCAACTCATTTTCAAATGGTCTGTCTCAGGCAGGAGGGGCTTTTCTCCCGAAAGGCTCTCCCCGGGAAGCCCTTCTTAGAGTCCAGCCACCTGACATTGTCCTCAGGCGAGGAGGGCCTTTCCCGTGGGGGTGCCCGGTAAATGGCAGACACTTTCCTCCGAGGTAGGTGGGACGCTGCTGACACCAGTTTTGGCGCCAGTTCAAAATATGGCTGCTTACTCAAGGCTTTTGGCGATACCCGCAGGTCTAGCAGTAAACAGATGCCGTTCTGCAATTTCAAGATCACTATCTCGTATTGATTTTAGTTGCTCTCTTCTCGTTATAGCTATAATAATACGGTTGTTTTAAAGCGCACTTCATTGCACCCGCGTCCTCAGATGGTTGCAATGAAGGGCGCCTTCTAAATACTTTGCATATGGACACTGGAATGAGACGTCTCAGGCCGTCTCTTTGCTGCTTTGGTAATAATTCTATTAATTTTCAATTGCAGTCCAATAACAGCCTCATTATAACAACAAATTGTAATACAGTTACTAATACCAATCGTTCAAATCTCCCTGCTGCTTTGAAAAAGCCCCCCTCGGCCATCCTGTTCCTATGACGTATGGTGGATCAAAACAAGGAAATACCTTTCTTTACGTTATTACGTTGTGTGAGGCAAAGGATCTATAGCAGCTGCATACCGCTTACTGAATACGTATAAGCAGAGAAACAAATTTTGCGCGTGCGGCTGGTGTGGATTCACGCCCCCTCCCCCTGCAAATAACACTGTCCTAAAGTAAACCACCTTTGAAAGGCGCATAGGTATTTAAATGTTTTAATGTTGCTTAGCATTTTAACGAAATTACCCGTAAGTTCTCTCCCAGATACGGCCACACGGCCATAGACTCCTTGTACAGCAGCGAGACGAAGAGCAGACGGCTGGCTCGTTGGTCTAGGGGTATGATTCTCGCTTAGGGTGCGAGAGGTCCCGGGTTCAAATCCCGGACGAGCCCATTTTTTTTAAAAAAAATTGTCGTCGTTGTCCCCCTCCCCCCAGTGCTAAAAGCACAATAAAAATGTATCCCCCCCCCCCACATGGCTCCCGCCGCCCCAGAACTTAATGTACATTGTCACGGGACTTATTGGTATGGTCGTTGTGCCATTTACTGGTGCACTATGATGTTTACTGGTGCACTAAGATGTGAAAATACGACCCTTTTCCTTTTTTGTTGCCTATTGTGTAACTTTGAGAAGCGTCGTAAGAATTTTTTTTAAAAAAATCCTTCTTCCTATTCACCCAGCTCCTTCCCTGCATGTGTAATAATACTACGTATGTACTAATAATTCATGACAATGGTGCTAGTAGAGGCGGTTTTATTAGGAAGCCCAGAATATAATAAAATAAATGCAATCGTTCCACGTGACTCTTAATGGAAAAGAGCATCGGAATAAAAGGCTATTTGATGCCTTTCTCTTCCCTTGCGTGCTCCGTGGAGGCGTCTTAATTTCCTTCTCCCGAGTCCTCGATTTGGGAATATGTTTTTAAAATAACCATGGCAACCTTCATGCCAAAGCAATATTTTCGCCCCGTTTTTCAACAGTGCCACCTCCTGTTAATCTTTATTTATCATTTTCCTCTCGTGAAGGCTCGATCGCTTTCCTGGTTATGTACCAAGCACCTTGTCTCCCGCTCCTCCTCCTCCTCCCACCCACAAGGCCCTGATGATAGAGCTGCAAAATTAATAAAAGTGCGTTCGTCCACCAAAATAGGAAGGAATTATACCACCCCCTCCAACAACGGGCTCGTCCGGGATTTGAACCCGGGACCTCTCGCACCCGAAGCGAGAATCATACCCCTAGACCAACGAGCCGCTCTCGACACACTCCTCCTCAGCTGACTTCTTCACTTTTATCCCGCCCCTGTTGCACTGCGCAAGTATTCCACTTAATAGCCGGCTCGGTTTCTCACATAAACACGTGCACCCCTTCCATTTTGAAGAATGGTTTGGCCCACCGTCCCGGGAGACAACAAAATCCAGTCAAATAGCTTCACGGCATTCTTCGCCCGCCTCAAGGGAGAGTCCTTTCTCTACAGAAGGGGAGCTCGGAAGAGGACGAAGATTCTGGCCGCCTCACGAAAAATCTCTCTGTTCCTTTATATAGCCCGTGTGAAGAAATGCAGTGTGCCGCGTTCAGGCTGGGCCGCGGGATTTCAGGGCAAATCCATTCATTTCTGTCGGCAAAACTAGGACGCGAGCGTGGCCGTTTCTCCCTCTTCACAAAATTCCTTGGCGCGGAATTGCTGAGGGGTCCCGTTCACTCACCGCCCCCTGCCCCGCGCGCATTCTCCCTTCCAACGGTCTTAGTTTAAATAGAGCGAGTTCCCGGATGAGGAAGCTCTTGCGGTGAATGATGTAGCCAAGTTCCACACACCCCTTCCCTGTTTGGGCTCCTGTGCTCTTTAACAGCAGCATATGGCAGACAGAGGTCAGTGTAAGTAAAACTTTCATTGAAGAATTGATTTTGGGAAAACGCCATTTGTCAATTTATTCATGCCTGTTATGGGGTTCTTAAAAGGCACAAGCCCTCGTGGAGTTCTGGACATAGCTAAGTGTGTGTGTCTGTGGAATGAGTAGTATTCAGATATTTTGCATAAAAGCGAGATGGTCTTCCAATGCACAAAAGGGCACTGTTTCCCCTCTGCGTTAATAAAGGCAAAATACCAGGTGTCAATGCAATCTTCAACATGGATAGATTGATTTTTTTTAAAAAAAACTGTTGCTCAATACAGTGTACACATGGAGAAGGGGGCTTTATATATTTTATTTTCATCTGCCTTAGTCTTTCTACATAACAGAAGGCTCGTTTCATCCATAGTTTCATCAAAGTGTTGGTGTTGACCTTTAAAGCCCTAAACGGCCTCAGCCCAGTATACCTGAAGGAGCGTCTCCTTCCCCATCGTTCTGCCCAGAAGCTGAGGTCCAGCGCTGAGGGCCTTCTGGTGGTTCACTCACTGCAAGAAGGGAACCAGGTAGTGGCACCTGCCCTGTGGAACGCCCTCCCACCAGATGTCAAAGAGAAAAACAACTACCAGACTTTTAGAAGACATCTGAAGGCAGCCCTGTTTAGGGAAGCTTTTAATGTTTAATAGACTATTGTATAGCAACACCCTAGTGTTCCTGGGCCCTAAGGAAGTTAGATTAGCTTCAACCAGAGCCAGGGCCTTTTCAACTCTGGCTCTGCCCTGGTGGAACGCTCTGCCTCATGAGACCAGGGCCCTGCAGGATCTGATTTCTTTCCGCAGGGCCTGTAAGACAGAGTTGTTCCGCCTGGCCTTTGGCTTGGAGCCAATTTGATTCCCTCCCTCCCTCTCTCTTTTCGTTTCCTTCTCCTCCTGCTATGAGGCTACATTTTAATATTTTAATGTTTCAATATTTTAATGTTGTATTTTAATTTTGTTTTTAAGTTGTAATCATTCAACTTGTTTTTATTATTGCTTGTAAGCCGCTCTGAGCCCGGCCTTGGCTGGGGAGGGCGGGGTATAAATAAAATACTATTTATTATTATTATTATTATTATTATTATTATTATTATTAATTTTAATATTCTGTTGGAAGCTGCCCAGAGTAACTGGGGAAACCCAGCCAGATGGGCGGGGTATAACTAATCAATTATTATTATTATAGTCACATGTTGGAATTGGAAAATGCATATCTTCCTTGCGCTTAAATAGAGAAAATAGTTTCCTGACCCACCAGAGGTGTTAATTAACATAGTAAATACAGTATTGGAAGATTGTGTTACAAGCATAGGAGTTGAGAATGGTCACTGTGTTTATTTTGCACATACTTCATTTAATACAGACTATATTTTAACCATCTCATGATCATTTGAGCCCAGTATTTACACCCACCTCCCACTAACGTGTTTTAAAAAAAAATATTCCTGCCAACCGAGAACAATACTTCATGCATCTGATGAAGTCCACGAAGCATTTTGCCTTAATAATTGTGTTTGGCTTATTTTTGCTGCAACAGACTAACACGGCTCCCTCACTGGAATATCTTTCTATCTTTAATTGCCTAAAGCAGTGATGGCCAAACTCGGCCCTCCAGCTGTTTTGGGACTACAATTCCCATCATCCCTAACCACTGGTCTTGTTAGCTAGGGATGATGGGAGTTGTAGTCCAAAAACAGCTGGGGGGCCAAGTTTGGCCATCACTGGACTAAAGAGTCAACTGAAACATAACCAAAGCAAAACAACACGGCTTTTTCTGATGATTCTCCTACTTCTGTGGAGCTCAAGGTTTCAGTTGCTGCTATGGAGCACATAATTTATAACCCTGTTAGGTATATGTTTAACATTTCTCCTACAGGCTTGCAGAATCTGTTAATTAATTGTATTTTTGAAACATGAATGGTTAGAGAACAAATAAATTTTACCATGATTAAACCACAGACCCTTTAGCAAGATCAGTCAATATAAGCTGAAACTAAATAAAGAGGGGTAATCTAGTAGTTTTATCAGATGGGGAACTTGTGGCCCCCCAGTTGTTTTTGGACTTCAGCTCCCATCACCCCTGGCCATTATTATTAATTATACCTATTAGGCACCCCCCCCCCAGTGAACTCAAGGGAACTTACAAAAATGAACATAAAAGCAAGCATAAAAACATCTTTAAATGCTCACCAATACTCACCAGTACCACATTTGTGTGTGTGTGTGTGTGTGTGTGTGTGTGTGTGTGTGAGAGAGAGAGAGAGAGAGAGAGAGAGAGAGAGAGAAGCGTTTGGGGGATAGGCTGCATGCCTGAGTCCCTTTCCAATTCCTAATCCAGCACAGATTCAATTCCTTGAATAGCCAGGGCTAGCTTCCTGGTGAGGTACTGACCCTCTAAGTATGGGCCACTGAGGTTACAAAGGAAGTGGCTCAAGGGACAGGCAGAAAATGGGTGGGTTTCCCTCCCTCAACTCACTTGTAGTTAAAGAAGCAAAAGGCCAGAGCTGAGAATTTAGGTGTGTGAGAGGTAGAAGGTAGAAGCAAAGCTTCAGGCTGGGCAGCTGGGAGACAGAATCATGCCTGATTTCTGCTGGAATCCAAGGCTGTGGCTATGGGAGAAACAAGACCCTCTTGGGGTGTAATGCTGTAAGTCCCTCCATTGTAGGATCAGGTTGTATATATGTGTAAATAAACCATATATCATAAAGACACCACAGTCTCCACTGTCCCTCATTCCAAGGAAACAACCCTTGCCTAGAACCCCGGGAATCTCACACCACTCAATGCTTGGAGTGATACGCAACAATATAATATAATGGCTTTTGGCCGTGCTAACTGGGGCTGATGGGAGTTCAAGTCCAACAACATTTGGAGGGTCACAGGTTCCCCAACCCTTAGGTGATTCTGCAACTTGGTGTCATCAAAACATTAAATAGATATGGACTAATTTAGTGCATTGGTCTGTATATGGCTTGGGACTGTGGTATATTGAATATCTCTTAAGATGCCTGTAACGGAACAGTTTTCCCTTCTACTATTGGCCTGATGTTGTTTACTTTCACCTCTGTCCATGTATATGAACGAGTGGAAGGCAGTGTTCCTAAGAAAAAGGAAGCTGTTTATAAACCTGTCTTTGCTGATTTGGGATTTTTGCTGCCTTTAAATATTGGAAGCTACAGAAATATATTTAAGCATGAAGGTAGGGATGGAAAGCACTATGCCAAATCCGGGTTCATGGGGCATCGGGACAGCCTTATATTGCTGCCATGCAGACACTTTACACTTTATGAACCAGTGCATGCTTTCTGCTCCCTTTCACTGTGTCACCAGTTACACAGAACCCCAATTTGAGTAAATATGGTTTGGTAGCTTCTGCATGAGAGGGTTTTCCTATTTTTAAACTCATCCCATTCCAATGTTTTGTCTTCATTTTACAAGGCTAACATTGTTTACTCAGTTGTTAATTCAGTTGCTTACCCACCCTACTATATTTCACTGGAAACTTCATTGCCAACAGTGCTTATGTTGTTTTGCTAATGAAATATAGAAGTTAAAAAAAGTCTTACTGCATTACATGCAAGAAACTAATAAATTCCTTGTCTCTCCACAAGGTTCGACACCATTTTTCAGCAAGTGTCTATTTCCTAACCTAATTAGAAAAAAAGAGCTCATTAAAGGCACAAAGAATTAAGCCAACTAATGCTTATCATGTTTTAATTTTGCTTTAGGCACATTTTTTTCTCCTCTGAAAACTTTTTAATAAAAAAATATAGACTAATTTGCTGTGTAAGAAAAGACTTACATGTTTAAACACAATTCCTTGAAAAACACAGGAAATATTTGAATGTCTTACAGTTAATGTCAGAATGTTCTAGGTTGTGGCATGCCCTGGCAGGCTATCTTTTCAGATCTATGGCATCTGAAGCTGTACTGTATCTCCAAACAACTTGAATAGCTCCTGCACCATTTGTGCAATTAAAAAAAATTGCCCAATATCTTGCCCACTATTTATCTTTAAATAGGAATATTGTATTCATGAACATCAAGTGAGAACATGCCACATTTCTCTGGTTTTGATTTTCAGGGAGGAAGTAGTATTTATTGCATTAGATTTATCCTTATGAGCTTTCAAAGTTAATTCTAGACAAAGATAAATTTCAGTGGTTTGCAGTTTATATGCAGTTGGGAAAAAATAGGCAAAAACAGTTGTGAGGGAGTAGGTAAAAGTTTGTTGTACTGATGTTTGGCTTGTGGTCATTTGTGCTATATTTTCATTAAAGTTAAATAACTATATAATTACTTACATCTGTATCTTGCCAAACACATAAGCCAAGGACTTTCAGGAATCTTTCAGTTATATTTGTTGTTATGGCTGTCATTGTGGAACACTCATAAAATGGCTACATTCTTGCACTGAAGCAAGCAAAGTAATAAATTATGACATTTAAATTTAAGATTAAATAATTAATGAGCTGGAGCACACAGGTGAACAATAAAGAAAGAAAATTTATCATCACAACCTCCTGACCAATGCTATTTTTCTAGAAAAAAAGAGGTGCTGGAATTCACCATGACCGATTTAGCTGCTAGCACACAGAACCTTAGTCAGGAATGTGACTACAGGAAGACAAAGGGTACAATTTGTATACGGGTGACATTTTGTCCAAGAGGGGGAAACAATTACTAGGTATCAGCTGTATTTATGAACAATTATGCCACAAACAATTATGCCACAAACAATTGTTTAATAGGCACAAATACAAGATGGGTGACACCTGGCTTGAGAGCAGTACATGTGAAAAGGATCTAGGAGTCTTGGTTGACCACAAACTTGACATGAGCCAACAGTGTGACGCAGCAGCTAAAAAAGCCAATGCAATTCTGGGCTGCATCAATAGGAGTATAGCATCTAGATCAAGGGAAGTAATAGTGCCACTGTATTCTGCTCTGGTCAGACCTCACCTGGAGTACTGTGTCCAGTTCTGGGCACCACAGTTCAAGAAGGACACTGACAAACTGGAACGTGTCCAGAGGAGGGCAACCAAAATGCCTTATGAGGAACGGCTAAGGGAGCTGGGCATGTTTAGCCTGGAGAAGAGGAGGTTAAGGGGTGATATGATAGCCATGTTCAAATATATAAAAGGATGTCATATAGAGGAGGGAGAAAGGTTGTTTTCTGCTGCTCCAGAGAAGCTGACACAGAGCAATGGATCCAAACTACAAGAAAGAAGATTCCACCTAAACATTAGGAAGAACTTCCTGACAGTAAGAGCTGTTCGACAGTGGAATTTGCTGCCAAGGAGTGTGGTGGAGTCTCCTTCTTTGGAGGTCTTTAAGCAGAGGCTTGACAACCATATGTCAGGAGTGCTCTGATGGTGTTTCCTGCTTGGCAGGGGGTTGGACTCGATGGCCCTTGTGGTCTATTCCAACTCTATGATTCTATGAAATCCATATCTGGAGGAGAGCTACATTGCCATCAAGAGCAAACAGGTCTGGGGGTGGGGGCAGGGTAGATAACAGAACACTTTACAGCAGTGATGGCCGAACTTGGCCCTTCAGCTGCTTTGGGACTGCAATTCACCTCATCCCTGACCACTGATCCTGTTAGCTAGGGATGATGGGAGTTGTAGTCCCAAAACAGCTGGAGGGGCAAGTTTGGCCACCACTGCTTTACAGTGAAGCAATACCATTAGGCAAAATGAGGCAGCCATGGGTGGCAGATTTTGTGAGGTTGTAGCAGTAAGGGGCTAGTGGCTAGAGCTATGTGCATTAAGTGGCTTGCCCTGCACCCCTTGCTGTCTTTAGGTATGGCAGAAGATACTGTCTCAGCACCAGTGTTTTAGTAAATAGCCATTCCAGGCTACTTCTGGATTGGGGGGGGGTAATGCATTTTTTCTACCTCATATTAAAATTGGACCAAACCCTGTGCTGAAGAGAAACCTAGCAAATAACTGAACATGAACCAACAGTAGCAATATCAAGAGGTTACCTCAGTGGCCCTGCTGTCTTCATGAAGTGTGCACTGAAGTGGCACTGTTACATGATGAATGCAAGCTGCCATGAAGAAACAATGCTCTTATGGTCTTTTGAGCTATTCTTGAGTGATGATGCCTAGGTTCACCTGGGTGCAAAACTAGAGTTGGGCCTCATTAGGCAGTAAATGGGCATACCTTCCAGCACATCCCAGCAACTAAGGGTTTTGACAGCTGTCTTTCCTCTGGATTCAGCATGTGAGATTAAGAGTGGGATTGAAATGTTGGCAAGCCTGAATAGTCATATCACTGCCTTGGCTTTTGCAGCAGATGAGAGAGAGAGCATGTTGACCTTGCTTTCACCCAGAGAAACATGACAAATCCAAAGTCTTACTAAGACAGATGGTTGCCACAAAAATTCTGTGTGTGTCAGGTCTTTGACTTTGCCATGAGCATAGTCAGCAGTGTATCTATTTTGAGCACTGTAGCAAGAAAAAATTATTTTCAGTTCAGTCGTTCTATCCCTTCCTACACACTATAAGAAGTGCAGTGAACAAAACAACGAGTTGCCCATATGGGTTGCATTCTTTGATTTTTAAAAATAAAGGAAAGAATATACATAAATATATCATCTGTCTGAAATACAACACCTTTTGCACAATTCATAGTGAATATACCGGTACATAATTCACAGCTGCTGAATGCTGTGTTGGCCATTAGAATAGACTGCTTTAAAAGGATCAGGCAAACTAATGTAATATAGGTTTATCAATTACCATTATCCATAACAACTAAAACAAAGAACTTCTATGTCCTGAATCAGTAAAGTTTTGATTTCCAGATTCTTGGGACAAATAAGAGATGATTATCTTCAATTTGCCTTGCTTGAAAGTCACAGAGCATCTAGTTAGCCATTATGGAAAACAATGGTAGAGATGCACCTGTGTTCTGATCAACAAAGCTGTACTTATGTCACATACAAATCCCATGCAGTTTGATACCTTTTTGAAATGCATACTGCTTCTTGCACTTCTATCTTAGTGCTAAAGTTCAGAACCTGTAAGGTATGAAGCTTCTACCAGGACAGGCCTTTTGAAAGGGACAAAAAGCAATCTCATGTTCACCGCCAGCCAATCCATTGGACAAGGTGGACAATTGCCAGGACTTTGGGAACCTGTAGTTCTCCTGATGTCGGATTCCAATTTGCATCAGCTCTGTCAAGCATGGCTAGTGGTCAGGGATAGGAATTGTAGTCAACCAATATCTGGAAGGCCACAGGTTCCCCAGTCCTGACCTACAAGGTATGTTATCCTTAGAGACTTTGGCATCACACACCATCAGAACATTGGGGCTTTAGCAGCATAAACATTGTTTTCATGGAGAATCCACTCAACAACTGGCTTAGTATTTATGGCAAGTGCCTTCCAGGACCTATACAAAAAGCCAAAACCACAAGATGATCCAGTTCATTTAGTAAGGATGCTTTCTGCCTGAAGACCATCTGGAATTCATTGTTTGGGAACCTTATTGCTCACATATTCCTACCTAGTTACAGCTGGTAGCAGTACAGTGATTTCCTGGCAAGTTAGGAAGTAATATAATAATAATTTTATTATTTATACCCTGCCCATCTGGCTGGGTTTCCACAGCCAATGCTGCTTGGCTTTTCATAAGTCAGCTTCTTGAGGCAGAAACATTACTAATTTTTAAGTTCTTAGCAAATTTGAATAATCATAAAATAAATTATTCTTATTTCAAAATACCATATTGTAGCTATACAACTTTAGGTCCAACAGCAGATAAGACATGGTAATATCCATGCGTGATTATTGATCGCATATTGGCTCTATACAGATAATTCCCCCCACCATTCAAGAACAGTAGTAAAGGTTTATTTCTGCTATTAAACTAGTTCCATTTCTGTAGCCATGGCATGGGAACTAGTCAAACATATTAGGGCAGGGATGGAGATCTTATACAGGGAGACTAGCTTTTCTAGGGTGGGGGAGATACTTTACTCCAAGGGCCATATGAGTAAATGTTTGTCTTATAAAGGGCAGGATGGCAGATAATTATATAGTCATTAGTAATGTAAAGGGCACTGCTCTATCATATACTTGTGACAGTCACTGAAACACCAATGGAGATGAAAGAATAAGGTCTCTTCCAGCACAGATGCACATATACACATTTGAGCAGCACACTGTGTGCACACAGGTCTGTTATGGTCTACCCTTGCCTTCCATCTTCCCAGGGATGTTTGCAATGTGGGGCCAATATATGCAGAACTGGATGTGATAGGGAGAGCTTGCAACTTAGTGGTGGTGCATATGGTTAGCATCTAGAATATCCTAGGTTCAGTTATTGATCTCTCCAAATAGGGCTGGGGGGAAGCACTGTTACCAGTCAGTATTGACAATGCTGAGCTAGATGGACAATGATCTGACTTTGTATACTCCAGAAAAGGGGATGAAAAGAGTTTGCTAGATGTTATTCTTGCAAATGCAATTTTTTCCTTTACCACATATAACAAATTATTCCATAGTCACAAACTAAACCAGAAGGGATTGTTTTGTGTGGTTGTGTGGGTGATCATGTAATTGTTATGCATGCAGCATAGTTTACAGCTGACAAGCCACAAGAGGTTTGGAAATGTCCACTTTAATCAGAAAACGTAACTAATATGCATGATAGTTCTTTCTATATGAAAAATGCTTAAAAAGCCCCAGTAACTGTTGCATTCCTTAAGTCAACATACAATAATTCTCTGCGCAATCATTCTTCTTGGTGTGCCACCAGCTTGAAAAGCCTAGAATGTTAGTTGTCTGTATCAGGCTATCCTCCATCACAGATGACCAGATTTGCTGCAGTAAATAGCCTAAAAACTGCCAAAGGAAAAGGATAACACTGATATCTTTGGGGTTTTCCTTTAAGGAAGAGCTTTTGCTCATTCATAAGAAAGTACTTTAGTGGGAATCCCTCCATAACCTTGGTTTCCCATTTACTGTGTGCCCAACGATTTTACTACTATCACACTCTGGAGCTTGTACAGGTTTCTGTGTCTCCTGCAAGCTCTGGAGTTGCAGTGTCTTGTTTGTCTGATATCAGATGTGTGTCCTCACTCTCTCTTAATTGAGCCATCCTCTCTCCTTTATCTTTTATTTCCTGGTCAGAAGCAATACCATCTTCCCTATCACTCAAAGTGCTCTTCTGTGATTTTATTTTTGTATCCTCTGCATTGTCATGATCTGGATTCTTCTCTTTGTCGTCTTTGATGTTCTCACATGAATTTCCCCCTGAAACATTCTGATGTGGCTTCTCTTCTTTGCTGTCTTTGCATAACACCGTTTCTTCTGCTCCTGCTTCTGTCTCTTTGCTTTCTGTTCTTCTGGACACTAGTCCTGGTGGGGTTTTTTCATCAGATCCTATCTCTTTTTGTTTCTCACGGTGATCTAGACCATCCACAGGGGGAGAGAGTGACTTTGTTGCCTTTTTCTTGTCCATAAATACACCATTCTCCTCCTCAGCACCATTCTCCTGAGATGAAACTGTCACCCCTATATCTAGGTCATCTCCATATTCTGATTGAGACTTTCGAAATCTTCTAGAGGGTGGTCTGCGTTTTATTGATCCCCGTGTGCGTACCTGAAAATGGATAGAGCTGGGATTGAAAACCATAAAGGAGATCAATGCTGCAAAATCAACAAAACACCCAACATGGATGTTTATATGTTTAGACTCTTAAGTCATATACTGTACTATTTCTCCTTTACATCAATAGCATTTGGCATCACCTTCATTTTCATGAGAGAGAACAGATGGTTGCCCCTTATCACAAAAGGGGAGAAGAGGTTAATAGATTATTTTCTGTGCCCACCTTTGTGTGTATATGACTGTTGTGTTGTTACACAGATGGGCAACATAGCATGCATGGATGACAAATATGATTCTCTGGTCCATGCCAACTTTAGGGATTCTACCATAACATGAGATTGTGTTCAAATCTGAAAACCAAGAATTTAAGCTGAAGAGTCCTGACTCATTCTTTTCCTGCTTATAAGTAAGAAATAAATTTCTATGGAAAGCATTTTATTTATTCATTTTTTGATCCCAGACTAAGTGAAAGAAATAATGACTTCACATGTTCAGTGGCACCAGTGAATGGTCCTGGAGTACTTGATGCTGCACTGCAATATCTGGGATACTGGTAGTTTGGGCAAGACTGAACTTCATGGCCAATAGCTTATGACTTTGGGATCAGGTCCTCAAAAGCAAGCATGCACAAGAGGAACAGGCAAGGTCAACTTTCAAGCAGATCAAATCCAAAGTGGCTGTTTGGAGATCAGGGAAGAGAGGAAGCACAAGAAAGGAATATCAGGGAAACCAGACAGAAGTAAGGAGGTCTAGATTAAGATGGTGCTCACAGTAATGCATATGTGGGTTGATTTTTCTATGTGCACTTTTATGTGCTTTATTTTACACAAGATTACTTTTAGTTGTTTGCCTCCAAAAACTATCTCAATATTTCCAATCTACACTAACCTATTTTGTGTTTTCCTTTTGCATTTTTATTCTGTAAACCACCTTGTAATCTTCGGGTGAAGGGCAGCATATTAAATAAATAAATAAATAAATAAATAGTGGTGCTTGTGGTATGTATTTTATCACTTCCACTCAATTACTACTTCCCCATCCTCCAAATGTTCCATAAACATGTCCTTTACTGCATGTGTGCATATATTTATTTACCAGTGTGCACAGGCCTTTAAAAAATGTTTTGTCCATGGCACTGTGCAAGAATTAAACTTCCACCAAAGCAAACATTTCAAGCATCTTTCACAGTAGGCAAAATGGACATTAAAAAACAAACAAATAAACCCCAAACATGTTTTACAATTTACTGGTTTTTGTGTGTGCGCAAAACAGCAGATTCAGAAATAAAAACATATCTGTATATCATGTCCAGTTGTGCAGCAACAGAGAGGCAGGGCAGGGCAGGAGGAAGCATAGGTGCCTCTGATCTCCAGATCCTTTCCCCAATACAAAAAGCCATATTCTCTCTCTCTCTCTCTCTCTCTCTCTCTCTCTCTCTCTCTCTCTCCTCTTTCCTAACAAGTTGTCTCCTGCATTGTGAAAGACCAGCACACATATACCATACCTTGTTATAAAATTGAAGATGAGTGCCCTCTGGTGGCTTATCAAAACTAACTGGTGTCTCATCAGCTTCACTTGATTGAGACTTTGGGCTGACAGGAGTGGATGGAGGGCTGTTAAATGGAGAAACCATTACTTTTAGGCCAGGGCTTTTCGGAGAAGCTCCTGGCAGCAGGGCAGCTGGAGCAAATGCCAGATTGGCCTGCAAAGAAAAGAAAACAGTTGTGTCTCAATATTATCACCCCACCTATTACCAAAAGTTTGTTCTGGATGTGAAGTACACTTAACAGATTAATATATTAACACACATGTTCTCAATTGTTTGTCTTAACTCAGAACCCAGGTCTCAATGCCACACCAATCGCTGTCACTGGACACATGCATTTGGTGGTGGCAAGTTCCCATTGGCACTGGTGGGTTGGAAGGCAGAGAGATCAATGGTAGATGGAGCCAGAGCAACCAACAGGCAAAGGCCAGCCCTCCTTCCTCTCCCTGCTGAGTTCTACAGAGGCTACACTGAAACTCAGGAGGAAGAAGCTGACAGACAGTGCTCCATTCGTCCTTATGGACCAACTTGCGCTGTATACAGAAGTACCTCTCGGAATCCTGTTCGCTTTTTCATGTGAGGCATGGAGCCTATGGCCTTCATCAATCCCCACCAGGATAGCCAGTAGTCAGGGATGATGGGAGTTGTAGTCCAACAACATCTGCAGGATCAGAGGTTCTCTACCCACCCCGCCCCCAAGCTTCCAGAATGACCTACTGCCCACCATTTGGAAATTACTATTGTTTAACATGACCGTAGGGGGAGCCCTTGCTCTTAAAACATTTGTTTAAAGTTTAAACAGCAAATGTATCTAGCAGTGACATTGTTAACAAATTATCTGTAGAAGAGAAGATATGACAGGATAGTTTCCCTTCCCAAATAGCTGGATCCAAAGACTATTCTTGTGTCAGTGAAAGCCTGAAGGATTTTCCAGCCCCTCAGCCAAGAGAATATATCTTCAGTGGCTTGGCATGGGAGAGCTTGTGAACAAAGCCATAATAATATTAGATTTAAATCTCTCTATCCATCTTCATCAAGAGAATGCTCCTAAGCTTCCAGTGTTGTGAAATCTTTCTCACTTCCAGTCCAGATGACTACCAAAAATACCACAGGAGAAAAGCATGTGATTGTGATGTTGTTCATGTCTGAATCCCCAGATAATGCAGCTGTTAAGGTGACCAGTGTAGTTGAAAAACCTGGGTGTCATTAGCAGGGCAGTGATATGAGGAAGCTCATATTGCTTGGGATCCTGGAATGCTTTTGTAGTGGATTACTAGGGCCAAGTTCACAATACCAATAGCATGAGCTGGGACAAAAACAGACGCTCTCATCTTTAACAATTAGCCACACTAGCATCAAGCAGGCATTACTGACAGAAGCAAATACCATTGCAATTTTAAAAGCACATGGAAAGTAATAAAAATGTATAGCAAAGATGACTAACCCTTTTTGTCCCCAAAGCCACATTCACCCTTAGCCAATCCTCTGAGGATCACATGCTAATGGTGGATATGGCTACCCCATACACTCACATGTGTACATAACACACACAGCCCCCCTCTGCAGCTGATGTATGCTGATCAACCAAGGTGAGGGCCCCACCTCATTCATCAAATTATTGATCCCATGACAAGTTAGGGGATGATTTACATCCTATTAAGGTACTGGGCTGGGTGGTAATTTATTGAACATTTTTTCTTTCTGCTGTGACTAACAAAATCAGTGAGGTGTTTTGGGGGCCCAGAAATATTTACTTGGAGGAGCTGAGGGGATAGCTTTCCTTGGAGTATAGGACTGCATCCTAACTTGTAATGCGTACGTAATCAGATCTTACCTGTAGCTTTTCAATTAGGGGAGAGCTTTTTACCTTAACCTTTAGAGGATGTGAAGCATTTGGAGATGGCTTCTGTAGAAAGAGAAACAGGAGACTGCTGCAAATAGGCAGTTTGCTACACATTAAGGTTGTGTGTGCGTAAGGCATGGAGAAAGGTGGAAAAGGAACAAAATGAGCTGTCGTTACAATCCTTCTGATAATGAATTTACCTTATAAGTCAACAGTGGCCACAACTGGGCTCCTGAGAAATAAGAGGGAAATGTCAGCATGCATGTGGGAACCTCAAGGTGGGCAAAAGGTGGGTTCCCCAACAGTTTTAGGGGAAAAGACGGCCTGGCCTTAGCATGCTGGGCAAACACAGATGCCTTGGGCCCCTTAGGGTCTATTGCTGCCGTTTCCACCTTAGGGCAGCCCAAGGTATTTTTGCTGCCTAAGGTGAAGGCAGGGTGTTTCTGCCCCTCCATTTCATATCCAGAAGACAAGCAGTCTGGATTTTTTATTTTTATTTTTCTATACTGGTGACAGGACAGCATTCTTGACTGTACTTGAGGGCAGCAGGCAAACTTAGAGGGTGCAGGCCAGGCCTCATGGCATGCACTTGATGACTAGATATTCTACTAGTTTTGCATTAAAAAAACAACAAAAAACATTCTGATGTATTTTAAATTTTGTATTGTATGCTTAAAAAAAATTAGACAATTTTTGTAGTGACAAATATAATAAATAATATAACATTGGACCATGTGTACATGTACACCCATCTTCTTCTGGAACAGCTGGGTTGTTCATAGAGATATGTGGCTTCTGTGTTCCTTTATCCTTTTAGATTAGCCTTCCCCATCTTTGTGTCCTCCAGATATTTTGGATGACAACCTACACCAGCCCCAACAAGCATGGCTGTGCTGGCTGGTGCAGATGGGAAAACATATGGAGGGCACCAGTTTGGAGAAGCCTGTTCTTGATCTCAGCTAGAAAACCAGTTCGGATTCTCCAAACAGACTGATGCTTATTCTAGTTGTATATGATCCAAGCAAAGCTGACATCTCATACTGTCCAGATAGACAGAGCTGCCCTTTCATGTCCCGTATGCTACACAGCAACACTAGCCTTAACTTTAATGAGGTAGGGCACCCATAGGTTAGCCTGAAAGCTATCTTTCTTCTAGTTGAAGTGAATTTATGCTGCTGTGTAATGGCTTAGCAGTATCAGTGGTTCATGTGGATGGAATCATGTCCCAGTGGTAGAAGGAGAGCACCAATTGTGTCTGTGCACCGTTGTTTGACCTGTAATAAGACTGACTTTCCCTACTCTGTCAGCATTGAAGGATGCCATTGGGATCTAAAGTGACATAGGAAATGTGTAGCATAACAACATCAACCTGATACTCATTTAGTCAGCCAGCCCACCCATCATACTAACCTCTGGACCATTACATCTTTAGAGAGACTGACACTGCTTACAAAAGGAAAGGAAACAATAACTTCTTTAAAACACTGATACTTACTAGCTCACCATTCTGGCCAAGCTCTGCCTTGTTTGTGTGGAGAGGAAGGGAGCATGGTGGTTTTCTACGGGTTGGTTTAGTGACTGGTATCTAAAAATAGAGGAGCAGCTTATCAGTTGACAGAAGAGGAAGGAAGGAAAATCAAATGGAAAATGCAATCTTTATATCGGGAAAGGACCTAAGAGCAGATGGTTGGGGAAAGCTCTTGAGATGTTACTGCCTATTTAGCAGAACTCCACTAATGTCTCTCAAGACAGATGGAGGCCAACAACAACAAGCATTATTTTGCTAGACTCACCTGTCTTTTCTGTTCCGGACAAAAAGAGTATAATCATGATTTCTGTTTCCTTTTGTTTCTTGTTAGAAATATGCAATGCTTTCTCCACTCAACAAAATTACTACACTACTCTATGCTGGGCAGAAAGTGTCACAGTCACCTATTGCATAGTGTCCATAACATTACTAGGGACGTGGGTGGCGCTGTGGGTAAAACCTCAGCACCTAGGACTTGCCGATCGCATGGTCGGCGGTTCGAATCCCTGCGGTGGGGTGCACTCCCGTCGTTCGGTCCCAGCGCCTGCCAACCTGGAGCGTCTGAAGGAGCGTCTGAAGGAGCGTCTCCACCCCCATCGTTCTACCCGGACACTGACGTCCAGCACCGAGGGCCTTCTGGCGGTTCCCTCACTGCGAGAAGCCAAGTTACAGGGAACCAGGCAGAGGGCCTTCTCGGTAGTGGCGCCTTCCCTGTGGAACACCCTCCCACCAGATGTCAAAGAGAACAACTACCAGGCTTTTAGAAGACATCTGAAGGCAGCCCTGTTTAGGGAAGCTTTTAATGTTTGATGTATTTTAATATTCTTTTTGAAGCCACCCAGAGTGGCTGGGGAAGCCCAGCCAGATGGGCGGGGTATAAATAATAAAATTATTATTATTATCATTATTATTATTATTATTATTATTATTAACCTAGCAGTTCGAAAGCACCCCCGGGTGCAAGTAGATAAATAGGGACCGCTTACCAGCAGGAAGGTAGGGACCGCTTACCAGCAGGAAGGTAAACGGCGTTCCGTGTGCTGCGCTGGCTCGCCAGATGCAGCTTGTCACGCTTACCACGTGACCCGGAAGTGTCTGCGGGCAGCGCTGGCTCCTGGCCTATAGAGTGAGATGAGCGCACAACCCTAGAGTCTGGCAAGACTGGCCCGTACAGGCCTGGGGTACCTTTACCTTTTATAACATTACTGATAACAAGTGACACAACTCTCTCCACATGCCTGCACTGTGTCTCAAGGCAAAGTAAGGAGAATAAATTGTTTTCTGAGTTCACTAGCTCCTGTGAAGCAACAAAGCTTGTTACATTTGAAAGCTTTTTCATAACTGACTGTCACCAAGCACGACTTAAGGTGCAAAGTTATATTCACAAGTACTATCAGACTAGTTGCAAGAACTTGTAACAGTAAGGAACAAGGGGGTGAGACTCGGGGGCAATTTTGCAAGTGCCTGTGAAAATGGTATTTGCAGTTCTTGCAGCTGTAAACTGAATGAAAATATATTAAGGAAATATACCGGTACTACAGTGGTTCCTGATTATCAGCACCTTTGAGCCCTTTATGATGCATGCTCTAATTGCATTTTAACCTCTGCACAATCCTGCTACTGCTACAAGCCCTGATCTGATAAAAATTGTGCAGTATCCTATTAATACATCATTGATACGAAGTGGGTAAAGGTGTTACTGCTTGCATATGCATCCTTAAAAATAAACCATAGCTTGTGTGCGTTCCCATGTAGGAGAGGGGGTGCTTAGCTTACAAAATAATGATGAAAATGGAAGATTTACAAACAATTAGAGATGTGTGTCTGTGTTGATAAGGCTTTTTTTTACTGGTGTCACTGGTGTTATGGAATGCACTTCTTGCTGAAGTTTTAGAGGTCCTATCTGTACTGGCACTCCACTGGCTTTTGAAGACACACCTATTTAACACAAACGTTTCTTTGATCTCTTTGCAATGGTCTCCTATTTTAACTGCTGTGTTGTTTTAATGGGATTGTTTTGTTGCATATTTTAATTATGAATTTATTAATTTTTAAAATGATTTAATAGGATTGCTTCCTGGTGCATTTTAATTATGATTGTTTATATTTTAACAGTATTTGTATTATTGGTTTTTATACTTGTAAACAGCTTAGAAGCCTATTTTGGCATTCAGTGCTTTATCTATTAGATAATGCTGCTACTAATGATAATACAAAACAGGCAGCATAGCAATGGATTTGCTACTCTGAAGAAAGAATTAAGACAAATTAGTAAAAATAAATAAAAATGCAAATTTATTGTGTAAAAGTGTTAGGAAAATTCTAAAAATCCCAAGGCATTTTTTGCATGCAAACACACACCCTCTCTTCTTGCACTGTTGTTTTCTGAAACTGAAGATTTCATTAATTCTGTACTGTTTAGTGCCAGCAGAAATTGGCACAAAAGAAAATCTAGTTGCAGACCATTTCAGCCAACAGCGAAACTAGAATAGTAATGCAAAATAAATAAATGCATTTCTGTGATTAATAAAGCATAAGCACACATGATTTACATTATTATTAAATTTGTATACTGCCCTTCATCTGAAGATCACAGGGTGGTGATGTTGTACAATATAAAAGTACAAAATGGGAACACAAAATACTTAACACAACAAAAACAAATCAATAGTCC
Organism: Podarcis muralis; assembly: GCF_964188315.1. Classification (NCBI taxonomy): domain Eukaryota; kingdom Metazoa; phylum Chordata; class Lepidosauria; order Squamata; family Lacertidae; genus Podarcis; species Podarcis muralis. The sequence goes on from NC_135658.1 coordinate 41,590,188, forward strand.
CCCTCCCACAAACACATTGTGAAGTCCATAGAACATTTTATCAGCCAAAGGCTTGGTTATAGAAAAACATTTCCCCAAGTGCCTAAAGATATGAAGGTGCCAGGCAAGCCTCTCTGGGGAGAGCATTCCACAAATGGGGTGCCACCCTCTGGGCATCTCATGGAGGGGGCAGATGAAGAAGGGCTTCAAATGATGATTGCAGGATCTGGGTCAGTTCATATGGGTAGAGGTGGTCCTTGAGGCATTGCAGTCCTGAGCCATTAAAAGCTTTATAGCCGCAGCCACAGACCCAAGGGGTGGCTGATAGGGCTACCATAATTCCCCTGGTTGGAGGGAGGCCTGGCACATGGCACAGTCACTAACACCATACCTCCCCTTTCCCAGAACCACTGTGATTGGGGCGCCCCCTGCTCTCCCCAGCTCCTCTTTTCCCAGGCACATCTTATATCTCTTAATTTTTTAAAAAAAACAGCCAAACCCCCTCACATTTTAAAACACCCAAGTTTAAAAGTACTGTACAGTAGTTTAAAACAATTTAAAATATTTTAAACAACTAGGGCAAGGCCTTTCCCAGAGAAAATGATGTTATGTGGGCAGCCCTTGCCTCCCCCCCAAAGGGGAGACTTCGCCAGACCAGGTAATTATATAGCCCCCACTCCCCAGGTAGATTGAGCCTAGGCAGACTCTCAGTCAGTCATTCAGCAGGGGTTGGGGTTGGTCAGGCTTCACTAGGCCAGCCAAAGGTATGAAAATGCCAGCTTCCTCAAGAGGAAGAGGAATTCCAGCAGCTGTGGAGGAGGACCAGATGAACAGCTTGCCCCCTTCGCTGATGGTCTCTGGTTCCTGCTGCCTTTGAGAGTGAAACATCAGTTCTCCAGATAGCCTGTCACCCAATTTCCTTTTCCTTTGTGGTTGAGTTTCAAACTATTTTAATGCCTCTATAACAGGAAGTGTTATTGTTTATTGTTAGGTTTCATTATTATTGTGTTTTAATACTTTTTTGTAGTAAGCCACCCAGAGAACATTTGTTGATGGGCAGCTCTATAGAAATCCACATAACAATGATAATTGTACCTAACCTCCTTTCCAGACAGAGATGACTGATCTTGGAATTTTCCTGCCAGCTTTGCCACTGAGGGAGTTGTGGACTTCTCTTCCACCATGTTGGTTCCTGATGGCTTGTCCTGAAAAAAGACCAGAAACAAAAAGCTTGTCACTGTATGAAAATACGGCAATCAGTGGAGATTCTGAAGCTAAAAACAATTATTATAAAGCAACAGGGGCAGTCACTTCCAGCTCTATCAGGAAGTCTTTGAGTGATAGCCAACTAAGCTATACTCAGACTAGACCTATTGAAACATGGGTGTAGCCAGGGGAGTGCAGGGGCAGCTGTCCCCTCCTAAATCAAGTCAATAAATAAAAATACTTAACTAACTGACCAATTGTGTCGCAGATAACTTAGTTCTGCCCCCCCCCCCCAAGTCTGCCCCTGAAAAATAAATCCTGGGTACGCCTATGTATTGAAATCAATAGACTTACATTAGGGATCAGCAAGGTTTACCTCGCCTGGGCTGGTTCACTCCAGCGGAGATCCCTCCATGGGCCAGATTGCGGGTGCTCATGAGAGTGCACACCTGTGATTTCCAGCATCTGCTCAGAAGCGATTTCCGGCACTGCAGAAGCGAGTCCCTGAGCTGCGCCGGTTTAGCACGGCACGCGGGGACTTGCCGAGCAGGCGGCTCGGTTCGGGGGCGGCTCATGGGCTGGTTAAACGACCCCCGTGGGCCGCTTGTGGCCCATGGGCCTTAGGTTGCCGACCCCTGGCTTACATCCATTGCTTTCAGTCGATCTACTTTGAGTATAACTTAACAGGGCATGTCAACCTTTGTCTATTATTCAGCATGATAATTTGACTTATTCTCTGTTGAAATGTTGGAAATCTTCTTTTGTGTATGTGTGTGTGGGGGGGGTTTCCATATTTATTTTCAGAGTGGCTTCCTCCCTTTTCTGTTTTTATACAGGGTGAGGGAGTTTGAAGTATCTCAATAAATAAAGGTAATGTTTGGGGCAGGCGACTGGGCAGGGGGAGGGGCAAGGCATAGTTGCAAGAAATTGGTTTGTGGGAGAGGATGGGAAACTTAAGCCCCTGCCCTGTTCGGTATTTCCCTCCTTTAAATGCACCTAACCCAGGCCAATTTTACTGGCAGAACTGCTTTATAGTTCTGGAGTCCATCTAGGGAGAAAATGCTCAAACTGGGGGAAGGGAAAGACACCTCCCCCCCCCCCCCACAATTTGACCCATATTAAGAGCCCCTTGAGGTATTCTAAGAACAATAGCTAAGTGGCGCAGTACAAAAAGGAAAGGGACCACCAGGCCCACTCTGGATCTCCTGTATTTCAAGCACTGTTTTAAAACTGCTTGAGGGGGAGAGTTATTGGCAGGAGAGAATTGGCAGGCAGTAAAAAGGTTAAACAACTCCCACCCCCTTACCCTCCAATTCTTTCCTGCAAGAGCTGGGAACTCTCTGTTTCCCTCATAACTTCTATTTCCGCCCATATTGTTCCCTATGTGTGAGAAAGAGGTTTGTCCTTCAATTCACAGGAGGCAGCTAGCATACCATTCTAAGATTAGACAAGAGCAAACTAGCTATGGACCGTGGCCTGCAGGATTGGCAGCTGCAGATGCTCAGATTATGCTCCCAAATATCACAATTAAAGGAAAACCTTTAAAACAGAAATGCATATACTAGGGTAAAGTGTGCATATGCACACATTACTGAAAATAGCATTAAAATGTATCATATTAGGGAAAATAATTTTGCAAAAATGTGTACAATAGGCAAAATTATTTATAAACATATGTAGGTTTGGCTAAATTAGGACTAAAATGCCGATGAATTTTTATGAAGATTTAAAAAAATAAATCACCAACTGATCTGGAACTTAAAACTGGAAAAATGAGAAACTGAAACTCACAGATTTGTCCATTCCCAGCTGCTACTTCATTTTAACAATCTTGAGATTGTTCCAGGTTGGGTCTCTATATCTCTGTAGTATTAATATTTGACCTCACATTTGCCCTCTTTCTGAGAATCACAACCATATCTATGAGTTCTCTGTCTGATGATGATTGGATAACTATTTAAAGTCCCCAACAACAGCAGAGCATTACACCAAAGGGTTGAGGTGGGTGGAATTAGACTAGTGCAAAGTTGACAGCACAATCGGATGGAGCAGAGATGCAGCAGGGAAGGAGTGGGACTTCATTGGAATCTTGTGCCAACCCACAAATCTGTCCTGCAACATTTCCAGGAGAACTCTACATGCGCAAAAGAGGTGGCATAAACATTCCCAGTCAAGTCAGTGGATGTCCCCAAGAAACTATCCCCCTACTTTCCCTCAGAACTGCAGTGGAAGATAGGATTCCACCTAACTCTGCAGCCCATCACATCACGTCACAAAGGAAGAATCATTATGATTTTTGCCCATGGAAGTATTGCATCACTAACTACCTAGAATTGTTGGAGGATATCCACAAGTGTGCAGATCTATATATATCAACTACTAATTTGCAAAAAAAGCAAGAAGCAGAGAGGAGGAATAAACTGACAGTTTTCACTACCAGGATAAGTAAATAGCAAGCTTGATCAGGAGTTGGGATGAATAGCAAAGTAGTCAAGTTTCCAAATGACACCAAATTATTCACAGGAAGATTACATCCCAAGCAGACCTAGAAGAACTCAACAGATCTCTACATATTGGATGACTGCCAACAAAATGGCAAATGAGATTAAACGTAAGTGAGTGCAGACTGATATACCCCGGTACAAAAAAAGAGAGAAGACAGAATCATCTAAATTGACTATAACCACTCAGGAAAAATGATTCTGAATCACTGAAAATGTTAGCTCCATGTGTTGCACCAATGCTAAAATGAATATTCAGAAATGAAAATAATACCATTACAGTGGTACCTCGGGTTACATACTCTTCAGGTTACATACGCTTCATGTTACAGACTCCGTTAACCCAGAAATAGTACCTTGGGTTAAGAACTTGCTTCAGGATGAGAACAGAAATCGTGCGGTGGTGGCGCAGCGGCAGCAGGAAGCCCCATTAGCTAAAGTAGTGCTTCAGGTTAAGAACGGACCTCCGGAACGAATTAAATACGTAACCAGAGGTACCACTGTATATAAATATACACTTGTGCCATGCTGTATGCAGCTCTGGTTGCCCCATCTTTAAAAATATACCAATGAATTGGTGAGGTACAGGAAGGGGTATCTAGAATGATACGAACTGCTTAAAAACTGGAGTTTTAATTATTAATATTGTGGACAGTTACAGCAGCCTCATACCAAGGTAGACTATCAGGTCACATCTGCATACAGTTTAAGCACATACAATACTCCTACTATACAACTTTGTTTTCACAGATGAGAGTCTTGTGGACATTGTAAGAAACAGAAAATAGTCTAATTTGTATATGGTTCCTACCTAAAATTTGTGTTTCTTTAATTTTAGTCTAATGTGTCTTTAATAATAATAAATATGTGCTTTTGTACATCTGATATGTACCATGTAGGTATCATACACAACAGGCTGAAACTACTATATTTACAAAAATATGCTGGATATTAAGAGCTGGAAAAACAGAGTCACACAGCTCTCAACAGCCAGTATCTTAAACACAGTAACAGTGACAATATTTGCAAACGATAGCTTATTACTGTATCATAATCCCTCTTAGTAAAAAAAGAAAAAAAAGGGGGGGGGAAGAGTTGCAATGGGAAAAAAAATCATCCAGCTGCATCTGTGAGTGTCAGGGAAAGACACTCAGAGGAAGTGGGCCTTGTTCCCACAAGATAGTGGAATGACCCTGAGGCTAGCTTTATCAAAACTTAAGTTTTTCTCTTCTCTTTAACTTTTCCTTCCTTCTAGAATAAGCAGTCTCATTTACAAACAGTGAAGGAACAAGAAGATTGATACTGCTGTTTATGCTTTACAATTCTTAAAATAGTTGAGAGGTATTTAAACATTGGAAGAACAAGGGCCAAGACTACAGATAGCTTGAAGAAGGACCACAGTTTATGGTCATATATGGTATATTGCACATTCTGAAAACTTAACAGACATCCGGTTAGCTACAGGCCAGGCCAAACCTGATATTTTTGAAGCAACTTGGTTCCTTTCATGTCCTTTAATTATCTGTGGACAGCATTAGCCAACTAGGGTCCCAGGAATCTATTGAGCATTGCTGGATTATTTTAAAGAGAAGATATACATAATCATCCATGGTAACAATGAACAAAAAAGACAACCAACAGAGTAAGATCCTGCCACTGCCAGTTCAAGTACATACAAAGACCAGGGAGGGGACTGAAAAGTAAACACCAGTAACAATCATGGATGCAAAAAGGAAGCAGCAACACTCAGTATTCCTGGGACCCTATGATATTGACACACACACACAGTATATGGTGCTTGTTTCAACTGAGGCAATTTACACACCATGCATTTCAAGCAGATGACTTTCCACAAGGAATCCTGGGACCTGCAGTTAGTTAGTGTTGGATTGCAATTTAAACAGAAAAACTTACACTGGTCAGAAAGCTCATTCGTATTTCAAATGCCTCTTTCTCTTTACATATTAACTATGGTCTGTCATTTGTAATATATATGTAGTGAGAGACTCGTAAGCAATGGTTAAATTGCATGTCACATGTGAAAATGGTCTCAAAGGGCAAGCATTTAATTTGTGTTCTTTTACCACAAATATATTGCTTCAATTGTTAAGTGGAGGCAAGTGTTCTAGTAACTTAAAGAAGAAGCCAGTAAAGAAAGTTGGTGAAAAAAACAGAAAACAAGTAGGCAGAAACAGTGACCCCCCCCCCACTAAAATACTGTTTAGGGGTACTCTCATTTTGACTCGAGAAAATCACCATTTTATAGTTCAAATCAGGAAAAAGAACTACAGTAAATGGACAAAAGTACAAAGATTCACAAAATGTTTAGAGGTATGCGTCGTCCCCCCAGAAAAAAAGCACTGGACAGAAAGAATACTTGCTCAAAAAGAGACTGAATCTAGAGAGCCTCTATTGAGATTGTTAACTCTCTCCATGGTCTCAGCCAAGGCAGAAGTTACTCAGGAAGTGGGTAGACTCATGTTGGTCTGTAGATATTCCCCTAGAAGGAAATTCCACAATGACTATTCTGATTGGGAGCACACAGGAGCAAGCAGGGGGCCCTGCACAAGAAATAGCACATATTAAGAGTTGAGTAAACAAATCGCTCCATTCTTACCAACTACACTGGATCTCTGAGTGAACATCCTTTTTCTACAGCCGGCTTTAGTTTTATTTCCCCCTCTCCGTATGTCATGACATTTGGCAATCTGATGCACTCCTTTGTAAAGAGGAAATTGTGCAATTTTTCTTGCATCCTCTGCAGTTAAGCCTCTGTTGGTGTTTAATAAAAAAGTAGCTGCAAATAATCAAAGCTAATATACTCAGGCTCCCAGTGCAACCCTTTCTACAAATTAAAGGTTGCTTTTCAGATGGCTGAAGTTCTTTTGTTAAAACTTCCATGTGTTTTACAAGTTGAACCCTTGCTGTTAAAAGTAAGCACCACTGAGTTCATTGGTGCTTGCTCCCAGGAAACTGCACAGGATTGCAGTCACACTGATCCTGATAAACTTACAGTAGTATGTTATATACTGCTGTTCCTTGGTGTAGGTGTGTATAATAACAGATAAACACAGTTGCCTACATTTTGGGATTTTTGTTGGACTGTGACTATAGGGTCTGTCATGATGTGCTCTTGTATTTCAGAATTTACTACTGGGGAGGAGGGGTGGGTGGAATTTTTTAAAGCAGTCCATCCCCTAGCAAATATTAGTATTAATTGTAATGACAGTTTCCTACTCGACAATTCTCTAACTCGTGTCATATTTAATAATTGTAAAAGTGAATAGCTAATTATTTGACAGTGGTGGACAGAATTCAGGATGGTGGCAGTTCTGGGAAAGACGTAAATATTATTACCCTAATTAAGATGCAGGTTCTCAATATTTTCCTACAACTCTTTAAAGTTCTTTCAAGGAACAAAACTTATTTTGCCAGGACCACCAAGAATAATGCCGATAGTTAAGAACGATAATCAATAATCATAGAACTAAACAAGTGCATAAAAATATTCAAATGTAGATATATCAGTGTTAATGGAGATGTTTGCCTGAAATTAATACCTGAAGTTGTCAAAGGCAAACTTTAATAAAGCTGCAGGAAAAGCAGAGACTATAGCTGACCTGATCTGCCTTTCCCAGGTGAGTTAAAGGAAACATTCAGGAACAGCAGGAGAGTATGAAGGTAAAAATATTGGCTATCTTTCCTATTTAAAAGCAACTGTCTCTACAGTTTGAATAATGAACAATATTTCTATTCAGAATAATGTTTTCATAGAATTCCGTCCTTTTCTCACTGGTTCTATAACTTCTTTGCCTGAGCAATGTAGAATAGCATTACACTGTGTCAAGAGTTCCTGTGACAGCTACAAGTTCAGAAATAGAACCTGGACAGAAAGATGCCCATTCTCTGTTCGCAGTTTTTCTCATGAGGGTAAATTTGAGTGAAGGCTAAACTTGGGTTAGCTTAGAAGGGGTAATTTGCTTTGGGGCCTCTAGAAACATTCAGCTGTGTAGAAAATGTAATACTGTACAGTATTCAGAATTGCTAAAACTTGTCTGAGGGAAAGCGTTATGCCGTGCAGACTAATACCACTGAAACACACAAGAGCCAGGAAGAGCCTTATATAGCACAGTTATGCACAGTTACCCAGTAGGAGTTTTTAGCTGATGTTTAGTTTTTTGAGTCTGGATTTACAGTAAGTTGTTATGCTTTTCTTCTTTCTGTGGTATGCAAAGAGCAAGCGGGCCCTTCTCTTTAAATATTGTCTGTGCAGATTAGTGAAGTTGGCAAAATTCATATGTGTTAACCCAACATGGAAACATAAATCCCTTTAATCAGAAATATGACTCAGCACATGTGCACTACTTTTATTTTGTATTTTTGTGAGTAACTTGGGTACCTCATTTTGAGACAGAAAGATGGACTAGAAATGTTTTTAATAATAATACTTTATGTGTACATAGCAACTTTCTGAGGTAAATGTGCATGACTTGTTCCATTTTACAAAGAGGAGGAGATATTGCATACCTGAGGGGAAATAGAAAGAAATGGTCACGTTTACAATAATTAATGAAGTCCAAATTTGCATTAAGACTGAAATTTTAAACAAACATACTTTGAAGTAAATCAAGTTGAAATCACTAAGGCTCAATTCCTGATTAGCTTGGTTTAGGATCTTTCTGGATACTAAAATTAAGGTTGCAATTCCATGCACACTTACTGGGGAGTAAGTCCCATTGCATTTAATGGAGGTTAGCTCTGAGTAGACATGTATAGGATTTCACTGCACCTGTTCCCAGCAGATTCTCAAACGTTTATGTCTTCTGCCAGAACAAAATGCTTCCCTACTTGTATCACTGTTCTTCCCTTAGGAATCCCTTTAATCTTGTATCATATAACAAGGCGAACTGAAGGTAGGCTGTGGTTCACCAGAGGATCTCTGGCCATTCCTGGTGGACCACCTAGTGCCTGCTGGTTGCTAGGATTCAAAGTAAAGAATGCTGGATTAAATTATCCTTGGGTTGATTATCTGCTTTAAATCAAGAGTGTATGCTCAGTACCAGCTATGCATTAACTATTGAGATATCCTGTGCATGCCCTCTTGTTTTGTCAATATAAAAGGCTTCAGTTCACCACAGTGAAGTAAGCAGTAGTGGACAGTGGGGCACGACATTCACCTGACCTACGGTTTCACAGGACCTCTGGTTGCCCGAGTTCCTGCTATGTACTGTGATAGGGGTGTAGTGGGAGTGAGGTTGGTGTAGTGCAAACGCACCATTGAGAGTATCAGATGTTGGGGGGGGGTCACCTGTGAAATGTGCAACCACTAATCATCTTCATTTTTAATACTTCTGTATCAGTCACTTCAGCCCTCACTCGTTTTGAAACCATTTTGTTAATAAATATTAAATAGTAAAACAATGTTTTAATGTATGTGTCACTCCAAGGAAGGAAACCTGAGGTCTGTTGTGGACATGCATGCAGGTATTTGTTTACGTGTGTGTGTGTGTGTGTGTGTGTGTGTGTGTGTGTGTGTTTTATTTTTTTTAAAAAAAATACATGGTTTTTTAATATACCAGATTTACACAAAAGAGCATTAAAAAAAAAATCCAACCCAGGCAAGGATTTGGTGTTGCTCGCATGAAATGCTGCTGCTTCTTTTCCTCCTCTTTGCCTTTATTATTATTATTATCATTATCATTATTATCATTTATTAAAATTATATACTGCCCTTCATCACAAGATCTCAGGGCAGTTCACAGAATAAAATAAAAGATAAAAACACAAATAAATAATTAAAAGAAAACCAACAAAACAATAATCCCCGTCTTCCACCTCCTGCAGGCAATTTCAAGCTTAAATACAAGTTATGGACAAAAACAGTTCTGTGTAAAATAGCTGCTTTAAAAATAAAAAATACTGGGAATGTGCCTTCAGCAAGAACCTGGTAAAAAGAGGCAGGTTGCAGCCTTTCCTTTGGGCTGATGGAAACAAAATGGAAGTAGGCGTTGTGACAAATGTGATGCCCAGTGAAGGAAGAAAAACCATATACACAATGCGCGTCAGTGCATCCACTGTTAGGTAACATAACTTTTATATTGAATTTTCCTATCTTAGTGGATTATCCGCAGATTGGGAAAATCTGAAAGCAGCAGTGGGGGCAGGCAGGCTGTGGCCGATATCGTGTGGACACTGTGCAAAAAAAGCAAGAGACAAGTGGCTTCAGATCCACATTCGACTCCAGTGTGAATGTACCCAAAGTAACATTTTGAGAAACATGGCCCCAAGAACCTCTTTGAACCATTGAGACAAGTCCCCTCCCCCAGCATATGAACTAAATTTTTATTTTGAATGGATAGCTTTTTATTATTTAAAAGCTGTAGTAGCTAGCACGTAGTTATTTTTGAGTGGCAGCAAGGCAGTTTCTCTGTCACATGTACAGCTTGATTTTCTAGACTGAGGCACAGTGTATTTTGTAAATTGTAGGTTTCTTATGTAACTAACGGCATATAACCATAATGTCCTTTCATAACAATAACATCCTAATCTAAACAAGAAGTTCTCTATACCCCAAACTATACATGATCAGCAAATTGTGTACAGAGAAAAGGTGTAAAATGTTGTGAATAAATCAGGCCAGAAAAATGTGAATCCAAATAATGGAAAACAGAATCAAAGGGGGCAATAGAAGCAGGGCATTTAATTCACAGTGCCACAATAACCTGGAAGGAAAGGTATCATCCTTTATTTATTTATTATTTATTTAAAAGGGTTCTATACCACCCTTCAGAATAATCTCTAGGGCAATTAAGCTTACTAATGAAAGTACTAACACAGCTGTGAGGGAAAGCATACTGGGTGATCTCCAGATAAGAAGCACTCAAAGTATGCCCACTGGTTTCAGTTACCCTTCTCCAAGTATGACTAACACTGGACATTACCCATGATTAATAATACGAGTAGGGAACCTCAGGTGCAGGGGCAAAAAAATGGCCTTTTAGGCCTATCTGGCCCTCAGGATTCTTGCCCCTCACTGGCCCTGCTCTACCTCCTTGAGTGCTTTTGCTGGGTTGGAATGTGTCCTTGAATAATGCATCCCCTGGATGGATGGATGGATAGATGTGTGTGTGTGTGTGTGTGTGTGTGTGTGTGTGTGTGTGTGTAGAAACCTCTTGAGTTTTGCATGGCTTGAATATAAAGGCATCTGCTGCTCTACCCATTTTTGCCTCTGGCCAAAGATATATACCTCGTATAAAGTTGCCCATGAGGGAATGTAGCCCTCAGGCTGCAAAAGACTCTTCACTTGGTTTATAGTAGCTTATGAAAAACGGAACGTAAGGATTTGTTATTAAAATTGTGTCATAAGGTGAAATATGCAAAGATCTAAGATCACACAGGAAGCCACTCCAATTCTATACATACCCATTGCACTCAGTAGCACTTACTTCTGAGCAGTGTGGATTATTTTAAGGGACAGCAGCTGTACTGCGAAGTGACCATTTTGTTCTGGAATAAGTGGCGACCCTCCCTGAAGAGAACACAATAGCAAGCAGTGGTCCTCCTAAGAGGGTGTGTGCAAATATACAAAGTTAGAAATAGCCAAGTCTTGGAACTGGCTCAGTTTTTACTCCACAGGACAAATAGCATCACTGGCTTCCTTCCTTCCTTCCACAGCTGGCAACAGCTGTTGTAAACATTGGGCCTCAGCTTGTCTGGACCAGGGTATCCTTTATTCTCTGAAGTATTCACAAGCCTGTCCTTATTACAGAATGTTTAAAGCTCAGAGATGGTTGTGCCAAAGTGAAGAGATTACTAATAAACAACCCCAAAAACAAGAGTGGGCTAATCCAGTTAGAAGCCCAACAACCCCATCTCCAAAAGTTTAATCATTTATTTTTTTCTGTGTCTCTAAAAAATGCAAAGTTCATTTTGGTAAACATTGCACTTTTGTTTGGTGAACGAAGGTTTTAAAACTTTTATCTTCTAAACCAGAAAATTATAAACTCTCAGCTATCATATGGATAAGTAAGACCTCGCCTACACACTGGCTGGCAGTGCTCCACATGACGAGGAACTAGGAAATGGAAAACAAGGCTACACATTATGGTCGTAAGTGTGTAAAACTCATATAACATGAACATATGATTTTCCAGTGGACTCCTTTGATGTGTAGACCAACCCCCCCTCCCCCATGCCACTCTTTGTTGATCTCTTTTACTTTCAGCTGTGAAGTCATGTGTCTCTCATTCTGGGAAGAACCCGAACAGCAAGGTAGATTTGTTCACGGTTATATGTTAAAAGCCATTACTTCCCTTCTTCTGAAGCAACTTCTCTCCCATGATCTCAATATGCAAGCCTTTGGCTGCTCACCACTACCTCCACCCCTTCCTCAGCCCATGAGACTAGTTAATGAGGGAAGGGAAAGCAGAATCGCCCAAACAATACAAATGATTTTCAAGTAACAGCTTTAGTGCAAGCAGTACTGTATTCTCAGACTCTTTACAGTGCCATTTCCAAACATGCACTTTGTATGTTTATAATAATGGATCAACACTTGTGCCATAATTTTTCAATTCTCCTTGAGGACATGGATATAAGAACTATTATGATGATCTCCTGCACTTCAGAACTTACCCATTTTAACTGGAGATGCCTGGGAATGAATCTGGGACTCCTGCACTCCTGGGGCCTGGACTGGATGACCCTTGGGGTCCCTTTCAACTCAACAATTCTATGATTCTATGATGTTGTGCATGTGAAGCATGTGCTCTCCCGCTCAGCTATGGCCCCTCCCCATTCCACCAGGCTGCCAAGAGGAAGCAGGACTATTCCATCACCTCAGCTGAGAGACCACCAACAGCTGTCTCTTCCTTTCCTTGAAACGTTTCCACCCTAGCTGGAACTTGGAAACAAAAAACTAGTACCTGAATCTGTTTTTTTCCTCCTTCCCCCAATCTATTTTCCTTCCGTGTTGTGAGGACAAGCACTGTCTCAGTACGGATCATTGTGATCTGCTGTGGGAGCCCTTTTCAACCAAAGAGCAGGATAAAAACCCTTCAAATGATCAATATTATCAGCCCCCTGTTGATCACAAATTGAAAAGGCCTTAGCAGCTGGGAAATGCATTTTTTGCATTGAGATTAGCCGTGGTACAGCAAAAGTAGGTGAGAGAGGTGGTGGTGTAGTGTGAATGACTTTTCTTTACAGAAAGTATTAACACTTGAGCTATTCTTTTAAAGTAATAAATCTGAGGAAGATACAACATGATATGCCTGTAGGAAAAGGTGTAGAGAAAACAGTTAAATGACACATTGGCCAGCACTGGATGGCTTGCATGCAAAAGACCTTACTCTTAAGGCTGTTTTCACACACAATACATCAACAAACCCAGGGCAGCCAGTGCATGTGTGGCACACTCAGCACAGAGTCACAGCCAGTCTTAGAGCTCCGAACAGTAGATTATGATGCATGTATTTTCAAAAAAACAATTTGCCACTTTTTCACTTTAGAGTTTTTTGGTATATCCTTGCAAGCATAATATTCAGATGTAAAAACAAACTATAGTTTGTCATAATGTGGTCAAAGTACAGTGAACCTTGGGATCACATGCCTTTTTCTTCTATTTCCCATTTGTTTGTGTGTAACGGGAATAGATTAGATAAACTCCTATGGTTCTAATTTGCCACAAAGAAGCAGCTCACCCACCACCCTCCAAACCATGGTTTAGAGGGTTGTCTGAACCGAGTCACTATGGAAACTGATTCTTAATTATGGAATATCACTGAAATGTGCCTATACCAGTATACTGGGATGATAGCAGTCCTTTTAAAATTTCAGATATTCTCCCAAAAAAATAACAATCCATGAACTTTCCTTCTCTATATGAGCAAAAGGACTGTGGTGAAGAATAGAATAAATGGCCACATCACATTTAGGAAGAATGTATAACGCTTTTGTAAAAGACAAAATATGCCAGGCTAATCCACCAGAATTGTTTGAAGGCACTAATCTAATATGTAGATAATACTGATCAGATAGATATTGTATTTCTAGTCCTTCAGAAATTTTGTATGGTGCATTACAATTACAAATCCCATGGCAAAGTGTTCTTAAAAATAGCCACAGGAAGAAGGGAATGGTCTTTCACTGACTAGCAGTTTGTTAAGAGTTAGCAAATTAAGATGTAAGGATTAATGGCCGCTTTTCATAATAGATAAAGGTAAGCAATTGTATGCTCCCATAGATCTGTGTTGGGCCTGTTCTGTTTTCTTCTTCCACTAAAGATAAGGGAAGTGAGGCACACAGTGAAATGGAAAAACTGATACCGAGAAAATGAAGTGCAGAAATACAGAAGGGTTATAGGATAAGATGAAAGGTTCAAAGCGGCAGATACCAGGAGGAATAGGGATGATGACTATGTATATGCTGCTCCATCCTGCTTTTGTGATAACTCCTCAGGCAAGTGATGGGCCTTATGGACTGATAGCTGAAAATACAGGCCCCACATGTGATCCTGATGTCATCACATATAAAGTTAAGCGGGGTAATATATAATTCAAGCAGGCCCAGATGCAATGAATGGGTGATGGACCAGATAGACCATCAGCCTGACCTAATATGCAAATTCTATTTTTTATTTATTTTTAAAAATAATATATTTAAGGCACAAGGACATCAATTATCTTGCTTCCATAAGCTGATAAGTGGAAAACATTTCAACTCCATCTGCACACTTCTATTTTCTGGCTTGCTCAAAATGTTGATTCTGGGAAACCCAGTTAATGTAGAGTGTGTAAGCATCTCTAATCAAGCCAGCTTCAAAATAGTTGGGAGTTGAATAAAAGCTAAATTAAAGTGGCTGGCACAAGGAGAAGCGAAAGTGTCTGTTTCCTGTTGCTTCTATGCATTATGCCTGCTCTGCAAAGACGAACTATTTTTACCATTGCACCTGGCAAGGTTATATAGGCCAACAGCTTTTCTGACCAGTTTTGTCAGATGTTGCTTGCACAACTTAGTTTATTTCAAGGTCACACCACAAAACTCTGTAAGGTTGTGTGCACAATATACCTTTAAAGCACATTGGAAGCCCCTTTCCCACAAGAATAATGGGCACTGTACTTTGTTAGGTGTTGCTGGGGATTGCAATGCAACCCTTTGGGCTGGGATGTGGGGAGAATGTGCTTCAAATGTGCTTTAAAGGTATAGTGTGTATCCAGAAGGTTGTGTACACATTCCCAGTCTGCATCCAATGCACTTCCACCACTGCTTTGGGAAATGGTGTATACACATTGTCACATGCCATCTCTGTCTTGTATCTCATTGTGCATTTCCCCAAAACCAGCTCTGAACTGAGAGAAAGGCTGAGCTAGCTGTGTGTTAAGATGGTAATGAGTACACAGCCCAATACTACAGATCTGTGTCCCTTACTTTAGACTACTGGCCTTTTAACAATGAGATTGAGGAATGGAATCTAGAGAAAGGAGCTTGTAAATCTTAACACTCCTCTGAAAATTGACTTCTTTGAGACTTCTCATTTTTTTTGTCAGACACATGTCTACTCAAAAGTAAGCCCCAAAGGGCAAGTGTGAGAAGCCAAATTCTCTGTTTTCTCAGCCACACAAGTGTAGAAATACTTGATTTATTGGGCTGATATTTTTATGTAACATTTCTTCTATAGTTTCAATTCTGCAAATGGCTATAATTTAATTTATTATTAAGACACAGCTCTGGAAGCCAAGTGTTCATATTACTGGAACTGGCAAACTAAGATGATCAAAGGTAGAGGGTGCCAGGAGCACTTTATATAATTACAGGAAACGTTTGAAAGGAATGGTACTAATTTCTCCCAGAGGAAAACCCAAAAACAATAGAAGCAAAATAAGAAAAATATAATTACTTTAAACCATGAGGTGGCAGTTTTAGATTAAAGTTCTAAAACTAGGTCATATGTCAATTTCCTCAAACTAATTGATTACTTACCTTCAGTTCTTTACACTTCTTTCCCCCCCAGAGGAACACCCCCCTCCTGCCTGCCTCCAGTTCAGCGAAAGCCACTGTTGAATGCTTCTCCTATTCTGATGGCCTAGATGTGACCACTGTTTGTTCCGGATATAAGCTGGTAGCTACTTTTTGCATGTGATTCTCTCTATACAGCAATTAATATCTTGTGATCCGATTTGCCACTGCTAACCTCTAAATTACAAAAAAAATAAAAAAAGGGCTTCAGAAACTTGACATTATAAAACATTTCATTGCTTATGACACTGATTAACTGTTTGCTTCCAGGGAAGCAAATCTACGAGAACTACTTTTTGAGAGGCTTTGCAGACTTTCATATGATGAAGGAAAGCATTGGCAAAGACGTGTCGAAAAGGGCCAAACCTGAAGCTTTTAACCAATTTGATGTGCAACTGTTCTCTCTCAAACAGCAGCTTATCCTGATAGGTTACACTCAGTCTTAATTTTGTTGTTGTTGGCATCCGTCTGTCTCGAGAGAGACAATGGAAGAGTGAGTGAGTAATCATGATTTGTTTGGCAGGCTGGCTGAGTTGGGAACGCCCAACCTTTCCCTTTAGGGCAGGCTGGGAAGCAGGTGGCCCTCCTGATGATGTTGGACTCCAACTTCCATCAGCCCCAACCAGCATGACAAACAGTAAGGAATCATTGGAATTGGAGTCCAACAACATCTGGATAACCATAAGACTGCCTTAGAACATTATATCGTATTGATGGAGAATCCTAGTTTAAGAATTAGATGTCTTTTTACATGATGTCAGTAGCTGGAGTAGGTCGGGGGGGGGACGACACCAGTGTCACGTGATAACATCAAAATGTGCCACCACCTTTACCTTAGCCTTTTGCAAGTCCTTTTTCAAAGATAGTACACAACATCCAGTCTGTACACACTAGATGGCAGAGGACAGGATAGCCATGTTGCTTTCACCCTTTCCTCTTTTAAAAACAATTTGCCCTCTAGCCCAGCAGAGGGTCGAATGCCTCCAGAAAATTAAGGGTTCCACTAGAATGGTTTTTTTGCAGGTGTATTCTGCAACATGTGACTGATGCAATAATAAGACATTAGTGGTGGATTTATACAGGACTGACCACACACCCTTTTACTTTTCTTAGTTCTTCTGCAATACTTCCCCAATGTTACGTTACTGCTATCTCTGAAGGAGCTCTCCTGCAGTTTAGTGCAACAAAAGCAGGACAAACCCTTTAAACACCAGAATATTTGTAGCATAAAAAGTTACAGGATTTCAGCAGGGCGTTATGGGATATGCACAGATTGGAAACGAAGCAATATGTCCACCCCAAAACTTTTTCAGGTCCAAAGAGCACTGAAAACAGGATTGCATATAACCACCCCAATGCTATCATGAGCACAAATAATCATGAATACACAATAAAAAGGATATCTGTAGAGGCCCAATAAACAAACTAAAAATGCTCACAAAATGGCAGCCTGCTGGAAAAGCCTTGCTGTCAGCCACTTTACCAAACAAAAAATAAAACAAGCCTAGTAGGATGCATGCTTTCATCCTGGGGTTGTAGAGGAGATGGGAGGAAGCACACAGCTTGTAGAGATTTAAAATTAGTTTTCAATACTAATAAAATAAAATCACAAAATGGTGTAGCTGTGGAGACGGATGGGTTGTTCATCGCTAATTGCATCACAAACACAGAACCTTATTCTGCAGCAGTCATAAAAGCAATCAATGCTCTGGTGACGGTCAGATACAAAATGCTGCAATTTGACTGCAGAGAAAATGAGTTAGCCTTGCAAGGAAAGTGCAGCATTGAAGCTAGATATGCAGACATTGTGCAACATAGGTGTATTTATTATGCAATAGATCAACAGGGCAGCCTGAGATTTGGCTGAAGTTATCAGAATGACGAAGCTAAGCTAGGATGGTGGAAAGAAAGAAGCAATGGAGAAAAGAGGATCTATCATATGCATTGAAGACTATTAAGCCTTGAAGAACAAACATGTTCTTCTTTATATCTTGAAAATTTATAAAAAATATGAGCAAAACCACCGCATTTTCTGGCAGCAATCTAAGCCCCAACCATATTTTTTTGAGATTCTGTGGTCTTACCTATTTTCCTGCACATTATTTGACCTGATTCCACATTATTTGGCCAACTTTGCCCCCCTCAGATATCAACCTACTACTTCTAGATACATAAACAAAATAAAGAAATGTCATCCAGCTCACCTAAAATCTTATTGAAAGAAATTCACTTGCCAGCTTTCTTCTGGCAAGGCACCTAAGCCTTTAATATTTGTATGTCAGACAAAATTTCAACAGGTGAAGCACTTAATCACCACAGATTTTCCATGGGAAGAAAAACTTAAGCAGTTGGATTTCTGCAACTTGTGTGTGGTGAGTGATACAGGGCACAAGAAATTCTGCTACAAATAAAAAACGGAACCCTACGTTCAGTCCATGAGTGAGTGATAAGAAACTTAGCTCTAAGCAACAATGTAAATTCTGAGAACATACAGCTATGACATTCCAAGCAGAGAAATAAGCTTATGCCTTAGCAGCAGATTATGTATATATTGTAAAGTTTAAAACTGGATTTCTGCATTCTGTCCCAAAGAACGTCGTGCCAGTTTCAATTTAAAGAAAAGTAGGCAAAGTTTTAATTCCTTAGTGACAGGCTCAGAAGTGAATGAACTTCCACACACTCTTGGACACAAACAGATTCCTGAAGCCAAATGAAATCAACCCACATTCTGTCAGGAAAGGGACATGAAAATTGCATTTCATCCAAAAGCTACAAAAACAAGAGCAGCAGCTCAGTCAGTTGAGCTGTTTAACTTGAACCACATTTACTTGAGTCAAGTTCCAAAACAACACAGAGATAACCAAAGACCGAGACAGGGAGAAAGGTTGAATAATTTTACCTCTCTGTTGTGCAGGTGTGGGATGTTCTTGGGAAGTACTGGTTCCCCCATCCCCTTCCTCTTTGGAGCTTCCCTCTGTCTGTCTGGTCTGCCTGTACAAAGCCTTGCCACAGGCCGGAAAAAAGAACACACACTTCTTGGGAGTGCTTAATATCCAAGCCCCAGCTCAGCTTAAAAACTGTCAGAGTCCTAAGTGGCCTGCACTAGAGAACCAGGAAGGCGGGGAGGTTGGGTGGGGGAGAGGAAGGGAGGGGGAAGGGGGGGAGGCAAAGCGATCAGGGTTTAAATTTAGACATGAATCTAAACAGATACTGGCTTTCTCAGAGAACGCAAGAGAGAAAAAGACAGCAAAGCAGCCTATGCACCCTGCTTATTTCCTTTATCCTCGCTCTTATTTCTCAATTTTCTCCTTCCTCTTCTTGCAGCTTCTTTTTCCGGTGAAGGGTGAAGGGTTTTTGTCCTGGCATCTCATCATTTTATTCTGCCCCTACGTGGGCCAGCAAAAGTGGAGGCTCTTGTTTTCGTGGGAGTGCGTGTAACAAGGTCAAATGCATATATTGTGTCATAAATAGATGGGTGAGAAACAAGACTTATCCCATGGACCTTTTTCCTTGTTATCCGTTGCATTGTACAAAGGGTTTAGGCACCAGGGAAAAGGAGGCCTCACAGTTCGGGAGTGAAAATATTCCACGTATGCTACACTTCTCCCTCACCCTCACCCTGCAAGAGATTAGGTAAGGTGCAGATCTTTTATTTAGGTCATGGTAGAGTTAAAACATATACACAGAGAAAAACACACATGCACATGTGCCAAACTTTTTTTCATTCTGACAGCACCTCTGCCAAGTGTCACTCACTGAGGTGACAGTGAGGAGAACTCAAGAACAAGTTAGAAAGCAACTTTTGTAGCAATAATGCCACCTCTTGAATTCTCCCATATTCTAGTTATGGGCTAGAAGAGAGAGAAAATAGTTTTAGAAGTATTTTCTGAAAGGCATTACTTCTTTTTCCACTGCATTGTTGAGACCCTATTTAGCTGTGTCAAGGAAAGCTTCCTAAAGACAAGTAGATTAGGGTTAACTAGAAGGCATATTACAGCTATAATTGTACTCTGATTATTTTGTTAAATTGCAGCATGGTTTTTCTTGTTGCAAATGCTAGGGGCCTAAAATAATATAATTTTATAATATAATATAATATACATTTGGCATGACTGCAACGATAACTGGAACAGAGTTTCTTTCTACCACCATGAATTCTGGATGGCCATCAAAGCCACTAGATTTTTGGAGCCAGTCTTGATATTTATTCTCTCCTCAATTTTCAGGATGACGTAACACCACCCTATTATAGGAACTGAAATTCTTTGTGCAAATTTGCACCATACATTTAAAGCACCCTTATATGTCATGGCTTGCCCAATGGAATCCTGGGAACTATTATGTGAGTGTTGTTGCTGACAGACCTCTCACAGTCACAATTCTCAGCAGCCTTAAGAAACTACAGCTCTCAGCATTTGTTGTGGGAAGTCATGAATCTTAAGATGGTATAAGAGTGCTTTAAATGTATGGTAAAGAACGTGATCAAATATACAGCTACCTGGAGCAGATTAACGATGTATGCACATGAAGCCAGCAGCCACCTCTGTGATCACACCCTTTGGAAACAGTACATAGCTGTCAGCGTTTCCCATTTTTTAAGGGAAATTCCCTTATTCCAAATAGGATTTCCCTTTAAAAAAAAGGAAAAAGTTGACAGCTATGAAACAGTATAGCAGTAATCACAAAAATGGCCTAATTCAGATTAGCCTTTCACCACACGTGTGTGCCAAATTGCATGAAATAATTTGGAGTGAAGTAGCCCTTTGTGTCTTAGTGAGAAGTTGCCTTGTACCCAGTCCAACCACTGATTCATTCAATCCCACACTGTCTACACTGGTGGGCATGATGGAAGAGGAGATAGTCCCACAAGGTGGGGAATATGAGAAAGTAGGACAAGCCCCAAGCAGGGAAAGTATATTCATAATAAGGAATTTTGATGATAATTTTCACCTGAAGCAACAGATACAAAACTTTGTTTCTCAGGGTCAAATTTGGCATGCTGTTAATTGCAGGAATGCAATCAATGTGCATGCCTGAAAAAGTGCAAATAGCAGAAGTAGGGGAGGTCAGCAGCAGCAGGACTGCAGGGGGAAGGAGAGGGAGAGTTTAACCCTTTCCCTTACTGTGATTCCATAACTCATGCACACACTCCATTGCTATGTACCTCAGGAGGAAGCCTCCATCAGCACTGTTGCATCTAAGTTTTACCTACGGGACCGCCTCTCCTGGTATGTCCCACAGAGAAATTTACGGTCTGCAAATAAAAACATCCTAAAGATCCCAGGCCACAGAGAGGTTAGGCTGGCCTCAACTAGAGCCAGGGCTTTCTCGGCCGCGGCTCCAATCTGGTGGAACGCTCTGTCACAAGAGACTAGGGCCCTGCAGGACCTGACATCCTTTCGCAGGGCCTGCAAGACAGAGCTGTTCCACCAGGCCTTTGGTCAGGGCGCAGCCTGACCCCCTCCTCTGGCAATCTACACAGAATTTTGCTTGATGGTTGACATTAATTTGATTTTAATTTGATTTAATTAATTTTATAATGAATGTTTTTAGAATGTTGGACTATTTTGATTGTTAGCCACCCTGAGCCCAGCTTTGGTTGGGGAGGGCGGGATATAAATAAAATTTATTATTATTATTATTATTATTATTATTATTATTATTATTATGTTTTTCCAATATTTTCTGTTTTTTTAACTCAAAACACTCTGAGACTACAGTTCCAGTTCCAGGAACTCCTAGCAAAATAATGACATTTTAGAGCAGGTGATAGTGGGAGGAGGAGCATGCAGATAAAGGGAAGAGATAGGTTCACACAAACTATCACCAAGCCAACAAAGACTTCTTTACCCTGGCATTTGAACCTGACCTTAGATAGATTGATTCACCATATTATTGTGTCTGCAGTTTGTTTAGAACTTATTTTAATATTGTGTTTTAAATGGTTGTAACATGTCCTGAGACATTATTATTTATTAAATTTCCATACCATCCTTCACCTGGGTTTATACTATAAAAACACAAAAATACACAACATAGCAACAAACAAAACAATACTCCCCCCAGTTTAAAAGGCCATAAATTGTTTAACTAGCCAAAGGCCTAGGTGAAGAGGAATGTTTTTGCCTGGTGCTTATGTGAAGAGTGGGTAATAAATTGCATAAATAAATAATGGCCAAAGGGGCAAAGGTTAATCATCCCCTTCCTCAGCTATTTTTCCACTTCCAAGCGTAGCCTCTGAATGCTAGGTTTTTTTAATTGCAAAAGCATTGGGGGGAAAGACACAAGCTACTGTATGTTTTGCTTAGGCCTTAGGTGCTTTCCTCAGATGGTATGTCCTCATTCCACAGACTCTAATCCTTGCAAGGGGGATAAGAACAACTTTTTTACCCTTTCAAAACAAGGCAAGTTGCATGGCAACTGCAACAGGGCTGAATACAGGACTGTGGGTGAAGGGTATGTTATCTTTTCCTAGCAGTTCCTTTTGCTAGATCTCAGCAGGCAGCTTCCTCTTCTTGACGTAAGAAGCACATGACAAAGAAGCTGAAGCAGAGCGGCAGTGGAATGAAACTTCTGGTAGCTCAGCTCTGCCATACTGAGATACATAACCTCATTGTCTGATCTTGTGACCAACCATTACCAGGTCGAAACACTAGGACTGCAGTCTTTAATTGATTGGATCAACTAATTTGATTTTGATTATCTAATTTCTATACTGTTTAATACAGTAAAAAAGATCTGTAAGCGGTACACACAACCATACGCCTTCATCTGCCTCTGCTGCAACAGAACATGTCTCTCCCGTATTGGTCACTACAGCAACAGCAGGTGCTGTAAGCTTCCGAAAGTTTGACTTCAGCCTCAAAGCTGCACTCCTCCATTGTATCCCGAGACAGATGGATGCCAACCAAGATCTGTAAGCAGTGTACAAATAGCTGAAGCGACAACAAAATATCACAAAAATATGCAGTTACATATAAAAATGTTAGATTAATACAAAATAACTAATATATAAATAAATAAATATCAATTCATTTTCCTTCTGGCGCACCGTCCCTCTGTGTCTTCAGGTTATATATCGCCCAGGGTCTGAACAAAATCCCAGCTTGCCCACAAAATTCTCAGAATGAGAAGAGTTCCTGGAAACAGCGGACATCACCTTAGTCTCTTACTCTAGACTTACTTTTTATGGGCAGGCCCAAGGTGGATGGTACTTCCTCAGGCTGCTTCCTCAGGCAGCTGTGTCTTATTCAAGTGTACTATCTACACCTAGTTCCAGATGCAGCAGGTTTGTTGAGTTTTCCAGAGGGTCCAGAGGGTGGGAAAAGGGCCCCCCTCCACTCACAGCTCTTTTTTTCACCCTCTGTCCTCTACTCCTCTTCCTCCAACTGCAACTTTAATTGCAGGTTAAAATTGAGTTTTCTGGCTGAGCCATGAAAAAGAAACATACAGATGGCATTGCCTACCAGTTTTTATCCCAACCCAGCACACACTTTGCATTCAGAACAAAATGCCTTGCAGTGTTTCTAAGAAACTACAGAGAATCCAAGCTGAGTATATTTAGAGAGATTTCATGTGAGCCATCCAAATCTGGACACCAGAGATAGTGTAGGATCAGATCTACTTAAGAACAAGTCTGGACATCAAACAAAATGTTGCAGCTAACGGGTTGCAAACATACTCTACAAAAAGGGCATTGCACTTTCCCCCACTTCCATTTTCAGATATTCTACATTTTGTGGCTACTGTGCATGCTCATTCCTTATTGCAATTTTGGTGGTTTTTTGTTTTGCTCATTTAAGGTTTTTTAAAGTTTTTTTTTTGGGGGGGTACTTCTATTAACCTCGACGTTTCCCATAACATAATTATACTGAGTGCTTTTTTTCCGCCAGAGCGCATTTTCGGCACCTCTGATATGGATGCCGTTGTAGGCTGACACTCTCCTCACCCCCTTCTTGCCTTTACGTACTTCTGGGAAGCCTCAAGCGATCTTTTCAAGTCAAAGCAGAAGCTGGCCAGTGTTTGCAAGCCTACACTTTTTTTTAGATCTATGACTCCACCTAGCTCCTAGCCACTCTTAGCTGGTCAGGCTACGGGGTGGGGCCAATTAATATTTCCTTTTCTTTAATCCATCTCCCATGTAGTGGTGGCAGGTTTTAAGCTTTCTAGCCAGGCCTCTACCATTGCACATATGTGCATTTGCGTAGGGTCCTTTGCAGCTGCCCTAGCCATCTTCCTGAATCAAAGGGAATGAGGGAGGTGTGGGCGCATTTATTTGACCTGCACCAGAACCAGGGGTGACCCCCAAACCAGCTAGGGAGACAGCTTGCTGTAGTTTTAGTACCTCTGCAGGCAGTGGAAAATGGCTGTTGTCAAACTGGCATCTGTTCACGGCTGCCCCGAGTCACCCAGCAACTTACTGTAACAACTTCATGGTCAGTTCTGGCACCTATTTTTCTTGGGGGGAAAGCACTGATTATGTGCCCTCCTGTTTCTCAGTGATCCCCATTTTGGCTTAGTTCTGCTGCACTCATCACCTGAGGTCACTATTATAGGGACTAATGTCACTAGAATACTGAAAACACATTTTAATCTCTCCTTTACAGTCTAAACTTTGCAGTTTTCCATTGAGAGAACGGAAAAGTTGTCTGTTCTGAGGTCAACCCCAAAACTCAACGTCAAATTATGACTTCCTCTGTTCCCATACAACTGAGAAAAAGAGGATAAGGAAACCTTTTCTCCTCACAACAACCCCTCCAGAAGAAAATATGAAAGTCACAACAATGAGAGCCTGTTTTAACACGTCAGTCAGCAGCTTTTACCCTAAGCTGGGCACTGACGCTTAGAGTAACACCCAATAAGAAGGGCAGCATAAACTATTCCTTAAATGGGTAGACGGAAACTGCCCTTCCATCATGCTTTTATACGACAGACCAAAATAATTCTTCCTAACACTATTATAGTATTTACTGCAACAAAAGCAAGCAAAACCGTTCCCAACTGTTATTTAATTTGGATATAAGAGCGAGCATGCAAGGACTTGATAAAATGTCTGGTCTATTTCTAAAGTGATTTGTTTGGGGCTTGAATTGTCATTGGAACTGGAATTTGCTCTGAATTAGTGAAGGCTGTGTGTGCGTTGGTGTATTATTTGGCTGCTAGTTTGCACAGCACTTGCCAGCAACAACATTACTAAGCAGCAGTGATCAGGTTTCCATCTAGATGTTGAACAGGGCAAGAAGCTGGCATTTGACCACTCACTGTTCCTACCTAAATCTTCTGTTACTAAAGAAGGGAGAGTGCCGCAACAGAAGGGGATTTGTATTTTGTAGCTTAATGAACTCACAAGCTAACATCCTGTTTTTGTTCCAGAGAGTACGAGTCTTTAACCCTTCTCTGATAACACCCACAGGAAATCAATATGAGCAAGTTTTTAATATGAGAATTTTGTTTTTTAACTCAAAGACTGGCCAACTGCCTATCTTTAAATATCTTTCCCATTTACTAGCCAAATTAGCACTGCAAATCTCTGAGGACGTAGTTGCAAGAAATTATATTAGTTGGAAATGTTTGTACTATTGCTATTTTTAAATGACATTCTGCAGCTGCACTTAAGCATATACAGCACTACAGAGAACATAGCATTGCAGATACCTGCCACTTTTCAAAGGACAGGGGGTTACTTTGAACCGAAATGTAGTACTCAGACCAAATTAACATATTTAGAGTATATTCCGGTCACTTCTAGATAATCTGTTTGTTGATAATTTATTCTCATTTGTTTGCATAAAGCTTGGGGGAAGGTCATATGACAGCTGTGTCAAGTAACTGTTATCCTACACTTCTCAGTGCATTTCCCTCCTGTCACTTTCCTAACTGCAAAAAGTCCACACACCCCTTAAAAAAAGCAGCCATGTTTGTACAAGAACCAAATCTACTTTAATTGTACAACTTGGATTTGCTGGTATCTAGGTGAATCCCACCCACAAATAGTGACAATTGGGGTGCAATATTAGACTAAATGTTTTTACCCAATTTAGTTTCCAACTGACCCAGCAAAAACCAGGGACATGCTATGATGAAAACACCATCTTGCAGAGATACCCTGGACTCAGGATGCCTTCTAAACGATTCTTACTCCCAGGATCACTCAGCCAGGAGTGCCAACTTGGCCTCCTTGGGTGCCCGGGGCTGGGGTGCCATGCAGTGTGCATGGCCCTGGCACCCAAATTTGTGGGTGTCTGGCCCCTTCATGGGGAATTTTGTGGGTGCTTGGGCACCCAAGGCCCCAGGGAGCTGGCACCTATGCACTC
This sequence comes from Podarcis muralis, assembly GCF_964188315.1. Classification (NCBI taxonomy): domain Eukaryota; kingdom Metazoa; phylum Chordata; class Lepidosauria; order Squamata; family Lacertidae; genus Podarcis; species Podarcis muralis. The sequence goes on from NC_135658.1 coordinate 41,616,202, forward strand.
AGGTGTGACAGAGAAGGGTCCCCTGTTTGCATTTCTAATGTAATCTGCACGCCAACTGTGGCAGTTTTTAGACTAAAGATGACTTTAGATTTCAGGATTACCACTATGGCTCATTTTGCCAGACTAATATTTATGCTTAAAAATCCTTTGAAAAACAGTGACAATGAGTTTATATTCTCTGTGCTTTGACTGGAGTTTCAGACAAAAAGCCAGCTGCAATGTTTGCAAAGAATTTCAGTACCACAGTATTTATGCAACTATCTAATTGTGACAGAACAGGAAATGCCTGTCATTACGGATATTAAGTGTATCAGCATATGAGCTCTCACGTGGTATAGGAAAATGCAGCACTTAAAGAACCTAACTTTCAGACACTGCTATATTACCAGTCAGATTCATCTATCACATACTGCAACAAAAGAAAAGAAAAAGGGTTTAATCTTACTGGCTGTCATCTGTATAGACAGAGTTGGCTCCGCTCACAGACTGACCACTATCAAAAACTGCATAGGGATTATATAGGCAAAGAGAGGCTCATATTCATGAACTGATTAATGCTATCCAGACAGGAAGTTGGCCCAGCATATGAGGCAGTGCTCTCTCTTTCTCTTTCTCTCTTAAAAGAAAAAAAAAGCTCAAACTTATTCCACAGAAAAACTAGACACATTATACTAGAACTGAGGGAGAGACGGGTTGTGTTATCAGCAGAGGAGGCTGACCAAGCCCCAGAAAAAGATGGGGGTGGCGGGCAAATAACTTGCTTTGATAGCTATCAGACAGATACAGTGGCATTGTGTAATGCAGAATTAAGGCCAGGGCAATAACAATGTTATCCTGAAAGAAGGCAGAGCCTGCCTATGATGGAATCCAGTTATCTGGACACAGGGCTGGACTGGCTCAACTCACAAAGGAAACAGGCTGTCCAGAGAGTGGGCTGGTCCTTCCCATTAAGGGACTGTTATCTGGAGAGAAGGAGGAGGTTATCCGGATACAGATGGCTTTGTCCAGAGCAAGAACGATTTCAGGATGCTGGGCTGGCCCAGCTCAGAGGATATTTGTTCTAATAGCTGAAAAGATCAAGCAGAAACTGCATTAGGCAATGCTGCAGCACATTGTGCAAAGACTTGGAAACAGCATTTCTCTTGTGAAACAGTAGAAACATACTTCCATATGATAAGAAAGGGGGATTGATTATGACTTTATTTTTTTTTTAAATATTACTTTGCCCTTCTGCTTTAAAAAGGTGCTTAGAATGGCTACAATGACTGATAAAAACATAAAAATGGAAAAGCAGAATGAAAGCAATTCAATGCAACACAAAACGAGAAAAATTATAATACACAGACATGGCTTCAGGATGATAAATAAACTGTAATACTACAAATAGATCCAGCCCCTATTTCCTAGCTCAGTTGGTAGAGCATGAGACTCTTAATCTCAGGGCCATGAGTTTGAGCCCAACATTGGGGAAAAGATTCCTGCATTGCAGGGGTTGGACTAGATGACCCTCATGGTCCCTTCCAATTCTATGATTCTGTGCTATGTCTCTGAAACATGAACACTTCCTTCAGTTTCTTTGTGGGCCCCACATTATCTGCATGGAGAAAAGTGCAGGGAACATAGGAACGGGATTCTGGGTGCCTAGTCATTACTCATCTCTCTCATGCAAAGCAGTGTAACTGGGACCTCTCCAGTCCTGGGTCTATTAGCATTTCAGTCTGCTCTTGTCTCTGCCCTCCCTTGAATCCACAGAGCACAGCGCAAGCTCTGCCTGCTATACTACTCCAGCACATCCAGAATGTATTCCTCAGGTGTGAAAACTCTGTGAAACTTGCCAGGTGCAGCTATTTCCACCACTCCAGCAACTTTTGAATCCACTGCCTTCTGTCTTGACAGAAGAATCCTTTATTGCAAACCAAATTGTGAGGACAGCACCCTCTTGTGGCTGTAATCTTTTGACACACACACACACACACACAGAGAGAGAGAGAGAGAGAGAGAGAGAGAGAGAGAGAGAGAGAGAGAGAGAGAGAGAGTATTTTGTTTAACAGAAGCCCGGGACTGATAGACGGACCCAAAATTCTCAACTATGTAAGGATTATAGCTCCAGGAAGAAAAATCATAACCACAAAATATTTAGCAAATGTAATAGTTATATTTTCACTAGGTATTAAAGCTAGGAGTCTGATCTAATTTAATTGGGTAGATTACTTGATTAAAACACTTCAAATGGTCTCCTGATTAATCAGTAAGCAGTTTTAATGTTTTAAAGAAATATTTTGAATACGTATAAGAATTACATTTTTTAAAATGGTGCTTGTCATTTGCAGAAGTTGTAAATAAAAACAAACAAAGTTCTGATCTATTGATTTGTAAGTCTGATGGCAGGGACTCTTGCTCTCTCTTACTGATATGAGCCACTTTAGGAAACATTAGTTATCTGAAAAGCAGGCTGCCAATATAGTAAGTATTTTATTTTATTTTTACAAATCTGCTGACTAATAAAATGGTAGCACCTTTTAAGTCAATTAAATTATTGTAATTGAAAAATCTGATTTATTAAAGGCTGCCCAACACGCAAAATCCATCAGATGAGAGGCTCTAGGATCTGGCAGAAGCCCTGCTATGCTGGCAGGACTTGAGAGAAGCCGTTGGCAGGAGACACAGAGCTCATCCACACTTCCCAAACCTGGGGCTAGAAATCATGGGACACATGGCAGTGTGGATGAGCCCAAAGAGTGGAACCTTGGACTGCGAGATGATAGGCCTCTCGGGGTGCAGGGGTGATTTGGGTGTTGCTGCTGGGTATATGATGCAGTCAGCGGAGGAAGGGATTGGGGGTGTGTGTGGAGGAGGGATGGCTGATTATTAGTGCATGCAGTATTCCTCCTGATGGGCTCAGGTGCATGCTGAATGTGTGTGGAGGCTTGCCTCTTTGTAATGTGAAGTTGTACCTTAGATTTGAACCTGGGACCTGCAGCATGTAAAACATAACCTGTTCCACCAGATGCTCTATTAAACTGAGGCTATTCCTGTTAAGAAGGAAGTGCTGTGGCGGGTGGCTCCCGTGTCTGGGAATGTGTATTACCTGATTTGGGAGGAGTTGTGCTCTCTAGGAACGAAGAGGTTTGTAGTCTGGGAGTACTGTTGGATTTCAACTTATTACTTGGGTCTCAAGTGGCTTCTGTGGCTAGGAGTGCTTGTGCCCAGGACCAGCTTAAGCTGATTCATCAGCTACAGCTGTTCCTGGACTGGCATAGCTTTGCTTTAGTTGTTCATGCTCTGGTGACCTCCCACCTGGACTACTGTAATGCACTGTATGTGGGGCTGTAGCTAGTGCAAAACGTGACTGCTAGGATGGCAAGTTGGACAGATGGATAGGAATACAAGTCACTGGTTCAGAAAGTGTTGCACTGACTGCCAGTGAGTTACCAGAATCAATTCAAGGTGTTGGTACTAGCATATAAAGCCCTACCTTGCTTGGGACCGAAGTACCTAAAATTTATCGGAATCTCCATTACGACCGAGCTGATAAAGCTCATCCTCCTCTGGTCAAGTCCTTTGGAATCCCTCCAACGATAATTAACAACCTGAGCCTTTGATGAGGCCTCCAGGCACGTTCCCATTACGCAGAGAATCAAAGCAGCAGAAGTGATGAGATTTATGGCTACATCGCTATGAGTTTTATCACTAAGCTACGCAGACAGAAAAGAAATACATCCTCTCTCTGTGAGAGCAGAGAGCAACTGAAAAACAAAGGAACAGGAAACCAGTAATGTCACATCCGTCTCCTGTTTTCCGTGAGACTTCCAGCAGTCTGGAATGTGTGGAATGCAAAACAGAGTCTTGTGACTCCAAAGCACTGCACAATGGCAAACAGAAACTAACAAAATTATGTCTTCTGCAAAACCCCAGACTCATGATCAGCAGGTGAGGCTTTGTTGGTGGTGCAGCCACTGGGGGCTGCCTAGTTGGTGTTGACCTGTGACAAGTTCTTTTCTGTAGAATGCCCTTCCTAATGTCTTCTTCATTCATTTTAAAGAGAAATCTAAAAACATTCCTCTTTACCCAGGCATTTGATGACACACTGTTCCTGGAAACCCTGAGACCACTGTTTTTATGTTTTTAACTGTTTTTATTTTTGTTTAAAATATTTTATTTCCTTTGTAGGGAAGGGTGGGATATAAAACAACAACAACAACAACAACAACAATATTCTCCCTGGCCATTACCGGTATGTTGAGTAGTTGTGAAATTGCTCTTTTGCCTGTGGCATTTCCCTCTTGGAATTGCTCTTTTGCCTGTGGCATTTCCCTCTTGGAATCCAAACAGCAGCTAGGGGGTGAAATTCACCCTTTCCCCCATGGGTTTCAAATGCCCACCTCCTGCTTCCCAACCTCACGTCTTATACAGTGAGCCAAGGGAGAGTTTTGCTGACAGTGCATGTATGCAGCTGCTGTTGCTGTATGTTCTGGTCCATCCATTTGGCTGCTTGTCAAATAAGTATTTCTTCTTTTTTAAAAAATAATTTTTATTAACAGGCCAATCACATCACATTATCATATCACATTAATTCCAAATTATACAGCCAAATTTTAAATTTTGTTGGGGGTGCCCATACATCAAGCTCAGCTCGAGTCCAAAACAGCATCACTTATCTTACTGCTTTCATTAGACAGTTCTGTCCAGTTTGATCCGGATAGTCCTTTATTACTTCCTTTCTCTTCTTGTTGTTATCATAAATTCCTTTCTTTGCGATCTCTGATGATTTTAACAAGCAGGTTGAAAGCTGGCATTCTATGTGGATTTTTGTACTCTTCCAAAAATCATATCGATCAGGGACAGCCTCTGTACAACGCTTCCATACACAAGATTAGTCTCCAATCTGTCCTTTATTTTTCAAATAAATCAAATGAGTCTGGGGGCTCTGTCAGGTCAAACTTGCATTCCAACATTCCTTCTCATTCAAACAGTCCTGATTCTCCTCCCCCAGTCCTTCTTCCTCCGACAAGCCTGTCTTAGCGAGACGCCATATTTTAACTGCGTCATAAGAATTTTCCACTTTTCTCACCATTCTCCAGTCTTCTTTCCTGTTTTAATCCATCCCACATAGTTCTTAAAATCCTGCCTGTGATTCATAAAAACGCAACGATCTTGTTTCTATCTGGGGTGAAGGGTTATTTATGTCACATAATGCAGAAAAAAAAGAGTTTTTTCCTCCACCCCCCCCCCTTCGTTCCAAACATACAGTCTCCTTGTGGTAATTCATCAGAAGATTTACTTATCCGTCCGTCACTCCTGGTCGCAGAGATCCATTAATCAGCAGTCTTATCGTTGAGCTTTACTTGATGTCTGTGCTTTCAGCTTCATTTCCAATTGTATGTTTCCAATTATAATTCCAAGCTATATAAAACCAGCACACGCTGATTGGAATCGGCGTCAGGAAGATCTGACTTCACCGAGGGCCTGTGCCAAGTAGAAATGTTACCTCGGGTTAAGAACTTTGCTTCAGGATGCGCAGCGGCAGCAGGAGGCCCCATTAGCTAAAGTGGTGCTTCAGGTTAAGAACAGTTTCAGTTTAAGAACAGACCTCCAGAACGAATTAAGTTCTTAACCGCTTCAAAAATGTATCTGAGGAATATAAAGGAATTGAAACCTAGGGGGACCTGGGAGCTGCCAATTATGGGGTCAATATGCTAGCTGTGCCACTGGGGTTGATGGGAGTTGGGGATTAGGGCATCATTTTATGATTTTTGCATATGTGTGTGTTGGGGGTATGCCCTAGTCATGGTGAGTTCATTGGCTATGTGTGTCCTTGATTGCAGGAATCTCTATATGGTGGCATTTCCAGGAATACCATGTTGTGGGTGCCAGGTTCCCCTAAATTCCTGGGTATAATAGGTGTTAAAACTGGCTGCCAGATGAATTTAGTGTTGAAATACAGTGGTACCTCAGGTTAAGAACTTAATTCGTTCTGGAGGTCCATTCTTAACCTGAAGCACCATTTTAGCTAATGGGGCCTCCTGCTGCCGCCGTGCCGCTGCCGCGCCATTTCTGTTCTCATCCTGAAGCAAAGTTCTTAACCCGAGGTACTATTTCTGGGTTAGCGGACTCTGTAACCTGAAGGTCTGTAACCTGAAGCATCTGTAACCCAAGGTACCACTGTACAAGCCAAACCCCACTGTGTTCAATGGGACTTCATAGAATTGGAAGGGATGCTGAGGGTCATCTAGTCCAACCCCCTGCAATAAAGCATCCAAGACAGATGGCCATCCAACCTCTGCTTCAAAACCTCCAGTAAATGAGGTGAGCGTGCACAGGATTGCTTTTTAATTGCTTCAAGTCGACATTTGACTAAGGCTAGAGGACTCCCCACCACGCTTCACAGTCGCCAACTGCATGTAATGATATTTACTTATTTCACTGTTCTAAGCCTTCGGCCTTGTAAACCCAACTAAAGACCCGCGTCTCTCTCCTCCCCTCCCTTTACCCGTATAAGGTGAGTGTTTTTGTCCCGTGACACCGTCCTCCGGCAAATCTCATTGGCAAATTTCAAGGCGCTGTGCATCATTGGCAGAGAGCTGCATAATCCCCACCCCAAATATGCAAGCCGTCTGCTCATCTCTTCCGCCCTTAGCGCAGCTCTCATTGGCAAAAACGAGAGAATGGACTGCAGCTATTGGCTAAAAATGACAAGGTCGGCCCACCTGACGGCTTCTCTCACTGTTTACTTCCGCTCTACAGAAACGGGCAAAGCGAAGGGCCTCTATTGGCTGCGGCGCGCGCAGGGGGCGGGCTCGCACGGCTTGATAGATGCCTGAGCCCCGCCACCCTGGTCCGCAGACTAGGCAAAGGTTGGCTCAGGTGTCCGAGGCAGGAGGTGTGAGGTACGCGCGCGCGAGAGAGCGAGCAATGTGGCCGTTTCTGCTACTGCTGCTTCCGTTGGTGGGGGTCTCCGGGGTGGTTCAAATCCCTCCGCACGAGGACGTGGCTCGGGTCGCGCGCTTCGTGGCGCACTCGTGCGATTGGGGCGCGCTGGCCACGCTCTCCGCGCAAGACCCGCCGATGCGGGGCCAGCCTTTCTCCAACGTCTTCTCCGTCAGCGACGGGCCGCTGGGGTCGAAGCAAGGCAGCGGGGTGCCTTACATGTACTTGACGCCGCTGGAGGTCTCCGTGCATGATTTGCAGGTGAGGGGACGGGCATTTCAGTTATTCTGAGATGAGGGAAGACCTCGCGACACAGCAGCAGCAACTGAGGCCGGCTGTAGCTATTCAGTGCCCTGAAATGTACTCTGCACACGTTCAGAGGCACTGTCGCAGGGCTGAGCTTCGTTATTGAAACAAAGTTCCGAAGCTGAGGCCTGGTGAGTTCTAAATCAAGTTTAGTCTTGTGTGTACTTCATCATTATTAATTACAATATGCATGTACAGTTGTGTTATGTATATATGAAGTGCCTTAAGAGGGCATTTGGTTTTTTCTTTTTCTTTTCTTTTAAAAGTGTAACATGAAAAGAGTCTCCTACATTAATAAGTTTGAGAGGGTGGGATAAATGAAAATCCTGGAGTTAGGGGAGGTTTTTAGTCTTTCCCCCTGAGCTATCTTCCTAATAAAACCGCATGCACACCCTCTTCCGCAGCTGCTGTTTGTCTTTCAGGGCAAAACATACAGTTATTGCTTATCATATAGGTGCCAGTATGTTTGCCCTGTGTAATAACAACAGCTCTTAGAGACAATTTTGGCAAAAAATAAAAAATGGTGCTTACCCATTCCAAAACTCCTCCCCTGTCTGGGTAATTCTATGAAAATGTCAACATACAAATATTTTTTTCATTTATAGTTAGCATGTTCTATATTTTTCTAAAGAACCTTGTCAGGATTTGCTTTGTGGGCCAAATTTGACATATGGGTGGGGCAACCATGGTTTAGCAAGCTCACCTTGGTTTCAACATCCCAGCTTGTGGCCAGTCCTGAGCTATAGCTTAAGATCTAAACTGTAGGTCAGGAGCAGGGAACCTTCTACATCCTGAGGGCCACATTCAGTTCTGGGTATCATTATGGGGCATACATGTTAGTGGTAGGGCAAGAGGCAACTGGGTGGAAGCAATGAATGTAAATGTTACGTTTGTACAGTAGTTTAGTTTCTACACATATGCTTGCACATCCCTCTCTTAACCTCCATCCAGAAAAGAAAGAAGTATTATCAGAGTTCAAGGACACATTCCAGCCAGGGAAAAACACTCAGAGTTGACTGGGGCTGATAGGAATTGTAGTTCAACAACATCTGGAAGGCACCAGGTTCCAACAAACAGGTTTCAACAAACTGCGACTGCATCCTGGTAAGACACAGAGACAGTGGTGGATCCCAGGTCGAAGTTGGGGAGTTCAGTTCTGGACAGGGAAGGAACAGGTGCATGGTTTGGGGGTACTTTTAAATCCATCTTTGTCAGTGTAGGCTCAAGTGACTTTTGTGGCAAGAAGCACCCATTATGAGCTTAGACTGGTGGTCAGGGATAGCTTAGCCACTGTGATTCATGTGTTGGTAACTTCACAATTAGGTAAACCCTGCGGTCAACTCAATGAAGGTGTGAAGCAGTGAGTCGTGTGGTTTGGGGAGAATCCTGTGAGCCAGATAGAAAGGGCTGGAGGGCTGCATTGGACCCCCAGTCCCAATATTGCTCAACCCAGCTTTAGTTAATAAAATGTTACACTTAATCATGCTTTGCTTTACTTAGATGTGGTGAATAACTATGTCTGCATATGCTTAATCTTCACAGTTGTTTCAATTTTGCAGTAAGGCTATTAGTATAGTTTCCTAATACATGTATGCAATTGATGACATAGAAAAATACTGATCTAATTGAAGCTTGGTAAGCATTGTTATGAACGGAAGGATTACTAACCTCTTTTCCTGCCCTTCTAAAGAATGCAGGAAGTTTAGCACAGCCTTAATGTGTATGCTGCGAAACTTGCATTCAATTGATGGAAACCAACTAATGGATATGTAGCCAAATAAGATGAATACAAACTGCCATGGAAAGCTGAGTAGGGAAGTCTGTTGTATAAGGATGAAAAGACGATCTGTAAATATAAACCGAGGAAAATGCATAAACAATAAATAAATAAGAATCAATTGATGGAAACCTTCATACTCATTGGGGAGGGGGTTGAGTATACCTGCAGTGTGAAAAGACTGAGGAGCAAACACTGCACAGCTATTGCAATAGTTTTGTAATCTGAGAATCTTTACATTTTTCAAACATTTTAGTTGGCTTGTGGTAGAAATAAGACTAGCAATATATTTCTTGGAATCTATTAAATTTACTTTGTCCACTTCAGGTACATTTGAAAAACGTCTTTTGCACACAGAGAATTGTGACATGATTTGCAGGGATTGATTTGTAAATAAACCTACTGATGAACAAACCCATCTTCAGGGGGTCTTATTTAATTTGAGCAGCTCAAATGAGGCGTCATGGAGGTCTAAAAACAGCATGCCATCCTTGTTCTCTCTAATTTGGGAATGAAGAACTTGTGCCCTTCCATATGTTGTTGGACTTCCACTCTCATCAGCGGCAGCCAACATGGCCAATGGCCAGGAATTACAGGAGCTGTAGTCCAGTAATATCTGGAGGGCATTGCATTGGCTACCCCTGCTCTAACCTGTGAAGCCACTTTATTACAGGCAAAAACTATATTGATATGACATACTTTGGTGTTAACAAAGCTGTGGCTCCTAATAAATGCTCAGTTTTCTGTAGGGCAGCAATAGAGATCTGTGGCCTTCAGATGCCTCTGGCCTGCAACTTCCATCATCCTTGACAACTGGTTGTTCTATCTGGGATGATGAGAGTTTTAGTCCAGCAACCTGTGGAGGGCTACAGCCTCTCCATTCCTAAAAGGAGGCTGCAAATTATTTGCCTTAACATACGTTTTCACAGATACCTGAATGCTCAATACTTGGGCTTGCCTTCTGTGTTTTTGGAAAGAAGCACAGTGTTTGCTGTTCCTACACATTTTATTGTGGCCTTTCAGATCCCTTGAAACACATAATGATCTAAATCAGGAGTCAGCACCCTAAGACCCGTGGGCCAGAAGTGTCCTGCGGAGGTCGTTTGACCGGCCCACGAGCTGCCCCCAAACCGAGCTGCCTGCTTGCACACTGCGCTAAATCAGCGTGGCGCGGGGACTCGCTTCCGCAGCGCTGAAAATCACGGGCATGTGCTCTTACACACATGCGCAATCCAGCTCACAGAGGGATCTCCGTGGGGCTGATACAGCCCAGCCAAGATAAACCTTGCTGACCTCTGATCTAGCTTATATGGTTTAATGAGTTTTTGCTACCTCCAAGTGAATATCATCAGGTCATCTAAGCTTTGATTATTATTTATCTTGTTAGACTTCTCTGTTGAACTATCTGTTGTTGTTGTTGTTGTGGTGGTGGTGGTTGGCTATAACATGCCAATTTTGTCTCTTCGCTCCCACACACCCCAATTATCCATTTTGCCTAAATCCAGTGTGATGAAGAGTTTGGAGAACTTGATTTTGCTTGGTCCCAATAAAAGTATTGGCCTACCTATAGTTCATGAATATTGCATGTTGATTCTGATATTTCAGAATGGATTCCACTTGTATGCTGTGAAAATAGTCAATGCAATTTCACAAAACTCTCCGACTTAGCATTGCTTCCCAAAATCTTGATATGGTTTAATGGACAATTCTGTTAAGTTTACTCAATAGCTTATTTCTTTTCAGAAAGTGGAAGGAATATCTCAACAAGTGCTGCCATCTCTTATCTCTTGTAACATTACAGTGCAGCTGTTTGGACTGCCTTCAGTCATATGGAGACATCTGCTTACAGATAACACTCCCAGTGTAACCATGATTCAGCTGTTTCTTGACTGTTTTTCTCCTGTCACTACCATTGGTTTATATTGTGTAAATAAGTGCCAAATGTGTGGTTTTTATGCTTAAAATCATGTGCTGCTGAAACTTCACTTTTTCTGGCTGAAAAATGAAACTGATGGAATTTCCCAAGAGGTCACTTACAGCTTTACAGCTTTGTGCCTGTAAAAAGGAGAAGCAGATTTCAACTTTGTGTGACTTTTACAATTTCTCTGTATGACCATGACCCTTGAATTGCAAAGGATATGAAACTCATCCAGACACACAGTATCTCTTATTCTAGCATGGAAATGCTGATCAAGTATGCAGATCAGCTTGTTTTAAATGTGCTAACCTATTCAGCAAATCTAGAACATTTATGATTTATTTATTTTTTTGCCACTTGTATTGCAGGTAAATGCCAATGCCTCCCTAACAATGTCCTTGGCACAGACACCTTACTGCAAGAAGGAAGGTTATGATCCTCAGAATCCACTGTGTGCCCATGTGATCTTCTCTGGAATAGTTGAAAAGGTACACTGTGATATTTGGGCATACCAGAAGAATATAAAGCTCACTGGCTGAAAGCTAGAAAGCAAGTTTCATAACACTGATGATATATGCCTCTGAAATATACTTATTTTGAAGTTACCTTCCATGCATTCAAATAGTTTATGAAAGGGGAGCAGAGCTGTGTGTGCTGGACGTGTGTCAAAAATCCCTGTTTTAGCATGTTCTATCCCAAAATTGTTGCACATTCCCAGGTGTGAAGCGGGAACCAAATGCTTAGATGTTTCTCCATGCAGTCAGGAACACCAATTGTGTAGGGCTCCAAATCACATGAAGTGGTCAGCACACATTCATCTAAAACTGTTCTGGGTGGTTTCCACAACCGTTCAGAAAAGATTTGGGGTGCACATGGAGATGAGACAGAATGAAAGTTCCATTTTGCAGCCTGAAGTCTTTGAGCTAACAGAAATACTTTGTTGGATACTTCCCTATGTGTACTTACATGTCATTAATCCTGTTGAACTCAGTGGGACTTAGGTTGAGTAGACATGCACAGGATTGCATTGTTAGGCAAAATCAAAAAGCTGTAACTTTCTTGAAGAAACCCCATGTGTTTTCTTGTTCCATGTATTTTGGGTGTGTTGAAAAATTAGGAAGTATTGTGTGAGCTTTATAATACAGTACCTGACTAACTTCACACAAATAGCATATCAGAGTATATGGGTCAAGTAGTCATGAAAACATCTTGGTTTGGATCCAGAGGAAGTTAGTCATACGTTTATCTCATTGATTTCAGAGGAACTGAAATGTGACTAACTTCCTCTGACTCCAACCCTGAGTATTCCTTGAATAATGTTTACATGTGCACTCTTCTCTCTCTTTTTCTTGCATCTTGAGATAGTTTGAAAGAAAGTACAGTACAAGATACTGTGGTTAACTAATATGTCTGTGAAATTACATATTTGGTAACTTGTTTGTTAGGTTCCGAATGGTACAGAAGCAGACTTTGCAAAGAAGGCTCTCTTCAGTAGACATCCTGAAATGGCTACGTGGCCATCTGGTCATAACTGGTTTTTTGCTAAACTCAACATCACCAACATCTGGGTCCTGGACTACTTTGGTGGAATCAAAACTGTGACTCCTCAAGAATATTTTAAAGCTACACCATAGTAAGTATTCAAGTTACATGGCTTGGGGAATCTTGTTTTTCAGCATCTGATTTCTTTATTCCACAATACTCCTTAAGTGATCCTAAAAGCCATATGATTTGAAGTGGTCACTTATTTTTATATATACAGTGGTGCCTCGCAAGACGAAATTAATTCGTTCCGCGAGTTTTGTTGTCTTGCGATTTTTTTCGTCTTGCGAAGCACGGTGTCGGGAAAGTTTTGGAAAAGCTTCAAAAACCTCAAAAAGCTTTAAAAACCTGAAAAAAGGCTACCGCACCGCGTTCTATGAGTTGCTCCTCGAAGTCAAGTCGAAACTGTATTAACGGTGTTAAGAAAAAGGAAACAAACTTGCAAGACGTTTTCGTCTTGCGAAGCAAGCCCATAGGGAAAATCGTCTTGCGAAGCAGCTCAAAAAAACAAAAAACCCTTTCGTCTAGCGAGTTTTTTGTCTTGCGAGGCATTCGTCTTGCGAGGTACCACTGTATTTGAGAGAGACCAAGGAAGCAGAGGGCTAAGAGCAGATCTTTAAGGACCCCGACAATTTGAAGGAAAGCAACAGAAGAGCTCCTGTGGAAATGCTGAAATAACTTTATGGTTGTAAAAAAGACATCAAAGGACAGAACCAGAGAGAACTAGGGTATCAAGGGCATCAAAGAAGAGCACAGCTATATCTCTCTCACTGAAATAAATGGGACTTCAAAAGCTGAACCTTGGTTGTTTTAAAATGCTATCCAAAAGTTATGTTGGTTTTTCATCTAGTCCGGTAGTGTCTATTCTGATGGCCAGCAGCTCTGTAGGGTCGCAGGCAAATATCTCGTCTAGTCTTTCAGAGAGTGGTCCCTTTTAATTTGAGATGCAATAAGTGAAACTTAAGACTGTCCATATAAAGCATGTACTCTACCACTGAGCTATGGAATATCCTCTGTACAGCAGGGCCTTGCAAGAGAAAGTACCAAGACATTAAGACTGACTACATACCATTTTAATTTATTTTTATTTTTATTTTTTCTTCTCTGTAGGCAAGGAAGATGCTTGAATGAAACATTGTCTACTTTTTCACTGGTCACTTTTGTAACAAGAAACCATCCAAAAACTGAGATAATCTTGTAGAATCTCAAAACTGCACATTCCTTTGGAATTCTAAGGGATTGCTTACGCCATATGAGTACAAAAAGTATGGATTCTTTGCAAAGGAAATCTTAAATTCTGTGCACAAAAATATTTAGAGTATGCAAATCTGCATACTATGCATAATTCATTCTGCTTTTGGGACTTTGATTTTTAAAGAAGCTATTTTTCAACAATCTTATTTAGAGAAAAATACAATTGGAGGTACATCTCTGAAATGGAGAAAAGAGAAAAGAGCAGTGGAGAAAATTTGTTGTTGAAGAAACATCCTGAAATGTTCAGCTATATTCTGGACTTGATCCACAGATTCATGTGTAGCATCATTCGCTGGGTGATTTATGCTGTCCGCTGACCATATTGATAAGGGATATGCCTGCAGCCCTAATTCAGCTAGGGTCAGTTTATGCATATGTGTGCCTACAATACCAAGGCAATATATATTGGCAAGTGAAGTGCCAAACTTGATGTGTCTGTAGTAGTTCAGTAAAACTGCCCCAGTTATATAGAAAGGGGGTGTAGTAGAGCAGAGCACATGAGTGTGGGCACTTAAACCATCTTTCCATCCACAGCTTACCTCCCTGCAGCATCTCTCTCTGAGTGCTTGTAGCTTAGCAGAGTTTGCTTGTAGTATTGGGGCTTAACTGAGAGGTAAAGCTACTAGGGTACAGACTGCAGGGTGGTAGGCCTTGGGTGGGCAAAGTGTCCTATGATCATCAGCCATGTGGCTCTTTGCTGTTAAAATTGGACCCTACCCAGACCTTTCTTCTTACGCAATTTGGAGAAGTTCTGTGTTTGAACCCTTAGCAATGTTACCACTATGTCTTATTTGACCTGATACCATATGACAGAACTACATGCTTAGCTATATTCACCTCTGTGCCTTATTTACTGCTTGTGCCAAAAAACTCTGAAGGCTTCATTTGAACTTAACATAATGTCAGTTCCATTATGGACCATCGTTTTAAAAATCAACTAAGTTGTAGTCCTTGATTATAGAGTTTGAAACCAGGTGCTGAAGTATTCTGTAAACCCATTGTTAAAGAAAGAATATGATTCTTCTGAGGGCCACAAGATTGATTGTTAACAGTCTTTAATTATGAGATATTCTTATGAGAGTACCACACAGAATGCATTGATCATATGAAACCCTGTTGTCTTACCACAGAGCAGAAAAAGAATTCTAATATATAATGTGGAGCCATGTTCCCATACCTGGTGCCCTCCAGAGTACAACTCTATCCCTGACCAGCTGGCTGGGAGTTGGATTCCAACAATATCTGGAGGGCTGCAGGTTAGTCACCCCTGGGGAAGGCTGATGTTGAAGGCATGCTGCTGTCTCTCTTGATGAGTATTGCTTGTTTTGTGTTAAAAAGTGTTCTGTCATAGCGGATACATGATTGAAATCTGAGACCAAGCTGACATGACAGAAGAGAAGTGCAAAACCCACAAAGGGTAGTGTGAATCCTGCCAAGGACTTGTCACTTTCAAGGCATCAAATGTCTTTGATCACATTCTTTTCTTCACCCACAATTGTTAAGGTATTAGATAATTAGAATTTTCTGGTGGCTGTTCTTGCTGTCAGGTTAACTAAACAAGTTAGGCCTTAGTCATCAACATGTTTCCTTGGAAGTAATCTTCACTTATTTATAGAAATAACTTTTCCTACCTCTGATGTGGCTACAAATGGCTTGCATATTTTTATCTCGAGAAATTACATAATTGTGTTGCACATGGAAGTTCTAGCTTCCATAATAAATCCATAGTTAAACAGTATGGAAATAAAAATATATTCTTGGAAATGAAGTTGCCCTGTTTCTTATTATGTGCTGTATTTCATATTTGTGGGGGAGAGAGGAATAGAGGAAAATTTCTAACAGTGTAAATTGTCTGAAAGTGTGTAAAATGTGTGAGTTAAAACTTACAGCATATTTTCCAGATCAGATTTTCTGATGCCTGCCATGATTTTTAAAGAAAGACATAGATTTTATTGTGAAGCTTAAATCTGATAACTAATATATAATCTGGTGTTTTTCCTCAGTGTATGCTTCTAGTTTGCAACATTTCTTTTTTGCTTTTGTACTAATTGGGTAAGTCATTCCAGGAGAGTCTGATTTGGATTAAGCAGTATGATTTAATGCTTCCCTCTTTATACTGACTACTACCTAGGTTTCATATTCATAAAGGTAAAGTGGCAAGTGTTGGGAAAAGATCCCCTGATAGATAAACCATTTAAACTAGAGGATAATACAGTGGTACCTCGGGTTAAGTACTTAATTTGTTCCGGAGGTCTGTTCTTAACCTGAAACTGTTCTTAACATGAAGCACCACTTTAGCTAATGGGGCCTTCCACTGCCGCCGCACCGCCAGAGCACAATTTCTGTTCTGATTCTGAAGCAAAGTTCTTAACCCGAGGTACTATTTCTGGGTTAGCGGAGTCTGTAACCTGAAGCGCATGTAACCCGAGGTACCACTGTACTTCTGGGAGTGGCCACTGGGAGCAGTCAACTGTAGTCAGAAGTACCAATGCCAGCCTAAGAACATGAAAAGAGTCTACTAGATCAGGCCAATGGCCCATCTTGTCCAGCATCTTGTCCAGTGGCCAACTAGATGCCTATGAGAAGCAGATTATCCGTAATACGCAAATGCTGCACTTTGAGGCAGCTCACTTGCCTGATCTCTCCCAATCTAAACACTATGGAGTATGTGCGTATTTGGGGAAGAAGAAAGGTCTAAATATTGCAGGGGTTTTGTGGAAGCACAAATTGACTTTTTGCTTTGCACAGACACGTACTGTGTCTGTGAAGGATGAGCCATCCAGAGTTTTCTACTGCTGTACTGTATTGGTGTTCCCAACTGCAGCCTGTTACTTTCCCCCTAAAGTGAGAATGGCCTGCTCAGGAATCTGACTGTGATTAGTGCTACAAGCTGCACTCTGCTCCCAGTGACCTTGCTAGGGCAAGCGGAAGCATGATTGTTTTGCTCCCCCTGCTTCCCTTGCCTTTAAGTGCCTAATTATATTGCCATTCTGGTTTGGATTTTCTGCTGTGACAAAGGTTACACAACTGTGTCACAAATGCAATCAGTTCTCATTGACAACATTATTTTGTGTCTGCTCCTGTTCTTGATTTGAGGCAAGGAAGAATCAAAAGGAAATGAAGAAAAGAAATTCTTCGCTTAAGGCAGTGAAGTTTCCCATCAGAAAGCTGGATATTATTCATAACTGTCATATCAGCGTTGAACAGAAGAGGGTGCCATACACTGTCAGATTATTTTGTTTGATCAATGAAGTTTTACAGCCTTTACTTTAAAATAGGTTCACTTTTAAATGGAATCTAGGCACAGATTTTCAGTGAGAACAGAAGGAATCTGGGGTGCTGTTGGCCTCTTGCATTAAACCTCACTCACTTTTGATTTTTCATTTCTTTGACAGTATAACCTTTTATTGGAATACGATGTACCCCTCTAAAGTCCTTGCTGGAAATAACGTTGAAGATTGATTCTCGTTATGACCTCAGTTTAACATAAAAATATATCTTTATTGGTACTGCATTCCAAAAGCAGTCCAGCGCTGTAAGGGAGGGGCTGTAGCTCAGTGGTAGAGCATCTGCTTTGCGTGCAGAAGGTTTCAGGTTCAGTCTCCACCATCTCCAGACAGAGCTGGAAGAGACTCCTGTCTGGAACTCTGGAGAGCTGCTGTCAGCCCATGCGAACAATACTGATCTAGATGAACCAGTGGTCTGGCTCTGGATTAAAGTAGCTTACTACATTCCTTGGATCCCACAGTAGTGCGGTTCAGATGTTCAAAGAACACAAGGAGGCATAATATGTGTAAAGGGTGTGCCCTACTCACTGCATTGAGTGGGAAGATCTGAGGGTGGGATCCCAAGTGTGCTCAGTTGAAGTTTCTGCTTAAAAGTCCCTAAAATATCAGAAGACCACTTCAAGTAACTCAGAGCAGAGCTTTCAGTGCACTTGCCTCTGCTCCATGAAACAGCATCCCTGCTGAGATATGACAGGTGCCCTCTTTCTGTACTTCCAGGTAACAATTGAAGACATTTTTGTTGCGACCAGTTTTTTTCCACCTGGATGAAAAGGTCTACCTTAAGTGTTCATTTTGCATTGCTTTTAGAGCCCTCGTCAGTTGGTTTTGTGTATTGTTTTAAAAATTATTTTAGGTGCTTGTATGGTGTGTATGTAAATTGCTTTGAGGCATATGTAAAAGGGAATTAAAAAATAATTTTTCTGTGATTAGTAACCATGATAATAAAGGGTTCCTGATTGCAACATGTAAGCATGAATGAGCTTAGAATTGCCTTTCAGGCCTTCCCAGTCAACATGGTGTGTGTGTGTTAGGGGTAGAGGGAATGGGAATACAGTGGTACCTCGCAATACGAATGCCTCGCAAGACAAAAAACTCGCTAGACGAAAGGGTTTTTTGTTTTTTGAGCTGCTTCACAAGACGATTTTCCCTATGGGCTTGCTTCGCAAGATGGAAACGTCTTGCAAGTTTGTTTCCTTTTTCTTAACACCGTTAATACAGTTGCGACTTGACTTCGAGGAGCAACTCATAGAACACGGTGCGGTAGCCTTTTTTGAGGTTTTTAAAGACTTTGATGATTTTTGAAGCTTTTCCAAAACTTTCCCGACACCGTGCTTCGCAAGACGAAAAAAATCGCAAGACGACAAAACTCGCGGAACAAATTAATTTCGTCTTGCGAGGCACCACTGTAGTGGCCCTGTCCTCCCTACACATTTTATACCCTCGGTGCCAGATTTAGGGCTATGTGGGCGGTTCCCCTGCACAGGGCACCAAGCCAAGGAGGCACAAAACTATGACATAGGGCCCTTGAGAACATGCACAGAGCAGAAGGTGAAGGGTGGCGGAGGGCACTAAATTTTGTCCTTGCTCAGGGCACCATATTACCAAAGTCCACCCCTGATATTCTCATGTGTTCTTTGAACACTTGATGAGGGCAAGTGTTAACTTAAATTTAGCACCGGACTCCTAATAGGAAACCCTGGATAAGAAAGTGGATGAAAACTATAGGTGAACTAATAGGCCCATAGTAAATGGTGGAAGGGGGTTAATGTACGCCCAATAGCCTATTTCCCCCCTTAAAAATGTGAATTAAAAAATCAGTCCTGTATCATGAGAATGCTAGCTCCTGTGTCAACTTGGAACAGATTTAAAAGGTAAAATTAACTCCTGGGGTCTGAGTACCCCCTGCCTCCTTGGGCAGTGATTTGTAATCTTTTAAAAAATGTACAGAGAATGTTCTAGAAAAACTAAAAAAGCCTACTCCTGTGCTCTAGAAGTACTATAACCACAGCAATTAAAATCTGCAAAATGCTGAGTTGTAACTGTTCCATTTTTAGAAGCTGCTGGGAATAAAATGGACTCGAGTTAGTTTACGTGCTTGATAGGTTTAATTTCCAATGTGTTTCAGTAGGGGATAATCAGTCCCATTATCAGGTTCTCAACCTGTGGGTCCCCAGATGTTGTATGACTATAACTCCCATCATCCCTGAGCTCTGGCCTTGTTAGCTAGGGGTGATGGGAGTTGTAGTTCAACAATATCTGGGGACCCACAGGTTGAGAAAGGCTGGACTATGTTTAGCTTCCTGAGGAGGAGGACATGGAAAATCACAGTACAAGCCTGCACATCCCCAACAACAGTGGCAAAAAGGGGAGTCCTTGTGCCCACCAGGGCTAACCAATATGGTCCATGCACTTTCAGGCAGTGTGCTTGCTGAAGGGAGATGGGCTCTGCTGAGCAGGCTGTCATGGGCCAGAAGTCAGCTTCACCTGCTGAGCAGCAGCCTGAAGGAACAGAAGGCAAAGTGACTCCACCTGCTGCTGATTAGCCTTCTTGCTCCTGATGAGAACCAGCTGGCTCCAGCTTTCTTAAGCAGGGTTTCCAGCCTCAGTCAGTTGCTGGAAACAACATTTGTTGTTCCTGGCCAGACCTTGCTGCTGCTGGCTTTTCATGAGCTTGGACTCTTGGCTTTCTTGACCCCTGGACCGTCTGACAGGCAAGTACCTCCCTGAAACTTGACTGGTTAACTGGCCTTGCTCTCCACTCAGCTCTGTTGTGGCTGAGCAGCATGGGGCTAACGGACAGATTCACTGAGTCCATATATATATGGCACTGTCTGCCAGCAGTGCTGTTAGCTGAGACCGTGTGGTGGTGGTGGAGGATCAGTAGCTCTGCCCTTCACCAAAGAGGCTGCATAGGGGCCTGGCAGAAATGATAGGCCTGCAACATGGAGGTTGAGGCTGCCAGGTGGAAGGACTTCAATATGCTGCTTTCCATTTCTAGGCCTATTCCTGGGGATAAGGCAGCCCAGGCAAATGTGGACATAGGCAACTGAGTGCCAAGTATCAATGGGGAGAACATGAGCATCTTGGCCCACATTGCATGCATGTTTTTTCTTCTGTGCTTCAGAGTCCAGAATTTCCCAGACAACCCTCAGAAGGTCTTCATACTGGATCTGTCTTCTGTACCCACCTTGAAAATGGGGTGTGGATATGGCCCTGTTGCTCTAAAGCCTGCTCCCTAGGCTGTGGGTTCTTCCTTTACTGAGCAATATGCCTCAGATGAAACTCTTACTAAGTTTGCATGAGATCAAAGTCAGGTGCAAAAGAGGCAGGGAAGGTAGATCATATATTTAAAATAAGGAACAGAGTACTCTTGCTTTCAGTACCAAAGTTCAGTGGTACCGTATCAACCTCCAGTCCCAATTTTCTTTATTTTAGCAATTTTCTTTATTTTATGGGAGGGATCCTGACTTTTTATTGCTGTTGTTAAATGCTTGGGAGTACAAAACCCTTGCTGATCTCCTGCAAATTGCCCAGAGATCTTGGGAGGGGGGGAATGAACGAATTCCTATGCCCCACAAATAACCCAGAGATACATTTTAAATAAAAGCACACATTCTACTCATGTCAAAACATGCTGATTCCCAGACCGTCTGTGGGTCGGACTGAGAAGGTGATTGGGCCGCATCCGGCCCGTGGGCCTTAGGTTACCTACCCCTAGTCTAAGGGATGAGAGACACTTGAGATAAAGTGTATCTGTTGTCATCTGTGAATCCAGCGCCTTGTTAAAATATGGAACAAATCTGATACCTTGCATATACAACCTGTTACACAGAGGATTTTCACATCCATCAAATTTTGAAGTGGACTATTGGGATCCAGCCATTACTTTGCATTGTTTGAGGTTTGAAGAAAAGACTGCTGCTTCAGGAACTTGGAAACTTGTGGGGGTGTTGTTCTTTTAATGTCAGGGGTGGGCAACCTGTGGCCCTCCAAATACTGTTGGACTCCAATTCTCATCAGCCCCAGTCAGTATGGCCAACACTCAAGGATGGTGGGAGGTGGAAGTCCAAGAACATCTGAAGGCCACAACTTCTCCATCCCTGTTTTATGCAAACTACTTTAGGAGCCTTTGTTGGGGGGGGGGGGGATGCAGTACCAAGTGTTTTTACGTATAAATGAAATAAGCAGCTTCATTTTGTGGTTTAGGGAAAGGTGCCTTGATTTTGACATAAAATAATCAAAGGTGAGAATTGCATGGGTTGTAAGATGGTGTTGGTTTTGTTCCCCGATGGGCAAAATCGATCCACATAACTTGGGTTGTGAGTGACTCTTGAATTACGGTACTTCCATCTGAGCGGGTATCATCAGTTGCCATCGTAGAAGAGAAACGCTTTGGTTTTGTGAGCTGAAATAGTTGCTTTTTTCAGTGTAATACAGATTCAGCCATTGCTGCTTAAAACAGCATTTGACAGGCCGCTTTATAATGAAGGCCTGGCAACAATGGATTGTAATCTTAAAATGCTAGTGTATATATAATCTCCTCTTAAAATGTTTAGTGCCGCTTGAAGAGAAATGTAATGAACAAGCGATTAAATCGGCACTGTATGGGAGTGCTCTCACCTCTAGTACCATACCTGCACATTCTTTCTTTTTGGGCATGTCTGCTTGTATGCATGTCCCTCTCTTCCACTGCCTGTCAAGTAGCAAGAGGCAGGCAGCTATTAGGGGTGGGGATGTGCTTCAAATGATACCTATTGTTCAGTAGAGTATTTCTTCCAGGAGTGGCTGCAGTAAAATACAGAGTCACGGATTCCTGTTTACTTTTGTATGCTCTCCGGGGATTGGTCAATGTGGAGGGTGGAGGTGAGATAATCCCTTTGGAAGCAGCAATTAATATCTATTTGCTAGCAATTGCTGCATTTTGAGGAGATTAGCACAGTGGAACCCAATTATAGCAGTGAAACTTCCCGGTAAGGGGGAGACGTACATTGTCAAACAGTAAAGCAATTTGAAGACTACGATTCCATTAAACTTTCTCAATATAAATCACTGGTTTGTGCTCTGTGGATGAGATTGTTCTCGTTTTCTGCACAACAAATCACCTGTGTGCCCCACTGAGGGTTACCAACTTACTCGCCATACTGTGCTACTTGCTACTTAGCGCCCATTATCTTTGTGTGAGCATCTCTAAAATCGGCTTTAAGTATTAGCTTTGATTTTCCTCCCTGGGACTAAAATATGATCATTTTTGGCTAAGCATGAGCTGGGCTCCGCGGGAGACTTTTTGAGAGTGCATTTCCCCAAGCTTTACACATCTCCACCTCCTGCTCACAGGTGACAAAGTTATTCATTTTGCCTGCCAGCCCTATTTGTATTAAGTGGCCTCAGGAGAGCCTGTGCATAGGCAGCTGGCTTGTTCTTAGCTGCAGTTTGTGAGTGATGATTATGGATAAGCTGTCTGTGGTAACAATACATGAGTTATTTATAACTCCCAACTTGGTTCTGACGTAGGTTTGTTTTTTGACTTTTCATTTATTTCCTGTTAAAGCTTCAAACCCTGTGGTTGCTGTTACTCCAGGCAAGAGCACTACACAAGAACTGAAATACTGAACGGTTATCTCTGAGGATGAATTAGCTTCCTAAATCATATGGGGCAATGCAAGATCTGTGTGTTTTTCTCCCCATGGCTACATATTATGGTTGTGTATTGAAGTGTGTGTTAATATTGGATTTTACAGGTCCACTGTACCTATGTTGATTTGACACAATGCTGTCTGAATATGCAAACTCTGGAATGTCAAAGTCTGAAAAGTTGAGGGCACCTGCATATGAAGATTTATTTACTGAATGATAGGAAAGCGTCGACTTTGAATTTAACGGTTTGCAGTTAGACATGTCGTCATAGTCATGAGTGAGACAGCTCACTTATTTACATGTTTTGCAGGGTTATATGGTTCTGAGGCAGAGCATTTATATGGACATATGATTACAGCTCAGGAGCTGCTCTTGTGTAGACATAGGTTTACAGAATCAAATATTCACACAGATTTGTTTACATATTCTATATGGTTTTTTGTATCTTTCAATTCTGAACCAGATAATGTAATAGAATATACTTGTTATCACACTGCAGTAAGATTTTTTTAAAATAGTAACAAAATCCCTTTATAGGTGCTTTTATGAAGTGGATCTGTTCAACAGTGTCTTCTTTCTGCCCACCCCAACTCCTTGCTTGTGGAAATTTCTTCTTACTACCTAAAATGACAATGTTATCTGTTTCTAAGGAGCTTGTTTATCATTTTGGAATTGCTGTTCCTTGTTCAAAGTGTTCAAACAAACCATGCTATAGCGACATCTAGTGATGGAAAACAAGTATTACCACATTAGACAATAAGGGCTACAAAAAAAAAAAAAGAATTTCTGAATCACATTGTTATAAATAGTGAGGGATATACTTGTGTTGTGGTTCTGGGTACCTTTGTCTTGGTGGTGATGGGTGATTCTTACCCAGGTGAGTGAATCCATATCTGAAAAGTATCTCGTTTCCTATACCAGCTGGGGGTTTAAGAACAGCAGAAGAGGCTCTACCAGTGGTTCTGCCATTCTCAGAGTTTAGCAGCAGTTGCTTGTGAAAGCTCTCTTGGTGATGGCCCCAAGAATGTGGAGCTCAGTCCCCATAAAGGTGTTTGTTGCATCATATATTCACAGCTGTTGTCAGTTGCTAAAGGTATATCTATTTATCTTGACCTTTGAATGTTGAATTGCTTTTTTTTTATCTTCCCTATAATGTGCTGTTTAGATTACAGTGGTACCTCGGGTTACAAAGACTTCGGGTTACAGACTCCACTGACTTTGAAGTAGTACCTTGGGTTAAGAACTTTACCTCAGGATGAGAACAGAATCGTGCAGTGGCAGCAGGAGGCCCCATTAGCTAAAGTGGTACCTCAGGTTAAGAATGGTTTCAGGTTAAGAACGGACCTCCGGAACGAATTAAGTTCATAACCAGAGGTACCACTGTATTGACTTTGGAGTTATTGGTGCAATTGTTTTTTGTGTTTATATGTTGTAGCCTAATCTGGGACCTTCCAGTTAAGGGCAGGTAAGAAATTCTTACTGTAACTACATTAACTTATATCACGACAGCTACTATTAATTCCATTATGTCGTCACAGAAATAGAACACTGTATCTGTTTCCTTTCCCACTGATGGAGGAAAAGATTCCAGGATCCTGATTGTTGTTGTTGTTTAGTCGTTTCCGACTCTTCGTGACCCCATGGACCAGAGCACGCCAGGCACTCCTGTCTTCCACTGCCTCCCGCAGTTTGGTCACACTCATGTTTGTAGCTTCGAGAACACTGTCCAACCATCTCATCTTCTGTTGTCCCCTTCTTCTTGTGCCCTCAACCTTTCCCAACATCAGGGTCTTTTCCAAGGAGTCTTTTCTTCTCATGAGGTGGCCAAAGTATTGGAGCCTCAGCTTCAGGATCTGTCCTTCCAGGGAGCACTCAGGGCTGATTTCCTTCAGAATGGATACGCTTGATCTACTTGCAGTCCACGGGACTCTCAAGAGTCTCCTCCAGCACCATAATTCAAAAGCATCAATTCTTCGGCGATCAGCCTTCTTTATGGTCCAGCTCTCACTTCCATACATCACTACTGGGAAAACCATGGCTTTAACTATACGGACCTTCGTTGGCAAGGTGATGTCTCTGCTTTTTAAGATGCTGTCTAGGTTTGCCATCGCCTTTCTCCCAAGGAGCAGGCGTCTTTTAATTTCGTGACTGCTGTCACCATCTGCAGTGATCATGGAGCCCAAGAAAGTAAAATCCATGAAGGGGAGGATCCTGATTACCAGGAAGCAAAGCTATTTTCCTTCACCCTAGTTGAGAAGCATTATTAGTGCAAGGAAGAGATCAATTCAAGGCAGGAACATACACACACCCTTTCCCACCCCATCACTGTTGGAAGATTTTGCAGCAGATGCTTCCCAATGATAAGTACTTTGATTATAGCAAAGTAGCTGTTGCCTGTGAACATTCAGTGACAGTACATAATGGTATATCTGTCTGTGGAAGCATAGCCTATCCCGGGAAAATTACCCCTCTTAGACGGTTGCTGTCAACAACAGGTGCACCTTAATTCCTCTGAGTATAGTTAAACTCCCACTGTAGGCTAGACAAACCCAATATAGGATTGTGGCATTAAATCATTTTCTTTGGCTTAAGCATAAGGCAGATCTATGTGCTGTTAATAGTAGCATGGGAGGGACAGTTTATTAGGTACATCTCCTTACAATGCAGTACTACGACAGCTAGGGCTGCCAGATGTCCTTTATTTAAGGCATCCCTCCAATTTTGAATCACATTTAATTTTTCAGTCTTAGATGCACACCACACCACACTACAGCAGTAAGGTTTTT
Source organism: Podarcis muralis (assembly GCF_964188315.1). NCBI lineage: Eukaryota > Metazoa > Chordata > Lepidosauria > Squamata > Lacertidae > Podarcis > Podarcis muralis. The sequence goes on from NC_135658.1 coordinate 41,641,633, forward strand.
GACATCTTGGTCTGGCAGCTGATCTGATTTTTGGAGAAGCTGTACCTAATGAAATTCTCTTTTCTCTTGGTTATCAAAGACATGGGAATGCTGCCTTGTACTGAATTGTGTAACCCTATTATTTTGTCAAAGAACTCTTAAAATACTCTTAAGCATGGAAGGGTTAAATATGAGACCCAGCTACTCTGCCTATGTTGTTGTTGTTTAGTCGTTTAGTCACGTCCGACTCCTCGTGACCCCATGGACCAGAGCACGCCAGGCACCCCTGTCCTCCACTACCTCCCGCAGTTTGGTTAAACTCATGCTGGTAACCTCGAAAACACTATCCAACCATCTCGTCCTCTGTCGTCCCCTTCTCCTTATGCCCTCCATCTTTCCCAGCATCAGTGTCTTCTCCAGGGAGTCTTCTCTTCTCATGAGGTGGCCAAAGTACTGGAGCCTCAGCTTCACGATCTGTCCTTCCAGTGAGCACTCAGGGCTGATTTCCTTAAGAATGGATGCATTTGATCTTCTTGCAGTCCATGGGACTCTCAACCATAATTCAAAAGCATCAATTCTTCTGCCTATAGTATTACAAAAAAGAAGAATGCATAATCTCAATCAAGTATTTATTAGGAGGAGGAGGAGAAAAAAAGTGCACCTGCCTGGGCAGCTCACAGCCCTCTAATAATTAGTCTCAAATGGTTAAATGAACACTAGTCTTAATAAACTGCAGTTGTAAAGAAACAATAAAAATTCAAGAAGCTTGATGGTGCTCCAGTTTTATATGCCACCTTTTAAATAGTTCTCTACCATTCTTGCACTTTGCTTCATTTCCCCCAAGGCCAAGGGGGCTGGCCTATTCACAGGCTAGCCATATTCTTGCTCAATGTGGCTTACTCCAAAATAACTGCACATAAGGCTGTGTACATACAAAACACATCCCACCCAAAGAACCCTAGAGACTGCACTTTGCATCTCACAGAGCAACAATTCCCAGCACCCTTAGAAAGCTACAGATACCAGAATTCTTGGGGTCTAGGGATATGCTGTGAAGGTATGGTGATTATGGAGCCTTAGCAGCATGAACTTATGCCAGGAAATGATCAACCCTGTTTTCTGATCCTTAAAACTGTTCCTACCTCACTTCATTGAAGTGAGGCAGCCTTCAAAAGAGTTATCTTTAATAAACAAGGGCAAATTACGCAACACCATAAACCTGGAATCAAGCTGGCCATAATGTAAAAGGGAAGGAACATTTGTTTGAAGAGGAATTAGTAGGAGAAAGGAAATAGGCAGGCAAGCGCTTACAAAGATACTGTGATGGTAGAAATTGCAATTGTGGGACAAATGGACTTTTCAAGGAGCAGATGCAGTCTCCTTAGGAAGGACATTTTGCCTTTGTTCATTTACTAGAGGCGTTCAAATTGGGCAGGTAATGCCAGCCTGTTTTCTCTGTGATGAGGAATTGTCGCCCCCCCCCCCCAAATCTGGTGCTGATGCTTTGCTAGGGACAATTTAAAATGTACATATATTTAAATGAATTTCCATGCAAATGAGCAATGACAGCTTCCCCCACCGCCCCCACAAGAGGTGGTAACATTATTTGCACATGTTAATTAATTTAAATGCATGCACATTTTAGAAAAGCATTACATAGAGTAGATGCTGAACTACAAAACCAAAGTAAAGTGATGGGGGTTGGGTGAGCAGTTCTGGCCAATGCAAGTCAGTGTTGGCCCAGGACAGTTTGCTGTTATTTCCCCCACTCCTGCCCCACTCCTTTTGCATGGTAGGGCTAGCCCTGGTTTAAGTCTAGCTTGTTGTAAAATCCTGATTTTTATTTTATTTTACCAATATGCATTTCCCCTGCATCTTGTAGAAGTAGTGCCTGTTTTCAAAGTTATGAAGGGCACAGAATCTACCATGAGGGCTTTGCCCATAGTCCAAACCAGAGCTCTGTGTGCTAAATAATTTGAAATTGGTGAGCCGAAGGGCACTGAACTGCAGGTTTGAACGTGCCCACTATCTACACCTCACTTAAAAATATCTTGAAAGTGCATTGGGTTTTGCATTGGGTAAGCCTATAGACAGAAATATATTCTCAGAAAATCAAGCATAGCTGCTTCCTGACCGCTCTGAGGCTCGTCATCTGAGGCTACTGTTGTTCTCCAGTACTGCTGATCAAGGGGAACTTCTAAGTTATGTATATTCAGGCGAATTAGCATAACTGATTGGTTGTGTGTGTCTCTTCCTCCCTATTAACAGCTGCACAAAGCACACAGCTAGTCTAATTTAGCACAGCACCTAAATTGGCATTGTACATTGGTTAAGAATATAAGCTATATGCTGGAGATCCCTGGTTGAAATCTCATGAACTGAACCAAACCAATATATTCTAGCCCCAGCCTCCTATCTGAATTCCCAGGATAATAGTCCCTTGCAGGGCTTTTGTTAGAATTCCATGGAGAGGAATTTGAGTACTGAAGACAAGAGCTGCGTTATAGTTTCTACTATTAATAACAAGTTTGTGGTAAGGCAGTGATGTGACTTCAGGTAGGAACTAACTAGATTCAAGCAACTGAACCAGTTCACACAACCTCTTTGTTCCATTTGGAATGAAACCCTAAACATGCATAGGACTGACTTCTGAGTAAATAGGAATAGGCTTGCACTGAACAACTAGAATCATAGAATCATAGAGTTGGAAGAGACCACAAGGGCCATCGAGTCCAACCCCCTGCCAAGCAGGAAACACCATCAGAGCACTCCTGACATATGGTTGTCAAGCCTCTGCTTAAAGACCTCCAAAGAAGGAGACTCCACCACACTCTTTGGCAGCAAATTCCACTGTCGAACAGCTCTTACTGTCAGGAAGTTCTTCCTAATGTTTAGGTGGAATCTTCTTTCTTGTAGTTTGGATCCATTGCTCTGTGTCCGCTTCTCTGGAGCAGCAGAAAACAACCTTTCTCCCTCCTCTATATGACATCCTTTTATATATTTGAACATGGCTATCATATCACCCCTTAACCTCCTCTTCTCCAGGCTAAACATGCCCAGCTCCCTTAGCCGTTCCTCATAAGGCATCGTTTCCAGGCCTTTGACCATTTTGGTTGCCCTCCTCTGGACACATTCCAGTTTGTCAGTGTCCTCCTTGAACTGTGGTGCCCAGAACTGGACACAGTACTCCAGGTGAGGTCTGACCAGAGCAGAATACAGTGGCACTATTACTTCCCTTGATCTAGATGCTATACTCCTATTGTTGCAGCCCAGGATTGCATTGGCTTTTTTAGCTGCCGCGTCACACTGTTGGCTCATGTCAAGTTTGTGGTCAACCAAGACTCCTAGATCCTTTTCACATGTACTGCTCTCAAGCCAGGTGTCACCCATCTTGTATTTGTGCCCCTCATTTTTTTTGCCCAAGTGCAATACTTTACATTTCTCCCTGTTAAAGTTCATCTTGTTTGTTTTGGCCCAGTTCTCTAATCTGTCAAGGTCGTTTTGAAGTGTGATCCTGTCCTATTGCAAATAATTATTTTATTTCTATTGCAAAGAACTATTGCAAAGAATCAGTGGTGAGGTCTGGGGATCCTGGAGGCAAGGTCAGAGGTTGCATGGTTGGGCCCCTGCTGAGGCCTGGAATCCCACTGCTGTGTGCCTGTTGCCCCTGCTGCCACACCTGTTCACCATTGCTGCCTGCTGATCTACCATCTACTAAGTGTGTGGCGACATCAGCAATAATAAGAGAGCAGCTGCTCCTGTGCATTTGTTCACCAGCTTCACTCTGGAGAACCCACTGCGAGTCTGTGTAGACAACGCTGAGCTAGATGGACCAACGATCTGACTCTGTATACAGCAACTTCCTATGTTTATATGATGGGAGATGAGGAACAGCATGTCTTCCAGGAACCCTGAGGCTCAACACCCTCCTTCCCTTTGATGGTAGCTGCAAACGACTGCAGTCCCATCTGGATTTGATTATTAGTTTGGGCATGAAAGTCTGGTAACTATTTTTAAAAAACCCACCTGTGCTAGCCTTTTCTCAATGGGGAATTGCAGTGGGGGAAGGATGATAGCTCAGGGACAGAGCATCTTAATTAAAGCATGTCCTAGGTTTAATCCCCAGCATCTCAAGGTAGGGTTGGGAGAGTCCCCTGTCTGGAATCCAGGAAGGCTACTACCAGTTGGTGTAGATAGACCTGAGGTTGATGGACCAGTGAGTCTGACTTGGTACAAGGCAGCTTCCTTTGTTCCTATACCCAGGAACATAGTCAACACCTTCACCCATTTTTAAAAGCAGACACAGCATCTATACAAATCCTCTTGTAAAGTGAGTAAATTAATGTTTTTAATGAGATGTCTTTACCTGTTGAGCTGCTGTCAGCTGCTTTTCTAAAAAAACACACCTCATGCTAAAAAAGAAAAAAAAAACCCTAACAAAGTTCTAAAAACTCTCAAGCTTTCTGTTTGTGGAGCAAAAGGAGGTGTGTGTTTCAACTAGCTTGCCAGCATGTGGACTCCGAAAGATCTTATGAGCTTTGCACTTCCTGTGGAGGCAGGGAGAAGAACAAAGCCAGTGAAGGTGCCTTTTCTTTTCCACTATCTGCTAAATTGTAGCCTCCAGCCTCCCCCCTGCCCTGCGACCTTGGGGGGGGGAGCAAGATGAAGTGTAAAGGAATCCTTCTTGCCGCCATCCTGCAGGCATGGACCCCAATTACAGGTAAGGCTAGCTTTTCATATTTTGGTAGGAAACTCCTTTGAAACTCCGTTCTAAATGGAGGCAAGATGACGCCACTGTTGAATATGATGCTCCCCTTGTACCAGGAGGGGAGTCTCTGTTTGAGCTTCTGCCGTATGTGCACCCTCTTAGTTACAGCTAGCTATGCTCTAGTGGGAAAACTGCAGCCCCATAATTAGTTTTAAAAGTACAATATATATTGGCGCTTTGTGGGCTGGTGAGGAGCACGGGTGGCATAAAAGATAACGAAGCATATCTGGAGGTGTAAACTACACTGTGGCCTGTTGGCGTCTGCATGCAGAGGTGGGCAGGAAAGAGTATCTCTGGAATTACTGACCACCTGCTAGTTCCTCCTTTGCCCCTGCAATCATCCGTAGGAGAGTTCTGTTCCTCGTGATGGCCAGACCACAAAGCATCCCAATTATCCCCTGGATGAGAACCATTGCTGCCGTTCTTGAAACTTGGTTAAGGGAGGAGCTATCAGATTCTAAGTTGTTAGGACTGCTAAAGAAGCATATATTGCTCCCATGGTGGTGGAGTTCTTTTACAAAAGAAGCTGGCAACGGTCAAACTCTGAATTGATTCAGACATTGGAGGCAAATAAGGAAGCAGCAATGGCGTGTTTGAATATAGCAGAATATATGCTTCTATGATTGGACTAAGATGCTATGCACATTTACTTTGTCCTTAACATAGTGGGGCTTGCTTCTGAGTAAGTAAGATTGAAACCATGCTGTATGCTTTCATCTTACTCAACTGTTTCTATGTCAGGGATGGAAATCCAGCAAACATTTCACATATTTAGCACCTCTGTGACTGCAATCTTGTGTGCTCTTAACCTGAGCGTAAGTGTCATTGATCACAGTGGGACTTGCACGTCTGAATAAACAAGCATACACAAGCCATACAAATGAGCACAGATGTATGTCCTAATTCTGTGTTAAAAGAAATCTGTAAACTTTGGTTTGTGTTTCAATATCAGTTTCCAAAATGTTAGTTTGCTTCAGTTATACTTCTATGGTTTTCTGAGTGATAGTTAGAAACTTTCTTTCAAAGAAAGCACCCAAAGCTGTTTATTCTTCTGCTTTTCTGCTCAAGATAAATTCCCAGCAAAAGTAAAATGTAAAATAAGTTGGAAATATTAAAGGTAATTCTAAGTTTAGCACTGGAAGGTTCTACTAGATTTTGTGATAAAACTTGCATTAATTGGCCGCCTTTCAATACCTCTATACAATTAATAGCATAATAAGGACTTTAGTTACACTAAGCCTAGTCTGATGCTTAATTTGTGTGTGAAATATTTTAATAGCTATTAGCTATGAAATAGCACATATTAGGAGACCCATATTAGGCTACGGCACAACACCTACTTTGTAAATTCTTTTCTTTCTCCTTACGTATACTTCAAATATTGATAAAATAATCAAAAGTGAACTGGTTGAACCCACTCAGCTTTATGTGGGAGCTGATTGCATTCCTAATGGCATTCCTATATGGTATAATGCGATTGAGATATTTGGTATAGAGAGCCATGAAGGACCCAGAGCATTCAGAAGGCTTTGGAGGGAAATGGAGCAAATTCACCGGGCTCTAGATAGAAGTTATTCCTAAGCTAGATCTTTATCTATTTTAATTTGTATTTATACACACACTCACACACAGAGCTAATACAATATTACAGCTGTGCAATTTTGTTTAAAGTATCTTCCCTGATTGGATACAGCAGCTTCCACAAATAGCTTAAGAGAGCTATGTTTTTATCTTTGCCAAAAGTGCCCCCCTGAAAGAGGAGTTGGGGGGGGGGGGAGGTCTGTGCACAGACACACTCCATATTTCCATCCAGCTCTCTCTCGATCCATTCAGTCAAGTTATGTGAACTTCTGTGCTAAGGCAACTCAGCTGAATGGATTGGGAAGACTGGATATCATACAGGCCTCTTATTCCTTAAAAGTAGCTTGTCATTCTGCTTACACACACACATATGGGCATGCTGAAAGGAGGAAAGCTTTGAACGCTTTGGGGATCTCCTGACTCCTGCCATGTGGGCACATTACCTGCACAGGAATAGAGGATACCCATCATGTGTATGGACATTGGAGGGAAATAAACTACAAATATCCGGAATACAAGAAGTTATTTTCTTCAGTCTTTTCTAGTTTCACTATTATTATTTATTTAAATGCACTATTATTTAAATATTATTTATTTAAATTATTATTTATATAAACGTATTAATATAAACATAACTTTCAAGAGAAAACGGTTTCTAGAACGGTAGCATTAATATCATAACATCCATTTAGTCTAGGGTTCATGTCCGATAGTCCTTGACTGAAAAAGAAATATAGCTACAAGGGCACGTCTCCCAATAAATAATACAAAATGAATGATTTTTGTCAGCATATAACTGTCATCTACATTAAATAACAAAATGGAATTCGACTTCCATAAACATGTATTTTTGTAGACCCCATGCTGCTAAAATATATATATTCAATTCTTAATAACTACTGGGTTTCATGGTACATCAATTACTAGCCAATATATTTACTAGCAGATGGCTTATCAATATATTCGGCACACTCGTCATCAAAGCAATTTGGTAATATTGCTATTTGGACCTCAAGAAGATAGCTTTTTGTTTTAAAGGTATGTTCCATCAGAAATGTTTCAGTGGTCAGAGACCATCTAGTAAAATTTTTGCACTTTACTCCTAGGCACACTTTAAATTGGTCTAAGTATTAACACCATTCTTACTTCTAACCAGTCCAATTTATTGTCAATTATTACCAATGAATATATTAGTATAGGGAAATACTAGCCATTTTTTCTTTTTCGAACGTGGCCATAAAGATGAAAGACCATTAAAAATAAGGCCTTGGAAACAGTCCACTGGTTAAAAGCTAAACAGGTAGGAGCCAAGGGAAAGGTGATACACCAACAAGACTATATCCATTTATCTCTGTGCATGAAGTTTGGTGATTTATTTTTTTTTAGTTCATTTTGAGATAAAAGCTGCTTTGGAGCAAGGTGCAGCACAGGTAACTTTGGAAACATATAAACAGTTTCTGATCAAAAGAGAAAGCAAATTAAGGACTGAAAACTATGCAATGTTGAAATGCATGGCTATGATGAATGATTTGAGCATCCATTTCACCAGTCCAGTTTCAGGCGGCGCATGAACTTGATAATCCTATATGGTTATCCATCACAGGGGAAAATCTTGTAAGGATTTTTAATTTTCTCTATCAAGGTGTTAAGCAGAATCCGTCTGTTTGTTGATTGAAAACACATCTACATATAGCATTGTTTGCATAAACGATGCATAGGCCTATAATAGACCTTCATTCATTGGTAAGTCCGACTAGCTCCACTGGTGGAGGCGGTATGCCTCTGAATACCCGTCACTGGGCATCACAAGTGGGGAGAGTGCTGTTGTACTCAGGTCCTGTTTGCTGGCTTCCCATAGGGATCTGGTTGATCACTGTGAAAACAATATGCTGGACTAGGTGGGCCCTTTGGGCCTTATCCAGCCAGGCTCTTATGTTCTCAGTGATTTAAATTTCTTGGTGTTGATAGAACACATGGCAGTTTTCATTATCATAGCAAGTTGCTAGGGTCCACATACTTTTTGAGTCGCCTGGTAGCTGAGCTCTTCTAAATGGTGTGATGAGTTAGTAGTTTCCAACTCAATTCCTTTGTAACACAAGATACACAGGAAAGCCATACATGCCACCTGTAGCTTATGTAGGCAAGTCCAATAACAGTAAACAACAACATGCCCACAACAACTGCTGCCACCATCGCTATTAGGACTTGTTTTCCACCCTGTGTTCTTTGAAGACACGCAAGTTTGCCAGCATAGCTGTCACAGCCACCTGCATTTAATGCCATTGTTTTCGAAAAACTGACTGCAGAAAGCAGCTTTGCGTTCTTGTGTTTTAAATTACACTGAAACAAATGCATCAACGTCCTTCAAGCATTCTGAATTAGTACAAGATGCCCCCAGATTGCAACGTTTAAAAATATACTTTTTAACCATGAACAGTAATCTAAAAATGTCGGTATCTGGTAATGAGAGTAGAAAAATAACCTTCATTTATATGAAGTTTAGTCTCATTTCACTTTCCTGAAAGGTGATTAGAAAAATTGTATGAAAAGAAATACGTTCTTGCTCTTGGCTAGTACGTATATGGTTGAATCAAAATTAAGGGCCTGTCTTTGTGAATATTGCCTTGTTCCCAGAAACCACCCTCTGGTTTGGGCTGGGAGGGTCTTAAAAGAATTCAATCCTACTTGCGAATGGTTTCTGTTGCTAAGACAATTGAGTCAACAGTTTGGTCCTGCCAGCCCAGTTGCCTTATCAACAAGAATGTTTGCTCCCTTCCACATACCAAAATGGACAAAGTGTGCAGCCCAGATACTTCAGCTATAGAGTTATTGTCCTCTCTCTAATTTAGAATGAAGGCGAAGCTATGCACTCAGTGACATAAATATGTCACAGTGCCATGTAACTCATAACATTTCTTATGCAATTCCCGATTGGCTGGCGATACTCAGAATTCCAAGGAGGAAAAAACCTTGTTTTTCAAGGAACGTGAATCCCTCCCCCAACAAAAAAAGTTCCCCTTTTGTTTTGAAAATGTATGTGGGCAAAAATGCCTCACAGTCCAAGCCAAGGTAGTCCCTCTTTATTATGTTTAATAGTAATAATTCATTAATATCCTTTAAAAATGAAATTCAAATTAGGATTATTATATAGGGATTATCCGAGATTAAACAGAATCAACTGTTGTTCATTGTGTGTGGAGGGCACTGAGAGTGTCTTGCTCTTGAGCACTCTGTAACCCACCAACCCTGCCAACAATGAGAGATGTTGTATGCATACATAAGTGGGGGACCCGTAGATGTTCTCGGGGGCTTGTGATTAGTGTGCCAATTGTTAAAATTCTCCCCCTCTTACAATTCTTCTGGTTTGCAAAGGGGCAAACTGGAAAGAAGTATGGCTGACGTTGAAATTGGATGTGTATCATCTGAGTCCACTCCCTCCCTCCTGCTTCCCTGTTCTAATAGACGACGGTGAGCCCCTACTCACAGCTCTTTGCTGCTGGGAGATTCCAGGGGGTTTGAATGAAGCGGTGGGAGGGGATCCTGACTCCCCCCTCCACACTGACTGTCTTCCCTGCTTGACCCCACTGTTTGTTGCCTTCCAAGTCCATGTGCTGATACCCTACATTTCAAATAGATATATAGATTAAACGACACACACCATCCCTCTCCCCATATCCATTTAATATCTTCTTTCACTTTCCTTGCAGGTATGTGTGTGAGGATTTTGATTATATTACTAGTCTCTAGAGAATCAAGATAGCTCTTGGCTGACATTTACCATAAATTAAGCAGGCATTTCTTCTTCTGTACAGCTTAACCTCTGTAATACTGTGAGACTTGTCACAAGGCATGGGACTAAATATGCTAACAAAGATAATCAATAATATGCTTATTGTTTTGGAAATGTTTATCAGTTCTGCTTTCCAATTATCAGATGTTCTTCATTGATCATTGTCTGTTCCCTGTTTGTATATATGAATGCTGACAGGAAAATCTGAAAGAGACTTTAATATTTATAGCCATTTTGCACCTTTTTATGCACAGTGATTTCATTAATTCATAGCAGGCTGTGAACTGGGACATTGATGCATCAGACAAAAAGAAGCAAATTGGGTAGCTTCCATTAATGGTTTAGCAGCTAAACTTCTGTGTATTTTCTGTTTATCAGCATAATCTAGCAAACGTGTTCTATTCAGACATTAATAAATTCCTAAGGAATGAAGCAACATGTTGTTTTCATTGGTGTTATCCGGGCTAGAAAATGGGTCAAACAGATAAAAATTAACAACATATGCCACATTCAAAGCAAAACAAAATTCAATTTCTATTTGTGTGCCTTAATTGTTAATATTTCTAGCACATGTTCTTTACTTAAGTTTAGAGTGACACAGCAGAAGTGGACAGTGGTGTGTATTTTATAAAGAAAAGAAAATGGATTTTGCTTAGGAAGAGCTGTATGTGTTTGGACATGCATTTTTTGACATTATTTAAATGAATTGTGTAATTAAAAGTTATGTTAGGACTTCATAATTTCCCCCCTACAGTAGTAACTTTGGATCTTTCTCAAGCAGAAGGCCAGTAGTTGTTTTTTAAATCCGTTAAAACATCATATTTTGGTTTGCATCCTTTTGGTGCTGTTGTCTTTGGAATTATTATTTTTTTCATTAATAGGATGCAAGTATTTAAGAGGAAGTTCAATCACAGTTTAAGGGTTGTGCTGTTTACACATTACCCAGTGTGTTGCCTTTGTGTTGTGTGTCCCTCTGGGAACATATGACATGGAAGAAGCCCACAGGATGGGCTGCTTCCACACCATGTATGCACTGTATGAAGGCACTTCATGTAAGTACACAGTGTGCTGTGTAAACACACAGCATGGCTGTTCCATGTGGGCAGATGCTTTATACATTTGCAGAGTGGGAGAAATGGTGGCTTTCCAAGAACCCAGAAGGAGTCTGAAATGTGGTCTGAAACCAGTAAGCAGTCTGAAAATAGCTCTCTTGCTATTTTGAAGTGCAAAAACAAAGGGATCTTGCTGTTTACCAGTACAATGTGCCAGAAAGGCAGAAATATAAAAGAGAGAGAGAAATATTGTGAGAGAGCTCTATAAATCAGCAATGCTATCAGCTATCTATCTTTCTATCTATCCTCTATATCTATCTATCATCTATCTACAGTGGTGCCTCGCAAGACGAAATTAATTCGTTCCGCGAGTTTTGTCGTCTTGCGATTTTTTCCGTCTTGCGAAACACGGTGTCGGGAAAGTTTTGGAAAAGCTTCAAAAATCACCAAAGTCTTTAAAAACCTCAAAAAAGGCTACCACACCGCGTTCTATGAGTTGCTCCTCGAAGTCAAGTCGCAACTGTATTAACGGTGTTAAGAAAAAGAAAACAAACTTGCAAGACGTTTCCGTCTTGCGAAGCAAGCCCATAGGGAAAATCGTCTTGCGAAGCAGCTCAAAAAACAAAAAACCCTTTCGTCTTGCGAGTTTTTTGTCTTGCGAGGCATTCGTCTTGCGAGGTACCACTGTCTCTATCTATCTATCTATCTATTCCTCCTTTCCTCCTGAAGAAGCCCAGTTTAATGGAATTCCAATGGTGTTTTTCAAGGTACTAAATCTGGAACTCTGCATACTGTTTCTCAGGTGCTCCAAACTCTGTTATGAATTCAGGTTGTCTTGTGGTACCATTAGTGGTGCTTAGTGGGCAGAAGGCTGAAAGGCCAAAGTAGCTGCAGCCAGAGCCAAAGGAGGGGAGGAAGCCGATAGGCAATGCTGCCACTCACTGGGTAGGGTGTTAAGTAATCAGGCAGGCAGGTGGAGGTGTCTAAGGGAAAACTCAGGTTGGTGGGGCAGGGTCCACCCAATGGACCAGTCTCCACTGGGTGCCATAAAGATTAGCGGTGCATCTGATGAAGTGGACTGTGGTCAGTGAAAGCATCATAAATGTATTGGTGTTTAAGGTGCCAGAATTCTTTTTGCGGTTTATTATCTTGAGCAGCCATGCATAGGATTTATGCTGCTACGATTTGCAGTTAGGTCCCCCTGAAATCAATGGGGCAAAATTTTCTATTTCTCCCAGTGTGGGAGTATGGAAAGTAAAAATGTCAGAAAGATCTGATCTGTGCACATTGCAGGGGTGTAGTGATTTATGTTGCTGAAATGGTATCATCATCATCATCATCATCATGTGATATGAATGCTGAGTTCCTAAACTAGGAGTATGGAGTTGGACCAGAATTCCTCAACCTCGGCCCTCCAGATGTTTTGAGACTACAGTTCCCATCATCCCTGACCACTGGTCCTGCTAGCTAGGGATCATGGGAGTTGTAGGCCAAAAACATGTGGAGGGCCAAGGTTGAGGAAGCCTGAGTTGGACCATCTGAAACATTGGGACATATTTTTGAGTAAAGATGCACAATACTGCACTGTATGTCTTAAAAAAAATATATTTCAGAACTTAACATTTTAAATACTTTTGCTCCAGAATTGAATCTCTACAGATAGCTAGTCAGCCCAGGGTCTACTATGTTGTAAATACAGTGGTACCTCGGGTTAAGAACTTAATTCGTTCTGGAGGTCCGTTCTTAACCTGAAACTGTTCTTAACCTGAGGTACCACTTTAGCTAATGGGGCCTCCCGCTGCCGCTGTGAGATTTCTGTTCTCATCCTGAAGCAAATTTCTTAACCCGAGGTACTGTTTCTGGGTTAGCGGAGTTTGTAACCTGAAGCGTCTGTAACCCAAGGTACCACTGTAGCTGCTACTCCTAGGAGTTTATATACTGTATCTTTTAAAGGCTCTTCAAGGAACTGAAGAGTTGAGTTTACAATATAACGCTAAGTGGATCATCAGGCTGACTTAGTTCAAGCCAGTTTTATTCTTCAAAACACCTGGAAAAGAATTGGAGTACCACTGAAATGGCACCTTAAGAAGGTGCAGTCAATATAAAAATTATGCTGGAAGATACTAGACAATAAAATGGGTGAGGAACCTCCAGAGTGGGGGCAAATGTGAGGACTCTGTCCAGCTCCAAGGACTCTCTCTAGGTCACACCCCTCACTTGCTCTGCTGTCCACCCTCCTTGTGTGCGTTTAGCTGGCTGGAATGTGTTCTTGCTCTGCCTGGATGGGGAGACAGAGAGAGAGAGGTTGTGGAAACCTTTGATTTTTGCATGGTTGGAATGTAGCATACTATACAAAGGGTTGTCTCTGTGACGAATGACCACTTTGAAAAGTGTAGTCAAGAATGGAAGGTTCAGAAACTCAAGCAAGGCCAATTCCCATAAAAGCACACAATAAAGTTTTTTTAAAAGCCAAACTCTGTAAAAATGAAAAGCTTCAAACAATTACACAGGTTAAGACTGCTTAGAGGCAAAAAATAATAATATAACTATCTTATCTAGCTAGCTGACAGAAACACATGCAAATAAATCTTAGCAGGCTGAGCGGCAAAGCAAAATACAGTGGTACCTCTAGTTACAAACTTAATTCGTTCTGGAGGTCCGTTCTTAACCTGAAGCTGTTCTTAACTAGAGGCTGGCTTTCACTAATGGGGCCTCTTGCTGCCACTGTGCCGCTGGCACACAATTTCCATTCTCATCCTGGGGCAAAGTTCTCAACTCGAGGTAACTCTTTCAGGTTAGCAGAGTTTGTAACCTGAAGTGTTTGTAACTCGAGGTACCACTGTACCTTCTAGGTCTGAACAAGCGCTGACCTTCCATGAAGGGAGAACTGCTTATGCTTGCCCCAGGTTTTAAGGGAACACTGGCTATGGGCCTTCACCCTTTCCTCCCAAAGGAATTAGCACCTGCTCCCATCACGTGTCTGATTACCGTTCGACACTGGCCTTGAGGCCTTAATGAGAGACATCTGTGTTTAAAATAATTATTCCAGGAATTCTAACAAATTCCCACACAACCTGCATGCTAGTTTTAAGGGGAGAATATCACCACAGCCTCAGCCAATTTTGCTTCTGGCCCCTGCAACCTTTCAGAGTTTGCTCTCTGCACCCCTGCAATAAAATTGCTTGGATTGTACGGGACTATAATTTCCCTTTGTTTTGATTATTTAAGATCTGTTGAGTTTCGAGGAATAGTTGGAGTTGTTCTAATCCACTTTGATTTGATCACATCCATACTGTCATTGCAGAAAACAGGTCAGTGATAATATAGATAGTGCCTCTAAATAGTATGAAAAGTCTGCCCAGTTAATTAATGGGATGTACGCAGACAGGCATGCTTTCTTCTTCAATTGGATTTAAATGGGTCAGCCAACAGTATAAGCCAGCCACCTCCTAAATGAAGTTAAAATGTTTGTAGCAGAAAGATGCATATAATCACAGCATAAGCTTTCATAGACTAGCACCCTCTTCATCAAAAGTATATGCAGCAACAGACTAAGATGTTAACCCCTCTGGAAGATAGCTATAACAATGCATAATTCTAGATAATTATGTTTTGTACTTGCAAAAACATTGTCAAAGTATTAATTGCATTATTACAGTTTTGGTCTTTTAGTCATCGGTACTTGATTTTTCAAATTTATATTTCTAAGTAATTTGTATTTTGGGTTGTGGGTTTGTTTTTCCCTCTTTCCTTACTATGGCACATGTTTACTTTAAAATCTATTAAAATGAAAAGATCACAAGTACACGTGAATCAGCAGATTATAGGAGAAGAGGGAATCTTCAAGTGCATTAAAGGCTGTAGGGAAAATCCAGAAAGTTGATCATGACCTGTTTCTGTTTCAGGCATTTAATGGAACTACCGGTAATAGGGTTCTATGTTGAGGCAGAAGGGGAAAGAAGCCAACACTTGCAAATGTTCCTTCTAACAGTTAGATGGAAGCTTGAAATGATGGGCTGGTGGTGAACTGGTTTGTAGTGAAATACTAGTGCCTCTTGAGCCTGGTCGAGAATATAACAGATAGATAGGCAAAACACAGAGAAGTAGCAGGGTTGAATGAATTTTCTCCATCCCTCCTGCAACCTCTCAGAATGGAGGTTAAAGCTATGCATGTGTGTGAAGCAGTCAGCAGCAGACAAAATAATTACCTGGCTGCCTGGTGTTCCTTGGAAAGCTGGCATGTAGGACAGATAATCCATTAAGTCAAAGGCTGGTTTAGACTAGGGAACTGGAGAGATTGTTCTGTACTTCATAGCCATAGAGTTCAGAGATATCTTACCATTGATTGATTCATATTTTAAAATTATCCTGTTCTTCTTGTGCCCGTGTACAGGCCAGGGCAGCCACCATCCCCAGCACAGGGACACAGCTTTCTCAGCCAAGTTTCTTTTTCGCATTATATGGAGAACAAGCATGGGGAAACTGTGCCCCCCCCCCAGTGTTGTTGGATTGAAGTATCCACCCGCCTCACCCAGCATGGCAAATGGTCCAGGGTGATAGGAGGTGTCACTGCACAACACCAGGTGGGTCAGAAGTCCCCCATCCCTGACCTAAAGTTTCATCAAGGACAATGACAGTCATGCATATCTGTAAAACACAATGCACAGTGCGGGCTCCCTAGAGTCGTAAATGAGTGTCATGCCACTGCATGCGCAAACTAAGGGCATGACTGCTGTGAGATACCATGTAGTGCCTTATAAGAATCAAATACTTTTTTTTATAGAAATGGGTGCAGACACCTGTGCCTTGGCCTTTTTTTACTTTCATTTAAGCTTCACTGCAGTTCTTAGAACCAGCCATTTCTCTGAACGTGGGACAGTTAATGAAGCAGGATGTTCTTGCTCTTTGGGCAGAGCAAGTGTGAATTCAAACTTGTGTGGCCTTTTTCTTTTTTTAAAAAAATCAAGTTATATGGCACAAATGCCTTGGTAGTAATTGAAGCACTGCAAGGAAGGGAGATTCTGACTGGAGCTTGTATTGTCAAGCCTAGCGATCACTGGTAAATCTTATTCAGTGTATCAGAAAGAAGAGATCCTGTTTTCAGAGTGTGTTCAATGCATCATTCCAAGAAGAAGAAGAAGAAACTATTTATTAGAGTGTAATTTATTGTATATTAATTTCCACCTGCCATCTGCTTGTTGGTACAGCCTGTAAAAGACTTTTTTTTTTGTAAAAGCCTATTTTTTGTGTCTTCATTTAGTTCCCCATGTCATAATTATTATGAAGTGTGGAAAAAATGACCCGAGATCACCTGTGGCATGTGTTGTGCTGCTGGGGAAAAGAATTGTAACCAAGAATGTGAATTGTTTTTCACTCAGTACTTTGTTTACTGAGATGGCTTAGACCCAGGTCTCTGGCTACTTTCCCCAAGAGTCAGTGGAAAGTGTTGGTGCTAGTAATCTATTTCACAGAAAATGGATGACAAAATGCATTGTCATTTCAAGTGAACCCGCCCACACTTATCCGGTTAATCCAAGGTTAACCCATCTATTACGCCCATTTGGTCTGCCCAGGGAAGCTTGTTGTCTTAATCTCATGTAATAACTGCTGTGAAGTGAAGTTGGATCTGACAGCACCTGCTGGTGGAAGTGACAGCTTCATTCTGCCAACCTAGAAATCTGGGGTGGGGGGTGGGGGTGAGCAAAACAAGTAGAGATGGGAATGCTAGGAGTTCTGCTCCTCATGCCTGAGTGTTTTGTCGAATTAAAGGTTTATTTAGAACAGTCAATATCACAGTGGCTTCACCCCACCGTACATTTACTGGGCTCTGCCTCCTTTAAAAGGTAAAGGTACCCCTGCCCGTACGGGCCAGTCTTGACAGACTCTAGGATCGTGTGCCCATCTCACTCAAGAGGCCGGGGGCCAGCGCTGTCCGGAGACACTTCCGGGTCACGTGGCCAGTGTGACATCGCTGCTCTGGCAAGCCAGAGCCGCACACGGAAACACCGTTTACCTTCCCGCTAGTAAGCGGTCCCTATTTATCTACTTGCACCCGGAGGTGCTTTCGAACTGCTAGGTTGGCAGGCGCGGGGACCGAACAACGGGAGCGCACCCCGCCATGGGGATTCGAACTGCCGACCTTTCGATCGGCAAGCCCTAGGCGCTGAGGCTTTTACCCACAGCGCCACCCGCGTCCCGCAAAACAGATTGTCCTTTTACCTCTTTTACCTCTTCCTTAATATACCCCTTGGCTTCCCTTGTGCAATTAGATGCTGACAACAGGTCTTTAATTAAATTTGCTGAAATTAAAGTATACATTAAAATGCCAGTAAATACTATAAATAATAGAGGAAAAAGAGAGCTTGTTAAACTGGATTCTGATATTTTGAATTAACAGTATGTACCGGTAATTCTGCTCCTATGTAACAGTATTAGACTCCTGTTATCTATTCTAGTCTAATAGTGTCTTGTTGTTTTTTATAAGACATGAGTTAACCAGGGTATTTCCATCCTGGTACTTGTTTAGCCATTCTATTCTACTTGGTATAATAATTTTGCTGAGGTCAGTTCTTCTTCGTCCTCCAGATTCTTCCTCATGTTCTTTGTTGTGTTTCTGTACTGATTTCTCTGTAGCAAGCAGTTAAGATCTCAGACTCATTAAGGCACTACTCTTCTTCACACTTACTTATTTGCATGCAAGCCGCATAGGACTCCTTTTTGGGTAAATATGCATTGGAGTACACTAAGTGGCCTTTAGTCAAGCTACTTACTATTTTAAGAACATAAGAGTCCTGCTGGATCAAATCAGTGTCTAGCATCCTGCTTCTCAGTGACCAACCAGATGTCTCCAGGAAGTCCATGAGCAAGGCTTGATGGCTATAGCTGCCTTCTCATTTTCCCTAGGAATTGGTGCTCATCCCCCCGCCTCAAGCTTTCATGACTCTGTCACTGCTCAAAGGAATTTATTTCTGTATGTGCTTTCTCAAGTAATGATCTCATATTCCTGCTAATTTTTCCTCTGGGGTATATTAAAGAGGCCTATGTTTCTTGTGCTATTTGTGACTTGAGGATGCCATCATTTCTGAGTTTCCACACTGACATGTTGAGTTAGACCTGCCTTGGCCTTTGTTGCATGACCAACTGAGATATGACCATGTTCTACCTCCACAGATGGAGGCAGTGTGCCTCTGAATGCCTGTTGCTGGGAATCACAAATGGGCAGTGTTGTTGCACTTGGATCCTCCTTTTGGGTTTCCCACAAGCATCTGGTTGGCCACGGTGAGAACGGGATGCTGAACAACATGGCCCATTGGCCTGATCAAGAAGGCTCTTCTTAGGTTCTTTTGGCTGCCCATTAGCCAATTGTTATGGTTTCCATGTATTCTTTTGAATTACAGGATGGGTGTGTCTGAAGAATTTATTATGAGATTTACATAGTTTGATTAACCCGAGCAACATCTAAAATATTTGGGCAGTTGAAAGGAGCACTATTTGCACAAAGCTATATTTATACTCACACAGCTCTCAGGATGACAGTCAATATGAATAAAAGTGGTATTTTCGTTATCAGAGGGTTTGCTTATCCTTTTGATCAAACTAGATGGCATGGTGCCAGGTACGAACATCGTGTGAGAATCTCCAAATGTGCTTCACATGTTTGACACACGTGGGTGGCTCTTTGATGTGGCAGGCCGGTGGCAGGCTCTTCTCTCCTCCACACACCTACATGCCTTCATTTACAGGGTTTAAAAAGAACCCAGCACCTGCAACAGTGAATAGAGGGCTCTGTTCACAAATTTGGGAGTCCCCAACATGTAAAGAGAGTCCTCCGTACAATAACAGTTGTTTCAATGAACACATGCATTTGTGGGTTGAACCCTGGCCCCTGCCGCTGCAATGTTGCACCCTCCCCCCACACTTTCATTGAACATGTGAAGAGATACAGTGGATAAGAAAAAAAGAATTGATCAATGGAACCATTTCAAAGGGAGTGGCAGGGATACAAATTTAGGCTGTTCTTTTTAAAGGTTAAATAAACCCTTTGCGTAGTATATTTTTGTGAAAAATGATTGTGGAATCTACATTCTCTTTCTTGCATGTAGAACAGCTTATATAGCAGGGATAGGGAACCTGTGGCCTGCCAGATGTTGGAGCACAACTCCCCTCATTCCTGGCCATTGGCCATGCTGTTTGGGGGTGATGGCATTTCAAGAACACCTGGAGATGTTCCCTATCCCTGTTACAGAAATAGTAGTTGGTTCTGCTCATTCTCTCTTCCTGTAGGGGCAGACTCAGTTTCCATTCCAGTGCAACTGATCCTTTGCCAAAATTGACAGTACAGTATTCATCTTACTGTCCACTGTGGTGAAAATACATAACTTGCATAGTTAATTACATAAATTATGCTGTCAGTATATTATTCCCCCCCATTCATTTTAGCGCAAAAGAAACACAGTGCACATGGAAATGGGGTGGCATAATCAACTATGTATACTTGTGCCCCAAAACCAACAAATACTGATCATATTTGGTGGATTGATTTCTGTTCCAGGCATACGATAGCTAAGCAAAGACCAGCAATTTCTGCTTCCTTGACTTTTCCCCCTGGGAATTCTCTGAGATCCCTAGGCAGTTATACTATCCCTAATTTCTAACCATGGTTGAGGGTTAGGAGGAGGCTGATCAATTGGCTGCTTCTTCCCCCATTGCACGCAGGGCCCTGCTGGGGCTTAACCAGAACTAAGAGTTCTTTTGGCAGGCACCAAGATTTTCCATTGCTACAGCTGGCCAGTGTATGCTTTTAATCATGATTTGAAACCAGGGGTTGAAGCTTGTTAAAACTTGTCAGTTTTAGGAACTTGGCCCTTAAATAATGAAGGGACCTATTGTTCTTAGTACTAGAAATTGGGGGGGGGGGAACCCTTGGCCCATGACAAATTCTGCTTTCAGAAAGAATCGCAGGAACAATGGTGTGTCCAAAGAACACATGGAGGGGCATTCTGACCCTCCATGTATTCAGTGGAATATCAGAACAGAGCACAATGCTCTCTATGCAGTTGTCAACCCTGTACAAGGCTGAATTTCCAATTATGCTTACATAGCTTGTACATGTAAGCTTGAATTGAAACTTCTAATGAGTGCATGAAGGTCAGGGAAGGACCAGCAGACACAGTTCTGCTCCCCACCCACATCTCACGTAAAGGGCTAATCCTAAATACATAACTGAGGATTGATTGTGTAGTTCTGTCCTGCATACATTGGATTTTATGCATGCATGTGCTATGCATATACACTTTGCCCACATGCAGCTGTGTGACAGGACAGGACTGCCTAGTGAGTGGGGTGGGAAGGTGCAGTGTTATTCCCCACTGTGTGTAGGGAGAAGATTGCCGGCAAGATCTTCCAGACTTGTTCTCTTACCAGCTATTCCTTTTGAACCAATACCATTGTTGCTTTCTTTAATCTTTTATAGCAGGGGCGGCTAACCTCTGTACTAAAGACTGGTCCAGGTCCCCCAACAAAATGTTCTGTCCCCTGCAAGGCCCCACCGATACTTGGCAGTGGTGGCAAATGTATATTTTAAAAAGTAGACACTGTTTGGGTAAACAGAGAAGCTGAATCCTCTCTGCCCATCCCAGAACCCTGGTGGGGATGGAGATTGCTCCCTTTCATCATTAAACAGATCATTAGATGCGCAGGGAGAAGGCATTTGCTCCCCCTCTGCAGCTGATCTGCCCTGAGAGGGTAACTCTCTGTGTGTGTGTTTGAGAGAGTGGGGTGGCCACAACCATTTCTTGCATGCCCCCCCACCCCCAATGGTTGGCCAAAGGAGAGCTTGGCCCTCAGACCAAGAACTGTTAGCCATCTTTGTTTTATAGGTTGCTGTATCTGCATTAAAAATGAACCAACTCTTTTCCTTTACCTTTAGTAAGAGGTTAAACTGTGGTTAAGTAGTTACTCAGAGGGGGTCTTCCTTCCCGGTCGTCTTCACTTCTGGTGTGACTGGGAGAAGGCAAGTGGTGGGGGGGGCAAGAGTAAATTTCCCTTGCGTGTGCGCATGTTACAGGCCTTATTAACTTCTGTTCACTTTCTTGAACTTCATGAAAGTCATGATTGAACATCAGTGCTGTGGTGCTTGAAAAGAATTAAAAGAGAGAGAAAATCGCCCCTGCTGAGTGCTCCAGGTGCTGCCTGGCAAACAGAAGAAAGCTGTAACATATGTGATTCTCCAGATCAGGTCTCGCCAAGTACAGGCCGGTGCCCTATTCTTGTGCGTAACAACACCAGGGTTCTTAGCAGCTCTTGGAACCAGGCCTTCTAATGATTTCCTCACTGATGCCCCATTTTCAGCCGGGTGCAATTTATGCTTATCAAAGAGAGAAAACGGGAAAGCTTTTTCCTGTATTCTAAAAAAGATGAAAAGGAGACAGGGAGGAGGAGAAAATGGTGGTGACGAGGGAAGCAAGCGAATAAAGGCTGGTTAGAGAAATCAATTAAGCTGTAAAAGGTTAGGCTACTTGCCGAGGCAGGCAAGATGGGGAGAAAGCGAGAAAAGGATAAAAAAAAGCCCAGTTAGTAGATCACAAGAGTGGCAAAGAATTAGATTAAGGGGGAGAAAACATAGAAAAGGTTGCTTGGTAAGAGACCTTCATGTTGTGTTCCCTTCACATTCAATTCTTTAGAAGCAAAAGCACAAATTGGGGCTAAAAGTACAAGTTAGATATGGCTTTAATCATGTCATTTGAGGCAATGGGAGAATTTGCCTTCCTGGATCTCTTCCATGAACAAAAAAGTAATAATTCCAATACACTTTAGGCAGATTTGCTAGAAATCTTGGAAGCTGTGTGCATAAACAGCTTTTTCACCTGAGGTAAGCCATACACACCAAGCTAAGATAAAGCTTTGAACAATCCCTATTAGAAGTGAATGTAAAGTGTGAAGTATCTCTCCAGATTAATAGCTTGGACGGAAACAATAATATCTCCTAATAATGGACAGAAAGGCATAGTGCACCAGAAGCCTGGCATGATAAGAAGAAAGAGCTATAATTCTCCATGCGAGATGTAGCAACTATTTAAATATAAAGAGATATAAGCCTGGTGGTTTTTTCATGCCCTTCAAATTATTTGCTGTGCCATTTGATGTGTATTTATTCAGTAGTAAGTTGTCCCACAGGACAAGGGTGGCACTGTGGTCTAAATCACAGAGCCTAGGGCTTGCTGATCAGAAGGTTGGCGGTTCGAATCCCTGCGACAGGTGAGCTCCTGTTGCTCGGTCCCAGCTCCTGTCCACCTAGCAGTTTGAAAGCACGTCAAAGTGCAAGTAGATAAATAGGTACCGCTCCGGCAGGAAGGTAAACGGCGTTTCTGTGCGCTGCTCTGGTTCGCCAGAAGCGGCTTAGTCATGCTGGCCACATAACCCGGAAGCTGTACGCCGGCTCCCTTGGGCTATAGAGCAAGATGAGCGCCGCAACCCCAGAGCCGTCCACAACTGGACCTAACGGTCAGGGGTCCATTTACCTTTTTAAGTTGTCCCACCTACAATGGGCCTTACTCCCAGGTGTGTGTGCATAGTCTTACATGCTGTGTACACACAACACCTTTAAAACATATTCAAAGCACATTATTTCCGTCAAAGAATTCTGGGCGCTGTGGTTAAGAGTTGCTGGGAATGAGAAATCTGATTAAGGGAGATAATGTGTTTTGAATGGGCTTTAAATGTGTTGTGTAAACACATCCTTATAGCACAATCCTATATGTGTCTACTGAATTCAGTGGGGCTTACTCCCATGTTAGTAGGCATAGGATTGCAGCCTTATTTGCTTTAAATAGGGTTGGGCAACATGTAGCTCTCTGGATGTTGTTGGACTAGAATTCCCATCTTCCCTGACCATTGGCTGGCTGGGGGCTGATGAAAGTTGTGGTCCAACAATATATGGAGGGTGACACGTTGCCACCCCTGCCTCAAAATAAAGCATCATCTGTTCCGCTGATTCTTAACTCCCATTGCATTGAGGACTCCTGCTTGGGTTTGCTCATTCTTTACATCTGCCATCATGTCAGTAAGGCTTTCATATTAGCACTTGTCCTCTAGGACAGATAGCAATACGGGTATATGACTGTACGTTGGAGACCCTGTTGTTTTTAAAGTTTCCATTGCTACTATGTACGCTTTGTTTTTCTTGCTGAGCATTATGATGGCATTTTTAAGCCTTGTTTTTAAATATTTGTTTTGAGTAGTGGGCAGTGGTCATGTGTTGTAGCTTTATTACATGTGCTGGAGGGTGGGTTTTTCTTTTAGATGAAAGGTGGGGTCAACATAAAAATTCAAAAAATGAAACATAGGAAAGTGCTGTAGACAAAGTCAAGCAGATCAATGGTTCTCACATTCTTGTAGAAGGACCGCCTGCACTTCAGGTACGACAATGAAAATTACTGAGGAACATGCTATATGGTCAAGGGTTTCTGTGGTTTCTAATACATACAGGAAAGACAAGACACCTGTCCGTTTACAATGTAAGATAAAAAGCAGCTTGTCTTAGTATGTATTTAACTGGGATATCAGATTAGTAAAGTAGGTTTTATAAAGAGGGTTAACCTCCTTACACAACTGTGGTTCATCACACTTCCCCCCTGTGTTTTAGACTTGGCCTTTGTTGCTCTGTATTTGACCCCAGTATTGGTCGGATTAAAAAGGTACTCATTATAAGGTAAATGGGTTAAAGAGAACAAAGAAAACAACATAGTCATAAGATAATACTCAACAAATAAATATTTATAGTCATTATAGGCCATCTGCATTGCTGGGCTGCCCTTTGACCTTCAGAAGTATTTGTTACCTTAGTAAAAGCACAGCAGAAACTGTCCTAAGAGCATCAGAAGAGTCTGCTGGATCAGTCCAATGGTCCATCTAGTCCTGTGTCAGATTGTCACAGTGGCCACCCAGATGTTCATTGGAAATGTGCAAGCAGAACCTAAGCACACTCCCCTCCTGCAATTTCCAGAAACTAGAAACTGTCTTTGGAAACTGGTCTTTTCCTATTCAATATTGTCATATTGACATTCATTGATGTCTTTTTCTCCCACCCCATTTATTTATTTTTAAGATGCATGTCTAAAATGTTTAATATTTCAACAATCTCCATGCAGTATTCACTGTTGTTCAGGACTTTATGTGTTAACAACAAGACCTTGAACATGGCCCAGGAGCTGGTCAGCAGCCAGTACCGGTTCCTCAACACAGAAATAATATGTGCGCATCCACTCAACAACTTGACTCCAGTATTCTGCATCAAGTGCAGCTTTTGGACCAATCCCAAGGGAAGCTACACACTGAATGCATTGAGCAGTCTAATTGTGAAGCTACCAATGCATGAATCACAGTGGCTAATCTATCCCTGACCACCAGCCTAAGCTGATAATGGGTGCTTCTTGCCACAAAAGTCACCTGAGCCTACAGTGACAAAGATGGATTTAAAAGTACCCCCAAACCATGCACCTGTTCCTTCCCTGTCCAGAACTGAACTCCCCAACTTCGACCTGGGATCCACCACTGTCTCTGTGTCTTACCAGGATGCAGTCGCAGTTTGTTGATCCCCCATTTGTTGGAACCTGGTGCCTTCCAGATGTTGTTGAACTACAATTCCTATCAGCCCCAGTCAACATGGCCACTGGTCAGGAAGGATGGGTGTTGTTATCTGACACCTGGAGGTCCACAGGTTCCTTTTCCCTGTTAGCCTTGTGAATTTATTTCATTTTTATTGTTGGAAGTCTGGCAGATATGAGTTAACCACCTAACATTCCTTCTCATATTTTTGCCTGCTAACCAGATTCCTTCTATTTTCTTTTCGTAACTTCTCTTTTTTTGCACTTTTTTCTGTTCTGCCTTAATTGTTTCTTCTGTTTCTTTCCCACCAAGCGGCACTTAACTGCGTCTAGCTGTGAAAGTCACATTGGTTACCAGTCAAGGCAGCCCTGCGCCGAGGAAGTGGCTTTTATGCTAGTGACTTTGAATCCAACAAATGGGGAGGGGGGAGGGAACTTGGTTTGGATCCTGCAGGAGGAAACCATTTAGGAGGTCTTAGCACGACTCTTTCAAGGGCAATTTCAAAGGTGATTTGATGTAGCGTCCCCTGCGCTGCAGCTTCAATGTGTCTTCCTGCTGTGGTTGAGGGGCAGGGTGGGGGTGGTTTCTGCATTAGGAAAGGAGGGCGAAGTATTGGCTTTTGCTTGTTCTTTCACTCTTGAGTGGGTCTTTATATAAAGATATGAGAGAGGGGATTGTGTTCAGGTGCTCTTACACATGTTTAGTGCTGGATCCAGGTGTTTTTTTGGGGGGGGAGGGGGGGGGCAAAATGCCACCACTGGGCTCTCTTCTCTTTGCCACTGTAACTGCTGCCCATTCAGTTGTCCTCTCTCTCTCTCTCTCTGGGCCCAATCTGCACCGAGAGCCCAGATGGAGGGTCAAGATTGGCATGTGGGGATGGGGTTCCACCCCTAAGCTTTGTGCAAGCAAATCAGAATGAAAGCCCAATAAATAGGTCATGTGGAAGCACCCAGTGAGATAATTGCTTCCCCCACAAAAAAGCAGTTTATTTTATTTTATTTTCCACTCTCCATATGAGGATCACGGGGTGGTTTACAGTGTAAAAATAAATAACATAATAAGCAAAAAAAAAAAAATCAACCCCTCTCCCAAACACAATGTCTTTCCTGCCCCCAGAGATTGCTATATGTTTTCACAGGGAATTAATATTTGGGGAATTTGAGGGGATCAAAATTTTGGCCCAGCCTCATATAAATAGGCGGAATGATGGGCTGCTATAATTTGACCTACCACTGCTTATATCTGCCCTATTTCTCTTTGAAACTTGTTTTTCTACAGTCCTTTTCAGCTTAATTGGAGCTTTATTATTGCTTCTTAATAAAATATGAGTTGCTAGCTACATTTGAACACTACATTTGAACATTTGAAAAGCTTATGCAAGAGAGCTAAATTTGCTTCGTGCTATAAAGTATAAACTTTCATGGTAATACGGATTAGGAAGTTATTGACAGCATCACAAGGCCTGGCTCCAGAGATTCAAAGTCCATGTGCATTCTTGAGGCCATTGTATATTAGACCTGTATATATGTTTTATCTGAGTGCACCTCAAACTGAGTTTGTATTTCACAGTGCCTTCCCATGGCTTTAACAACAATATATATGATAGAATGCTTCATGAGGTGTGGCCAAATAACTGAACAGAACCCTATAATCTCTTTGTATATTCTTAATGATACAGGACATTCATCTACGTACTATGCAATTTTTTTGTATTGATTTCTGGCTTTAATAGTCAATTTATTACATTCTCCAAAAGGAATGTGAAATTCTGAGACCAGTCTTAAGCAATTGTGTGTTTTTCTCATCAGTCTCTTTCTAACAAGTATACCAGCATACCTTTGCTGAGGAAGGTGGAGTCTAGATAAATATCTCTCCTTGAGGAAACCATTGTGAGATACGTTGGGCTTCAAAGGTGTGCTTGTGTGTAGATGGGAAGCTGAGACAACAAGACTGTTTCTGTGCCCTACTAAATCTGAATTCATACACTGTGTTCATCATCACATAGTAATTTGCAGCATCAAGTGGAGATTTGTGTGTATGAAATGACCATTACTGATTAAATAAGACAGACCTTTCATATCACTTGACATCCCTGAAGCACAATGAAGGCCGTTTACCTTTTTGCTGCCACTCAACCAAGTGAAAAGCTTTTGAGTAAGGGAATGTACAGGGACACGGGTGGCACTGTGGTCTAAACCACAGAGCCTAGGGCTTGCTGATCAGAAGGTCAGCAGTTCGAATCCCCGCGATGGAGTGAGCTCCTGTTGCTCGGTCCCAGCTCCAGCTAACCTAGCAGTTCGAAAGCACATCAAAGTTGCAAGTAGATAAATAGGTACCGCTCTGGCGGGAAGGTAAACGGCGTTTCCGTGCGCTGCTCTGGTTCACCAGAAGCGGCTTAGTCATGCTGGCCACATGACCCTGAAGCTGTACACCGGCTCCCTCAGCCAGTAAAGTGAGATGAGCGCCGCAACCCCAGAGTCGTCCGCAACTGGACCTAATGGTCAGGGGTCTCTTTACCTTTACCTTTAAAGGAATGTACATGTGTATACAAATGAGTCCTTTAGAGTAGGTCAAAATATGTCTTACTGATTTTGATGCTCCGTGTGTGAAAAATGCTTCTGTTGTGTTAGTCCCCTCCTCAGATCTAACATATGTCTTGTGGCCACTTCATGAATTAGGGATTTAAGGAAAGATCATGAAGAAATGAGGACATTTAAGATTGTAGAGATGTTCAGTTTTCTCAGATTATTTGGATCCATCCCTACTTAAGCCTCATTAATTTGTGTGTGTATTCTCTCTCTCTCTCTCTCTCTCTCTCTCTCTCTCTCTCTCACACACACACACACACACACACACACACACACACAGTTATTGTACAAGTGTATTGACAAGATAGCTATGGCAATAGCTTCCCTCTCCAAAAGGGTATGGGAGAATGTGATGCTAAAAAGTCCAATACCATGATGAAACTCTACGAAGTTTGTGTGTTGAGTGCATTACTTTATGGAAGTGATTTGTGGGCAACTTACAAGCGCCAGGAATGACACCTCAATGCCTTCCACATGCACTGCGCCGGAAAGATTTTGAGTATCACATGGCAGGGCAGAGTTTCAAACAAAGATGTGCTCCGCCAAGCCCACATCTCCGGCATGTTCGCACTCCTGTCTTAGCAATGTCTACGCTGGCTTGGTCATGTCAACAGAATGAAAGATGGCAGGTTCCCCAAGGACACGCTTTACGGGGAGCTGGCTTCGGGCACCAGACCTGTTGACACACCTGCTCCGTGTTACAAAGATGTCTGCAAATGAGACATGAAGGCTGCCATGTGGGAATCCCTTGCAGACAACCACAGTGACTGCAGAAAGACAGTCAGGTTGTGTATCCACAGCAGTGACCGCCAGAGGAATGACTGCTGGAAGAGAGCAGAGAGTAGAAACACTGTGGTGCTTCAGCAGAAGCGTAACTGGATGCTTCCATCTGCCCCAGCTGCAACAAAAAAGTCTCTCCCGTATTGGTCCACAGCATGAGCTGCAACCTTCCAGCAGTTTATAGTAGTGCCCAAAAAAAATATTGGGGGAGGCACAAAAGGGACAGAGGGGGCAGTTATTTTCTACATTTTGTTGGCGCAGGGGGAAGCTGCATTCCACTCTTTCTAAAAGAGAAATATTTTGCATGAATGCTCCCATCTGAAATATATTTTCTCTGAACTCAGCCCTTTTCATTTTGAGGATGGAGTTTAAAAGTTTTTGTTCCAACTCCAGTTCTGTCACTGACAGAAGTGAGTCTATGGGGAATTCTCTCTCCTGACCACCTTTCTGTGCTGCATATATCCATAGATTTCACAGGCATGGTCATCTTCACAGCACATGACAGGCTTATCCCAGTGCATAGCCCCATAATGAAATATATCCATCTGCTCTTGTCACATGTGGGGATCTTAAGGTTTTAAATTTGCACCATTTCTTTTCAAAAATTTCTTTTAAAAATTATAGATTTATTAAAGAAAGAAAACACACACACACACACACACACACACACACACACACACACACACACACACAGAAGGGGAGGGGGGGGGAAACAGGAGAAGAACCCCCAGAACAAAAACGTCAGTTCATATTCACAATATAACAAAAATTGAAATGTTATTGAAATTTACACTATTCCTAAATGTCCATTTAGAAAAGCATATGCCAAGATACTGAGAAGCACTTTTACATCAGGTTTGTGGCGTCTGCTTTTAAAACAGCAGCCTCAACCACCCAAATGTGCATTCCTTTCACCATTGTGGGTGAAGGTTTTAGCTGTATAACTGCATGGTATTTTGAAAAGATTGTTGAATAGTCATTTCATACTCACAAATCATTTCCTGCTTGGCAGGGGGTTGGACTCGATGGCCCTTGTGGTCTCTTCCAACTCTATGATTCTATGATTCTATGAATCATCACTTGACGTGTGGATGTACTTGACTGGTGAAGTTGTTGGTTGTTGTTTTTTGCAGTTCTTATCTTTTGTACAAGGCCTCTGAAGGCCTAAAAATAGTTAAACTTACCTTAATATGAAAGGAATCAAGTTGCTGGGTAGATGCTGAGGTCGGAATGGCTGAAGCTATTTTTGCTCTACAGTTTTTTCTAATATTGTGGCTGTACGTATTCCGGCCGCACTTCTCGCTCCCTGCGTGAGAAGCGAGAAGACACTGTACAGTGCTATAACCCAGTCTTCATTTAATGGGTCAGCAGCAGGTGAGTGAATTAGGGAGGGAATACGGTATCTGCTTATACCAGAGGTGGGTCAGCCCACGGGTCACATTCCTCCATAGGCAGCCTATGTTTGCTGTGTCCAGTGCTGAACAAGGCCAGAGGCAAAAGCAGATCTGAGCCCAGGTGTGTGAGCTGAGAAGAGTTCTGAGGGCCAGCCAGTGAGGCCTGGAGGGTTGCATAAGGCCCCTGGGGTTCCCTATCCTTGACTTGTAACTATTTACCCATCTGCTGCCTTAGTACACGGTGGGTGTCACCCCTGACCACCTCCTGCCTGCCACCAAACCGCTGCTGTCTTGCCTCTTTCAGGCCTTTTAAAGTGCTCCAGGTTAGTGGCCATCACTACCTTTTTGTGGGTGTGAATTCCATAATTCAACCACGTGCTATGTGAATAAGTATTTACTTTTGCCTGTTCTGAACCTCCCAACATCCAGCTTCATTGGATATCCCAATCTAGCATTGTATGTGTGAGGGGAAAACGTCTCACTACCTACGTTCTCTATACTATGCATAATTTTATACAACTCTTTCATGTCATCTCCAATTCACATTTTCTGTAAAGCAAAAAGCCACAAATGTTGTAAACGTTTCTCACAGAAGAGTTGCTCCAACCCCTTGAATGTTTTTCTTGCACTTTTCTGAGTTTTTTTGCAGCTCTGCAAGGTCCTTTACAAGGTGAGGCAATGCCATAGATTTGTATACAGTGGTACCTCGGGTTACAGACACTTCAGGTTACAGATGCTTCAGGTTACAGACTCCGCTAACCCAGAAATAGTACCTCGGGTTAAGAACTTTGCTTCAGGATGAGAACAGAAATTGCGCGGTGGTGCAGCTGTGGGAGGCCCCATTAGCTAAAGTGGTGCTTCAGGTTAAGAACAGTTTCAGGTTAAGTACGGACCTCCGGAACAAATTAAGTTCTTAACCAAAGGTACCACTGTAATGGCATATGATATGGACAAGCACAGGATTTTCACAGGTGCTGCACACTAGGTGAACATCTTCACTGAGCTCTCTGTTATGACCTGGCCAGTCACTGCCAGTTCAGACCCTGTGAACATATGTGTGAAATTGACCCCCCTCCCCACATGCATAATTTTACACTTGCTTAAATTGAATTGTATTTGCCATTTTACTCCCTTCACCCAGTTTGAAAAGATTCTTTTCCTTGCAGTCCCTTTCTGTTTTAACCACCCTGAACAATTTGGTATCATCAGGAAACTGCTACCTCACTGCTCACCCTTAATGCATAAAGTCTTAATGACTCTCCAGGTTATTAATGAACAAGGCCTTAATACTGATCCTTGATGGCTTCCACTTTCTACAATCCTCCTTTGGGAGAGCTGTCCATTCATTCCAACTTTCTGCTTCATGTTTCTTAACCATTTCTTTATGTGTTTTGACTCTTGAATCTGATATAGTATGACTACTTTTGTTATGTTGTAAGCTGCCTTGAGCATTGTTTGAATTACGGAAAGGTGGCATACAAATAAAATTTATGTATGTATATATAGTAGTAAGTTGGAGGATGAGAAAATGGAATTTATGGAAAATGCTGTACTTGACTTTTTCAGAAGGTATGGATGCTGAGCATAAGTAATTGTGCCCCTTGAGAAGATCACTGTCTGGGCTGGGAAGATGGACAATAACTGCTAATATGGAGATGGAAAACTCTGAGCTAATTCAATTAGGTGATTGAATTTGGTAATTGATTTTCCTGAGATTTCACGACCTGCATGTAGATGATAGGAAACTCGTCCTTTGCAATGGCAAAAAACATGATTTCCATGTCCTAGTAATGTGAGGAGAATGCCATTTCTGTCAGCTTGCAGTGCCCATAATTCTCTTCCACTTTCTAGATGGGATAAAAAAAACGTCCTCTTAAATCATTTGAACTGTTATTGTGTGATTGCATAATGCGTTTATAGCATGGTGCGTGCAGTATCTTGTGTGTGTACTTACATGACAATGTAGTCTGCATCAGCTTACCCTTGTACAGCTCTTACTGCAAAAGTCACATTTTCTATCTTTCATATAGAGGTCCCACTTGCTGTTCAGAGACCAACGTGATGATCTCTAGCACAGAGAAGAATACAGTGGTGCCTCGCAAGACGAAATTAATCCGTTCTGCGAGTCTCTTCGTCTTGCGGTTTTTTCGTCTTGCGAAGCACGGCTATTAGCGGCTTAGCGGCTTTAAGAAAAAGGAAACAAACTCACAAGAACTCGCAAGACGTTTCGTCTTGCGAAGCAAGCCCATAGGGAAATTCGTCTTGCGGAACGACTAAAAAAACGGAAAACTCGTCTAGCGAGTTTTTCGTCTTACGAGGCATTCGTCTTGCGGGGCATTCGTCTTGCGGGGCACCACTGTAGATATGAGTGTTTGCATATGTTTGAATAAGCAATAGTTCAATAAGAGGAAAACCAACTACCGTATTCCTTAACTTTACAAGATTGTTCATGAAAGCAATGGTTTCATTTAACATACAGCCTTTGTGCCCTGAAACCTCTTGCATTGATTTGAGCTCTTTCATATGAAAAGCTGAGACACTTCTGATGAGTGGCTCTTTTAGAAGCAAGGGCTGGATCTACTCCCATGTTCTCCCTTCTTCACCAACTGTTTACTGGAGGGATTATGCTACGTTATGTTATTTAATTATATTTTAAAACTGTTTTTTTGGAGGGGGCAAGCTCACCCAAAGTGGTTTACAACCTTTAAACCCCACCCCCGCATGCCATGGATGAACAATAAATTAAAGTATTAACAAACAAGCTTGTAAAAATCAAGGCTGCGTTATTACCAGACGTGGGAACCTTTTTGGCCCAGCAGGGCCTGATTTTTATTTCCCCCCATGAATTTGTCTAGCTTCTAGACAAGAATCTTGTAAGTGAAGTAAGTTTGCTGCCATGATTTGGAACATTATTATAGACCAGATGTGGGATATTTTGTACCCACCAGATGTTATTGGACCCCAACTCCTATTAGCCCCCCGTCAGTGATGATGGGAGCTATATTGTCTGGCAAACATCTGAAAGGCCAATTTCCCCCCAGCCATCCTGTCAAAACAGTACCTCAAGGAATAACTAATCTATTACGGCATACATTTTTGTGGATTTAATCAAATATATGGACACTGAGAGGATTTTGTCCTGTTCTAAGGAAGCCGAGGAGCTTTTCAGCCTGGTTTTAAACTGGAATAGTCTTATGTCTCAAGCAGTATGTACATTTGAGTTTCTCAACACCTCTGTTCAGATTGACCCAGTGTTGATTCACAGGCCCTGCACATACCGTATATGTTTATACTTTAAAAACATCCAGTTACATGTACCGTGGGGTTCCGTCTGCCCCCAAGTCTATGAAATGAAGTTCAGCTCACTTATGAATTATAATGTCACTAGGGTGGCAAAGGCATTTGTTTATTAAGCTATGGAATAAATTTACACCCAGGGAAGGAAATCTGTGTGTTGGATGCTTACACAGAGACTGCGTGGGGAAATGGGCCATGGGGAGAATTGTCCACCTCTGTACAATGCTTGTGGGGGCTTTGACAGCAGCTCAACTGGCTCACACCTACTTCTGCACAAACTTTGCTCTCATTTGCTAACATTGTGACTCTCTTTTGCTTCTAGTCTTCTAGAATTGACACAGATGTGCATGTGTGTTTCTCCTCCTCTGAATGTGACTAAGTGTGTTTGATGCTGCTGCCAGCCCCCTCAAGAGATGAATAAGTTAAGAATGGCTGCTGTGGCATGAAGGCAGGTTTCAAAGTTCATATCTTTCCCCTAGACTTTCAGGAAGACTCGTGTTCACATGCTGTTGGTTTTTGTGTGTGTTTGTGTTTTAAGAACTTGGCTGAGAAGAAACTCTCCCAGCTTGCTTTTGGCTAGACAGTTGTTCTAAATTCCAGTCCCCTTTTTCTTGTTCTATGAAAGCTTCCTATTGCTTTGGTTCTTAGTGTGTTGTAGATGTAGAAGTATGTCTACAAGAGTGGGAGGAAACTGTGCCCTGCATCTCTTCAGAACCTCGCTTTTTCTTACATGTCTTGGAGTTTGCATTCAGCCTATTGGCTCTTAATCCTTGGTGATCACAATATCAGCAACAAATGATATTGTGCCCCTCCCCTGCGTTGTTGGATTTCAGCAAGGGTAGAGCAGTGATAGAACATCCACTTTGCGTGCAGAAGGTCTCAGTTCAACGCCCAGCATTTTTAGGTGGGTCTCCGACAAGCTTTATGGGTCCTAATGGTCTGCCAAGGTATGGCAACTTCATCTGTTCCAGACACATCAGCTGTAGCCAGTGTGGCTGAATCTGGACAGCCACAGCTTTCCCATCCCTGCTTTATGGCATAATCTTTTTCTGCACTTGGTCTTGAAACTTAGTAGAGGAAACGTTGCACTCAGGAAACCTTGCAGGTAGGAGGCACAGCTGTCAGATCAGAGAGGAGGGGGCTGTAAACACAGCGTAACCACACCGAATGCCACAAACAGCCAAGGGAACTCTTTGCACTGATGTCAGAAGCTGAGCTCCATTTTACCTCGAGCGCACAGGTTTCCTTTCCTTTATAGTGACTTCCAATCTCGTGCTTCAACAAAACTATCTTGTGACAATGAAACTTCAGCAGGCTAATCTGTTGGGAAATAGACTGCTGCTGTTGTTTTTAACCTGTCTCTTATGGGGGCTACCCTTCCTACTAGGGCTGAAAGAGTTCAGTATTTTGTTAAGATGTGCACATTTTCATTCAGTAGTTTTCTCTGAAAAGGATGCTCACACCTCATGGCACTGTTTTAAACCATAATTGGACAATTGCAAAGAAATTGACAGTTTTTTCCCATCTAGCTTGGTACTGTCTACACCTACTGACACTGGCTCGCTGGCACTTCAGACAGAAGCTTTTCTCAGCTGTAGCTAGAGACTGAACCCACTACCATGTGCTCCATGACTGAACTACAGCCTCTCCACACATGGACTGGAGCCAGCATGAGTAGGGCAGTTTCCCCAAGAATGGAAATTTATGACTGCATTTGATTGAAACATAAAATCAAACCGTGTCATGACAAACCACTGAAACAATGTGCCAAGAGGCTTACTTTTACCGAGACAATTTTTGGGATTTTTTTGGTCACTTCCAGGTTTGGTGCGATGCATGCGTGCATGGTTGCACACATATGGGACTCGCCTAAAACAGTCATTAACATGGATAGGTAATGTTTACAAACGAGAACAAGAGCATCAAGTGATACTGAGGATAATCCTAAATGTATTTCTTATCAATAAAAATTAAGTGCGGCACGAGCACATTTTTATTCTGAAAGTGTGGCCCAGAGAAAAAAGTTTGAGAACCACTGCTATACCCATTAACCTGGGAGCTCTGTTTGATCTTTTGAGTAGACATGCATTGGATTGCAATTTTCATTGCTTGTATTAATATATGAACCAGAGAGCTGCCCAATACTCCTGAAGAACAATCACATGTGCCATAAACATGAAAGTATACATGTATGAGAGAATGTCCTCTTTAAATGTTGCTGTAACTTGACTTTGTTCCATGTGATACATACTCGTGTTTATTCTGATCAGCCTTTAACTGGCCTTCATTGAGATTGTGCTTTAATCCTGTTGAAATCTATACTCAATTTCATGCAATTGTTTTAAGTTCAATTAATTTCATTTTCCTGAGGAGTAGCCAGATGAGGCTGTTGCAGCAAACTGCCAACAAAGAGTTTTGCAGCACCTTAAAAGACTAATACATTCATTATGGCAGCAGCTTTTGTACAGTTGACTTCATCAGATGCATTCAGCATTATCCTGAGGTGCAGGTGTCTATACACATGGTTGTGGGGAGGGAATTGTAAACAGCCAGATCAAAAGGCAAGGGAAGTGCATAAAAGTACAGTGGTGCCTCGCAAGACGAAATTAATTCGTTCCGCGAGTTTTGTCATCTTGCAATTTTTTTTGTCTTGTGAAGCACGGTGTCGGAAAAGTTTTGGAAAAGCTTCAAAAATCACCAAAGTCTTTAAAAACCTCAAAAAAGGCTACCACACCGCGTGCTATGAGTTGCTCCTCGAAGTCAAGTCGCAACTGTATTAACGGTGTTAAGAAAAAGGAAACAAACTTGCAAGACGTTTCCGTCTTGCGAAGCAAGCCCATAGGGAAAATCGTCTTGCGAAGCAGCTCAAAAAACAAAAAACTCT
This sequence comes from Podarcis muralis, assembly GCF_964188315.1. NCBI lineage: Eukaryota > Metazoa > Chordata > Lepidosauria > Squamata > Lacertidae > Podarcis > Podarcis muralis. The sequence goes on from NC_135658.1 coordinate 41,677,351, forward strand.
TTCGTCTTGCGAGTTTTCCGTCTTGCGAGGCATTCGTCTTGCGAGGTACCACTGTATACAAATGGCTATTTGGCCATTCACAAAAAAAGATGTTGGTGATGAGAAAACCCTGGCATTGGTAAGCCAATTAACGACACACAGTGTGATTAAAAATCCCTGCCCTGATTCAGTCCACAAGTAATAGCACTGAGTCTCTTGATGAATTGAAATTCAGTGGTTTCACATTTCAGTCTCCCCTGGAAGCTCCTTTGTTCTAGAATGACCAGTTAAGGATTAGAGCCAGAGTGCGGCCGTTGGTGTTTGATCATTGTCATTTGAGACTGGAATTCACAAAAGCTTGTGCCATAATAAATTTTTAAGGTGCCACCATACTCTTTTGAATATTTTCACTGGGACTTTAGTGTGACTTTATTTGGATCTGAGTCCCTGAGTACTGAATTTTCCTCTAATCCCCACCTCTGATTTTTCTCTGCTGCTGCTGCTTCAAAGACAGCACCATAATCTTTCCTCTAGACTAGGCAAATGTGAATATGGATATACAGTATACTAGCATCCTTTTTTGTAGTGTTTCTCTAGGAACCACTGAGTAGGCTGGATGAGTCTTTAGATAGGGATGGGGATATGCATCTCAGTCTAGGCAACTGTTACTGTAAGCAGCACATCTGGGGGTAACCAGCAGTCAGATAAGGGGGTGTTTTTTAGCAACAAAACCAGCATGGTCTCGCAATCTAGGGAGCTTGCTGAGCCAGAATTGGGGCTTGATGGGTGTTTTTTTACTCCAAAATAAAGTGGAGAAAAATTTGTTTGTTAAAATATATGACTGAAACAATGTGAAATTTGGTCCTTTAGATGCAGGAAAGTGGGACGGGGCAGCCCTTAGTGTTTGTGTCACCCATTAATTGTTTACTTTAACAGCACATTGGTACCGATTCATGCAAATGTTAGTCTTGTGAACTGTTCAATCACATCTCTAATGAAACCCGGAGGTGGTCATTCTAAGAAACCTATCAACCTCTTTGTCTGTTAATTTGCCCAATTAGCATTTGTATTCTTGATCTCTAGTCACTAAAGGTAAAGGTACCCCTGACCATTAGGTCCAGTCGCAGACAACTCTGGGGTTGTGGTGCTCATCTTGCTCCATAGGCTGAAGGAGCCAGTGTTTGTCCGCAGACAGCTTCCGGGTCATGTGGCCAGCATGACTAAGCCGCTTCTGGCAAACCAGAGCAGCACACGGAAACACCGTTTACCTTCCCGCTTTGAAGCCATGAAGAGCCACTGCCAGTCAATGTAGACAATACTGAGTGAGGGGAACCAGTAGTTTGACTCTGGACTCAGTACAGGGCAACTTTCTCAATAATCAACACATGGGTTTGTTTGTTTTTTAATGCAGATGCCAATGCACTAGGCCTGACAGATCCAAGACTCTGCTACATTCTGGATGGGATCCTCTTGATTTATGCTATAATCATCACAGCCTGTTTCGTAAAACTAAAGGTGAGTCCTAAGCCTCTTTAAAATGGGAACTCTTGATCTTTAACATACAAGGAATGACCTGTGAAACTTTATTTTTATTTGTAAACTTTGTGTCTTCAATTTGCTGCACCAATTGCACCCACTTTTTCCAACATGAGAATAAGGATGAGTACTGATGAGCTGTTGGGCACTTGGATTCATTTGAGAAACCGGTTATCCATGGTGTTTGGAAACTTCAGCATTTCAGCAGAGCATTCCATTGGGCACCTGGTATGCTGGACAATGCTTTGAAAGGTTATACAGTCATGTATAACCTCAGGAATTCAAAGATGCCTTGTGCTAAGGAACTTCTCACCACTCAGAAGAAGGTTTCTTTAAACTTGCTGGATCCTCCCAAGCCCTTTCTGGGATCGCTAGATGGAACAAGGAAGTCATGCAAGGATGGTAAACAGGTGTCCTTGCTGTACTACAATTCCCATCACCCCTGACCACTGGCCATGCTGACTGGGCGCCTGGGGTGATGACAATTGAAATCCAGCCACATCTGGAGGACCACGGGTTCCCCATTCCTGAAGGAGGGTTTCCTGAGAAGTCACTAGAGATGCCTGGCACTTTGCGGTCTCTTCATTCATTCCTTAGGACCAGGTGGGAAATCTCTGACCTGCAAGCTAAACTTCACTTGCCAGTCTTCTCCATTTGGCTCAAGAGACTTTTTTCCTCTCTGAAACCATATACACCTGCCCTACCCCTGATGTCAGGTTTGGCGGTAGGTAGCAACGAGGTTGCAGAAAGCAGGACTGAATATCCTGTGTATCTGCTGATGTGCAGAGTTCAGTCCTGTGTGGGTGTGGCTTGGCCGAAATGGCCTTGCGGGCCGAATGGAGAAGTGTGGCTGACCTAATGAGGCAGATGGGCTGGAAGTTCCTCCTGCTGACCTATAAGCAGGAAGCAACAATATGACAGAAAACTTGGTCTCTTTTCTCACTGGCATTAAATACAGAAGAAAGATTTAAATGAAGAAGTGAAAATAGGCAGTGGCCAAAATTGGCAAGAAGGGGCCGCAATGCTTGCCTCCAGCAGAAAACAGCTGATCTTAACATTGGAAACCTTTCATGAGCTAGCCTGAGGGTAAAGAAATTGGTTTACATTCCCACTGCCTGATACACATTGTTTATTACTGGAGTCAAAACTTCTGCCCATTGCTGAGTCAAGATGGTGATCATTAGGGAGGGCATGATAAAGTACCTAGTGAAAGGGTTTCTCTGTTTTACCACTGAGATTCTGATCAAGGAGTAAGTCAATTGACAATCAGCTGCTTGCTTCCAGCCTCAGATATTGGCCAAGTGAAAAGCAAAAACCTCCGAGACTTGGTGTTAATTATAAGGGACTTTCAAAGAAACCGGCAGAGAGGGATTGAGAGAGACTTAAGGGCCTTGGACGTGAGGTTGCCAGGCTGATAGTAGATGGACTAATGGACAATGGTTCTGGGATCGAAACCGGGGAAGGGAGGGTGGGGTTTGGAAATCCAAAGGGTGTTTGATTTTTTCTACTCTGTTTTTAATTTTGTGTTGTTATTAGTATAAGAATGGGGAATTCGTGGAAGGGAAACTGGGTCGACCTTAGAAAAAGTTTTCAAATGTAAAGGATTGAGGTATATAAGTTAAAAGTTGATATATAAATTGAATTAAATATACTAACAAATTAAGGTTAAAAATATAATATAATAAATATAATAACAAATTAAGGTTAAGAATTTAGGGATAAGAACTTGTTGGATAAATATTTGGACATGGAATACAAGAAGGGGAGGTGAGGGGAAGTCGCGGAAAAAAAGTTACTGAAAATGGGATTGTAAAGGATGAATTCTTTTTTATTCTTTTCTTTTTTCTTTTTGTTTTTTGTATTACTTGAAACTCTAATAAAATATTATTTTAAAAAATGAAAAGCAAAAACCATCCCTTCAAACCTAATGAAATACATTTTAAATGGTGGCAGCTGATGCTTGTGGTCCTTTGCAAGCTGAGTTATCAATGTAAAGACTGGATCTTTTGCCTTTTCCCACTCTGTATTCATATTCACACACAGGTAAGCAGTGTATACAGAGACAAGAAGTACAAAGAGAGAGAAGGGAAGATGCAGCCCTGTTGCCAACCTTCAATGCAACTTTCCCTTTTGTGTACACTCTAGTGGGGGTGTTTCTGGTTTTATCTATTTCCACGTGTACCCATTCGTTTCATTCCGTCTTCTATGGGATTATGTGGTGCACTTCGTAGGTGATATAGTATAGTTCTGTGTTGGGAATTTCCCATCATTCTGAGGATGTGAGGTGCAGGAATGTGGAGTTTATTCATATTTTTTGTGAGAGAATGAGTGTAGTTTTTTTCTGCCACTTATGCCCCCCCCCCCGCATAATGTCTATGACAACGGTGCCTCATACCAAATGTAAACAAACTGTGAAAAAGACTCTATGAACTGAAAGTGGAGATGCTATATGTACTTTTTTGGTACACAGGAAAATCTTTAGTAATAACTAATCAAAAGCAAAACAAAACAAAACAAAACACTTTCCCTCTTTTGAAATCTGAGATTTCATACCTGCCATTAAAAGGTGCCCGATGAATAGTACTTACTTTGGAACCGTTTTTCCATTTACCAACAAATGGGTAAATCTCTACCATTGCCACTAGGAGGTTGTTTAGCTCCAAATAAAGTTAGGATAAGATTGCAAGAACATTGCAGAGAAACTTTTCAATACTCTATTAATATCCTAAAACATGTTTGATCTTCTTAACGGCTTGGTGCTCTGCGTATCACAATGTATGCATAGTTCCTGAGAGTTTAGGAAAAGATGACCAAAGATCTAGAAATTCTATGATGAATCTACGGTACATTTTTACGTGCATTTTTAATATGCAGTTTTCATACACTTACATAATTGGCATTATTTGAATTTGGGAACAAGAGAATATTGGAATCTCCATGAAATGTGTGGGTTGTGGGTTTAAAAAGCACCATTTATAAATCACTAGCAGAAATTATTCTGTTAAAAGTCACATTCAGAGATAGAAATGGGCTTTGTGTTTTCCAGATAAGCAAAGGCTCTCCTGAACCTCAAACTTCTCAGAATTCAGAGGACCTATATAATGTAAGTACTAAACTTGTGTCTTATCTTGAAATTGAATGATTTTTATTTCACAAATAAAATCCAGAATCTTTTCTGTCTGGTGGACCAGATCTTAATCTGTTCTCCTGGTGGACCAAATTAAACAGGTGGTCTTAGGGATGTCAGATGCTGCTGCACTTTGAACCCCAATAGTTGGGACTTCAAAGCACAATGTGGCTGGCAGCTCTTCCACAATGAAGAGCATGCAGACCCAGTTTTATATCAAATGAAATTACAGCATCCAGTAGATCGCCTCCCAAATTAACTAGATTTAAACTATATTCCATTTGGAATATACTCTGATCTTTCAGTGTGTGGTCTTCTCCATACTAATTAAAATAGTGGTTTTGCTTTGCTGCTTCCCCACTAAGAATTTGAAAGAAACATACATTCTAAGGAGTTTCTGGATAGGGCAGCACTCTCACGCGTATTCTATTTTTAATCACTAGATTAAAGTCTAGAGTAAGGCAACCTTTGGCTTACCTGGTTTACCTATTTCCTATGAAAGAGATCGCAGTGCTCTGCTCTGATATGTACAGAAATACTCGAGTGTCTCCATTGCCCCACCCATACTTTACCTTTTGCATGTTACTTCTGCACATTCCTCCATTATGTCAATAGCCCCAAACTGGGATGTAGCAAGTATCTGATAGGTGCTCACCACAGGCAATCATCTCCCAACTAACCAGGTGTATGCCCATTGCTGAGAGGGGATTGTGCCAGGCAATCAGCTGGCAATCATGTTGGAGGCCCTGTGGGTGAGTGGTTCCTAGGTCCAGGAAACTGGTCCATCAGCTGTTCTGGGCAGGGTTGCACTCCCTCTGAAAGAACAGCTGTGTAATTGGGGCATTGCCACTGGAAACTCAGATGTATTCCATGTCCAAGAGTGCTTTTTGCCAGCTTGGGCTGGTATGGCAGTTGCAACCATTCTTGGACAGGGGTGTCTTGGAGAAAGTGGCCCACACATTGGTAACCTCTAGGCTTGATTACTGGAACACACTTTACATGGGGCTGCCCTTGAATTTGTTCCAGAAACTGCAGCTATGTCGGGCAACCTGTCAACATATGACACCTCTGTTGAAAGCATTGCATGAGTTTCCAGTTTGCTCCTGGGCCATGTTACAGTTCTGGACCAGGATATCTGATAAGCCACTCACTTAGATCTGTGGATGAAGATTTGACAGTGCCAAAGGCTCGTGCAGTAAAGCCTGACATGACTTGAGGTTTTTTTTTTAGCATAGTAGCAGCAGTTCTCTGGAATTCTTTCCCTCCACAATGCTTTTACATGTGGTTTTTGTTTTAAATACACTACGATTTATTTATTTATTGATATTGTGTAAACCACTTTGGATATTGTGTAAACCTATAAACACTGGAAATATATAAAATGGTTGCTTTCAGTGTTGATTTACACCCATGGAAGGAAATCTGTGGGTTGAATGTTTGCAGGAGACTGCATGGCTCTGTCGGTAGAGCATGAGATTCTTAAGCTCAGGGTTGTGGGTTCGAGCCCCATGCTGGGCAAAACATTCCCACATTGCAGGGGGCTGGATTGGATGACGCTTGTGGTCCCTTCCAACTCTACAGTTCTATGATTCAATGAAAAAACTCTTCTCGAATCACCCCTTTTATTTCTGCAGCGTTTAATTCTAGCTGGCTTCACATTTTGAATATTGTTTAAAAATTCATATTATATTTCATAATAACACAGGTTGTTCCAGCGGAAGCCAGTGCAACAAATTCCTTTAGTGCAATGGAACTTCTCCCCCTACGCCCTCCATAAATCTGCTTGGGAGAGTCAAGAGGAGGAGAGGGAGATCATTCTATCGGGAAAGCAGAAATGCTTGTACTGACAAAATGATGCCCTTAGCCTGACATAGAATCCCACCCACAGTCTATTTTTGTATACCACTCAGGTATTATTTTAGGTAAAGGGACCCCTGACCATTAGGTCCAGTCGCAGATGACTCTGGGGTTGTGGCACTCATCTCGCTTTATTGGCCGAGGGAGCCGGCGTACAGCTTCTGGGTCATGTGGCCAGCATGACTAAGCCGCATCTGGCGAACCAGAGCAGCACACGGAAACACTGTTTACCTTACCGCCAGTGCGGTACCTATTTATCTACTTGCACTTTGACATGCTTTTGAACTGCTAGGTTGGCAGGAGCAGGGACCAAGCAATGGGAGCTCACCCTGTCGCGGGGATTCAAACCGCCGACCTTCTGATCGGCAAGTCCTAGGCTCTGTGGTTTAATCCACAGCACCACCTGCATCCCTAGGTATTATTTTACTGTAGAGCAATTTCTAAATTTTTAAATCAATCAATAAGCAAGGGAAGCCTTGTGTACTTATGGGGAAATGGCTACACATACAGCAGTCCTATTCTGGCCTAAAGTCTAGAGCCAGGTGGTTTGTGGGCTTTGAAGGAGAGAGCGCGACCTACATGAGTTCTCCACAGCAGTGTCCTATGTGAAAGCAGGGTTAACCTTGTTTTCCTGTTTAGAATCAAGAGATTCTGGTTGGCTCCTGCTTGAAGTGAGACTGAACTTGCACGTGCAGCTTACACCATGTTGCTGCCATGAAGACTCTATGTGTGGCCAGCTCGGTTTCCTGTTTAGTATAGGAGCCAGCAGCTCTAATGCTAGAAGGAAGGTGAAGAGTGAGGCCTGCTGTACAAGGGCTGTGCATGGGACTGTGACTATGGCTATTCTCTCCTGCAATGAGAGGCAGCACTGCAGTAGTAGAGAGAAGGATAATTGGCAGAAAAGTTTGGGACGGCCCTTGTGAATGGAAGGGCTTATATGAGAGGTTACTGGGAAGCCTGCATTGGCATCACATGAAAGGTGGATGATGGGAGATTCAGGAAGCAAGTACTTCTCGGCACAACACAGAGTTGAATTATGGGATTTGCAGCCCCAAGATGTACAGATGGTCACCAACTTTTGAGTTTTCAAAGGTGTCTAGACAAATTCCTGGAAATCATCAACAGCTACTAGTTACAATGGCTATATTACCTCTGGCATTGGGGGCAGTATGTCTCTGAATACCTGGTATGACCCAGGTATTGTCCAGAAGAGTGTTGCGCTCAGCATAGGCCACAGAGAGAAAATAATGCTGGACTAGATGGACTCTCCGTTTCTTAATTAATCCCTTGACTGTGGAAGGATTGGGGAAAGTGATAGCAACTTGAGTCTAGGACCAGGATTTTATGGGATGGTTTTAACATAACAGAATGTGATTTACTGCGCTCTTTTTTTTTTTTTTTTTAGTCTTTTTTGAAGACACAGTACTGGTCAGCCCCTTAGGAGCTCGGGACTGCAACTTACCAATGAGCTGTCATTCTTGTAAATGTCTCTATCTATATTTCATTTCAGAGATTGTCTCATGGAACCAGAGATGAATATGCATCGCTGGGAGCAAAACAGACAGATGCTGACATTGAAGTAGGGGGGAAAGCCCAGGTAACTTCACTCATCTCATCCTGGTCCTTTTATTAAATTCAGGCCACTCTTTTCTGTGCAGAGAAAATGTCAGCCCAGCTCAGGCAGCCACTGGGACATGGCATCCCTGACCTCTCCTAAAACAGCAAAGAATCTGATGGCACTTTGAAGACTAATAGATTTATTATTAAGGATGGAATAAGGTTTGTGGATTACAGTCCACTTCCTTAGGTGCATGAAGTGCTACTCTGAGTTACAGGGGTGGGTGAGTGCACACGAATGTGGTTTGGTTAAGCCACTAAATTGCAATGTTTCAGCCCCATAGCCTGTGGACTGAATAGAGACAAAGGATCGTTCACACATTATATATGTCAGGATGTCGGTGCTATCGACCCCCTTCCCACTGCCATGTGTACATATACCAGCAACTCAGGATAATGCTTCATACATCGTCAAATGAAGCTAGAAATTTTGTGACTAATCCAAGACTAGCATCTCTGTAAGAATCTCTGCAATGCCTTGCACATCCCCAAATAATTTTTTTATATTGTCCGCAAGAACGGTTGCAAGAACTGCTTGTTTTTTCCTCCCCTTTCCAGCACAGAAGAAAGCAAGCTCAGGACAGAGTTTACAGTGTAAGTAAAACCAAGAACTGACCATTTCAGAAAAGCGTTTTGGTTTCTTGCCATATTGTCTAGAATTTCTCTAAATTGCTTTTCAGTTTTCTAAAATGACCAGCCACCTACACATAAAACCCACCTAAAGACATCTGAAACAACACTGGGAAATAAATTGTGCTACCATGTAGGCATCACCCTCATTAATTTATCTCTTTTTGCACACAAATGACGATTTGCCAGTGTATTTGTTTGACTGTTTGTGAGCCCATGGGTGCCAAATACCTCTCCCAGAAGGTGTTTCAAGACCCAGCTTGTTTTCATGCTGTTAATGAACCCCTACAGCAGTCTGCTTTGGTTTACAAAAACTGATATTCCTGTTGCATTTTAGCCTCACTCTGCTGGAGTCCACTTTTTCTTTCTTTTTATAGAATGTTTTCTGCACCTGCATGCAAACTTTATACGTGTGCATGTCTATTCTATGCCATTTCAGCAGCATGCTACTTTTGTGATCTGTTTTCCTCTGCTGCAGCAAACAGTTGCCATGAAATAGCTTATTTCCTCTCCTTGTGAGGTGTGTAAACAAACCTCTCTCTGCCTCCTCCCAGCCAGGTTTATCTTCTGTATTCCTACTCCTTGTTTCTATCTAGCTGCTGCATCCCTCCCTTAGTGTAACCTGAGGGAAAGAAGAAAAGCTATTGCTGGAATTGCTGCTTCTCAGGCATTGAGGTGCTACTATGGTATCAGCAATTGGTTCCAAAGTCACAAGCACTGAACTTTAGGAAAGCAAAGGCTCCATGTAATCACTTTTCAAATGAACTGTATGCCATTAATGACAGGTAGAATGTGCAATTGAACAGACTGTATGGCAGGCATGGGAAATCACTGGCCCTTCATATCATGTTGGACTCCAACTCCCATTAGCCCCAGCAAACATGGCCAATGGCCAGGGATAATGGGAGCAGAAGTTCAGCAACATCTGGAGAGCCAGAGTTTTCCCCAACCTGCTCTGTGGGGCTGTATTCCCCACCGCCTGCCCCAGTTGTGGTAGTGCAAGCTTGTTGTACAGCAGGAAGTACTGTTGACTACAGCAATCTGCTGTATGACCTGCCACAAGGCTTCCTGCCCTTTCCTTGTGCAACTAGTAGCCCACCAAGGGGTGATCAATTAGTGCAACATTGAAATCCTCCCATGTCTATAGTATGGGAGTAGCAGGGACCTATTTGACATGGGGGAAAATTACCAAATAGAGAGAGTATAAAGCAAGAGTAAGTGCTGACCTGTGGGGTCTCCCCATCTGGCCTGCAGCACCCCCCCTTCTGCAAGTAGACTTGAAAGGAGCCTTTTATTGTACTCCACAGGCGGTTTCTTTCAAGTCTAACTGCAATGTGAAGGAAGAAACATTGCCTTAGTCTGGACCACCAATCACATCTCCTCTCCCATGAATGATACAGGGAAAGTATTGTTTTGTTATATCTATATAGCAAGGATAGGGAACCTGTAGGTGGCGCTCTCAATGATGCTAGACTACAATGTTTATCATCCCTGACTATTGGACATTGCTTGCTGGGGTTGATGTGAGCTGGAAGAACATCTGGAGGGAGAATCCATGGTTTCTTATCTCTGACAAAGAGGAGTGGTATGACAGAAAACAGTACTTTAATTTTATTCGTGCTGACACTATTTTCTGATCTTCCATGGCCAGGCTCTACAGCGGGATAAGATGGCTGAAGCATACAGCGAAATTGGAAAGAAAGGAGAGGTAAGTAACACTTCTTGCCAATTTGGCTCTACACATAAGGTGCCAAGGTGGCTTCAGGCAATACTCTGCCTGCTTTTTTCCTACCCTTTATTTAAAGCAGTACTGTCAAGCAAAGCAGAAGTTATAGTCTCCTCCTCACCCTTTTGATATTGTTTGAATGACACTTCTGTGCTTTATAATTTTTATTTATTACTGATTAAGGGGCAGTTGAGTCAGATTGTGCAGCACCTTCTTAAAAGACAAATCAGAAGCACACCTCCCACTCCCCCCAGTTAAATTGAGCCAAGTGTGAGTGTAATTATTTGCATGGGCAAAAAGATCTTGGCAGGGAGATTTTGTATTGACGCTGGGCTTCTTTTTTTCAGAGACGACGTGGCAAAGGCAGTGAAACAGTTTATCAGGTAAGGCACAGCAATAGCAAGCCTATCTCCCTACAAACTTCAGGGTCACAATCCTATGGAAGCAAGCTGCACAAAAACAGCTCACACAGGAATCTTGTTTGCCTTTGCTTTAATTAATGTACATACAAAGGGCTGCTTGTGCGGTATGTTTCTGGCATACGTGCACCCTGTCAATTTGGATCACCTTTCTACAGTGGGAGAACACAGCAAGTGTCCTGTTCCTCACTTTGAGCCACCTAAGAGAATATTTTTGCATGCCCAGAGGTGTTAATGCAGTCTGTGAAGGAACAAGAACAGAGGCGCTTCTAAGGGCAGTATACAACTTTGCTTCCTCGCTTCATCCAACAAACAATGGACCAGTCACATTCTTCTCCTAAGCAGGACTTTTGCCTTGCTATGAGTATCAGCCTGTCACCTTTATTTACTCTGGATAGAAACCCAGAGTTGTTGGACTTATTAATCAGAAGTACTAAGTCCATATGCCCCTGCTAAAAATAACTACAGTTATATTGATTTAGTTATAACTTTGAGTCATCTCATCTTTCTTTATCAGGGTCTCAGCAAAGCAACGAAGGATACATACGATGTCCTTCAAATGCAGCCCCTACCACCTCCTTACTAGCTACAGTTGAGTCTAGCAAGAGGAGAACTATTTCCATGGTGAGCGGGAATCTTGATTACCATTCTCAAGATGATCTATGCAGAAATCTGTTGCCTTCTATAACAAATGCCACTTTTACATGAGCATAAAAACCAAAGCTCCTTTTTAAAACTAATTTCAAGTTGCAGCTTTCAAAATGTACATAGCTGTAGAGCTTGGGCACAGTGTTGTTGCTCAGTTAAAATTTAAGACCAGCTGTTGCGATGGATATTTCAAACTCATTTTCTTTTCTGGGGAAAGATGTTTTTTGAAGCTAAATGTGCATTTAAAAATGTTGCTCATGTGGAAGGATTTCGTTCCAGAACATCAGATAATTCTGAGCACCAACAGGTTAACTGCCCCCCCCCCCCTTGTTATAGGTTTGGGTTTTTATTTATAAATAGCAGTTGGGGTTTGGGGAGGAGATATGAAGTATCACCATTGCCTTGAAGGATCTTTTTAAACACTCTTTTGCCAAGATACAAAAACATGCACACATTTAGAGTAAAGAAACCACCATTGACCTTGGACTGAGTGCAGTAGGGCATTCTTTTGAGTAAACATGCACTGCTAAAGGGATTTAATATGAAAATTGACTTATGCTGCATGAGAAGTATGGGCAGGCACAGACAGTATGTTCCCATAGTTAAGAGAATAGAAGTAGGTTCTGCTTCCACAGGATATATGGTTGGTTGAAATGAGTAATACATTACCTCCTGTTTTAAATGTAGATGCTTCAAATTCCTGTTAAGTTTGATCAGGATTCTGTCTTGTCAGGTGCTGCTGTCCTGGTTAAGTGAGCTTAATACCAGTGGAGCAAGGGGGGAATTAGCTGGGGAGCATGTTTACACAGAAGGAACAGCCAGTGGATTTACTCCATAGTGTTTAGAGTTGTAGCCTTAGGACGTGGGAAGTCACAGCTGCCTATTATGCTTTTTTCCCAGGCAAATGCCTATTGTGAGAATTTTATACCCTGAATCTATTTCCCTTACCTAGTTTCACAGAGGATTTTTATTCCTTCTGCCCATCTTATCAGACTGATTGATCCAAAAAGGGTTCACATACATCTCTATCGGCAAAATGGAAGTGAGAGTCTGCTTATCAGAACTCATACTGGACTAAGGCTGCATACACCCACTTCCCAAACTCAGGGGCTGTAGTTTATCCCTTACAGAGCAATTCCCAGCACCCTTAAACTACAGATCCTAGAATTATTGGGCTGGATTTAGGTTTGATGAGGCCCTTTGTATGTCCAGCTGTCCTTTGTCAACAACAAATTGTCGCTGTTTATTGTGTTGGATATATGCTATATGATAATTTATGGACCTAATAGGTATCTAAAGCCATTTGCACATAACAAAATATGTATTTTATCAAAGTAATTGTTAAACATCTTCTATATTGGAAATATACATCCAGTTTTTTCCCTTTAAATTTTTTTGAGGCCTCCAAGAGAGTAGGGCCCCAAGCTATATAGCTCTTTTTAGGTTATATGTAAATCCGGTACTGGGCAGAGGTGGTTAAATGTATGGGGTGTGCACAGCCTAAATCTGATCTTTCAAAAATACACTTCTGGAGCTTTAAATCTATAAATTAAGTTGAAAAGAACAAAGAAAATGCTTTTCTATCTAAAGAACTGAAACCATGTGTTCTGTGTATTTTTAAATAAAAGCTTCTTAAATATACCTGCTTTTCCCTCTTCTGGTCTTATTCTGGATTCGTTTGAACTTCATAGCCCATCTTGCAGTGGAAAGTAAAAGGAAAAAAAGAGCTTAATGAAAAGGAGCAATAGGTCCTACAAAACCTTAAGATTTAAAGCTAAACAAGGGTGCACGCATCTCACATCAATGACTTTAGAAGGGCAGCAATATCTATTGTAGGACCAAACTAGTAGTATGCATGACACATGCGCCTGTAGCAATAAACAAATTATCTTGTCAAGGACACAAATGTAGAGAATACTAAAGAAATGTGCATTACGATGTTGAGCTAGTTAGACAACCTGCACAAGATCTGAACATGGTGGTTACTTAACTGAAAGAATTTAACACATCCTGTTCAACATGGAAGCCGTAAGTTAAATCTGCTAAATTAAATTTTCTGCAGAATAACAGAACTGAGCAGCTTACCTGTTTCTGCTGTCCACTTATGTGAGTCTTCTAACCTGAGATGTCTTGTAATTTGTAGTTGGGAGAAAATAAGGAGGAACATCCTTCAGCTCCGGATTGTCAGGTTTAAAACAACAGAAATACAAGGTTCTGCCATTTCCTTTCACTTGTTCAAAAACCACAAACCAGTGCATGCATGTTAAAACACTTGGAAAAATGGTTTAATGATGTTTACAACAGAAATGAACTGTACAGTTACAGTAAGTTTTATATATATAAAAATTACAGCAGACAAATGCATCTACACAAAATCTACCATTTTCATCCTGATTCACTATAATCTACACAGTCTCTCTCAATGCCCACAGCCACCTGTAGGCAGCCACTAGGGAAAAAATAGAAGGTATATTTAAAGAGACAGCATCCTTTTCATCTCCATTTTGGAGACACACACAGTTTCAAATTAGGGCCTTACAGTTCTCAAGTTTAAAGTTAGGCAAGAATGCATTGTATCTTAATATATTTATCACAGTTAGATACAAAGTGTTCATGTGAATTAAGCTGTACAATTGACCACATTAGCAGGCCTGAGGAAGAAATAAGCCAACTTGATGGTTGACGACAGGGAAGCTCTGTAATCAACACAAATCTCTCTTTTTTGCCATAGGAAGAGCTCAGGATTTTCTAAATCAATTTCCCCAAACCATAGCTTTCTTGGCAAGATGCCTCTCCCCCACTTTAAAAACAAAAAGCATAAATTCCTAGCATAGCAATATCCATGCTTTTAGTTATTCAATTGCTACACTTTTGAGTCTTGCCTCACCTTTCAAAATTAAAGGACAATGTTTTCAGGGAATTGGACCTTTATGGGAAGGCAAAAGTACAATCTCACTGTTATAAGCATGCTGTCTCTTTAAAAAAAAAAGGAATAAAGATCTCCCTGTTGGGAATGGCAATCAGAGAAAATGCAATCTAAATCGACAATCTGGTGGAAATCACAGATTATGTACACTTTTTCTCAATTATGAACACCTAGGCAGTGAAAACTGTTGTGTTAATACATACATTGACACACCCAAAACATACAAAAATACTATTATTTCAAACTACTAAGAATAAGACAATTCAGTTATCTCCATGCTATGACTTTAAGAGCATTACACTGAAACAAACAAGAATTTAAACGACATTTTTAATATCCCAGAAATATACCAAAATATACATCTAAGCTTTGGAATTACTGAGGTTAGACTAATGCAAGTGCTGGGTAATTGTACTTAATACACAAGTCTAAGGTTCTGCAGGAAAGAAATTATCTTTGGTATCTGCATCAGGCTAATATTATTAACATTTGGATTTTGCTTTGGGATAGAGCTTGTATGACCCTAGAACCAAACACCCCCTAATCAACTGAGATTTGAAAGATCCATGTAAAAAGTTCCTTCATTGGCAACCCCCCCTCCCCCAAAGTTTAAAAAGTCATAGGTATCTACCTACCTAGCACAAAAGGTTGAGAAATACAATGCATAGTTGCACAGTGGTGCTGCAAAAATAATTAAAGAACAAAAAAGAAGTGGGGGGGGGGGAGAGAAAGAAAAACAAAACATTTTTTTTCAGAGATTTTGCACAACAGGACAGCCTCTTCCAAGCAGTGGCGGGGGGGGGGGGGAGAGAGAGAGCTCAGAAGTGCACCTCAGCGTGTATTAATATCACCCAGCTCCCAAAGGGTTAAAAGCACCCACCAGAGCCGCCAGTCATGCACCAATGTCTTCAGCTTCACAACCAATCTGTGGAGTCCATCCCTTTCCCCCACTGAACTCTCCCTCCCAACGGCTGTGCGCCTTTGGATTTGTGGAGGTCAAACAGAACCTGGTCTCCCAAGCAAGTTAGCACAGGATGGGCCGAGCCATCTTAGAGATACGATTGGTGCTGAAGACGCCCCTTTTGTCTTTGGTTTGTTTGTTTGTCTGTTTTGAGTTTATACAATCATTAGGAAATCTTTGGTTTTGGCTGGAAATTTCTAAAAGAACAAAACAAAACAAAGAAACCGCCCCCCTCGGCATATAGCAGTGCACCGTGACCTGGAAAAGCTTCTCTTTCCAAAGGGTGGGAAAACTACATTCAAAGTAAAATGGCAGAAGGGACAGGGATGCAGCTTCTGGTTAGCCTAGAGGTGGGGACGGGGAGGAACAAGATTGTCAAATAATAAACGAAGGAAATTAAATATGGGAGGAGCATGAGAGAAACAAAATTAAAAAGTAGCGAGCAATATGCATGCAGCACTTGGCTGAGAGGAGCCGTCAGGGTCCTGCCTTGACCCTGCAGTACATTATAGCCCTGACATCTCACCAGGGGGGAGGGAGAAGGCAGCATGGAGGTTTCATGCACGGATTGGGAGTGGAGATGGATATTCACAGACTACGAGAGGACCCCTGGTAACCAAAAGAAATAGAAGATTGCAATTTGCCCTCAGTTTGCAGTAGCTTTTAAGCAGCGACATTCAGAGGCTTTAGGGGGTCGCCCCCCCAGGTTGCAGGTCACAGGATGCTATAAGCCAGAGTTCCACGTTAATCAAGGGAGGGAGGGCAGTCTTGGCAACTCTGTAGGGTTTGGAGAAAGTTAAAGCAAGTTACTCAGTTATGAGTTAGAAATGAGGTATACGACAGCTCCCGTACCTGTGGCGGATAAACACCCGACACCTACTCACACCTAGCCTTAGACACTACCACAGAAGAAGGAAATGGAACAGCGACACGGTGGGACCAGGGGAGCGCAAAACGGCCGGAGTCCCGTGATGCTCTCAAATGCACTTGCACCTGACCTCTTATCTCCTGGATTTTAGAGAAAAGCCTATATCTTCCTCCAGGGAGGTTCAAATAAATGGAAGTGACCTACCAATCAGTATATGGGTATCTGCTGTGGCTTCTTCCTCAAATTCAAATACAGAAACTGGATCAAAAATGCCAATGTGCTAACATGGATTAGGTGGGACAAGTGACAGTTTCCCCCCAGCCCTGACAAAAGGTGTTTGTTCCAAGGCTGTTGGCCAGGGTGGGTGGCTTGCATTGTGCAAATATTAATTTGACACAGATCTGTACTCCTTAATATTTACCACTATTCCTGTAGTACTCTTGCCAGAAACATTCACCATTTACACTTATGGCCCCCTGGTGGGTTAAAGACATTTCTGCTAGAAATACTTCAGGAAGGCTTTTATTTTGATGGGTTCTACATTGTAAAAAGTGAAGAGAGAATTTTTGGTGAGAACAAAGATCAGAGTTTTAGAAATGTTTGGGGAAAGAGCCGACAACAAACTATTAAACCCATATTTTCGCCTGAGTGAGGTAAAGAGAAATAAGGCAGAAGAGGGGAGACATTCCAACCTTCCTCATACTACTAAGGATCTTTCTCTCATGATCCCATCTCCCAACTGGTTGTTTCATTTCCTTCCTCAGATTTGTTTTCTTTTAAAGCACACCTTGTTTTCCACATCTTTTGTTCCAAGTGCTCTTATCTTTGAGAAGTCATTTTCCATTTCCCTATTACCTACTTATAAATCTACCTAGCTCTTAGAAAAGTCACACAATATTAATACCACTTTACATAATGTCAGAACAATAAGTCTATTAGTAAAGCTTTCCAGGGAAGTTCTGCAACCCAGCTGATTTCCAGAGGAAGAATAGCTGGACAACTAATATATATTTACCTTCTCCCTTGCTTCACACATGAACACGTCAGGCTTGACTGATGCAATTCATCAAGCCAACAGCATGTAATGTGACAATGCCCAAAGCTATTCCGGGGAGGAAAGAAAGACGTCTCCAAGGTTTTCCACTATGAAAACCCACAGGACTTCTGAAATGATGTGAAACAGAGGACAATGCAGTTTTGATATTTAAGAGGACAATGCAGTTTTGATATTTTAAGAATAAAACCAAGTTTTCCCTACATCCAACAGTTGCTTGTGATCTTGGGTGTTGTACTGAACAGAACTTGCCTCCAGCATGTCCTCAGAAAAAGTATCCAAACCAACCCTGTGCATTAAGAAGGTAGGAAAACCAACACATGAGGAGATCCTCCAAGTCAAGAGTCATCAAACCAAACCTCTAAGACCACACATTTTTTTGCCGAAGACATCCTGAAAACAGCAGAGCTGCCAAAAACTAAGCAGTATACCTTTGGTTCCTATCAAAACATTGGAAATTCTCCCCCTCCAGCTGAAGCTCAGGTTTTCCTCTCCCACCCCTAGAAATATACTTCCCCACACAAACACACACTCTGTATTTTTCTGCAATCAGAGAAAGGAGATGCTTCAGAGTCAGGATGGAAGCAGATGAAGTCTCCCAAGAATGCCATCCAAAATCTGAACCATGTGCCTGTGAGAGAAAAATGACTCAACCTTCCATAAAAAGAAACCCACATCCAATATATCCTCTTTTCTCCTGAAGTCTGCCTCATAGAATCTTATCTCTTTCAGGTACTCTATACTCAGGTACTAGGAGCAGGTTAGCATTTAGTTTGGTTTCTCTTCTGCTATTTTTGGTCTAGACAGGATTAGCATTGCTATTAGAAAATTAAATTAATTACCACATACTACATTCAATAACAAGACAATCAGGGATAAAAAGAACTGTTTCACTTTGTTCTCCCAAATAACCTCCTCCTTTTCCAAATGTAAAAGTCTTGGCCCACCTGCAGCCCTAGTGCAACTACGTGGACTAAAATGGGTTGCTAATTCATCTCCTTGTATGCCCTCCTCCAAGCACATAAACTTGTTCAATATTTACATCCCCACCAAGGCCCTTGGTTTGCCAATAGAAAGAAAGCAGGGAGGCAGAGGTCATGCACACCTAGAAGGACCCTGGAAGCAATACAGCAGCTCAGTTATGTCTGCTGTTATGTAGCGTGTTGACAACGATAGCCAATGACAAAGTAGAAAAAGACGTTGCAAGCAACATTTGCCTTCTAGCCAGCTAACTCTCTCTCCTCCCCTCCCCCACCCCATACCCTATAAAGTTGTAGCCTAAATACAGAACTGCAAATACATACAGCATAAGTCAGGGTCTTCAAAACTAAACTCTACAGTTAGAATTACTTCCATTATTTATAAAGTTTCTCTTTCCCGATTTTCCATTCTGCAAATGATACTAAAGCTATGCTGAGGTATTTTTTTATTAAAAAAAAGGTGCCAGAAAGCCAGCTGCTACCAAAAAGCATTGTTCCTACAACCCTGTAACAATGCCTGCTTACAGAAAGAGAGACAAGAAGGGGTGGAAAGAGACTCCCAAGTTATGTCAGAGGAGAAGCCTTCATTTTGCTCCTTAGGGTCAAAAACATTTGGCATGCTTCATGCCAACATTCAGCCCAACTACATGTATACCGCATGTTTAGACAAAGGTCAGTAAAGGTCATAGCAGTAAAGCAATGTCAGGCAGTGTGACTACGACCTTTCTTTCTCTCGAGAATAAAGCTAATTTAATTCCAGTGTGACTCAAGAGTCACTTCACACACTGTAATTTGCCTTCACAGAGAATGTCTATGCATAAAATAGCAACAGGCACTGCACATTATGATGCAATTTCCTAAAAGGATGCTATATCTGTATGTAGGAAAGTGAAATGTGTGGAACAGACCTCTTATCATCCTGCATATTATCCCAGGAGGATTAAAGACTAATGTGATCTGTTGATAGTGAGGCTGAACTCAACATTGCAAAACCGATTCAGAAATGTATTAGGGATAGGCTGCGGCAACTAATCAATGCTCCAATATATAGGTCCAATATATCTCAAGTTTTCTTTCACAATCTATATAGATGTCTGTATTAAGAATTCTAAACTTTTGGAAGTCTCCCTAGAAAAGTGGAAATGAAATATAGGTTTCATTTTTCCATTGACTATTAATCAAATGCCTTTTCATTAAATTTGTGTAATCTGAAAACGTTTTGGGCACACAGCAAAAAGACAGAGAGGACTGGCATGGCTGGGCATCTGTCCAAGGCCCTCTACTGCCAAGAGTCTCCTTGTCCTGCTCCAGTGATAAGGGAGATTTGCTGAGGGACCGAGGAGGGTGGAGGAACCCATGGAAGATCTCTGCTCAAGGGCCCTTCCCAACATGAAGCCAACACTGGGGAGGGTGAATGTTTACAAACTGGACAGTACGCCATCCCACAACACTCACAAAAGTAAGAAGACTGTGGGTAAATTGGCACTAGTTCCAGGTGCATTCCTTTTTTTCTGAAGCTGTTCATACAGGGCATGGACTTTGGCATCAAAGTCCATTCAAGAAGCTCAGGGATCTCAGCCAACTTTTATCACTTAAGCCAATGGAAAGCTCCCTACTGGCAAGTTCGACTTGGCCTAATAACTGCATGGAGCAAGAACTTTGCAGGTGGATGTCTTAAAAGAGTGTATTGCTTAAAAAACATTAGATTGTAACTTTGTAAAAAAATTGGCTAATGAGTCCTGAGAAGTTTTGGTTAGAGATGAATAACCATAATCAGCCAGCCAGATTCTCCTTTGGTAGTGTTTTATCTATAATGGTTTATACCTATATACATTTATGAGCCTCTAGAACCCTTTTAGAATTCATCTTCTAAAAAGTGCATGTAGGCACATACAGATCGAGCATAAACATACTCCTAATGTCAGAGAGAAAGGATTACAGGTTCAAAGCAGAAGAGAGACTTCTACGTGGGATGTTGTTTTTTTAAAAAAGGTCATTAACAGCACGAATATGATGAAATGATGCATCTGCCTAAATGTGCACTTCCATTACAAGAAATTATGTTACTGAAAAATATAGCCATCGATAAGATATTGTTAAATAATTCTACGTAACAAAAGTGTCGTCTGAAAGGTTAATAAAGGAACTTGTATGGTAAATATAGCTGCTACACTTGTGTGGCTCCAAAAGCAACAAGGCCATAGCAAAAGCTTTAATTATACCAAACACTAATCAAGTCAGTTAGTGGATTTTGCATCCTTGTGATGCTAACTGCCACTGCAGCTCAAACCCCAAGCATAACTGTATGGCCCCACAGTGGAACCAGTGCAAGATTACATTTAAATTGGGGAAAATGTTCATAAAGCAAGACTTGAGCGGTATTTTCCCACATCTTATCACTTACAAGAATGAATGAATGAATCTATGTGTTATCTGTTCAGTGCTCACAGTTCCTATGTAATATTTGATGCAAATATGTTCATTTTGAATGTGGTCTCACAAAGTTCCTACTAGATCCTGAACATAAATAAATCCCCATGCAAAAATCACATGAACCCTCCACCTCAGGTGCCAAACACTGCATCAGAGCCAGTCTTTGCTTAGGCTGCAGTATAGCCCAACATCCACTAACTGAAATAAGCCATCAGTGTGGTAGCAAATAAAATACAGGCTTTATCTTGTAATGGGCAGCCTACATTCTTCCAAGGTTTTTAGAACAGCAATTAGAAAGACAGTTAAAGCATGATATTACCAACCTAAGCCCACATAATATACAACTGAAATAGGGAAGGGAAGGAGATAAGGCAACAATGGACTCTTAAGCCTGGTTTCTGGCACCGGAAATTCAGCAATAAGTACTTCTGTTCTTCCTTTATAACTTCAATCAATAACATCTTTGGTTGAACTTATCCAGTAAAAATGTCTTAGATGACAATCAACATAAAACTAAACTTAACCTATCAGGTATTTTCCTTGGCAATTGAAGCTTAGGAGTTATTTTTAAAATATAGCATGGATTCACCATTCACAACTGCTTTTCCATCACAGGACACCCAGGCGACCCATTTTTATAACATCACGTTTGTAGCTTTTCCTAGCCGTGTTTATACACAGGCTCAGGCATCAGGGTTCTGGTAACTCACATAAATATCATGTCATTGTAAAGCAACTCTGTAATGTTTCTGAGCAGGTACAGACTTAGTGCAGAGCAGGTTGTAGGACTGCAATTTCCCTACCCTCTTTCTGTCAGCCTTAAACACGGTTAATGTCTGTGCTGGCACTCACCTGAGCCATGGTTAACATGAACGCAGGGATCCTGCAGCCCACCTTCCTTAGTCAGGGTTAAGATATTGGGAGTATTACATCTGATCCAACTCTATACATCAGGGGAAGTGACATTAAATGACCACTGTCCATTCACATTCACGTGGCATGCATATTTAGGTGGCAGGTGGGAAAATCAGCAAAAACTTTTCAGATCCCCCCTTTTATGAGAAATTGTCTCCATCTCATTTCTGTCATATGTTGTAATCCACTGCACTGGTACTCCTGAGTGCCCTGGGTTAATGACAATTCCTACATTAGGCATGCTTGCTTATCTCCAAGGTAAACTAATTCATGGCCCAGACATCTTACTGCCGGTGCTAGTGGGGCAGCATGCAGGAAGAGTGAACAGTTGGGCTGATCTCTGCTGCTCTGGCACTACAAATGGTCATAATAAGGTGACCCAAAGAGCCAATAAGACTCCACCCTACCTTATATAACCGTTGTCTCAGCCTTTGCTCTTCAGTCTTAGCAATCTATCACTCAAGTGAAGGTTGAGATGCTAGACTGCCTGGAAGACTTGCTTGGACCTGCAGAATTATTGGTTAACCTCCCATCCACCAACCCTGACACAGATATATGGACCAGTTATACATTCTCAAGATGGCAAAATAATGTAGAGATATAGGGTGGTACTCAACTAATTTTTATGCAGAGTAGGCGCACTGAAATTAAGGACGACGACTACATTAGGTCCAATAATTTCAATGGGTCTACTCTGGGTAAAGCATAGTTGAGTATCACACATTTACATTTATAACACTTCATAAGCACAAACCTTACAAAGGAAGCGGTCAAATATATCTATACACACTGTCTGAAAAGCATGAATGTTCTGCCCCCCAAAACAGTGAACTGCAAAGTAAGGGCACACTCAGACATTACTCGTATGTGTGAGCCTCATACATGGGAATATGTAATGTGCAAATTGGTATAAACGGGCAGATTCAAAAAGGTGTGGAAGAACAACTTTACTTTGAAATTATGAACCTTGTGAGTTTGTCCATCAGTATGATAAGCTATGTATTCAGATGGAAGAACAACTCTCCTACAACAGAAAGTGTCCACACTGGCCCTAAGTGCACACAACTTAGGGTAACTTGAATAGATGTCTGCTCAATATATCCCCATTTTTCACACCTTTCAAGGAAGTAGTATTTGCACCCAATAAGGTTCTGGCACTCTGGCTTCTCTAAAATCAATAGAAACATTCCAACTCATCTGAAAGGGACACGGACTGAACTCTGCCATTTTCGTAAGTAACCTGCAATTGTGGAAACTGCAGGTATGAGGATTAACCTACTCCTTTCCTTTTTGGTAATGAAAGGTGTACTGAAATTTCTCAAGTTTGCAAGCAAACGTTTCAGACTTTGGCCTATGAAACAGATCTGAAACTGTGTGAAATGAAATAACAGCCTAATAACCCATGACTGAAAAAATGAAAATAAAATCAACAATCTAAAATCAACACTGGAATGCTGGACTAATTTGTTCAACTAATGCAGTAATGGAAGAATGGTTAGTACTGGATATTAGGGACACAGGTATCACACATTGTTTTGGATTACAGGAATGACCTTGGTAGTGACCAGAAAATTTTCACTATACCAGAACGTTCATGACTTTTGTGATTATCCTTGTAACTTTGTGGTAAGAGAAATGTATTCTAACAGTGAGGTTCCAGGGCAGATTCCCCAGTTATCTGGATCTGATTTTCTGTTGAAGTGTGTATTGCAGAAGCTGATTATCCATCTCTCTAGAACAGCCTTTCTTCCAGAACAACTAGGACTGATGGCAATGGTATTCTGGAGGGCACCAGGTTGGGGCTGGCTGCTCTATAATGGGAAGAGGTGTGTGTGTGTGTGTGTGTGTGTGTGTGTGTGTGTGTGTTAATATGGCCATGTGAAATATAAAGCCAAGATCAACACGAAATAGTGACAGCTATTCAGAACCAGGTATCTCTGTGCTGCTGTGAACAAGCATCAATGCATTAGGTATGAGCGATATGAGGAATGGAATATGTAAAATAGGATGAATACAATTCAACTAAAGCATTTTAGCTGCATGTTTTTTGAGCTTCCAGTTTCTTTCACCAGAACCTGCTGTGAAATCTGCTAGTAGTGTGGCCGTGGCATGAATCTAAGAGAAATAAAGATTAAAGGTGCTCACACCAACAATATGTGAATACTGTGAATACTACAGCAAGATTTTTATGGCCATCATCTGAGCTACATTAGTGTTCCAGATTCATCATGTCCTCTAACTGCAAACAGTGAACCCAAGAAGAGGCAGCCAGTCAACTGAATAAACAGCTTCTCTTAATCCTTGAGAGTTTTGGGGCGATTTACAGGGCTGTGTTCTCTTTATTTTTTGTACATAAATATGAAGGGCTTATTTCCTCCTTGATGTTTGAAATTCATAGCTAAATAAATGCCACAGTTCAGAAGTCATCACCATCTCCTCTATTAAAATATATACGTATGGATGTGTGCACGCCAAAAAACACAAATCTAATTTCAATGGACAAAAAAAATAAAATAAAAAATCCATGGGATTGATATTTCCTTTGGTAGAAACTAGTCAACACTATGGCCTTGAGACCAACATAGTGGGTACCTGTCTCTCCTCTGCCATCCTTTCATACATTTGACTGCTCCAAGCTGTTGCTATGGGCCACTTAAAACCTTAACACACAGTATTATTCATAGCCCTATATTTTTAAACTGAGACTGAAATCATGGAGACAGTCACACCACAGTATATAGATTGAGCCAAACTGCTAAGGAGGATGTGGGAACAGTTGAATTAGTAACCATCTGCCATTGCCATTCTATTTACACACCAAACCACGGAAATTAGATAATAATCAAGTTGAGATTTTGTCTGCCCCAAGGATATATAAAAGACCACCCCCACCCCCCAAAAAAGATTAAAACAAGCAGCAATTTTTATATAAAATAAAAAATGAAAAGAAATTGTCAGTAGCATCTATCACCTCTCTGCATCTGAACTGCACTTATACAAACTAGTCCATTAGTACAGCAGCTTGCTAGAAATTGACTTTGGTTCAAGCTTAGTTTTAAAAAAATAAAACATTAAAAAAAATCAAACACACATAAGACGGTGGACGGACATTTGCTCACTTCCCTGCTTACAGTTCACAAGTTTTTAAAGTTTTAGGAAGAATTCATTATTTTTAAATAGCTTGTGAAACAGGAAGTTGGAAATTCAGAGACGAACAGAGAGCAAACAGCATGACGGTATGCAGGAAGAGACAAAGATTTCTGCTAGTTGAGCATTAATGCCAGCTCTCTGAATTGGGATCAGCAGCCAGAGAAGGAAGTGAGAATAAAGTTACTGCCATCATGATATCAGGTGATAAAGGATATCAGGTGATGAGAGGTTAAATAATTACCTTTGGCATGAAATGCAATATAATTACAAGAGTGTTAGAACTCCCCTTCTCCCCAGGCTTAGTGAAAAGAAAAACTGGGCAGCTCCTCCTTCTTGAAGATATTTTTCAATTCACCTTAAAAAGAGATTGGAGAGTTCCAAGTACATTGCAGTCATCCAATCTCTTCTCAGCAAAAAAAATTTAGATTCAGACCAGCATAACATTTAAGTTCATCTTTGTCTCTTCAGTCTCTCTCTCATCCATTGTCAGCAGCTGTTTGCGCATACCACTTGTTACGTTGCTTGGAAACATTTCCCCCTCTCTAGTAGAGGTGTTTATTACTGCCATAAATGATCTAGCTAGCAGCAGCATCACCCAGAAATAGCATGAAATATTGCAAGACGCATGCAACATGCCAGTGTTCACCAGAAAGACAACACTCTCCACGGCACGCTGGTCAGCTTTCCGAGAATTCCTTACCAACTTTTTCCAGAGCAGTGAACAGTGTCAAAGAACATTACAAACTATTTAGAATGGAGCACGCTCTGCTGTGTTGGCATAAAACAGTACTTGTTCACATGACCTAGTTTACTTCTGGAATAGAAATGTTTTAAGTTGAAAACATTTTCAGTACAATCATATTGGAGACACTGGAAAAAGTAAGTTCTTAGAGATGAACCAATGCAGCGTTCAGAAATCCTATGCCAAACAGCTGGTAGGAAGGTTCAACGAATGCATATGAATTATCACCAATACAGGCAGCCTCCTGAGAAAGTAAATAACAGAAATATTCCCAGTTGTAAAGTGGCCATTTCCATGCAATTATGAGACAAGACAGTGGCCAGCGCAGATGCTGAAGACAGAACCTATGGGCCAAATCCTTCCTCCCTTGGCATCAACAGGAGCCAAAGACGTGCAAATGAGAGCTAGATTTGGCCCAAGTGTGCTGAGCAAACAGCTGTCCAATCAGAGCGCCCATCTCACAAGCATGGACTATCTTTGCACATTACCCTCTGTATGTTCACTTAGCCGCCAACACTTCTGAGAGAATCCCGAAAAACATACCGCCAGGGAAAAGGAAACTAAAGAACATTCGCAATTCACCTGCTTCCCTCTCTTTGCTCCTCCCTCTGTGTGGCATGGGAGCTCACTGAAACTGTTCCAGGAGCAGACAAATGTGTCCGAACTATATATATATATATATTTATAAAAATAATAATAATAATCATAAAGAGATACATCAGTAATACAGGCCTGCCTAAATTGTACCAGTTAAGAAAGGAACCCCCAACACGATTGATAAGATTATAAACACCTTGTATGACATTATGGCCTGTACAACAGACCAATAAATGATAATTAAAAAAAGATATTTAGATCAAAAAGAAAGAAGAAATCCCATTCCTACGTTTGAGTTGATAACCCACCTTAACTTGTCATTGATACTGCTGGAAATGATAAGTAGTCCTTTTTTGTTTTATACATTTTTGGTTAGAAAGTTCTCCAGTCAATGAAGCAATCCTGAAAAGACAGTGTTTATTATAAAATTAGGCAAATGTTTGTCCCAGTTTTAAATCCTTCTTCTTGGTTTTTTTTTTTCCTTTTGTATTTTTCCTTCTCTCCCTTGTCCCCAGCAACACGGTGAGAGGAAACCAATCACATTTTGCAGTTTGTAAACCCAGCTGGCAGCCCATCTCACTGCAGAGTAAAATAGGCTATGGGTAAGCACAGCTCAGTCCAACTCACTGCGCCTTGGAGGCAGTAGTAGTGGTGGAGGCAGCCCCGCTGGCCGAGGCCACGGTGAAGAGAGAGTTCTGGATAGACTCTGCTGAGGTGGAGGTGGCATGAAGGCTGGCAACTGGTCCAGAGGCCCCTGCGGAGGCTGCAGCTGCAGAGACCAAGCTAACTGGGTTGCTGGTGAGCAGTGAAAGGTTCTGAGGGTTCAGGAACAGAGGGGCAGTGACGATGTTCGGCGTACCTCCAGCATTGGCAAATACCAAGTTCCCAGTTGCATCCAGTGATGTTATTGGAAGAGAGCCACCAGATGCAAGAGCTAGAGAGGGGCAGAAGAAAATGTCAGCATTCGCAGCCCCACACATCAGCAGCACTGAAGTTTTTCTTCTGACTACCAACGGATGCTAACACACAAACACACACACACACACACACACACACACACACACACACCCTCCAAAAATAGTAAATGAAGCCATCTCAACATCAGGAGGAAAAGCTGGATTGGATTCAGAGTGACTGAGGATTGAGAACTGACCATTTTATTATCCAGATAAATACACCATTTTCACCACAAAGGAAAAAGCAGGTGCCGTGAAGACCCATTAAGGCAGGGATGGAGAACCTCAGGCCCAGGGCCCAAATGCAGTTCTTGGGGCCTTTCTACATGTCCCTTGGGGCTCTCTCCCCTGGCCACATCCTGTCCCTGTGCCATGCCCCTCCCCACAGGCTACACCCCTCACCAGCCTGGCTCCACACCCTTTTCGAGTGCTTTTGCCTAGCTGAAATTCATCCTTCAACTGCAAACATGCCTGGTTGCAGAGATGCGATGGCTAAGTGTGTGCACCTACTGAAACCTTTGAACTTTCCACACTCTGCACAAAGGCAAAAGTCACATCCATTGTTATGCCCACTGTTATGCCAGTGGCATGTGGGCCTCACAAGGCTCCTTGAGGGGATGAGGCCCTGGGGCTGAAAAACTTCCCCAACCCCTGCATCAAAGTATTATAAAGGCTCATGCATAAAGATATATGAAGTCAGATTTCAACCACCTGAAGAATGCTTAAGCCATTGTGTATTATTCACCTTCTGCGCTCTGATAATTAATTCATGGAGTACCCGTTCACTTTGAAGAATCATTTCATATTAAGAGTAGATCAGTTTGCCGCCTGGCTTTTTTGTTGACTTGCAAAGCCTGACCAGTTGCTAGCTTGGTTTGGTGGAGGGAAATATATGCAAACAAATGAGGTGCTTGATTATGAATATATTAATAAACGGCATTTTTGTACACCTAGAACATTTGCACATATATGTACTTTTCTTCTGTAAAAGAGCTACATATCGCTATGAATAAAATGTACTTGTTTGTTTATGACTGTGCAGGCAACAATGTCTTAGATGGGACTACATTGTTGCAGAATTTACACAGCACTGGATTTTCAAAAAATGCACTGGGGTGAAATTTTATCCCCAAGGACTAGGTTAGGATTTAATAGTCTGCTTTTCTGGTCTCAGCATGGCACTGGAAATGTGTTGGCAGCCTCTCTGAACTATCACCTCCTATAAAGTGATAAGAGGCAATAGCAATCATGCAGTTGATGCTTCAGGTTTCTTACCAATGTATCAGGAACTCACAAGTGTTTGAGTGACAGCCTTCAACTGTGTTGCATTCATTCCTGAAAGAAGGTCTG
The DNA here is from genome assembly GCF_964188315.1 of Podarcis muralis. Classification (NCBI taxonomy): domain Eukaryota; kingdom Metazoa; phylum Chordata; class Lepidosauria; order Squamata; family Lacertidae; genus Podarcis; species Podarcis muralis. The sequence continues at coordinate 41,705,822 of NC_135658.1, forward strand.
AGAGGATCCTGATGTATGAAGGTTGATCATTTCCCTGGAGGCTTCTAAGTGAAAATCCTCACAAGGGGGTTTTCATATACTGATTTTACTCAGACTAGTTATTATCTCTGAATGTCAAAAGGAGTTTGGAATAAAATATGTCACCCCTTCATTGTCATGAGTGTGAAGTGTGCATGTGTGGTTGATGGAGATTTGAATATATAAAGGTAAATGTTTATGTAGAAGCAAGTCTCTTCAATGTGACATTTCCAAGCAAGGAGGTTTAGGATTTGTAGCCTCTCTCTCTCTCTCTTTGTGGGGGAAAAAACCCTATGAAAAACACACGCATAACAGACATGGGAAGACTGGTGAAAGTCCACTGACCTTGAATAGTTGCCAGAGTGCTGTTACTCATCAGAGCTGGGCTGAGAGCACCGCCTAGTGTCCCTGGATTGAGACTGAGTAAGGCACCTCTGCAATCCCAAAACAGGAAACAAAAACAAACTGAAGACAGAGCGACTTTCCAGGTGAGCAGTCTTAGACATAGAATTAGAATTTAAAAGTCAAATTCGAATTTCCCCCGTTGTTTATCACAAAAACGGACGCAGATCCTTTCAGCAACATTTCTACCTAGGATTTATTATTGACTGGTTGCATTCTTTAAAATCGATCTTAAAAGTGGCAAGAAATGTAAAAACTTGCATTCAAACATTTTTATACCTGAAAAGTGCCAATAATCTCTGATGGGCTGAACTACTGAATTAAAAGAAAGAATTAAGGCAATCTTTATTTTCAAACAGCACTTATTTTTAAGTAAAGGTACTAAATGTGCAGTGTATTGACATCTGATGCCTGAAGGCTAGATAGTTAAAATGGCAAGCAAATTTTATGAATGGCAGATACCTACCCAGCTGCAAACTGTGAGGATGCCATCAAGCCTGGATTTAGTCCTGCTGCTGCTGCCATGGCAGCAAGACTTGCATTTGCAGGCAACTGTGCAGCTCCTTGGAGTGCCGCTGCTGCTGTTTGCAACCCAGAAGCAGTTACCATCACCTGGCTGGTCCCAATTGCTGAGGACATGGGGGTGGAGGTTGTCTGTGTTGTGCTGGTCTCACTGGCACTCGATGCCTCAGAAGTGGAAGCGGAGGCAGAAGGAGAGGGACTCAGGGAGGGCGATGTCACTGCTGAGGAAGCCGGGGGTGCGGTAGAAATCACAGTCGCTGTGTTGTTGGGGATGGTTTCTGTGGTGCCTGAAAGGATGGTTTCAATCAGACTAAAATAGTTAATACTCCTGGAAGAGATCTAAAACTACAAGACAGACAGAGAACAAAAGACACGATTCCAATGAAATGAAAGGGCAATGCGCCAAAGTGGAAGGAAAAGAGGACTGATTAGCTCAATGGACACTGTGTGTTAGTACAGTATTGTGAACAGAACCCAAAAGGCACTGTTTATCTTGGATCTGAGTGTATTAAAACTTGTTGCTTAACAAACAACCCTGGATGCAAATGATTCTAGGGATTCTCTGACATAATAGGTCACTAAATTTCAGTCTTTGTAACAGCAAGTACTTCTGCGCTGAGGAAGTCTGAATATTCTCTTACCTGTGACTGCCAAACTAGTTACTGCCGCGCTGGTTAGAGGGAGCACAGGGTTGACAGTCAGGGTTGTAGCTGCACTGCTTGTCACAAGGCTTGGTGTGGTTGCCACCTAGAGGTCAGAACAAAACAGCTAAGCTTTCTTAGAAAGGAAAAGAAATCAGATTTAAATGTTTACTACTTACCTACAAATACAGAAGCTAGCAAACACATACTATCATATAGCTTTGGAATGTTATTCATTGAAGCTTAGAACTATGCTACAGTGCTACTTGTAGTGAGAAAATCATTAAGCTATGTATAACGCAAACACCCATGTGAATCACCCAGCTCAATCCAGCAACAATTCATGTCTCGCTTAGTACTCAAAGCCCTCTGGAGGATGTCTTCTTCAATATGGACCAAAGTAGAAGCAATAGGTGGTGTACTGAACACAGCAGTGACCACTGAAGATAAAAACTTAAGATTTTGAAATCTGCATTATGTTAACCTCATTACCAAGAGGATAGGAGTGATTTTAATTTCTTCCAGTCTGGTATAACTCAAGTTAATTCTTACCAATGAAGTTGGGCAAGGGAAAATTGCTTTGATGGGCGAGCTGCTGGTTCCACCACTACTCGGTGGGTTAATCCTTTTCTCCTTCTGGCGCCGGTTACAGAACCAAACGCGGATCACCTCTTTCTCCATGTTCAGCTGGTCAGCTATCATGGTGATCTCTTCCGAGGTAGGCTTTTGGTTCTGAAAGAGTAGTAATTTGAAGAGAAGAGCTCAGTTATAGTTTGGACACAGGGTGAATTCCCATTTTACAGGGAAGCTGCAACAATGAAAGCCAGCAGCTACCTATAATTGTTGCAGATACATCTGAAATCTCTCTCTCATAGCAGGGAAGATGCACCAGTTCCTCTTCTACTTCTTACATGGGAAGGACAGAAGGTGAAGTGATTCATATAGTCATAGTGTGTCAGGTAATATAGTATTTTATAATGTTATTTAATTGTTCTTATGCCGTTTTATCATTTCATGCTATGCTGAAACTACTCAGCAGCCGTTAGAGTAGCACACAGTGCAACAGATCGACTAACCTCCAGGAAACTCTTCTCTAAGGCCACACGTATGTTGGTCTCTATGCTGGTGCGTTTCTTCCTCCTGCGGTTCAAGCCCTCAATCCCCAGCCCTGGGGAATTCAGGGCACTTGGGCTGGAGAGAGCTGAATCTGATGAGAGGTTTTCTGAAAACAGTCAACACAAGTCAAGGTCACTAAAGCATGCTAATAATATATTTTTAAAAGGTACCACTCACAGTACCTGGTTAAACAACTACACATTAACTCATGTAATGGCCCCTCAACCTCAACCTAGGAATGACCAGCACTGGGCCTCCTGATGCCAGACTACACTCCCATAACTAAGGGTGTTCTCAATAAGGGTACCATGATTGTGGCATGCCCTTCCCTTACAGACCCGACTGACACCCACCTTAATTAGTTTCTAGCACCAGTTAAAAATGTATCCCAGGCCTTTAGTTAAGGGGTTTGTAGGCTGCCTCTGCTGACCTTATTCATTTGCTGTATGCAATGTCGGGTTATTGGTTTTGTACGTTTTGTATTTCATGCAGTTATTGTACATAGTGTATTTCATATTGTAATTTAATTTCCTTTATAATGTGAACCACTGTATAGTCCTGAAAGGTAGCATACAAACAAACAAATATCCAAAAATTCTATGGCTTGGATCTCAAGTTCCCTTGAGCAGAAATCCATTCATGGGACCTTCCCATCAAGTTTCACCAATTATCCCTTCTCCCAGCAGCCCCCTGTTCCTCCCCTCCTCCAAATCTGCTCAAGAAAGTTGAGGCACCCTCCAGAACAGAGCGGGAGGTAGTGTGTGGCAGGCTACAGGATGAATTGCATCACTACCATTGGATCGAAAGCCATTCTGCAAACAGACTGAGCCCTTCAATTTGTGGAAGGGACATCTAGTATCTAAGCCTATGGGTCCTATGTAGCAGAAATACTGAAACTAACAGTACTTGCTATTTAAAAAGCCATACTATACAGCTTAGATGGAAAGTCAGTTCTCAAGATCTGAAGGAGAAAAGGTTTGATCAAACCTAATTGCACATGGCCACATTTAGGGTTAGCCGCTAACTTTTTATATGCACCAGCCAATAGTTTTGCTCATGTATTTTTGAGCATTTTTTTTGGTCTTAAGAATAAAAAGTGCCAGAGTAAGCTTATGATTATGTGGTTGAAAAACACTGCATATGTCCAATTATTTTCACATCAGAGCCAGTGCCGTACAAACGCTTCAGAAAGACCGCTCAAGTAAGTAACTATTTATGCTTCTTCAATCTATTCCACTTGCATAACAGACTGAACAGAATGAAAATATCTGTTGTAAGTATAACAAAATTGAACCCCACCACAAAGAGCATTGGAATAAAAATCTTTACGAAATTCAGAGTTGTTCTGCGGTATTTCAGGAATTTTTAAAGGAAATTCTCACCTGCATCATTGAGCCACTTTTCCAGAAGTGGTTTTAACTTGCACATGTTCTTAAAGCTGAGGTTCAAGGCTTCAAAGCGAGAGATAGTAGTTTGACTGAAGTCATTTCCATAGAGTTTACCCATAGCGAGCCCAACATCACCCTGCACGGTTGAAAGAAAAGAAGATGGGAATAAAACAAGTTGCTCAACAACATATACTTCTATAGGACAGATGTAATAAAATAAATCTCATTACAAAGCTATTGACAGATACAACGGAGACACAATCAGATTTCTTCCGTCTTGTTGATAGACGTATGCTAGCTTCCCACTGAATTAAACTGTCCTTTTGACAAATTTATGTCCAACACATGCTTTAAAATTGGTATAAGATAGACCATCTTGCAAAAGTGTTGCTCAAGAAGGAATAAAGATGTTATCTACAGGTCACCAAATGCACCAAATTCTGCATCTTCAAAGGCCAATTACTTGATTAGCAATGAACTGTTTCTAAATTTTAAAGTTAGTGCTTGGTCAAAGTATCTGACCCGCACCCTGTTTGGTGAGGAGGCCTGGTGAAGTGTTATGTACAGTCAAACCTCAGTTGTCGAACGTAATCCATTCTGGAAGCCCATTTGGCTTCCGAAATGTTTGACAACCTAGGCACGGCTTCCAATTGGTTGCAGGAACTTCCTGCACCCAGTGGAAGCCATGTCGGATGTTTGGCTTCTGAAAAACGTCTGAGAACGTAAACGTTCTGAAATGGAGGTGTTTGGGATCTGAGGTTTAACTGTTTAAGGGATTCTGCCTCAACACAGAGGGCTAAATCAGTTTCCACGGCCTTCAAGTCCAACAGTTAAGTGAAGTTAAGCACTTTCTTCCAACGTTAAGGGATCTCAGCTCAATGAATGAGTGCCTCTGCATATAGTCACATAAAAAGTATCAGGGTCAAGTACATAAACTCATTTAATTCATGTACAACTCATGACAGATCAAATTGACAACAGCTGGGAAACAACTGGGATAACAAACTGAATTATTTTTGTTTATGTATGACATCCACCACCTTTGGATACAATGAGGAGTCTAATGACCATACTACTTAATCTCCTACTTAATCTCCTAGATATTTTTTTCAAATTGTAAAGTCTTCTTTTGATTTTTTTTTTAACTTGAGAATTGAACTGCAATAGGCAATTAGTTTATTAGTCTTCTATATAAACCTGAACCGAGTAATTATTTCTGAAAGACAGAACAATAAATCTATAAGCATCTGAAAATAACTTACTGTACCACCAGCAAATAATTCTCTCTCACACACATACTTTGATAAATTAAACATTTATTACTTCAGTTTTCTAATTACTATCCTCTCACATAATTAAGCAATCACTATCATTAAAAACTAATTATGTATATAGCTTGTGCAATATAATTGTTAAGTAAATACTATGCTGTTTGTCATCCAGTGGTACAATGTTTTGCTGCAAAACAGAGAAGTACAAGGTGCCCCTTTGACTTGGGGGCGGGGGGAGATGAATTTCCATCCACAATTGAATTTTTGTCCATCTCAGTTAAGGAAAGATTGATTAGGTTGTCACATAGGATATACATTCAGTGGAGTTTGAAGTGCATACATCTGAAAAAGCTACAGAAGCATGGATCATCCATATATGCTTAACATAAATAAGTTGATTCTCATTAAAGTCTGCTCAAACAGATTTTATTGGGAAAATTATGATGATCCTTTCCTAGCATTGCTTTTCTGTATGTATGGACCCACAAGACCACTTTAAAAATCTCATAAGCCCAAAATATTATGTCAATACAAGGAAAGTCCAATCTTCAATTACTACCATGCTTTTCTCAAAAGGTGGGGGAACCTTAAGAAAGACATCTCCAGGTAAGCTCAGAAATGGACAGGTTTGTACAGGAGTAGGCAGTCCTTAAGAAAGCCTGTAAAGCCCTTTATAGCTACAACGCTCAGCACTAAGCCTAGAAATGTATAAGGAACCAACAGAGCTCTTTTAGAACTGATGAGATATCATCTCCCATAAAGTGTGTTGCAATGGGTCATTTTGGTTATAACTTTTCTCATAGAGAAAAGTGGTCAGGCTATCTTTGCCCAGGAGGATCACAGCATGTGCACCAGCTTAAGCTTGTAAAAAGAATTTTATACCACTGATATTTACTTCTGCGTACAAAGTGAAGGCCATGGACTCACCACATCTGAAACTCTGATCTTCAGCCCTATTTAGAATCAAACCTCACTAGATTTGATGGAAGTGTTCTCAAATAAGTATAGAGGTATTCTTTTCAGTACAATGCACACAAGGCAGCAGCCCACCAATTTCTTCTCAGATTTCTGCTCCAAGGGTGGGCGTGGGGAGGTGAGCAAGGAAAAAAAGGGGGAAGTAGAGGAAAGAACTTTGATGGGATGGAGGAATGGGGCAGCTTTAAGAGGCACAAGGAACAGTTTGTCTACCTGTGATGCAGTGGTAGCCAGAGGGACAAATCAGAAGCCTATGGAACCCCACAGGATACATGCTATGGTGTGGAGCCATAGTCTTGCAGAACCACTTTCTGAACCTGACCCACCAGGTAGTAATAAAACAACTGTGCCATTCACTCTCATCCCAGTCAGGCAGTCCAAAAGGATGCTGTGGATGATGGCACCAAAAGCTTCCAAAAGGTCCAGGAGAATTCGTAGCGGCAAACTCACCTTGATCTCCTTGCAAAGCTAATCCATTTGGATAACTAAAGTGGTTTCTGTACAGAACCCATCCGAAGTGGCAGCTCTGTAGTTCAGTGGTACAACACATGATTTGCATGCAAAATCCCTTCTACCTCCAGGTTCTGTAATCTTGGAGAACTGCTAGTAGCCAATGCAGACAATACTGAACTTAAGGACCAATGGTATGGCTCGGTATAAGGTGGCTTATGTTTGTTTGACATTAATTAAAATGCATTTCACTTGGAAATTCACAAATCCTCCACAGACACTAATAAAAGCCCACATAAGAAGTCAGGATAAATTAGGAAAAGTGATATAGACCCTGTCCTTCCAGATCTGAACACTGGTATTTTACCCATTGTGAAGGGATCTTAAATCTTCCATTTTACCTGAGTGAATCCAAGTTTGATCCGTCTTTGTTTGAAAGTCTTGGCAAATTGCTCAAGCTCCTCAAGATCACTGGGCTCTTCCAAGCTGGGGGTATCAATTCGCTTTGGTGTTGACTGGCTCTGTGGAAGTGGCTGAATAGGGGTCGCTGCTATTGTGCGTGTTGGGGTTGCTGGCTGCTAAGAAATATAAGAAAGCAAAGAGTGAAGTCAGAAAACATATAGAAATAAAAGCATGGTTAAGAAAAAAAGTATGGCTTTTCTTGGTAAATGCTAGTCTCTACTATTTTCTAGCATACGCATTGTATTTTAATTACATTCAACTCTAAAACAGGTATTGCAATCTAGAGTATTCTTAAAGGAAATTTTATTCAACAGAGCAATTCTTTTAAAAGGACAATAAAAACAAAGGTGTCTCCTTGTCCTTTAATTTTTCTGCTTAAGAATGAAGTACACTTTCTCCCAATTATTCTCACTATGCAAAAAAGAGAATGACTGAACAAAGCAAAGGGGTGAGTGGGAAGAGTAAAGTCCCAAAAGTCCAAAACAGCTCCAGAAAGAGTTTATGGCTTTTCTGCTATAAAGCTTTTTAGCAAGTGACAAAGTGTTATCAGGTGGACTTAGGACTGGTTCAGAAGTTGCATCAGAAGTTGCATCTAAGCACAATTCCTATTCTGACAGTAGCTAGACTTCTAATCACTGCTTTCCAGATGCGTTAATACATTTTCCAGTAATTTCTTGATACGTAAAATATAGCATGACACATACACACTGTGCTCAACATTTTCCAGCGCAAGTGCAAAGGTTTTTAGAATATGTCAACAATCTCTTAAGTGAGAAGTAGCCACCAGTTCATTGTCTCTCTAGAATAATAAAATGGACAACTTTTGCTATGCACCATGGCCTGAATTCTCTCATCCTACCCCCACCAAGTAGGAATAAGAAAATTTATCGAAAACTGACCTGAGAAGTGAAAGTGATGCTTGGCTGAGACTGCAGGAGGTTGGCTTGGCTTTGCTGAGGTAGTTGCGTTAAGAGATTCTGCGCTTGCAGGAGACCTGAAAGAGAGGAGACATGAATTTTAAAAATTACATAAATGCTCTTGATCAAACTGATTTACTGCAGTATGGTGTCTTATGGGCACAGACCATATAGCTCCTTAGTATTTTATGCAGATGTCTGCTGAAGGAAATCTATTTCAAGTATATCATTTCCCAAAAAACCAATGGAACTGAACTGCTTACTGGGCTCTTGCAAGATCTACCAAAAGCCAGTAAGCAAGTCTTACAGCTCAGAAGCTCTTTCTGCACTGGGAAAATGCTGTGTAAGAAGAGCTTTTAAGCTCTTGCCTTCTGTGCTTTTAATTTGTGTGATTTCAACTGACCAGCCTCCAACCGGGCAAAGTTGAAATCGTACAAGTTAAACGTCCATAAGTTACCCGTATTCAGAGGAGAGAGGGATAGAAATAGGCATTGAGAGTGCAGGGGCACATGATAGCAATTCAAAGGTTTGAAGCACTGTAGGGTAACACATGTGCTGAAGACACTATGTAGAAGTATTTATATGATAATGCTAGAAGACAAGCTAAGTTAGATGACAGAATAGATACAGTGGGTATAATGGAAACTTGGTGGAATGGAGAGTGCCAGTGGGACATGATGACCTCTGGATACAGACTCTATACATGGTCTAGAACTGAGGCTGCTCTGTTTAACAGAGAGAACACAAGTCCAACAAGCTAGAAACCCCAAAAGGGGCAGGTTCCTTCACAGAAATGGGGGGGGGGCATTATACAGCTCCCAAAAGTAATTTAGCACTGAGGATCCCCCTGACCAAAATGCCCAGGGTAATCTTGAAATAAAGGATTAAATCAAGGAGGCATCCAAATGAGAAAATGCTACAGTAATGGGAAATTTCAGTAACCCACGCATATAATGGGCTACATGCATTTTCTAGTAATAAAAAAGAAATAAAATTTCTAGATATCCTAAATGACTGTTTCCTAACAGGTGGTCATTGTACCAACTAGAGGGGTGGCAACCCTGGACTTAGAACTTAAGCGAAACTCAGGACCAGGTGGAAGATGTGTTAAGCAGATTGGAAACAATTACCACAATGCTATCAAATTCAACATATATTTAAATTGCCAAGAAAATCCAACACAGTCACATTTTATTTCAAAGGAGGAAACTTTGCCAAAATAAGGTGATTGGTAAAATGGAAGCTGAAAGTCAAGAGGGACAAGTCTCTCCAGAATCCCCAGGGTTGTTCAAAACCACAATAATAGAAGCCTAGCTAGAATATATTCCACAGATCGGGAAAGGTACCACCAGGATCATTAAGATGCTGGTGTGGTAAAGAGCAGAGTCAAGGAAGCTATCAGAGGTAGGAAGGATTCCCTCAGAAAATGGAAGTCTAGTCCAAAAGAAAGGCAGGCAGACCAATAAATAATAAACCAATGAAACCAATAAATGATAAAAGCAAGGATTGACAAAAATTATTTAATTACATTCAAAGCAGGTGGCTGCACAGGGAGGTAGTCAGGCCTTTGGATGACAAAAGAGCCAAATATGTGCTAAATGAGTAAAAGGAGATTGCAGAGGAGCTGAATCAATTATTTGTCTTCACTGTGCAAGATGTAGGGAAGACACCTGTGCCTGAATAAACTTGCATGGAGTTTTGTTTTTTTAAAGAAGAAGAAGAAGAAGTGAGGCAAATGGTGGTGACAAGTTCTAGGTCTTTTTCAGAAATTAGAAACTGAAAAATCATCCGGTCCAGATGGCACCCAAGAGTTTTGAAATGTGAAATTGCTGAACTTATAACAAAAATATGAAAACTGTCAATTAACCTCCATACCTGAGGACTCGGCAGTGGATTTTTAAAAAAGGATCTGGGGTGGGGTTGGGGTTCCTGGGAAACTGCAGGTCAATTATCTTAACATCTGTTCTACAAAAACTGGTGGAAAGAATTGTTATGCCTTGCTGAAGCAGAACCAGAATAGTTTCTGCAAGGGCAAGTCCTGTGTTATTACAGTTCTCTCTTTGAGTATCAACAAGCATATAGGAAGAGGTGATCCAGTTGACATGCTGTCTTACTACCTCAAAAGTTGACTTAATAATTTCAAAAAGCTGCAGGTAAGTATCTCACCCAAGACTCCTGAATAAACTTAGCAATCATGGAGTAAGAGAAGTCCTCTTATGGATCAGGAATTAGTTAAGAAACAGAAAGTAGAGTAGGAATACATGGACAGTTCTCCCAATGCAAGGATGAAGAAAGTGAAGGCCAACAAGGATTGAGGCCTTTGCTTTTTACTTTTTAATGACCTGGAGTTAGGGGTGAACAGTGAGGTAGCCAAGTTTGCTGACGATACCAAATTGCTGAGCTCCAAAAGGATCTCTACAAACTGGGTGAAAGAGCAGTAAAACGGCAAATGCAATTTATTGTAAGCAAGTGTAAAATGATGCACATTGGGGCAAATTTTTACCCCTCATTTAACATATAGGCTAATGGGGTCTGAAATGGCAGTGACTGACCAGGAATGAGACCTTGAGGTTGTAGAGGGTAACTCGATGAAGATGTTGACCCGACCCAGTGTGCGGCAGCTGTGAAAGAGGCGAATTTCATGTTAGGGATCATCACGAAAGGGACTGAAAATTTAACTGCCAATATCACAATGCTGTTATAACAAATATATGGGGAGACTACACTTTGAATACTGTGTACAGTTTCTGGTCACCTCCCCTCAAAAAGGATACTGCACAGCTGGGACAAAAAATTCAGAAAAGAGGGAACTAAAGTGATCATGGGGTTGGAGTATCTCCCCTGAGGAAACATAAAGGGATTTTAAGTTTAGGGGGGAAAGATGAGTGGTGGGAGTGGGGACGTGAGAGCGGTGCATAAGATTAGGTGTGTCATGGAAAAAGTGGCAGGCAGAAAACTCTCCCTATTATATAGTACTAGAACTCAGGGGAAGTCAATGAAGCTGAATGTTGGAACGTAGTGATGGCCACCAACTTTGATGGCTTTAAAAGAGGATTAGACAAATTCATGGAGGACCAGGCTATCAATGGCGTCTAGCCACGATGGCTATGTTCTAACTCTACGGTTGGAGGCAGTACGCCTCTGAATATCAGTTGCTGGGAATCGCAGGAAGGGAGAGTGCTGTTGCACTCAGGTCCTGCGTAGGGGCTTCCCATAGGGATCTTGTTGGCCACTGTAAGAACAGGATGCTAGATTAGATGAGTCTTTGGCCTGATCCAGAAGAACTCTTCTTATGTTCATTACAATCATGACACTCGAAGCACTCTAGCAATTGCAGAAAAGGTGGGACAGAATTTTTGTAAATGAATTTTTGTAGCTTAAGGTTTTAACCCAAATAAAGGCATATAGGGAAAAGAGGTGCCCTGTATACTCACTATTTCAAAACTGTCAAAAAAAGAAAAAAAGAGTACTATATTAAAGAAGGGAAAGGATAAGGATTCCTGAGAAGCCATGCCTGCATACTTATTGGACTTCTGCTCATGCCATGGATATATTCACCCAGATGGTCCCTACTCTATGGTAACAAACATCTTCCCTAAAATTTACATGCCTTAGTATTAAATACCTCTGGTTGCTTGTTTGCCTGCAACAAAATATCTTTATAAAGAACTTAAGTCCTTTAGGAAACTTCTTGCTCACCCTGCTGCCCCTGCGGCGTCTGTGAGATGATGAACTGTGCTGGTTGCAAGTTGGTTGTTGGATGCACCAACACAAACTGTTGCAGGTTGAGATTCTGTTGTTGGAGCTGCTGCAGGTGCTGCAAATCCTTGAAGAAGCAAAACGGAATTAAGAGTTTTTCAAACTTAAACAGGCATTCCCTCCCCTTCAAAAGCAAAACAAACCCATTAGGAAAAGAACCGTGATCCAAAATTCTTACTCTGCAAACACAGGGCATCTGAATTTAATAGCACATTAAAAAATGAACATATACTAATTCATAGAATCATAGAATGACCTGGAAAAAGTTGCTAACGCAAAGGAACAACAGCAAAGTATTGATTTAAGGATGTAGTCCTCCTCTTGAGGTTTTCAGCATAACATCAATTTCACTAATAGAAACAAAATTTTAGCATCAGCAAATGTTGAAATTTTTGGCTGCCACGGAGCTCTGCTTGTCCCCAGGCTCCTTCAGTTTTTGTATCTGCCCTCCGCAGGTGATGGGGGCTTTGGTAGGAAATGACCAGTGCAGCCATCAACAGCCCACCAGGCTCATCAACCCTGCTCATAAGGAGACCTGCTGGAATTTTATGCCAGCTGCATCATACAAGCAGAGGGATGCTACTGGAAATCTGCCTTTGCTTTCTCATACATCTGCTTCCAGGCAAGCAGCAGCTATAAAACAGTGGTGAGAGAAAGTATATACCATCTCCTTCCTCTTGGCCCTAGTCTGCCCCACCCACAGAAGTGGATCCCACAATTGTTTATGTGGGGACATGTTCATCATATGGGAGGGGGAGGGGAAGTAAACATGGAACAATATGGTGTCTGGGCAGTAATCAACCTCAATCTATGGCCATGTTTCACACATCAGAGAATTAACTCTCGGAATCCTACTGACTTGATGGCTTTTGTAGGTCTGGTAAGAAGCCAACAGACTCAAAACACTAGCCCATTGTACCACCATGATAAAAAAGAGATAGCAAGAACTTGAGTGGTAAGAACATATTATGAAAAATGAAAAACAATTTCCTCGCAGCACGCTAAATTGTGTTTTGTTATGTACCTTATATCCATCAGGATGTGGTATAATTTGTATTAGCTCTGTAAACTGCCTTACCAGTAGGTGAACAGAGAGCTATAAACACTACTATATAAATGTTAGGAAAAAACCCTGCTAGCATTTATTCCATTTATTCATATTCTCACAGAAGATTTCTTGCGATGATCGCAGCTAGAGTTGTGTGTGCAAAATCAGTTAAATATAATGATGTGTCTGAAACGGAGATCAGGTCAGTGAATCAATTATTCAAGAACAGGGCTATAAAAACAAACAATTATTTGGATAATGTAGTTATAATAGTAATCCAAACAAGCTAAGCAGGGCTCTGTTGTAAGCGATTGATGAAGTCCATGTACTCCAATTTGCAGTGGAAAAAGTGACGGACTTCAGATATATATATATATATCTCTCTCAGCAACCCTATAAGGTAGGTTAAGGTGACACGTAAGGAAGTGGTCCTAAGTGACCCAATGAGTAGGTAACTGAACTCAGGTCTCCCAGGTTTAATTATAATACTACACTGGCTCTCAACTTTCATTTTTGCTCCTTGTGACCATGGTCTACCAGAATTATTAACTATACTTATAGGCCACTCAAAAGCAGAGTTCACATGGAGACTTGCAAGAAATAAAATTATTAAAAATTCATTAGCAATGCGCAGCATACAAGTCCAAGAAATTTAACTTTACATTGATTTCATATACATCTCAAAGTGATTCATACCATACACTAAAAAATCACTAAGAATAGGCTTAAAAACAATATAAAGGTAAAGGTACTCCTGCCCGTACGGGCCAGTCGTGTCCGACTCTAGGGTTGTGCGCCCATCTCACTTATAAAAACAATATACAAATCAACTAAAGATAGGCAAGAAACCTAGTTCCCATCCCTACTCACACCCAGCTGGAAAAGCTTGTTGAAACAAGAATGTCTTCAATTGTTTCTGGAAATTACAAACAGAGGGCACCTGCTGTATCTCAACAATGATCCTGTTACACAAACAGTCACACTGAAAACCCTGCAACATATTGTCATGGCTAGAACTTCTGATATTTTTAGGGTTTCAAGAACAGCCCCAATTGCAAAGAAATAACTTGCTGGGCATATGGAGGGTAAGGCAGTCTTTCAAATAACTTGGTCCAGAGATGCTTAGGGCCTTATACATTAGTACAGAAATCTGTATTGGCTGCCTGGACTGGAAGCAGCTTGGCAGCCAATGCAGATTCCAAAGACAAGGAGATATATGCTGGCAGTAGTCTGCCCCCACGAACTGGTGCATACTTCCAAGCATCTTGTTTATGTTGGCAGGCTGCAAAAACTGAAACTGATCTCACAAAAAGGCTTAGTGGATGACTGGAAATCTCACTTGGAGCTGCATAAATCATGGAATCAAGCACATTATGGAGGTGAGTGACTTCATTCTCTAAAGTGTCTAGAAAGCAAAAGTCCCTGGGGGCTCCTGAGCTCCATTCACTAGTACAGGAGTCCAGAGCCAACAGACCACTCTGAAGAACTCTGCTATGTAGTTATTCAATGGTGCAATGGAGACAGTGAAGTAGGCCCTCCTTGCTGCTTTCACTACTGCAAAGTAGGCATGATTATGTGCTCTAACACAGCATTTGAGAGGATGCTCAGAAGGAACCATATCTATGGCCCTCCACATCTCACCATTCCCCAGTGAAACGAGGGCCTTGGCAGGTTTGCCTGTTTCACCCATCAGAAAATACCTATAGCATTCAGGAATCCCTAAGTGGTCCACCCTAATTGGTCCTCCACCCCTGCAGGGGGGAACTGGTGTCAGCTCAAGCTTCACCAGGAAGTGGTCTGATGATGACAAAAGGGGCACAGAAACACCTCCTCATTTCCAGGCATCCAACCTCACCACCAGGAGCAAAAACCAAATCAGGAGTGTGTTCTGCATTGTGTGTCAGGTCAATGATCACTTGAAACAACCCCACGGTTGCCATGAAGTCCTGAGTTGGATCAAGAACCAAACTGCATATGTGAGTCTCGTTCAGATTTAACAGCCGAATCATGGTTTGGTTCTTGTGAACAGCTTTGTGCCCACAACCTCCCTTCAATGTCCTCTCTCATTTCTGGGTTTGAAATACTACATTTTATTACCAAACCAGAATTAGAAACTCATTTCAAACCATGGTTGTCTCCAAACCAGAATGGGGAAATAATGGTATGCATAAACTTTAATTTACCCACTTTGGATGTCACACCAAATTGTTGCTTGCAAAAATCAGGAAATGAGGAAAGCAAGTGGAGTGGAAAGAGCAAGTGCTCAAATGTAAAAACTGTTTATAAGAGCCAGATTATTTGACCTGAATGTTGCCATGCCTGCATTTTATAAAAGGAAACTTGTAGCTTTCAGTAACAGGGATGTGTGGTCTTTGGAAATCAGAGGACCAAGCAGACTATGTTGCCAAGGTATTCAAAACACTGCCTTGTGAGCCCTTATTCAGTTGCACTGCGAACAAAAGAGTAACAAAAGAGACATATTAGGGCAGGCCAACATGATCAATGGTTCGAAAGACAAAGCTCACCTGTGCAATTTGTATCGGTTGAGATAGAGGGATTTGTGTCATGGGCGTTGCAGCAGAAGCTGAGATGGTGGCGCCTGCAGCATTGTGCTGCTGACTGGCTGAATGCTGCACTGCAGCTGCCAGCAACTGTGCCTGTGCCTGTTGTATCAATAATTGCTGCTGGGCTGGTGTTAATGTGAGCTAGGAACAAGGTTTAGGACAGTAGTTAATAGCACGAAACATCATCCCTTTTACAAACCATCGCTATTTATTTCTGACCAGTTGCCTTCAAACAAGCCACCGTATACAGGGAGCAGATGTTTATTCCAGGTAAGATAAAAATCAACCAATCTATCAACCTATATTTCACCTCATCTAAATGGTACTGGCATAAGCATTGTATCATTGTGACCACTGCATTATTGTGGCACTGCTTCAATATTAATGTGAAAAAGGTAATTAGCTAGCAAGCAATGGAAAGAAACAGCACTGACAGGAAATAGCAAGCAAAAGAACAAGCCATCACTGACAGGCTTTGAAAGGAAATTTACACCCACCAGAAGCAGAAGCGATTAGCCAGATGAATGAGAAATAGCAATACTGGCTGTGGTTACCAAACAAACTGATAATACTCCAGCTGCTTCACATTAGCATGAATCCCTGGCATGTTTCATCATTTCCATTATGCCTTAAGATATAACTGAGGAACATGTGCACCATTTGTTCCCCTCCAAGTCAACCCCCCTCTTCCGTCTGTCTTTTTGTTTTGATAGGATTGAGCTGGTAGGTTGACATCTCTGCAGGTTTCCAAACACACATTATCTCTATGAAACAGGTGGCGTTAGACTCCCTTCGATACATGAATATTCTTCCCTGTTTCCGTATAGAAAGAGCCCTTACCTTCAAAGACCTGGATCTAGTTTCAATGTAGCAAAGAGCAGTTAGGCAAAATGACATTTAATGTATTTGGACTAATTTTTACTGTATGCTTATACAAAAGTGCTATAAGTAAAAGCCATGAAAAAACTGTATTCAGATTACAGTAAAAGCCCACTACATATGGAAAACAGCCATTTGTAGAGCTTTAAGGCGAAGGATCTGGCATAAATAGAAAACACGGCCAGTCAATATTGACAATACTAAGGTAGACAGACCACTGCTCTGAGTTGGTATAAAGCAGTTTTCTATATGTCTATAAATAGAACTAAATTCAAAGCAGTGTCATTTGATTTACATGTTACATATACCTTTCAGAGATAAATAATATAGGGAGAAAAGTCTCTGATTAACTGCATGTCTCAAATATTGAAAATAGCAGAAGTGATTTTTCAGTTTTTAGTCTCCCAAGTTGTTGTAGCATACTTTTTTTTTGCAACTGAAAGAAACACTGATAGCTTACATAAAGAGTTCTCCATCCAATGAGAACTGTTAATAGCTGGATTTAAACCTCATTTTGTGTATGGAAAAGGAAATTTCAGCAAACATAAGAGTGTGGTTATATCAACAATAGCACTGTGGTAAAATGGTTGCTCAAATAGTCATAAATATGACCAAGACATTGTAACAGCGATACTAACTTCTTTTCCCTCTTCACTGTGACTAGGAGGTCACAGAAGAAAGCAAATATGGAGCAAGACAGGGGTCAGTAACCTTTTTCAGCCGTGGGCCGGTCCACCATCCCTCAGACAATGTGGTGGGCTGGACTATGTGTTTTTTTTTGGGGGGGGGGGTGAACGAATTCCTATGCCCCACAAATAACCCAGAGATACATTTTAAATAAAAGCACACATTCTACTCAGGTAAAAACACACTCATTCCCGGACCGTGCGCGGGCCGGATTGAAAAGGCGATTGGGCCACATCCGGCCCATGGGCCTTAGGTTGCCTACCCCTGGAGCAAGACAAACACTCCCCCCACCCCCAAAACTAATCTAAAAGAAGAAATTTGCTATAATTTGTTGACTTCTTGAATCAACATACTGTGTTAAAAATCACCCTTATACTCATCAGGAAAGTACAGAAATAGCATCTGATATGGTAGGTTTCATATTGTATATATCAACTTTCCAGATAGATTACACAGCGATAACCACTATATCAAAAATAAAATTACAGAATTTAAAAACTACCCCCCCATCTACAATTGTATCAACTAATTTCTAATATATCAACCTGATTTCTAAAAGATAGTGGTGGCAGGATTAACAGAGCCTCCCTAGATAGAAAGTTCAAAGAAGGTAAGCTACAATAGAGAGGGTTCTACTTTTGCTCCTGAAGACAACTTTTCTCATGGCACGGGGACATAGCACAAGGTCTCCTCCTGCAAATCTCAAGAGATGTGGCAATTTCTCCAGATAGGCTGAACTCAGACAGTATAGGCCTAGAAGCAAACAGGTCCATGGACTGGGATATCATAATCCACAGCATCAAGTGCCACTGAGAGACCCATAAAACCAATAGGGAGATTTTCTCCGGCCACATTCACCTGGAATGATAAAGCAACAATCTACTCTGTCTAATACAACAACATGAGTTGGTGGCTCATTACAATTCACTTGGACTCATCTTACCCCAGTGATCTGTCCTCCGGCCAGCATGAGCTGGGTCTGGGGTATGGCCGCCTGTACTGAAGGCTGCTGGGAAGGCTGGCTTGGCTGCTGACTGTCCCCAGATTCTTCATTAGGTTTAGACTAGGAAAGAAAATATACAAGCTTTTGTAGAACAGAATGGGTATCAATGTGGACACAGCCATTTTCATAGTTTATTGTAATATGAAGAGGGATGATATTAACAAGATTTTTGGTTATCAGTAAGATAAAAAGCTGCTTATTTCAACAACTTGTTTTCATAGGTAACTGTAGATAACAGGTGGGGGGAAGAAATGCAAATTTGGTATTGTAGCCATAAGCCAATATTTCCACGTATCAGAATGGAAGAAAAAAACGCTGCTGTTACAGTGGTGCCTCGCAAGACGAAATTAATCTGTTCCGCGAGTCTCTTCGTCTTGCGGTTTTTTCGTCTTGCGAAGCGCGGCTATTAGCGGCTTAGCGGCTATTAGCGGCTTAGCGGCTATTAACGGCTTAGTGGCTTTAAGAAAAAGGAAACAAACTCGCAAGAACTCACAAGACGTTTCGTCTTGCGAAGCAAGCCCATAGGGAAATTCGTCTTGTGGAACGACTCAAAAAATGGAAAACCCTTTCGTCTAGCGAGTTTTTCGTCTTGCGAGACATTCGTCTTGCGGGGCACCACTGTACTTCAAATCATTAACAAAAACGGGGCTCGATTGTAGCTGGAGAGACACACAGGGCCTCCAGACACAGGGCCCCCTCAAAACACATATACATATGTTCAAGAAAATTTCCTATTTAGTGCTTGATTTGAAGACAGGGCCTTTAAAGTTTTAAGCTTTCCCATACTACAGACAGATCTGCACACACTTGTACCAAACTGCCCAATTCCTAGTCAATGTGAAACTCAGTAATCAGTAGCATGCAAGTTTTGGATTAGTGCAGTAGATTTTTCTTTTATACATTTTTTGATAATTCATAAACATAGTATTTCAAACTAAACAAGGTACTAGCTTGAAAAACTTTAGATGCTGAATTGCATCCGGAACAAAAACAAACACTCACCATACATCTTGTCTCTAAGAAACAGAATTTGGTATTTATATAGGCAAACACATTTCATTTATTTAAAACCATCTTATGAAAGATGAAATTACTGTAGCCATGAGGGAAAAATGCAAGTGAGAAAGCACATGAAAAGGAAAAACAAGGAGAGGGGGTTTATGGTAATTAAAACTGCTTATGCAGAACATTAAAATTCTGCATAGATTTGCATATTTTCCACCACCTGTTTTGGGGACTGCAGAGCAGGCTAATTAACATAGAGGCTCTGATTAATTCTGCCAGTCATTGAGAGATAATTACAGCACAGGACTGTAAACATTCTGCACTGGAGATATAGCCTGTTTGCCAACATCTCTCTCAGGGACTCAAAGTTTGCCATGGCAACCAAGGCAATTTTCAGCCTCTCTCTTTTAGAGAGGAAGGTCACTATCTCGCCTCCTTTCAAAATTATCATATGTAACTAGGTGCATGTTCTAGGGGGTTTCAAGAATGCCCTACCCTAGTTCCTTAGCACTCATAGAGAATGACGCCACTTCACAATAATACTATTTTCCTTCCCCTTTGATGCATTGCCTGAATATTTTAATGAAAGGCAGTAAGCAGTAGATTATAACGCTTTAAGGCATCCTACTCCTTCCAGTCGGGATTCAGGCCTCATCATGGGACTGAAACTGCCTTGGTCGCACTGGTTGATGATCTCCGGCGGGCTAGGGACAAAGGTGAGAGCTGTTTCCTAGTTCTGCTGGATCTCTCAGCAGCTTTTGATACCATCGACCGTAACATCCTTCTGGACTGTCTAGAGGGCCTGGGAGCTGGGGGCACTGTCATACAGTGGTTCCGCTCCTTCCTCCTGGGCCGTGTTCAGAAAGTGGTGGTGGGGGATGAGAGTTCAGACCCCTGGGCTCTCACTTGTGGGGTGCCTCAGGGTTATGTCCTCTCCCCCATGCTTTTCAACATCTACATGCAGCCGCTGGGAGAGATCATCAGGGGGTTTGGGCTGGGTGTTCATCAATATGCAGATGATACCCAGCTCTACCTCTCTTTCAAATCGGAACCAGTGAAGGCAGTGAAGGTCCTGTGTAAGTGTCTGGAGGCGGTTGGAGGATGGATGGTGGCTAACAGATTGAGGTTGAATCCTGACAAGACAGAAGTACTGTTTTGGGGGGACAGGAGGTGGGCGGGTGTGGAGGACTCCCTGGTCCTGAATGGGGTAACTGTGCCCCTGAAGGACCAGGTGCGCAGCCTGGGAGTCATTTTAGACTTGCAGCTGTCCATAGAGGCGCAGGTCAGTTCTGTGTCCAGGGCAGCTGTCTACCAACTCCACCTGGTACGCAGGCTAAGACCCTACCTGCCTACGGACTGCTCGCCAGAGTGGTGCATGCTCTGGTTATCTCCTGCTTGGACTACTGCAATGAGCTCTATGTGGGGGGTACCTTTGAAGGTGACCTGGAAACTACAACTAATCCAGAATGCGGCAGCTAGACTGGTGACTGGGAGAGGCCACCAAGACTACATAACACCAGTCTTGAAAGACCTACAATGGCTCCCAGCATGTTTCTGACAGTTCCCTCACTGCGAGAAGCCAAGTTACAGGGAAGCAAGCAGATGGCCTTCTCGGTAGTGGCACCCACCCTGTGGAATGCCCTCCCACCAGATGTCAAAGAGAACAAGAACTACCAGACTTTTAAAAGACATCTGAAGGCAGCCCTGTTTAGGGAAGCTTATACTGTTTGATGGATTACTGTATTTTAATATTTTGTTGGAAGCAGCCCAGAGTGGCTGGGGAAACCCAGCTAGATTGACAGGGTATAAATTTATTATTATTATTATTATTATTATTATTATTATTATTATTATTATTATGCTTAAGCAGTCAGCTGCATCTTGCAGAGAACAGAAGAGCAACCAATTTCAGATTTTAACTATAAATCTTTATTATTATAAAGAAAAACCCGAAGTGATTAAAGTAAGGCCATGCTGACCATCTTATTTCAGCTCCAACTCTTGGGAGTTTTTCAAACATCTTTTAATGTCAAACAGGACTTCTGTACTGAACAACATTTGTTAATGGCTGCCAAACTCTCCCATTGGTACTGCAAAAAGAAAAGTTGAAAGAAAAAAAGGTTGATGCAGATGCAAAAGCACTTACCTGTACATTTAAGGACTGGGCAGCAGCCTGTAAACTTGATCCAGGGAGCTGAACCTATAAAAATGATGTACTTTTAAAAACACAAAACTGGAGAGAAGTAAAATAGCTGAAAAAGAAAGTATCTCTAGTTTTCGAAACACCTAAGACCACTGAGATAATTAGAATTTTAAAATATAATGCATTGATTCTGATCTAATGCCAGAACATGGTTTGCCCTAACTATAGCTTATACTCCAAATGATAATTTGCATTCCAGAGGTTCAGACAAACAATTATTTGGGGTTACTTTCTCCTCCTGCCTTTCCCAAGAATCCCCAGATATTATTCAAACAGTGGTCTCTTCAAAGATCCTTTAGTAAAAGGCAAAGGATTTATACGATCTGAAGAGAAACCAGAGTATATGAACTTTTCAAAAATCCTGGTTTGTTGGACATTCACAAACCATGGATTGATGGCTGGTGGTGCTACAGGCATCATGACAAGCCATGGTTTGGCAAGGTATCTGAACTATCCTGCTCCACCTTAAATCTTTAGGTGGAATCTTAACTTTGAATGTCAGTTTTTTACAAACAGAAAACTTTTGGGAGTAGCCACAGTTTATCCAGATATTGAAGGTGCAAAGTCAAGTGAGAAAAAAGGAATGCAACTTTTATGAAAAGGTATTCCAAAACAGATATGTTGTTAGTCTGCACTCCATGAGCTGTGACATAGTACTAATTCAACACTACCTTTTGCATAACCTAGGCAGAATAACAATACAAGGAAGTGTTATGCCATGTCTTCAAATGGTTCCTACATTTCTGGGTTTGGATTCTACAAGATTACAACATGCCATCTGTCACCAAGCAGGCAATTTGTCTCCAAAAAAGCTCCTATCTCCAGTGCCAACATCCAGTTTAATCTTCTGCCCTGTAGTATTCTGAGATAGCAACCATATTAATTAGAGAAAGGCTTCCAAAGCATCATCATGCACAGCTGTCTTAGAGAATTGGCTAGGTTAATAAACTACCAGTTTTTGGCCTTTTCAGCTCTTTTTGCAGCATAAGCTTATGAACAAAGGCCTCTTAGGTACTGATTGCAAAGGCCTAAAAGCCCATTTTAACCAAAGCCTGACCTGAAGTTGCTCCAAAGCAAAAACTTTCTGCTGTAAATAGTGCCTTGGAAAAAAAAATACTGCACAGGGATGGAATGATAAGGTGACTCTGGCTTGTTTTACCATGGGAAACTGCCAACTCAAGATAAACATATAAACACAGTAGCCACTTCAAAGTTCAAGATTCATTATACCCTGGCACTTGAGATTTAAGAAATATAGCATGCTAAAGTCAAAGACAGCTGTATGTTATCTTTTAGAATTTTTTGATAAAGAGATGAACGAAGTATTAAATAAAAGTAGTGGCTGAATCAGAGAAGCTTGAGAAAATAGAACAACTTTCAGTAAATATGTGTTGCTGCCTTTGAAAACTCTATAGCTACTGGCCATAAGGAGACTAGCTTCAGCTGCTCGACATGAACGCTGCTCAGGGTTTAGCTGCTCAGGGGTACAGAAGGTTTACAAACGGCCTTTTAAGTTTCAAAATTAGTCAACATGCAAGAATTAGGGGCAGAGGGTGGTGTACACTCTTGACAGGCAGATGTTTGGTCGAGAGGGTCAAACCGTTGGGTCAACTGTTGGACTGTGCATGAGTGATAATGATATGTGAAAGGCATGCATGAATAGTGTTATAGAATCAAAGAACTGCAGAATTGGCAAGGACCCTGAGGTTCATCTCTTCCAACCCCCTGTGATGCAGGAATAATACACGACAGATGACCACCCAACTTCTGCTTAAAAATTTCCAAGGAAGGAGAGTCAACCACCTCCTGAAAAAGTCTGTTCCACTGTCCAACAGCTCCTACTGTCAGAAAGTTTATCCTGATGTTTAGTTGGAATCTCATTTCTTATAACTTCAAGCCATTAGTTTGGGTCCTAACTACTTTAAAGGTAAAGGTACCCCTGCCCGTACGGGCCAGTTGTGTCTGACTCTACGGTTGTGCGCCCATCTCACTTAAGAGGCCGGGGGCCAGCGCTGTCCAGAGACACTTCCGGGTCACGTGGCCAGCGTGACGAAGCTGCTCTGGCGAGCCGGCACCAGCGCAGCACACGGAAACGCCATTTACCTTCCCACTAGAAAGCGGTCCCTATTTATCTACTTGCACTTAAGAGTGCTTTCGAACTGCTAAGAGTGCTTTCGAACTACTTTAGCAGGGGAAAACAAGCTTACTCCATCTTCCTTTATATATTTGAAGATAGCTATCATATCTGTTCTCAGTCTCCTCTTTACCAGGCTAAACAGACCCAGCTCCCTCAATTGTTCCTCATAAAGCTAGGCTTCCAGACCATTTATCCTCTTGGTCTCCCTCTTCTGAACATGCTTGTGCATATTATGGCCATCATGTCAGCATCACCATTCACCAGCCTATCTACTTTCCTCTTTCTACACACACATGCACGGGGACACACACACACACAAAATGCAAGCACACTGCACATTAAGGAACATTATAGGAACCAAGGCAAGTATAGAAAGATGAAAGAGTGAGACTATGCAAATATTTTCTTTTATTTATTTTTATTCCCCAAGGCTGCTAAGCAGCAGCAGCAACAATGGAAACAACATAATAAAGCACACAATTTATACAGCAGCATCAAGCAGCACAGCAAATAAATTTTAAATGATGCGAAGAAAAATATTTCACTACTCAAACCTAAGTGCAATGAAATTGCATTGGCTTTATTAGCGCTCTTAATACAATAACCAGCACTTTTAAAATAGGCTTTGAAATGAACTGGAAGCCAATAAAGCAGAAGTTACCTGGGGCGGGGGGAAACCTCTGATATTTTGCACCAACTGATTTCTGAATACTTTTTCAAAGGCAGCCCCATGCCAAATGCAAGTAACGCAATATGAAAGTGATTAAGGCACACCTGACATGTGTAGAACATAGCTAGATCTGCTTTCAAATGGTTCCTACTGACTTCAAATCAGGCAGATAAGCTGAAGTCTCAGTGTCGGTTAATAAGGGATCATATCTGACCTCTTAAGACACTGGAACCAGAAGGAGACATGTTTTTATCTCTGTGGTGTTTCGCCTTCATGGTATCCATAAGTTCATACGCTTCTTTTCTACTGTATTTATTTATTGCATTTATATACTGCTTTTTGACCAAGCTGCCCAGGGTGGTTTGCAATTTAAGATATTAAACATAAGCAAGCAGTACAAAATATTCACAGGCTGACTTTGGGAGCAGATGCAACTATCTTCTTGGCCTGGGTTTCCTGTCTGATGCTTTCTCTCAGGGCAATGTTCCCTAGTGGTTATGTGCTACCTAGCCTGGGCATATAAGTAAACGGCTGCCATTCATTCCTATGAAGAAGAGTATAAACCAATTTGGGGACAACAAACCTGCCTACACCCACAACAGGAACTTATGGGAAGAATGGGATGCCCCTCCTTCAGGCAACTCCAAGGTTATGGTGGACCAATGTTTCTCATCATCACTAAAACAAAAACAAAAACCCAAAGCACCAGATTCAAAAGGGAAAGAGGCAACACAGAGCACTACTTAAGCTGCTCTTCCCTACTTCAAATGCAACACCTGAGATGGGTGGGGAATGGAAACATTTTTCATCTGCTTCTCAGAGCCTGGAAACAATGTTTTGTTTAGGGAGGAGAAGCAGCAGGACTTGGAAACCTAACTTGTCTCTACCATGTCAGTAGATGCTATGATAGACAAACGAGTAGGCAGAGGAGGTGGACAAAGGGCTGGGATTCTCAGTTGCTTCCTTCTCCCCTCCCCAAGCTTGAAAGACTCTTATGGAGTCAAAATCTAAGACAGAAAACACATTAGTCACAGTCCTTTCAGATTAGATTGGTTTCAAGTTTTGTCAGGAAATTAGCAGGCATGCATACTTCCAAGTACAGTGGTACTTCGGGTTACAAACACCTCGAGTTACAAACACTTCGGGTTACAGACTCTACTAATCTGGAAGTAGGACCTCGGGTTAAGAACTTTACCTCAGGATGAGAACAGAAATCGCCCGGCAGTGGCGTGGCGGGCCCCATTAGCTAACGTGGTACCTCAGGTTAAGAACAGTTTCAGGTTAAGAATGGACCTCTGGAACAAATTAAGTTCTTAACCAGAGGTACCATTGTACTCTGAGGAAAGGACTCCCCGCCTGCAGAACTCTGCCCAGGCCACAAATACCCAAACCTACCTGTACAGCCTCCTGAACTGCTTTTGCCTGGCTATAATGTATAATGAAGTCTGTCCATGCCTCTCGTTTGCCAGAATGAATGATATTGGTGAATGGGTGGGGTGGATGTGAAACCACGGGCTTTTGTGTGGCTGGAAAGTTGCCTGCTGTGTGAAGGTAAGAGTCCCATCAATTGCTCCACCCACTTTGTCTCTACCCACATCTGCCTGTAGGCCTAATTGCCAATGACATGCAACCCCCATTAAGGGAACATGGCCCTCGGGCTGAAAAACGTTTCTCACTCCAGCTCTAAAGAAATGGATTGCTCTTGCTCCTCCTAGGTAAGAATATTCACATTTCTCAGAAGAAAATGGAAAGACAGACATAGAATGGTGAAAGCAAGCTCTATTTCCAGATATGCCTACCATACAGGTTGACACATAGAATGATAGCTTTGATTCTTTGGAAACCCATTTGAAAGTAGCCTACTAGTCCCATACGGTCAACTGGTCCCATCTATTATCCAGTTGTACAAAAAATGTCCATGTACTGTGAAATTATGTTTTAGGTCACAAAGACC
Organism: Podarcis muralis; assembly: GCF_964188315.1. NCBI lineage: Eukaryota > Metazoa > Chordata > Lepidosauria > Squamata > Lacertidae > Podarcis > Podarcis muralis. The sequence continues at coordinate 41,731,893 of NC_135658.1, forward strand.
TCTAAATGGCCATATGAGACACTGTGCAATGTGGGCCTACTCAGAGGGCCTGTAAATCATCCTTTCTTATGTTGAGATAGAAGACACTGCTGCTCTTTCTAAAGCTTTGGTAGCCTCTATGCATACCTCCAAAAGAAGACACCAACCTTGCACTACTTTGTTGTTTCTGGTTTTGCCGACATAGTGCGGAGAGAGAGAAACCCTTTATATTACCTTCCAAATTTCAGAATAAAAAGAAACAAATATTTACCTGATGAAGGTGTCCAAGGAAGGCCTGGGCTGTAGATATTGCCCCCGCGGCAGGCACAGTCTGTTTCTGAAAGTCCAGGCCATTTGTCTGTGTGCCTAGGGATGCAAAGAAAGATATAGTCTATTAAAATTCCCCTCAAAAGTCAAGTCTGAAAAATCTGTAGATTCATTCACACCTTTGTTGCCAATTTATCTACTTGTCAGCAAGAGCAGTAATTCAGGGCCAATAAACCTAAGTCACCACCTTTTCACCTTATCGCCCCCCTGGGCTCAACAATCAACTGGCAGTACCTTCAAGACATGTAGAATCAAGTAGAATCAAGACACCTGTTATGGTGGGGGGGGGGGAGAGAGAGAGAAAAGGGGCTAAGGCTCTATTAGAAAGATTTAGAAATGTTATAAAGATGAAAATGACAAGTTTAGCACGAGAGTAAATACTGGAAGAAAAGGATAAGACAAAATCTAACATGGCCACCCAAATTACGGGCTTGAAAAGAACATGAATAAAGAATACCACTGGGGTTAAGGGAGAAAAGGATAAGAGGAATGGAAAGAGATTAAGAATTTAGCATTGCTGAGCTTAAGTTCAATATGATGCTGGGTCATCCAAAATGTGACAGGGAAAAGCTAAAAGGTTGGCTTATGTCTAACAATGTAAGCCGGAGACAGCATGGAAGCAAAAATAGTATTGAATGTTGTCACTACATAAATGATATAGACTATGACAATATGTAAGCTCTGGTGTAATCCGACCTCATGCCTTCAGAAAGAAGAGGAGGGTGGGTTTTGTTCCAATACTGTTATTCCAATTCTAGAGGTTACCAGAGACAGAAGTCAGGCTATCCCTGTCCAGAAAGGGGCACAGCTGAGCCACTAGCCAAAGTGGATATAAGGCACTCTGCGCCACCAAGGTCACCTGAGCCTCAAGTGACACAATGGATCCAGATGTACACAAGAGCAGGTCACCTCCCACCCTCAAGTCTATGGAATTGCCCACTAACAGTGCCTTAGTCTAATCTAGATAGAGTTTCAGTTTATTGGCTCTCATCCATTCCATTATTGAGGCAATACAATGGTCCAGCACATCCACTACCACACCTGTAAAGAAGTACAGCTGTGTGTCATCAGCATATTGCTGACAATGAACTCCAAAACTCTGATGACCCCACTTGTGTAGATGTTAAACAGCATGGGGAATAAAATCGAAACCTGGAGAATCATGCACTGAAGGCTCTACAGGGCCAAAGGGCACTCCCCAAGGACTACCTTCTGGAAACACCATTCTAGTAGGACCCAAACCACCACAAAGTGGTGGTGCCATCCACCCCAAACTCAGCGAGCTGCTCCAGAAGGATACCATGGTCGATGTTATTAAAGCCATTGAGAGGTTCAGAAGAATTAACAAGGACATATTTCCCTGTCTCTCTCCTGACATAGGTCATCATACAGGGCAACCAAAGTTGTTTCTGTGTTGAAATGCGGCAGAAACCCCAATTGAAATGGAACTAGAAAATCAGTTTCCTCCTAGAGTACCTGGACATGATCTATGACTACCTGATCAAGAACCTTGCCCAAGAAGGGGTAGTGGCAACTGGCCAGTAATTACCAGTAATTTCTGAATCCAGGGAGGGTTTCTGGAGAAGTGGTTTACCACTGTCTCCCTCAAGTCGACAGGGACCACACCCTCTCGAAGGGAGGCAAGAATCACCTCCCTGGCCCAGCGAGCTGTCCCCTCCCTGCTAGTTTTTATCAGCCATGGGGGGCAAAGGTCCAGAGCGCAAGCGGTCGTGCTGACCAATCCATGCACTTTGTCCACATCCAGGTATGTTTATTTTTAAAAACCCTGTTCAGTGTATTATTCGGCTTCATACTGTGCTTGTTTTGATAAAGGAAGAGTCAATATTATGTAAGTTGCTATGCCTTAAACTCAGGATACTAATAGCATTTTTAAACATTAAAAATCTGATTGTAATAATGTACTATAATAGTGATCTCAATTGTCGGAGTGTTGGACCTCATGCATCTATGGATAGGACGACTTACAGACTTGGGAGAACTCAAATTCCCCTGCCCCCTAAGACAGTGCAATGAGGTCTGAACCTGCTCAGGATACTGCACAGGATACTGGCTGAATGTTGGGAGAACAGAAAATTGGGTGGTTGGTGGGATGCAACAGAGTATCCTGGAAAGAGGCATGCTGAATAGCTGCAGACAGCAATGCAACAAATTTTGTTGCAGGTCCACTTCCTCCTTCCAAATATATGGCAATATATCGGAGCAACGAGCAGGGAATTTCCCTTAGGAACATTTGGCCAGAGCCTATAAAAAACTGCAATGATTTCAAGAATTAGGACATACTAGTGATGCTTGGTATTAATGTGCTAAATAATCAGTTTTTAAATTACGCTGATTTAGAAAGTACAACTCTGTGGAATTATTCTATGGAAACAAAGACTGGGGTAATAGCCAACCAAGTCATACACAGAGTAAACTTATGAAAACAATGGGCTAAGGGTATCACCCTAGAAGTTTAATGTATCAGTCACTGGTATAGAATTTTAATTCTATCATTTGACCTACTAAAGAAGAGGAAGGGACCTGGATCTAGCTGGAGGACCAGTAATAAGTATTAAGCCACAGCTTTTCACCTAACTTTGTGTTGCACAACGTTCTAAAAAGTGTCTTCCCCTCTGGAATCCCACAGGCTCTGAGACTGCTAGTTAGAAAGCTGTGTGTGGTGGTTGTCCAATGATGTGGGGGTTCCTGCTCCATTGATGACTGCTGCTTTTAGGAGATAAAAAGAATAACCTACTTGGGGTTGTATTTAAATTAGGACATTGCTGCTTACCTGACAGAATTAACTACCGTTTCCTCCCACACACCCCATTTTGGGAGTTCTCCTGACTCTTCAGAGAAGATCTGGGGAAGGGGCAGGTGGAGGAGGGGGTTTCTGGTTATGTTAGAAGCATTGCTAGTGCAATGATTTAGTTGAATACAGCCCCAGGCTTTCCTAGCAGCAATCATAATAATGTGGATGCAACCTAAAAGGCAGTTAAATTGACATAATACCAATCTTCCATCATGGCCACCAGAAGATAACTACAATTTATCTTGGCTCTTACAACCTTGATAAATAATATCAAACAGCTCTAGAAAACTGGCTGAAATCTCTCCTACACAGTACACAGCTGTAAAAGCAACATTACAGTATACCCAGTGTTATTTCTCTAGAAAAAGAGCAACTCACCATGAACGCCTCCCTTGTTCTCTTATAATGACAATGGTGCCCACCTGAGAGGAACCAGAACTGATTTCCGGTCAGTTTGGGCTGAAAAAAAGCCCTGTGTATACCTTCTTGCTTCCCCATTGAACTAGGGATTAGTAACTGAAGGCCCATGGGCAGAATTCAACCTGCATAATACTACCAGATAAATATTTTAAATAAATAAAATAGGCTATTACCAGTTCTTTATTGCCAAAGCCACCCCAGTATTGATTACATTAAAATCAGTGCAAAATACATATAGATAGAATGAACAACGATCTGGTGAAGAATTGAGTCTTCAGCTGGTGCAAAATCCTCAACAGAGTTTGCACGAACCTTATATGAGAAAGGAGGGAGTTTTATAATCAGGGCATTGCTACTGGTCCTAGAGATTGTGTCTATGTTTACACTTCAACTGGCACTTTAAATCAAAGAAGGATGCATAACAATTGTGTAACTTTTCAGCCGTGTTCGTACCAGTTAGGACAATAACAGGTAAACAGGTAGGGGAAAGTGGGGAAATAACATTTCCTAGTCCCATAATACTTCTACAGCTAATTTCAAGGAAAGACTTAGCAATGTTTCCACCTTTTCTCCCCACTCTCCTTTTGCAGCTTAACTCTTACTAGCCCAGTCTATTTGAGCCCAGGTACAAAGTTATGAATCAGTCACAATTCAACTCAACGAGTAACATCAATGTTGGTGATACTTTCAAGGACTGAAGGGAGGAGAAAATATATTTCTCAGAGCTGAATAATCTGCTGACCAATCAGGCTGCCTTACATTACACTAGACATGGGGAGGGGGATTTCAGCAGCCAAACCCAGCTCTTCCAGCTTCTATATCTGACAGGGAACTTCAGACCCAGGGACCAAATATTGTTCCTCAGGCTCTACCTGGCCCTTGGGACATTTCTTATGTCATGACCCTGCCCAATCCTTATTTTGCACTATCCTCAAGTACTTTCAAGTTGTCTGGAATGTGACCTTGATCTACGATAGTGAGTTTTGCATGCCTGGACGGAAAATGTCTGTGTTTATGTGCAAACCTCCAACTTTGTAAGGCTTGGACATAGCCTACTGCAAAAAGGTAACAGTGGTATCTGGGCACTTTTGCCTTCTGTCCACCAGTGGCATGTAGCCCCTAGAAGGCTGCCTACAACAGAATGCAATCCTCTAGCTGAAGGGCCCCCCTCCTCATCCCTGCAACTGAATGCTTCAGAAGTAATATATAAACTATAACAGAGCAGAGGCAGCTGCACTAAGGGAGAAACTGGCTGCTGCCAAAACAGCAGTGCCAGGTTGAATCCTCCCTCCTACCTTGCATAACAAATACAACAACCTCCCTTGTTCTGAGGTTATTGCTCTGCATTTTTCTGTTCCTACTCCACATTGTTAGTTAACATCCGTACAAAGATCACACACAACGTAATGACAAGAGGGCAAGGCATATGTTGTACTATATCTTATGGGGGGTGGAGGCACAGCAGCCTCATGACACTTATGACATGTAGATCTTCCCTAAAAGAACACCCTACAGCGAGTACACTAAAATAACTCTAGAATTAGATTGTAAATATTCATGTAGTTCACATTTAGGGCTGGTCATGTCTAGGTATGCATCTTCTATGTCATTCTCAATGAATGTAAAAAGTTGTCACAAATGCAAAGTGAACACCATATGTGATTGTTGACAATTGTTCATCCAATCCTAGGATGATTCAGGAGCAGCTAAATGTATGGACTACAAGTCTTTGTAATACATGAAAAGGCTTTTCTCCACAATATTTATAAAATTGCTAACTTGGCCAGTGGGAAGGTTCAATTTGTAATCTCAAACCAATCTCAAAATATTTCAAGATAACAAAAGCAGAAAAACCAATGTACATTAGTTTGCCTTAAGCATATACTTAAAAGAAACTCAAACCAAACCAGGAGAACATTAGTAGATTGAATTCAAAACTACAATTTTCTTGAATTAAAATCATTCCAGAAAAATGTTCAAACAAATTTTCTCCTAACCAGTGGTGGTGGTGCATTTCAGGAAATTAGTCCCAAACAACCAACATTTATTTCCCAATTCAATCACTCTTGCAGTTGAAAGTATTTCTGCAACACCAATGACCTCATCATAAATATGTTTAAATTGTAATCCTAACACACAGGAAGAAAGTCCAAGAGAATATTGTGAGACATATTTGTGAGTAAACAGGTTAGAATGAGGTGGGAGCCTGCTTTCCTGGAATCATGGCTTCCTGTTCATTTTACTCGCGATGTGAATATTGAAAAATAATGTTTATGATAATGGATGAAGGAGTACCACAGTTGTTAACTAGAGACAAAATTACTGCAAACTCATTTATAAAAGGATAACATTTTCTCAATGAACCAACTACCTGTAAAACCTGTTTTCAAATGTATCATAAAGAGATTAACTAATACTTATATCTTCTTGTAAACTGCTTTCAGGGTTTTTCACAATCAAGTGGTGCATAAATTTAATGAAATAAAAATAAAATATCTTTCTTATCTAGCCTGTATTGGTACAAAAAGATTAAAAATGCAAAAACCACATTGGAATGGAATTACTATGAAATGAGAAAGTGGCTGTCATCCAGGGGGAAATGGTATGCCGTATGCTCAACGGAAATAGGGGACACAGTTACAATGTGAGAAAGAACTGGAAGCATGGAGAGGACATACAAGAACAGATGGCTCTGCAAACTCAACGATGGTAACAGATGTGCACACAAAATTAGGGCCCCATCCAAATGTATGGAAATTGCAGAAAGTAGATATTACCCTTTATGAACTCATATCACAACACCTCAATACTGTGTCAGTTTCTGTAAAAGCTAATCATTTTATATTTCAAAGGACACCAATGTCTTCAACAAATTTTTTTGGGATGCACTGCTATCACTGGCAAAAACACTTCTGCAAGGTCATAAGCAGCCACAGAATTTCATATCACCATCTTGAATTCATTTAGGGTCAAGAGGCAGGGTATATTTATTCATATTTAGAAGGTTACATGATCCCCAGGGAAGAAGACGAAGGTATCCTGCTTAATGAATGAGCTGTGACAAATACAATATTGAAGAAAGGGCCAATTAAGAAGTCAAGGAAAATAAAACATCAGGAGCTCTAACGCAGATACACCAGTATGAGTACCTGGTAGCTGTACTAGGAAAAAAGATACTGGGAATATCTAGCCCTTAAGTCACAGCAGATCAGTAGCTCCTTGTACCCAGCTTCTACCCCATAGATAGTGGTGTTTTCATCCCTATCAGCAACACAAAAGTGCCAGGAAGTGGCTAACCAGTGTCACAGAATGCTGACTGCTTCCTAGATAGAACAGTCTCTCTAGTGCAAGAAGAAAATTCAGAGATGGGGATTTGATAAGAAAGAATATGAAAAGGGGATCTGCTAAGGCCAGCTCTTTGCTTGGAGGCTCCAGGACACAGTATCTATGATAATTACTAGTCCCCATTTACACAGTACCAATGTATAGGTCCCATACAAAACAAACACTGAGTAAAGAACTAAGAAGTAAGTGCTGTTTCATATACTTAGAAAACACTACTAAGGCTGCAACCCTAACCCAACTTACCCGGGAGTAAGACCCAGTGAATTCAATAGGACTTATTTCTGATTATACACAGTTAGGATTTTACTGTAACATACCATTCTTCAATGTATTATAAAACCAGACCAGAATAAAATTGTCCCTTCCAAATCCATGAATTCATTAGGAAATCACACCATTATTTTATTCTTACCTGTGTCCCCATCACCACTCTCCATTTTTACAGGTTTACTGGTTTCTGACGGAGTGTTCATTCTTGAGTCTGCATTAGAAGCAACAGAAAATATGGTTTTAAAAATCCTACTCACACCGTCCTCTTTACAGCACAAAACAGGACATTTTATATTGGTGAACAGGGGGCACTATAAACTGACCAAACTCAACTGATGGGTATGGACCCTGAAATATCAAAAGGAAATTAGGACACAGCAATGTATCACTGTAAAATACTATATATTGGATATAGTCAAAAAGCTAATTGAAAAAGGCGTACTTGAGGTGCTTCATAAAAACAGACCAATTATGTTTGCTACATTTAGAAAAAATAGTGTCCAAACCTGAAGGATTGTATTAAAATTTCATTTGGATTATTATCATAATTTTTGTCTGAATTCTTATAAAATTTCCCAAAGTTCTGCTTAGACCTCTGATCTGCGTCTCCTCACCCACCCATTAGGTGTTTCCAGTGGTGCTGCTAGATCCTTTTCTAAACAGTACACAGGCATGTTGCCATGAGACTTCCATGCTACCACTATGTGATTACATCACTATGCTAAACTGAATATGATGGTGCATGATGGTGTTCAGGTATATATAATTCATTGTATCAGACCAGGAACAGCATGGTGATGTCATTGTGCAATGGCAATACAAAGGCAATGTAATAGCAATAAACTCTTTACAAGACGTAGTTCTGGCAAAAAGAGAGACGCAACTTATCTGTTAAGACTTCTGAAACAGGATTTAAAAATGGAGGCTGGGGGATGAAAGGCTGCTGATAATAAGCGGCAAAAATAATCTAAACCACTGAAAACAATTTTGACAGGTCCTAGTCCTATCATTCACTGTGCTTTTGGTTACAGTCGTATCAAACTCCTTTTGCAACTAAACTGATGCTTGTTAGTATGGTACTGAAAAAAAGCCATTGCTGATGCCAACAGATTTATTCTCATTACAGAATACCACCCACTCTTGGTCTTCTCCAACTGGGATAAGCCTCTGAGTTTTTAATTACTACAACCCATGTGGACTCTTGTTGAATATTTTGTAAAAAAAAGGACACAAAACGTTCAACTAATTTTCTCCCTTGGAACACTGTAATTAATTTTTGTAAAATTCAATTTTTGTTGTAAAAGTTACCTTTTTTGGGGGGGGGGGTGTTTCATGAAAAGCACCACCTTCCTTTCTTTTGCAGCTATTTTCTGTGCCATTGTTCACCTGACCTCTTGCTGAGTGATTTGGGGGTGGGGTTAAGCATGAAAAAGAGGGCACCACAGTTGTGAAAGATGCCATCACACTGATATACACATCCTGTTGAAAGTAATGCAGAGGAATAACCACTGTATTTGGATGCTCACGTGGATTGTGACTCAGTTTATGTGGATTTTTTCACATCATGAATTTTCACAAAGGTAATGGCTCCCAGTTTTGGTGCACTAGTTAACTATTCACATCAAAATGGATGACAAATCTCACAACACACAACCTTAAACTGGTTTGAACATTCTCCCAGACTTTTCTAAAAGGCTACTGAAGAAACTAGAGTTCAATAGTAGCTAGTTATAGAAAAAATATATTTAAGTTGCCATACTAAAAGAACAGCCATCGATAGAAACAAGGAGACGGGGTACTACATTAGAATTACAGCAAATATTCACTAGCAAGGCTGGCAGATCCAAAACTACAAAGGTGGTGAGACAGATGAATACATATATTGTGGCAGATGGCAACAGATCATGGGAATGAGCAAACCAATATGCCAAAAAATAGAATAAAATTGTGAGCAACGACCAGATCCAGAGAAGTCTGGACTATAAGTGAAAAGCGAAAGAAGAGGAAAGAAAGTTAAGCACCAGAAACCTGACTAAATTAATATAGTCAAAATAATTTGTTGCCTTTCCTAAACACACTTTAGCCATAATCCAGGCAAGAAAGTACTTCCAATTTTTAGATATTCCCCCATGTAACAAGCAATCTAGGATTTCCCCAGCTCTGCTCATAATTAGCAATAGCAGAAAGAACCCCCTTCAACATTTCCGATTGTCAGATTTCACCTGTTGAAACTAAATCACTGATGTTTACAGAAAAGCATTTAACAATGGAATTTGGCAGTGAAGAATACATTATTGCATTCTTTACAATTTAGCTGATGCTAGAGTTAAAACATATGCCAGAGGTTAGGGTAACAGTATGGATGTGAAAGTATTATTAAGAAGTGCTGCAAAAGAAATCCATTTGTCATATCCTATTTCTTAAAGACATTTGCACCAGTCAAGCCTCAGAAGCAGTAGGCAGGTAGGAAAGATTACTTCAGCAGCTACTGCTCCACCAACAATGCAGAATCTTTTCCTGTTGCATCATGCATGCAGTTATTTGCATAACAGGGAGTCATATCCCTGGATATTCCCCAGTATACAGCAGTTCTCCAACAGGAGAGCAAGGTTAATTTGAAGCTAATTAATTCCATTTCCTATACAATATCAGCTTCTTGATGATTACAACCTTGAAGAGTAATGAAGTAATCAATAGTTGTTGTTTTTTTTAAAATGAGTACATATGTGCAATCAACTCTTATTGAAAATACTTGCATTACAAATATGAAGGCTAAAAACCTCCGCAGTGCCACAGCACACAGTACAATTTCTTTTTAGAGTCCATTTGGCATCTTTCAAAAATGCTTTTTTCCATATCTGTCTGCTAAGAATTTCTACATAATAAGCATTGGTACATAACAACAGTATACTATGTTTAAAAACAGCAGCAATAATGAGCTGGTTTCACAAAGCTATACTGGAGCCTTTTGTAAGTTGTTGGATATATGTAAGGGATAGTCAGAAGTTCATAGAATTGTAGAGCTGGAAGGGACCATGAGGGTCATCTAGTCCAACCTCCTCCAGTGCAGGAATCTTTTGCCAATGTGGGACTCGAACCCAGAACTGTGAGATTAAAAGTCTGATTTATTGACTTGAGCTATCCCTGTTGTGACCATAGAAGGGTTATACTCCATGGGTTCATATTTAGAAGCAAAATAAATTTAATGCATCTTTTGTTATATCATTAAAGAAGGTATTGTTAAATATGCTAATCATGCTTCAAAACAAAATAAACATTTCATCCCATTGCCTAGGACAGCCTTCCCAACCTGGTTGCCATCCAGATATTTTGGACTACAGATCCCATCGGTCCCAGCCAGCGTGCAATATGTCAGCCTATCAAGAGTTTTTCACTACCACAAGATATAACGGCAACCTTTAGTTTAAGATGATATGAAGAGGAACTATACAAATTCATGGAAGACAGACTCATGAATTGCTATTAGTCACAACAGTGAAACTGAACCTCCATGACAGAGGCAGTATACCTGTGAATGTCATGTGCTAGGGACAAGCAGAAGAGGCTATTACTCTGATGATCTGCTTGTCAACATCCAAACACATGTGGTTGACAATTGCTAAGAACAAAATACTAGATTAGCTGGAACTTGATCTGATCCAGTAAATTAATTTCAATGATCTGCACCACACACACAAAAACACAAGGAATGGATTAGTGATGAAATGGACAAAATCTACTATCTACAAGTTAATTTGGCTAGTGGGTGTTCAAATAAATTTTCTCTTTAATTCTTATAGAGACTGCCATTTCCTCCTCCTTTCTTTCACAAGCAGCATAAGGCTTAATTTGTAACAATGACACTAAAACACTGCCATAATCTAAAGTACACACAGCAAACTGAAGCATAGATTGAAAGCACCAGGTGCAGTGCTGAGGTCACATCCTGATGAGTTTCTAGAATCTAGATTCATTCTTACTAGCATTTTAACAGATATCAAGGCCAGTCAGCATTAAAATTATCAGCATTTCAAAAGATATAGGGGGAGGGTGGACTTCTTAGAACTGATAAACCCTTTAAATTCAGCTACTGTTGTTCACACTAAGATGAAGGTGTCATTTGCTAGGATTCCTCCATACAGTATTGTTAAAAACGGCATATATGAAGGGAAAAGCTGTGTATCTTGAAGCAAAAATCACATTAAAGTAAGCGTAGTCTAAATCCTTAGATTATGATTTTTAAAATTCTAAGGCCTGATGATAAAGGATAAAATTTGCAAAACCTTAAAAACATATTTGCAAAATTAATTTAAAAGCATATTTTTCAACTGCCAGAACACTAGTAGCCATATGCAATACTTCTTGTAACGGTATCAGCAGTGATATTAGCAGTGCTTGCCTCCTATTAAACATTGAACAGTGTGGCTTTATATCACCTACACCCACACAAATATACCCAACTTAGAATGATCTGGTCAGGCCAGGAAGTTATGGCAGAAGACTCTCACCCCTATGCAGTTTTACATAAACAGACACATTAAATGAAGTTCCTATTTCTTTCCAAAATCAAATGCTTTTTAAGATTGAAATATCAAAGCTTCTGCATTAGACGACACTGAAACTGAAGGGCAACTCCATTCTATCCAAAAATAAAGAACAAGATTTTCCTGAACACAGAAAAAAAAATGAAGAACGGAGGAGGCACTTGCCACCACATCGCTGGTAGTCCTCACCCTTTCAAATAAATGCCTCCCTTAGTCTTGCATATGCGATTAAGCCACTGCATAGTCAATCCAACAACCACTATTTCCATATTACACGCTTGCAAGAGTCAGTTGAACTGGTACCCACCTAGAATGTAGTCGCTGCAGTCCAGCATTGCTGTGCAGTCCTCTGCAGATTCAGATAGTCCAAGGAAGGGGGGGGAGGATTTCTAAAATAAAAAACCTATACTACTACTTTTAACAGAAGAAAGGGAGGGGTAGGGATAGGAAATACAACTTCAGTTACACCATAGCAATCTTCAACTGAACAGAGAAACTTCAGTTGCTCTGTAGAGTTTTAGTCTCTCCTACTAGCTGTGTCTGACATTGTCAAGGCGACTGAAGCATGAAAAGTTCCCCTTTTTTTAATAAAATAGAAACAAAGATTGCAGCTGGCAGTTTCCATAATGAAGCTTAATCAGTATGCGCCTGATTAGGGCCTTATGCAAATCTCCCCTCGTTAAGCACAGCAGCCAGCACTTTGAAGTCCATGAACAATTCATTTGCAGAGTACACTGAAAGCGCTCCCTGCATAATTTAAATCATGATATAAATATTTATCAGCTCATTTGCATATTAATTGGCAGTGCATGAAGGGAAAAATTATCTCCCAAGTGCCAGCATAATAATTAGGGAACAAAATGAAATTTCTTCCAATAGCTTTGCTTCTCAGACCTAACTTGAGCACAGTACCATGGGGAAGTAGGGAGGGGAAAGAGGCAAGACAAAATTCTGTTAAAATGCCACTGAAATGACATATACAAATTAGAAACAACTCTACAGACTTAAGCACCTTTAATCTTATTCCTGCTGGCAACAATGACTTCAGTAATAAAGGAGATTTGGAAAAGCTTTCTACAGAATCCAAATAATCCCAAGAAAACAATTAGCAAGGTAGGAGCTGAACACAAACCTGTCTTAACTACTACTTGCACATTTACGTGATCTTTTCCAAATGTGTTATGCTATAATTTAACAGTCTCTCACACATAATTGTATACAAGGAGAAGCCACATAACTTTAGGCAGCATATAGCAATTCATGTTTGCTGTTTTGCAAAGGTAGTCCAACACTGGTAGATGTAACAAGTAATATTTGACCATTCTCACTCCCTGTACCTCTAATGAAGTTGCTGTTATCTAGAACTGCTGGCTCCTAATTTATATGTACCTGTATATGTACATAACATTAATTCCTAAATAAATAGTCTGACTTATTTATTATTGTATTTCTAAATAAACAGTCTTCCTAAATAAATAGTCTTTATAGTAAACTTTATTTTACAACTGTACTTCTTGAATCATCAGGGCTACTCAGAAACTCTTGTACAAAGATTGTATGAGTAATTTGAGACTCCGTGATTAGAAAGTAAATGTCAGAAGGGAAATTAATGGTCATGTGAAGACTTCTCCCCCACAAAAGGGCCCAACAAAATGATGAGGTAAACTCTTCTAAAGCTATCTGCTGCAATTTTTAAAAAGCATGGATCATTCAAAAGCAGAACAAGGGACTGGAATGTTACACATTGCATAATCTAGTTGCTCTTCAGAAATCAAAAGAGCAGTTGATTGTTGGTACTTAGTGGCTACTGGTGTGAAGGAAAGTCCCTTAAAAAAAAATAAAATTAAATGTTTTCTCATCCATAGTGAAAAATCATTGCATCTAGAAAGGAAGTTGTAACAGTTGAATTTCATAGATTCTAAAATTCATTTTAACTAGAAGGCAACAGAAAAAGAATTGTCTGCTAGCTCGAATCCAGCACACACCCAGTATTTTCTTGATTCTTATCGCCCATTACAATTTCCAAGTCACAATGCCGGAGAGATAGCAAAAGTCATAGCCAGCAGAATACTCAGAGGTGATATAGCAGACCTGTCAAAGTCTAGACTCAAAAAATCCTGTGGCTTTCTAGTTCACAATTTGCAGGGCCTACAAAATACGCTCAGTTTTCTACACGGGTTGCAGGATTCTGTTCATTACATGGGCCACTTTAATTGAAAAGAGGATATTTAATTGATTAAATACCACATAGTTTAAGCACAAGTAACAGAGAAAAGCTATGGATGCCTGTCACCACTTTAGGAGAGACATCAACTCTCCTCTCGATACAAGAAGGAAGGCATCTTTCAAAATGGTGTTTGCTGCTACATGTATGTTTGGTTGCCTTCTTTAAAATGCTTAATTCATATGCATATTTAATCAATTAAAACTTAAACCACCCAATACTTAACCACCCAATACTTAATAGTTTTAATCAGTGCGCTTGTGTGTGTGTGTGTGTGTGTATTTGTTGTTAAGTAGTGTCCAACTCTTTGTGACCCCATGGACAAGAGCAAGCCAGGCACTCCCTTCTTCAACTGCCTCCTGCAGTTTGGTCAAACTCATGTTGGTAGCTTCGAGAACTAATATATAAGGTGCTGGTATGAAGTTGTTACAGTAAGTGCCACACTTTTAACATTTGAGGGAGGAAAGGTGCCAGTACTGTGTACCCTTGAGTACACCCTCCCCCCAAAAGCACTGGTTTCAATCTCTAAAACACCATCCCAAAGTGCTTCCCCAATGCACACAGTCACCATATCAGACATCCTCGTCAGCAGTCCGCTGACCTGCTTTACAACATCCTTACAAGACGATCCAGGTACTACTACAGTGGTACCGCTGGTTATGTACTTAATTTGTTCTGGAGGTCCGTTCTTAACCTGAAACTGTTCTTAACCTGAAGCACCACTTTAGCTAATGGGGCCTCCCACTGTTGCCGCGCCACTGCTGCACGATTTCTGTTCTCATCCTGAAGCAAAGTTCTTAACCCGGGTACTATTTCTGGGTTAGCGGAGTCTGTAACCTGAAGCATATGTAACCTGAAGCGTATGTAACCCGAGGTACCACCGTACTACTGTTGGAACAATTTAAGAATATCTTGCATTACTGTAGATTGGCTTATAGTGTTCTTTGTGTTTCGTTGCAGATTGTTTATTCTTTTCAGTGATTTCTCCTTTATAGATTTGAGGCCAACAAGACCTGTCATAAAATTATCTTCTAACAAGTTATATAGCCTTTGAGAAGTGTTGCTTTTTGAGGAGGGGGAGTGGTCTTCCAGGTTTTAATCTCCTTGAACTTTCCTGTTAACAAAATTAAAATTCAACTTTTTGAGATAATGGTTTGAGGGTCAAAAACAAACAAGGGTGATAGAGAGCAACCTTCCTTTGTAATGCTGGAGATTTTGAATAGTTCTGAGCTGAAGTGATTCATAGGCACCACCACGGAGAAGGCTGTATAAAGTGCAATGACTTGAAAGAAAAGGGCACCCATTCGAAACTTCTAAACACTCACACAAGAAAAGCCATTCAACGCAATCAAATGCTTTCTATGTATCCAAAGCAAAAATACACAAGGGGTTTCTGCACATCTACTATGTATTATTCAATCTATACTTTCCTTGATTGGCTATTATATTTATCTCTCTTTTATAAACCTTGACTGGTCTGAGTTTGAAATAATATTATTGAGATGAGTTGCCATTAATTGCAGTAAATATTTTACAGTCAAGTTTCTAAATAAAAAGCTGAAGTTATGAAGGAACATCATTCAAATCCTTCTGGAATTACTATAATCCACGAAAAGAACCAGGAATAAGGGATTTTGTATAATATGTTGTTCTTGAATCTTTAAAAAAAAACACCAATCACTTCAGAGACCATCAGATCCTGGGGATTTGTGGGCTTTAAAACTGGCTATTGCTTGTTTAACCTCGTTCATCTGTATTTTACTGTCCATGTATTTCCTAGTCTTTCATGACAAAATATTACTGAAAGGCTTGTGGATGTTATTCATGAACCTTGGTCAAAAGGGAAGTAATGAACTTATAGAGATTTGAATAAATCAGATGCAGATGTTCTTGGAACTGCATTAGCACAGGAGTGTAGTCTGATATTTTCCAGGGTCCTATAACATCTAGCACTACTGTGCTAGCCTGGAGTTTGGTAGGCAACCATAAAGTATGAGGAATGATGGGCCAAAAAATGAAAGAGGCAAAATCAGAGGACCTGCAGTACAGCATTCTTAAACCATCCTCAACGCATGTTTCTTAATCAAAATGGCAAATGTGCACTGTACTAAAGCTTTGGCCTCCTTGTATGTTCTTCCCAGCAGATATTAAGCTGTGGAGCAACACCCCCCCCCCCCAAATAATCCAATACAGTACTGAATTTGAGCTGGTCTCCTAGCCCTTTGCGGACGCGGGTGGTGCTGTGGGTTAAACCACAGAGCCTAGGACTTGCCAATCAGCAGGTCGGCAGTTCAAATCCCCACAACGGGGTGAGCTCCTGTTGCTCAGTTCCTGCTCCTGCCAACCTAGCAGTTCGAAAGCACATCAAAGTGCAAGTAGATAAATAGGTACCCCTCCAGCGGGAAGGTAAATGGTGTTTCCGTGTGCTGCTCTGGTTAATCAGAAGCGGCTTAGTCATGCTGGCCACATGACCCGGAAGCTGTACGCCAGCTCCATCGGCCAATACAGCGAGATGAGCGCCACAACCCCAGAGTCGGTCACGACTGGACCTAATGGTCAGGGGTCCCTTTACCTTTACCCAGCCCTTTAAGATTCTAAAACATAACCGTTAGGTTGTGCCATTCCTGTATCATTTGTAATGACACAGCCATGTAACTACTGCCAGTATGTCCTGTTCACCAACCCTACAGATCAGCCTAGCTTCAACAAGTTCAGCATAAACAAAAACTTAAAACACAATCTATGAAACTTCCATGTTTCATAATACCTGGGTGCCATTCTAATGAACTTGCAGGTGTTAGACAACACAAACATATATTGGTAGAGGGGAGGCAACGTCAACTTGCATTCCTGTCATCAGCTAAGATCACCTCTTGAACAATTAAGCCATTGAGAGCCTGCAGCTCTTCAGATGAACAAGGATGTGTGAGACCAATTTTTAAATTTGAAATGTGTGATTTGGATTTTCAGTTTGCCAATATTTTGACTTCTTGTTTCTAGAAAAATCTTCAGGAGCTTGGTATTGGACCATTCCTGGTTTGCTCCTTTCCCGATCTCAAGTATTTTTGTGAAAATTTTACTTTAGTCAAAATGACAACTTTCACTTTCTTCAGAAATGCAAACAGCTTTGTTCCAATTGGAACAATGATATATTTTCTGTTGCCCCACACCTATTCTGCTAACCAAAGCCAGAAGCTTCACTGACACAAGCCCACAATAGATACAGTACTTGTGATGCAACTGCTTCCTAGCAATTCAGTACCACTTCAAACATTGTACTTTTCTAATAGCACACAGAAACATGCACACCAAGCATACAGTTTCAGCCATCTTCATGCTTCCCTATATAGTTCATAAAAATGAGCAAGTAAATGCCATTTCTGAAGCTCCCCTTACTGTTGCTCTCATATTTCTTCATCACACCAAATCTGGCAGAAATCTACTTCCCAGCTAAACCTCAAAGATGTCTACTTTCTCAATCTCGGGCAATTCTATTCTTTCTTTGAACTCATAATCTTTCTAAGTAAACAGTCTTTGCGCAAAAAGGGGGGGGGAAATCCATGTGAAGAAATCACTTTTTATTCTTAGGTAATGTTTTGTGTCAAATGAATGTATAAGGGAATTCACACTGTTGAATGTAAAGGGTTAATCGGCTATAACTATCTTGATTTACTGCTGTGAGCTGTGACAAACACAAAGTCTCAGAGGGAGCCTGCAGGTGGCTGCAATGTTCAGTTAACTGCCACTTTGTGGCAGATAGGCTCTGAGACTGAGGTTTCTGTTTTTATAGACAGACACTGTGGACTGAATATTTGCAAGTTCTAACTGGTTTAGTAAGTAGACATTCTGTCTCAACCTGCTGAACCAGAGTTGTGGCATGATGGAGGTGGTGAATTTCACCCAAATTTGAAATGACTGGTGGGAGGAAGACCCTGTTTGGACATAAATGGGAAGTCTCCAGCCTTGAGAGTGTAAGAGAAGCAGCAGAAGACGACAACAGAAGATTCAAGATTCAGCTGAGAAGAAGCTGCAGCCAGGTGGAGGACATTGAGGCTTAGAAGTTTTGGGATACGTGGGACAAACCAAGAGCTGAAATCATTGGCAGAAGCTGAGATCTGCTTGCATTCCAAGAGGCAACCTTCAAAAGAAATCTGAAGGCAAGAGTCAGTGGGGTTGCTGAGTGCCTGAAGTAAGAGATGTTGCTATACCTAGGCAAAGACTTCAGCAGAAATCAAGCTTGAGAGACTCCAGAGGCAAAAGGGCATAGGCAGTGAAAAGGGTCTAGTTGATGAGTGCAAACATGGGTGTGAGTGCTTTAGGAAAATTTAGGTTTAAATACGGGGGGGAAATGGAATAACTCAAAGTACTGTATCTTCTTTTAAAAAGAGTAATTTATTGTGTAATCATTCTGAGTTAAAGGAACAGTAAGTAAGTAAAATTCAATATACAGTAACCATACACACTAACATCACCATCGGTTCATAGTGTTATTTTAAAATAAACTGTAATTTATTTAGTTTTACACATTACGTGTAGTCTGTGCCATTTGCTTACCCACAGCTATGGTATGTAAACTGAGGTGTATAATTGACCTGGTATCTCTTTATACTATATTTGTCTTAGTCCATCATCACTTTGCTTTCACTGGCTGTTTCTCAAAGGCAGGGGCGAGGGGCAGGAAGAAAATGGAGCAGACTCATGTCTGTAGTAAATGATTTGTGGGAGTGGGGAGAAGGGTCTCTCTCTGTGTGTGAGTGAGAGTGTTTTTATGCTCTGGTGTGGGGGAGAGAAAAGAGAAATTGGGGAAGGGCTGGGTGGAGTTGGGGGTAGAGGTGGCATTTGGAGGAATGTGGGGTAGTAGTAGTAGTAGTAGTAGTAGTAGTAGTAGCAGTGGTAATTTTTTTAGTTATGCCCTGTCCATCTGGCTGGGTTCCCCTTCCAGCAGAATATAAAAACATAATAAAACATCAAACGTTCCCAATACAGGGCTGCCTTCAGATGTCTTCTAAACATTGTGTATTTCTTTATTGCCTTGACATCTGATGGGAGGGCGCTACCGACACGAAGGCCCTCTGCCTGGTTCCCTGGAGGAGGAGATTGTGAAGTTCTGTTGCATGAGTAGAAGTACACGGTGCTCATACAAGACACCTCTAGCTTTTACCCTAAACATTTATAAATTGTCAACTAGCCATCACCTGTCATTATCCATGTTATAACTTCAAACTAGGGTGGCTTACCATGTCATTTTTTTATTTTAAACATGTAAAAAATAAATATACAAAATATCAGGGGTATAATTACAAATAGTATCAAATCAAAGATGAATCCTTGTAACTATTCATGACTAATTTATTTTATAAATTCAGTAAGGAGGAAACAGTTTACTTCAAAAGTCTCTGATTTATTTGCCAACTCAAAAAATACATGTCTCCTGACACAAAACCCCACATATATTAAGTAAAATAGAAACATCACCACCCAACCCCAACCCCACTCATCTCCCCCCCACCTCTTTCCCCCTATTCTTCCTAATGCCTCAACAAATGAAACCGATTTGTGTTTTTTTTAAAAAAAATGTTACATGGAAAAAATTACGAGAGAGAGACATTGCACATACCTTTGTAAATCAAGAAAATCTTTAATAAAAATACATTAAAAAATACATGTCTCAATTAATTTGGACATGTTAGCTATCTTTCAAACATTTGCCACACCTTTTGAGAAGAGACAAGTAGATTGAATATTGTTGCCAAGTAAGTACATTCCTCCATTCTGAGTTTCTCCCAAGATTATTGGTTCGAACGTCTCTATATTGCTAGAAAAGTGATCTAGCACAGGACTAGTCATGTTAACACAAACTACCTAAGCATTCCACCCTATATTCAGTAGGTGTGGGGGTCTATGGAATGTATATACACCCTGCTCTCTGCCCAGTTCCAATTTAATTAAGCTTTGCAGCACACCTAGTGATTGACTTCCTAGGGTACTGAAGGGGGAAAGAACTATACAGGAAGCACTGAGCATCCTCCTGGGGTAAATTAAATGCATTAGCACCCATTAGCACTAGGAACCCCCAAGCTAAAAGGTTGCAGACAAGACTCCTTTTGCACTTCCCCTGCACTTTATCACTGACCACCCATAGTGGGAAAATGAAAATTCCACTATGTTCCACAGTGACCTTCCCCTCTATTGACTTAGGGAAAACTCTCCATGGCTTAACAAAAACTTTAACAGGAATCCAAAACTAGAAGTATGGTTCTGTTTGGGTCAATTTTTGCTTGAAGCCTTCACTTATTGCTAGATATCTGCTCCCCACTGTTTTTGTAATTTTTGAACTCAATTTTGCAAGGGCTCCAAGGGATCTCATTGTCTGTCAATGCCTGGGTTTTCCTATCATAGCCTTAACCCAGGAAACTAATACAACTCTTGTGCAATAGTTTGCATCAGACCCTTAAGAGTCTTTTTTAATTCCCATAATCTTGGAAAACTTAATAGCCATGCTTTGATCTCTGCCTTTTTTCTTTCTCATATCTATCATTCCAAGAAAGTTATCCACACTGAATGCTATTGTTTACATTTACATTTGGCTCTTTTGCAGAGCTACCAGGGCGGGGGGCATGCTAACCCAGGTGTTTTGCCCCGGAAGAAGCCTCCAGAGGGGCACCATTGAGGCTCCCAGCCTGTGTGTGTATGCAAATACGTTTGGGGGGGTTGTACCAAACTGGGTCACCTACAAACCCCACAATTTGAGTGGTATAATGCAGAATATTCTGAAAGACTGGATTTTTTTGTTCCTAAAGGGGGATAGAGCTGCTCTTGAACTGTTCCTGACTGCCTTGTGGGCAAAGGGGAGAAATGGAAATTTTGCTTTATCTGCAAAATTTCTGTCCTGGTGGATGTAGAAGAGTTTAGGCAACCACTCAGTAACATGTCCTCTCTTTTCACTGATTGATGGAGGGGATTATGAATGGTACAAAAAGGGCTGTCTCTGTCACCTTCTCTGTCTTTTCTTGGTTCCTAAGTTTGCACATTCAAGTTGGTGTATTAATATTTCAAAAAGTTGGGACCCTACCCTGTTCAGACTGGGTACCTAGAGAGTCTCTTCTTCTAGAGGAATAAATTCGTTAGAGAAGGATTCTCACTGTGGCCAGAAGTAGGCACAATCCCAGTGAGTAGACTGCTCTGCTGGAAGCAAAAATGTAAAAAGTACAGCGATGTTTATTCCTATTTTTCTGACCAAAACATACATAAAAGCTATAGCCACAGATATCTGCTATTAAATTTGGCAACCACTCTCTGAAATACACCAGGATATATTGAAGTCAGTGTAGCATAGTGGTTAGAATGCTTGTCTAGGACTGGGGAGATCCAGGTTTTTGTGAGGATAAAAAAGAGGAGGGTCAACGCGTGCTGCTCTGAGCTCAAAAGGTAGGTTATAAAGGAAATAATTAACATATAGGTTATGTAAACTCACCCTTCAAAACAGGTGATTAATTAATATTTTTAGAGATTACCTCAGATTAGACTGCTAAACTACAGTAAAAAAAAATTAAAAAACCTGCTCTTCTACCCCAAAAGGCTCTGAAGGCAGCTCACAATAAAAACAAAATGCAGGCAACACCTGTTTTAGGTGCAAGTGGTTTGTACGTGATCACGCAAAGCGCCAAACCCTGAAGTGACCTGGAGACGTAATAAAAAAATGTCACTAAATGGGCAGAGCAGGGTGTTTCAACTGCAAGCGATTTCACATATGTGCACAATGACCCAGAGCACAAGCCCCATGCAAATCAGTGCTTGCTTGTCCAAAATAACATTTAACACAATCAAAAGAAAACAGCAATTTCAGAACAAACAAACAAAAACCATTCACAATCAGAATATAGAATTATACATAATTTCAGTTGCAATTATGTAATTTGTAAACCAAATTTCAGTAGACTCTCTTGAAGTGGGACAGGAAATCTTACTATTTCACGCACTACAATTTTAGGGCATGTAGTTAACATGTTTTGATATAAAACGTGAATGTAGGAACTACATGTCTATCATACAGGTACACTCATCAGGGAGTCATGACTGGCAGCCATGACTGGCAGCCACTCCCTCTAAACTAGAGGGGGGAATCTCTAGATGCTGTTGGATCCCAGCTCCCATCAACCCCAGCCCACATAGCCACTGATCAGGAATAATAAGTTGTAGTCAAATGACATCTGGAGGACCATTCGTTTCCCACTGCTGTTTTAGGCAATGTTCAACAGTAAACCTGGGTTTGCCTCTGCATAATATGCAAAATGTCCTTGAGTAAACATTTTTAGTCATCACTGGGATCCCCACCTCCACCCTAAAAAAGCAAGAGCACAAACTCACTGACTTCCAGTATCATTGAGACGCAAGCTTCACAGAGAAATGAACTGGGATTAACAAGACTTCAGACACCTGACTGTGCTATGGACTAAATTCACATAGTTTAAATCTGCAGATTTAGCCTAATTTTAAAGCACAAAAATGAATCAGCTCTGTGTTATTCTTGTAAATCTGCACTGTATTCTAGCATATGATTGTATCTATTCCATTATTTGAATTTTAGAAGCTGTGAAGTCTCTTGAATTCTAAATGAAACTTTTTTGAAATAGCTATTTAGTCCCTACTCCTTTCATCACATGGTTTGAAGAAGAAAAAATGAGAGAAAATGACATGAATACTGTTACTTAGCAGTATGCTTTCTGCACTGTCAAGCAGTCACACTGGGAAAACACTAGTTGTATCCAGTTGAATTCCACTCAGAATAGATCTATTGAAATTAATGGACCTAAGTTAATCATGTACACTAATATGAATGAGTCTACTTTGAGTATATCTAACACTGCATATAATCCTATGTTTGTAACTGACCACAGCCAACTAAGTCCTGTTCTTTCTCCAGCTCTGCAGCACGAACAAGAACAACTCTTTAATCAGAATTCTTTCCCTGCTCTTGCTCTCCCCTCCTTGCTGCTGTGAGAATATGGCTGTCACATCCCAACTCCCCTAAAGCCAGAATAAGAATTTGCATATTATGCAAAACAGCTGTGCTAATCATGCAAATAAGGTGTGCTAAATTAGCATGCCTCGTTTGCATAATTCCCATCTGGTACTTCATCTCTGTTTTTACCAAATTCTAGAGGCAGAAAGGGGAGCTGTAATATAAGGTCTTCTTACCTGACCATTTTCAGCTGTCAGAAATGAGGTGCATTTTCTCCCCACTGCCCTACCACTCCACTACAAGAGCACAGCTATGCTAGAAAGTAAGTATGGGGTTTTCCCCTAGTGACCACACTTTAATAAAGTAGGGACAAAATTTATTGATGTTTAAGGTCCTATTCTCTCTCCAATTAACATTACATTCAATTTCAGAGATCAGGTAGAAGGGGTTCTGTTTTCCCCCCTAAGGAAATAGATTTCATCAGCAACTGCTTTTAAAAGGAAGAGAACTTTGACAAGGGGGTAGAGCGTGATGGCCTAGGCTGGCCAGGGTGCCACTAAGAACCCACTAAAATGAACAGTTAGCAATCCCATAGATGCAGCCACTACCCTGTGCACCAGGAGACTACCAACCTGGCACTCATGAAGGCCTTCTCTGGTGTCAGACAGGGGCCCCAGACTCTGAGCTTTCATTTAATAATAATGAAAGAAAGTCTAACGCTCTTAGAAATAAAGTTATTAAGCAAAATGTGCAGGTATCAGTCTATGTAATTTCTGTAAAATGAGTCATGATGGCTGCTCCTGCCTATTAGTGTTTTTAGCCAGTGAGAATTCACAGTACAATGGTTTACATTTCCATTCAGAAGAAACTCTGTGTTTAACAGGACTTACTCTCAGGTAAGTGGGTACAGTATGAAGCATAGGCTTAGGTTTAGGGGTGCAATAGGGAAAACAAGGTTGTCATACGTTTTATGGCTGCATCTCTACTATCAGGACCAGGAGGACATGCCAAGCACTGGGGGTAGGATGGGGATAAGCAGCAATGACTGTATCTCAGTTTTATACTACACATGCCTCCCACACCATCCATGTTGTGTTATGCCATCCCCTCCCATGAACACAATTTTGTGATTGGTATCCACAGCATTCTCTCTAAATCTGAAATGTGCCTACAATTCCCAAAAGTTCCACGTCCCTCTTGCTCTTGGGCTGAAGACTGGGATTTGGCTCAGAAGAATGTTGTTGAATCTGGCAGGGATAAAAAATAGCTCCAGAGGACCTATAACAAGGAAAACTTGCAGATCAACAAGTGCACACACTCTAAAGTTAGTGAGAGTCACATACTAGAGTTTGGTCTGTTAATGCAGACCCACTCTTGCAAATACTCTCCCAACAACCATCACAGAATAGACCATTCTGCACCATTTAAGGTTGGGTGTGTGTGTGAAAACAGAACTCTTAACTTTTCCTTGATTTGACTGGACTCTTATGCACTGCAAGTCATGAGACCCCATTATGCTCAAAAAACTGTAGTGCTGAGCTATACCAATTTTTTTTTTAAAGGCACAGTTAATATTCAATAATAGCCTTGAACTGGAACCCTGTGCTTCTCAAGTATCTCTCAATGTATTTAATTTGATTCACAGAAGCAATTACTCATACTAATAAAGAAGTGAAGGCTTTCTGGTACCTTTTCAAGAAGACCACCAGCTGCTTGCTAGAAAACTGCAGCACAGGAGCCCAGAAGTAAAGCATATGCTTTGTATGCAGAAGGTCCAGGGTCAATCTCTAGCATTTCCAGATAAGGCAGGAAAGAGATTTGCCTGAAACCCCCAAGACAGCTGCAACCAATGAGGGCAGACCACAAACAGCTGGGTGTACCACTGATCTGCCTCAGTTTAAGGGAAATCATATGTTGCTATGAGCAATACAGCAGGTACCTGCTTGTGAAGTGTCTCTTTTTATCACTCGTGATAGTTTTGAGAGTCAAAAATCCATGTATTTCCCTCCCCCCAGTGACCTAAGCAACTGTCTGGGAAAGGAACTGGTAAGACAGGAGGAGAATGTCAAGAGAAAAAATGGATATGATTCCTAGTAGAAGTAGGCAGTGCAACACCTGTTGATGCAAGCACATTGATTTTTGTCAAAATTCACTCACACTAATGAGATTGTAAGCAACAGCAGATACACCTGGGGAATGATGATAGTGGACTAGGTAGCCAAGTGCAAAGAGGGAACTGGATGGACTTAGAACTGTAATTCCAAGGTCCACAATAATTTGTTTTAAATGTCATCATTTCCTAGTTGTGAATGTCCAACAAGTAGCTTTGGAGTCTTATTTAAAAGGGATAGGTGGCATTTGCTGCTTAAGAATCTTTTTTTGTTTTGTTCATATATATCTTTTTGGGTGCATATATATTTTTTATATGCTGCTTTAAGGTTTTTTCCTACAATCAAGAGGTATATAAATTTTATGAAATAAATACAAAATTGACATCAGAAAACAAGCTGCAGTTCCTTAAACTACAAAAAGTATTGTTGTATAAACCTGTGGATACCACACAGCTTTTATTATTATTGTTTATTATTTTTATTTAACCTTCATTAACAGTGTACGGACAAAATTAACTTACAATATTTGTCTGAAGGTGCTGTATCCTACTCTAGTGTCACATGTGAAAAATTAAGGCTCTGCACTCTTTAAATTGGGGGGGATTATCGGGGGGGGGGGGGGTAGGGCAGACTGCCACACCCTTAGTATACAATCCTGGGCTCTTATGAGGGGTGGGTAGTCTGCTAGTTCTCAAGGACAGCAATATTAAAAACTGAATGTAATTTTCAAATATACATTCAACATCCAAACAAATAATCAAAATTGAAATCTGCTCCATTACCTGAGTAGCAGGAAGATCAAAACAGACCCAGCTGTACTGCCAGATTGCCTAAGAGGAAAAATATGAACAACCTAACAAATTGGCTATTTTTCTTGAAAAGACAAAACAGAACTGATAGTTGGACTGAACTGAAGAGCCCTTTAATTGAAAGAGGAAAATGGTCAGATAAGAGAACATCACACTGTCCTTTTCCAGGCTGCCATCAGTATGCTGGAAGAGCATATGTAAAATAATAGAATTGCAGAGTTGAAAGGGACCCATAGGGTCATCTAGTCAAACCCCATGCAATGCAACTATCTCAACATGTGGTCCATAACACCTGCTGGAAATTATACAGGCCAAATGCTAATATGGTGAACTGCATTTGCATCGTCA
Source organism: Podarcis muralis (assembly GCF_964188315.1). Classification (NCBI taxonomy): domain Eukaryota; kingdom Metazoa; phylum Chordata; class Lepidosauria; order Squamata; family Lacertidae; genus Podarcis; species Podarcis muralis. The sequence continues at coordinate 41,758,044 of NC_135658.1, forward strand.
GGAGATATGCTATGCACAATATACATTTAAGCTACCCAGATTTGGGAATCCTGCATATGGAAAACCTAGCATGGAGTTATGCACTATGGGTTTTGAAATATTTGTGCTTTATTTCAGTATTTAATACTTTGTGGAAGAAAGTTCATAATTCTGTACATGTGTGAATCTCACATTGCAGAGAAATAAAATAATAAATACCTCAGGTTACATACGCTTCAGGTTACATACGCTTCAGGTTACAGACTCTGCTAACCCAGAAATAGTGCTTCAGCTTAAGAACTTTGCTTCAGGATGAGAACAGAAATCGGGCTCCGGTGGCGCAGCGGCAGCAGGAGGCGCCATTAGCTAAAGTGGTGCTTCAGGTTAAGTACGGACCTCCAGAACGAATTAAGTACTTAACCCAAGGTACCACTGTATTAGACATGGTTAACATTCTGGCTCTCAATATATGAGCAAGAATCTGTGAAAACAGCTCCACTGCTCTCCTTCACCAATACAGTGGTACCCCGCAAGACGAATGCCTCGCAAGACGAAAAACCCGCAAGACGAAAGGGTTTTCCGTCGCGGAGGCGCTTCACAAGACGAAGTTCCCTATGGGCTTGCTTCGCAAGACGAAAACGTCTTGCGAGTCTCGCCATTTCCCCCCCGCCCCCCCTTTTCAAAGCGGCTAAGCTGTTAATAGCCTTTTAACAGCTTAGCCGCTAAGCCCGCTAAGCCGCTAATAGCGCTAATCCGCTTAGCCGTCAATGGGGTTGCTTCGCAAGACGAAAAAACCACTAGAAGAAAAGAATCGCGGAACGGATTCTTTTCGTCTTGCGAGGCACCACTGTATCTGTGTTCAGACAAACATTACACTGGCTTACTAAGCAGCAATATACAAGCTTGTGGCACACACAAGCAGCCCTTTCACAATGCACCACAATTAAACTGTAGCTTCTCATTTTGTCTGAACCAAGAATCTACCATTACTAGCTTCAGAGCAAGCAAAGATCTGAAGCCAGCTTCAAAAAAAATAAAGGGGGGGGGAGATTTAAGAACTTGACTTGTTCAGAAACTGGTAACCAGGAGAAAAAGGGCTCTGTGCATGAGTAAAAATATCATGCACAGCTCCTCTTAATAAACCAAGGTAAAATAACCTGAAGTGGTCCATTCTTTCATAACCCTCCTACTGTTTGAAATGTAAGAGGTAAAAATGGAAGCTCTCCCTATGATTTCAACCTTTGCTTAATGCAAGATGAAATTTCTCAAGAACAAAAATCTGTTCAGCATTCTCCCTGCATAACATATCACTTTAATCAGACAATATATTATAGATGCAGTACAGTGCAATGAAATTTGCTGGATTGAGGTAATAAGAGACAACGATGCAAGAGAATTTGAAGTAGCATCAAGATTGAACCAACAACCCATTTCCAAAATATCTACAAAATTCCAAACGATGTGTGGGTCTGCCAAGAAGTCTGATGAATAAGAAAACAGCTTTTGTCGTCCAAACTGGCAGCCTCAAAATGACAAGCCTTTTCTGGCTGCCCACTGGCTAATCTAAGCTCCCCTTTTCTTCTTTTGAAATTTCCCCAACTTAAATTGAATGCAAATAAGCCAGGTGTGGTCCTTAGAACAGTAATCAGCAGCTAGTCCCTACTGAGTTCCCATAGCAACATGCACAGCTGGCAATGAAGCAGAGGTTGTATTTGCCTCAGATTGGTTAGAAAGTTTAAACACTTAGTGAATGAAATGCCAATTATGGCATCACACAAGGGTTTTTTAATTTTTTTTAAAGAAATCTGTACTTCCTTGTCTAATATAGAAAATAAAGCAAGAGGCATACCGCTGGACCTACTGCAGTTCACAGCCTGACAATGAAAAGCAATTATCTGTTGTTTGCAGAAGAGGAAACAGTCTGGTAGCAAGATAGTATGCACTACTTTTTGTAAAAATGAAGGGACAAAAGAAACGGGTTACATTTCATATGACCACAAACAACTCTATGCAAAGGCCTAATAAAGAAATTAGTGAACAAGGACAACCAAACTTTTGGACCACCTCTATGTATTTCCTCATTGTGACAGGCATTTCTGATTTTTATTTTACTTATGTTATATACCATTTTTCATAGCAGATATGGATGTTCATACAATGAATCTGAGATTAAGAAACAGAGATGAATTAGGCCATTTTCAAAAGTGATGCTTAAGTAAGTTTTTGACAGATAATACAATGAAAGAACTACATTAGCTGGAATGTACATTCAATTTCAAATGGGTCTCTGCTAGTTTCCATACCACATTAACACCCACAAGTGACACATTCTAGTCTAAAGGAATTCTTAACACTTGTGAAACTGTTTTCAGTCACACTGTGCTATTTATTACAAAGTAACTGTACAAAGACCACCAGCAGTGATTGAAACCAGTTTCGGAAATGCATACTTTAAAAAGGTCCCTCAATGTCGCAGGCAGAACAAGACTTTTCTAGCCTTGTTTTTGAGGGACAACTCTTGTCTTCTGTACAGCAGAGCAAGCCTATAAAGCAAAATGAGCCAACTGTCAGCATTTACGGACCACCATGAAATCCTTGCAACTTATCTATAACATACATAAAGGTAAATCCTTGTAATTTCAATTACACTTATTTCCAAAACTTGATTAATTTAAAATAAGGAAATTTAAATCACTAAAAAGGAAATGATCTAAATCATATTTCCAATTTTGTGTTTTATTTTATTTTTCTGAATAAGCACACACTCCAATGAATTGCAAACCAAAACAGTTTGCTGTATCAGATAAATAGAGCTTATTTCACCACCCAAGAACGTTATTCAAAACCTCTAGTCATACAGGCCTCTTGCACTGCAGAATTATTCCCCTTATAGACTTGGGGTGCAATCAACAGAAATTGAAATGTAAATCTCCTCAGCAAGAACACTGTTGTGATACTGTGCCATGCCTACATTTTACCAGGACTTGGGCAGAACTTCCCAGGTTGTTTTAACAAAGAGGAAAATGGGAAGGAACGCCTGGAGAAAGACCTCCAAAGATGATCTCAGAGTTCAGGTCAGTACATTTGGAAGGACTGTCTCCTCTAATTTGTAGCTAATTCCTATCTTGAGATATTCAGAGGCCTTTTTCTGGGTGCCCCCAAGTGAGGGCTTTTTCTATGATGGCACCCTGGTTATGGAATACCCTTCCTAGAGACACTCACCTGGCACCTTTCTTATATGCTTTTCAGTACCAGGTGAACATCTTATTTTTGCAGGGTTTTCAGATTTGTTCATTTTAGATTCTGCTTTTAGCAATGCTGTGTATATTATTATACTGTTTTACTTGCTGCTTTTGACATGTTTGTATTTCTGTTTATTGTTTTATTGAAGGTTGATTAATTACTACTGTATTTTAATGTTTTCTTGTTGTAAGTTGCCCAGAGAACAAAGTTATTGGACAGCATAAAATACTGCAAATTATTAAACTGTGAAATTTATCTGACTCATACATATAAATGCAACCAGAAGCAGATGGCATGAAGGGGGACACTTGCTTGACATCCCAGTGGTTAAGTCACCGCTACTCCCCGAGGTGGAGGGATGAGGAGGGTGGTGCAGTGCAAACACAGTAGCAAAAGAACAAGACTAACTCTGTTGTGCATTTGCACAGCACCGACATTGCCACTGTCTTGCCCCTCACCCTCCTGGTAAGCAGCAGCAACTCACCTGCTGGGACACCTCTACCACACCAAGTCATCCACTACTGCATGCAACAGCATTAGAAAATCACTTACTGGAAGACCAAATCCAGAGCTTTCTAAAAGCAATGGCTGGTTGTTACAGTGCAAAGAAGTGTTTCTTCATGACCACCACAAGAATTGTTTATTCAGTTTGGTTGACAAAATATGAATACTTTGCCACAAGAATATATGTAAGCATATACTTTAGCAACTATGCTTTTAATTTCAGATTTTCTGTTAGGATATATTTCACACAACTGAAATAAAAAAACTGAAATTGGATTTAAATCCTAGGTGGCACTTCCCCACTGCTGCCCTTTTCCAACTACCCAGCATTCCATGACTACTACACATGCTCAGCCCTCACTGAGCTGTTTAGGGATTATTTTGCCCCGCAGGTTTTAACTTCTACAAATCTTGGGTCTGCCCTGAGCTTGCCAATATCTCCCTCAGTTTCTCAGGGTTTAGTTTTCGCTCTAGTCCTGGTGGCACTCACCACTGAGTTCACAATTAGAGTGATTACGTGTTACAGAGTTATTTAAGTAGCTAGTAAAAGTTTTTGGAAGGTGCAGCAGCAAGAAGAGTAAGTTACCATTGCTAGTGGGGCCTGGGGCCTGAGGGTGCTGTTCTTCCTCTCACCACTTACTCATCAGAAGCTTCCAGTGGGGTAAGGTATTTAGCATGAAGCCACAGGGAGAGGCTGTAGGCAAGGGAGTGATCAAGGAGCTTTCAAGTTAATGCATCCTAGAAAAGAAAAATGGCAGCTACTGGGTTAAGGGAAGTGGCAACACCACTACCAATGGTGACTAAAATGGCAAATCTCTCTTTTGGGTCCACAGCCGTTTTGCCTGTGGGTAACAAAAACCTGTGAGCCAGATCTACTTTTATACAATATACTGTTATTTTATTTTTTACCAATCATTTCAATTTTAATGTCACTGGATTAACAGAATCCTCAAACTGATAATGTAAGTGTGCTGTAGCCCTTAATATTTCTTCCAAAGCAGGTGTTGCAGTTTGAAGTTACAACACCAAGTCATGTTTAGCATGCCCAAGTGCCTTCTTTCCTCATTACCCACCACCCAAAATGTGACTGTGACTTTCAATCAAATCCCGCTTGTAACATACCAGGTGGAAGAAGAGGAAGCCAAATGGAACAAAGATCAGGTAGACCTGAAAGGACAATAAAGTACTGGGCCAGGGCCTTCAGGCGTATTACAGAGTGGAAGTCGGCCAACAGATAATTAAACAGGGAACTCGCTAACGGAGAACTGAACAACAGATGGCCAGGGTCTTTGGGCTCAAAGCCAGGAGTGGTTGGTACACTCAAGACCAGACCTGCTATGGATGATAAGCAGAATATGGCCAACTGGGGAAGGGTAGCCTAGCCAAAATCCAAGCTAATGGATGATATCAAAAATCTAACCGCCAACAACTGCGATTGGATACAATCCTTTTTCTTTCTTTTTTTTTTTTTTTTTGCTCTTCCTTCTTCACAGATGGGATATATTTGCTAAGAGCCAAATACTGTCACAGGGAAAATACTGCAGTATTTCATATTTATACTATTCATATCTTCAAAAATTCCCAGGATGATGAATCCTCGGAGTAGGTGCTAGGTAAAAAAAATTCAAACACTCAATATTTTTAGTCAAGTCACTGGCCCTTCATATTTTTGAACTTAGTTCTCTGATCTCGCTCAGCTACAGACATTCATAAACTGGAAGCATTTAATACAAGATCTAATAACTTTGTATTTCTAATACAAGTTTCTCATTGGGTCCTATATTATAACATGATTGCAAACAGGATTTATGTGTTCACTCTTTCCAGTGTTAGAAACTCAGATATATAAGCTAATTGCCAAATGACATCTTAAACCTGGGCTACAGATGCCACAACGGAATGTCTAGACTCCATTTCTCCCCACGTGGTGGGATTTTTTTTAAATTATTATTATTATTATTATTATTATTATTATTATTATTATTATTATTATTATTATTATTATTTTCATTTCTATACCACTTTATATATTTTTAACAAAATCTCAAAGCAGTTTGCAACACATTAAAACATCCGATAAAACAATCCAGAGAAAAACAAATGCAAGCTTCAAGGAAAGTATTTCACATCCTACTTTCTTCCAAACACACCTGTAATCTCTGTGATAATGCCATTGCCCCATGTGGCCCAGATCATTTAATAAAACATCAATCAAATTGTTATATTGATTAGTATGATAAGGCTGTGGGTATAGTTACTGTATTTTCTGGTGGGGTTTTTTTTTGCAACTGTCAGTATCTACTGCCAACACCTGAAAAACCAAAAAGAGGTAGCACTATCCTACCAAAATTTCAAAGAGATTGGGTTGCATATTATTGGTGTGCCTTCATCACTAGATCAGAAATGGAGCCACCAGGGACTATTTATGCAGCTACTGAGGCACCAAGACATAAGTGTGGGCAGATGGTAGGCAGAGTAAAGAGGCACGAAAGCAAGAAGGAAGCCATAATGGCTCACTGGAACAGAAGCAAAACTCAGAATAAGCAGGAGAGTCATTAATGGGAGGAGCATTAAGAACAGGGACTTGAGCAGGTGTGGCACCCTAGTAATTGGTTTCTATTTTTGAAGACCCTTTCTCCTTGTTCATAGAGTGCCATTTACTCCACTAATGGAGGAGGAGAAAAGTCTTATATCCCAAAAGAAACTTGTGGGAGGGGCATACCTGGAGCCATTGGTGAGAACTAGATTTAAAGCACTGAAAGCTTATTAGTCATACTATACAAACATCTGGTGTCTACCCCTTATACCATTTGTCTAGCCAGCCATGTTGCAAATCTATTCTTAACAGTGGCTCTCCAGGGTCTCAGGCACATATCTTTTCCATTACCTACCATTGTGCTCTACCAATGAGCTATGGTTCCTCCTCAAAGTATTTGACAAGAATGCAGTCTCATTTGGCTAACATATTACTTCTCTTTACTCTTATGACCAGTGAAGAGCCAAAATAATTCTTATAATAACTCACATTATACTTCATGCATCTGGTGAAGTCAAATGACTTGACTGTGGGGGGTTATGCCATAATAAATGTGTAAGTCTTTAAGATGCCACAAGACTCTTTTTTTTGGTTTTGCTGTAAAATTTCAATCCTCTGGAAATTAGGAATATGGCTGAACAGAAACATGTTATTAATCCTTCACTGAAAAACTTCCAGATACATATCAGCATTCTACCAAGCAGAACATTACTTGACCTAGCTTGAAAGTTACACCCCCAACAGATCAAGACAATATATATTTGCTATTTTCTAAAACAACTTGCTAAGCTTTCAGGAAGATGCAATCTTTTCTTCTATTACAGTTACTGACTTATTTACTAGTTTGAGAATTCCAGAACTTTATACAGAAAAGAGGTAGGCAAAATAGATGTTATAAATGCATCAACCTAAGTCATGAGTCTTAAGGTTTCACATAGGAAAGTGATTTTATCCTGCTGGTGGTGCTGTTTGTTTTTACTATAACTGCTGCACCTGTTTTATTGCCTTCCCGGCTTTATTCTTTGTATTGGTTTGTTTTTTATTATAACAACCAGTAAGATTTGACACACACAACACCTGTGCACACCCTAGCAAAAGCTGGCTTGTGTATTTCATCAACATTTCCTCTGCATTATGGCATTAGGATTGACTGAAAGATGACAAAACCAAAGCTCCCTTGAGCTTGCAGAACTTGTGGTTGTCTGGACCCCAATCACAGCATTTCATATTTTAGTGAGTCATGCTATCCACCCAGAGCTCCCTGGTTAGCGCAAGTTCAAATTATAGATTAAGAAATCAGATCTTGCAAGCAAATATTAAGTATGAATTTCTTTTCTGAACTCTCACCAAGTGACATACAGGAAGAACTGCCCTCCTCTCATATTTCTTTCCAGTCTATACTATGGTGGGCATTTATTTCACAGCAGCTGACCTTCAACTTGAAGGGCAGGCCAATGTTTCTGAAATCTAGCTTATTAGCTTCCACAAATGCAGTGTCAATCAAGGTCAGCACAATGCAAAAGCAGTTCTAAGGCTCGAAAGGAAGAATAAAGCTCGGAGAGACTTAACACACTGGCTAAAATAATATGCACTAGGAGGGTAAACTTCAAAGAAACCTACTTATACAGCAGAAAATGAAAAGCAGAAGGAAGAGTATGTTCAAAGTCTTTGGACACCATGATAGACTCTGTGGCCTTTCTGACCTGAAGAACCGTTTTATTACTTTGAGAAAGAATGCTTGGTTTTCACGCCCAACTTCCATGGCACAGAATTTTTCAGAGTAAAAGAAGAGGAAATTCTAAAGGCATTTGTCCCAAGGGAGCATTTAAAAAACCCAACCTAAAACCAGGAAAATTTACTTGCCGTTTTGGAGAAAGCATTTCTTTGACATGTTGAACATCTCCTTTTCATATATATATATATTTCTACAGCTACAGAGGCCGTGCTACCAGATGCAGTAGAGGGACCAAGTATTAATTAGTTATAACTTCCTGCAACCTTCTAGTTACCGTATGTTGGGACTTCTAGAATGCTTCAACATCTGCCACCAAAACCGCCTCTAGTCATCTACCTTGACTAAAATGGACAGCTGCAGAAAAGTTTTGAGAACCACCACTCTACTAGAAAAAAAATATTTTAAAGGATAAAGAAAAATATATATAAATGAACAGAAGAATTGTTTTAGCTTCCTGCACACTGATCTATTGAAATTGATTGGCAATAGATAGAAAGCAGACAAAACAACACATTTTTCATATAATGCACACATGGAATTCACATTTACAGAGTTTTAAATGGGGATTAGATAATTTCATGGAATAGATCTATCAATGATTATTAGCTGTGATAGCTAAATTAAAGTTCTATATTCAAAAGATTCTAGAACAAAGCATGTGCCATAATGCAAATAAAACCATCAGTTTCTAATTCCAAACAACCAAGCAACAGGAAGAATAGTATTGCAGAGAAGTAGAAAGCTACCAATATTACAACATCTCTTGTAGTTAATTCACTACAGCAGTCAGAGGGGGAAAACCAGCCACAGTTCAGCAATCAATGCTTTGCTGTAAGGACATTTTTCCTGAAGACAGATGCCACCCAGAGGAACAAAAAGAGAAGAACAATTCTGCTCCTGACCAGAGGCGATGCAAAGATAAATTAGGAACGGCAACCGAACCTTGCTTCATTCAACCACTACCCATCTGCCAAGCCATCATTCCTTAGTCCATATCAACATGTTATATACATCAGGAATAGGCAAAGACGGCCCTCCAGATGTTTTGAGACTACTATTCCCATGATCCCTGACCACTGGTCCTGTTAGCTAGAGATGATGGGAGTTGTAGTCCCAAAACATCTGGAGGGCTGAATTTGCCTATGCCTGTTACACACAATGTAAAAAAAAAAAAAAGCAAATAGTTTTATTGTTGCCATTCTTCAGGGATAACACAGAAAGAAAAAAAACTGGGGCATACAAGGATAGTAAACAGACTCAAGGCCCAAATCTGCTTTCCCCAAAGACTTTCCAGCTGTGCCCTGGCATAACTTGTGATCCAAGGAATCCCCACAATACATCCCTGAGTTATTTTCTCCCAAGCCAATTCAGAGGCTTACAGGAAAATGTCAACAGCAAGTTGATGGGAAGGTTCATTGGGAATGTGGCAGAAATTAAGGTAAACCCCTTATCTGCCCCATGGCACTGTTCCTGATGCCCACCCCATGCTGCAGTTTAAAAAAACTTATCAATTGCATTTGGATCTCATTTAGCCTAGGACACATTGGAGTAATGGTGAACAGCTGAAGTGTATGCAGAAAAGGCACTGCCAAAACCTTTGTTGCCATTCACACCCTGGGGAAAAAATGGTTAAAGAACTTTTTTACAGTTAACAGAAGCTTCCTATCTTTATGGCTGGAGATACCTTTTGGAAAACAAAGAAATTGGCTTTCATAAAGTTTGTTGCATCCCACTGTGTTGCCCTTCATCTGCAGCCCACCCCCCACCCCCTTCTCACACCATTCTAAAATGTCCTACAACTTCTGGAAGGGTGCAGAAGGCTGCGAAAAATAAAAGTCACACTCGCATCCAAGTCAATGTGTGCTCACATGGACACCAGAGCTGTACAGAAGTTGCTTTGTAATTCCTTTACTCACATCCTAAATGCGAAATTAAAAGTTCAAATTAGAAAGGCCTAGATACTTCATTAGGTTGTCTTCCATTCTTTTTAATTTATTTATTTGAGGATCTCTAACCTGCTTTAAGCCCTATTATTTTAGGGCAGTGTACAATGCAAACATTCTAACATTTCCAATGCTGTTCATAACAGCAGTGTTAGAAACTCAGATATATAAGCTAATCACCAAATGGCACCTTAAATCTAGGTTACAGTTGCTACAATGGAATGAGTAAGCGCCATCCCCCCCCCCCAGTGGATTATATTGTTATTACTATTACTATTATTATCATGTTCATTTCTATACCACTTTATATTTTAAGGGGGGGGGGATCTCAAGTGGTTTACAATACATTAAGTCATTCTTACCAATCTATCCCTATCCCTCCATAGCTCTACCTGGGAAATTTCTTAGTCAATTCTGGTTTGAACAGACAGTCAGGTGAACAATGGATAGTCCGAGGCTTGCTACACTTTGCATTAGAAATTGATTCCCAATTTTTCAAGTGATTCTCTGACCTCCAACAACTTTGATACCTACACCAGCTTTTTCCTTACCAGAACAGCACCTTTTCGACTACTTCCATGCCAATTTATCAAGTGTCCATCATGCTTAAATTGTGATCTGCCCAGGGCTTCAAGCAATCAAAAATCTAGGGTCAGGTTGCCTATGGCCTTGGCAGACTGAAGAACAGGTAAGAAAACATTACCTTGTACTTTCCTTAATTTCCAATGGCAAGGCAGCTGTTGAAAATTAAACAGATTAAGTATGCTAATATAGAAATTCTCCTGCATAATTAGATCCTCCAATTTGCATAGTATGCAAATCAGGCCACCCACATTTAGGCACCACAGATATGGCACACTTCTCAGCAGTTACAGAAAAAAGAGAGACGTGCTTCAGGGCTTTGGATTTCCCCCATACTGCTGCTTATAAGGGCTTTTGAGGTTATCTTTTCTGACATGACACAAAAATACACGAACCAGATGAAATAATTGCTATATCCAGGGATTTCTTCTGGCCAGAACTCAGTTCTGGCACCTCTCAGGCGGGTGCCATTGCCATTCTAAGAGAATGAGGGAGGTGTTCATAGCAAGTTCCGGCATCTCTTTTTTTAGAAAAATAGCACTGGCTACATCCGGAATAAGAAATATATTAACTAAAACCCTAAAACTTTCTACAATGTATATAGGCATTTTTAGAGCTGGAATGGGAAACACGGATAAACCCAACCATGTTTAAACTGCAAAGAATTCAGTATTCACCTGTTACCCCCTACCCCGGCCAATATATTATGATGGTATCACCTTATGGTAAATTGGTCTTGAGGCATGACGTTCAATTCCAGCTGTATTTTTCATTAGCCATTCCTCACAACTATGAAGGTAACATTTTTTATTTTAAAAAGTAATCAGCCTATCAAAGGAATATTCAGTACTATACTATTGGTTTAAACAGTTTTGAAGAAGGAACTACAATAGAAAGACACAAGGAAAACACTGCAATCTGTTGTACAAACCAAAAACAGCAACAGAAACCATGCATGAAGATATTTGGGCAGATTCAGAAGAAAAACTAGTACAGCAGCCTAATTGGGGGTCAGAGAGAATTTGTTCATAAAAAGGTCTCTTTTTCCCATAGTTTGAACTACTGGACCTTGGTAGACTGGAAAAAAGAACTGGAAGACAAAAGAGAAAAGAACAGAGAATTTTGCTTTGAAAACTCAGTTCTGCTGCATGCACTGCTAGCCCTTCATGATGCCAAAATAGGATCAAAACACACTTGATCCTACAGTGAGGTTGCATGAATTGTTCTGATTCACATTAGATAAGACAGCAGACAGAAATGAAACCCAGTATTATAAACAATCTTAGGAAGTTTATTCTTCCTGGGTTCTTTTCACATACATTTTCAAACTGCAACTGCTTTTAGGTGTTTTTTATTGTAATTGTTTTTAGAATGGTGTAACTGTTTTAGAATGTTTTTGTTTTGTAGGAGGAAGGGTGGGATATAAATTCAATAAACAAACAAATTTTTACTCTTAGACCAACCTGAAAATGTCTACACATTTTAACATTGCTAGGAAAGTAGCTGGTTTCAAATACTGCCTTGCAATACATGAATTTTAGGCATACTATATTTAAATAATCTCACAGAAAATTCTCACTTCAGTCACTAGGAAATAAAGAAAAAATGTAGTGCCACCTGGAGGACACAAAAAATAATATCACTCTAAATAAAATTTAAAATATTTGACTATGGAAGCCTCTCTCAACCTTGGGTTCCTAGGATGAAATGTTGGACTACAACTCCCATCATTCCTAGTCAGCAGGACCAGTGGTCAGGAATGCTGGGAGTTGTAGTCCAACAACATCTAGGAACCCAAGGCTTAAGAAAGGCTGGACTACGGTGAAGTTTTTTTTTATTTTTAATTACACATATTGACTACAGAAACAAAAACAAATGTATCACTTAAGCAACCAAAGATGTCATTCATGGGACCAGTCTTTCTGAGCATCCCAATATATAATTTATGCAGTTACAGAATTATGCTAAAGTGCATTGAGGAAGAATAAATCATGAAATACACCATAGTAACATGCTTAGAAGTACAACCACATTAAGTAAACACATCCAACATCAAATAGTTACGTTGAATGTTTTTCCTTTTATTTTGTCCCATACCCAAGAGTACATTACATCAAAAATGTAAGCAACATTTTGAAACCTTTAAAAGGGAACTAGAACAGAGCATGCAGTTAAACAAACAGAATGGATACAGTGGACACTCGGGTTGCAAACGTGATCCATGCACAGATCTGCGCACGTGTGAGTCGGCGCTTCTGTGCATGCACAAAGCACGATTTAGCGCTTCTGTGCATGCACGAGTGCCAAAACCTGGAAGTAACCCGTTCTGGTGTGCAACCCGAAAACACGCAACCTAAAGCGTCTGTAACCCAAGGTATGACTGTATTACTAATAAAGGTTCAACAAGAAATTGTTGCTGACTGGAGATGTATCACTTTCTATCAATAACAAAGGTATTTATTACCCCTGGTCCTATTCACCTAGAAAAGCAGCTACTACAGGTCTTTCCAGTATTCAACTATCTCAGCCGCAATACTGAACTGTTTTTGCAGGTGAACAAGTTGAAGCTTAACCCAAGTTACAAAGTACCATTAGAACGCTGGTGATGTGGGAATGGTGGCATACCTTGCCTTAGATTAAATTGTATTTCCCCTGAAGACTCAAGACTTTCAACTTATAGGTTCTTCCTGATCGTACTCTGCTTTTGGGTGCTGACTAAGCTGTGTCCTTTCCTATAGAAGACAAATCTGGCCATATGCATTAACCCATTAGTAACCATAAAACTAGATTACTTTAATGCACTCTTTTGGTAGTATGCAACTAAATAATTGGGCAAGCAAAACTCTTTTAGCTATTAGGAATGCATGGGGGGAGGAGGAAAATGGGAGAACATTCAATTGCACAAGGATAAACCATTATGCTGACAGAATTTTCCCTTCAGTATTACAGTATTACGGGTTGAAGTAGTTTCAGGTTGTGTGTTTTCGGGTTGCGCTCCGTGACGACCTGGAAGTAACAGAACGAGTTACTTCCAGGTTTCGCCGCTCGCGCAGATGCTCAAAATTACGTCACACGCATGCGCGGAAGCGGCAAATCGCGACCCGCGCACGTGGGTTGCGTTTGCTTCAGGATGCGAACAGGGCTCCGGAACGGATCCCGTTCGCTTCCAGAGGTACCACTGTACTATGAATACAAGACTATATGGACTGCCTGCCCTAAAAATGTCCAAAACCTTCATTTGATGCAAAATACTACCACCAAGCCAGCTGGATGGAACTGGACTGTGAGAATCAGTGTTCGAAATTAACTAGGCACCAGGCACATTTTGCACCTGACCACTGGCCACTCGTGACAGAGGCAAGATGCTGGGGTGCTAGGATGGCGCATGACATCACCATCTGAAGATGCATGCCTGGGGATCATTGGATCTCGACGCTTTTCACACACCAATAGCACATCCTGTAGAATTCTATCAGTTATATTTTATCTGCACAATCAGAATGAAATTTCAGGAACCAAAATGCTTTTCCTGTGCAGGAGCAGTGACCTTAACTGTTGTAGCTTGCCTCCACTTACCACACCTGCATGTCCTGCTCACAGTTGTGAATAATATTCTTACTTATGAATGGTCCGTGTCACCATTAAGAAAAATAGGTAGGATAAAGTGACTTTTCTTCTTTAAGTTCTTAAATTTCTTAACCTCGCAAGGTTGTCATCTGAACTAGCCTGATGTTTAACTGACATTCAATCTCAGTCAGTCCATCATTTGAAAAATAAGCCGCCATGCCCCAAAAGGATAACTAGACATTCCTTTTTGGTGACTGTAACTTTGGTTTAAGGAGCCATTTGGCACCTAGCTTATATATTTGAGTTTGTAACACTGGTCAGGATGCATCACTCTACTGACACTCAATCTCCACTGTTGACCTATTCATTTTCAGGACCAACTGAATGTTCAAGTTCTGTTCCTTTAAAATCCTAGGGTGCTTGGGCTCTAAGTACCGGTAACTTAAGGGCCAACTTCTTCCTATGTTGTTCATTAGCTGCTTCATCCAACACCTGGGGTGCCAGATTCCCTCATTGGTTTAAGTATGACAGACGTTTATAGCAAGCAGGGACCTTCTGGTTGTGGCATCAACCTTGTGGAATGTCTTCTCTAAAGAGGCAAGTAAATACCTGGTTCTTTAAAATAACCTTTAGCATCCAATTCCAAACCCATTTTACTGAAATGTATTGGGGAGGGTTAGGCAGAGGAAGTTGGAACACTACAGATCTAATGACCCTCCTTATTATATGGAAAGTGAAGTACACCAATTAGAGGAAAACATTTTAATATTTTCATAACTATTTGGGATTAGTTATGACCCCCAAATGCACAGGGAAAGTTAAGTGTTTACAACTAGGAAAATTGTATTTCTCCTTCTGGCTTTCCGTCTTATGTTTTAGAATGAAAATAGGTGACCTCATCTTTTCAATGCTGTCATTGGATAAAAGATGAGAGGTAAACAAAACATCAAATTATCCTTTAATTTAGAATGAGATCACCTACTTGAGACTTTGAGGCTTTCACCTTGCATTTGCTTAGATGGTTCTGGTAGGTATTCTAAGGACACCTAAATAGTGTGTGTGCATGATGGAGAACTGTGCCACACCTATTTAGCATGTGCTAAGTCTATCCAACATGGATTGGCACTGATAGCTCAGAATAAACTGGAAATTCTATGCATCTGTCAGTCATCAGTCTGCAACAGTCGTGAAGGTAGAGTGAACTTTCCTGAACTTCTTATTGTAGGTAATTTCAACACATAGTGAGAACAGGGTGGGGTGGGGGCACACTTCCTATTTTAATCAAGAAATGGCTCTAAGCTAGTAAGCTAAGTATTGTCAAATTAGCCCAAGGCTCCATTAGAGGTCCTTTGGACAGTTTTTCTTCCTCCCTACATTGATCCAAGCACTCGGCTAACACTTCCTGCCCACCCGCTTCATTCAACTACTGATCCATAGGACACATTTTCATGTATATTTGCTACTTTAAGGTCTTGTAAAAGCCTTTTCAGAATATTCAGTGTATCTACTGTACTGCTTCAACACACATAACATAATGCACATTCATTATATACAATTCAGCATACAAAAAAGGCAAGCATTTATAGTGTTTCAATAAAGCTCCCGGTATTGAAGAGTGCAATTCTTTAGCAGTGAAGGAAGCAAAACCGCCTTTCCAATGAAGTGTATTTTTAAAGCTCTGTAGATGTCCAAAACCATGACTATTACTAATCTTACTACAGATATATGTAGTAAGATATATGTAGCCCACCACTCTCTTTAAGGCTTCTATAGATAATCAGCAGCTTTAATAATATATCTGCAGCTGTACTGCAGGTGGGAGAATCCAACATTTGAATATTTCCCAACACTAACCTGGTGTGTTTAATAGGAACTATGGTTCAATGTAGCATGAAAACTGGGCCAAAAACTACCACAGCTCAACAATATGGGATCAGGAATATGGCTAATCTAGAATATGGCTAATCTATGACATACTAGATTCACACAAGCAGATAGCTTCCTTTCTTGTAAAGAGGGGAAACTATTAAACATTTGATTCCCCAACCTGCAGACTAAAGTTGTACAGTGCAGGAACAGATACATCACATAATTCTGTTGATTATGCATTTTCTCCTCAAACATTTGTGTAATGAGATCTTTTAGAAAAATTCTACATTGCTGCCTTCTTTTGTTATAGGCAATTCAGCTGTGGAAAAACCCCACAAAGTCCTGTACAACTCTGAAAAATAAAACTTTGTTCTGAGAGGGCAGGATATCACACACTATGATCACCGAACCTGGCCTCCACTGACTCTTTACAATGAACTTTCTAAATTTATATCTGGTTTTGCTACTATGTGATAGAGGGGATCTAAAGAACTAGCCTTTTAATTGCATGTTTGCATTTTTAAATTAGCATCTTAAGGGCCTTTGTTTTTTCTTTGAACATCCAACCCATACTATATCATAATCTACTTTGGAAAATGCCGTTTCAAAAAGTGGTTTCCAATGAGAGACAGGAGAGAGTAATTTGAGATTTAGTTGCTGAAAACACCCCTTGAGATCTGCGCACTAGCCATGTTTCTTCTTTTCAACCGCAAACTATTTTTATCTGTTGTAAATTGTGAGTCATGTGAAGCCCACATCAGAGTTCCATGTAATCTGAAAGTTGTTTCCACCATTTTAACAAGAAATTCCCCTAAAAGGTTTTCTGTCAAAAGTGTTCCATTTAATACAAAATTAACTAAATAAAGCACTTTTTGGAAAAATTGACACATTGCAATTAAAGGAAGAATAATAAATAGGAATGTTGGTTGTATGGTCTCCAAGACTCAAACGGTCAAGTACTTTCTTTTTAAAAAAGGAAAAAATTGTATTAGCTAAACTAATGTTCACAGTCTCATGAAAGTAGTTGGCACCCCTTCTTTGCATAGAAAAACAATTTAAGTTGCCTAGATTTAGAGCCTAAGGTAGGACAACTTCTACTAGATATATCTGGTGAAAAGAAGTATATACTAAGTTTACTTTTGTAAAGTAGGTCTTCTAAGTCTGCTCTCCCTTGCCTCAAAATACTCTAAAATGCTTATGCCATAGTTTACCTTCACTATGGTGAATATTGTTGTTGGCATCCGTCTGTCTTGAGAGACAATGGAGTGCGCCTACAGAAGTGAAATCAAACTGCTGTGTTAGTAGCACCGAAGTGATTTCCTGGGCAGTGTGTATGGCAATTCTGGACTGCCAGACGAAAAAAAACCCCTCTCGGCCTCACTGATATGGTCCAAAGGAAAGCAGAGCAATATGTTTGGCACCAGCTTGGCTGAAAGAGGCATACAAGGCACCATCCAACTATCTTAGGGACCTCACTCCAGATTTGTGTAGGGTTTACTCATTAGTCTTTTCTTCTGCCGAAGATATCTCTACAAGGCAGCAGAGGTTTAATATCAGGGTGTATGGAGTGTTAGGCAAGGTGTAGTACCTCTGGTGGGAGACACATAGTGCTCCTTCTGAGATAGTTTGTCCACCTTTCATCCCCACTCAGCTCTCACCTGTGGCTCCTGGAAGCTGCAAGCATGTGACAGCAGCCATAGCCCGGAAAATAGCTTCAACTGGCCAGCTGAACCAGGTGAGCGTATCCAATGGGTCTCAAAGCCTTGGTGAGTTAGAGACTTCCCCTGAATGTGAAGACAGGCTCCAGTGGATTGAATGGACAAGATCATAGTGAATCCAACAGTCAAGAAGGCAGTTTCCACATGTGCTATAGAAGGAAGTGAGGTGCAGATGGGGTTTGTCCACCTGGGAAGGTAGCCCATCTAAAAGAAGGAAAACTCTGATCCTAAGCCTTTACTATGGTGAGTAGAATACAGCAATATATACATGGCTACATTCCCACTAATCTGCATCAATAAAATTCGACCCATTCCAGCAAAATTCACACTTTTTCTATTGCCACACAGATCAAGAAACCAATTATGTAGTACTTTTTACTTTAAAATAATGTTGATTTGTATTACTATTTTCTATTAATTATAATAATTAATAATTAATTAATTATTGTAAGATTGTTATTAACCATTAGTTCCATACAATTGTAGCACCAACAGACAAAATGATTTCCATGTACTTCTCACACATAATATGTGACAGTGATAGAAAGAAGAAAAGCGGAATGCTACCATACAATGTACTAAACAGCCAAGGTGAAAATGTATTTATTCTACCTGAAGGTTAAAGAAATTAAAGTCAATGATTTGATTTACCAAACCAGAGGATCTATTTTCATATTAAAATACCAAGAGCTGTAGGTAGATGTAAACCACGTAATTTTCCTTATACAAATTGCACAGAAGCTAATTTGGTCTAGTGAAAACCTTCCATAGAAGGGTGCCAGAATCCAAAGAACTATTTTAGACATACATACTCAAAAACTTGAAGATGCCCAGTGGAATTTTTTTACTTCTTTATCATTCAACACCAGACTCTCCCCCTCTCCCAAGGCTGTATCACGAACTGTTTTTGAGGATTCTGAGTTTGCTGTGTTTAAGAAACAAAAGCCCCCTTGGCTGCATAGGACTAACTGTACATTTCCTTGAACCCCACCCTATGTTTGTGATCTTGACCCATTTTCAGTCTGAATATTTATATGCAACTACTTGAACTATGATGTTGGAAGGGATGAATAGCCACAGGTCCTATTTTTTTAAAAAAATACAGATAGACAGCATTCACATTTAAATGCTGTTTAAATAAAATGTACATTAGATGTACATCCAGTTGATACATATGTTTGTTCATCCAGCAAGATATATGCATCCAGAAAACACTAATAATAATAATCATAATAATCATAATAGTAATAATAAATTTTTATTTATACTCCACCCTCCCCAGCCAAGACTGGGCTCAGGGCGGCTAATAACCAATAATAAAAACAAGTTGATTAAAAAACAATTTAAAAGATTAAGATACAACATTAAAACATTAGGATGCAGCCTCTTCACAGGCGGAGAAAGGAAAAAGAAAGGGAGGGGGGAATCAAACTGATTCTAAGCCAAAGGCCACGTGGAACAACTCTGTCTTACAGGCCCTGCAGAAAGAAATCAGATCCTGCAGGGCCCTGGTCTTATGAGACAGAACATTCCACCAGGCCGGAGCCAGTGTTGAGAAGGCCCTGGCTCGGGTTGAGGCTAATCTAGCTTCCTTAGGGCCCGGGACCTCTGGGTGTTGCTATATATGGACCTTAAGGTCCTCCGTAGGGCATACCAGGAGAGGCAGTCCCGTAGGTACATAACTTCTTAGGTGGACTGGCAAATAAGAAATCAGTTTCCAAAAAAAATTGTTGGGGATTTGGGGTGGGGAAAAATATTCACTTTTTGCTGTAATGCAAAGTTAACTTGAAAACTAACTACAAAAAAAATCTACAAAGCAATCTATAAAATTATCTACAAAGCAGTCACTGAACAATTACCTCAATTATCTACAATCAAATAGCTAAGCAAGGACTAGTTTTGGAAATCACATTCATATTCCTAGCACCCTATTATTCATTTACTCAATTCACTGAACTAGCACAGGGCAGTGAATCAGAAATCTCATTTGAACATGGGAAATCAAAATTCCTGGGCAAGCTGCCATCTCTCTGGCTATTATCTCCTAGGGTGCTTGAGAATTTGACTAGGTAACTAATCTTGAGTCTTCATGATAGTACATGAAAAAATCAGTTTAAAGAGTTTCTGAAACAGGGGTTTATGTTCCCAGTTATGGAAATATAAGCAGTACCAGAGGGTCATTCCACGCCACATCACCTGGTGTCATGTGCTGTCACGACTCAGATTATCTTTTTTTAAAAATTATGTGTAGATACCTATGAAATAACCTCAAATTTATTTTTAAAGATTTTTCTGTCCAAAATTGGGCACAGGGGAATTTTTTTTTTTTAATTCAATTTTCATGCGATTTGGGCTAATGCAATTTCTGCTTCAGTTTAGGGGGAAAAAAACTCCTGTTTCGCTTATTTTTCAACCAATTGGGCTTATTTTGGTATCAAAATAAAGCTGGTTGTGGTCTCTTTCAAAATAAGGTATAAAAATGGTATTGACACAGAACAGGGTCACTGACCATTCAAAGTGAATTTTTGTCATTTTATTCCCAGTAGATTCAATAAGCCATAGCGCGCAAACCACAACTAACACATGTATCACACTTGTTTTGTAGAATGGGCTAACCATGTACTTGTTATGTTTTAAAAATGAGGGTATTTTGGGGGGTTATAAAATAAATTAATTTTGAAGTAATTTTTTTCCAAAAAATAAAACTGTACAGGTTTAAGGTCTCTTTGAGCCTGAAATAACTCACACATTCGTGAGAATAGTTAAAATTGTACCCTCTTATGTTAGGGATGCGGGTGGCGCTGTGCTCTAAACCACTGAGCCTCTTGGGCTTGCTGATCAGAAGGTTGGTGGTTCGAATCCCTGCAACGGGGTGAGCTCCCATTGCTCAGTCCCAGCTCCTGCCAACCTAGCAGTACGAAAGCACACCAAAAAAGTGGAAGTAGATAAATAGGTACCATTCCGGCAGGAAGGTAATTGGCATTTCCGTGTGGTGCTCTGGTTTCGGTGTTCCATTGCTCCACAAGCGCCTTAGTCATGCTGGCCACGTGACCTGGAAAAACTGTCTGCGGACAAACACTGGCTCCCTCGGCCTTTAAATCGAGATGAGCGCAGCAACCCTAGAGTTGTCTGCGACTTGACTTAACTGTCAGGGGTTCTTTACCTTTACCTTTTATGTTACAATGTCATCTGATATATTTTAAAAATTAAGTTTTATTATTTAATAAAAACAAAATACATCTCAGAGCCCTTGTTCATTTTATTGTTGTTGGAAAAGATCAGGAGGCCTGAGGCTCACTAGGGGGTTGTCTCAGCAACAGTACCCCAGCTATGGAGCATTCCCGTCTCCAGGCTTTGACTGGCACCAACCTTGAGTCTTTTTCAGCCCCAACTAAGACTCTCCTCTTCCACCAGGCTGTTTGGCAGAGCCTTTATGTGCCCAAGTTTCTGCAAGTGCACTAGTTAACCAACTAGTCAGATTGATATATTTAATAGATGGAGGATTGATGCATTTTAAAGTATATTCTATTTGGCTTTCTTTGTGTACTGTGTCTTGTGACTTGCTCCAAGATCACATGTGATGAGGGGTGGGATGTAAACCTTATAAACAAACTAAAAAAAATAAATACTGGGAAAGATGTTGTAGGAGACATCTTCCTCAGTGGAGCAACCCCCTGCCCCCCCCCAATCCATGCTACAGGGAAAGGTAGTTGAACGGCAGAGGGTTGAAAAAACAGTTAAAGGAGAAAGACAAGAGAACTGAATATTAGAACTGTCATAGAAAAAATGTCTGCAGAGGGAAGTAACTGTTCCCACAGTGAAGTTCAAGTGAGATGGGTGGAAGAGCAATGAGCTGGTTGTCACTGTACTCTTCATGAAATACCCATGGAATAATCCCATACTATTTCATACTGGACACTGTCAGTCTTCTGTGGGAGACTGTCATTCCACTCTCTACTTTCTTATTTTATCTTCTGCGCTTAGATCATGCTGTCATTGTATTCTGGACATCATTCTGATGTCATTTCTGATGTACATTATACTGATTTTTCATTTTCATTTTAGGCATTTTCATTTACCCTGGGGACTGCAATCTTATTTTTCTTCATATTATCATTCCATTGCTACTCCTCTTTGGATACTACCATCATTCCAAGGAGAATTATTTTGCTCTGAACACTACAGCAAAGACTGGAGCTGGGAGAATCCATCATTCACACACACACACACACACACACACCCAATTTCCTTGCCTTCTACCTTCCCACTCTTAAAATTGCAAGTGCTGGTTTGACCTATAAAACCTTAAATGGTTCAGGACGTTAATAACTCAAGGACCTCCTCCTATGAACTGATAAGGACCCAGCAATCATAATCTAAGGCCCTTCTTTGTGTGCCACAAGAGGTCTGTGGAGAGTGGCAACATGACAATGGGCCTTTTCTGTGGTGGCTACCCATTTGTGGAATGCTCTTCCTGGGGAGGCTCGCCTGCCGCCTTCATTACGTATCTTCAGGTGCCAGACAAAAATGTTTTTCTATAACCAGCCCTTTGGCTGATTAACATTCTATGGCTTTTAAAATGTGTTGCTTTGTGAGGGTTTGTTATTGTTGTTATTGGTTTGTTATTGTTGTAAGCCGCCTTGTGATCTTCAGATGAAGATGCATATACAAATTTAACAAATAAATAATAAAATTGTATAACTTTGTATTGCTCCTTCGAGGGAATAGTTTGGGAGTGATACAGGGAGAGGTCTAAGATAAGGGAATATATTTTTCTGTAATTCCCATTAAATATTATGACAATGAAAGAAACGGGAGTCTGATGCTCCTGTCTTCCTTTTCTTTATGGTTTGTAAACAGCAAGAGTTTAGTTTGTTGTAAGCAAAGCTTGTCAGTTAATAAAAGAAATCTATGTTAAAGAAGTCAACCTTCCAAGGACCATCATTGCTATTGAGAAGCCCTTGGCTGTCACAATAAAGCATGAACTTCATTCTCTAGCCAAGCTACTCATTCATCACATGAACCCATCCCTCACCTTCTGTACAAGGAGTGGAGTTATTGTGGCTTTTATATGTTGCTGGCCTACACCCCCCATCATCCCTGACAATTTGCCATGCCATCTAGGGTTGATGGGAAATGGAACTCAACAACATAAAGAAAGCCACAGGCTCTCCATCCCTGTTTTATACTGATGCTATCTCACATTAAATACAGTGTGTGCTACCTACTGAAAACACAGTGTGGGGAACCAGAACTCGACACCATTAACAGTTGTTCCAATATTCAAAAAAAATAAAGAGCAAACTGTTGAAAGAAACTATGCGTGCCCACCTCTGTGGGTGCTCTGGAGACAGTGACACCAAAGAAACACATGTCTCTTCCTCTCTTATGTGTATGTGTTACTGCAGGAGTTGGTGAAATATCAAGCAGAAAGAACTACATCAGGAAAGATGCTACGAGTAGCAGAGTCAAAGCAACTTGCATATTTGACTTTACACAACTATTATCATTTTAATAAATGCTGCAACTTCCAAACTGCTGCTGGTTGCCCAGTTTTACTGTTCTGAAATTACCTCTAATGTGAAAAGCTTTAGCAAGTAGAATTGAACATAATGATGCTTTTTACTTGGTTCCTTGTTTCTGAAACTTTTATATTTAAAGTAGTATTTAAGGTTTTTTTCTAAGCACTGAAGGCTCAAGACTTAAATGAAATATCTAATGAGACAACAAAACAGCCTTGTATTTAAGCATTCGGTTGGTTGCCATGGGCACTTGGGAATTCCACATCCATTGGCTGTTTGATGATGACCAGAATAGTGTATCCTTCCTTCACCATTTCGCTCAGCTTCCATGTTACCCATGAAGGAAAGCCCCTTCCTCCACAGCAGCAGGTTGTCAACAGCGTTCAAAATTTGCCATGTGCCAGATGAACTTTGCACCTGGCTATTGGCCACTTGCAACCAAGTGAAGATGCCCGGGTGCAATGATGGCGCCTAATGCATGCCTAGGGATTCTTGGATCTTCCCGGTTTTCACACACTAACAACACATCCTTTAGAAGTCTACCAATGATATTTTACCTGCACAATCAGAATGACTTTCAGGAACCAAAAGGTCGTACTGAAAAATACGACTTTCAAGCCATCTAGCCCCAAAATGGCAACTAGACATTCCATTTTGGCGGCTGTAACCCTGCCACCTAACTTATATATCTAGTTTTTAACGCTGGTTGTCAAAGGAAAGATAAATTACTCTGTCCCTCCTTTGCCAGCCTACCCAGTGTTCATCTTGGCTGTGGAGGAAATGCTTTCTCTTCTTCAGCAGTCAGAACAGAAGCTGAGCAGCATGGCAAAGGAGAAACAGTGCATTCTGTTTTATCTTTGCCAGTCCACTCAGCTTCTGTCCTGGTCACAGAGGAATGAAGTGACCCATGACTCAACTGCCAGCTTCCTATGATGGACACACAGGAGGCAAAGCCCTTTTCTGTGCACCCAGCACAAACAACAAACAGGCTGTAGCAGGTAAACATTGCTCCTTATCTCTTCTCCCTGCCAGTTGTGTTTCTAGTAAAGCTGCAAAACAAACAAAAACTCTAGTCTGATTTTTAATCATAGAAAAGGATGGAAGAATTCTTTTTAAGGCTAGTAACTTTTAGGGGCTCACTCACAATAATAATAATCATAATACAAACGCCTCAGGTTACAAACGCTTCAGGTTACAAACTCTGCTAACCTGGAAGAGTTACCTCGAGTTGAGAACTTTGCCCCAGGATGAGAATGGAAATCATGTGCCGGCAACACAGCAGCAGCAAGAGGCCCCATTAGCGAAAGCACGTCTCTAGTTAAGAACAGTTTCGGGTTAAGAACAGACCTCCAGAACAAATTAAGTTCGTAACTAGAGGTACCACTGTAACTCGCAAGGTAGTAAGGGCTGGACAAGAGTTTCTAAAGGGCATGTTGCAATACTTAGGCAGTGAAGCTGGGTTGATGGACAATGATGCATTTTTGAAATGTATAGGGTATCTCTTGTGTTTCCTGTTCTTATGGTTGCATCCTTTTAAAAAAAACCCCACAGCTGTTTAGGAAAAATTACTGTAAGGCGGCAGCAAGTACAGCAGTTGCTCAATATGTAGTTGTGTAAATAAACTACATTTATTTTTGCTTTTGCTCCTTCTTAAATATAGCAGTTTACACCATCTTTACCTTATCCCATGGCCTGTTTAACTGCTCGCTGTATGAAAATGGTAACATTGGGGATGTGGGCCAATAGCAAACTTCTTTTTAGAAAAAGAGCAGAAACATATTATCTACATTTCACTGTTAATTCATTGTACGGTTTTTGTTGCTGCTACCTAAAGTTACAAAACTTTACATTAAACGTTGTAGTAAAGAGAAGCTGATGACTCTTAACTTGTCAATATTTCATTCCATGTAAAAGGGGGAAACAGAAGACTTAAATCAAATGTGGTGATGGGGGGGGGAAGAAGTCATATGCTAACATTTGTTCACTAATATTTAAAATGCAAACTAGGATAGAATTAAAGTCTGCCATAAACCCCATTACCTCCAATACTCAAAGATCACTAATTTTGCCTTATACTTTGTACAGTTGTACCTTCCTGCCGGAGCGGTACCTATTTATCTACAGTGGTATCTCAGGTTAAGTACTTAATTTGTGCTGGAGGTCCGTTCTTAACCTGAAACTGTTCTTAACCTGAAGCACCACTTTAGCTAATGGGGCCTCCTGCTGCCGCTGCGCTGCCACTGCACGATTTCTGTTCTCATCCTGAAGCAAAGTTCTTAACCCGAGGTACTATTTCTGGGTTAGCAGATTCTGTAACCTGAAGCGTATGTAACCTGAAGCGTATGTAACCCGAGGTACCACTGTACATCACATGTTCCAATGTGATGTATAGACCAGAATACTGCAACCTCAGCTATATCATTTACTGGACCCAAATTGTCATTCCTACACACTGAATCTAAAAACTATCTGCCCTCACCAACACCTTACTTCAATTCTACTCAGAGTTCACTGTTCAGCTGATTCCCTAAAGTATAAGCAATTAAAACTCTCTTCCTAATATAAATATAGATTTACAATGTAATCTTCAACATGTTTACTCTGAATTAAATTCAATCTGCCTTATTCCCACATAAATGGATCTAGGATTACAACCTTAGTTACCATAACAGTGCAAAATGTCAACACAGGTCTCCAATGCTATTGTTTGTCTCAAGAGTACAAAGTAACACTGAAAAAAGCTGGAGTGGCAGGGCTTCCTAAACTGGGTGAAAATCTCAAATAGAGGCAAGCACACTTGACTTCAAGCGTCACTGGTGTACAACAGCGTGCACAAAACGAAGCAGCAGTAACTCTTACTTACAATTTCAACAGCACATGGACTGTGGGAGTAAACCTCTCTGTATGTTTCTGGTATGAGCCAGTTGCATAGAGAGAGATGAGGGAGATCCTCTGCTTATCCTGCTATGTTTCTGACTGCCTCAAAGATTGCCTGGCATGAAAGAGCCAGAATAAACCCAGGAACAGCCAGATACCCCCCCTTCATTGTGCAAAGACAAGCACTACATGATATGGGCTACAGTCACCCAGCAGTAAAATAGGATGCAATGGAGGCCACTGCTGAATCAGACAACTCCATCTTCTGTAACTCTTCACAAGTTTTACTTTAAGAAATGCCCCGAATTCAGGTTTAACTGCACAAAGAGCAAAGTAAATGGCCCTCTGGTGCCTTTTAAATTGCTGCAGAAAATATCAATACTGGCTTAAAACACCATAGCCAAAGCTATGCATGGCAAAGTATAGTTATTTTGAATTAAACCATAGCATGCTAGCTTGACCGCATAATGTAAGCGTACTGAGAAAGGACTGTTACCCAGACAATTACATAATATAATGTGGAACCATGATAAAGCTAGCATGGGCCAACTACACCCCGTTTTTTAAAAGATTGGTCAGAGTTCTCCTATGATTTTACATTGCAATAATGACAAGCAAACTGCACAACTGTTTTACGACTTTTACCCAACATATATGACTTCTCTCCAAGCGGACCAAAGAAACTCAAAGTCTTAACAATTAAAACAAGACTCCCAAACAGATGTTATATAGAAAAGCAAATTTTAGACTATCACAATAACCAGAAAGTTGAGGGAAGTTTTTAGCCTATGGATACTGCATAGTAGGTGCACAGGCAGATTCTCTTCCAGTCAGCCCAAGCACAATTAACACTTTCTACTTTTAATATCAGGGACGCGGGTGGCGCTGTGGGTTAAACCACAGAGCCTAGGACTTGCAGATCAGAAGGTCGGCAGTTCAAATCCCCGTGATGGGGTGAGCTCCTGTTGCTCGGTCCCTGCTCCTGCCAACCCAGCAGTTCGAAAGCACGTCAAAGTGCAAGTAGATAAATAGGTACCACTCCAGCGGGAAGGTAAACGGCGTTTCCATGCACTGCTCTGGTTTGCCAGAAGCAGCTTAATCATGCTGGCCACATGTACGCCAGCTCCCTCGGCCAATAAAGCGAGATGAGCGCCGCAACCCCAGAGTTGGTCACAACTGAACCTAATAGTCAGGGGTTCCTTTACCTTTTACTATTAATATCACTAGCCATACCAGGAGCCCTATTAATGCCAGAGTTACTAAGCAGCAGCAGCATGAGCCAACAAAAACTTTTGATAAATCTTGAGTTAAAGACCACAGGTGATTACAACCACAGGTGATTACAACAGCTAAGAACACTATTTCAGTTTCATTCAAGCAACCTAAGGGCATGAGAGAGAACAGAATAATACATGAGCCACTCTGGGTTGAGGGGGAGACCAAATGTTTTTCCCCACAAGCTACATACAAACAGCAAAATGGAACTTCAGTTTAACCTGATATCAGAATCAATGGCTGATGAGAAATAAAACTTGCGCCACAGCTGGAGAAAACATCCTAGTAAAATGACAATATTAGATCTACAGCCCATTCCAGGTAAATTATAGTTAGGGGCCTTACTTAGTATTAATTAAAAAAAACTAAGACAAAGTAAAGGAACACAGAATTATCAGTTTTAGTCCAAAAATGGAGAGGCTAGTAAGCTCCTGGGTTTATAAAACTCCAACTCTTCCCTTACACACCAGAATTTGCAGTTAGCAAAACATCCTTTAAAAATTATTAAATTGTCAGCTGCAATAAAATTTTGTTCATAAGATGCGATATATATTTTTTATCATTCAGGATAAAATATCTATGGCCACAGCAGTGGCTGAATTGTAGCTAGAAAGGAAATTGTCTTCAGATAAATGGTTTCCCTATGAGAAGGCTTCACCACTACACCTAGCTCCAGGTCAATAAATCAAATTAACTGCACCTTGTCCGCTGGCTAGTGACATCATCAGCTGGACCACATCTTTTTAAATAGGTGCAGAAACATATGCTTCTAAGGCATAAAACCATATTACATTTTTGTCTGGCCAACACCATGAAAGGGAAAACTTTGTAAGGGTGAAAAAAGGCAGAAGACCAATTACTTTAAAATAAAATAAAAACATCACGAAATTTACAAAAAATCAAACTGTTCCTGTATATGCAGCTCATAGTCATGCTTCAAGGACTGTTCAATATTAATCAGACATAGATACTGTAAAATATCCTGCTGTCAGGTTATTTTTCTGCACAGATTGAAGAGAATGGTCACTAATGAGGCCTACATAAATCTGTCAAGTGTGCTAGCACTATATTAATAGATACCACCTTTAAAATAATTAGGGAGAGAGCTACTGTAACTTACTAGGCATTGTGCCGAATTGAAATGTTTGTTTTAACTAAAAAAGTGTTCCTAGTTTCATTAAGTATAAGGAACATTCATCCTTTTTCAATCACTCTTTTTTCACCACTCATAATCGTTTTTAGCTTTAATACACATTTACTAGCTTTAAAGAAGACAACAGAATTATATACCAAACATATTCTGTCCACATCATTCAGATCCTAAATATCAAAATGGAAGTTATTTCTAATAACACCTCAGATTACTGCACATAATTTATAATGTGGGTTGTAGTGTCTAGATTGTCACTTATTCTATCATTGCTTGATAATACATACTATATTTATTACAAGTAACTGAATTGCTAATTTCAGGGAGATGCAGTTTTCAGTCCCTCAAACTGTAAGTGAGAAACTGTTTTTTCTACATGAAAAAGTCAATCAGGACAAAGGGAGAAGAAAGCCCCCCCCCTCCACTGCTCTATAAGGAGCAGCTTAGAAAGTCCTGTTGTTGCTATAAATTAAAAATAAGCCCCTTATATTTGAGGCATGAAGGGTGATGGGGGGGGGAGAGAAAGAGAGAGAGAGGAGCTGTGAGCAGATCTGATGCTGCTTATGCCCCAGGAGGGTTTTGTTTTTGCTGTCGGGGCTGAGAGGGGGCATTTTGGTTATTAGTAAATAAATCAAGCAGCAGAGAGTGAGGCCTAAGCGCCTGCCAAAGGAGTCCGGGCCTAGCTTTCCTCCCTCCCCTCCATACAGCCTGGGTTTGATCTCAAGGCCCTGCTCGTTGCCAAGAAAATGTAAAAAAGCCAGAGAGCGAGAAAGAAGAATCATATTGAACCACAAAAGCACATGGGGCGAATGTAAAATATAAACACGGCATTGGGCTCTGAGTGGCTGTTATTAAAGGCCTGAATTACTAAACATGAGAGGCGGGGAAAGCCGGGCGGCCATTTCAATAATATAAACCTCCCCGAATTAGACATTATTCAAATGAGAGAGAAGGAGACCAGAGACGGGGTTGGGGGAGGAGGAGGAGGGAGGGAGAATTAGAAAGCAGCCACAGTCCGCTCGCGGCCAGCCGGCCACCCCGGAACCCTGACCAGCCGGCCACCCCATAATAATAATAATATGGGGACGGGAGACAAGGCATTGTCAAGTGTCGTCTCCCTCCTCCTCTGCCGCCGCACCCCCCCTACCCCGCCGATCCCGCCGCTATGATCCGGTGCAAGCCATTCAAGGGCTCCCTCCACCTCGCAGAAGGGCAGGCGAAGATTTGTCAGGGCAGCCCCAGACACCTCCGGGTGGGGGGGGGGGCAAGCCGCCCCTTATAGATTTCCTGTAGGGGGCACACACACACACACCAATTTGCACGCGCACTCTCTCTTACACACACACACGGAAGGAGGAAGCCCCCACTGCCGCCCCTCTCCCTCCCCTTAGGCCAGGCAGCCCTACCCCGAGAGTAACCCCAAACACCCCTTGTTTGGCGCGCAGGCCTCGGCCTCTGGGGGAAACAGGGCTGCCTTGGGAAAGGGGCGGGGGGGGGGGCGGCCGTTGCAGGGCGGGATCCGAGGCGCTAAGAAAATAAAAATGAATAAATGCACGACTTCTCCCTCCTCCGCCCCCCTCCCTCCCCGTCCAATGCGACACCAGAGGGGCCGGGGGGTGCGGTTGCACCCGGGGACCGGTGAGGAGGCTGAGGGGGAAGGTGCTGCGCGCCCGCCGCTCTGTCCCTTCTTCCCAACCGCCGACACCCCCCCTCCCTCCACACCCCGGTCATTATGACGAAGCCCCCCCCCGCCTCGCTTTTCCGCCGCTACCCCTATTATACAGTCTATATGAATATGTAAAGCGGCTTCGTGGTGGCGGCGGCGGCGGTGCCCGGCCTAGCTGCCCGAGCAGGGCTCCTCAGGGCGAGGGTGGTGGTGCTGGTGGGGGACCCTGCCCGTTGCCCCCCGTCCCCCGGTGCCCGCGTGTCCCTCCGTGCGCCTCTCGCTTTTCCCCCGCGCGGCGGCCACCCCCCAGCTCCCTCCTGTGCCGTTAATTATAATAATCCTGAGTACTAATAAATTATGCTAAGCGGGGAAGGCGGGCGGCGGAGGGGGGGGCGCCCGCGTGTGCGAGTATGAATATGAATATGTAAAATGCAGTAATGATTACCTGCCGCCACCGCCGCCGCCGAACTCTCATCTTGACTCGCTGCTCCTCCGTCCGCCATTTTGAATATTTTAATCAAAATCGGCCGCCCGATAAACCCTCCCTTGCTCGTTTGCCTCCTCGGCAGGGGCCCCCTCCCCACTCGCGGCGCCCTCTGCGCACGCGCGGCAGCGGCGGCTTCCCCTCCCTCGGCCTCGCAGCCTTTACGCGGCCCGTGCGCACGAGCGCCTCCTCCCCTCGCTTCGCTGAGAGGCGCCCGCTAGATGTGCGGGGAGGAGGGAGTCATTCGGGTGCCTCTGCCGCCTTTTCCCGCTCTTCGCCGCTTTGGGACCCGAGCGGGTGACAGCAGCCTTCGTGGTGACAGGGGCTAGCTAGCAGGCTGCGCGCTTGGGGGGCATCTCCAAAAGGCTTATTGTTGTCCATAGGAAAAGCGCGCCCCGCGCATGTTAAGCAGGGCCGCCTCCCCTTAGTAGTCTGCGCTCGCCCGCATCCCACGAACTGAGCGCTCACCTGCGGGGAAATCTGAGCTAAGGGATTTATTATGGTCATTATTCGCACTTTGCTCCCTCTTCCGCCTCCCGGGAGCAGACGGGGAAGCCTGGCGTTGTCCTGCGCGCCTGCCCCGTTCTGCAATTCCAACACGTGCAGCCCAATCCTATGCGTGTTTTATTTCCATGCACGTTTTCTCGGAAGTAAGTCCCGTTGCATTGAGCAGAGTTTACCTACACATAAGAGTGCGTATATGTTAAAAAATATTATTAAACTATTTCCAGAATGAAATACGATTTTATTATATAACACCCCCCCCCCGCGCGCGCGCAACAATTTTACAAAACCAATGGAAAATAAAAACCCACACATACAAATAACAAAACACAATGAAACACCCCACTTTTCTAACCACAAAAAAATGGATTCTACTGAGGGACTGGCTTCCTTTGTCTCCTTGCAGTGAATAGTTTTCACCCCTGTTGAGCTGGTTGTTACGACCATGTATTTGAGAACCGGTGTTTGAGTTTTTTCCTCCTCCCTCCATCTCACTTTCCTTTTGTGTCATGTATTTTAGATTATATTCTTGAGGTTAGGAACTGTGTTGTTTGATTGTTTTAGAGTAACTGATCTGTAAGCCACTTTCAGAGCCTTTTGGCTAAAGGCAGGGTGAAAATGCCTTTAATGAATAATAAATAAATAAAGATCCACAAGGCTGTTTTTAATTTAAAAAAATTTAAAACAAACAGCAAGTGTCCTATAAATACCAATCAGGGCCGGATTTAGATGAAGAGAGGCCCTAGGCTATTCCACTTGTGAGGCCCCTCCCAAACCCCCACCCTCACGACTAGAAGAAAATGGAAGTGTTATAAACAAAATTGAGTGAAGCCAAGGATGATGATGGGTATTTAAAATTTTTCAATTCTCAGTTTCTCCTCTAAAGGACATAAGATGTTATTGTTAAATACCATGGCGATTTTAAAAAATGCATAAAATTAACACTGAAAAACTTTTGCAATAACTTCACTTCGTAAACCTTTTGTGGAATAAGCATTAATTTTTAGGAAAATGAAGTTGCAATGTTATTCTTTAAAAAAACACACACCTTGAGTTTACGAATTATATTGTCTGGGAAGTGTAAATAATATTACCATGATTACCTGACAGTGTGGCACTTTTAGAATCTACTTTATGTTGTCATTAAAAAGTCAGTTTTAAAATATATATTAAGAAGTAAACTACAACCATCAAATACAGGAAGGCTAAAATGTTTTTCCCTAGCCTTCCTCATAGCAAAATCATCCAAAACTTCATCAAAATTTGTTTGTCTAAGTTTATCACTTTCAATGTACAGAATGCTCAGTGTGGAAAACCTCTCTTGAGACATTGTGGCCCTTAATTCACTTTTAATTCTTTTGAGTCTTGAAAAACTCCTCTCTCCTGAGCAGTTAGTGGCCAAAAGGCCAAGAAATAGCTGCAAGATTGCTTCCACATTAGGTAAGGCCATATGAATTTTGTCCTTACATATAATTTGATAAAGGTCTGTATGAGACAGAGAATGCTCTGCTGTGGGTCTATGGCTTTGTGTCACGTACAGGTGAAAGTGCAAAAGTTCATCAATAGGTTTCAGGTCAATATCTTCTGGGTATGCTTCCATCAACTGTTCAACACCTTGCTTAATTTCTTGCTTAGATGCTGTCAATTTAGCAAAAGACGGCAAACAATTGTGCAACATCACTGTACACAGTACTTCTTCTTTTTAAATTGGCTTCAAGTGCATCTTATAAAGGAGTAAAGGATTTTATCCTAAACGTATCTCTTGAAGAAAGTGCATCTAAGGCATCAGGTGCACTTCTGTCATTTCTTTGCCGTTCCCTCACTCTTTGTCTCCTTGTTTTGTAGTTGACATCTGGCAAGGTAGCTTTTGCTTGTTTCTCAAGCTCATCGAAATCATATTGAATTTTCCTTTAAAAATCCAGAAGTGAACTGTACAAACTTGCACAAGAACTCAACAACAGCTCTGATTTTGGGAAGGCTTTGCTGACCTTGTGAAAATGACCTAGCACACGGGTCCAAAAATGCAGCCTAAACACAGATTCCAGTTCTTCCATTTCCTGCAAAAGATTGTTAGCTTGGAGCCTGGTCTCCCCCTTCCCATTAACATCAGAGTCAGGATGAGGTCCAGTTACCAACCTGCAACCTAGCCTCCTGCCTTCTACAGGTAGTTCTGGATCCCTCCCAGGATCCCTTCCCACTGCTGCCTTCCCTGATCCCCAAGGCCTCTCTCTGCCTGTGCAATCTGCAGTGCGTGCTGCAGGCACCAACAGGGCTCTGTGAAGTGTGAAAGATAGAGGGGTGAGGCCAGTGCCAGTCACATGTGCTTGCCTTGCTCTGTTCAAGCCAAGGAGGAGGGAAGGAATGGTAGAGACTTGGGAGAGCTCGCTTGCCTACTCTATCTGCCCCACTCACACTCTCCCACTGATTAAAGTGCAGCATGTACCACTACTGACCTGACCCTTGAGCTAGGGAAGGCTGTGCAGCTGGTCGTTGACTCTGGGCCTGCTGGCTCTAGATTCTAAGATGGAAAATTTTGGGGTGTGAAGATACTCAACAGCCCAGCTTGTCAGGGCGAAAGTCCCTGCAGTTCTCTGCGGTTAGCAGAAGAAGGAAGTTCCAGCCAAATATAGGAGCAAAACAGCGGTCAGTAGACCACAATCTTTATTGTTGTGCAACAGGTCTGCACACAGAGTAAGAACCCTGAACATGGGTTACAAGCTCTTTGAAGACCTTCTCTCCCTACCCAGAATACATTTCCAGAACCATCATTGATTCATTGCTGATACATCATCATCATCATGTCACAAGGAGGGAGTGGAGTCGTGAGGTTGCCCAAGTTCATCAACTTGCCCCAGTTATCAGATCAAGTTCCTAACACCTTAAGTACCCGCCAGCTAAAGAACAATAAAACTATTTGCGGGCACACGCGCTAACTATGTCCATACCCTTTCCCCCAAAGAATGAGACAAGAGACTAGAGTATGGGTTCAAATTGGCCACAACTTAATTGAGCTTCAGAAATAGGGAACTTGGCACAGGCCTTGGCAGGTATCCCTCTCAGCCCGTCTAGCTGAGGATATGCAGGCTGATGAGGTGCAGTGAGAGGGGACTGTAAACACAAACTTACACAGCATGCCCTTCCACTAACCTCGTCCCAGGAGTCTGACCTACATGCCGCCGCTCAAGGGCCAGGGACTCCCGGTTTGCCCTTTAATGGACCCTGCAAGCGCTGCCGCATGGGAAGGGAGCATGAATGCATCCCCCCGACTTGATGATAGACTAAAGGATACCTTGCCAAGGCCTAAAACCGCCACCCCCTAAGGGCCTCGCCAAGAGTTCCACAACCGAGGAACAATCACCCATGTTCTGCCATCAAACCTGTCTAATGAGTCCATGAGGACTTGTCGCAAGTCGTGCAGCCAGAGGTCATTACCAAATGGTGTCAGATGCACTCCATCCAGCCTGAATATGCCAGCCATATCTGCCCTCATGGTGGGATGTGGGATAGAGAATCTGCCGATCTGCTGCTTGTTATTGATGCGAGAGGGATTGGAAACCCCTCTCCAGCGCAGGTGGGGGAGGAGATGGGACCAGCCAGTGGCCATTGCTGGGTACAAGGCATGCAAGCTTTTTATATCTGCCCTTGCATCAAGGGTCAGGGCAATGCCTTTTTGTTCAACTAGATCATTTCCCCCCAGGTGCAAAATCAAGATTCTCGGAGGGCCATGCGCAGCTGTGGCCTTACTCAGCATGGGCATCAAACCCGACCAACGCATGCTCCGGTGGCCCATCCAATGAATGCCTACCTTGGGGTGAATGTCAAGGTTACAGCCCCCATTGTGCGACCAGGCATGCTCCGCCACCCAATGGACAATGCTGTGCCCCACAACCCAGATCTTTGTGGTGGGCAAAGCTGCAAGAAAATTAAACTGCAAGTGTTAAGGAGGAGGAGCCAGGACGAATGTAGCTTTTGTAAGCTGCCGAGCGCCAGAGCCCCAAAGTCTTGATGCGGGTGGGGTCCCAACCCTGGAATGCCACTGAAGTGGCAGCCCCGATATGGAAGGAGTGCCCAGAATATTCTTGGGGGGTCAACTCCACAGGCCGCTCTGACTTTGCGCAAGACTGCCGTGAATTGGAACCATGTCAAAGGACGTGTGTTTGCGTGCATGAAGAAAGGGCCCTTGCACTTGGGCCGGACCCTGAAGAAGCGGCGTGTGTCCAGGTATGGGCAGGGGCCCTCCTGTTCCGTAGGGGCCAGCGTTAGCGTGACCCCTTTTTGCAATTGATCAGTTTTTGAGGACCGAATCGTGACATTCACAGTATCCCCAGAGAACTTAATGTCTGTATCCGTCAACCCTGATTGAGGGGCCCCAGCCACCAAACACTCCCCAATGTGCATGGCACCAAAGAAGGCTAGGGAGAATGCTGCACGAAAGAGACCAGCAGATCTCTGGTATTTTTTTCCAAATTAGTTTGGGGAATGATGCGACGCTACCCAGCCAGCAGCTTCTTGATGTGGAAGCTGTTGCAGGGGTCCGGCCAATGAAGAAATTTACAAAAGAGCGAGATAGCTGCCCTGTAAAGCATTAAAGTTTTAATGTCAAGGCCCTTGCGCTTTAGGAGAACCAGGAATTGAAGCACCTCCTCCTCAGAAGCGCGCCATGCTATGGCCCGAAGGCATCCCAGGCCCTGGAATAAGAATGTCTAGTGGAGGGTGCTATTGCTGCCAATACTCCCTGGTTTACTTCTCGCTTCCAATCTCCCACAGATTGTCTGGGAAGGCATCCGAGGTCTGGGCTACATCTGGTGGTCCAGGGTCTGGTGGTCCCTCTTGGGCCCGGCAAGGCGCCCCCGGCAAGCGGTGGTAGCGGAGGGGCTTTGCGCCTCCTCCCCAGCTCTGCAGCTGAAACAAAAGGCAGCCATGTGGCCTACTGCTGAGGCACCGACCACCCTCTTGGGCCCAGCAAGGCACCCCATGGTGAGCGGCGGCAGCAGAGGGACCTTGCACTCCTTCCCCAGTGCCAACCAAAATAAAAGGCCGCCAAGCAGCCTACTGCCGGGGCACCCGCCGCCCTCTGTGGCCCGGCAAGGTGCCCCATGGCGAGCAGCGGCAGTGGAAGGCCCATGCCCTCTGATGCCACCAAAAACCAAAGCTGGGACGCCCGTCACCCTTTAGGGCTGGCAGAGCGCCGCCCCCCTTGCGGAGAGTGGCAGCGGATGGGCCCAAGCACCCACCCCATGCTGCTGCTGCTGCTGCCAGACAAAATGCGGCCTGACGGTGGGCAGTGGAGGGACCCCGCCCCCCCCCCAGTGCCGCAAAAGGAATGGCCGCCACGTGGCCTATGGCTGGGGCTCCTGCCGCCCTCTTGAAATGGGAGAATTAGTTATGGCATTGATTTTCAAAGGTCCATCAGCACGGGCAAGTACAAGGGGATACAATTTTGACACTTTCTGGCAACAATGCAACAAGTCTTGCCAACAGAAACCAGATGGGATACAATTTGCAAGCTTTCTCGATTAACAGTGCAAAGGCTCATTGTCCTGGGGTTTTGAGGGAGGAGAGGCGTTGAGAGGTGACAAAAATGATTTCCAATAAGTTCCCCCCTTTATTTCCATAACAAGTCCTTGAGTCTGTACTCTGAATAGTGACACCAGGGACCTAGAAGTGGCAGCACTTGCCAGCCCAACCCCTGCAGAGTCTCATCAGGGCGGGCCTGAAGGCAATTGGAGCAATTGGGCCAAATTGGGCCTCGCAGGCCACTCCTAAGGGGGCCCCCACACCAGGGTAATCTAGTTGGATTGTATTTCTATCTCTAAGATTCGAAGTTGGGCCCCAGAGCTTCAAATTGGGCCCCACTGGCTAACCCTGAGTCCTATAGTTGCTGGGCCCAAGTTGCCCTGCCCTGGCATGAAGTCTTGGGTTTGCAATTTTGGGAGAGGGGAGACTGCCTGCTGGGGAGCAGGTGGGCTGGTGAGGCCCCCTAGATTTAGAGGCCCTAGGCTCCAGCCTACTTAGCCTATACATAAATCTGGCCCTGATACCAATGCAACAACGGAAAACTTTAAAAAGTTACAACACAACAGCAGCGTT
This sequence comes from Podarcis muralis, assembly GCF_964188315.1. Taxonomy (NCBI): domain Eukaryota; kingdom Metazoa; phylum Chordata; class Lepidosauria; order Squamata; family Lacertidae; genus Podarcis; species Podarcis muralis. Next base: position 41,795,288 of record NC_135658.1, read on the forward strand.
ATAGCCAGTAATCACCTCAAAAGCCCTCTGGAAAAAAACAAGATTTTACCTGTTACCGAAGGGCCAAACAGATCTTACTAGAAATGGAATTCAATATTCTTGGTACCACTAAAAGGAGCTAAGGCACTAGCTGCTCTCCGCACCTCAGGGGATGGAATGAAGAGGAAGTCCTCCAATTATGATCTGAATGCACCGGTAGTTTAGTAGTCCTTGTGAACACCATAGAAGGGATAGCAAAGCTAAACTGAGTTTCCTGACTCTGCCTCAGACTTAAAAAACAAAGGGAGTTGTTGTAAAGCACTACCTCTCAAACTCAGTACCATTCTCCACAGCAGCTACACACAGATCCGCACTATGTGGATAACAGTGCTGGACTACGTTGTTTGGTAGCCCCTATAGCCTTTAACTTGCCACAGCATCGGCAATATGCCCTTCACCAGGCTGTAGAGTAGGAGAGGAGCGAAGCAGGGCTATCCTGCCATCACCTCTGCTGAGAGACCAGCTGCCGCATCCTTCCATTATCATCATGCTATCTGGACTGATCCATTTTAGCTTGTCATTAAATAGGAACTGTAACTTTTAAGAATTGGTTTCTGAGATTGCTTCCCCCACCCCTTTCCCCTTGTTTGACAATATTTTCAACATTGTAAGCCGAAGAGGATGGTCTGTCTTACTAATGATCTTTGTAAGCCACCCTCGGGACCTTTTTTTTGCTAAATTGGAGGACAAAATAAATACATGCGGAACTATATCATAGGCATGTTGTAAGCCCTATATTTTAGCCTCAATGCACATCTAAAATGTAGAGATAATAACAGGTTTTCAATTTACAGACCCCTTTCAGTTTTCGTGCACACAACATCTGCAAGAGAGGAATAGTAATCCTGGACAGCTTATTTCTTCCTATCTAATCAAGGAAGCATTTGCAGGACAATTCTTTGAAAATAAAGTAAAACGTGGCATTATCCCTGAATGAAGACTTGGTTTTCAAGCCGATGTGTCTTTTTTGAGGGGACTGATGATGTGAAATCACAGCAGTGGTAAAGCATTGCTTGTCTACATTGCCTCCTGTGTACAGCTGTCACTGTTACCCGTGTAATGGAAGATATTCAAGGATTAAATATATATATATACTAGCTATGTCTGGAAAACAAAAGAACCTCTTTGCCCTCTGCCCCTTAGTTTTCTCCTCCAGAAGGATCATATTTAATGATATCATATGGAGAAATCCAATAGTTGTTCTTGGCTCTGCTGCCTAAAGAGTAAATAAGTCCACACACTTGGCAGACAGAGGCAACTTGGGAAGGAGAAGAGCCACGCAAGAAGGAGAGTGGCAACACAAGAACAGGCATTTTCTGCAGTGGCTCCCTGCTTGTGGGGAGGCTAGCCTGAGGCCTTCATTACATATATTTAGGTACCAGGCCAAAACATTCCTTTTCACCCAGTCCTTTGGCTAATTAAACAATCTATGGTCTTTTGTACTGGGGAGGCAGGTTGTTTAGTTTGTTATCTGTTTTTATACTACAGTGGTAACTCGGGTTACAGATGCTTCAGGTTACAGACTCTGCTAACCCAGAAATAGTACCTCGGGTTAAGAACTTTGCTTCAGGATGAGAACAGAAATCGTGCGGCGGCAGGGGGAGGCCCCATTAGCTAAAGTGGTACCTCACGTTAAGAACAGTTTCAGGTTAAGATTGGACCTCCAGAATAAATTAAGTTCTTAACCTGAGGTACCACTGTACAGTGGTACGAATTTAATCCGTTCTGGAAGTCCGTTCTTAAACCAAAGCATTCTTAAACCAAGGCATGCTATCCCATAACAGCAGGGGATTCGATTTAGAAATGGAACACACTCAACAGGAAGCGAAACATGTTCTTATTCCAAGGCAAAGTTCACAAACCAAAACACCTACTTCCGGGTTTGCAGCGTTCTTAATCCAAGTTGTTCATAAACTAAGCTGTTCTTAAACCAAGGTCCCACTGTATAAACCTTCCTGTGATCCTCAGATGAAGACCAGTATATAAATTTAATTAATTATATATATTGTGCGTGTGTACCTTAGAGGCGGTTCTAGGGGAGTGCATCTTGTGCGGTCACACCGGGTGCAGAGTTTCTGTGGCATCGCAGCAGGCACCACCATTGGAAGGTGAGAGGTGGGGGGGCAGATTTTAGCGTTGCACAGGGTGCCACTGGAATTTGAGACACCCAGGTCCATCACTGCCCTACTTAGTGTGCAGCAGGAGGTAGATGTTAAGAGATTTTAAGGAAAGGACTCAATAATAAGTGGCCAATCCTGTAACACATATATCTCTGGTATGGTCACATTTGGAATATTATGCAGAGTTCTATCTGCCTAGTATCATAGAGCTGGAAAAAGTTCAGGAAAGATGAATCAAAATGCTCAAGCCATTGGAAGAATGCATTCTCTTCGATGGTTTTTTTAGTGTGGGCAAAAACAACTAAGTTTTATAAGAGTATATATGGAGTAGAGAAAGTGCAAACAAAAAAGGTTCTCCCCCTCACAATACTATAATTTAGGGGTTATCTCTAACTACGTTAATAGACAATAGATTCTGACAGAAGAAACAGCTTTTTCACACAATGCCTAATTAATTTATGGCTTTTGCTGCAGCAAGGTGACCATCAGTTTAGATTAGGCAGATTCATGGAGAATAAGTGTGCGTCTGCTAGTCATGATGGCTAGAAGCATCTGGCTGGACACTTTGGGAAATAAGATGCTATGGTATATGGGCCTTGTATACAATCCTGTGTGGCTATTCTTGTTAAGTTCTTCATGTTCGCTTGAACATGTGCAATACTAATGCAGGACGTATCTTTAAAGAATGTGCTCCTGATTCTCCCTTTTGACTCCTCTTTCAGTATGTACAGTATCTTACTAGAGTCTTCTCTAAAGTGGAAGGCAAATCAAGATTTGATCCCAGGACTTTCCTGGTTCACAGCCTAGCTCTGATTCCTAGAAATTATAACAACAACAACAACAACAACAACAAATTTATTAAATTTGTGAGGTCCATGCCTTTACACAAAATACCATAAAACATTATTAAAAGATAAACAATAAAATTATAAAAGTAAGCTAAAATTCATGTCATGCTATCCCAGCAAGGAAACTACCCAAAAAACCCCACCATTCAGGAAAGAAGATACAGCAACAGGTTAGGAGATCAATGGAAGGGACCTCACCGTTTCATCCAGGAACCATACCCTAGTTTTCATAGCCTTCACCACAAAGACTGCTACCACGTGAGAAATCCATGGATCAGCGTCCACCAGTAAAAACTTTACCTGGTCCTCAGAGTTGACTATTGATTTGGGAATAGTTTGTAACATCGTATCCCTGAAGGCAGAATAGATGGGACAATACAACATGTAATGTATGAGATCCTCTTTGGTTCTCATATGACAAGGACATATACGCTGCTCTACTGGGATTTTTGCATATCTGCCTGACAGATAGGCCGTAGGAATGGTTTAAAAACGGGCCATGGTGAAAGCTCTCCGAAGGGTGGGATTGGTGATATTCGCTAAGTAATTGGCGCAGGTTTTGACTGTTTTCAGTCGGGGAAGCCAGTGGGAGGACCCTGGGTTCTGTATTTTTGTGATATCTAACAGAGCGTCTCTCTGCAGGATCCATTCCCGAACTTTGTCCGGGCTCCACAGTTTGAGGATATTAAACTCCGGTAGGGTGTATCTAACCAGGATCTCAGATAGGTTTTGACGCCAAGTGGTGTTCTTTTGAAGAGATACAAAGGCTTGTTTGGCTAATAAGGTGTTTGAGGTATTTGCAAGGTTGATGTAAAATCGTAGGAATCTTAAATGGGCCCTGGCAGACACAGAGGGTAATCCAACCTCCACCCTCAAGAAAGCTGCTGGGGTTCCTTGAGGAAGGCCTAGAATCCTCCTGAGATAATAATTTTGCAAAATTTCGAGCCGTTCCATCAGCCTCTGGTTCCACCCCCAGAGTTCTATCCCATATAACATCTGGGGAATAGCTTTCCCAACAAAAGCTCTTAATGCTGGGATCACCAATTGTCCTCCCCGGGTATGAAAGAAATTAAGCAGGACACCAATTGTTCTTCGTGTTAGGATGGTTACAGCCTTAAAGTGGGCTAACCAACTAGATGTAGCCTGGAATGTAACACCCAGATATTTAAAAAAAGGGCACTGTTCAATCACATGTTCATCTAAAGACCATCTAAAGGTGTGGCGAGCTCTAGTGAACACCACAATTTTTGTTTTGTCATAGTTTATCTTTAGTGAGTTATGGGAACAGTAGGCTGCGATCCCCTCCAGCATGCTGCGTAGGCCTCTTCGGGTGAGTGCCATTAAAGCCATGTCATCGGCATATAGCAATATATTCAGACGTTTACCTTCAAGGGCTGGAGCCGATGACTTGTACTTTGCCATGTACTGCACAATGTCGTTTATATAAAAGTTAAAAAGAAATGGGGCTAGCAGGCATCCCTGTTTGACCCCTTTCCCCAATGGCAGTGGGTCCGTAAGAGTTCCCGATGGCCCAGTTCTGATTTTGACTGTAATATCTGTGTGTAACTCTCTGAGAATTTTTAAAAGTCGTCTGTCAATATCCGTTTCATATAATTTTTTCCATAGTCTATCTCTACAGATTGAGTCAAAGGCAGATGTCAAGTCAACGAAGGCCAGAAATTATAACTGCAGAAGGCATTATACATTGATAACACTCCTCCTGTCTCTAGTGGCAGGACACCTTGTTCTGGACCAATGTCAGTCCTGTGCAGCAAACACCAACAGCCCACATATGCCCACCATCACTGGTTTCAAGGTAATTCACTGGGCTGTGCACTCCTATCTGTATACTGTATATATCTACTCAGAAGTTAGTTCAGTGGAACTGCGGCGCTCATCTCGCTTTAATGGCCGAGGGAGCCGGCATTTATCTGCAGACAGCTTCTGGGTCATGTGGCCAGCACGACTAAGCTGCTTCTGGGGAACCAGAGCAGTGCACGGAAACGCCGTTTACCTTCCCGCCAGAGCGGTACCTATTTATCTACCTGCACTTTGATGTGCTTTCAAACTGCTAGGTTGGCAGGAGCAGGGACCGAGCAATGGGAGCTCACTCCATTGCGGGGATTCAAACTGCCAACCTTCAGATCAGCAAGCCCTAGGCTTCGTGGTTTAGACCACAGTGCCACCCGCGTCCTCAGTGGAACTTACTCACAGGTAAATAGGTACAAGATTTCAGCCTCCACCTGCTTAGGCATCCCTATATTTACATGTGTGTGGCATTCACTCATGTCATTTCCTTCCTTGTGTAGCTACTGCATTTCCACCCTGTTTATTTTTGTACGTGCTTTGGGGGAATGCAGAGGTTTATGCGATACCATGTGAAGGTGGAGAGATTAGTTACTGCATTGTTTCAACAGAAAAGAGTAAGGTCAGCCGCTCCATTCCATTTATCACTGTTTTACGCCAGAGAAGAAAAAGCCTGTACAGTAATAACTGGCTCCAAGTGCAGATTACTTAATTGACAAAACAGCACCATCCACACAGAAGGAGGAGGCATCGTCAGGTTTTAGGGAATCTCAAGATTGCATACATAAATAAATAGATAAAGTTTATTGGGGTGGGGCTTAAAAGGTGTAGTGGGGAATTCATAACAGGCCAATGAGGATTGAGCATATTTTGGTGGCTGCAGAAAGCATGTGTTGGGAGGGGGGAAAACAAAACAATGGAATGGAATGCAGTATCCTGGTAAAGAGCATGTCTCGCTGCCCAGCGTCTGAACAGGCGTACCCCACATTACATATTTTGTTTCAGGTACCACTTGTGATTTGTATCCTACCATTCCTCCAATGATGTCAGAGCAGCATTTTAGCCTCTGAAAAGCCCTGCAAAGTTAATTGACATTAGCTTGTGCAGGACCATTTAGGAATCTTTATATATGTGAAAAGATTTTAACCTGGGCTTCCAACCTGTAAGGGCATTCCTGCAGCCACTGCACTACGCTGGTTGTACATGTCTGTATGGAAACATATTTTCATATTTTAAATACATCTTGAAATACAATTGCCAACCAGAAAAAAGCTCTTCAGAAAGCAGCATCTTTCCGATAACGTTGGCCTATAAAACACAGAACACAAGACCATAACAATATGTGCAAGACAAGTTCTCCCCAAGTACAATATGAAATTAATCCCCTATGAACAGGAATGTAAAATAATAGAACACTGAATACTGTGTGGAGATGATAGCATGAATAGTGGCCTATTATATCTTTAGAGAAAAACTCTTACAGGAAATAAATTGTTTCTTCTCTAAAGATACTCATCATAGTGTATCTACACTCTTGGACAGTGCAAAGCTCCAGGGAGCCTTGCATCAAATATATATTCTCTTCTTCTATACTGCAGGCAAGACTTGACTGACATACAGTAAAAAAAAAAAAAAAAAAGCAAGAAATTAGATGGGCATCCCAGTTCATAAATCAGCACAGCTGGCGTGCTTGGATTGAATTCAGCACAGTGTTAGTTCAGTCTATGGTCTTGCAAAGCCCTTTTGGCCCAGCCAAGCCTGTCACTAATAAGGCAACAGGTGTAGGCAGGTGGGCAGTCCCGTCCCCCCCCCCCCGGGACTAGATTGCATCATCCTCTGAGGGAGGGAAAGACACTTTTGCCAAGCAGGGAAAAATAGGATTCAAGAAAACACAAGGAGAACCACAGCTAAACATAGGCAGCAACAATATGCATTAGGGCTGGGAAGCAGGAAGATGTGAATTTGAGCCCTACCAGAGCCCCACTGTTTCAGCCAGTACTGTTTACATCACTCAGCTGGGAGAACTGTCCACCGATTGCTACTCTTTGCTTTCGTTAACCAGTTGCCAGTCCATAAGAGGACCTCTCTGCTTATCCCATGGCAACTAAGTTTTCTCAGCAGTCCTTGCCTTGTTTGCTGTAGTTTCAGTTCAGAGCCACTTCTTACCAATTTCTTCCTTTCTTACCAACATCCCCCTCCCCTCGTCTCTGTTATCACACTTCCTACAGTCTTCACATTTGGTCTCCCACTTGGCAGCTCCCCCAACTGTCAGGGAATCTTACAACGCTGACATTTTGTTCTTGTCATCCTAATACGTTATAATTAGCATTCTGCTGTTAGAATAGCAGAAAATAGGATGCACATATTTCTCTCTATGATAGATAGATTTAGAACAATGTAAATCACCCCAAATACTGATTTTAAACCCTGTTTTCTATTTGTAATTCACATTATTTCCTGCACATATCAGTCGATCACTATAAAAGGTATAGTGCATTTCTTTGCAACCTATCTCCAAACCTTGTTCATGAAGCCCAAATATCGTTTGTGCTACAGAATTATTATCTGAGGGTCAAACTAAAAGTGATATAGTTTATCATGTAGTTTTGGGGTTTGATGACTGCAAATAGTCACGTCAACATCCTGTAGTTACGAATCATAGACCTATTCCTTCCCCATCATTTATGTGGACACCCATGCACATAGACTGGCCCTGAGAGAGAAAGGAAGAAGCAGGGTGGGGGAGAGCAATTGTTAAATTAACTGAATTCTGCTTGACTCACTATGCAAGGGCTTTAAGCAACAGCATTTGCTTGACGACAAAGTGACCAGAATTAGCCAGAAGAAAACTCACCCGATATTAATTCAAGCAGCATGGGCCTCTACATTTCATGTGGGCTCTGGTGTTTTGAGCTACTACAAATGCTTTGGTTTTCTCTTCACCTGTTAACAAAACTCTTTTAGAACTGAACAAGGAGACAAAAATCACTTTCCTGAAACAGGAGTGGATTGTGAAACAAATACACAGCTGGATTTGGGGTGCCTTTGAAATCTCCCTTTATCCTCTTTCTCCACTTTTATTCCAGTTCAGGTTCTTTGCTTCTCTGGCACACAGCCTACCCTGGGTGGAGATTAAGGATTCTCTTTGCCCCTTCATCCTTGAATATTTCTTTTTAATTTCACAGTTTAGATTCCAATTGGGTAATTACATTCTTCCTATCTCAAATTCCTCTGTAATTTCAATTGGATACGGTATCCTTCACCCTTTCGCCTCAACTCTTGGAGTGGCTCGGGGGTATTGTTCAAAGCCTACTCTGTTCCATTCCAGTCCCATTCCATGTCTCTTTAAAAGAGGATGGGCACAAAGCCATCGCTCACCCTAGAGCTGGACATCACTTGCTTTTGAGTTACAAGACCACCTTATCCTTTTGTCTCAAAATGCTTACTTTTGTCATGCCCTTTATTCTTCAGACCTTTGGAGGGACACTTGTGTTACAGACCTTTTTCTCCCTTCTGCCCAACTACACAAACGTTTGTTATATCAAAGGAAACCACACAGGTTACTGCTGCAACTGTAAACACATTTAGCTCCACGGAACGCAGTTGGACGTGCTTGTAAGTCAACAAGAGTTGGATTTCATCATAAGGGGCTATTGATCAATCGATCAATCTCATCAGTGTATTTTGCATAAAAGAAGAATAAACCTCAAACACTTTGGCCAAGAAACCCAAGCAAATTCAGCAACAGGAATACCTTTCTAAATGAAATATGCAGTGCATGAGAGTAAGTCCCATGGGACTCCTTGAGACTTACTTCTAAGTAGACAAGTGTAGTAGACAATAAATGGTAGTAGAAACTATAAATAAAACATGGAGGAGACAGCATAGAGACTGAGAAGAAAATGGGCTGGATAGGAGAGACAGAGAGAACCTTTCTGTAAGCCTCCTCTTCCTGCCCTGCATCTTTTTAACTATACTGCCTACCCACTTAAACACACCATTTATTTATTTTTAAATTTGCAGGGGAAGAGAGAGTAAGAGGAGAATTAGGGGACACATTTGCAAAATTATCAGCAATCTAGGGAGACTAAAGAGAGAGAAATGGCTTTCTTTCAGAATATTTGGACCTCTGGGTGATACATTTAATTAGGCACGCGGTAAATATGGACCAAATACAAGGATGTACTTCTTCCTGCAATGGCTTCCGCAGCTTGTGAACTTCATTCCAGCCATCTGTGATAGAAACTCCTATCCCTGTTGACTCTTTAGAAGGATTAGACAAATGCAAAGGAAGGCAAACAAATCTGTTCAGTAGAAGAAATCCTCATTACCTTATCATTCGAAAAACAAGCAACTGTTCCTCATGCCATGTTTGTGAGCTTCCTGGGAGCCTCTTGACATTTTGGCACCTGAGATGGACCCCAAAATGGCATCCTCCTCCCTGGCAGAGAAGAAGGGGTCAGGGAAAATCTCCATTAGGAATGGGGTGTGTGTGTGTGTGTAGAAGGATTGACATTGGAATCCACTGCCTCAGGAACCTGCTGCTTGAGCTGGTTGCCTTAACTTGTCTCATAGGTGGGCGGCTCTGCATGACAGACTTAGGTGGGCCTTTGGCCCGATCCAGGAAAGCAGTTCTCATACCTGTTTGTTCTTCTATGGATAGGCTATGAAATGTGGCAGAAAGCTTGTATCTGTTTTGTTGAAGTCACACCAGCATATGCTTACATTTATTCTTTTTGCCTACTGCCGTTTTCATTTCCTTCTTTTTTCTCAGTCAAACAAATTAGGTCTCTCAGCCACAACATTTTCCTTGCTGTCTGAAACAAAGGTCTGATAGCCAGGTTTAAAGTTCTGTTTAAATTTAGCCTGAGTGAGTGGCTTCCAGACAACCTGTTTATTGAACATTTGTTTGCACAATGTTTGCGGGGAGGTTAGACACTGGCTTTTCATCAGGAGTGCCAGCTCCCTGGGTGCCTGGGGCTGTGGGTGCCATGCAGTGTGCATGGCTCAGGCACCAAAATTTGTGGGTGCTGTTGCAGGAATTTATGTATGGGGGGTTGCCCCTCCAGCAGATATCATGCACATGCAGCCCACTACCAAAATCAGCACAATCGCTTTTGTGATTTGTTCCCACAAAACACTTCATCACAGTGTCTTCCTATCTATTGAAAGGGCATCTGCTGCACAATACCAAATGTAGCAATTCACTGATAATTTTATCGATGTACTGGCTCACTGGGAAAACTTCAGAAATTCATATAGACATGTGAGCTCAGCTACTCAGCAGCGCTTCTGCCTAAGTGATAATCCCTGGCATCCTGATACCTGAGTGCCAGACAGGTAGCCATTCCAGAAAAAAACAAACCCAGATGAAGACAAAAGGGTATGATTAACTTGGCTGGGAAACAGGGAAATGTAAATATCTCTTTGGTTTCACTTGATGGGTGTGTGTTGGAGGGCAAGGAGAGGAATGTGGCAGGGTCCAGGATGCTCAGATTACTGCCACCAGACCTCCCCTTTCATGATATAACCATGATGTATTAGCGATGTAGTTTTGGGGGGGGGTGTAACATGGGGATTAAAGGTAAAGGGACCCCTGACCATTAGGTCCAGTCATGACCGACTCTGGGGTTGCGGTGCTCATCTCGCTTTATTGGCCAAGTGAGCCGGCGTACAGCTTCCGGGTCATGTGGCCAGAATGACTAAGCTGCTTCTGGCGAACCAGAGCAGCGCATGGAAATGCCATTTACCTTCCCACCGGAGTGGTACCTATTTATCTACTTGCACTTTGACGTGCTTTCAAACTGCTAGGTTGGCAGGAGCAGGGACTGAGCATTGGGAGCTCACTCTGTTGTGGGGATTCGAACCGCCGACCTTCTGATCTGCAAGTCCTAGAAGGACATGGGGATTAGCAGCTGATAAAAGTTTGGGTTCTCTTTTGTATGGGGCTTCCATCTTGTTTCACCTGGTGGCAGGTGGGAGTCCTGTCGTGACAGTCTTCAATAAAGACCAAGCCTACTGGCTACTGTTTTGCTCTGGTATTCCTGGCTGGTGTCCTTGTTTTTTTGTCCAAGGGAGTCCTCAGATTTCTCCATTAACAGTGCCCAGCCCCTTCTTGGGGAATTTTCTGGGTGCTTGAGTACCCAGGGCCCCAGGGAGTTGGCACCTGTGCTTTTCATTGAGCATTCATTCCAATTTGTCTGTGGGGAGATTACATGACAAGAGAGTTTGTTGTTCAAGAGCACTAATCCACTTTCATTGTGCAACCTGAATTTGCTTGTGATTAAATCCTACCCAAAGATAGCAAAAATGTCCGGAAGTGCACTTGGTGTCCTCCATGACCAAAGGATATGTCAGGAACTATAACTGTGTGCATTACTAATAGACTTTCAGCTGGAATTTGATGCTAAAGCTCCCTTCACGGTGTTCCCTTTTTCTCCGCTGCAGATAAAGCATCCATTTGAAGGCTGGCCTGGCCGTAAGTAACCATAGGAGTGCAATCTGAGCAGATTAGTGAAACAGTGGACAGCAAACAACCCTTAATAGAACCACCCCTCTCTTCTTCAATATCAAAATGGAGCATTTTCCTGGAAAGGACAAACAATGCCTGCTGCTTGGTCTATGGTTTTCTCTGTTCTTTTCCATTTTACTCATAAATCTACAAGAAAGGGGTGGGAGTGGGGGAAAGGAAGGAAAGGTAACCAATAATGTTTATTCCCAAGTTTTCCAGAGTCAGCAAGTGCTGAGAGAGTGTATCATTAAGAAAATGAGACTTCTGAGTGTACAAATGCCAGCAGGAGGGAAAGTCACTGTTGCTTATTGTCTACTTTGGTGCCACATGGAAAGTTCAGCTAATCCTCTTAGTTACAGAAAGGAAAGATTGTTATCTCAAGCAATTTGCTGGCTCTGCTCCTTTTATTCTCTTCAGTTTTCTTCCTACCTAATTGAACACCATTTCCCCCTCTGGATCTTGTTTTGAGTAATCATGGGGCTGCATCAGGGAAGGAGGTTTTTTTTTTTGGGGGGGGATAATAAGATAGTGATTCTTAAGCTTCAGGCATACTTTTCAGTAATCTGTAAAACCACAAGAAGAATAATGCAGAAAAATGCCAGAAACCTTTTCCCACCGCAAACAGTAATGCACACCCAATTAAAACTTGACTCCTTCTGCACTCTGGAACACCTCTACCGAACACATGGTCTTGGGATATACTCTGTGCTTGTGACATCTTTGTCAGGCAGGACATAATTGTTCAAGGCTGATTTTTTACGCTATGGCTGCTACATCTTAGTGGCATGGAGAATGTGCAAACAGCAATACATGCCTGTTGTCCTGCAATGGCTTCTGTTTCTCTTTACCTTGCATATTAATTCCTTTGGGTAGAGCAGACAGTACAGCTGCACTGGCATGCAGAATGTGTTGATTCAGAAGCTTCTTGTCTGCAAAAAGGAAGAAAACTAGAAGAGTAGTACTGAGTACAAGAAGGCTTAAGAATCAGTAAAACTGGAAAATATGGATGTGAGCTAGTCTATGCTGTCTCTTAAAACTTCACAAGGAAGTAGTTTGCATGCATTTTGAAGTGAAATGTGGTGAAAAAATCATACATATACCTTCACATTTGACAGGCAGAACAACTATCTAAAGTTGAATTGAAAGGATCTCATGAGCATTGATCCTGTATAATTTAGTGATTGTGATGTATTATAATTATAGACCAGTCACCCAAAACCTGCCAGTCTGACAATGTGGAATAAGAAATGAGAAGCACATTGATAACATGTTGTTTTCACTTTCATGGCTTAACTGAACTTAAAGTCATTCAGTTTCAAAGAGTGAGGAAGCAGAAGTGAATTTTGAAATGCAAAAGGAAAGGAGAAGGAAATAAAAAAAATTATGCTAATTCTGCCACTCATATTCAACTGCCAAGGATGTTATTCCTGAAGGTTGTGTGAGGCTTAAATGAAAATATTATTACACCCCAAAAGCCTTTTAATAGTTGTTAGGTATGTGGGTGGGGGAAAAGCTTATAGTGGCCATTGAGTCATTTTAACTATCACTGGATCTGAACTCCACATGCAGAAGGAGTATGTTGCTTTCACAATGTGCCAAGAATGTGATATCAGTGTTAGTGCTGTGATTGACCCAAAATTCACAACAAATTGTATGTTGGCAAAGTATTTATCATAGCCCAGTATCAAGCTTGAACATTCTAGGAACATCCCTCATCTGTGGGATACTATAACTGAGTTAGCATTTTGCCCACCTGGCAAAATTACTGCTATGAAAGAATTATTCACACCCTTCATTGCCCTACAGGTATTTATTTGAGGAATTTTTGCTCTGCCCTTTAGCCAAAAGGGCTCCCAGGAGAGGCCTAATATCCATTGCTGATTCCCTAGACAGCTCCACCTCCATCTAGGCTACCTGCTGTGTCCCATACACACCTAAATTCTTGTCTGGCTTCTTCCCAAATAGATCTCTGATAGTGAAGCTATCTGCTTCCAGATGAACACTCTTCTGCCGGCTCTGCACTTCTTACTAGACCCAACGCCGCCTCAGCTCCTAAGGGCCTTGGAATAAAGGGGGAGAATCTGGGGCTGAGGCATAAGTCCATGTACAGAGTTGAGGGAGGCAGACAAAGTGTCCTTTGGGCTGGGTAACATTGGATTTCTCCCCTGCAACTGCAAGTTCCTAAGTGTTCCCAGTTGCCCAGGAGGTTTATGTCGGTCCCACTAGGCTTCCTCAGATGAGCTTGACCTGGAGTCATGGTCAGGCTGGACTCTGAAAGGAAGATGGTCTCTGTTCTCAGGCTTACAACCAAAACATGACTGAATTTTACAAGTGTATGATATGCCATTCCAAATTCAGGGCAGTCACTAGGCAGGATGTGTCTTCATGCTGCAGTGTGAGCAGGTACTTTTTGTAGGGATGGCATGAAGAGCAACAGCAGTGTTCTGATGCTCCTGTCACCTGGAGTGCTCTTATGTGTTTAGGACCACAATAGGCACTGATCTCAATTGCTTTTTGTCAGCTCAGGGCTCCTTAGCAATTGCTCCCCCTTAGTCCTTGGTCACAGTCACACTGAACACAATGTTGTCTCTGAATATATAAGGTACAGTACTTCCAGACTATCACTGTTTTGGGGTGGGATTCAATCTCACACTGGTTCTGCAATTAAAGTTGATTTGGTGCTCTTGCACAACAAACTCGCTCCCTTTGATCACCAGTTTGATCTTTTCCAATAAAGAAAAGGATGGAAAAATGCACCGGAAAGTGTGGGATAATAATTGCATGATGCAGCACCATAAAATGTCATAAGAAATGCTCAATAAACAGCCAAAATCGCCTAACCTCCTTGTGAAATCAGGGCAATGGTGCAATTAATTGGCCTGGAAGTGGCCACAATCTTCAGTATGACATTTTATTTTATTCGTTTATTAAATTTCTATACCACCCTTCATCCAAGGGCCACAAGGCAGTTTACAATATGAAAACACAAACATACATAACATGGCAACAAACAAAACATGACTTCCTGCTAAATGTGATTGTGTCATAACCATAACCCTGAGCAGCAGCCAGGAGAGAGGGGAAGGGAACCAACTGAATTAGGAAGGCCTGTGGTGCAAGTCACAGAGGTACTGAAGCCAGACCCAGGCCTTGACACTGAGCCTCAAGTCTTAGACCTTCAGACTGGGACCACTGGAGGCATCACCCGCTGAGCCAGACTCACCTAAGAAACCAGCCACCTTTACACCAGGGACCAGGGGTGTAGCCAAGGGGGGCAGGGAGGAGCAACTGCCCCCCTTAGATCAAGTATAACAATAGGAATATTTAACTGACCAGTCAGTTTGGTTGGTTCTGCCCTCCTCCCCAACAAAAGTCCTGCCCCCCCCAAGGGGCTCCTTATTTCCTGTGCAAGCTCACCAGTACAGTACTGGCAACACACAACTGTCAGAGAGGCAGCAGACTGCCAAATGCCTAGCCCTTTAAGACTCTCCAATGTTCAGGAAGGGGGTGGAGACTGGGCGGGGTAGTCTGGCCCAAGAGGAAGAAAAGGATTTACTTAAGTTCCAGACATCTGTAGAGCAGGTTGTCTACATGGAGCTATCCAAGGTCCTGCAACTTCAGCCTGCTCCTTCCTATCTGCTACTACACTATATAGGACTGACTGGATTCAGTAATTCTAGAAAGGAAGAGGGCAAATGCCTTGTCATTGAATTCCTGCCTTTTCTTCCTTCCACAGTAATTCCAACTTTATATGGCTTGCTTAGCCACCTAGTGGAGCTTGTGTTAGTTTGCAATTTGCTTTTGAAGGGAGGGTTTTATTTATTTATAAGTGTTTTGATACTGCCCATCAATCATATTCCCAGGACAGTTTGCAAAAAAAAAAGAAAGAAAGAAAGAAAGAAAGAAAGAAAGAAAGAAAGAAAGAAAGAAAGAAAGAATAAAGCCATGAACCAATTTAATTTTAAATAAAGTCATTAAAATTTAAATACAGATAACATGAGAAACTAAAAGTCCATAGTCATAAGACCACCATATAAAAATGAGGCAGGGGAATTAAAACCGCATTCCAAAAGTGTGGGGGAAAGAAGGTCATTGCCAGGTGTGAAAAGGACAATAAGGGAGGTGTGGAGATAGCATTCCAAAACTGATGATATTAGAGCACTAGCTAATAAAACAAAAATGTCAAGCTTCTTAAAAGGTCTGGAAGAAAAGAAAGGGTTTAGCCTGGCAACAGAAATATGTTAAAGTGTGTACTTTTAAGGGAGAGCCTTTTAAGGGAGAGCATTTCACAAACAGGGGGCTACCACTGAAAAGGCCCTGTATACTTCGCAGGAGGGGGCATTTAGTGGAGGAACTCTATAGGTGACCTTAGTACCTACATAGGCTCATATGGGACGAGGTGTTGATTCAGGTTCTGGGGTCCCAAGTAATGTAAGATTCTATAGGTTAAAATCTGCACCTGGAATTGAGCCTGGAAAGAAACTGGTGCAGTGAATGAGACCCAGTGTAATATGCCCAAGCTTCCTGGTACCCATCAGTAATCTTGGCACCAGTTTCACCATCAGATGTCATTTTGGAACTGTCTTCAAAGGCATCTCCATATATAATACCCAATATCACTCAGTCCATTCACCATGAATGTGGCTGTGCCAAAAAATGAACTGAATGTTTCTGGCACACAGCCATGCATATATTGGATAGTAGCTGTTTTAAGGCCACCGTTTCAGGATTACCTCTTGATAACACTTCTGAAACATATTCTTGTAACTTTAGCATGCTTTCATACTAAATGTCAAAATCATGAGGTCAGCAAATAAGCTGCACAATTTGCCTGCCTTATATTTGATGGTAAATATGTATATCTACCATATACAGTATAAGGTTTGCAAACCACCCTGGAATCCATTTTTGATGAAGGTTGGTTTAGAAGTCAAATGAATAAATAAATAACATAAAAATCCTTGACCAGCATATGCAATCACACTGCATTTCCCTCTTTCTTCTTGATACAGTGCTGTCAAATTGGCATCTGTATATAATATATATGGAAGCTTCCAATCAGCAGGCCCTGACAGGTGCAGTTGTCAGCACTTTTTCATGGCTGCAAATGCTTTCTGACATTCATTAGCCTATTGTTCTCTTAGTTCTTGACAACTCCTTCCATGCTTCTGTTCTACAATGTCTTGAAAATCCCAGGAATGTTCTTGGATTTCATGGTTCTTGGCTAATCCTTCAAAGCTGGTCATTTGTCAGGTTCAGATCATAGACTCTCCTGTAAAATAACAAGTTGTTTGGAAGAGCTTGCATTTAGGAACTGGGAGTCTAAACTCAACTGACAGCTTTAAACACCGAAGTGCATTGTCCTAAATGGTCTGAAAATATTATTGTCATTCAAGAATTATGTGACTTTATTGAGAGTAATGTTTTTCACAACACTTTCCATCATCTTTTGGATGATTGCCAGAGTATTTGTCAGTCCTTGTGGCATTATATAGAATTGCTGATTTCCTATTGAGGGTGGTAAACACTGTTTTAGGTCCATTTTCCTTCTCCACTTCCATTTGTTATTGTCCACACTTCAAATAAAGGATATTGAATTACTTAGATCAAGGAAGCCTGAGCAAAATGTCTTCTGTTCAGGGTAAAGGAAAAGCGTTCTTCCTGAAAAGATTCCTGTCCACCACCTCTCTATAACCTCCCCTTTTGCAATCTCACACCTTTTAGGCAATGCAGTATTGAGAACTCACATGCTGCAGCTGCTCAGTGATTCTGTTGCAAAATGTAGTAACCATCTTGGTAATTTGAGTTTTATCCAAGACCCCATTGGATCTCTGTATCTTCTATTCTGGCAACAACCTGACAGTTCAAGAAACATATTTTACCTCATCTGGAAGTAATGTTTGCTTGCATCTTTCCATCTTACAATTATTTCATAAGTGTGTGTGTGTGTTTGCAACCTTTTCTGTGCCAGTGGTCATCAATTTAAAGCAGAGGTTCCAAATCTTTCTGTTCACAAGGGCCACCTGAGAAGGCTAAGAAGTACTGAAACTCACCAGTCACAAAATGGTGTTATGGAGGCAGAGCCAAGCACAAAATGACAGCAGACAGCGTGGGAGTTTGACATTATCAGCAGGCAATTACTGACATTATCTGCTGTTAATATTTAATATGGAAAGTGCTGAATTCTTTGTCATAGTGACAGGGAGTTCCATAGTTCAGCACTCAAACTAAATTCAGACACTGACTCTGCAGGTATCATGATTCAGCCTCCCAGTTTTAAGCCAAATTTAAGCTCTTAGTGGAGAAGGCTCTGCATTTTATACATTTTTCTTCCTTTCTTCATGCCTCTCAAAGTACTTCCACTAATCTCCTGTCCTTTTATCCTCTTCTCCTTGTGCAATGAATTTGTATCCTATTCCCACCCAAAACTGCAAGTTTCTTTCAACCGTCTTCCCTCCCACAACAGCTTCCCTCTCCTCTTCCCTGCTTCCCTATTCCCAGTTTATTATCATTACTTGAAAAATGAATATTTTATCTCTTTCTAATGTGCTTCAGTGCCCCCTCCAGCGGCTCTTTCCTCCCAGAGAGGGGAGGCTTCCTGGCTCTTCCCCAGGCAGGGATGAAGGAGGCCTGTGAGCATGAAGCTGAAGGGTCAGAGGGCAGCAGCCCTGGGGGCTTCCTCTTTCCCTCTCCTTCAGATCATCTATCCCCCGGGCCTCCCTGTACTTTCTCTACCTTCCTACATACCGTATTTGGCATTGACTCCCATTCGTTCTCCTGCTGTCCCTTCTCCCCTTCCAGCTTTGCATGTGACCGGCTTGCTGCTCAACCAACTCCCACTTCCTCACCATCTTATTTACTCATTGTAGATGGGGGCAGCTGCTGTTAAGCTTCTGCCCAATCACAATGCTACTGTAATACCAGAGAGTGGTGTGGTGCGGAGGCCCGGAGGCCCGCTGGTGGCCCCTAATCCACATTTTGAGAAATACCAGCCTCAAGCACCAGTCTGCAATCTCTTCAGGAAATGCATGCTTGCAGTTTGTTCACAGCTATCCTTTAACTACCTGCACAATAACAGGTTCAGATGCTGGTCTTAATGAACACACCAGGGCAAAACCTGTTTGCCTCTTGTAGGTTCTACATTCTTCCCGAGGAGCTCGGGATAATGATATATCCCAAATAAAGAACTTCTTGACCATCTCCCCCTATCATCTGCAGTACTTTTTCAGTTGGATTTTCTTTTGTGTGTTTTATATGTTTCCTGTAAAATGTCTCAGTTATGCAGGTTACCTGGGATCCTGTATTTTGGCTGTCTCTTAGTGCAGACCCAACGTGACTGAGCCTGAGTTTCCACAGCTGCCACCTGCCATGAACCACCATTAGCAGCAGCAGCAGCAGCAGCCGCCATGTTCTAAGCTTTTGATAATATTTTATTCTTGCCAATTATGCTGTTTTAAATGTACATTTTATATTTGACTTCTTTTAGTAATGCTTTATCTTGAAATCTGCAAGATAATATTTTAGCTTCCTGTTAATTACGTTTCTTTGAATGTATACTTTATATTTGACTTTCTTCAGTAGCATTAAATTCTGGATTGTTTTATTTTATGGTTCGATGTGTTGTAAACCACCTTAAATTTCCTCCCCCCCCCATTAAAAATATAAAGCAGCACAGAAATAATAATAATAATAATAATAATAATAATAATAATAATAATAATAATAAAATAATAATAATATCTATTAACAGTTGCATGCAGCTCTATCTATGAAGATCCAGACCCAAGATGGCTCACTTGCTAGTTAACACCCGAGTTATTCCAAAATAAATTCTTCAGTATCACCTCTCAGTGTCAGTTTTCAGAGTTTCTGGAAACTAACTTCTTTTTTACCAGATTTGTATTGCACAACTAATTTACCTCACTTTAGGCTGTTTTTCCCCATAGAATTGTAGAGTTGGAAGAGACCACAAGCGTTATCTAGTCCCTGCAAGTCAGGAATATTTCGCCCAAAGTTGGGTTCAAACCCACGACCCTGAGATTAAGTCTCATGCTTTACCAACTGAGCCATAGAAGAACCATGCATTAAGATAAGCAGATCCTTTAGCAGCTGAGGATGCCTTGAGAATCATTTTGCCTAGGCAGATGCTTCCCCTTCTTAGAAGAGATATCCATTTATATTGCAGTAACATCAATTTGAGCCACATGTTATTTTCCATTTGTGTTGATTTTCTTCAACAAATTGCCCAAAGCTTCCTGCTTCCATACTTTTAGGCCACAGCCACATGGAAAGGTTGTAACAGGGCTGTGTACACAAAGCAATTTAGAGTGCTTATGATGCATTCCATGGGTGCATTTTTTCATGTTGTGCACATAATTTCCTCATACTAGGGGAAGACACCCCCCCCCCCAATATGGATTTACTTCATTTGTGGATGATGAAACAAGGAAAATAAATCCAACAGAAAATCACATGTCACCCAACTGTGTATGTACTGAAGCACATTGTGTGGCCGGGTTTGTGGGTGTGGTGCTGTTTTCCTGGGTGCAAGTTTGGTACAGTGGAAAACTTGTATCTAAAACATAATAAATGGCTGCATGCACTCATAAACAAATACCTGCATGTATACCCACCATGGGAGGTTGGGGATGTACTAATTTCAGGGTAGGAGGTGGAAACACCACAGTGCAAATACATCCCCTCAAGCAACACCACTAGTGTGATGGACAAACATGCTAAAAATCACACATGAAAAAGTGGATCTGTGTGATCCTCAGGCACTGGTGTACACTATGTGCACAGCCCAGGTGATGCAGCCCCCTCCAGCTGAAAAACGTTAGCTATCACCACTCTGCAGTTTGACATGAGCTGCTTGGTTTGCTTTGTGTGCCCCCCCAATGGCTCCATTTTCTTCCTCATATTGTAGAAGCTTATAGAGCAGCTGTGTGAATATGACACCCTAGAAGCAGAATGACTGTCTGAGCAGGTCTTAGATAGAGCTTCACAATCACCTAAACCTCCATGAATAAATTGCTTTATCAGCTGCACATCAGAATTTGCTGGCATCCACAAGTACGTTTTCTAACACTTTTCTCCAGCAACTGTTTCATCTCCTCAGATTCTCTAAGGGGTTTTCCACAGACTTTTGGAATGTCTGTAGAAATTGGGCACATTGTTCATTAGCACTAGAAAGAAAGTTATGTGCTGACAAACATTCTACTGCCGTCACATTTCCCTTCACTGAAGGCTACACTCAAAGCTGGAAGGGAAAGACTTTCTATTAATTTTCTTTTGCCCTCTTACTGATGGCAATTCTCAGTCCACCAGTAGCTGTTGTATTAGCAGCTTCCAGGTTTCAAAATCCACCTCACTACTGGGAATTGAAGAATGACATGAAAAGCCATTCAGTCTGAAGGATGTGTGAAGGTAAGTGGCAGTTTCCTCATTAGATTTTACCACACGTTCCACTAGTGCCTTTTGCACTCCTTCAGGGATAGTAAAAAAAGGTGTAGTAAGAGTATACATGGTGATTGGGGAAAGCAAAAACTATACCTGCCCAATAGAATACTTAGTTCAGAATCAATAGACTTGCCCCAGAATTGTCATCTGAAATGCCAGCAAACATCTTTTCTATGTCAATATGGGGAAGACTCTCTCTATTTGTCAGGGGTTCAGGAGCAGAGGCAAGGGCAAGGGAGGAAACAGAGAGCGAAGGGGAGGAGGCAGAAGAAAGGATGAGCGATGACGACGACCCGAGATCTCCGAGTCTCTCCAGTGAGTCGGAGGATTCACAGAAAGGAGCACCAGTGGCCAAGGCAAGGGGGGAGTTTAGGGGGGCACCCCAGGGAGATAGAGCCAGAGGGGAATCAGAGGAGAGCAGTTGGAGATCGGGTCCAGCGTCACCGCCAGAGAGCAGGGAAGAGGAAAGGAGCCAGGGGGCAAGCGCTGGCAGCTCACAGCAGGAGGGAGGGCACGAGTCAGGGGTGGCCACACCTCCATCTGGGAGCGAAGAAACGGTTAGACGGAAGGTGGAAGGTTGGGCGCGCGCGCCAAGTTCAAATGCACAGGAAGGAGGCGCAGTAGGCAGCCCGGAAAGAGAGCCGGGTCCTAAAGCCCGGCGCAAGGAGACAGGAGAGTCCGGGGGGTCAGCGTCCGAAGAATCCCGGAAGGAAGAGACCCAGGGGGGCAGAGGGACCCAGAGAAGAACAGTCAGGCGGAAAAGGTGGAGCAGGGCTAGGATATTAAGTTGGTGTACGAGGGGCGGAGATTCAGACGGAGCTTCGCCGATCTAGCTACTAGACGTAGGGTTGCACGCAGCAGCTTGAGAATGGAAACTGTAACTCAATAAAGACTTTTACTTAATGACCGTTGGCTAGCGTGATCCTCTGTGAGCTAGGATTTTGAAGCAACCCTGACAGTAAGCTCCGTCTCCTGTATTGTGGGCATCTACAGCCTCGAGGAGAGGAGAGAAGCAGGTGCCTACTAGTGAGCTCACGAACGGCAGCCGACATGACGGCTGAACAGCAGATAGCGGAACTCAGAGAAGCAGTGTCACAGCTGAATGCCGAGGCTCTCGCATCCAGGAAGAGAGAGGAGGACGCAGCTGCCGCCTACAGGGATCTCCAGGTCAGGTTGGAAGTGCTTACGAAGCAAGGGCAACAGACACCCAAACCAGAGGGGATTGGGTTGGGGAGACGCACAGGCGGTCTGGTCTCTCACTTCGATGGGAACCTGCAACAGTATCCCAATTTTAAAGCAGACGTACTGTGTGCACTGCAACTGCTGAGTAAAGATTTTAGAGATGAGCAAGAGAAAGTGGGGTTCATCATGTCTTATTTGCATGGGGATGCCAGAGCATGGCTGCGCAATTTATGGAGGGATAACGATCCGGCGCTCCAAAATGCGAATGCCTTTATTAAAGCGATGGATGCGTGTTTTTTATCAAGCATTGACGTGGATCTTGCTCGGCAACAGATTCATGGACTGAAGCAGGGAAGGGCCAGCGTACGGCAGTACCATGCCCGCTTTTTCGCCTTGGCCAGTGCCCTAGAATGGGACAGAGATGCGACCCCTGTAAGAGACCTTTTCTGGGAGGGACTAAACAGCTCTGTAAAAGATGAGATTGCGAGGGGGGAGAGACCCCGGACCACCCAGGAGGTCGTGCAGAGGGCGCTGGCAGTGGGGGTACGGCTGGAAGGACGTCCGTGGAGCAGGGACGAAGGGCGTGGAGGGCGCGAACCAGCCAGGGGCTCCTCCTTCTTTCCCAGAGAAGCAGCACGTACGCAATCCACGCCTCCGCCAGGGGGAGGAGCTGAACCGATGGAGGTTGGAGGTGCCAGGGCTCAGTCAGCAACCAGAGCCCTAGCACCAGCAGCAGTGAAAGCGAAGCCTCCTAGAGGGAACAGGAAGTGTTACGTCTGTGAGGAGCCAGGGCATATGGCGAAAGAGTGTCCCCAGAGGCTCCACAAGCTCACTGCAGCCTCAGCAATGGCGACTGCAGCAACGCAGCAAGGAGAACCACAGCAGGGAAACGACGCTGTCTGGCTGGAGGAAGAGGCACTGGGGCCCAGCCAGACGTATTAATGATGCAGTCCCCAGAGATTTTACAGCCCGTGAACCCCCTCCCGCCCAAACCAGTGGTGAGGCTCACCGCGTCGCTCCAGCTGCCCAATGGCATCACCATGGACGTGCCAATCACCATTGACTCAGGCAGCAATGCGGACTTTATGGGGCAGGACTTCGTCAACCAGCATGCTATACAGTTGCTGCCGGCCACACTGCCCCTGCAGGTGGTCACGGTGGATGGCAGGGAGCTGCTAGGAGGGCAAGTGGTGCAGCAGACGCCACCGATGGTGATGCGACTTGGGAATCACCATGAAGTCATCAGCTTCAACGTCACTCAATTGTCGGACACGCCCATTGTGTTGGGCATGAGTTGGCTGGACAAACACAGCCCAACGCTGGCTTGGTACCAGAGGCAGCTGACCTTCGGCTCTTCCTTTTGTGCTGAACACTGCATCGTGCCCAGGCAGGAAGGAGAGGAAGAGGAGTCACAGCTACTGCTAGGCACGCTGCAAGCGATTCCCCACAAGTACGCAGAATTTTTGGAAGTTTTCTGCGAGAAGGAGGCAGACAGGCTACCCCCTCACAGGCCATATGACTGCAAGATTGACCTGCTGCCAGGGGCGGCGCTGCCTAAGGGGAGACTGTATTCCATGTCAGAGGACGAGCTGCAAGAACTCAAGGAGTTCATAGATCATAATTTGGAGCGCGGTTTCATCCGAGAGTCCAAGGCGGTGGGAGGCAGCCCGGTGTTCTTCGTTAAGAAGCGGGATACGCCCCAAAAGAGGCTCGTAGTGGATTACAGGATCTTGAACAGTGTGACTAAGCCGTCGGACTTCCCCATGCCCCGAATTGACGACCTCCTCGCAAAGGTGCGGAAGGGCAGAGTGTTCACCAAATTGGATCTGCGAGGTGCGTACAACCTCATTCGCATGCGGGAGGGAGACGAGTGGAAAACAGCCATGTTCACGCCACTGGGGACCTACGAATATAGAGTTATGCCTTTTGGATTGCAAAATGGCTCCCACGTTTTTCAAGCATTCATGCATCACGTGTTGGCGGGACTCCTCTACAAGACGTGCGTCTGTTTCTTAGATGACATCCTGATCTTTTCGGAGTCGCAACAGGAGCATGACAAACACGTCAAGGAAGTACTGAACAGGCTGAAGCACCATAGGCTCTACGCCAAGCTGGAGAAGTGCCAATTTGACGTGACGGAGGTGGATTTTCTGGGCTACAAGCTGTCTGACAAGGGGCTCGCCATGGACAGCGCCAAGGTTCGAGCGGTGTTGGATTGGAAGAGCCCGCGCAACCGGAAGGAGGTCCAACGGTTTGTCGGCTTTGCGAACTTCTATCGCAAGTTTATCAAGGGCTTCGCTATGCAGACGGCGGCCATCACTGACACGCTTAGCTCCAAGAAAAAGAAGTTCATTTGGACAGAGCAGGCGGAACAGTCCTTTCAGGCACTCAAGCGTCTCTTCGCGTCGGAAGAGCAGCTGCTTCATGTCAACCCCAGCAAGCCGATGAGGGTGGAGACTGACGCCTCGGACAGAGCCGTGGGGGCGGTCCTGCTGCAGAAAGACCCGCAGGGGGTGTGGCGACCGGGAGCGTTTTACTCCAGGAAGCTCAGCAAGTCCGAGCAGAACTACACCATATGGGACAGGGAGTTGCTGGCCATTCATGCAGCGTTCAAGGCGTGGAGGCACTTTCTGATCGGCGCCAAGCACACGGTGCAGGTTTGCACGGACCACAAGAACCTAGAGCACTGGCGCACGGCACAGTTCCTGAACCAGAGGCAGATACGTTGGGCTGAGTTCTTTGCGAACTTCGACTTCCGAATAGAGTATGTCCCGGGGGACACCAACATCATGGCGGACGCTCTCTCCCGCAAGCCACAGTATCTGGAGGAAGCAACGCCAGCGGCCGCCATGCACATCTTCGCACCAACAGTGTGGGCGTGCGCCGCGGCAACCGTGGATCTGGAGGCGGTGCGACGAGCGTTGCAAGGGGACTCCTTCGCGCAAGCAAAGATCTCAGAGGTGCAAAGGGGCAAAGCAGCGGCCGACGGTTTCCAGCTAAGAGATGGATTGCTCATCCGTAAAGGGGCCATCTACGTGCCGGGAGACGAACTTCGCGCCAAGGTGCTGCAGCAGCTGCACGACGCGCCCACTGCAGGGCACTTCGGCAAGGAGAAGACGGTGGAACTAGTAGCCAGGGATTTCTGGTGGCCTGGAATGAGAAGGGAGGTCGCGGACTACGTGGCGAGGTGTGACACCTGCCAGAGGGCGAAGCCAGTGCTTAGACCGCCGGCCGGACTGTTGGAACCGCTGCAAACTCCGGCCGAACCTTGGGAGAGGGTGGCCCTGGACTTTGTCACGGATCTGCCCAGCTCGAGGGGCAAGACGGCAGTGCTGGTGGTGGTGGACTTGTTCTCCAAGATGGCACATTTCATTCCGTGTGCGAAGGTGGCCACGGCGGAACAAACCGCCAAACTGTTCATAGACCACGTGTTCAAGGTTCACGGTCTGCCACGGTCTATTCTGTCCGACCGGGGGCGGCAGTTCATCTCAAATTTCTGGCAGCGGCTGATGGGCTTCCTGAACGTCAAGATCAACCTGGCGTCGGCGAGACACCCGCAAACCAACGGGCAAGCAGAACGGGTCAATGCCATCATGCAGCAGTACTTGAGGTGCTATGCAAATCAACAGCCTGCGACGTGGGTGGATTACCTGCTGCTCGCCGAGTTCGCTTACAACAACACGAAGCACGTGTCCACGGGGGTCACACCGTTCTTCGCCAACAACGGGAGGCACCCCAGAACCTTCCCGGGACTGGAAAGGCTGGGGGAAGGGGAGCCGCAGACGGCAGATGCGTTCGCGTCGGAACTGCAGGAAGTCCACGATCAGCTGAGGCGCCACCTGGAGCTGGCCAAGCACGCATACAAGGTACAAGCGGACAAACGCAGAAGGGTTGGCGAAGAGCTACACGTGGGGGACTGGGTCTGGTTAGCAGCCCACGCAGTGCCGGCCAGGTCGTTGGCCAAGAAGAAACTAGGGCATAAGCAACTGGGGCCCTATCAAGTCGAAGAGCAGGTCAACCCGGTGGCCTTCAGGCTGGCGCTTCCGGAGGGTTCCAGAATGCATCCGGTATTCCACAGATCGGTGCTCACTCCCTACAAGGCACCGCACAGGTTTCAGGAACCCGGAACGGCGCAGAGTCCGGCCAGAGACAGAACAGGGCACGCAGGAGTGGCACAGAAGGAGCGCATCAACGAAGTCACAGAGATTTTGGATTCCAGATGGGGGGAAGAAGGGGTAGAATACTTTCTCGCCAGGGAGGGCACCCCGGCCAGTGCGAACAGTTGGGTGCCGGACTACGCCTTGGACGAACCTCTGCTCAAAGACGAGTTTCATGCCCTCTTCCCACATAGACCGATGCCAGCAGACTTTTTCGACGACTGGCTTTTCACACCCACGCTTTCGGGCAGCACGTTCCGGGGGTTCGACTCTGACGAGGACCCGATACGAGACGTCCGTTCCCCGGAGGGGTCGCCCTCGGGATCTGCCTCAGAACCCTCGTATTGGTGGGACGACAAACCAGAGGAACAGTGGCGCAGGAAGTGGCAAGAAGGTCCAGGCCGAGCAACGCCGCCTGGAGGAAGCGAGGGAGAGACGGACATGGACATTTTCGGGGACGATCCAGGTTTCGAGCACGGCGGCACAGAGATGGAAGCAGAGGTGACCGTCGTCGACGAGAGAAGGGAGGAAGAACCGGAAGACTTCGGAGGGAGGCCCGCTACGGGAACCGAACGGTACCCGACATTCGTCTCCTTGACGCAGCAGCACCCAGCTCCAGCACCGGAAGGAGGGGAAGGGGGAGTGGGGGGCTTCGAGGGGGGGATGGATGTCAGGGGTTCAGGAGCAGAGGCAAGGGCAAGGGAGGAAACAGAGAGCGAAGGGGAGGAGGCAGAAGAAAGGATGAGCGATGACGACGACCCGAGATCTCCGAGTCTCTCCAGTGAGTCGGAGGATTCACAGAAAGGAGCACCAGTGGCCAAGGCAAGGGGGGAGTTTAGGGGGGCACCCCAGGGAGATAGAGCCAGAGGGGAATCAGAGGAGAGCAGTTGGAGATCGGGTCCAGCGTCACCGCCAGAGAGCAGGGAAGAGGAAAGGAGCCAGGGGGCAAGCGCTGGCAGCTCACAGCAGGAGGGAGGGCACGAGTCAGGGGTGGCCACACCTCCATCTGGGAGCGAAGAAACGGTTAGACGGAAGGTGGAAGGTTGGGCGCGCGCGCCAAGTTCAAATGCACAGGAAGGAGGCGCAGTAGGCAGCCCGGAAAGAGAGCCGGGTCCTAAAGCCCGGCGCAAGGAGACAGGAGAGTCCGGGGGGTCAGCGTCCGAAGAATCCCGGAAGGAAGAGACCCAGGGGGGCAGAGGGACCCAGAGAAGAACAGTCAGGCGGAAAAGGTGGAGCAGGGCTAGGATATTAAGTTGGTGTACGAGGGGCGGAGATTCAGACGGAGCTTCGCCGATCTAGCTACTAGACGTAGGGTTGCACGCAGCAGCTTGAGAATGGAAACTGTAACTCAATAAAGACTTTTACTTAATGACCGTTGGCTAGCGTGATCCTCTGTGAGCTAGGATTTTGAAGCAACCCTGACACTATTTAAAATTGGTATAGCACTTTTCTGTTTTTTTTCTTATGATCCTAGCTGTACACTACCTAATATAGTTATAAATGACGTTTGCCTCAGTAGCCTGTCTTTTTAAAAATCCTATCTCAAAGTCCAAATCAAGTCCTCATCAATCACAACAGGGAATAGCTGACAGAATGCAATCCTATATACTTACCTGGAAGTGAGCTCAGTGGGCCTTGCTTCTGATTAGATATACATATAGCATTGCTCTATCAATCTAATTTAGTGTTCTGTATCCATATACCTGAGTGCTCACTGGAAGGACAGATCATGAAGCTGAGGCTCCAATACTTTGGCCACCTCATGAGAAGAGAAGACTCCCTGGAAAAGACCCTGATGTTGGGAAAGATGGAGGGCACAAGGAGAAGGGGATGACAGAGGACAAGATGGTTGGACAGTGTTCTCGAAGCTACCAGCATGAGTTTGACCAAACTGCGGGAGGCAGTGGAAGACAGGAGGGCCTGGCGTGCTCTGGTCCATGGGGTCACGAAGAGTCGGACACAACTAAATGACTAAACAACAACAATCTATATCATAATACTTACAAAATTCCATTCCAGTAACAGGTAGGTATTTTTTTTTTTGAAATTAATTGTCACAGAACAGAAGAAAAGAAGCAAACCAATTGTCTTCCTCAGCCACCAGGTGCATCTGTTCCAGTTTGGGGCCCAATGATTTGGAGGTGATGTGTGGTTCTTCCTCATTTACTGTTGTGATTCCACAAATATCACACTACCAAAACAACCTCAAACAGAGCAAGGTTCATCTGTTTGACAGTTTGATTCCTCGTGGTGCAAAAACAGGTAATAAAACATATGTAAACAAATGTGATAGGTTTTATGACTAAATGTATGGCTAATTAAAACAGACCGACAAATGTTTATTATTGTTGACAATCAGACTGTGCAGCCCGCTCTCTAGCTGTAGCACGTAAGTTAATATTGTCAGAGTTTAAATAATATATTATTGCAGCACATGTTTCTAACACATTACAGCTCATATAACAAGCAGAAGAAACAAACTGGTTCTCCCCAAGATGCATCTACTTGGTGCTACTTTTGTTGTAGTTAGCCTTTCTTGATAGAGAGTGATATAAGTAAAAAAAACTGCTCCTTTTCCCTTATGGGGTACCCAAGAGCCCATTTAGAGTCCTTTGTAGGTTCTCTATCAGTAGGAAAAAATAACAGAGACCAACCAGAGAATATTGAGAAGCAAAGCAGCTAGTAAGCCTGTTGCAACAGGGTGCTTCCCCACACGCAGGAGAGAGGAGGAGGACCCAGAACAAAGGTGTGCCTGCCTTTATATAGACATTTTAAATTGCCCACCCTGGAGTCCAAGACCACCCCCCAGATACATCATACCTACATCACAGAAAAGGTGGTCTACAACAGAAATCTGAGTGCGTTTTTACCCTGTCTGCCAGGTTACCTGTTAATGGTCACTTGACTGGATTACCTGGGGAGTCTGGCCATTTTTTTGTAATGATAATACTTAATTACTGAGCCAGGTCACAGGCTCACTCTATTCACACCTTAAATGTGCCCTTAAGGTAGGATTTGTGAAGACAGAGACAATGGGGAGGTTTCTGCATTTCCTTCGACCTTACAAAGAAATATTTGAGGTGACTGAAAGAGTCAAAATGGCTTTAGGACTTTTCCCATGGGTTTCAGACATGTGCTTTATATATTTATATATGTGTTTGCTTGGTACATGTATGAACATTTATTATATATATATATATATATATAAGACCTAAACATTCTTATAACAGAGAGAACACCCTCCAACATGTCCCAGAGAAAAACCTGGATGTGCATCTTTTGGGGCCACGCTCCTGCGTGAGTCACGTGACCTGTACAAAAGCACAGTGCCCCAAAACAGTGTTTCAGAGCTGTGATTTTATGTGAGCGCACAGCCCCCCAAAACAGGATGCCCTGGTTAAATCGGGACAGTTGAGGGGTATGAGAAAGAGCTGAAAAGGAGATACCAACTCTTATAAAACAAAATTCCAGTTATGTCTTGCTGGTCTCTAAAGAATCCCATCAGCTTCCTTCTGCTGACTGGATTTATCCATTCTCAGGAGTTCACAATAAAGGCAGTGTAGGATATTAAAGCTGAGAGCAATTATAGAATCATATGGGCAGCAATATGCCAGGTCAGATTTAGCACCTGATATTCTTGGGCAGCTGCCAGGGACCCAGCACCTGCCTCAGCTCCTGCAGCCCCCTTTCCCTTTCCTCTAATGAGCCCCACGGTGGCATGACAGTTTTTGACATTACCCCAGTTTAGTAATAACAAAATAAACAAATGGGAGCTCTAAGCTCCACAGAACTGCTGCTGGCTGTGCCACTGCCTAGGAACCAAGCCAGGACTCATGGGAAGGCCCATTGATGTAGGAAGGGGCCTTCTGAAGGCAATATGCTGAGCCCCCCCACCCCAGAAGTGGAACTGGCCCTGCCTATAGCATTACAATGACAGCTGCTCTAAACAGGTCACTAAACAACAACACATCACAAACTGAGCTGTAAAACAATGACTAAGTTTTAACTTATATATTTTTAACTGTTGCTATATCTGTATTGTCCCCGTTACACCTAATTGGAAATTCAAATGTATCCCTGTCTTGTTTTATGAGTTCCTTGATATTGTATGTGGGCTGGAACTGGTCTGTGACCGAAAGAATAAAATTCATTCATTCAAAACAATGCTGGGAGACAGTTACTGGTACAGAATCATTTTGACTGATAAATTTCTCTCTCCTCTTTCAGGATCATAGAATTGTAGAGTTGGAGGGGACCACAAGGGTCATCTAGTCCAACCCCCTGAAATGCAGGAATCCTTTTGCCTAACATGGAACTCAAACACACGACCTTGAGATTAAGAGTCTCATGTGCTACCAACATACGCTAGCAGGAAAAGGAGATCACAAATCTTAGAAAACTGAATTCCACTTAGGCCCTTCTGATCTTTGAGGTAGACCTTCTATATCCATCGGCTGACTGGATTAAGAAATCCTCCAAGCATGGGAGTAGCTAGGATTTATTGGGGGGGGGGGGAAGAATTTTTATTTATTTACTTAAATAAAAGCCTCCAAGGGTTATTTATCTTCTTCACTGAATCCCCACCCTTTCTTCCATATATGGTGATTCCATATGACTCTGTGAGATGCCTAGCCACCTAGTGGAGAAAATTTTGGGCTCCAGCTAATTTGCACTTTATTCTGCAAGCTGGGCTTATCCACCAAGGTGGAGAGGGCAGAGTGCACTGCCCTAGCCACTGCAACACACGTCAGGGCTTGTATCTTCCACAGTGTTGGAGATTTACAGAACTGGCATATAAATGTTTTACAATCAATCTTTCCCTAGACACGCAGAGATGGGATTTCAAATCACATTTGGGAACTCTGGCCAGAAAGGATCATTAGAGGAGAAAAGCCAGCGATTTGGAAATTAACTACAATAGCTATGTCAAAATAGATTTTAGAAATACCCTTATGGTGCATGGAGATATTGCAGTTTAACTAAATCCCTCTGTTTCCCATCAGTCAGTGCGCTGACTGGGAAAGAAGAATGAAATTGACTGCGCAGTATCATGGAACAAGGTATCTGTATCTGATGGCGGTTGCTTGTCTTGCTATAACGTTTCTCACATGCACAAGTGACAGCTGCTTGTCACAGGCTGAGACCCCAAGAATACTGCATCTTTCCTCATCCTCCTGCCGTGTGGAAATGATGCAGGGCATAGAATTATTATGTAAGAATGTATTGGGAGACGTCGTGCACAAGCCAAGGTCTCACCAACACACAGGTGCACACTGAGCTCAATTTCTTGTTTTTATCTACTAATCCCAATTAGGCTACGGAAACTTTTAACAGGCACCCAGAGGCCATTTTAGGATGGATGAGGGCAAACCAACAGAAACTGAAACTTAAGACAAGATTAAAGTACTGTTAGCTGGAAACAGCTGAACTACATAGAGGTTTGCAACATGTATTGGACAGGGCCACACACCTCCTGAAGGATCAGGTATGCCGTTTGGGGATAATTCTGTTGTCTGTGGAGGTGCAAGTGTCTTCAGGGATAGAGGTATATTAAATAAATAAATAATTTTGATGGTGTCAATGATAATACTCCAGTGTGGGATAAAGTCAAGGTTGAGTCACAGTCTGCGGTTGCAGACAAAGAAGTTCAAGTCCTGGCTCTGACAAACAGGGATAAAATCCCTTATATTCTGCAGTCCCATTGAAACCAATAGGGATATGTGTTGTGATCACTGGGTACTATTTAGAAAGCTTTGTGGAATTTAAAAAAACCCAAAAAGCCAAGTGGAAAAACTGTTCCATTTCCCAAAGTGTTGGCATGCCCCCTGGTCATGCATTTTGACACTGAAATTTTGCCCAAACAAAATTGGTGCTGCATGAAACGTTTCTGGGAAGCCCTATTTTTGCTGTTAGCAGCTGCACTAAAAACCTTGAACTTGGTTACTTTCTGTGGCTAGTGTTATCGGACTCTCTTCAAGCTGTTTCTCAAATGCTTTGAAAATATGTTAAACAGCTGGAGAAAGGCATACAGCGCTGTGAAAACAGGCTGTTTTCTCTGTAATCCTTTGCGGCATTTCTCCACCAAAATCACACTCAAGCCAGTTTAAACTATGCTCTGTTTTATAGCATACTATAAATAAATATTAGTTATTTGTTGATCTGATTAATTTGTTGATGTTTTTACATGCTACTTGTTTTCTAAACTGTAATGAAAGGGCATTCCTGCATCATGAGGAATGTCGTTTTAGTGCAGACAAATAGAAACAAAATATTAGCAGGACTACAATTAAAAAGGACAATATACAACAAATACACAGTCAGAATAGCAAAAATGAGTATTTAAGTCAGACTTCAGCAGAAGAAATAAAAAGCCTTGAACTTATGATTGGTTATTTTACTCCCCTTCTAAGTTTTTCCTCCCCTTCTATTGTTTTTTAAAACACTCAAAGCTGCATTCAAAATTAACAAAAAATGCATCAAATAAAGCAATATTAAAAGGCACGTATTAAAACAGCTGACATGAAGAACAGTAGAAAGCTGCAGTTAAAAAGAGTTCAGCAGTCCTAAGGCTGTCTGCTTAGAAGCAAGGCCGAATGTGTTTACGATGTCTTACTCCCCAGTAAATCTGTAAAGGAAAGCATCCTAACAGATACTTAACAAGGAGAGAGATGCCTGGCAGATCTCCCTAAGGATAATTTTCCAGTATGTCAGCATCAGTACCTAAAAGACCCTGTCTCATTGCACCTGTTGGAGGACACACAAGGGCAGAACAGACAGCAGAGCTTCTGAAGCTGATCTTGAGTGAGGGATGGGGAACCTGTGACCCTTCAGATGTTATTAGACCCCAATTCCTTACCATTGGCTATGTTGTCTAAGCTAATAGTGAGGCAAGGAAGAAGGGCTATCCCTATGCTATCCGTATAATCAGTTATCAGTAATCAATATGTTCAATATATATTCATATATGCTTACACAAATCAAGGCTTACAGTACTTATAATCCATTCTGAATCAAAAGGGAAGCTGTGCCTTAGCTAACTGCAAACTGCTTGAAACAGCAAAGTTAGGAACTGACCTTTCCCCTAAAACATCTGTGTACCCCGGACAAAGGGAAAAGACATGAATAAGAGATTCTGGTACAAATTCCCCTCAGATACAGGCTAAATTAATCCACAGAACAGGAAGAGCAAAACCACAAAATGTCCAAGCTCCCTGTCCTGTCATAACTAGGGGAAAGGTTAGACAGAGCGTCACTGCAAGCATCGGAAAGCAGAACTAGAATCCGGTGCTTGACCAAGGGTCGGGTAGCGTGACAACCGCTTGCTGATTGGCTGATTCTCGCTGACAATATTGTGAGTCCCTCATGATTGTCTTATGATCTATGATTTGCTGTGATTTGCTCAGGTATAAAGACCTCTGGATTTCTGTCAATCGGGGTCCTAGTTCTTTGGAAGATATTCCAACTGGGTCCTTATTGCCTGGTAATAAAACTCACCTTCTTATTCTCCAATTGCTGTCTCTGGCTGATCCTTATTTTAAACTCTTGGCGAGTACCCACTTGCTTCAATAGAAGATGGGGTCTAACCTCTGAAGGGCCACAAGTTCCTCATCCCTCACTCAAGATCAACTTAAGAGGCTCTGCTGCCTATTTCACCCTTGTCTGCCTCTTTTGTTTCAAGTGACTGGCATGGGAGCAGATTGTACCTGATGCAACCTCTCCGCCAGGGTCTCATCTGCTTGTTGCGAGAACTAAGGTCTCATCCTGGCAAAAAAGGTGAGGCCTTTTAACCTTCATCTTGGTTTCAAGTGGTTATTGCTTCAGGGGGGAAAAGATCCCCAGTTACTGGATAATGAGGTTTTTATAAGGCAAACAGGAAGCATGGGCTACAATCAGTTAATTCCTTAAAGACTAATCATTGGGCTGATATAATGGTGGGGAAAAATCACTCTTCTTGGATTTGTTCAATGAATGAGTGGCTTTCCCATAAAGATTCCCAGAAGATTCTTCTGGCTTGTTGACAGTCTGTTATTTTGATGCAAAAAGACATGTTTTTGTGGGTAAAGGTTTTTTTTGCTGCCCAGAATTCTAGCTCCTTTTTGAGGGTGCGACAAAGTACCGTATTTTTCGGACTATTGGACGCACCGGTCCATAGGACGCACCTAGATTTTGGGGGGGAAATAAAGGCAAAAAAATTTATTCCCCCCCCCCCGCCAGGCGCGGGGCTGGGGCGGGGAAGCCCGAGCTTCCCCCTCCCCCAGAACGGGACCCAGAGCCATGCCGAAGCTGCGCGCAGCTTTGGCATCGCTCTGGGAGCTTGCGGGGCTGGGGGAGGAGGAAGCCTTCCGCCAGCCTCCAAACCATGTCGGGAGACAGCGGGATGGCGCGCTGCGCCTCTCCCGCTGTCCCCCGAGTTTGCGGGGCTGGGCCAGCCTTCTAACCAAGTCGGGGGACAGCGGGAAGGGCGCGCTGCGCCCCTGCCGCTGTCTCCCGAGTTTGCGGGGCTGGCGACGGGGAGGAGCAGGCTTCTCCCCCCGCCAGCCTTCTAGCCAAGTCGGGGGACAGCGGGAAGGGCGCGCTGCGCCTCTCCCGCTGTCCCCCGAGCTTGTGGGGCTGGCGGTGGGGCTCTCCTGAAGCCTGGAGGTTGTGGGGCTGGGGGGGGGAGAAGCAGGCTTGCTTCTCCCACCCCCAGCCTCCAGATCAGGTCGGGGAATAGCGGGATGGCGGAGCGCCGCCATCCCGCTATTCCCCGACCTGATCTGGAAGTTGTGGGGCTGGGGGGGGGGAGAAGCAGGCTTGCTCCTCCCACCCCCAGCCTCCAGATCAGGTCGGGGAATAGCGGGATGGCGGAGCGCCGCCTTCCCGCTATTCCCCGACCTGATCTGGAGGTTGTGGGGCTGGGGGGGGAGAAGCAGGCTTGCTTCTCCCACCCCCAGCCTCCAGATCAGGTCGGGGAATAGCGGGATGGCGGAGCGCCGCCATCCCGCTATTCCCCGACCTGATCTGGAAGTTGTGGGGCTGGGGGGGGGGGAGAAGCAGGCTTGCTCCTCCCACCCCCAGCCTCCAGATCAGGTCGGGGAATAGCGGGATGGCGGAGCGCCGCCATCCCGCTATTCCACGACCTGATCTGGAGGTTGTGGGGCTGGGGGGGGGGAGAAGCAGGCTTGCTTCTCCCACCCCCAGCCTCCAGATCAGGTCGGGGAATAGCGGGATGGCGGAGCGCCGCCATCCCGCTATTCCCCGACCTGATCTGGAGGTTGTGGGGCTGGGGGGGGAGAAGCAGGCTTGCTCCTCCCACCCCCAGCCTCCAGATCAGGTCGGGGAATAGCGGGATGGCGGAGCGCCGCCATCCCGCTATTCCCCGACCTGATCTGGAGGTTGTGGGGCTGGGGGGGGGGAGAAGCAGGCTTGCTTCTCCCACCCCCAGCCTCCAGATCAGGTCGGGGAATAGCGGGATGGCGGAGCGCCGCCATCCCGCTATTCCCCGACCTGATCTGGAGGTTGTGGGGCTGGGGGGGGAGAAGCAGGCTTGCTCCTCCCACCCCCAGCCTCCAGATCAGGTCGGGGAATAGCGGGATGGCGGAGCGCCGCCATCCCGCTATTCCACGACCTGATCTGGAGGTTGTGGGGCTGGGGGGGGGGGGAGAAGCAGGCTTGCTCCTCCCACCCCCAGCCTCCAGATCAGGTCGGGGAATAGCGGGATGGCGGCTCTGCGCCTCCCCGCTGTCCCCAGCTTTTGGGTGCAGGCTGCTGCCCGCAAGCCTTGCGAGCCCGCGGGACATCCCGCCGGGCTTGCAAGACTTGGGATAGCTTCCTGAAGCCTGGAGAGCGAGAGGGGTCGGTGCGCACGGACCCCTCTCGCTCTCCAGGCTTCAGCAAAAGCCTGCATTCGCACCATAGGATGCACACACATTTCCCCTTCATTTTTGGAGGGGAAAAAGTGCGTCCTATAGTGCGAAAAATACGGTAAGTACTGCCCCCTACTGCCCATTCACATAGGTCTTCCAGAGCAGGAAAGCTCCATCCCTACCCCATGTTTTATTTTATTTGTACCAAAGTAAAATGAATTCATTTAAGACTTCACCACCAGCAACTGTGACACTATCAAACCCAGACCTGTGCAATAATATTTGCAGTTATGTAGATTTGGGCATGATCCCACCTGTCTCTAGTAGGGATGAACAAATCTGTCATTTTCTCATTTCTCTAATCTTATGTTGAGTTTGCCACATCTCTGCACCAGTTTGCAAAATTTTTGTTAAAAAATCTTTATGAAATTTGTCGGCATTTTAGTGTACATTTCTCCCAATAAACACATTTTTGTATGCAATTTTGAAAAATATACACAAACCTTTCCCCGAAATAATGCATTTTGTGTTATTTTCACCATTTTATGTACACCTCTCCCTTTTTTGTGCACATTGGAAAGTTTGGAGAGTTGCCGATTTCAAAGGATCAATTCCTGTATTGTTTTGGAAACTGTGAATTAGGTACCGGTAAGTTTAAAATGCAAGCCCCACTCCTTAATACCTGGCCTTGGTCCTGCAAAGATTTATCCCTGGGATGACCCAGGAGAGAGGGGATGTTATCAGAGCCAATCTCCAATTATGGACAGGAATAAATGTCATCTCTTGATTACACCTTTTAGTTGGTTGTCCCAGAGTTTGTTAACCTTCATTTTGTGCCT
This sequence comes from Podarcis muralis, assembly GCF_964188315.1. Classification (NCBI taxonomy): domain Eukaryota; kingdom Metazoa; phylum Chordata; class Lepidosauria; order Squamata; family Lacertidae; genus Podarcis; species Podarcis muralis. Next base: position 41,832,094 of record NC_135658.1, read on the forward strand.
CTGGCATGCTAAAGAAGGTATAGCAATTTCAACTTTCTCTATTAGAGGGGAGGAAGCCTTTCATATATGGCACTCTCTCCCCCACCCCTCCGGAAAAGCTTTCTGAGAATGTGCAAACGAAGCCATTTTCCTTCTCCAGCGCTGATCCTCCTTCACACTTGCAGAAGCAAGAGAGAGAAAAAGAAGAGCTATGGCAAAGCCTGGTCAAGATGATGCAAGGAACAAAGCCCAGAAAAGAGCTTTCAGTTGCAGCTAGTTGAACAGAAGAAGAATTCTTCAAAGAATTGAACTCTCTCTACCATTCTCGCAGGAAGGAGTCTCATGGGAGGAAGAGAAAACAGCTTTCATTTTAACGAGTCATGGTATTTATGGCCCTTTCATGAGTTTTGTTTGAAAATATGAAAGTAGATGGACTTAAACCTTGTTTCCAAAGAGAGCAGAGGGAGGTGAGAGCACGCGAAAAAGGCAGATGCGGCTGAATCAGCTTTGCCCATTTAAAAAGAATCAAACACCCTTTTGTCTAAAAACAAGCCTCTTATTTTAAAAATGATGGACAGTCATAATTACCTGAAACCAACTCAAAACACTGGTTAGATAGAAATAGGTGGTGGGAAGGAGTGCCATTTTTATCTGGGGAAAGCAAAGGTGATTTGGACTTGGGATTTCAGGTCTAGTCTACACATGCAGTAGAATCCTGAGGTAACAGAATCCTGAGGTAATTTTGGATGGCACCAGGCCTGATGCCAAAAGCTGGTGCCCTAGCACTCTGGCAGGGATTCCTCCTGGGCTGGCCCACCCTGCCTGATTGACAAACCAGCATTTCCCATGATGTCCCAGAACAATGCTATGTCAGGGGCATAGTGGAGAATGTTAAATAGAGGCCCACAGTCACCTGCTGTGGCCAGGTAAGCCCACAGTCAGGGGCCTGGTGAGGCCACGTTGCCAAAAGCCCCCTCAAATCTGAATCTGCCCTGGACTGGTCTACGTTAGATTGCTGATGGGGTATGCTATTTTTAAAAAATTGCTTTCCCATGTACCAAGCTTCCTGCAAATACCACCCCATAGCACATCAGTTTTCTGATTGCAGTGCATTGTTAATGTAGAGGAGCTTTCAAAAATATTTTTCTCTTCCCCTCCCAACATGATGCAGTCAATTCTGTCACCTCAGGCCTCTGCCACTTTATTACTTTATTACCAGCTCATTCTTATGGATGTAGAGAAGAAGCTGAAGATGGTGTCAGGTCTGGCTGCTCCTGATTTATGCAGGGTCGGGGGAAGGTCTGAGGAGCAAAATGAAGTAGAAGGACATTCTGGACAAAGAATAGGCCGGGTGGGGTGAATTTATGGCAAGGAGAAGGGCGACCAAGATGACCAAGGATCTGGAAACCAAGCTTTATGAGGAATGGTTGAGGGAGCTGGGTATATTTAGCCTGGAAAAGAGGAGACTGAGAGGCTATGGTAGCCATCGTCAAATATCTCAAGGCCTGTCACATGGGAGATGGAGCAAGCTTTTTTTCTTCTGATACAGAAGGTGGGGCCCAAACCAATGGCTTCAAGTTACAAGAGAGGAGATTCTGACTAAACATCAGGAGAAACCTTCTGACAGTAAAAGCTGTTCGACAGGGGAATGGTCTCCTTCCTGAGGTTGTGGACTCTCTTTCCTTGGAGGTTTTTAAGCAGAGGTTGAATGACCAACTGTCATGGACGCTTTAGCTGAGATTCCTGCATTGCAGGGGGTTGGACTAGATGACCCTTGGGGTCCCTTCCAACACTACAATTCTATGATTCCATGATCCATAGCAAACAAACAGATGTGACTCTCTTCCCTTTAATGTGCACACACCAATATATAGCCTGGATTTACATTTAAAAGGGATAATCACCACTGTAGCATATGTTTTCTAAGGCTGGGCCTGATGTTTTGTTCCAAAGGTAATTTGTTCTATCTAGTGTTGTCTCCTTTATAGCAAACAAAATTAAAACCTTTAAACAAGATCTCCCCATGTGACCAATGATTGATATTTTGCTCAGTTACAAGTTGTCATGGGAACAAACATTACATTTATTCTCTCAGTAGTTTCCCTTCTATTGATACACACAAGAGAAAGAAAAGGCTCTGTGGTTTGGGATTTAGAAGGAAAGGAATAATATAAGTTCAATTGTACTATCCACAAGGGAACAGGGCATATATGCTGTAAGAGCAGCTACATTTTCAAACTAGTGGCAAAGGCTGCTGATTTTGTTCCAATTCTAATCATGATGAGGTGGAAAGGGGGGGGGAAACCAAACCCAGAGTGACTCTTCAATGATTGCAGTAAACAGAATCAAATGAATATCTGAAGCAAATTAGCTGAGCCTCTGTTGTTTCTTTTGATTATTATTGTTAATGTTTACTGTTTTGTTAAAGAAATTGTCTCAAAAACAATTTGATGCATTTCTGTACACCAATAATTGACTATTGACACAACCCCTTTTTCTTGGGAAGAGCCACTGTCATTAGTATCTTCATCTCAGGTTGAGAATTAAAGATAAGAGAATACCTGTAAGATTAATGCAGTGCTCTGTTCTGGGAAGGGTAATAGGAAATGCAATGGAGGTTGATGAAACAGAGGGGCATTTTAGTCTTGGTTTCTCGTAGGCACTGTGGAAGTTTTCTTTCAAATGGGAGGGGGAGACATGGAGTTGGCATGACTTTGTTCTCTATCACTCTGCTCCTCTCTCCTTCGACGGAGCTTTGCCGTAGTTTCTTCTTGCCGATTTCTCCAGGCAGCAATTATGGCATCATCATCCATTTCTTCCTCCTCCTCCTTGCGCATGCTTTGCCTGTGTCTGAATAACTGCCTTGATGCATAACACTCTTTTCTTTCTTCTACCTTTTCTTCTTTCTCTGCATTCTCCTCAGACTTTGAAAAGCTCTGGGTGAACTTTCTCTTGGCTCCAAACTCAGACATGTCTGAACTGGACTCCTCTTCGCGCTCTTCCAAGTGATGCGACCTGATCCGGCTCCTGGTGGGTGGTTCAGGGGATTCTGAGCTGCAGGATGGTTCTGGTGTCCTCCTGAAAAAATATGGCTCTGGACTTTCTTCTCTGGAACTTGTCTCACTGAATTTGGACCGTGTAAATGTGCGAGCTGCCTTATCTTCTTGTGCAGAGGCAGAGGAAAATCGCGAGGAGGTTCTCTGCAAGTCATCTTTGCACTGAAAGGTTGAAGAGCGATCAATTTCTTCTCTTTGAGATCTGCAAAAATTATAGCTAGAAGCCTCAGTGTCCACCTCTCTGAATGATGATCTCCTGTATTTTTCTCCACTAGCATCAGAGAAGTCCTGGTATGAGGACTTTTCTTCTGTTTTCAAGCCACTGAGCCACTTACTTACATTCTTTTCTACCTCTGACCTTATAGCACCTGCTCTGGCAAACTGGCCTGAGAAAGAAGATGCTGTGTCACTCCTGTCGTTATGAGTTTCTAAAGGGTACCTAAGGCCACCAATTACATTTTCTGCATAATTTTCTGCCTTCTCATCCTCATCCTCTTCCTTGATCTTCTTCTTCTTAAATAAAGTGCTACGTTTATTGTCACTGATAAGCTTCTCGGTCTGGTAATCTGACATTTTCTCTCTCATCTCGGTTTGCATCTCCCTTTCCTTTCTGTTAAGTTTCTTCAAGTCAACCTCATCAGCAAAGAGGCTGTAAAGAGGCTTGCTTGTTTGTGTCACTTTCCTGCCTGAGCTGGATCCTCCTGTCCTTCCACTCATTGAGGTGTTACAAGACAGCATGGACTGAGTGTCAACATATTGGTTGCCCTGCTGGTGAAATAGTGAGTTAGGTAGTGATAAGCCACTTTGTGCACCAAGCAGAGATGCCTTGTCATCATCAACTGATTTAACACTTGAAGCTAATACCGATGATGGGCGGGACAACATTAGGATCTCATTTTGTTTCTGAGCAATAGTTTCACTAACAACATTGGCAATCCAGTTCTGAATACTGGCTATAGATATAGTGTCTTCTGGGCCAACAGGAAGGTTGGGAACACCTGTAGCTACTGAATGGTTTGACATTGCCCCACTACCACCTCTAGCCTGAGAGAAAGATGAGCGATTGGTCTGCATGCTCAATACTGAGGCAGAATCCTGTGCACCATTTATGGAAGCTGTTGATGGCAAAAAGGCCGACAAAGGGATGCTTCCACTCATTGTACTCTCTGCCTCCCAGCTGCAGAGAGACTGACTTTCTTCCAGAACTTTCTTTGAGTGTTCAAGTAACTCCATTCGCCTCTGCTTTCTTCTGGAAGAAGCAGAATCTTCACCTTTAGCAAGCTCCACAATATCATCCTTATTCTCATTGCCTACCTTCTTCTGATGTTTAGCCTTCCAGGCTTGGTAAGCTGTCAGGTTGATATCTGACAAGTTCTTCTCCTCTTCCATAGCCTCTTTATTTTGTTGGCTGCCATCTTCATCCTTTGATTTATCAGAGGCCTCTGAGTCTCTTTTGTGAAATCCAAACTGAATTCTCTTGATTTTCCACCTTTCTAAGGCAGTAAGCTTGTCTTTGTTCTTTTGACAGAAATTATAAAATGAGCTAGTATCAGATAATATACTTTCCTCATCCATATCCCTCCCATTTGTTCCATTGTCAGGCCTTGGATTCTCATGACCACATTTAGTTTTGGAATGATATTTTCGAGAAGCTTCCTTCTCTATCTCCATCATCCTCTCATTCCACATATCCCAGCTGCTTTCTGTAGACATGGAATCTGTACGCCCTCTCCTCATTCTGTTAATGCCACTTGCTTCTAGCTGTTGTTTCAAGATTCTGATCTCTTGGCTACTCACACTTTCTGTTTCACTTACATCATTTACAGAACATGGCCTTTCTCCCATTCTAGAACCTCCTTCTTCCTCCTTGGGAAACAAGTAGCTTTCCATTTGGTACTTTTCATTTTTGGACTGCCACTCTTGGATCATCCGACTCGTATCCGCCTCAGATTCCTCCTGTACCTGAAATGTAAGGTCTGAGGGTTTGCTTTCTCCATCCTTGTTTGAAAGTTCCTTTGCAGGCAAGCCTTGCTTCTTCCTCCATTCTTCATAGAGTTGTTCCTCTTCTTCTTCACTGATAAGAGTAGACTGCTTGGAAACCAAGCTGGATTTTCCCATAGAGGAGGTACTCATTACACTTCCCAGGAGGCTTGTGGTGTCTTCTTCTTCCACCATGATAGAGTGGACTTTGGCTCCCATGATGCTCCCAGAATCTTCTCTCCCAGACATCAAGGAAGAGCTTCCAGCTCTGACAACAGAACTCTGGCTACTGGTTGTATCATCATCAGAATCTTCTTCACCTTCCTCTTCTCGTTCCTCCAATAGCTTTTCATTGAGCTCCCGGAGCTGTTTCAGGAAGCCATCATTGGGATATATGGCGCGCTTCTTGCGTATAGTCATCAAGGCTTCTAAGATTGTCATATGATGAAAGATCATCAGATAAGCAGCTACCAGCACTGCTGAGCGGCTGATTCCCATTTCACTGCTGACCAAGACTTTTCCTAGAAGTAAAATTATATAGGTGGTTAACTACTGCCAGAGGAATACTGGGAACAGCATCTGGAGGACACTGGATTTGGGAAGTATGTAATAGTCTATTTCTGAAACAGTTTCTGGATCAAATAAATAGTTGGTGGGGGTGGGTGGGTTCTGCCATCATTAGTCTTGATTTAATTTATCATTAATACCTAAACTGGGAACATGGTAAATTAAGTTAAATACATAATTTATATATTTCGTCACAGACATCTCAAAACATTTTAAGCATAGCAGCAAATGGGGGAATATATGCTGTAATGCATTCTAATCCAAAGCAATTCTTATTGAGCTCAGCCTGGCTTACTCTCAGTTAAGTGACACCAGTGTTGGTACCATGGTTCCCACCACACAGGCCACTCCTGCATCTTCCCCAAATTTATATTCGCTAATGTTGATAAACCACTGGGGTGAAGCTTGGTGCAAATCCATAGAAGAACAACGATGCTCCAAAACTTGGGAAGAATTTGCCCCTCACCATATTAAACATATTTTCCATTATTATATGTGTATAAATTATAAAGGTGGTACCCATATTCAGAGGAGAAACTTTAAAATGGACTTAAGTTAGTCATGTCTGTTGCTTTCAATGAGTCCACTCTGAGATTACTTAGTTGGCTTCAACCCAATGTACTTATTTATTTTCATCTTCCTAAATGGTTAACATTGCCATGGTAGAAACATTAAAAACACAGTCTGAAGAGCAGAAGGAACTTCATTAGTGTGTATGAGCGGCCCTAATACCTACTTCTCAAATGATAATGAACCAACAGAAGCTGAAAATGAGAAGTTGTGCAGTTTGCCCTACATACCTCTGTAGGTTAGTAGAGCTTCATCAAGGAACTCTGCAGCCTCCCGGAAATGTTTAGAGATGTCCATATCTGGGAAATCATCCACCTCAATGCCTAAATACTGGATGTTCATGCCATTGTAGAAGTCTGGCCCTGTATACACACCAGTGCCATGAGCAGCATTAAGCACATGAGTAATTCCTAGTCTCTTTAGGCGACCTTTATTCACTGCAACACTCCTTCAAGACAAAGGAAGAGAGGTTAGATTCTGTCTACTTTCTTGAGTATTTGAAAACTAGCCTAAGGCCAGCAATAGAAAAACAGGTTGAGTTGATGAGGAACTCTGCAAGTTTGTGCAGACTGGCAATATGAATGATCTACCCCACAGGTGATTAAAATAGTATTGTAAGTGCGAGCACGTTCACAACATGTGTTAACTATCTGGTCGAACACAAAAGGTTACAATGGCCACATTTTCATGCAGTGCTAAGACAAACCATTGCTCAGTGCGAGAGTTGAGTCCAGCGAAGAGCCCGCCCATCAGTCGGAGTGCCACAGTGGGCTCTTCTGCTGTGGGTGGCTCTGCGCCAGGCGTTCAAGGGCGATCGAGCCAGCGAGATGCTGAGGCGGCTGGCCAGCTCTGCCCTCTTGCGAGCCTGGGACTGGCCAACCGGGGGGGGGGGGGGTGCCGGGCGGATCTTTGCACCCTGGTGCCACATATGCTTAAGACAGCCCTGGCAAACATGCTGGCTGCCAGGAAGGAAACTGCACTAACTTAGCGCTTTCCTGGTCCGTTTAGGTTAGTGCAGCACAGTAGTTAATCACTGTTTGTTCTCCAGTTCCACAATCATGCTTAAACGCTCTCATCTTTAACCATGATCCCAAGGTTTGTTTTTGGCCATAGATCGTAGTAGAAGACTAGCGAGTTTAACCACGACCCCAAGTTTGGATTGTATGCTAAGCAAAACCTTGACTTAGCTGCCAATGCCACGTGGAGTTGGCATGAGCTCCCCTTTGGGAACCAGCATGATTGTGCAGTGCCAGTTATACTTTGGCTTACAGTGACATGTGCACCAGGCCAACATGACAAATCTCTGGAAGTCTCATAACGGTGTTTTATATTAGGGAGATTTATACCTCACCTTTCTAGTGTAGCCACATTACTCTGGGTGGCTAACATCACATTTAAAGAACACTTACGAAATCAATTAAAGAAACATCAGCGATACAATAATAAAACAAAGAGCCAGGAGGAGGATATAAAACCAGCTAAAAAAGGGCCAGTCTGCTAAAAGTTCATTAGCATGGCAGATCAAATACCTGCCTGAATAATAATGTCATAACCAGGCAATGGATAGTCAAGAGAAAGGGAAATAAACAGACCTCTTGAGGAAGGAAGTTACAAAATTTAGGTGGGATCACTATAGCAGCCATCGCCAATGTTTCACCAAGCCACGCCCCCACCATTGATTGGTCATACAGGAGAGCCTCCCTTGCTGACTGTAATAAGTGGCCATGCTCATTTGGAATGAGATTGCCTTCTGGGTAGCTGAGCCACCAAGCAGTTAGGGTATTTAGAAAGTTGCTGCACTTCATCACTGGGGTCATAAATGCCCCACTGATAAAATGTTTACTATTGTTGCCCTGGGCACTGTGGCAAATGCAGGGAGCAAATCATCTGCAAGGCACATAAATGATTCTCCCAGTGCAACACCATCAAGATATCTCATAAGGCCTTCGTTCCAATATGTACTGGGATTTTGAAATAACTGGGTTAAGGAAATATGATGGCTGCAAATGTTAAAAGACTCATATACCAAATTGTGTCATAATCACTGTGATTTGACATTTGGAAACTGTGACAAGCAACCATTGGGGGAAAAGCTTTTTTTATGAACAAAAATGGCTCAGAAATTAGAAGACCTTATTTATAATTCATGCTCTTTTGTTTAAAACAGCATTGACAGCAGCTGTTATTTGTACATTGGCTGGTCTTCTTCTTAAAGCAGGCTTTATTCATACCATGAATCAGAGAGAATCAGGGCATGGCAAGTGGAGGCTGGAACTACATAATATGGTCAACACCTTTCGACCTCTTAAAGTAATGGCTGTGCATTTCCCTCTGGCATCGTTTAATAATGCAAAATGCATGGTGTGATGCCATCACGTTATAATTTTTTCCACCCCCGCAAATGGCAGCCAATTAGGTGGAAAAAGGAAGTGAAAAGTCATAATGCCATGTTACAAGTTCTGCATAACTAAATGTTATGAAGGTGATAGAAGGAAGAGACATCAGATTGCCTGTTTCAGTGGCAGCTGCACCTTGGCTGCAAAGTACAATTCTGGCCTGATGGAGGGAAAGGAATCTTCACTTGTCCAATTTAAACTTTCAGATTCCAACAATTATGTGAGATGCCAATTCCCCAATGCAATAGAAACAGCATCAACTAGTTGACTAAGAAACTGACTTCCCTCATTAATTTGGTTTAGGGGTTTTTGATCTCCCACCACTGGTGTATGTACAATCTCCTTGACTGCATTCAAATCAAGAATGCATTGTGTCACTAACAGGAACGCAGGCAGGAGATCAGGCTATAATATTCACCCTATACAGTGGAACCTCACGTTATGGATGGGATCCATTCTGGAGGCCCATTCATAACACAGAACTGACGTAAGCTGAAGCGCTGCGTCGGCACACACGCACGACGCTATTTAGCTCTTCTGCGCATGCGGCAAAACCCAGAAGTAACCCGTTCTGGTACTTCCGGGTTGCCGCGGGACACAAGACGAAAACACACAACCTGCAGCAGACGCAACATGAGGTATGTCTGTAACAGTTTCTGCCTTTATAGTGGTATTCTTTACATAAGTTTATCTTGGGATGGGACACTTGAAAGATTTTGATTTTTCACCTAGGATTATTTATCTTCTTCTCCAATAAAGTGCGAGAAGTCCAACTCTAGGAATGATAGAGAAACAGTCTTCCTACTCACTTTTCTGCTATGAAGACATTTGGCCAGACTTCATCAACGGCATCCTTTGGAGACTCAAGACGGTCTTTCACAAGTGCCCTCTGCAAATCCATGACACATGGTGTGTTGAACAAGCTGGTATCATCTATCTTTTCCTTAACCCGATTGTACAAGTCTTCCACCAGTAGCTGCTCTGCAGATTCTAGCATCCCTGGGCACCCAGAATCTGCTTTCACCTCCTTTGTCTTCAGCTCTGGAATGAAACAACACTTACATTTTCAAAATAGCACCTGTTTACCTTTGACAATGGTAAAGCAGCTTAGTCATGCTGGCCACATGACCCGGAAGCTGTACGCCAGCTCCCTCAGCCTGCGGTGAGATGAGCACCGCAACCCCAGAGTCATCCGCGACTGGACCTAATGGTCAGGGGTCCCCTTTACCTTTGACACGCTTCTCAATGAGTGTTCAACAAAGGGCAGATTCACACCACTCATTTAAAGCACATTCAGTGCACATTTAAAGCATGTGGCTCCTCCCAAAGAATCCTGGGAACTGTCATTTGTTTGGGGTGCTGGGAATTGTACCTCTATGAGGGTGAAGCTACAGTTCTTAGGATTCTCTGGTGGAAAGCCATCTGCTTTAAATGTGCATTGAATGTGCTTTAAAGGCATGGTATGGATCTTCTCAAAGTGCCTGGGCCCTTGATCTGAGCTATCAATGTTCAAGCTATAATCTTGATGGACTATTGAATATTGAAATCATATTGATGGGATCTTGGTAAGCCTAAGCCTTGTGATCTTCATTTGAGAACTTTCTCCAGATTTCCCCACCTAATGAAGTGAGACAAGGAAAGGGATTTTCAGTGACTTTCCCTCCTGTATGGAATGCCTTGCCACAAAAGGCTCACCTGATGCCATGCTATGGTGTTTTAGGTACCAGCTGGATATATTTTTTGTTCTCTCGGACCTTTTAATTATAATGGAGACACCTGTTTTGTGCTTTTAGAACTTTTCACCAAGTTATTCCCTTTGCTGGTTTCACATTGTTTTAGCTGCCGCATTGGTGTTTATTTATATATTCATCACTGGTTTTAGTGCCATGCAAATGTTGAACTTTAGTTTGTATTTTTAATAGTCCATAAACTGCCCATAGAACTCAGTCACATGGGTATACAGATGTTATAGAACAAATAAAATACTGTATCATAGCATTCTACTGTATTATAGTATTTCAATATAGAGTTAAGTAGAATCTCATTCCAATAACGAATGGAAGGCAGAAAGTAGCCTGGCTAGCTTTTAGGGCGAACACTTCATCTATAGTTGCAGAGTGTGCTGTGATGCACCACCACTGAATTCAAAAGAAAAACCCCTAGAGTCTTGTTTAGCAAAATGTAGAAGAGAGACATATCAAGAGGGGTTGTTTGGCACTAGAGTAGCTTTCATACAAGGCCATTTAGCCTTGTTAAGGCACTTCATTATAACAATGAGTAGAATTCCCTGAATAGAATTTAAATGGTAAATTCATGTGCTACTTAGTATAGCATTAAATATCCAACAATACCCAACCCCATGGCCAGGGTTCTTCTACAATATTTAACTTGGAAATACGGGCTGTTCAGCAAAGGTCCTCAGCAACTGTACTCAGAAGGTTTATCCTTGCGTCTTTTGCCTCTGATTGCTTCTTGTTCAGTTTGGCAGTAGCATTACTAATACATTGCCTCTTCACTAGCTGGCTCCTATAACCCATGGTAGGAAGCTTTAAATATTTATCTCTATTCATTATTCTTTTTGTATTAGAGGGAACCAGTAATTAAAGCCCTCTCTCCCCAGTTGAATGGGAGTTGACTAATTAAGGGGCAATTACCCTGCTAAATAGGAAGCATTTAGAGGCAAAGGTGAAGAAACCTTCTAATTCAAGGTACAGTAGCTCAGCGAAGCTTCAGTGACACTTTGCCAGTTCACACACTAGATAGGCTGAAATGGCAAATGTTTTAAATTAAACAATACAGGAAAACACAGGAATGGAATAGTGATTAGTATTGATATCTGTGATTGAGTCCCTGTCAGGGAAGAAGGCGTGGTAATGATGATGATGATAATAAAGATGATGTCATATGGAATCTCTGTAAAAAGTGAGTGCATAAGGACAGCAATTAAAAAATACACTGTGTTTATGGAAGTAACCTTAATCAGCAGAGGTTCTATAAATGGTCTCCAGATATTATAAGATAATTGAGTTGAGAGGGAGGGACCAGAAATCATCCAGTCTATTCCTCTATTCAAAAGTGAGGGCACCTACTCACCAGCCTCCCCTTACTCATAAACTCATAAACTCATTGTCTTCATTGCTTTTTCTTTCTGCCTCCTACCTTCGTTGATGATCTGTTTAGCAGCCACAGCAGATGACAGATGGATGGGCTCCATGAAGATGCTCTCGGTGTCTGTATCCGATAACACCGAATATCTGTTAATAAATGGCAACGATGTGAGGCAAGCTTCTACAAGTTGTTTGACTCACCTTTGACAGCCTCCACAACTATTTCAAAACAGAGCAGCCTGAGGGTGAGGGGAGACTGTACAGCAGAACAGGAAGGGGGTGACGCTGGGAGATGGCCCATGTTTGCATACACACAAGCAGTTTAAAAAATGTCAAAACAAGTTTAAATTTCCCCATAATGCTTCTTTTATTATTCATTCTCATCAATGTGTTCCTCTTCCCAAAAGTGCAGAATTAAGATACTATAACATAAAATTCATCTACAGAAAATGCTACATTTCCCTTTGTTGTATGTTGATTTTACCATATGGAGGCACATTTGTAAACTGGAGTAATCGGTGGGGGGAAAGCATTTCCCAGCAAAAACAAAAAAATGTTTGTATAAACTAATCTACTGTCTCCCATTCCCTATTCCAAAATGAAGAGCAAGAATGCTCTCATAGTAGATACTGTAGTGATACACAGATTTTGTAATAGAATGCTTGTAATATTCTTTGATGTACAGTAATGCAGGTGGGGACGAGGAACTTGTTGAACCCGGTATCAGCTCAAAGGCAGCTCAGAGGCAAATGATGCACTGCTGTCTCCCTTTGACTCTGGGGTTTATCAGCCCACATCTCTCCCCTGGAGATAAAGGGGAGCACAGAGCAAGGAGCAATGACCAAGCATTAGGCCACGAATCCCCCTGCCCTCTAGTGACACTCCAGTTACCACTGTGGTAAAGTTACGGAGTCCTGTGTCTCTTCTTACAGAAGAGGAAGAGGTTTCCTTTTCATCCACTAGAGGGTGGATGATAGTCCAGATGTCTCTGACTGTTGTAAACAGAGGGTTGCCTGACAGCTGCATTAATCAAAATTGGTCTCCATAGCAACCGACCATGAAACGTTATATGGGCAGCCAGCTTCCCAAGGCAGTGGCAGTGGAGAAGGCCGGGAGAAGCCTGTGATGTCTAGGGGTCAAGTGTACAAAGCACCAGAGAGCTGGGGCTTTAGCTAATGCATATTAAGCTGGAGGGACTGGCTGAGGAAAGAGCAGGAATGGAGCTCTGGTGTTTATGTAGCAAGTGTGAGCATTGCCCTTTCATTGCCTCTGTCAAAGGTAAACAAAGTTTTTGCCCCCCCCCCCCCCCCCCGCTTCAGCCCTTTTAAAGTTAAGGCTGCCATTTTGCCTAGAAATCGATTACTTAGGGCAGAATTCAACTCATGCATCCCAGCAGCAGAAGCCAGCATTAGGACTTCAGTTTGTACAACAGGGTTCCCCCCTCTCCTTCTTCTGTGTCCCCCAAAATTGGCTAGGAATGGTCAAGAGAACCCCCAGAACAGCACCTGATTGTTCCATCTGGCAAGCTCTAAAGCTTGCCCTGGCAGAACAATCAACATAGTGCAATGTTGAATTTCACCATTAAAATCTAGACACACCATCCTCTACAATACACCCTGCAGCACAAAGATGCTTTTTCCTTTATAGCACCAGAGGATGTCAGTTTGAGTTACGCCTCCTCAACTTAAACGAAGATCTGTAATTAAGGGACTGCAGGGTGTTGTTCTGCCAGCATTACAAGCAAACATACAAGTAGCACTCATACTTTTAAGAGATCCCTTGCCTTCTTGAGTATGCTGAAACTGAAGCAGAGACAATGTTTTGCTCCACTGATAGTGCTACTTTCAAAGCCACCTGTTTGAGGTGTTGATGCAGAAAATCCAATTAGCTTTCTGCTCATGGATGTGTGAAGGAAGCCACCAAGTGGTCGTTCTGCAATGATCAAGCCGGTCGGCACTGATGGGAGTTGTAGACCAAAACATCTGAAGGGCACCAGGTTGGAAAAGGTTGTTCTACAAGCTAAGGATATGAAAACTATCTCTGGCAAATTCCTAATTGACATGCCATTTGTAGAAAGCATGAAACCTTTAATGGCTGTGTATCTTTAAAGCACATCAAAGCACATTCTGGGCACTGTAGTCCACCCCTCACAGAGTAACAATTCCCAGAAACCCTTAACAAACTAGTGCCCAGAATTTTTGGAAGGAAAGAATGTGGCTCAAATGAGCTTTAAAGGTATGATGTACACAGCCAGGGGCAGGGAAAATGCGGCAACTCTAAGAACAGGAGTTTTGGGTTTGGAAGCTCTGTTGTATTGGAGCAAGTGAAGAAACAAACAGAGAGCCCTTCCATCTCTATTGAGGACTGCTGGATCCATAGTGAAGAACAACAGGCTGGTATAAAAAGCCTCTCTCTGCCAACAACAAGAAAAATGTTAGTTAAAAGCATTTTGAGTTGCTTAAACCATGAATTCCTCCAATATTTTACAGGAGGAAAAATAAAACACCTGTTGAAAACGTTGAAAATCAGGCACAATAATTTAGGGAATATATAGCCCTTCAGATGTTATGGGACTCTCCTCCCATCAGCGTCAGTCATCATAATCAATGGTCAGGAATGATGGAAGTTGTAATCCAGCAACAGCTGGAAGACCAAACTTTCCCCATCCCTGATTTAGGCATATTTAACTGGCTGAGAGAAAATACCATTTAAAACAACATTCTGAGTAGATATGAATAGAATTTAACTGTTAAGTTGTTTAATCACAAAATAGATTTGTGCGTCTCTAAGAGAGTGGGTGGTCTTTTCCCCTTTTGCTCCTCCCCAAAGAATAATCTAGCAGCATGGTAAAGAGAAAGCACAGATCACCCCAATAATATCTAAAGTCAAAGTGACTGCCCTCACGTACATATTCAAAACACTATGGAACTTTTTAAAAAAGCAACTGCAAGTAGGTTTAGGGCATATTAACAATGTACATGCAAATGAGCCATATGCAAAGAAAAAACTGAACTTGGCCAAGTGTATCTAAGCTGCAGGAAAGACAGATGGTTTGGCTAGCAGCACTCAGTCTCATCATCAGCCATGGGAACAGAAACAGATAAAAGAAAAAATGAATCAGCCTACAGAGCCTGATTTATCCTTTAATATCCCTAAGGAATGGAACTAAGAACACGCCAGAAAACAGGAGCCCCTTTTACATGTTCAGTGAATGCATGGGGTGAGGGTTACTTGTGACTACGTCTTTAAGTGTAACAAATGTTCATTAATAGGTTCTACTGAGACACTCATATAGACTGGACCATGCTTTTGCTCACTGCCTCCTTCCTTCCTTTCTCAGAGACTAAAAAGTTCCAAATGCTGCAACCTTTCCACCTAGAGGACTCGCTCAAATTCCCTTGATCACTTTGGTTGCTCTTTTCTGAACCTTTGATGGCTCTACAATATCCTTTTTGAGGTGAGGCGACCAGAACGGCACACAGTATTTCAAGTGCGGACATGCCGTAGCTTTGCAAAACAGCATGATGGTATCAACAGCTGTATTTTTAATTCCTTTCTTAATGAATGATCCCTAGCAAGGAATTCACTCTCCCCCCCCCCCCGCCACACCAACAGTTGCCACACACTGGGTCGAAATCTACTGAGCGATGCCTTTTAATGAGAAAAAGGCAAGATCACACAGGTTTGGGGCATTGAAGAAGGCTCTCTCTTGCAGACCAAAACGTGCTGGATAAAGAAAATCTCAAAAATAGATAGGGGCTGACTACTGCTTTCTAACTGGGATTACTGGGCGTGCCTCTATGCAAGACCCAGAAATCCCGCTTCACATAAGATTCCAAATTTGTACAATCAACTGAATCAAACGCTTGAATCCAAACAAATCAAAGAACTGTGAAAAGGCTGATGCAAATGATGGCAGCTTGGGTGGGCTCTGTTTCCTCTGTGCTGCCTCACTTAACTTTGATAATGCTTTCCCCCAATAACACTTGAATTTGTGGAAAACCTCAGTTGACCCAATTAGATTAGCTAAATAATGCATGAGCTCTCCACCCTGGCTTCTAAAAGAAATAAGAAAGAACCCTTTAAATTCTGCCTTGCTCAGGGTTTGGATAATGCACAGGGTTAGCGTAAGGTAATTTTAAAAAGGGGGGAAGGCTAGAAAATGGCTGGTGTTTGTTCCGTGTGATCAGAGGGATATAGAGGCCTACTTGGCAAAAGACTCACCGGCTAGGAGAGGGACTGCGAAGATAGTGGGCCTGGACGGCTTTCACATCAGGGCCTTCTCCGTCGGGCACCACCTGCTCACCATCTGAATCCATACCACTTGCCATAGTTGCTGTGGGAACACGCTGGAATTGGGGAGGGTGGGATTAGGAGGATCAGAACGTACTAAAAGGCAGAGGCACATTGAGCAACCCATCTGCCAAGCTACAAAAAGCAGATCGGTGTGGTTCAGAAAGGGGGTTTGTGTGTGACTGAGAACGTGAAATATGAGAGGTTTCCTTTCCACGACAAACCACCCCAAGCAATTGAGACCAAACATTTGATTCCACACAACTTTAAACCCCAGGCCTCTCTTCCAAAGAGATGTTTGCCATAAAGCGATACCACCCACTGGAAAGGAGGCAAGACACTTCAGAAGCACTATATTAATGGAAGTTAGAGAAACTGTTAACATACCCTCCAACATTTCTCTGAGGAAAATGGGGATGTCCCAATCCAGAATGATAGTTTTTCTATATATACCCCACACATCTTACGGGGTTGCCCCACCCACTCTGGGCAGCTTCCAACATATATAAAAACATAACGAAACAGCAAACATTAAAGAAAACTTCCCCATACAGTCATACTTCGGGTTGAAGTTGCTTCAGGTTGCTTCGCTCTGCGGCGACCCGGAAGTAACAGAACACGTTACTTCCGGGTTTCGCCACTCACGCATGTGCAGACGCCCAAAATGCTGTCACGCACGTGCGTGGAAGCAGCAAATCGCGACCCGTGCAAGCGCAGACGCGGGTTGCGTTCGCTTCAGGATGCGAATGGGGCTCCGGAACGGATCCCGTTCACATCCAGAGGCACCACTGTACAGGATTGCCTTCGGACAGCTCAGGGGTCGGATAACTCCATACCCTCCAACATTTCTCCAATGAAAATAGAGACATCTTAAGGAAATGTGAGACATTCCAGGACCAAATCAGAATCTGGGATGGCTTCTCTAAATCAGGTACGTCCCTGGAAAATAGGGACATTTGGAAGGTCTGTGTTAATATCCCTGGGCTCACAGTCCCCAGCAGTCTGCCTGCCTCCACCCCACTTGGCAAAACTGAGCTGGCTGCCTCTTGGGGGAGAGCAATCCAGGGCCATGTGGGTCCAAAGATATACACAGGTCCAATATACACACAGAGGGGTAAGTGAGGGCCATCACATCCAACCCTAAACCAATGGTCCCTGATTAGTGGAATAGGCATATGCATTAAAAGTGCCTTCTAAAAGCAAAATCCTTTTGCTTTTTTTTTAAAGTGTGAATGTTCACATAGGTAATAGCTATTATGAAGTATAAAAATAAATCACAATAAATGCTCTTAACAGTGCAGCCCTATGTCTACTCAGAAGTAACTCTGGTTGTGTTTAGTGAGACTCTCCCCCAGCTAAGATTGTAGCTCAGAATAAAGTAGGGCTGGAGGTTTTTATTATTATTTTGCAATTCAATTTTCTGAGTGGACCTATAAGCCTTACCATCGCACTTGGTCCCCCACCCCACAGCACTCTGAAATGGCACCCCTGGGATCCTGCTCTTGGGTTGTTAGGACAAAGTCTAGAGAGGCAGCACTTCTTTCCTGAGGCTTCTCCATGCAGGGGAGATGTGTGATAAATGTGCAACAAAAATACCTGCTCCATTTCAGGCCGCGAGGGAAGATGCCTCTTCCCTTACACAGTCCCCTTTCTCGCCCCCCTTGCAGCTTGTCTCAGATGTCAGGAATGCAGCTAGGCCTCCGCAGGCAGGGTGGCGGTGGCAGTTGTTGACACCACACAATGACCCAGCAAGACCAAACGAAGCAAGAAGCTACGAAAGCCCCACAGCAACTTACCGGTTCTGCTGGGAGGGTACGTCTCCTGACAGTTTAATGTTCCTTGTTAGCAGTAAAGTGAAGCACCCAGTCAAAAAAAGAGCAGGGAATTAGGCCGCCGGGATCACAGTCAGGACAAGGGCCGCTGCCCTCCTTCCCTCGCTGTGATTTCTTCCCAAAGGGGCAGGACAACTGTCAGCCTCAAATTTTATCAGCCTTCTAATAATAGCACTTCCAGGCACTGGCTGTCAGGTTGCCGAGAGAGAAGTGCAGTCCCTGCTTGGGCTTTTTAACTCTATCCCCACCCATTGAGGGACCTCACTTGGCTGTGGAATAGGCCAAATATATGAAGGGCAATCATGCTATTTGTTTTTATTGGGCGCCTGAGCCGTGTCCGTTCAGAGGTCAGAAAGGAAGCTTCCTCCCTGTCTCAGAATTTTAGTCCTTGTCATCCCTACCCCCCTCTCCCTGTTGGACAAATTTGCCCCAGGGATCTTCCCCAGAGGGAATCAATTGCTGCATGATAAGAAGGAGTCTGACACCGAGATCAGGCAAAAACAAACGTTGTTTATTCTTGAGACAGCGCTGCATGTGCAACTCCCCAGCTCATGCTGTAAAGAGGGAGGCCCTATCCTGTTTACATTAAAGGTACCGTACTTTATACCCTATAGTCAGTCCAAATTTCCCTCCTACATTCTCCTGTTGGTTAGGAGACTGCAGTTTTCAGACTTCCCGGGCCGCCTATTTCATATTTCCCCCTTGATATGTACCCCCTCCATTACATACATCCCATGATCAGGCTGATTAGCTCTAGCTCCACCAGGGGTGGTTTGACCAAAATTCATAGCCTTTTCCAGCATGCTCAATAGTTTTCTAACTGTTCTCCATTTTTCCTCGTGATTCTGAGTCACTCAGAAACCTTCCTAGTACCTTATAAGGCATTATCTTTCGGCTACTCTCAGTGATTTCTTAACTTGACTTATTACCACGAGTTTCCTCTTTCTTTGCAATGCAAGCAGTTACAACAACAAGGCATGGTCATTTCTGTTAAGCTTTTCCTACCCATTTATCCCACACACCCCACATCACATTTCTTCTGAGCCATCTTGGATTACCACAGAACAAGACAAATGGTTAAATAAAAAGTCCTCTTAGGGGACCTCAGGAGATTAATATTCTTTCATTCCCATGAGGTAACTCAGAACATGGGAATATGCCTTATACTGAGTCAGGGTGTGAGAATCCCACACCCCTTGCCCTAGGCGCCACATTAGTGGGTGGTGGCAACAGAGAGAGACAGAAATAGAATGGGAACCCCAGATTTACTAGGCTACCCTACCAGGTTGGTACTGGAACATGTCACTTTCCTTATCTCAAAAGTACAGTCTTAGAAGAATGAGATAACCAACTATGACTGAAAGACTATGACACATTAAAACATATTGGTGTAAGTTGGCTGCAATATCATCCACTCAACGGAATTTTTAAACAAGATAAAATGGAAAATGGGTATGACAAGATAATTTCTGAACTAGATAAAGAACTCCTCTCAAATAAAAAAAAAATCTGTCTAAAATGTATAAATTATTATTAAATTGGCACCTAAAAGATGAAGAAGTCAAAGATGTAATGATAAAATGGGCGCAGGAACTCCAAACCTGCTTTACTTTTGTAACCTGAATTTTCTGTATGGATAGAATCCTACATAAAAATAAAGACAGTTTGGAAGTGCCCTCAGTTTCAAACAATGGACACAAAAATACTCCATACCTGGAATTTTCAAATAGTTGTGATGTCTTGTGTGTACACAGAATGTGTTCCAAACTTGCGCCAAAGTTCAACTTTTTATGTATTGTGAAAGGGACACATTTCTGGTACTCTTGTATGTGAGTGAAGCAGAAATATATGATAGCAACAATACAGTGATCTCTCAAGGGTTTGTGAGAGGTAACACAACCCTTTGGCCCCTGTTTCAGGCAACTACAGGTGGTGCCTGAGGAAAATTAAGAAAAGCCAGGATTCCAGAAACATAATAGTGATTTTCTGAGCTATAGCTATAAATGTACCCTAGACAGTAAATTGCAGCACAGTGGGTGGAGAAAGTGGAAAGTGTTTTAACAGCACACAACATGAAAACAGTGCTGAATAAACAAAATATTGTAGCACATCTGTCAGGTTAGCAGAATGAATAGAAATTAGGCTAGGCTGCCACAGATAACACCTAGTCTTGATGTCTTTAATGGCTGAAGCAAGCAGCACTCTTGAATAATCACCAAAAAAATTGTAGTGCCTGCAGCAGCAGCAGCAGTGTGGTCTTCTTACCATAATATTTTTCTCATGGTACTTGCACGAGCACTTTCACCTGGGCGTTTGTGATACGTTATTGCTTCCTTTGTGTACTCGTCTGTCAGAAGGGATCAGGAATGATAGGTTGTTTGCTTAGGTGCGGATAGGGTCAATTAAACAGGCAGGGTAGTTTCCTTCAGCTTGAAAGGGAAAAGATAAGAACACAGCCTGCCCTCCTAGTTTGAAGGGGCGGGAAGGTGAGCAAGGGTGAAAGGGGAAGGAAGCAGAAACAGCACATACAGCACAGAAGAGGGGAGACAGTCCAGGCTACAGCAGGAAGGCAGGTTGTCCTTCCCTCAAACTTCAGATTTATCTTTCATTACCTGGATGTTTGCTTGGGTGAGGGGAAAAGCGCACCATGATGGCGAACAAGGAAGTAACATGGTTTATACTCAGTGCAGGTGAGTAGTACTTTTTGCCTACCAGTGGTATGCTAGTGCGATGGACAGGGAGAAGGTGCCCATGGATATTTCATCGTACAAATCTCAGGCCTTGCAGTCCAACAAATTTATAGTAGATACCAATCTGTTGTGCAGGATTTTGGTGTCTCCCATAAAGTCTTTCTGTTACTGGGATACTGCACTGACCCTGTACTCATACAATTCTTTGTTACTGTTGAGAAAATGTTATCCCCCCCCCCCCATTGGCACCTCTATGTACTTTGCAACAGCCGCGTAGAATGTGGATGAAGAAGCAGTGTTATGGGTACCTTTGTGATATTTCCAGGGTTAAGCAGCACAGGACCTAGGACTACACCAATTTATAAATGCTGACTTTTTAATGTTTCATTTAAATTATTCCCTTAATGTTGTGGGCTACCAGAATGCAACAGCAGTGCCAAACTGTTCATCTAGCATTAGATTAATACAGAAACACAGAAGCAGGACGGCTACCCTGGCACACTGCTCTGCCAAGATTTTAATTATCCTAAGTTGTTTGCAGTGCATTGACACGAGGAAAGGAACATTCTGAAATGGTTTTCTTAAATGAATGAAGTCTCTCCACTTAGGTTAAGTGGAGAAATCCTAAGCATATGAAGCTTCCTTACACAGAGTGAGGACATTGGTCCACCTAAGTCAGTACTGTATTGCTCTAATTCATAGTGGATCCCTAAGACTTCAGAATCCGTACACGAGATCCTTTATCCAGAGATGCCAAAGTTGAACCTTGTTGTACATTTGCTGCACTACTGAGTTATGGTCCTTTCCTAGCTTGCCACAGGTGGATAACTAACGGATTTATGATGGAGATGGGATTGGGGGGGGGGGGGCTTGGGTTCCTGACTCATCTACTCTCTTAACCACTACACTATGCATTGTTCCTCCCTTCCCTGCTCCCCAGTAGAATAGATTAAAAAAAAATCCACAGTAATACAGGATGC
The DNA here is from genome assembly GCF_964188315.1 of Podarcis muralis. Taxonomy (NCBI): domain Eukaryota; kingdom Metazoa; phylum Chordata; class Lepidosauria; order Squamata; family Lacertidae; genus Podarcis; species Podarcis muralis. Next base: position 41,853,544 of record NC_135658.1, read on the forward strand.
AAGCTCACACCTCTTTGTGTGGCTATTTGTCACAAAAGTGATCAGCATTAAAAAGAGAGAGAAAAGAATAAGTGATGGATGGGACAGTGTTGCATACTCTCATTTCATTCAGGATTAGATACCTTGGCGGGACTTGGGCTATGACCTGAACAGCACTTTTCTGTGCAATCTGCTACTGATATTTGTGCACTGAGGGGACACAGCACACACTACAGTATTTTCTGAGCTAGATTGTCACTTCTTTTATTCCCCCCCCCCCATTCAAAAACATGTACCCCATTCCTGGGCACAAAAATATGGGAAACCCATAAAGACTTGTTCTGACATAGTGGGTGACAAAACTCAGATGATAGGAAGTGTGGCAAGGAGCATCTAAAGTGCATTTAACTGTGGGATGAATTCTGGCCGACCTCACTAGGGATGAGCAACCAACTGGCTCACCCTAGAAGTGTTCAGCTTTTCCCAGTGCTTGACTGGAACACTACAAGAACTTCCCCTCTGCTAATCTTAATTATCCAGCGTGCAAGCCTTAACCTTGAGGATTAAGTGGCACTCCCATCAATGCAGCTAAAGGTCCACAGTGGGAGAGGGCAAAGAATCTCAGCACACCTGTGGGATCATTTGTCACCCTTCCCACCAAGGACCCAGCCTTCTCATCACCTCTTGCTTCCCCAAGGCAAGAAGAAAGTGGAGATACTGTTGGAGGCATTGAGCACCAATGATTTGCAGAGCACCTTTTCTCATTTGGGACCTAGGCCTACAAGTCCCAGGATTCCTAATAGGAAAAGATGTCCCATGTATCAATTGTTGATGCACTATCTCTTGTCCTCCTGGAGTCAAGTTTCAGGTTCCCAGTGTGAAGAGATGCTCCATACATCTAGCAATGCATCATTTCCTTCCAGACATCCTAGGAAGTCCAGCCAATTGCCAAGTTCTCTAGGCAGGGGGAGATCAAGTTGATGGGAATGCCTTCCACTGCTGAGAACATACCCCATTCCTCTTCCCTAAGGCAGAAAAACCCTTATCTTGGGGAAAGGGGAGATGATTGTGGTAGAGGCAATGGACTAGCTAGCAGCAATGCATGGGGCATCTTTTCCTCCCAAAGATCCTGGGATATGATTATATGGTGCCTGGTAGAAAAATATATTTCTCATGTCACTGGGGTGGGAGTGAGGTCCTGCCACCATCTCCTCCCGAAGTAGGATTTTTGTTGTTTTGCTTTGTGGATTGGTTCAGATGGGTGGGGAGGGAAAGGGGCAGAACTAAGCTAGGTTATATGCTTGCGCTGATTTTGTTCACATTGATTCAAACAGAGCGCTTGCATATTTAAGCACTCTTGCTTGAAATGCTTGCCTCCCCATCTGTGGATGAAGACATACAGTACAAGATAAGTTACAGAGAAACTGTGAACATTTAGAATTCAACAGATGCACCTTTCATAATAAATGAACTCCATGTTAACTGTGGGATTTGTGCCTGTTGGGCACCTTCTTAAGACACAAAGAGTGAATTCACCTAGAATGTAAGACAGAAGTAGATCACGAACCCTTTAGTTATGTGATAATTGGAGCAAACACCATAACCTGAATGTGAGAAACTTGTGATAATCAAGTGATAAAACACCATCGTTCCCCCAAACTGAATCACATTTTCACTTTTTAAACATTTTCTTTCTGTTCGAGTTTTAACAACTGGCTGAAGTATTTCTCCTGTGTTCTTTGCAACTTTTGAAAACTACTCATTGAACTCTGATACTAAAACTGTCGAACTGATGATTTGAAAGAGTCAAATAGGTAGCTTACTGCAGCAGTTTGGATGTTTGACACAGGGGCGAGCTGGCATAAATCCCCTGAAGCGTGGCAAGTGACCTTTGGCGAGCCAACCCTTCTCATCATAACCTGCCTTATAGTATTGTTGAGGCAACAAAATGGAGGGCAGGAATTCATGTATGCTGCTCTGATCTCCTTGCAGGAAGGGCAGCATAAAAATGTCGTAAGCAAACAGAGCAAAGTTCATATGCTTACACAGCAGCAACGTGGCCCCACCCACCCAGAAACTGTCCGTACCTGCTGCCTCTGCCTCTACAGACACCCGTGCAATAGCTTTCTGTGTATGATACAGGCTATTCTCTGTGTGATCAAGGCCCTGCCTTTTGTAGGGTCCTCCATTGTAGGTCCCATGCCAGGGATGGGGAACTATTTTCAGCCCAAATAGCCACAGGCCAGTGGTGGGCAGAGGAAGGCCAAAGTGGGAATGGCAGCAAATGTGAAAGTTACCTTTGTACAGTAGGCTAGTTTCTATGCCCATTCCCACACCCCTGCTCTTGTTTATCCAGGCAAACAAGAATCAATTGTCCCAGTTTCAGCCAGACGAAAGAACTCAAAGAAGGGTTGTGGTCTGATGAAAGGGGATGTGGCTGGGAAGGGGGGTATGGTCTGGGGAGAATCCCAAGGACCAGATAGAGAGCTGATGGAGAGTAGGAGCAGAAAGAACACCCCTGAATGGACATGCCTCCCTGGATTCCTGGCACACAGTTTCTATCGACTCTCTCGATGATGGATTTCCTTCTAGAATTACAGGGAAAAAATATTTAAATTAGTACAAAGTTTCTGTTTAAAGTTCTCACGAAAGACATCCGTTTGTGACTGGGACACACTTCTAGCGCTCTCTCTCTTGTATCATCCTGCTGATCCTCAAACGAATATGAGCATGCTTCCACTTGCCCGATCATAGCCCCAAACTCGCATTTTGTGCAAAGGTATGTGACAAAGTTGTGAAGACCTTCTTCTGAAAGAAGAACAGCTCTGGGAGGAGAGGATTTTGAACAGAAAAATTGGAAGGGCAAGGAGAGTGGGTGGCATATACAGGAAACTATAGCAGGCATACCACACATTTCTCAGGGCTCTCTGGATGCTGCAGGTGAGGCTACTCTTGCTTTCTGGACCGCTTCTCACTGGGAACAAATGATCCATACAATCCTGCAGTAAACTCCACTCATTTTTGGCTCTCACCACCTGCCTTTTGGCTCTTCCTACCTGCCACCAGCATGTAGCGACCAAAAGAACACCCCCAAGGGAATGTGACCCTCAATAGAAAAAAATAATAACCTGAAGCCCTGTTCTAGACATAATAGTTATAATAATTTTTATTTATTGCATCCTGCCCATCTGACAGGATAAGGAAGTGAGGAGGATTTGTAGTAGAGATAAAGCAGGCAGGGAAAGGGTTAAGCACCCCATCTTTCCTGCTCTCCCCTCCCAAAACTGTTTTTCTTTTAAAAATAATTATATTGGAGCTCCGTTACTTTTATTTGTCCATAATGCCTTGATAGCTCATCATGCTAGCAAACAAGCCTTTTTTTCAGTCCCCTGCTTCCTGGGTATCCCTAGATCAGGCATAGGCAAACTCCGGCCCTCCAGATGTTTTGGCACTACAATTCCCATCGTCCCTAGCTAACAGGACCAGTGGTCAGGGATGATGGGAATGGTACTCAAAACATCTGGAGGGCCGGAGTTTGCCTATGCCTGCCCTAGACCCATCCAAGGGAATTTATAAAATAAGCTTAATATTTTAAGCTTTTAATTGTATAGGGCACCCCCCACCCCCCATATTTGTGGAATTTTGTTAAAGTCCTGCATCTGCATTTGCTGGTCTTAAAACGATTTGATCAGTTTCCAAAACCAATTTATTTCATATTTTTAGCCTATTTTAACTTGCTTGTTCAACGGAGGGTTTTTTATTTTTTTTAAAAAAAGCATTGACGGTTAGCGATGTGATGAACATCACAGGAAGAAAAGAGAAAGAAATACAATGGATGCAGAAGGAGACATGCCAGGATGGAACAAAACAGGGAGTTGTCAAAGCCCAGCAAAAAATGCAGCGATTATGCTTTGTTCTCGAGGATCTTCCCATGTTGAAACTGGATTACAAGCCAGTCAGGGAATGTCAGCGCAACGGTAAAAGAAAAGGCACCTAGGAAATTAACCCATTGCCTGCCTGTTGCAAACTAGATATAGAAATCTGATTAGGAAAACGTTTCACAAAACACAGGGCAGCCCAGGCTTTCCAAAGCACCTCATCAAAAGTTGCTTATGGCAATTACCTCATCAACTATGTCAAATGCATGACTTCATTAAAGGCTGCCAACTTCACTGTTGCCACTCCAAACTGTTGAGTGCCCTTATGATGACTGCTTGGACTTATTACTGCAAGACTCTTTTTGTAGGCTTTTGCTTCCTTTTTGTTCCTTCCAGTGTGGCCTTCTCTGTCTTCTTCTTCTTCTTCTTCTTCTTCTTCTTCTTCTTCTTCTTCTTCTTCTTCTTCTTCTTTTGCGATCACTCGTAGCCAAGTAAGATTGTCTTCCATAAACATAGTTTTAACAATGAGTATGTAAGTGACAGTGGAGGCCAATTCTGGATCCACACATCCTTACACAGTGGCGACATTGGTTCCCGGGTGGGAGTAGATCATGGTGTGGATTTGCCAAGCGTGCCTTCCTCTTAGCATGTTTCTCCCTTGCATCCTGAGTCTGAGTGTCTTCAAAGTCCATGACACCTTTGGTAAAGACTGTTCTCCAACTGTAGCGCTCGCAGGCCAGTGTTTCCCAGTTGTCGGTGTTTATACTACATTTTTTTAGATTTGCCTTGAGACAGTCTTTAAACCTCTTTTGTTGACCGCCAGCATTACACTTTCTATTTTTAAGTTTGGAATAGAGTAGTTGCTTTGGAAGACGATAATCAGGCATCCGCACAACATGACCAGTCCAACGAAGTTGATGTTGAAGAATCATTGCTTCAACACTGGTGATCTTTGCTTCATCCAGTACATGATTATTAGTTTGCCTGTCTTCCAAAGTGATGTGTAAGGGCCTTCTCTGTAGTGGCATCCTGACTAGAATAACCTCCCGCTAGAGCAGTGTTTCTCAACCTGTGGGTCCCCAGATGTTGTTGGATTACAACTCCCATCATTCCTAGCCAGCATGACCAGTGGTGAGGGATGATGGGAGTTGTAGTCCAACAACATCTGGGGACCCACAGGTTGAGAACCACTGAGCTAGAGGCTCAGTGGAGACAAATGTAGTGTAGTTCCAATGGATGGTTAAAGCACACTTGTTCTCTTAGGCTTTTGGATAAATTCAGGGCTTTTTTTCAGCCAGAATTCGACGGAACTGAGTTCTGGCACCTCTCTGGTGGGCATCATTGCCATTATAAGAGAACAAGGGAGGCATTCATGGTGAGTTTCTTTTTCTAGAAAAATAGCACTGGATAAATCTCACTGGGTGCCTCCAACTCCTGGTATATTCTGAATTGCCCCTCTTTTTGCGGGCGATGTTTTAAATATTGCATTGTGTTGTATTATCTGATATACTATGTTGTTTTTTTAAAAAAATATTGCATTTTTGAAAGTTACAGAGAAAAGAATAAATTAAAAGTTACACCCAAATACACAAAAAGAAAAGAAAAAAAGAGAAAAAATGAAAGAAAAAATACAAATAAGAGAAAAAAGGAAAAAAGAATTTAAAAGATACACACAATTGTTCAAAGGATACAAACTGTAATTTGAATATTCTATACAAAAGGCTCCCAGAAAGAAATTGCATTAATATTTCTTCTTTGCTTTCTTTCCTTACAATCACTTTCTTTCTGTTCCATTAAACTTGTTTGAATCCCTGATAAGTTAATTGACTCTATCCCTTTGCGGCTTCAACACTTCTCATTAGTTACCAATAATCTGTATTCCTTTATTTAAATCAATTTCCCCCCATTATTTCTGTGAAATTTATATAAGCACAACCAGGTATTATTTTTGGAACCATATTTAGTCAAGTACTGTAGTTTTTGAAGCAAACCCATTCCTTTTTTACATTGTCGCCTGAGTGGTTTCTTATTAGTTCTGTCATTTTGGCTAGTTCAAGATACTCGCACAACTTCAATTGCCACTTGTATTTTGTTGATATTAACTCACTTTTCCAGTATTTTGCTATTGATATTCTAGCTGCTGTTGTCGCGTAAAGAAACACTCTTTTATATTCATTTGAGATGCTTATCATTAAAATGCCTAATAGAAAAGCTTCAGCTTTCTTTAAAAATGTATGTTTTAGGATTTTCTTTAGTTCTTCATAAATCATGTCCCAAAATTTTTACATTTGGGGACATGTCCACCACATGTGGAATAAGGTTCCTTCATTTTGTTTACATCTCCAACACTTATTACTGTTATTTTTATTTATTTTGGCTAATTTGCTTGGGGTCAGGTACCATCTGTGGATCATTTTCATAAAGTTTTCTTTTATAAGATAGCACGTGGTGAATTTTAAATCTGTTTTCCAAAGTTTCCCCCATTTTCCCATCTCGATAGGATAACCAAAATCATGTGGTTATCTGATATACTATGTTGTTTTATATGTATGCTGGAAACTGCCCTGCGATTCCTATGTAATTAATCAAGGGTGGCCTAAAAGAATGGCAAACAAATAAAGTGCCAAAAAGATTCCCACTGCTAAATAACTAGCCCTTTGGAGAGGGGGTCACAGTTGCCAGGTAGGAATGCAAGTTACATGCTGGAGCCCTAAGCTACTCACGTTCTGAGCTTAGTGGGGGAAGGCAGTTCAGAAAGCTCTCAGTTACAGATGAGTTGAGGATAGAGAGCACAACATTTTAATATTTTGCCATTGCAACCATGGATGTCTAAAGCTAGCCCTCCGTGGCTCTGCCAGGAAAAGCTTTTCTCTCTCCCTGAAAATAAGCTACCCCAAGTCAAGCAGAATGCTTGGGGTGGGGGAATGGGACACCAGAGGGTGAGGCCTTCATGCCTAGCAATGGGTCAATTTTGGTTTCTCTCAGTTTTCCATTTTTACAATCAGCGCTCCACATTTCCATATCAGTTTAAAGTTTTTTTTTGTCCTCAAGAAAATCCATCTGCATTTAGTTTAAATTTCTCCTATTATACACATTTTTATGCAATTTTGCCTAATATATACACTTTGTTGCAAAGCTATGTCTTCTAATAGAATTCATTTTTTAATTTTCACTAATATATGCATTTCTCTCTCTGTGTGTGTATACATACATACATGCATATGTGTATGCATTTTTCTACCCATTACATGGTTTGCATTGCAAAATTCAAATGATAACTGTATTACAAATGTGTCGTCATTTACTGTATTAAGCTTATGTTTTTTTAAAAAAGATGTTGTGTTTGGTTTGCATTCAGAAAGTGTGAATTAGATAAGCTTGCCTTTAAATGAGAAATTAATCTGATTTCTCCTACATCCCTATTCACAGCACAAGAAAAACACGGGAAGTGGCTGTAAACCAGGACAGACTATTTGTCCATCTAGCCCAGATAGAATTGTGACGGGCCATTAGCAGTTCCCCAGGGTCTCAAGCAGGGGCCTTTCTCATCACCTGCTACCTTAAACCTGCTACCTGGTACTCCCCAGATTCCATATAATGCGTATGGCTCTCCCACCATGATTTATATATCCTCGGTGTTGTATTGGGATTTGGATCCTATGGAAGCAGGGCCAGCCCTATCATTAGACACTTGTCTCTGGCAGCAGATTTGGAGAGGAACTGGGGTGGGCTCTCTCCTGCCGGTTGTCCAAGCTCACTCTGAGTGTGCCTCCTTGCCAACTTCTTCCACCGTGCTTCAGTCCCTGTTGCCAGCGGCCGCTTGTCGTATTTCTTGTGGCAAAATGGCTTAGGGCGACAATGTATGTGTGTTTGCACACAAAGGAATTAGTCTAAGTGTGTTTTATGGGACTGGCTTCCTGTGGCTACGTAGGATTGTAGCCTTAGTTTTGTTTTAATTTCTGGTCTCTAGACTTGAGAAAATTCCAGTGCCATAGACATTTAAACCAAAGAATTCTGGGAACTGTAATTTAAGGGTATTGGGAATTGTAGTTCTGTGAGGGGTAAACTACATTTCCCCAAGATATATTTTTTTGGGGGGGTGTCTTTTAAATGTGCTTTAAATAAAAACACTGGGAGTCATTCCTTAGTCCCTGAGCCCCTTCTCTTTAAGCTCAGCTAAATCCCCCATTAGGTGGGAGACGTTCAAGGGGTTCCCAGGTTACCTTGGTTACAGAACAAATACAGCTTTCCGATAGGTTCTCGGCATATATGAATTTTTATAGAAACACTCCCCTCAACTTAAATTTCAGTGTGCGGGGGGCGGAATTTTCTGAGTGAGACATTCCTCTGCAGTTTCTCTAAAAGGGTTGGGCTCTCTCACTTTTTCTCTCTGCCTTTGTCTTTTTTCTCTCTGAATGCTGGTTTTATGACCTGATTATGAACCCACCCCTGGAGGAACCGGTTTCTCCAGCACAATTGAGTTACCTCAGAACATAATAATGTACACTGCCAGGAAAAAAAAAGCCTTGTGGGCACACTTGTTTGCTCCCTGAGCTGAGAGAGGATCTGAGAGCCTTGGCCACCAACAGCAAGCTAGCTTTTTCCACAGATAGGAGGACTGTCCAGGAAGTTGGACAGGTGCCTCAGGGATGTAAGATATAGGATAAAATGCAAATAGATAGAATCATAGAGTTGTAGGGAGCCTTATGGGCCATCTCGCTTAATCACTTGCTTGTGGCAGAAAATTCAGAGGTAGGTGGTGGTCAAGCTGTTGCCAAGCTTCTCTTACTGTCAATAGGTTTTATGTGTGCAAACTGAATTATGGGGGACAGTGGATGGAACCTCCCACCTGCCATCCCTTATCGTACTAGTTGCAGGCAAAAAAAGTGGAACTGCATTATGTGTCAGCTGGGTGTGGTGACAATAAAAACTTTACGTTCAAAGGACCTTGTCCCCCTGTACATCCCTGAATGAGTCATAGAACTCAGCCTCATGGAAGCCAGTGGGAGGGAGGGAGGGACAAATAAGATATCTGAGAAGTCACAGATGCTCTGCCAGATCCTTTCACACCCCATGTTGTGTTTTACTGTATAAACTGATGTGATATGCACAGACTAAAGGTAAAGGTAAAGGAACCCCTGACCATTAGATCCAGTCGTGACTGACTCTAGGATTGTGGCACTCATCTCGCTTTATTGGCCGAGGGAGCTGGCGTACAGCTTCCGGGTCATGTGGCCAGCATGACTAATCCGCTTCTGGTGAACCAGAGCAGCGCATGGAAACGCCATTTACCTTCCCGCTGGAGCGGTACCTATTTATCTACTTGCACTTTGATGTGCTTTCAAACTGCTAGGTTGGCAGGAGCTGGGACTGAGCAATGGGAGCTCACCCCGTCATGGGGATTCGAACAGCCAACCTTCCGACCGGCAAATCCTAGGCTCTGTGGTTTAACCCACAGCGCCACCTGCGTCCCTATGCACAGACTACTATTATTTTATTAATTGTTTTACTGATTGTTCTGCAAACCACTTTGTGATCATCTGTGGTCTATTAATACTGGAAAGAACTAATGCTTCTTGCTTGCCTGGATGGAGGAATGTGGGCGTGGATGTAGAAAGCTCTGTTTTTTGTGCAGCTGGAAGGCAACCTATTGTACAAAGGTCACATTGATTGCCCTGCGTACCTATGTCCTAAGGGGATGCAGCCTTTGGGTTGGAAAACGTTTCTCCAACCCTGTCCTAGAGCAGGCGAAAAAGCGCGTTTCTTACAGAAGGCAGATACAGATGTGGAATGCAGATGTGTGCGATATCTTAGTAGGGCGTCCTAACTTATGCATACTGGCTTTCCAGTCAAAGTGACAAAGATAACAGTCGACCTTCTGACCTCTCTTTCTCTTTTTAGTTGTGGCAGCTGCTCACGCCCTCTCCGTAAACACACCTCAGAAGCAAGTGCAAGTGAAGAAAGGAGATAATATCACCCTACCGTGTACCTATGAAAGCTCTGTTGTTACTCCAGCTAAGGGGGACATTGTTGCCTGGATGAAAATGCCAGAAGAGGTGGGCAGCCATGGTGCAAGGCATATGATACGCATGAGTGTCTGGGAGAAAATGGCACTCTGTTAAGAAACAGGTGCGCCAAGACACCAGAGGAGCCTCTTTGACCTCTGTCAGTGAGCAGCCTTTCAAGGGTTCCTTTGGTCTTGGCTGCAAGAGGATGGGGCCAGATGGTAGCCTGAATTTTGTTTTAATTCCAGATCTTTAGTCTTGTGGCACATAACATCAGGCTGTCACTTTGGCTTTGATCCAGCACTTGACAGAGGCCGCCAATCATGCATAGCAACTGGTGGCTCCAGATGGGGGCACATATCCCCTAGGGCCTATCCAGTTCAATTCAATGTGAGCAGGATGAGCAGTACTGGTTCAGATGGTTCAAAAGCAAGTCTGCCTGTGTTCAGCGGAGTTAACTCCCAACTAAATGTCCAGTACCCCAGGTCTGTGCATGACTACATGGAGGCAAGTCCCATTGAATAACAATATTGTGCACTGGGAGCATTGCCTACTAATGTTTAAGGCTCCAAAGGAAAGGATTTGGTTTGACTGATTGTTTGGAGGCAATGCAGCAGATTGACTTGGCCCCTAAAACAACTTTAAGCTCATGGAATATAAGTTTCTGATCATATCTTCCCTGCTGCTGCCAACCATGTACATAAAATGTATTTCTTGAGGGTTGAGAGGTAGGGATGGAAAGACCTGTCAATTTCAGTTTGCTCACTTTCTCATTTTTTTCTGCCTTAAATTCAGCTCTCCAAATTTTTCCAGCAGTTTGTGTTTGCTTTGTTCATGAAAATTCATCATCATGAACATATATTTGTAATGCAGCTCTTGACTAATGTACACACTTAAAAGTGATTTCTTCCCCTACTATAATGCATTTTTTGATATATGTTTTTACTACTGAACTGCCTCAGCAATGAGACAATTCAGGAGACAGGGATAGGTTGGGTCTCCTTGTGTTTTGTTTGTTCATTTCGTGGTTAAAAATACTATAGTGACAAACAAAAGATTTGAGCCACAGTAATTAAGTCTTTTAAACTGATACTCTTCTCTTATTGTTAGGCAGAATTTATTAACCGGTACCTTGATGATGGTGGAACATGGATTAGTGATGCTTATAAAGGTCGGGTGAACTTCTCTAGCAATACAAATAATCATGACATTGGCATCATCCTCAGTCAGGTGACCTTGAATGACAATGGTACCTATGAATGCTCAGTCCGTCTTCGCGATGATCCTCCCTTGACACATTCAACAATGGAACTTTTGGTCCTTGGTAAGGCATTCTGCCCTTTGTATACATACCAGTCTCACACCCTAGTTCAGTAGCAGCGCACAGCAAGCAGGAAGTGCTGCTTGCAATGATCAGGGCGTAATCGGATCGCTAAAACTGTGCTCCACTGCAACATAAGGCAGCCATGCACATTTGTTCTAGATGATGATATCATGTAGTGTTTGTGCCACAGATCACTGGTCTTCAGCTGGTGGATCACGACCCACTAGTGGACTGTAGCCTAATCTAAGGTGAGTCATGATAGGAGCACTGCCACCATGCAAATATATGGTAAAAGATTAAGAAATGGGTCCCCAAATGCATGTTCAGGTTAAAAATGGATCCTGGGTCTGAAAAGGTTGAAGATACCTGCCATAGATGATCTTAGACTTGGTACTCATGGCTTTTCCTCCCACCCGGAACTCACCAGAACTCAGTTCCGGCACCTCTCAGGAGGGCGCCATTGCTATTGTAAGGGAAAAAGGGAGGCATTCATGGTGAGTTCTGGCACCTCTTTTTCTATAAAAATAACACTGTCGGTATTCATTACAGTGGAACCTCAGTTTTTGATTGTCTCGGAAGCTGAACGTTTCAGCTTTTGAACGTCAAAAACCTGAAAGTAACTGCTTTGGTTTTCGAATTAATGTATTTTTGGAAGCCGAACATGCCACACGGCTTCCGTTTTGAGTTTCCCTTTTGTATTGAGGCTTCCATATTGCGTTTCAGATGTTTCAGAAGTCGATCAGTCTTCTGGAACGGATTACATTCAAAAATTGAGGTTCCACTGTACTAATGGAAAGAATGGTGAAGACAACCATATATTTTAACCAAGTTTTCACTCAATGGGAATATGAAGAAGTGAGGAAGGTTGGAAGTTGTTCTATAGCAGATAACACTACCCACGTGTTCTGACAGCAGTTCTCCAGAAATTCAGATGTCTAATTTCATCTTGTTGCAAACTGACCCATGATCATTGGATGAAGGGCACTGTATAAATTCACTAAATAATAATTTTAATATTTCCCATGACTTGCTATTGATCCTTAAATTGGAGTAGTTGAGGTATGAACTTGATACCTTCTGCAGTGCACGTGCACTTCTGCTAAGCTGTTGCCCCCACCCAGTCAGTTTATGTGCCTAAAGAAAATTGTGAAGATGTGCAGATTTTGGAATAAAACTGTAATGGGTCAGTGTTGTTTGTGAAGGTCAGCATGCATTACTGCTGGTGATGGGATCTGAAGACAGAACATGTTTTAGGCTCTCCTCAACACAACAGCTTCCATTCTTATGTTGCTGAATTTGCTCAAGTTATTCTTTCCTCCTATCTAGTGGCTCCATCCAAGCCAGACTGCAAAATTATAGGGACCACAGAATTCGGACAAAACATTAACTTGACCTGCAATTCTATCGAAGGATTCCCCAAACCCGAATATTCCTGGCAAAGCTACAATCCAGAAAACAAACAACGAGCACTCGTAGGAACAGTAACGCCAGGTAAGCAGTGAGATGTTGGTACTTTGTGAAAATCGGTTTTCTGTATTCAGTTTTTAAATGCATGCAAATATTTTGAAGATTATTAATGTAAAAAGAGGAATGAAAAACCATCATTTTAATTTAGTCCTTAAAGTGTTATCTAGCAAGCACAGTGTAGATGCGATCTTCCCTTGTCCATTCTAATGTTTTCCATCTCTCACTGGTTATCTCTGCCATTTTCTTCATGCCTGATTTCATTCAACGGCAGCAACCGTTTTAGGCACACCTGATATGTGTGAACCCAGAATTGACTCAAAGACATCACAAAAAGGAGTGGAACATGGTGGGGGCGAAATGGGGGTAATTGCAGGCTTTTTCCATGGTGCTTCAAATATACACAATTTCACTTAAAAGTGTGGTGCCTTGGAACGTAACCCCCACATAAATTGGGAGTTTACTGTAATAAATTCTGGATGCAACAAGGCAAAAGTGGCACTCTTGTGACTTTCATGCTAGCTCGATTGCAATGAATCCAGAATCATGCTCACTGCCTGGTTCTTCTCTCACAATGATTAAAATCATTACTTCGAAAACATACATTAGTTAATGTAGGGTGAACATAGACAATTGTTCACCATGAGGCCATTAACCACAGTGGGGCTTGTAATTAATGGGCAATCTAGTTGCTTCTCTCTCCTCCTCCTGCCAAGTGGTGGTAAGGAGGACTCTATCATGCTCTGGCCTCTCCAGTTCTCTGATGCACCTTGTCAGGGAACTGCCATCGGAGGAACAGGTGGTGGAGGGGCTCAGGGAGGCTGGGAGAGACTCAACAGCTGAAGCAGGAACCAGCCGGGGGAGGAGTGGATCTCTGAGGGAATGCGAGCAGGAGGGAGGGCTCAGAGACGCTTCCAGCGAGAACAGTGGGGAGATATCTGAAGCTCCCATAGGGAGACCCACGCCTCGCCGGAAACTGTCACGCCGTGAGTCCAGAAGACGTGTTTCCGTTAAGGAGCTTTTATGCTGGAAACGATTCCGAAAGCAACCACTGTCGGAATCTGCAAGTGACTAGAGCAGCCATGTCTGAGGGGCTCCGTCACAGACAGAGGTTTGTGAACGTGCACAGACTCTGAGGGACTACGCTTTTACGCACAAGCAGCTCATCATCCCATCACAGCATTCCGACAGTCTTTGTAAGCTGCTGGTGCAGGAAAAGGCATCATGAGTGACCCAGCCGGAACCGGAGAAGCAGGGGTTGGAGCTGGTCCAAGCTTGGAAGAAAGGTACCGAGCGTTGGAGATCCAACTGGCGCTGCAGACGGCGAGGCTTGAGGAGAGAAGGGCGCAGGATGCAGACAAGAAGGGGAAAACCACCCAGTTCACCAGAAAGGTACCAGGATTGGTGCAGAAGTTTGGGGGGGACCCCAAGGACTACCATGCCTTTAGAACAGAGATGCAATATGCTCTCAATGTGCAGTTTGAGGAATTCCCTGACGAGGAATCGCGAGTGGCTTTCATGATTGGGCATCTTGAAAAGGGGGCGCGGGACTGGGTTCGGCCCCTGATGGCAACGCATAATGACATCCTAAAGGACACAATGAAGTTCTTTCGTGCAATGGATCTCATGTTTTCCAGCGATATTGAGAAGGGAGTGGTGCGCAGACAGCTAATGGCTTGCAAGCAGGGAAGCCGATCTGTCCGTGAGTACTGGACTGAATTCACCATGCTGGTGCACAGATTGGGGTGGGACTTATCGGCGGAACCCATTCAAATGCTTTTTGAAGAAGGTCTTGCTTCGGCGGTGAAAGATGAGCTTTCCCGGGGGCCCAGGGCGGATTCTATGGATCAGCTAACCAAATCTGCGCTGACCATAGGAGCGCGCCAGGAGGCGAGAGCTTTGGAGAGGCGGGAAGGGAAGGGGGAACGTTGCAAGGAGTTCCGCATTCCAGACATTCCAGAGCCAGCTTTCCCGCCGGCAGAGCCGATGGAAATCGGAACAACGCGCGCGCGCGCAGTTTCAAAGCCCAGTGAAGGGGGGAAGAAGGAGGGAAAAGGCGCCCGGAAATGCTATCTCTGCCAACAGCCAGGTCACTTTGCCAGAGTATGCCCCCAGAGGAAGGAATGGCAAGGGATGGTGGGGGCTGTGGAGGGAGGAGTGGAGGAAATACCGGAGCAAGTAAAAGCCAACGCCTGGCTGCCACCGTCGGGGCACAGCAGCCAGGCCAAAGAGCAGTGAAAGTGCCCACGCCAGAACCTCCTAAACCCGCCCTAGTGATAGAAGTGTCACTAGAGTTGCAAAACGGATACCCTCTAAAGATAAAGGCGCTGTTGGACTCAGGCAGCTCCTGCAATTTCATGAGCAAAGAGTTTGCAGCTGAACACCAGATACGGACGATCCCTTTAAGCAATCCCCTGCAGGTGACCACGATCGATGGCAGGGAACTGTTGGGAGGAGAAGTCAGCTTGCAGACCGTCCCAATGATAATGAAGGTGGCAAGGCACACAGAACTGATAGCGTTTAATGTGGCCACCTTGGGAGGGGCTCCCATTATTTTGGGGATGAGCTGGCTGGCGTTACATGATCCGCTGGTGGGCTGGCATCAGAGAGTGGTTTCCTTTGGCTCCGCACATTGCTTAGAACACTGCAAGGAGGGAAAGGGTTCAGCAGGAGCCCAAGCTACCCTAGCAGGGACGGAAGTAACGGAGAAAGTGAAGGTACCACGACAATATGCAGATCTCAGCGACGTGTTCAGCGAAAGGGAAGCTGACCAATTACCACCGCATAGACCCTTTGATTGTCAAATCAATTTACTGCCTGGGGCACAGCTCCCTGTAGGCAAGTTGTATGCCATGTCAGACAGAGAGATACAGGTGCTAAGAGAGTTTATTGACAAAAACCTGAAGAGAGGTTTCATCAGAGAGTCAAGAGCGGTGGGAGGTAGCCCAGTGTTTTTTGTGGATAAAAAAAACACGGACAAGCCGAGACTTGTGTGTGACTTTAGGGCCCTGAACGCAGTGTCAGAGCCCCTGGCTTTCCCCATGCCCAGGATTGATGACATTTTGAACAGGGTGCGGAAGGGAAAGATTTTTACAAAGCTGGACCTAAGGGGGGCGTACAACCTGATACGTATAAGGAAAGGGGATGAATGGAAAACCACCATGTTCACCCCTTTGGGGGCATTTGAATATCTCGTTATGCCATTTGGATTACAAGCAGGCTCGGCGTGCTTTCAATCGCTGATGAACCACGTACTAGGGCCTTTGCTTTACAAGAATTGTGTGGCCTTCCTAGATGACGTGTTGGTGTATTCTGAGAATGAGGAGCAACATGTAAGAGACATCAGAGAAGTGTTGAGCAGGCTGCTAGCCAACCGGCTGTGGGTGAAACTGGAGAAGTGTCAGTTTCATACCAAGGAGGTGGAGTTCCTGGGGTACCGCCTGTCAGACAAGGGATTGGCCATGGATCCCGGCAAGGTCCAGGCAGTGCTGGAATGGAAAACACCCAAAACAAGGAAGGATGTGCAGAGGTTCCTAGGGTTTGGGAACTTTTATCGTAAGTTCATCCGAAACTTTGCCCACCTGACGGCGCCCATTACGGACTGTCTCAGCAGTAAGAAGAAATTCGTTTGGACTGAGGAGGCGGAGCGAGCTTTTGAGGAGCTAAAAAGGGCCTTCGCCTCTGAAGAACAACTTCTGCATGTGGATTTACAAAAAAAGATGAGAGTCGAAACGGACGCATCAGACAGAGCCATAGGGGCGGTGCTTCTTCTGCAGCCAGGGAAGGAGGAGTCAGAGTGGAGGCCGTGTGCTTTTTTCTCGCGAAAGCTGAACAAATCCGAGAGGAACTACACGGTGTACGATCGAGAACTTCTTGCTATTCATGAGGCTTTTCGGAGATGGAGGCACCTGCTAATTGGCGCACAACATAAGGTGCAAGTGTGCACTGACCACAAGAACCTAGAGTATTGGAGAACGGCACGAGTGCTCAACCAACGGCAGTTGAGGTGGGCCCAGGAGTTCTCCAAATTTAACTTTGAGATTCATTACGTGCCAGGCCCAGAGAACGTTAGGGCGGACGCTCTCTCACGCAAACCTGAATATTTGGAGGGGGAGGGAGCACCCGAAGAAAGACATGTCATTCCAGAGGACCGCTGGGTGTGTGGGGCGGCATTGGTGGGGCGGCATTGGTGGGGCCAGAAAGACCATGGGAAGCAGTGGCCATAGATTTTATGACTGATCTGCCAAGGTCCAGAGGGAAAACAGCCATCATGGTTGTGGTAGACCTGTTAACCAAAATGGCACACTTTATAGCCTGCTCACATGCTGTCACGGCAGAAGAAACAGCTAAATTGTTTGTAGAAAATGTGTTTAGGTTGCATGGCGCCCCCTTGAGGGTGGTTTCTGACCGAGGGAAACAATTTACTTCCAGGTTCTGGAGGAAGCTCATGAGCTTACTGCAGGTAGAGGTTAATTTCTCGACTGCCCGGCATCCTGAGACCAATGGGCAGGCGGAAAGAGCCAATGGCATCCTCCAGCAATATTTGAGGTGTTATGTCAATGACAGAGAGAATGATTGGGTGGAGAAGTTGGCATTGGCGGAATTTGCCTACAACAATGCGGAGAACGTGTCCACGGGGATGAGCCCCTTTTTGGCTAATTACGGGTGCCATCCCAGGGCTTTCCCAGGGGGGGAAGGGGAGAGATGGAGCGTTCCAGCTGCCGAACAGTTCGTAGAAGAAATGGAAGCGATCCATCGCCAGCTCCAACTTAACTTAGACAGGGCCAAGGAGGAATATAAGAGGCAGGCAGACAAACACAGGAGAGAAGGTGAAACCATTAGGGCGGGGGACCAAGTGTGGCTGTCAACCCAAGGGTTACCCTTCAAAGGGGGTTGTAAAAAGTTAAGACCCAAAAGATTGGGCCCATTTGAAATCACACAACAGGTCAACCCAGTGGCTTTCAGACTCCGGTTACCGAACCACATGAAGCTGCACCCAGTTTTCCACAGGTCATTGCTGTCACTGTATAAAGGGGACAGAGAAGGGAGGGTCACTCGGGGACCAGCAATGGAGGAAAGGGAACAAAGCTACCATGTAGCGGAGATCCTCGATTCCAGGTGGAAGGGAGATCAAGTAGAGTATTTGGTAATGTGGGAAGGGGAACCGGAGTCGGAAAACACCTGGGTCAGGGCAGAGGATGTCAATGACGAGGTTTTAATAGAAACTTTTCATCAGAGGTTCCCACGCAAGCCTCAGCCTGTAGCGAGGTTCCGGAGGGAATACTTTGCCACCACCGACGAAGAAGAGGAGTTGGAGGGGTTCACAGAGTCCGAGGAGGAGGAGGATTCAGCGAGCCGGGACGGCGACCGATGGAGGGAAATGTTTGAGACGTCTGAAGATGAAGAAGATTCCTTTTGGGGTTTTACCTCCTCACCTCCCAGAGGAGAGGAAACGGGAGGGGGTGAAGGGGGCCCTGGAGGGGAGGTGGATGTCAGGGAACTGCCATCGGAGGAACAGGTGGTGGAGGGGCTCAGGGAGGCTGGGAGAGACTCAACAGCTGAAGCAGGAACCAGCCGGGGGAGGAGTGGATCTCTGAGGGAATGCGAGCAGGAGGGAGGGCTCAGAGACGCTTCCAGCGAGAACAGTGGGGAGGTATCTGAAGCTCCCATAGGGAGACCCACGCCTCACCGGAAACTGTCACGCCGTGAGTCCAGAAGACGTGTTTCCGTTAAGGAGCTTTTATGCTGGAAACGATTCCGAAAGCAACCACTGTCGGAATCTGCAAGTGACTAGAGCAGCCATGTCTGAGGGGCTCCGTCACAGACAGAGGTTTGTGAACGTGCACAGACTCTGAGGGACTACGCTTTTACGCACAAGCAGCTCATCATCCCATCACACACCTGTTCCAAGCTCTCCCTTGTGGCACTGACACAACCAGGGTTCCTGTATAGCAATTAAGAGATCCAGACTTTTTAAGCCTACATGTGTCAGGCTGGGTACGTGGGAGGTTGCAGCACACTCATCTGTCTTGGAACAGATTATATCATTGTTGAAAGACAGGGCAACATTGCACTCTCCATATCTGTTTCCTTAATGTGAAACCACAAACATTTGTTTGCATTTGATGTTGAACAAACATAACCTGCTCCCGTTGGGATGCTGATTCCAGTGCCGATGTAGCGCTGGCTGAAGTGTCCAATGCCACTACCCCATGAGATGCTGTGAGATCACTTGATGTTTATGCAGCCTAATGATGTCAGCAAGATACTTGCTACCCTCTGTTCCCCCTTGATCTCTGCCCCTCTTGGTTTATTCATCATCATCATAAACTTTATTGCACTAGCCAAAGGCCATGACATCATTCACAAAGGAAACAAAAAGAAAGTCAACAATAACCATAAAAGCCAAAAAAACACACCAGGCACTGTGAATACAAAGACCAACAATCACATCTCCTAGAAATTATTTGTTGCATATGATATAATAGCAGGGGGTTCTCAGGTAGAATGCGCCAGCTTAAATGTCTGAATCACCTTTGCAGTTGACCACTATTTTATCTAGTTCTTTTCTCCTGATCTTCTTAGCTGCCAATGCATATGGTGCTAGTTTATAAGTTATGAAGTTCTTGATTTATTAAATGTAGCAGACTTGTTTGGTCGGGAACATGGTTAATGCTTCATTACTTGAGGGGATGGTTCCTGCAGCCACTCATAATGAAGCCTCGTCCCCATCTGTTGCTTTGGACTAACTACTGACCAGTTGCTAATGCCCACTTTTTAGGAAATGTGGCTGAGAAGGTTATGATGGGGCACTTACAGTCATTCTTGAATGGTGTAGATTATCGAGCTCTAGTCCAAGTTCAGACCTGGCCATGGACGGGACTGAATCAGCCTTGGTCAGCCTGATGGATGACCATTATCAAGAATGGGACAAGGGGAGTATGACCTTGCTTCCTTTGCAATTTATGTGTGGCTTTTGATACCTTTGACCCTGCATATCAGGCACAGTATTACATTATTCTAGCCATATTTATAGAGCGAAGAGTAGCATTGGCAGATTGTTTTTCAGCCCCTGGCAGTTAAGCCATAGGACACTGGAGGGAGCTGTTTTATTCCCAATGCTATTTCCTATCTATATGAAGCCATCAGGACTGGTCATGAAGGAATTTAGGACAGGATGCTGTCAGTAAGCTGATGGCATTCAGCTCTATTTCTCCATAACATCCGAATCAGGAGAGGCCATACAGGAGCTGAGCTGGTGCCTGGATGCAGTGATGAGCTAGATGAGGGCAAATAAATTGAGCCTAATTTCTGACAGGACAAAGGCCGTATGGATCTATGGTTCTGGTGCATGGGAAACTGGCCAATTGCCTGCTCTGAAGCGGGCTGCATTTCTTCTGAAGGAGCAAGCCTAGGCATGTTCCTAGATCTAGGTTTTGTCCCTAGAGGTTTAGTGGCATTGGTAGCAAGGGGTACATTTTACCATCTTTAAGGTAAAGGTAAAGGGACCCCTGATTAGGCCCAGTCGTGGCCAACTTTGGGGTTGCGGTGCTCATTTCGCTGCTGGCGTACAGCTTCTGGGTCATGTGGCCAGCGTGACTAAGCCGCTTCTGGTGAACCAGAGCAGCGCACTGAAACGCCGTTCACCTTCCGGCCAGAGCGGTACCTATTTATCTACTTGCACCTTGACGTGCTTTCGAACTGCTAGGTTGGCAGGAGCAGGGACCGAGCAACGGGAGCTCACCCCGTTGCGGGGATTCGAACCGCTGACCTTCTGATCGGCAAGTCCCAGGTTCTGTGGTTTAACCCACAGCGCCATCTGCGTCCCTTTACCATCTTCAGCTGGTATTTATTTACTTAATTTATTTAGATGATTTTTGAACCACTTAATCAAAGAGCTAAGTGGTGTGCAAATAAAATTGCAAATAAAGCTAAAACCTACAAAACAACTGAACCATTTTAATTAAATTAAAATACGACAGCTGCCTGTTCCATGACTGGGATGGCCTGACCACAGTAGTCCAGGTATTGGTAACTTCAAGACTGGATTACTGCAACACACTACATAAGGCTTTCCTTGCTCCTGATTGGGAAACTGCTGTTGGTGCAGGGTGTGGCTCTATGTTTGGGGACCAGAAGCGAGATCTTGTCCACATATTATACTTGTCCTCAAAGATCTGCACAGTCTACAGGTTTGTAACTTGGTCAAGTTCAAAATTTCCTAATTAGTACATAAAGCCCATAATAGCCAGCAACCAGCTTGGTTGAGGGGTCACCTTGCCCATGAGGGCCTATTCAACTGCTTACACTTTTATGTATACAGTGGTACCTCGGGTTAAGAACTTAATTCGTTCTGGAGGTCTGTTCTTAACCTGAAACTGTTCTTAACCTGAAGCACCACTTTAGCTGCCACTGCGCCGCCGCTGCATGATTTCTGTTCTCATCCTGAAGCCAAGTTCTTAACCTGAGGTACTATTTCTGGGTTAGCGGAGTCTGTAACCTGAAGCGTATGTAACCTGAAGAGTATGTAACCCAAGGTATCACTGTACCATGTAATGTTTGTTGTGTATTTATGGGGAGGTGATGGTAGTGTGGTGAAACCACTGCTCTGGAATTCACAGTCTATTGACATTTTAGGCATCTGCTGGAGATATATATATGATGATATATATATATAATGACCCACCCAAGTGGTACTCAGGATATCACTCAAGAAATCACTCAAGATATCCCTCAAGCAATTAAGGAACAAAAGAAGAAAAGGCACACTAGCCTGGGAACTTCCTCTCTGCCCAGAACATTGGAGGCTATACACCACACCTCCTCAACAGTATTTATAGGAACTCAAACACTGAGATCCTGCTCTGTTCCAGTAACAAGAAGCCGAAAGCACCAGCCTGAAGATGACGAGTGAGACCTCGTCGAAACGTCGCCTAGACACCCCAACTTTTACACGGGAAGACACCCGAGGACACCAAAACCTGCATATATATATATATATATATATAAAATTTAGCTGCCTTTGGTTTTTTTAAAAAAGCTTTGTTGACCTCATTTTGTACTCTGCTTTAGGTAGCCTACATATTTTTCTCAATAGTTCTTCAGCTAACCTTTGTGGATGCAGATTGCCCACCCCCAAAACATGCTTCGTTTTGATTGTCTAAGTAAGCCCTTAAAATAGCTCAAGATTTGCAAAGAAAATGTGTGCAAAATGTGCTCATTGTTCACTAGTTTTGCCCATAGGTGGCACCACTACACCAGAAAATAGGATCCCAGTCAGGCACTGTAAATACTGGCATAATCCCCATCTCTAGGGGTATTGGTTAGTTTATTGTTTTCTTTTCATTTTGCTTCAGAATGACGATTTAACTCTGGCCCATATTTTTATATATTAAATTGTCAGTCAAGAAATCTACAAAGAAAGATTAGAAAAGTGCAACTTAAAGAGTAAGCTAAAGGTAAAGGTACCCCTGCCCGTACGGGCCAGTCTTGCCAGACTCTAGGGTTGTGCGCTCATCTCACTCTATAGGCCGGGAGCCAGCGCTGTCTGCAGACACTTCCGGGTCACGTGGCCAGCGTGACAAGCTGCATCTGGTGAGCCAGCGCAGCACACGGAACGCTGTTTACCTTCCCGCCAGTAAGCGGTCCCTATTTATCTACTTGCACCTGGGGGTGCTTTTGAACTGCTAGGTTGGCAGGCGCTGGGACCGAGCAACGGGAGCGCACCCCGCCGCGGGGATTCGAACCGCCGACCTTTCGATCGGCAAGCCCTAGGCGCTGAGGCTTTTACCCACAGCGCCACCCGCGTCCCAACTTAAAGAGTAGGGTCCAGTTATTGCTGCAATTGGAGCCCGTAATGGAGGGCGGAGGATAGGCCTGGCATATTCTTGCATGTATCTGTAACCATGTTAGGATTAATGCAAGTTGCATGGGTAAAGTACATAAAACATTGAAAATTGTGCTACAGTCACATGAAAACACGGAACAAATGGGGTTTCGTGTTGTTCCGACGACCCGCCTAGTTTCTATGTGGTGTGAAATGTGGAACTGCTAACTCAGTCACAAGCATTATCAGAAAGCCAGCATTGTGCACTAAACTGGATGCTAATCCCTCTTCAGTAGTGAGCCAGTCAATCTCTTTCATTTTAACCCATCTCATGGATTGCTGCAAGAATAAAATTGGAGCAATGGCCGCCTGTACTGACTGGTCCACTAAAACAGAATAAGGGACTGCATTTGGGAACACATGGTGACAAATGCAGTAAAGCAAAACCACACGTGTGGCTTGCCTGCATCTTCTTCCAGAGCTGAGGCTCCTGGGCAATGCTCTGGTCACTATGAAACCACCATCCAGGGTCCGTAAGACTCCCCACATAAGGTGGATTTAAAACTGCAATATGGCTGAAGACACTGATTCTATTTGCACCTGCTAAATAATGATGACCCTTTGCATCTTCTCTTTTGCATCAGGAGTGCTTATGCTGAAGAACATCTCTATAGACACCACTGGCTACTACATCTGCCTTGCCAAAAACTCTATCGGAGAGAGTTCATGCAACATCACTGTTAATGTCACACCACGTAAGATTGCAACATGCAAGGGTGGGGGGGAAAGAAAGCATGGCTACTGTGGTCTGATCGGCAAAGCATTTAAGTCCCTAAACAACCCCACGTCCCATTTTAAGAACTAGACTCACTTTGCTTAGTTGCAAAGCTTAGATGTGGCTGCAGTTGAGAATAAGCCCAAGACTTTGTGGTGACATATGGCTCTGATTATGTTTCCACCCTAGGTATTTGTTGCCTAATAGCCATGCTTCGTTTGCTCACTTTTTAGGGAGTGTCTACATAGGACCATCAAATCATCCCCCTATTTCCTCTAGGCTCTTCCTCTTTTTTGAAAACAAACGGAAACAGCACCACATTGGTAGATCACCAAAACTCAGCTATCTATTTTCCCTAAAAGGCTGGTTTTGATGTGTGTAATAGCATATTGATCAAACAAGTCTACTGTCATTCATCTATACCTCACACACCTCCTTTACTACTGATCACTTTTCTGGCCAAATGACATTTTAGCTGTGTTTCTTTTAAAGCGACCTTTAAACTTGCATCTTCCCACCTATTTTAAATTATTCAAATACTAATACAATAGAATTTGAGATAAAATTTATTTCAGTGAATTAAAAAATGATTTTTTTTAAAAAGACCAGCTTTCTCTATCAGTGCCATTTTATCAGCATGTTTATTAGACAAAAGGCAAGTTACTTCCTGTTTATTCTGCTTTTAAGTAAAGCAGTCATTTTTCTGAGAAAATTTCTTTAAAATTTTCGCTCACCCCCTAGAAAAGCCCCCCCTTGCATTCCCCCCCGATTATTCTCCTCCATTATTGTTGTTCTTGGTGGCAGCTGCCATTTCCAACGTGCTGAACCCCCCCCCCCCCAATTAAGTAGTAAACTACCCTACTGCCATAGTGAACCACTGAGAAACTGCTTGGTAATTTTCCTTGGGGTGTGTGAGCAGTGGCGTAGCGTGGGTTGTCAGCACCTGGGGCAAGGCAAGTAATTTGTGCCCCCTAACCCGTGGATTTGCGCCCCCTAACACTAACCCCCAGATGTTGCGCCCGGTGCTGCCGGCCCCCCCCTGCACCCCCCACGCTACGCCACTGTGTGTGAGTTTTGAGTGACCATTTTCACATAACTCTGTGTTATTCATTTGACCCCAACAGCAGCTAGAGGGCCAGAGTTTCCCTAATCCTGTTTTACAGAAACCATCTAGTTCAACCTAGATGAGCCCCCTTCCTGGCTTGTCATTCACAAGTTGCTCATTTGTCATATTATATTTAGCCAGAGCCACCCTCAGGCTAGAGGGAGAACAGTAGTAAGAGCTCTTCCCCAAAGGAAGAGATTTTGTTTCTCAACTATGAGGTGACTAATGCTAGTATTTTCTTCTACAGCATCCATGAATTTTGCCCTACTTGGTGGAGTCGTCGGTGGGCTTGTTGCTGTTGTCATTATTATTGCTGTTGTGGCTTACTGTTGTTGCTGCAGGAATGGGAAGGAAAAAGACTATGAGATGACGTGAGTGCCTTTCATTAGGTGGGGGGGGGTGGAATAAAAGTAGCATGGAGAAATTACATACTGCATGCACCTCTGAGGCAGCCGTCTCTCTCTACTCCCCTACCATGTCCCTTCCAATAGCTTTGTACTCAACACTTCCCCAACAAGCACAGCAACTGCTGAGCTTTCTAGCTGCTAGCAGCAGGTAGAAATGGTTTAAACCAGAGCTTTCCAAACTTTTCAAGTTGGTGACGCACTTTTTGAACATGCATCATTTTGTGACACAGTAATTCATTTTACTAGCAAACCGGAGGTTGAACTAACCCCTTTCAGCCCCAGGAGGAGTGTGGGGAGCATTTGTGTGACACACCTACACACTGCAGCCAACACATTAATATGTTGTGACACACAGCTTGAAAAGCTCTGGTTTAAACAAAAGAATGAGGAAAGGCTTTGGATCCCTTGGTAAATAGTTCCAAAGCAGTTTCAATCTGCAGATTTTTTTTTTTTGGGGGGGTGATTTTCCCTTTAAAAATTCATACTTAATTGATGGGAGTGGAATTGCTGATCTACTTGTGTGCAAGAAAAATGGATCAGCTCAAGATGTCCATCCCTACCTGCTACCAGGGAGGTGTTTAAAACACACTTTCTTTTGGTCCACAAACTATAACATTGAGGGTAGCTACATAAACAATTAGGTTTAAATGCATGTGGCTTTACCATTTCTTCGTGAATTCCTGCTTCATAACAGCAAGCCTCAATTTTATATTACCAATTTTGAAATTATGCTGTGAAAATGTTGCAAATGGAGATTTATACCATATGAATTCTCCAAATGGAGGTTATTCCTGTGAGATTAGGCAATCGTGAGAGTAAATAAAATAAAGCTGGCTCGGAAAGCACACAAGGATATTTTGAGATTGACTTCAGAAATAGATTTGTAGCACGACTTAATGTTAAAGTGTCTAGCATTTACATCGTGCTAGTCCTCTTTTTAGTATGCATAACAAACAACATATGCGAGGGGGCTCTGGAAAGCTTAAGCAAATGGAAATTTACCCAGTAGGCCAGAGACACCTCTTTGCCAAACTAAATTATTAAACAACTGTCTCTGAAGTTAAGTTGTTAACAAGAACCAATTCACTCCTCACTTTCAGGTTTGTTCATGAATTACTGTTTTTACATACATGGGCAAAGCATAACATAATGGTGGTAGCACACAGATCTCCACAGGGAGACTCATGGAACCTCAAAAGCCATGGGGCCAAGTAGTAATTTCCTAGTATTACTTTCTGGTAGGAACAGAACAACTCTAATATGGTACCTTCAACTCCCACTTCCTTGGGCCCCTCCAGGAGGATGTCATGATCGACAGTGTCAAAAGCCACTGAGAGATCAAGGAGAACCAACCGGCTTGCACTCCCCATCTCTTTCCTATAATACTAAGTCATCAGTTAAAATTAAGAAATACAGATAACTGAAAATCCATCTTCTTCTGTGCCAAATTATTAGGGAGACGGAAAATGGCGATCATCCACCTGAGGTAAAAATACGGGGACCTGCTGAAGAGGAGATTCAGGACGAGGAGGAAGAAGAGGAGGAAGACAGGCACCAGCCAGTACGGCCACCCATTTCCAAAGTGTCTCCGGAGGTTTAAGAAGCTGTGGGCCAGAGTTGAGCATTTCCATTTGAGGGGGGGGGAGAGACTGTTGTTAAATATTTCTCTTTCACCTTAACTCATGTGGCTTTCCAAGACAGTATAGGCAGCAAGTTTGTGGAGGCAAAATCTGACTTGTTTCCTTATACGCATTTGGTGCATATCTACTCATAAGCTCCTTTCCCATTTGCCCATCAGTTACCTTAACATGGAAAAGGAAGGGGGACTCCAGGACAACCCTTATATTGTCAAATTGACAATATACACTCCATTCAAGTTTTCACGTGGTGCGATTTGAATTTTTGTGAACTGACACTTTCCAGTATATAGGAAAACAGGGGTATCTTTTATTTCACTTTTCACTAAGTAGGCCACTGCGATGCAAGAAACCTAGAGCCTTTAGATGAGCAGTTTAAGACACCAGCTGTTACTTATTTGTTGTGCAGCATCTACATAACACCCATTATAACTGTGTTGCTATTATCGGAATATTATACAGTGGTACCTCAGGTTACATACACTTCAGGTTACAGACTCCGCTAACCCAGAAATAGTGCTTCAGGTTAAGAACTTTGCTTCAGGATGAGAACAGAAATCGTGCTCCGGCGGCGCGGTGGCAGCAGGAGGCCCCATTAGCTAAAGTGGTACCTCAGGTTAAGAACAGTTTCAGGTTAAGTACGGACCTCCGGAACGAATTAAGTACTTAGCCTGAGGTATCACTGTAGTTTCCTCAATATTCAAATCAGAAGCTGCTAATTCCCGTCAGTGCATTATTGTTTCTGCTCTATGGAGTTTGATACGACTGTCATGCACATTTCCTGGACAATGCATAGACATGCCCCATCTCTATTATTTTATTTTAAAATGGCTCTGCACTCTTAATGGCTAACAAAAGCAGTCATCTCACATGTTAGGAAAGGATCAGACTTTCCCTGCTTTTGGAATGTATTTTTAAAAATATATAAATTGCTTGCTACTAGCATTGTCACTGCTGGTGCAATTATACTGCTAACAAGTTTTTTTTTTAATAAAAAAAATCACCTGGGGGAGAATTAATTTTCAGCTGCTTGGAAAATTTTCAATACATGGGTTATTAATGATGTGTTTTCTTTGAAATTTGCTGTTTTTGAACTTGCATTTTTTAAAAAAATAATAAAGTGACACTTCACCACTACTCTAAGCATTGGCTATCACAGCTATCACAGCTGAACTCAAATAGAAACAGTAATTACATTGAATGAAGCTGCTTTCTCTCCACCCCTTTCTAGTCCAGTACTTGTCCCTCAGTCTACATTATGTTAACATGCCTATATAATTGCAGCCATACTGGATAATGTATAATCTAGTTTACTAGTGCATCCTCTAGCAGTTTTTAAAATCCTGAAAATTACATATTCGAAATATAGTCACCCTATTTTTCGGTGATAAGTGTGTTGTTTTTGGATGCCAAGGAGGGGAAATTCAGCAAATCTTTAAAAACATGCCAGTACTTCTGGTGCTTTGAGTACTTAATTCCCAAAGCAAGAAGTCTTCTTCTTTTAGTACACCCCAGGTACAGCACAGGGAAAGCTCCCAGTCCCACCATCATAGTGCAGAGAACAGAGTGCACTGTGACTAAACTGTAGGCAACACAGAGGTGGGGTCTAGGCAAGGAACAGTCGAAGCTATATAGAGGTTAGATGTGTATCATTGCAGTATCTGATCAACAACTAACCTAGTTTGAAATAGACGCAATGAGTCAGGATTGGAAAGGATTGGAAAGGCTGGGTGGGTGGATAGATTTTGGCATCTACCACAGAACTCTGTTCTCAACATACAGCTTGCTTTGCAATGCGTTCCCTGTAGTCCTTCACTATTCTTGCCCTTGCCTAAATACCTCATTTCTGCAAAAAGCTGCTATCTTTGTTATTCAAATAAGTTAGTAAATTTATGCTCTTTTTCCTAATTGTCAAATACAAATTAAGAGCAGACCTCACAACGGGGCACTGAAACATTAATTTCATTTCAGCAAAGGATGCTTAGGACCTGCAGGACTCGCTAAGAAAGATTACAAGCTTTGTCTGCTCCATTTTAGCTCCACTCTTTCCCAAGGGCTAGTTCAGAAAACAGACTTACAGAATCATACCAAGGGGGGGGGGGATGCTGCCCTTACTAACTTTATAATCCTTTATTATGACATGAGGCAATAAAAGGAATGAAAGCCTGGACAAAGCTGAAAAGGAAATCTGCCGAATCAACATTTAAAACATAAAAATGTCAACGCTTTATGTTCCTGAAGCAGTAACACATGTGCAAGTGGGTCTTACTGAAAAGAGAATCTGATGACACAATCCTGTAGCATCAGATGGAAAGGCCTCTAAATTCCTGGCAAAGAACTTCCCCTCCCACCTTAAAGTCCTGCCCTTTATGAACTTGTCGTTTCTTTTAGGGTCACAATCTGGCTGGAGGTTTCTTTGTTGTACCCATTAGGAAAGGGACCTTTCCTCCACTGTGTATTTCAGACCTGACAAATGACCATTCCTGATTATTTATTTAGGAGCTGCCATTACATGGGTTTGGAACTGGAATGCACCTTCCCTTGTAACACTGAGCCCTGGGACAGTTATGGTTTATAGTTCATCACATGACCATGGTCAATATCCCTACCCGGTATACAGTAATATCCAGTGCTGCAGACATGCCAATGGAGAATTCAAGTTGGAAAGCTGCCAGACTTACAGGATCCAAATTTAGGGCAGTTCTGTCATATTTCATCACAGTCACTTTTTTTTTATCAACACCTTCTGCCCCTTTTCATCATTGCGTAGTGTTGGTATCTAGTACCTGCACACCCACAATTTCATGCACAACTTTAGCCAAGAAAATCCAGGAAGCTTAGTCATACTGGCGGTGTCCGATGAGATATGGGAGGTTAATTTTTACACTAAGGAAGCTCTCTCTAAACAGGACACACACACTTTCCTGCTTCTGGAGACCCTCCCAAGTTCTCAGAACAGAAGAGCAGAAGTGTTTCCTGTTAGGATATAAACTAAGCAAGAATTCTAAACAAATTAAACAAGAATCCAAACAATTATCTGCAGAATTTCTGAAGCATTCACATCACAAATGGACAACCCCTAGATAGGATGTGTGTGTGTTTCTGGTCTGTAATAGGTTTCTATTGCAGCCCAAATACATTGTGCTTGTTTCATTTGAACTTTCTGGGGCAGAGAACTTTGATGGTCATACAAATGCACACATCAACAAACCAGGAGAATTGGTACTACATGCTGCTCCACTAAAAGGAGATCTGGAAGAAACTTACATCCTGGCTTCACCTGCTGTCCTGGGGGTGTGGAATTGCCTGAAAGTGGCAATTACAACAGCTTGCGAGGCTTTAAGTCAGAGCTTGGGAAAAGTGAGGGAACAGAGATAATACAAGGTTAAGTTAATAATAGCATTCTTTGTACTCCTTTAAAGAAGTTTATAAAGCGACTCTCATTAGCTGCTTGGGTATTATCAGGAAATCAGGGCTTCATGGATATCGCAGACAATACCTTGCAGGCAGGCAAGCAAGCAATAGCATCTGAATCAAAAGTCTAAATGAGCACTTTCCAAAGTTTCCTCCTCAGATCTCCTCTCAATAAGTTTCCAGCTGTCATGCTGTACAGAAGACTCTTCCTTCAGATGACAAGCTAGTGAGTTCTATGTTTGTCACACTCAGCTATCAGCTAGGAATAAAATTCCCTCGTTTGCAAAGATGCTGCCTGTAATTGCTTTCAGGTGCACATGGACCCAGCTTATTTATACATTTGGCTGCTGATAATTATGCAACGTAGACTAGTTCACAGCCCAGTTGAGTCGTTTTAGGCCTTAGGCCTTATGCCCAAGGACTTAATTTGTGCCACAGCTCAATCCTGGAATGTATAAAAACAGATAAAGGACTCATTTACCTCATCACACACACAGGGCATTAGGGAGAGGTTCCCTAAAAAGATACAAACTACAGCTCCATCAAGTTTTCACCCTGAAATCAATGAGTGTGCATTCATTCATTCATTCTGCACCTTTCCCCTAGAACTGGGACTCAAAGCAGGTCACAAAAAGTAAACCAAATACAGATATAAAATACAGAGCTTAACATTTAGTGTTTTTTTTAAAAAAAAGGAATTAAGCTATATATGGATTTTTAAAAAATATAAAAAACCTATTAAATTGCAGGTTACACTCCTCCAGTACAGCACACTATGAAGACCACTTTAAAAACAGTCAATTCTCAAAGACCTCCTGGAATAATAGTCTTTGCCTGGAGGGAGCCAGTCTAGCTTCTCTAGGTGGCAGCCACTTCGAAAACCCTCTCCCAGTTTCCTTTAGATAGCCTGGACCTAAGCCATACAGGGCTTTATAGGTCAAAACCAGCACTTTGAATTGTGCCCAAAAACAGACTGGTAGCCAGTGCTGCTGTTGTAACAAGGCAGTAGCTCTATATGAGCGCCAGTCAACAACTTGGCTGAAGCTCTTTGGGCCAGTTGAAGTTTCTGAGCACTTTTCCAAGGTAGCCCCATTTAGGGGACATTACTGTGATCTAAATGGGGTGTAACTGAGGCATGTGCCACTGTGGCCAGATCAGACATCTCCAAGAATGGGCACAGCTGGCACACTAAGCATTTCCCCCCAAGCTCCTTATCAGATACAGTACTTGAGAAGATACCCAAACTCAGCACTTCATACAAGTTGTGATGGGGCTAAATATCGAGACTATACATAGGCCTGCTTCATGTATCACCCCCACCCACTGATACTAGAAAGCCCCAAGAAAACAGTGGCAGCTAACTTTTCCTTCCTCCCAGCTAACCCAAGCCAGTTATTTCTAGGTAGTGGCAGCATCATTAGCACTGCTACAAGAAGTGTGGTAGGGGCTGCCATTTGGTACAGCAAACCCTTGAAGCAAAGAGCTGCTATATGCTTGAGGCATCCATACATGTAGGAGTGTAAGCTCTTGTGTGGAACAACCCTTTGAGGTGAGGTGCCTCCGAGATTCATCTGACAATGATGCCTTCTGCTCAAGAGATTGCTAGGGGAGTTTCTGATTATCTTCCTCATTCCTTATTTACACAGCTGTGAGTATAGGCCAACTAATGACAGAATGGAGGTGGCATGATACCTCGAGACCAGCTGAACCAGCCTTCACCTGATGCAAGCATATGCCCAACTGCAGCCGGGTCCCTTGACTTCCTACTGGTTTGGTTCAACACTCTTCTGTAAGAATTAGGAAGCTACAGGTGTCTACAGTCTCTCTCTCTCTCTCTCTCTCTCTCTCTCTCTCTCTCTCTCTCTCTCTCGTAGAAAAGGGCCTCAACAAACTTGTTCTTTGTATATCCCATTTTGTAGCAAAAGTACAAAGCAAGCATGGTGGCTGAAGGATAACAAAGGGAAGAAACTGTACTGCAAATATATATCTGGTGACTAGATATTGCATGAATACCTGAGACTCTGTCTTCAAGTGCTGCAGAGATAAAAGTAGTAGAATATAAGGCCAATTTCTGTACCCATGAGTGCACTGCAGCACCCACTTTAGTCCAAAACACTTTAATGCATTGGAAACCTCACTGCAGCAAGGAATGGAATCGGTTGCAAGAACTGTGACCTTAACAAGTTACAGAAGCAATTGCATCTGTTTGGACTTTGACAGTGAGAATGAAAGAATTTATAACAGGCAGTCCTCTAACTACAATATCCATGAGAAGTAGAAAAAGACAGCAGCAGCTGAACAAGGCCAAATTAGTATCCAGCAATGGTTGTCTACAGAAAGGGTGTGGAAGGTTTGGCCCTTCAGATGTTGTTGAACTACAAATCCCATCAGCCTCAGCAAGCATGACCAGGAGTTGTAGTTCAACAACTTCTAGAAGGCCAAAGGTTCTCCATGCCTGGTCTACAGGACAGATGCAGAACAGAAAAGGGCAGACCACCGCTTCTTGTGGCTTGTAGTTCACAGCTGAAATCACTGAAATGTATCACCAATGATCTACATCTCATCCTCTCACTGGCCTTGGAAGCAGGCCTGTACTGGCTTACAGATGGCCCCCTAACCTAAAACTGCTCCTCATCTCCAGCAAAAAGCCAGTAAAGGTGCAAATCCAGAAACCTGACTTGCAGATCCAGATGTCAACTCTGCAACACGACTTAGTAATTTATTCTACAATTAACAGGGGATCATTCACCTGTGCATTTTCCAATGTGATTTTTATAGCAACAATGTCCTGCTGCCTTTTACACACAGCAGACTGGTTTCTATGCAAATGAAAGGGCACAAATCTGACATCAGAAATTGTAGTATCTGCAATTGGGATGGGGGTCAGAGGGAGTGGATTTGATGTCCACTCCCACTGGACCAATAGCATATTCCTTTTCACAGCAAGGAAGCAAGGATGCATTTCATACATCTAATTTTCCCTAAGTTACTTTGACAGATCTATATTCTAGTTGCATGTTTCTTCAGTGCATGACTGTCCTTCAGACAACTCAATCTAAAATTTGTTTTCATCTCAGTTTAAACAACTTTAGCATTTGAGTTTTCCCTTTCTGCACTTGACAATACCATACTACATTTGGAACCACAAAATACAGACAGAACATGTCAAATCAAATTGGAAAGAAGTGTTTAATTAAACACACAAGCTGGTCTATCATGGTTAAGTTTTAGAAGCTTTCTGTACTAAATGACTGAATGTATGTATAACACTTATTAAAAAAAATGTATGTATAACAGCTTATTAAAAAAACATAATTGCAACTGGTTCCTTAGCAAAGGTTTACTTCAGTAAGGTACCAGTAGGTGTAAATAGGCTTTGCTCTAAAGAAAAGGCACAACAGAACTTAAAAATCCAGACATCATTTCACAAAGTTGCCCTTCTGGTTTCATTATCTAATCTCTTATCCTACTGACTTCATTATTTCAAGTTTCTACTAATATTCCTACATACAAAAATAATATTTCACAACTCACAATAACATTTGTTATTTTAAAAACTTAAATTTTACCCCTTGCAATGGGATTAGAATGGCTTTTTTCATTAAACAAAGATAATATTTAACACATGACAGACCAAGGAAATATAAAGTATTTATATTCCCAACAATGGTGGGAATCATTATATGCAGAGCTGTTCTGAATGGGAGGCACTGTACTACAAATGTCTAACTGCTGGACTGCTTTGAGACGCTCTCCAGAAACCGGGCAATTCCTCTTCCACGCCTAGTTGTTGCTTCACCTGTTGTTTTCACTCCTGAAGGATGCCGACCTAAGCAAACAATGCATGTGTCAATATATAACACAGAAGCCATAATTAAATCTTAATTTACACTCAACACCAACAGCTAGATATTTTCTATCATAAATATCAAAAAATAAGCTCACAGGACAGTCACAACAGTTTAAGTGGCTTCTATAAAACTGCTAAGGGAAGTGGAATCACAAGGTTTTGCTCTACCTTCCGAGCAAAGCCTACAGTTTCTTGCTTTCAATTGAGGCCTTTATAATCATGGAGAACTGATAAAATAGCAAGAGCCACATTTTATTTTATCAAAATAGCCTTGGCACAGTGATCCACACCTAGTAATCTCCATCTTCGGTACTAAAGCCAAGATTGATACCAAGGTGGGTTAAGCCAAGGTGGGTGTTTTCATGTGGCTAAAGGAGATTGCCCTAGTACAAGCAACCACTTCTTGAAGCTGCAGCACCGCAGAGAGATCTGTAACAAAAATGGGTGCCGATATTGAGTGCAAGTACTTAGCTGGCACTTGTGGACCTGTTTTGGAATGCTCATCTCGCAGGCCTCTGGCAATGGGAGCAGTTGTCTACTTTATGCTCCTTGCTTTAGGAAGAAAAGACAGCAGTTGTGACCACAGGATGACATGGTGGTTGGTCGTCATGGAGGAAGTTTGCTGCCACAAGTTGAGCACTTAATGTACACTATGGCATTCAGCAAGTATTCAGATGGCACAGACTATAGAATTAAACAGGTAAAATGTGGGGGGGGGGGAATGAAGATGGGGGTAGAAAGAGCCTTGCTTCTCTACTGATGAGTTTGAAGGAGGAAAGTTTTGAAGTTGC
Source organism: Podarcis muralis (assembly GCF_964188315.1). Lineage (NCBI taxonomy): Eukaryota > Metazoa > Chordata > Lepidosauria > Squamata > Lacertidae > Podarcis > Podarcis muralis. The sequence continues at coordinate 41,887,999 of NC_135658.1, forward strand.
AGCTGTGGTGATCAACAAGGTCTTGGGACCATGTAACACCAGTCTTTAAGCATTGGCATTGGCTGCCAATTAGCTACCGAGTCAAATTCAAGGTCTTAGTCTCCACAGACTAAGCATTTTAAGGCCTAGGACCCAGTTACCTGAAAGACTATCTTCCTCCTCAAGTCTGTAACTTGAGATCTCCTAGTGTCTTGACAGCAAGACTACTCAGTTTTAACACCCCCGTTTTGAAATTCACTTCCCTTGGAAATTCATTTGGTGCCAAACCTACAGTTTTAGATGCCAACTTTTGTCAGGCCCTTTATGCATAATATGCTTGTTATCAAGGAAGGTAAGTAACTTGACGGTTTAACTGATTTTAATATTCAACTAAATAAAATCAATGCAGAATCTGCCATGAGGTCTACAAAGGACAGTATATAAATGATAAAAGTAAGTTATAACGTGAGTGGAGGAGCAACTCACTCAAGGAGAATGCCTTCTTAAAATTTTAGCCAGAATCACTGTAGAGAAATTCTGTGACTGTTTAAACATACCACAAGCTTCATTACATTTCCTTTATGCAGATGTTTTAGTGGTAGACTACAGTCAGCAGGATCACTCAAAACTCCAGAAAAGAATCAGGAAAGAATGTGTTGGACTTAACAGTATACAGGCACATTTTCTTTGACAGACATGCAGGTGTGAAACACTAGTAATGATTCTAACAGCAACTCGTTTTCATTACAGTGGTGCCCCGCAAGACGAATGCCTTGCAAGACGAAAAACTCGCTAGACGAAAGGGTTTTCCGTTTTTTGAGTCGTTCCGCAAGACGAATTTCCCTATGGGCTTGCTTCGCAAGACGAAACGTCTTGCGAGTTCTTGCGAGTTTGTTTCCTTTTTCTTAAAGCCGCTAAGCCGTTAATAGCCGCTAAGCGCCGCTAATAGCCGTGCTTCGCAAGACGAAAAAACCGCAAGACGAAGAGACTCACGGAACGGATTAATTTCGTCTTGAGAGGCACCACTGTACGTTTAATTTTCCAACATAGATAATCACTCACCAGTACAAGAGGCAGCACCTAGTTCCTCATTAAGAGATTGGAAGTACCTTTCATTTCCAGTGCGCTCAGCAGCCCTCATTTTCTGTAATGCAAAAAAGACAAGATCACCCACACAGATATATTCTTTCACTGACTCATTCACCAGGTTTTCAGGACATCCTTGTATACAAAGAAAAGATGGATATAGTGCATAAGGAATATCTGTCTAATGTGCCTATTGATGGATGTATTAATATTCTGCACATAATTAAACAGACATATTGGTCAAATAAAAGTGTTTGTAAAATATAATTATATCATTATTTTTGAGCATATATCATGATTACATCCTACATTTCCAAGTACACTCCAGAAATGTTACCGATAAGATATAGAAGAACAAATCTGTTAAATGAACAAGGCTGACCTGGAAACGTCCAGCATCCAGAACCACCATTTTAGGATTTGCTGTGCTTTGGGAGTCCTTCTCACTCAAGGGTAAGTGAGATGCAGTCAGCTGGACACAATACATATTGGCCAAGGAATTGCTGATACAGTATCTATATTGGACAGAAAAACACCAACATGAAGATGTGTTATCATTTCCACGAGCTGAACAGAAATTTAAAAACTACATACTACTGACAATATACTGCACCAAGACCATGGATACAGGAACATAATTTGTGATAGGAGGCATTGGTTGAACTGCAGGGGCGCAACCAACTTGGGTGAGCTAAAGAAGGAAAATCAGCCAGGAGGCAATAAAAAGCCGTTCCTTTTAGCAACTTCTTCCAAGCGAATAGCAGCAGGAGCCTACAGAAACTGGGACCTCAAGAACCCCTCTGCCATGAGCAGAGACTATAACCTCCCAAACAACTACTTGTAAGTGAGGCCCAGGTTATTAAATTGCAGGTATCAGCCTATCAGAGACAGCAGAAAGGGGAAGATCTTTTGAGTTGTCTGAGAGACAAGTTGCTGCTTCTCAAGCCCCTTCTAGTTAAGGCCTTGGGCAACCAGTTTGGATGAACCAGGTGTGTGTGTGTGTGTGTGTGTGTGTGTGTGTGTGTGTTAAAACTGGTCTCTGCATATGTGTGGCACATCCTCCTCCAAAATAAATAAACCACAACAAAGTTTGCAAATGCAAGGTAAAAAAATTCTTCCTCATGAAATATACTCAAAATTCAGAGACCTTTTTGGTGACAATGCAAACCTGAAGTTTTTCCCAACTGACCTCTCTAGTAAGTGACACTTGGAAAACTTAATCAGAAAGAAATAGATTTTATTTTATTTGGATCTTTAAAATTCCTTTCTTCCTATAATAGCAGAAGTGCCACAAAATCACATCAGTTGCTCCTTCATTCAAATGCAGCCGACAAAATGCCTACTAAAGAATATCCAAAAGAACCAACAGGTTATACTTGAAAGAGACAAGACGACCCCAGACATTGTATATTAAACTAATGTCCAAAATAGTTTTAAGATGCAAAAACATTCTAACATATTCACTGTATTTTCATACTCACGCAATTTTCTTGCAAGTAGCCAGAGCACAGAACACTACATCGTTTTCTTCATGCCACTTGCACCTAAGTAGAAATAATACTTTCATCATGAATGTCGAGTTTCAAATACAGTGGTACCTCGGGTTAAGTACTTAATTTGTACGGAGGTCCCTACTTAACCCAAAATTGTTCTTAACCTGAAGCTAATGGGGCCTCCCGCTGCGCCGCCGGAGCACGATTTCTGTTCTCATCCTGAAGCAAAGTTCTTAACCCGAGGTACTATTTCTGGGTTAGCGGAGTCTGTAACCTGAAGCGGTTTTTAACCAAATTTTACTCAAGAGCAGACCTATTGAAATTAATGAACCAAACACAAGCATATTCATCAATTTCAATAAGTCTAAACATTACTTTAATGTCTCAAACTCTTTTCTGAACTGAGTGCAAGGCTTTAGATTAGCATTCAACATGCACGCTTATAGCACCATAATTTATTTGTACCCCACGCATCAGACTGGGTTGCCCCAGACACTAAGCCATAGTTTTGTGTAATGTACAACTATGGAGAATCTGTCAATCACATTTTTTCCTGCTCATAACAGACTCTCATCTCATAGTAGTCAAGTCACTGTGGTTCAGGGAGGTACAGCAGTTATTATGATTTTTAGAGCTAGATATTATACCTAGTATTGCTGGAGTAATCCCACATGGAGGCATCCAGAGAGTTACACACCCATGCCTTGGAAGGCTCCTTTTGAAGCTTCTGATAATACAGCTCCACAACAAGGTCTTCCACACAGAGACTCTCCAGATTATTAACTGTGCCTATTATAAAAAAGTAAGTTTTAGGAGCAGCAGAGACTGTATCTAAATATTAACTTATTTCCTGTTGTAAAGGAAAATTTTCTTACCCACTTCTCTAGCCATATGCTGCAGGCACCAGTTGACCCTAAACTGGTCAGAAGACTGCAAAAGAAGTTTTAAGTATACATTATACAATCAAATCAACAGAATTAATAAATCTATACTATATATTCTTATTATAAGACCTCTATGGTTAAGGTTTCCTGATATGCGAGAAAACTGTTATTCTTGATAAGGGCTCCAACACCGAAACAGGAATTTTTCCTGTCTACAGCTGTTTGGTACATAATCTGACCAAAGCTAAAAGAACTGTCCATAGGTATTTGGTCTGCCTTGGAGAAGCAACAATTCAGGAATACAACTCTACGCTCTTTTAGGTTGAATGTAGACACCATTTTGTACAAACGAAATATCCTTAAGGAAAGGCCTCAAAACTGGAAATCTTTATGTGAAGCCCTTATGCTATAGAGATTGTCAATGGACAGCTTAAAAGTTAAAACATCTGTGTACTCCAACCTTACTTGAGGTGAGGTCACCTATATTTTTATACACACACACCACAGCTAACCAGGGAAAAGGCTAACTGAAGCATGTGGGTAGAGATTTTTGTTCTGAGTTCTTCTGAAAAGCAGAGAGCCATTAAAGTCTAAAAATGTTACATTATACCTTACAATACACAGGTGGCCAGGCGCCCCACCGTGGCTGAATAAATGAGTATAGCTCACGTAACACAACGGAATGATTTGCAGTTACAAGCTCAAAGCCAGATAGGGGAATCCTATGTGTAGCATCACCTAAAAGAAAATCAAAGTGCCTTATTAGGGCTTTTCAGAAGAAACACCTCATTTCACACGCATTTGTACTTTTAACTTTAGTTACAGTTCGCAGGATTAATATATCAGTTTCACTAAAAACACCTAAATATATCATTCAAGAACTTGTCTGTGTTTTATTCAAGTATTTTATCATTGCAACAACACTGTGAGATAGGGTTTATCACCAATGTAAAGGAACAGTGTTAGACACAAGATGTCTAGTTGAGCCAAGTGCAGGTCAGTCAAGGCCTGTCAATGGTTGAACTTCACTAGCTGTCTAGAAAGGTAAATGATTACCCAAGGATCCTATTTATTTACATGCGTTTATAGCCTGCCATTCACCAGCAGTCCTAAGGCAGGGGTATTCAAGAATTGAACTACTCTGTGTAAAATATCACTGAAGCAGAGATTAGGGCAAACCAGACAGCAAACACCACTAACACAGCAGTCCAGATACTTTAATTTCATCTTCCATCCCCAAAGATTTGGGCAAGGTGGTGTATGCAATGTCTAACCATTATTATCTGGAAACACAAGTGAGTGACTGAAACCTAAATGAATGCATGAATATGAGTCCAGTTAAGAGCATAACTTCAACATGTTACTTGGGAAGACATACTAAGCTTTGTTACGGAAACAGGCCCATACAGTTGTTTAAAACTGTTCTTTAATTTTTTTATTGAGTAGCCAGTCCTTTTAAAGATTGCTTTGTCCTTCTTTTAATAGTTTGTGTTTTTATACTGTTGTATATTGCTCTGATATTTTATGAGGGTGATATAAAAATATTTTGTATAAATAATAATAAACAAAATACAAATAAAATGCCATAGGATATCTGGCATAAAAACCGTTCTTTAAAATAATTAAAAAATAATTGGAAGACTATATGTGGGTCATAAAAAAATGCTGCCAATCCATAGGTTTCACATCTCTTGCCCAATACCTACTTGCTGTCTGGCAATGAAAGCGAAATCCCCTTGGCACCTCTCCTGCAAAAGACCAAAAAGAACTCAGGCTTATGCAATACCAAGCTGTCTGTAGGATTGCATGGTTATAATACACCATTTTCCGCTTTCCTACAGAATAGTAAATCAGTGTCCAAATACTCATCTAGAAGTACAATTTTATTTCTTTATAATGTATCTTTCGTAACACAGAGATTAAAAATGCACAACATACGAACATACTGATTTGGGCAGTTCATGTCTTCTGCTGACACAAGGAATGTTTCCAGTTAAGTTTCATTTATTCATTAAGTAATGCTGTCATTGTGGCTTTGTCCACTATATGAAGCCATTTTTATTTTTTCATAGTGCAAGAATGCATACAAATAAACTGTCCTGGACAAACAGAATCCTGCATATCTTCTCCCCCCCCCCCCCCCAGGGAAAGACAAATTTCATCTCTTCTGATTCCAAAAGCTCACCAGGATCTAAAAAATGATGAAACTCTGCAATTATGCCGTCTTTTAGTGAATACTTCACACATCCAATTTCGCAAGGAAGGAAACGTTGTTTGCAATGAGAGGGTAGAACTCCATGGCTGAAGATATTCAGGTAGAAGAATGTGGTTTCAAGTACAACTGAAACAAGATTTTGTATTAAGAATATTAGTGGAGAGTACAGTGGTACCTCAGGTTACATACGCTTCAGGTTACAGACTCCGCCAACCCAGAAATAATGCTTCAGGTTAAGAACTTTGCTTCGGGATGAGAACAGAAATTGTGCTCCGGTGGTGCGGCAGCAGGAGGAGGCCCCATTAGCTAAAGTGGTGCTTCAGGTTAAGAACAGTTTCAGGTTAACTACAGACCTCCGGAACGAATTAAGTACTTAACCCGAGGTACCACTGTATTTGTTTATTATTACTATAACAAAAAAGTAAAATAGTTGGAGTAAAATGTACACCTATAGCACTGAAAAAAAAATCATGAAACTAAGTCACTTACCTGCAACTCCAATTTCCAGGCAACCCTCAACCAGACTAGGACTGCATGCACATTATAACTTTAAAGCACATTTCCCCTCTCAAAGAATTCTGGGCACTGTAGTTTATCTCTCACAGTTAGAATTCCCAGCAACTTGTAGCAAACTAGTGTCCTTGAGAGGGGAAACAGGATTTAAAGAGGTAATGTAGCCAAGTTTTGAATTGTCATGTGGTGTTCCACCCCCAACCTGCTACAGCCACAACAGTCTGCTTATAACGATGCAGCAATCTCAGATTATAAAACCAAGGCTAATATCATTCTTTATAATACAAAAGTGGTTAAGAAACCTCAGATAAGACAGTGTCTACATTGAAAAAGTGGTCAACAGTGGTCCACTCCCCACAAAGTAGTAGACATTATCTGTTTAATTACGTATGTTTTTTGGCAGTTGAGTAACAATGGATGCCATCTCAAAATATAGTTTTCTGGTAGACCAGAGACTACATTTTCCCTGAGTTGAGCCTAAAAACATCACAGAAACTTGTCTGGGATGTTGAGATGCAACCTCAGAACTCACAAAGCCACTGCTGACACCAAGAGAATTGGAAAGTGTCATCTTAGATCGAATGCTTTAAATGTGTCGGTGAATCCTATGTAATACTAGAAAACTCATTCTGTTAAATTTATTCTGTATGGATCCCTACGCATTCCACATTACACCACCCATGCACTAGGGGAAGTATTACAGGCTTGAGGAAAGCCTGGGTTTGCAAAAGTACAAAAAACCAAAATCACACCATCTTTACATATCAACTGGTGGCTAGTCACAGGCAGTGAATCCTTCTAAACCTGCTTAGCAAACTTTCAGCTACTCCCTTAGTTACTGAATGACGTTTTATCCTGCTTTGCAGTCAAAGAAAACCTCCAAAGTGGCTTACAAATCACCATTGAAGGAAGTCTGCAACGAAATTTTGGAGGGGAAGAAGGCACCCGAATCGTGGAAAGAAGCGTACATCACACTTATACCAAAAACTGAGACTGAGAAGAACCAGGTTAAGAACTACCGCCCTATATCATTACTCAATGTGGATTACAAAATTTTTGCAGACATTTTGGCAAAAAGATTGAAAAGGGTATTGGTTGGAGAGATTCATAAGGACCAAGCAGGCTTTCTCCCAGGTAGACATTTGTCAGACAATGTGAGAAACATAATAGACATTATGGAATTATTAGAAACCAGTATTAATACTAAAGCAGTATTAATATTTGTGGATGCGGAGAAAGCCTTTGACAATATTTCTTGGAGTTTTATGAAAAAGAATCTACAAGGGATGGGGGTAGGCCAAGGTTTTGAGAATGGTATAGGTGCAATTTATTCTGAGCAAAAAGCAAAGTTAATTGTAAATAATGTGGTAACTGAAGAATTTAATATTGAAAAAGGGACACGACAGGGGTGCCCAATATCCCCACTACTTTTTATATCTGTCTTGGAGGTTTTGTTGAATATGATCAGAGGGGACCAGCTGATTAAAGGGATTCAGGTCGGAGCTAAACAGTACAAACTGAGAGCGTTTGCAGATGACCTGGTATTGACTTTACAGGAGCCAGACACTAGTACGAAAAGAGTTTTAGAATTAATTCAAATATTTGGTCAAGTAGCAGGCTTTAAGTTGAACAAGCAGAAAGCGAAAGTACTGGAGAAAAATTTAACAGCTCCGGAAAGAGAGAGGTTTCATAGCGAAACTGGTTTAACGGTAGCAAAGAAAGTGAAATACCTGGGGGTTAACTTGACGTCTAAGAATGTGAATTTATTTAAAGACAATTATGAGAAATGTTGGACAGAAATTAAGAAAGATTTAGAAATATGGTCAAATTTGAGACTTTCCTTGTTAGGCCGAATTGCTGTTATCAAGATGAATGTTTTGCCAAGAATGCTGTTTTTATTTCAAACATTGCAGATTTTGGATAAAATGGACTGTTTCAAGAGGTGGCAGAAAGATATATCTAAATTTGTCTGGCAGGGCAAAAAGCCCAGAATAAAATTTAAGATATTAACTGACGCAAAAGAAAGAGGGGGGTTTGCCCTGCCGGACTTAAAACTATATTATGAATCAGCGGCTTTCTGCTGGTTGAAGGATTGGCTACTCCTTGAGAACACGGACATTTTAGATCTGGAAGGTTTTAATAACAGGTTTGGTTGGTATGCATATATATGGTATGACAAGGTAAAATCTCATAAAGGTTTTAAAAACCACATTGTTAGGAAAGCACTATATAATGTCTGGACTTGATATAAAGACTTGCTGGAAAACAAAACCCCTAGGTGGCTGTCACCAATGGAGGCTAAGGAAGTAAAAAAACTTAATATGGAATCTAAATGGCCAAAATATTGTGAAATTCTAGAACAAGAAGGTGGAAAAGTGAAATTACAGAGCTATGAGAATTTGAAGTTTAAAGTAAGAGATTGGCTTCATTGCCTTCAGATAAATGAGGTATTCAAACAGGACAGGAAAATTGGCTTCCAGGTGGAGAGATCAAAATTAGAAACGGAATTGTTAGAACCCAATACCAAGAATTTGTCAAGAATGTATAACTTGCTGTTGAAGTGGAATACACAAGATGAAACAGTCAAATCAGCTATGATTAAGTGGGCACAAGACATTGGTCATGACATTATGTTTGCTGACTGGGAACAGTTATGGACCACCGGTATAAAGTTCACGGCATGTAATGCCTTAAGAGAGAATATTATGAAAATGATTTATAGGTGGTACATGACCCCAGTCAAGCTTGCAAAAATTTATCATTTGCCCAATAATAAATGCTGGAAATGTAATGAGACTGAAGGTACTTTTTATCACCTTTGGTGGACGTGCCCGAGGATTAAGGCCTTCTGGGAAATGATTTATAACGAAATTAAGAAGGTCCTTAAATGTACCTTTCACAAGAAACCAGAGGCCTTTCTCCTGGGCATGGTTGGCCAATTGGTGTCAAGGAAGGATAGGATGTTTTTTATGTATTCTACAACAGCAGCAAGAGTTCTTTTAGCAAAGTATTGGAAGACACAAGAACTACCCACGCTGGAAGAATGGCAGATGAAGGTGATTGACTACATGGGACTGGCTGAGATGACTGGCAGAATCCGTGACCAAGGAAAAGAGACGGTGGAAGAAGACTGGAAGAAGTACAAAGATTATCTTAAGAATTGTTATAAAATTAATGAGTGTTAAAATGTCAAGGGTATTGGAAAAAATAGAATTACAGCTGTAAATGATTGGGTAAGAGAGGTAGGATCAAAGAAAGCGAACAATATGTTAATGAAGTGAGGGGTTGCTGAGAAAATCTTAAAATAGGGATGCAGAAAAGGGAGGCATGGGGAAGTCGGTGAAACAAGCTTAAGAAAAGGAGGTTATGAAATTATACGTGTTTATATGTCTTTTGTTTGTTTGTGTATTGTGAAGTGTATTGTGTTTATTTTATGTTGGAAAATTAATAAAAAAATTTATAAAAAAAACAAAACAAAGTGGCTTACAAATCACTACCAAAAAAAGTGCCTTGCAGACAGCCATGCAGGCATAACCAGAGAAGTCACCAGGAGATTTTGGATGTTTTATACATTTGGAGAGGGAAGAACGGATGATTTAAAAGCAGTGCCATGTGCCAGTAACTGCAACATTGCTTGTAAAATGATGAGTCATTGTCACAAATATGCTGCAGTTGAGTGTCACTCAAAAAAAATGCATAAGCAGTTGGAATATCTGGGAGAACTAGAACTACTTGCCCATGTTAAGAACTACTTCATGGGTCACCATAACCATCAGACCAAAGCAAGTTGCTTGTACCATAAGCATCAGAAGGACCAAAATGTCATGGACACAAAATGCTGCTCCTGAATATTCCAATGAACTTTTTGATCAAGACATGTAGACAACAACTCTTAAGGATTACATTGGGCTTCAATAACTTATTGTTTCAACATCAAATCCTGTAGCAGCTTTAGTTTCTTATTTGGAGTCCCCACTCCCAATACTCTATCACCCACTGCCTCTATTCCATCAGGTTCAGTACTTTCACCTCCTCCTTATTTGAACTCTGTCCTGCACTCAGGCTTTGGTCCTGTATACCTGAAGGTATGTTTCCACCCCCATCGTTCAGCCCGGACACTGAGGTCCAGCACTGAGGACCTTCTGGCGGTTCCCTCACTGCGAGAAGTGAGGTTACAGGGAACCAGGCAGATGGCCTTCTCTGTAGTGGCACTTGCCCTATGGAACACCCTCCCATCAGATGTCAAGGAAATAAACAACTACCTGACTTTTAGAAGACATATGAAGGCGGCCCTGTATAGGGAAGTTTTTAATGTATGATTTACTGTGGTTTTATAATTTGTTGGAAGCCACCCAGAATGGCTGGGGTAACCACAATTACCACTCAATTTCCTGGAAGCAACAAAAAGCAGACCTGCTAGCACAGTCTCCAGTCACAATGAACACATTGAAGGTTGGGCAGATCAGGTGAACTAATATAACCATCATTTACCTTTATCACTCTTCCCAGGTGGACCAATGAGGTTTGGAGCAGAAACTCTCTTCTCAGTTTGTGTGGAAGGAAATGTGGGAAGAGGTGGTGGGACTTGCCTGGGCGGCTATGAAAAGTGTAGACAATCCATCAGTTAATCATATATGAACGAAGGGAAAGCAATTACAGTAGTATCCAATTAAAACTGCTAAGACTAATCTTTCCCTCTCCTAGCCCTGTAGAACCTGCAAACTATGAGCCAATCACATAACATACACCACACTGCCATGAAGTCACCTCATTACAGTGGTACCTTGGGTTAGATACGCTTCAGGTTACATACGCTTAAGGTTACACACTCCGCTAACCCAGAAAAAGTGCTTCAGGTTAAGAACAGAAACCGGGCTCCGGTGGCACGGCAGCAGCAGGAGGCCCCATTAGCTAAAGTGGTTTTTCAGGTTAAGAACAGTTTCAGGTTAAGAACGGACCTCCAGAACGAATTAAGTATTTAACCTGAGGTACCACTGTACTGGTCTTACACCGAGGTGACATCTGTATGAATTCCCACTTTCACATAGGTGATGTGCAGGCACACCAACAGCAGGGGTCCAAATTACCACAATGGAATACTAATGAAGTTTGCCCCTCACAAAAATGGCACCTTGACACAATCCTAGCAGCAACCTTATATATTATCAAGTAGGATGGAATGAAACCTCACCCAGTACTTTTTTCTGGGGGGACGCAGAGCTCTAAATATTCTGTGAATCTCTACTTCTGTCCATTTACTGTACAGTGGTACCTCTGGATGTGAACGGGATCCGTTCTAGAGCCCTGTTCGCATCATGAGCAGAACGCAACCTGCGTCTGCCGCGATTGCATGTGATGTCATTCTGAGCATCTGCGGATGCAGTGAAACCCGGAAGTAACCCGTTCCGTTACTTCCGGGTCGCCGCAGGACGCAACCTGAAAAGATTTAACCGGAAGTGTCTTTAACCCGAGGTATGACTGTATTTATTTCCCTCAATTTGAACTATAAAATGGTCATTTTCTTGAGTCAAAATGAGAGTACCCCTAAACATTTTTTTTTAGAAAAAAAGAACTGACCTCACCTATAGACCTTCCATTGTAACCTATGGGTGGGAGTTAGTGTAGTGCAAATCTGCTCTGGATTTTGGACCTTTCCAGAGCAGGTTCTGTGGGGACTGGGAAGAAGAACAAGGGAAAGTCCAATTTCACAAGCAGATTTCAGTTGTGCAAACAAATAGGCATCACTGGACGCCATCATATGCTAAAAACAATCTTCTTGTGGATTATCTATAGTTGAAACTCAGTTACACTGTGATATATCTAATTTAAATATTAACTCACAATTTTCAAGACTAGAAAGTTTACAATTCAGACTTCCCATCTATTTTTACAAGAAGGAAGAAAAAGTAACATACAACACAACCACCAGTTTTAAGGCTCACGTTTTTGAATTATAAACGTTGATCCCTGCATTCTATTGTTACGTTTGCTTATTAGGTCACATCCACACCACACATTTATTTCCGCCGAAGAATCCTGGGAACTGTACTTTACTCCTCACAGAGCTACAATTTTCAGGATTCCTTGGTGGAACTCACGTGTCTCGAATGTATAGTGTGGATGTAAACTTTGTCAAAGGATTCAATCCTCCTATTTCAGGAACAGCTGCAACGTAAAAACCTACCTGGCTTGTTTGGAAGGGCTCATTATAATCACAACTATACAACACCTGTGACTGACCAGTTCACTCAGAACCTTCTTTCAAACACATCAAAGTTACTTTTCTTTTGTTCCCACAGACTATAATGGGATTTTCTTCCAATTTATACTATAATTATATAATTACTAACTTGCCTCTGAAAATATAAAACTGATTTTCCCTATTCCAGATTCATTCATTCACCTCTTTTGTTGCTACATCTGATTTCTTAGCTTTCCGTTGACGAGCCATTTCTGCATACTTTTCTTTTTGTTCCTCAGTCAGCATCTTGAAGTAAAACCAGTGTAACATAAGGGCTTGCCATTATTTCTCTACCATAATTAAAGCAATTCCCCCCATCACTACAACACCAAGATACTGAACACGATGCAGTCAGTTAAGGCTTTTAAGCCTCAGTAATTCCACTGGGAAAGTTAAGAACAATCTTAACTCTCATAGAAGTCAGCCTAACTTTAAAAAGTGATTAACTTTGGGTTGATTGTGCTCAGCAACTTTCCCACCACTCAGAACTTTGCAAGCTTGTCTAGAGAAAAGCCCTAGCCTACAGAATTCAATGTGGTTCACTCACCAGTAAATGAGTGGTATCCGATATTAGCCATACTCAGAGCAGACTTGGAGTACAGTTAAGAAATGTCAATCATTTGATTCCAAATGGTCTAAACTGAGTACAACTTAGTTGGATATATCCCAGGGTGCTTGTAGCATAACCTGAAGCAAGACTGTTGTACCTAAAGGGTGTAAACCCTGTTCACATACCAAGAATTCAAAGCCACAGTTAAGTAACTCAACTTTTAAGGGAGGATTTGGGAAGTCTGCAACCTGTATATCTGCAATCTGTATATTTCTATGCACTGACTTTAGTCATCTTTCTAGTTTCTCCAATCTTTCACCTTTTGGATTATTGCGAATAGCATGGCATGACTACTTTTTCAAACCTTGGTAGAAGCCTCTTTGTGCATATGACTGGCAGTGGGGAAAAAACCCATTTGGGGAATGCACCTTACAAGAGTCCACCATTTCTTTACAAACAGACTTTTTTTTAAAAAAAAAAGGAGGGCTGAAACCAGTGGTAGGGTAGCCAGTCACTCCCCATCACTACAATAGTAGTTACAGGCTCTACTAAAGTCCGCGTCAAACTTTTTTTTTTTTAAAAAGTTGCTCATTCTAAGCCACCGTGAGTCTTTGATAGGAAAAGTAAGGTAAAAAGGGTCTAATTAATGAAAATGTTGACCTCACACTTGTTTTTTTAAGTATTTTACAGCACTCATTCTTCAGCTGGGGTTATTATGGGGGGTTTAAATTCCCCAAACAGCTTATACGTAACAACTATCGACAACTTGTCCCCCTCCCTCCTTGAGAATCAAAACCAGGTTATCCAACTCCATGGAGGGTCTAACATGGCTCCCCGCGCCGACCAAGAAGGGCGAGAGAGAGGAGGCCCGCCTCGCCTCGCCCCGCTCACCGCCCAGTCGTCGGAACAGAACGGGATGGCATCCCGCACGCCCGTCACGGCCAGGCCCCGCCGCTTCAGCTCCGGCAGCTTCTCCAGCACGAAGAAATAATAAGCGTTGCGCGCGCCTTTGCGGTTAGGCATCGCGCTCGGGGCAAACGGCCGAAGCAGAGAGGAGCAGCACGTCCGCCTCCTTCCCCTTCTCCCCTCTTATAAAGGAGAGGCCGAACGCCCTTTGGCTGGCGGCGGGGGGAAGCCGGGATTCGCTGAGGGGAATGAGAATGATTTAAAAAAAAAAAAATTAATTAAAGTGACCCGAGGCAGAGCCAAGCGCTTTCTTCTTTTTTCACGTCTTTGAGATTAATTCGCATGGAAGTTGTAGAGTGTTTTCATGGGGCTGTGGGGTGAAATGCTTTTCTAATAAGCAAGTCTTGATCTGAGGCCTACACCCACCACGGTGCCTCGGAGCTTGTTTGCTCCTCAGAGGTTCGTCTCTTGTGAATTTCTGCAAGCCAGTCATGGAATTCTTCCAAGTTCACCTTCTTGGCTTGCTAAGTTTGACCTGGCACGCCCCACTATATATTTATCTTGATCGAAACATATTATGAAACTGGCAAATGGTGGTGGTGGTGGGGAGGTCAAATGAAAAGTAAGAATACACCCCCATTCAAATAAAGATTAAACACACAAGAAAAGAGAGAGGTACGCATTTGGGCTGATGCATTCACAGTCCCTGGAATAAATTATTGGTATTGGAGGGTAACCTCCCACCCTTTCTTATTTCAAAGTCATCTTGGCTCATTGGGTTTGAACCTGCAAACTATATTTCAAGATCGCAACCCTGTTTTGTGAGAGGGCTCCTTGTACTTTTAACTGGACAAGCTTTTCCTATCAATTCATCTCTATGCTGGATAAAACTGTTAGATTGTGGTTCAAGAACATTTAGATACCAGAACGGGAGTTTAGTTCTTTGTTGTTGTTGTTGTTTAGTCGTGTCCGACTCTTCGTGACCCCATGGACCAGAGCACGCCAGGCACTTCTGTCCTCCACTGCCTCCCGCAGTTTGATCAAATTCATGCTGGTAGCTTCAAGAACACTATCCAACCATCTCATCCTCTGTCGTCCCCTTCTCCTTGTGCCCTCCATCTTTCCCAACATCAGGGTCTTTTCCAGGGAGTCTTTTCTTCTCATGAGGTGGCCAAAGTATTGGAGCCTCAACTTCACGATCTGTCCTTCCAGTGAGCACTCAGGTCTGATTTCCTTAAGAATGGATGCGTTTGATCTTCTTGCAGTCCATGGGACTCTCAAGAGTCTCCTCCAGCACCATAATTCAAAAGCATCAATTCTTCGGCGATCAGCCTTCTTTATGGTCCAGCTCTCACTTCCATACATCACTACTGGGGAAACCATAGCTTTTACAGTACTATACGGACCTTTGTTGGCAAGGTGATGTCTCTACTTTTTAAGATGCTGTCTAGGTTTGTCATTGCTTTTCTCCCAAGAAGCAGGCGTCTTTTAATTTCGTGACTGCTGTCACCATCTGCAGTGATCATGGAGCCCAAGAAAGTGAAATCTCTTACTGCCTCCATTTCTTCCCCTTCTATTTGCCAGGAGGTGATGGGCCCAGTGGCCATGATCTTCGTTTCTTTGATGTTGAGCTTCAGACCATATTTTGCACTCTCCTCTTTCACCCTCAATAAAAGGTTCTTTAATTCCTCCTCACTTTCTGCCATCAAGGTTGTGTCAGCTGCATATCTGAGGTTGTTGATATTTCTTCCGGCAATCTTAATTCCGGCTTCGGATTCATCCAGCCCAGCCTTTCGCATGATGAATTCTGCATATAAGTTAAATAAGCAGGGAGACAATATACAGCCTTGTCGTACTCCTTTCCCAATTTTGAACCAATCAGTTGTTCCATATCCAGTTCTAACTGTAGCTTCTTGTCCCACATAGAGATTTCTCAGGAGACAGATGAGGTGATCAGGCACTCCCATTTCTTTAAGAACTTGCCATAGTTTGCTGTGGTCGACACAGTCAAAGGCTTTTGCATAGTCAATGAAGCAGAAGTAGATGTCTTTCTGGAACTCTCTAGCTTTCTCCATAATCCAGCGCATGTTTGCAATTTGGTCTCTGGTTCCTCTGCCTCTTCTAAATCCAGCTTGCACTTCTGGGAGTTCTTGGTCCACATACTGCTTGAGCCTTCCTTGTAGAATTTTAAGCATAACCTTGCTAGCGTGTGAAATGAGTGCAATTGTGCGGTAGTTGGAGCATTCTTTGGCACTTTCCTTCTTTGGGATTGGGATGTAGACTGATCTTCTCCAATCCTCTGGCCACTGCTGAGTTTTCCAAACTTGCTGGCATATTGAGTGTAGCACCTTAACAGCATCATCTTTTAAAATTTTAAATAGTTCAGCTGGAATATCATCACTTCCACTGGCCTTGTTATTTGCAGTGCTTTCTAAGGCCCATTTGACTTCACTCTCCAGGATGTCTGGCTCAAGGTCAGCAACCACACTACCTGGGGTGTACGAGACATCCATATCTTTCTGGTATAATTCCTCTGTGTATTCTTGCCACCTCTTCTTGATGTCTTCTGCTTCTGTTAGGTCCTTACCACTTTTGTCCTTTATTATGGTAATCTTTGTACGAAATGTTCCTTTCATATTTCCGATTTTCTTGAACAGATCTCTGGTTCTTCCCATTCTGTTGTTTTTGCCCCCATGCAAATAATGTTTATTGCCCCCCTCCTGAAGCTGCAATCAGCCATAGTGTGGGGAAGATTTTCCTGTTCTGTGGCTAATAGCTTCAGAGAGGGAATATTTGAATCCCTGATCCAAACTGGGGATCCCATGGCTACTCTTTAAGAAAGAAAAAGCTGTCGGGATTGCCAATGGAGCTTCAATGTTATCTTTTGTTTGAACCACACTTCAACAGTAACAGAAACTCCAACTTGAGTATATTCAGTTTGGTTTTAATTGGGACTCTAGATATTCACTTAGCAAACCGCAGACAGGAAAATAAAATAGTGTAGTATTACCTGGGTCTACTGCTGTGCATTGGTCATTTTGTTGTTTTGGCTCTGCACATAAATGCTCCAGACTCTTGAATTTCAGGACTGTTTGGCCCCATTAGTTACACTCGTCCCCTCCGTTCTGTAGCTGTGTGTGTGTATCTATATCTATATCTATATATCTATCTCTATCTCTATCTCTATATATCTCTCTATATATCTGAAAGTAACCTTTCATGTCTCTGGTGAGGAGGAAGTCTAGTCAATGCAAATTTATGCAGCAATACATCTGTTAGTCTGACTCTTTCTTGTTTTTATTTTTATCTGTAACCCAGTACCCACACAGTACAGATGGGCTTTGCATAGTGAACACCGTAGTCAGAATTTCCAGCAGTTTTTTTATGGTGAATGTTAACAAGTTGGGCTCATGCTGTACCAATGCTGCAGAATCTCTTGTTGTGCATTAGCATTGCTAGTTGCCTCAGCGCATCAGAAAAGTGCAAGCTGAAGCCATAATTGTTAGGTGCTATGTAATGGCATCATATAAAGCTGTTATGTAGAACAAAGTACTACAGAGGCAAGACCGGGTATGAGTCACTTCCTAAGGATATTTTTGGCCATCATGCAAAACCTATGCTAGGTATGTTACAGATGAGTTTTCTTAATTCCTCATCATTTGCCAATGTAATTGTCATACATAGTCCCCCCATGCATATCTCTGCAGTTTCCCATTTGAATTAGGCACAGTAGAACTCACCCCTAAATTAAATGAAGTCCAAGAATGCATAGTGGGCTGCATTTGCTCAAGTTTATACCTTATTATTCCAACACATCCCTCCCTCTCTTCTCTTTCTCTGCTGTTTCCCAACATAGCCTATATTGCTTATACTGTATGTAGACTGCAATATTCTGGAGGCAGGACCTACTGTAAAGTGCAGTGTACATTGATGGTGCCTTATCAATACAAGTATAACAAAACCAGATATGTTGATGATAGATAGGAGCAGAGATCGAACACTTACAACCCTATCCTGTATATTGTGGTGTTAAAATAGATAATCTAAATTTGAAAGCTTGCTGTGCCCTCCATAACAGTGGCAGCTAGTCTGAAAATATTATCAGGCTGTGCATCTCTGCCAGGAGAAGGATGCTATCCATGCTCTCAGAATGGCTACCACTGAGCCCTGGATTGCACCAGTACATGGTAGTCAGTATTAAGCTGTCCTTATTCAGAAGCACCTCTACAACTCATTACCTCAGCAGCACGTAAAGACATGCAGGCACACATGAACACATGCAGACAGATTGTACCCACTTTACTGAGCCTTATGGAAAGGAAAGGCTGCAGACTATAAATTGACTAGATTCAGCCAAGAACAAAAATATTTGTCATGAGGCAAAGTAAGTACCGTAAGTGCTTCAGCAGCAATTTGTTGTGAATGTGCTAGTGATGAAAGAGAGATTCCAATGTGGAGTGCTAGCAGAGGAAAGCTTTTATAGTGTATGGCAGTCTTAAAGAAACTGACTGAACAATATGAAGTCACTGCAGTATTAAATGGTGCTTTTTGTGACATGCTGGCCTTTAGCAAATATAATGAAGCAATTTAGCAGCAACTATTTGTTGAATGCTGCCTCACGTCTCAAAAAGCTATAGAAATCACAGTTTCTATGGAAATTGCTACAAGGTAAATCCAGAGTGTGAGCTGTAGGGATGTGCAGACGAAGACAAAGAATCAAATAAAGATTCAAGGGGGAAGATTTTAAGTAAGGGGATGTATACCCTACCATTTTCTTGCAGCTCAAGCTGCCATTTTCTTATACCTGACATAGCGTAGCCTAGGACAAGTTGCTTGTGCCCCTATGCTCCTAATATTTGCAGACATGCAGGTGAAGTGTTGATGCTGGCCCACCCTGTGCCATCATTCCCCCATGTTTAGAATGGCATTCTTAGATGCCTTGCATCCTTCTTTTTAGCTTCCTACCATGTGGGAACTTTAGAAAAGGAAAGTGCAACATATGGAGACAGCTTATATGGAAGCCTGATTATGCAGATAGAGGGTGCAGATGTCAGGAGTCACAGCATGTTGAGAGAGGTGGGGGGGGGGAGGGAGAAACATGACTATAGTGAGAAGAAATTAGAGATAGAGATTAAAGCTGATAAATTAGGGGGAAAG
Organism: Podarcis muralis; assembly: GCF_964188315.1. Classification (NCBI taxonomy): domain Eukaryota; kingdom Metazoa; phylum Chordata; class Lepidosauria; order Squamata; family Lacertidae; genus Podarcis; species Podarcis muralis. The sequence goes on from NC_135658.1 coordinate 41,907,023, forward strand.
GAAGAATAACTGGGCAGAAGAGCAGCTTTTATGGTCTGCAGCATCACTTTGATAGCACTGTATTACTCTTGCTCTTGCAGATTGCTAGGACACTATTACAAAAAGGGCATCAACAGTTCAAAACCATTTGTTCACAGAAGTCCCAGTTTTGTTTTGGTATTGAATTTAGTGTGGTATTCTTTCTCAACTCATTTTAAGACAACCTTCACCAGCTTGGTGGTCTCCAGAAGTTTTGGACTACAATTTCCATTAGCCTTGGCCACCTCAACAGTACTAGCTGGGCCTGATGGGAGTTGTAGTCCAAAACATCTGAAAGGCACCAGGTTGGCAAAGGCTAGACTAAGGTATTTCCAACACTTGATTTATATATTTTATTGGTCTAACAGAGGTTTGTTTACGAAAAAGTATCAGTGTCTAATTGGAATGTGTTACACACCAGGACAATCATGCTCTTTCCTGTATCAGCCAAATATAAATCCTTTAAAGTCAGTTAAGAACTGCAATTGGTGACTGGGATGGGATCAGAGAGATTCAAAATTAAACTCCATTATACAATGCAGGCTTGTGCTGAATAATGCAAAACTGTTCTTCTTGGCCCAATAGTGGATTATACGTGCACTACTAAATAATTGGCCGGTAACTGAGAGAGAGGTTTTACAACAACATGTTTTTTCCCTACTGAAAATTAAAAAGAAGAAGAAATATATCACTGTAAAGAGGGGGAAAACACTCAAACCCTCCCTAATTTAAGAAAAATATTGTTTGAGCTGCCTGGAGTGTAACTGAGACAGTACAAACACAAGAGTGTTTGTCTGGTAGATTTCACCCTCGTCTTGGGACAGAGTCCTATCAGATCAACAGAAAAGAATCTCTGTTCTGTAGTATCACTGAAGGTCCATAGAATGGGGCCACACAGAAGCAAAAAGTATGCAATGTGGTATTGCTCTTCCATTGGCCCATTCAAATGCTTTTTCAAACAATGGGAAGGCACACAAGTATACAGATAAACAGACATACAAATAAACAGGTGATGACAGCTGTTGGCTGGGAAGTAGAGCTATGAGACAGGTTAGCACTCCACATCCTGACCTAAGTCAGGAACCAAAACAACAGGACTGGGGGAAATGGTGTGTCAGGAAGGTGCTTGTTCTGTTCCCCACAAAAATGACGGGTTCATACCTCCATAGGGAGGCTTATGGAACTCTGGTTTTCAAATTAATTTTTAAGCTGAGCAATCAGCATGAATGTCAGAAAGGAGGAGAAGGAGGCCAAAGGTCTATTCTGTTCTGTGGTTTGAGCTACTAGGAGAATTAAATTGTTTGTTGTGCTTAGCACACAGAGCCTAACTAATAATAAACTCAGAACACAGGGGTATTTTAAAGTGAGAATAAATCAGCATTGCACACAGAACAATACCACTTCCTTGAATTGAGAATATATTTCCTGAGCGATGAGTCAAACTTTATTTTCAAGAAAGGTGGTCTTTGCCAAGTTTGCTTGCCAGCACTGGAGGGAAAAAATAAATACAGAAAACATTAACCAAATACTTATGTTTATAATTTGGGAAAACATCTGCAGATTTGTTCCAACAAGGAGCTACGAGTTAGGTTTTGCTGTTTAACAAATAGTTGAAATAAGCAGAGAAAAGGAATATCTAATTCCGTATCTTTGTGTTGTGAAGACTTGACTCTGTTCTATACAGAACTTCACAGATAATATTTTATGCATAAAATAAGGAATCAGTCTTCAGCTGGTACAAATCAGTCTAACTCCATTCTTATCATGAAATGTGTTACTGTGGTGCCATGATTCATGCCTCTGCTGAGAAAGTGAAGGGGTTGCATACATGTGGTATTGTGGTAGGTGAACTGCACAGTGGAATTTGTAGTTAAAGGCATAAAATGGATCTGGGAGGAATGGCAAAGAAAGGGCAAGGCTGAAGTGTTTGGAGAACAGCAGAGTTTAGCTTTAGGCTGCATACACATCACGGTACTGTTTACTCTGGCTCCAATGCAACACCCACTGTCTGAAGTCAAGTACACATGACGTTAGCCACAATCCATGTATCCTGTAGCTTCTTGAGAAATCCTGTTGATTGATGGACTTTTCCTCAAACCAGCTTCCATCTGATTTGAAAACGTAAGCCACAGCCTAATGATTTGTGCCTTTGTGCCAGCAGATCCCTACAATCTTCAGAGAAGGTCCTGCTGACTATACTGAAATCAGTGGGGTGTCTGTGTCATCACGAAAGAGGGTCTTCTATGTTGTGGCACCTAACATCTGAAATACACACTTGGGAAATTGGGTATATATTAACTGTGATTTCAAGAGGCATCTGAAAACCTTTCTGTTTAGAGAAGCTTTCCCTGACTGCAGATTTTTTTGATCACATATTGATCAGTTTTTGCTTATTGGTATTCTGAAATTTTAATTTTTTTTTAATTGTGTGCTACTTTGATGTGTTTATTTTTTTGCATTTTTCATCTGTAAATTGCTTGATTGATTATATTAAGTGCTGTATAAATATATAAGAAAGGATTCATTTAACACAGTTATCTACTAAGCCGCATCAGTACCATTATTCCCTCCCTAGGTTTGAAACCAACTGCTTAACTAGCTGACTGATTTCTGTTACTCTTTTTCTTCTACAGTGACAGCTGTCTCATTCCACCGCTTACTTGACAGATGCTACAAAAGATAAAAGTTTAATACAGCACTTTCATGTTGAGCATTTGCAGATATTACGATTAACAATTCATGGAAAATCTTTCATAGTTTATACCTTGTGCATTCTCAGAGCAAATCCACAAGGTAGGTCACAGTTGCACACCTTTTATAGGGAAGGAATGGAGGCTGAACTCAAGGCAGGCCACATAAACAATCCATTACTAAGATGGGATTTTATCCCACATGCCTTAGATCCAAAACAAGTTGGACGTAGACCATCAATGGACCACTTCTTTGACACTTTTCTTTTAAATACATTGTTATAGAAATATGTTTTAGTCACAGAAGCTTTGTGGGTGTATCTCTGTTCTGCTAGCAGAGGGGGAATGAAGGCAGAAAAGGGCGGTGATTTGGGGAAGAACAAGGAAGGCAAAAATCTATGGTTGAAACCCTTTAGTAAAGAGCATGGCAACAGCAGCTTTAAGTAACACATGATTTAGCAACCCCCCCAATCTATCATTTAATTGTTATTCAGTGAGCCAGAAATTTTCTGTGGGTTGAATCCAGACTTAATCATGCATCAAGTAAACCCATTGAAATCAAAGGAATTAAGTTAGCAACTTAAGTATGATCAAACAGCAGTTGGTAGAGCATAAAACTCTAAATCTCAGGGTTGTGGGTTCAACCCTCACATTGGGTGAAAGATCCCTGCACTGCAGGGGGTTGGACTAGATGATCCTTGTGGTCTCTTCCAACTCTGCAATTCTATTATTCTAAGGCTGGATCCAAGCCTGATAATTTAATTGTTAGTGGTAGTACCTGTTTGTGCCAGGAAAAAATTCAGGTTAACTCAGACTTTTAGGCTGAGGTAACTATTGCCATTCCTATTTTGTAGTTGATAAGTGCAATGCCATTTAGAATGGGAGAGGTGTTCTGTGCAAGTATTTGATGTGCCTTGATCACTGCTGGAATAGTCCAGAAAGTTCAAATCATATATATTTTATATTTGTGCACTATCTTCTTTAGAATTGTGTAAATATAAAATCATTGATATATAAATAGTTATCTGAATGCATACCAAAAACACTCCTGCTAAATTTTGCAACAACACAAAGAGATTTTGCCATTAGCTTCAGTGAAATGAGATAAGGGAGGGGGGGAATAAGAGATAAGATAAGACAGAACAGGGGGATAAAAGCCTGCGCTGTTCTATTGCTAGCTATAACGTGAAAACCGTAAGAAACTATACATAAGAAGCCATTTATTGGAAGAGGAGTTTTAACTAATGGTGTTTGGCTATCTTGTTCCTGCACATGTGGATGGATATACAGTATATATATCTGCACCAGCGAAGGATTAATGCATCCGGTGCTGAGCATTTATATGTGTTTTCTCTGCATGCCTAGGAAGATCCCTTTTCAGGTTTGGGACCACATGCTCCTTCTTTCCCCTCAGCTTCGTTGGTACACATTCTTAGATCCGGCTGCTTGTTCTCACTAGTCTTTCAGTTACACCACTTAGTCCTTAAACACGAAGACTGCCCAGTGTGATGAACTCCCTCCAGTTCCTGGACAGCTTCAATGGGCAGCCATGTGATTTAGAAACTCCTGCAGCCTCGGAATTCTGGTTGCGGGGGGCGGGGGAGGAGAAGACTTAAAACCTTGGAAGTTTTCAGCCCATTGTCAATCCGAGCTTGGTTTGAGGACTACAGCTGACTAACGGTGATTCCCCCGCCACCGTCTTGCCTGCGATGCATAAATTACGACGCAGGGAGCAGAATTCCCGAAGGAGGGCAGTGCAGCCCCCCTCCCCTTAGCAGAATGGTAGCTCCCATTCAGAACTCTCTGTCTATTCACACGCTGAGTTATGTGGCGGAAGACCCGCAGATAACGGGAAAGAACACTTGAGGTGCCAGCCGCTTCGTAGCGGGGAGCCTCATTTTTTACTTTCCTGGCTCCGGTTTCTCCCCCTCTCTCCCCTTCTTTTCCTTTCTGGAGGGACAGACCGCGAAGATGGATGGAGTCTTACTAGGCTGGACTGCTTTGCTGTGGCTAACAGGTAAGGGATTTCATGGGGATCAATAACTTTTTTGGATTCCCAAAGGAGTTGCCTGCCTTCTCTCCCTCTCTCTCCCCCCCCCCCCCCAGCTCTGTTTGTGTCGTGTTGCAGCAGGTTTCAAGCTTGTTCAGCAAGTGGGAGGCACGGAAGGGAGGGGGTTAGAAATGTCGAACAAATAGTAAACAGCATGTTTGATTGAGGTGCCCGTTATCGGTGTTGCAGGCACTAAACTGCTCCACACCCCCGCAGCGTATCTCTTTCTAAAGGGGGGAAATGATATTTACTTCACCCCCCCGCCCCCACTTTCCCTCCCAAATCTCTTTCGTCCTGATCTGATTCAGAAGCAGGCGAGCTCAGCCTGGGTGTGGGTTTTTAGCGTGGCTGTCTTTTCCCCCAGGGTGCCACCCCTGGATTTCTTTGGAGTTAGTTGGATGTGGGGGAAAACATCTTTCGGAAATGTATTGGGGCATCGGAATTGGCAAGGTACGCTGCAGGTTTTTGTGGGCTCCCAGGCAAAGCTCTCTGCTTGCAGATGACCTGCACAGACAGATTGATAATTAAGGCAGAGTCATTATTACAGTACTCTCTTCGGTTCTGAATCACTAACTCTGATTAATGTCCCAATTTCACTCATACACATGCATTATTTTTTAATTTTTTTTGAGGGGGTGTTCTTCTCTTTTTTCCATAGATTCTAAGTCTATTGACAGGGTTAAACGGGCAGCTTTCCCATCAAGCGATAGAAATCTCTTCTCTGGCTACATGTGCCAAACATGCCCCCAGGACCACTTCTGCAACTGGGTGTGTGTGTAGAAAAACATCCAAATGTCACCATCCAAGCAACCCTCAGCTTATGAAGCTCATTTTTCTAGCTCCCAGGGTCCCAGGCCACCATTTCCCCCAGCAGAGTTGCTTGCAGAGAATTTGTTCAACTGAGGTTTCTAGTCCAGGGAGCTATGTGGCTATCCTCCCCTTGAGCTTGCTAATATCACCCACCCCACAAGCTTGCTACCCACCCTGGTCTCAATCCTAAACGTGCCCTATGTAGAAGAGTTTTCTGTTTCTTCCTTTCCAGCATATCTGCCTGCTGTACTGAAAAACAGAGCCCAAATCCTTCATCTCCATCATTTGGGGCCTGAAGTTTGCTGGTTTACTAACCGTTCTGGGCTCACTTCCACACCTTGCCTTTCCTGAGCCACTGCAGCTCATTAACCCAGCCATCCCATTTCTGGATTGCTGCAACGTAAGCATGCCAGCTGGAGCCAAAGAGGCCTTGCTTGAGTTTTCAGACCACAAGGATAGCCTGCACCAAGGGATACCAAGAATTGGGACACTAAAGCAAGCACTGAGTAGCTCACTAGTCACCAGGGATCCTGTCCCTGGCATTGCACAGCACAGCATAGCACAGCACATGCATGAACTAGGCTGGCTGGAGTCAGGATGCTGTTTTTGCTTCCTGCAAAAATCAGGCAGAAGTTATGGGTGATGATGGGGCTGTCTGTGTGTTGACCAGCAGGTTATGGTGGTGGCACTCATGTGGGTCCTTAAGCCTCTCTTTGGTCACAAGGAAATGCCCAGTTTTGCTGACTGTTAATGCCCATCATGTCTGTTGAAATTTTGGGAGAACAGGCCAGCCCCAGAGATTGTGTATGTGCGTGCTGAGGTCTAGCCTAAGTGAAAAGGCTAAGATGACGTTTTGCCAATGGAAAACACAGATTGTATTGGTTGGATTAGCAGTTCTGCTTGCTCAGGGGAAAAGAGTGTCATTTCCTCTTTCTTCATGGAAAAGTAGTTGCTTACTTTGGTCAGTAGAACTTCCTCAGAAAAAAAGAATTCATTGCTGCTATTTCCTGTAAGGTTATTTTGGCAGCAGCTAGCTTTGCTTCTCGCATATCTCTTTCTCCAGGTTGTTTTCTGTGGAAAATTATTGCATTCAAAGCAGTGTGCAGAGACTTCCATATTTATGGTTACCTACAGTAAAATAGATACTTGCATAATTTTCACACATGACGGTGTATGCAAACATACACAGTTGTTTTCCTTCATCCATGCAGAAATGGTGCCCTGTATGAAGATGCCCTCAGGTAATCCTCTGCTAATGTATGAATGGGGAGAGGGGAGGGAAATCCCAGGAATATGTGTCAGATGAGTATTTCTATGAGTGTCATCAGTTCACTTTTACAAGATACTGAGGAGGATGTTGCCTTGGTGCTAAGCTACAGAAGATTCTAGGAATTGCTGCTTTGCAGTATTGAATTTGCACAAATAGATTATGGGAAGAAGCACAGGAAGCAAACTTGAGGGATTTGGCTGTTCCTACTCACTTTTGTATGCACAACAGCCAGCAACCCATTGTAAGAATGGTTCTTTCTTGCACCCTATTAAGAAAGGCGGGAAGGAGGTGGGTTTATGGCTTTTCTGTGGATAAACAAAACCAGACTGGGATAGCTCAGTTGGTAGAGCATGAAACTCTTAATCTCTGGGTCGTGGGTTCAAGCCCCACATTGGGCAAAAGATTCCTGCATTGCAGGAGGTTGGACTAGATAACTCTTGTGGTCCCTTCCAGCTCTACAATTCTCTGATTCTCTGATTCAAGCATACAATATAACGTTGCCTACCTTGCTGCTTCTGCAGAGAGGTCATGTGGGGAGAGGGCTATAGCTTAGTGGTAGTGTGCTTGCCTTGCACGCAGAAGGTCACAGGTTCAATCCCTGGCATCTCCAGGTAGGTGCTGGGAAAGGCTTCCTTCCTGAAACGCTGGAGAGATGCTGACATTCAATGTAAACAATATTGAGCTAGATGAACCAGAGGGTCCGATTCGGTTTAAGGCAGCTTTCTATGTTTCTGGGAGGGAGACTTTTCTTGCATGTGGTCTCTAGCATTCACTTTCATTTCAGTATTGGAACCAAACTAGACGTGATGTTGTTCACACATTTAGTAACTGAATGAGTCTTTTTAAACCCTTGGTGATAAGAAACACTTACTGCATCAAGTCAGCTTTGGTCAGATGTGTGCCGGGACAGCCATAAAAACAAAAAACCTGAGGGAATGGTGTTAAGCATGACACTGTTTGCACATAATTTTTTTTACACCATCCCTAAGAGCTTTCCTTTTTCAGTAAAATGATATAGTTGCAAATAGGTTATTGGAGTCTGTAATACCCCACAATGTGAAGCACATAACACCAAAAGAACAGTTGACAGTTTTATTTTATAATTGACAGTTTTATTTTATGTAAAACATTTTCTCAGTCATTCCAAAAGGAGTAGAATTATTCTCAAAAGCTGTAAGAATAAAACATAATATTTTTCACTAGGCTCAGAAAGTGGGTCCCTGCTATGCAGCAGGGCAATTCACACTTTATCATGATTGAGGAATACCTGGAACATAGGATTGTAGAAGGTTGACAGATAGTTTATAAATTTTTCAGCACTGTAAGGTGTGCATTTGATGCAAAACATAGATGAAAGATTAAAATATAAATAAATTTATAAAATGTGATAGGGAGCAATGTTATTACTTTATTGCATTACAATTTGTGTAAATGATATTTTACATGGATACTCTACTTGAAAGTTGTCAAAACCTACAACTAGTACAGTGGAGCTGAAGAGGGCAATAGAGGGACATTATATGAAATCAGAGAAGGTAAATTGTGGGAAGGGGGAGGCAGAGAAAGTTGAGGCAACCAACAGAGAAATTTAAGAGTCATTTCACAAATTGTGTATGGACTCCTACAGATGATTGCAGCACCAGAGTGCATTTCTTTATGGAGTTATTTCATCAGGCTGAGAATGTCTGCAAGCCTCACCTGCTGTATGATCTCAGGCCCTACAGAAGATAATGCTGCCTACAGCCTCAAAAACAATGCTGACTTATAAAGAATCTTTCGTATGACATACGGGAGCCTGAGAGCCAGCTTTCCAACACCACATTTTATATGCCCTGCCATTATCCTTGGGCCCCACTGAGGAATTTCCCCAAAGTACTGAATAAATTTCCTATAGAAGTGCAGGAGTAAATCTATGCAGAAACACCACAGGAGCCTTGATTTAGATCAGTAATACCACAATATTGCCAACATTTTAATGGCTGGTTTAGAACAAACCTTCCTACCATCAGCTCCTCTACAGAGCTTCTATTGGGAACATTTTCAGTGTCTGCACTCACATAGGAAGAAAGCTTTTGAGAAATTTCACAATTCCATCCAGTAATTTCCTCCTCCCCATTAACTTAAGCCTGGAACACTTCATGCAGGAGGTTCTTTTCCTGGGTTTGCAGTACCAGGAATGCCCTTTGGGGTTTGTAGGGGCTAGGGCAAAGCACACTGTTTATCTGCTCCAGCCTTAATCTCCCCTCTGCCCCCTCGCTCTTCTCCATGAGGTTTGTGTCCTCTTCCTGGTGTTTTTTTCTTGTTTTTGCTGCCCCTTTGGCAGTGACAGTACCAATGTGGCTCTGTGCCTCTCATCTACTCTCTCCATGTCTTGTTCTAGGAAGGGTGGAAGTAGAGAGCTTTGTTGTGTGGGCAGAAGGTGGCAGGGCTGGCCAGGCAGTGGGGCTGTCAGTGGTGGCCATTGGTATGTGGGGGACAGATCCCAGGGTAGTTGCCCAATTGCTGCTCTCTGGATAATCCTGTACTGTACAGTTCAGTCCAGTCATGCAAGGGACATATAAGCACCGCCTTAAACCAGAAACTGATTCACCTCTGTGCATTCCTGCAAGGTTCTAGTTTCCATCTACAACATAGATGCATTGTCTGCAGGCAGGGCCTAAAGTGTTTGTTTCAAACAGAGACCAACACTTGCAAAATTTAGCTCTGTCTTTCTTCAAAAATAATTCTCAGCTGGGGAAGTCAAGAAGCAGATTAGATAGGCAAAACTAACATTTCTGAGCCACCTATTGCAGCAACGTCCCAGCAGAAAAATTAACAGAACACCATGTACAGTGGTACCTCCGGTTACATACACTTCAGGTTACATACGCTTCAGGTTACAGACTCTGCTAACCCAGAAATAGTGCTTCAGGTTAAGAACTTTGCTTCAGGATGAGAACAGAAATCGTGCTCCGGCGGCGCAGCGGAGCAGGAGGCACCATTAGCTAAAGTGGTGCTTCAGGTTAAGAGTGCTTCAGGAGGCTCCATTAGCTAAAGTGGTGCTTCAGGTTAAGAACAGTTTCAGGTTAAGTATGGACCTCCGGAACGAATTAAGTACTTAACCCGAGGTACCACTATTGTCATCTGTAGGTCTCAGCTTTCCCAGTACACCATCTTGGGTCCATAGCCCATTCAAAACGATTATCCTTGTCTAGAGTGGTAGGCCTGTTCTAGCTTACAGATAGTTCATCAGCCTAAAGCAGAGGTTTTCAACCTTTTTGAAAGGCTCCATTGACCAACTACATTCTTCCTGTGGCTCCCCTGTGAGGAAACATGCTCTAAGCCTGAGAAGCCCAGTTATGTTGCCCCTTGCCTGTAGAGCTGGCAGCCCCTCACCCCTTTTCAAACACCCTCCACTTGTGGTGTGTTCCCTCAGCCTCCTCTCCCCTTCTCTTTCCTTAGGAGTCCTCTGGGCAGCCACCCTCCTGCCCCAAAGAGAGGTGCCTCCTCACGCCGACTCGCTTGCTTACTCCGAGGCTGCTTCAGCTCCTGGCAACCAGCACCCCCTGGCCAGCCCCAAAGACACCATTGGTCTGGGGAGCTTGTAGTCAGGGCCGCTGCAACAAACAGCCACACAAACCTATGAGTGGCAAAGACATGAGAGGGCATGGGGCGCGGGGAGAAAAGAGGGAAGGAGACCACTGTTGCCCGCGGCACCCCTAACCATCATTCAAGGCACGCCAGTTGAACACCACTAGTCTAAAGTAATTGCTCCCCAGTGAAAAAAGACACCCTAACATAACATACAAATATGGTATGGTGCTTCATGTCATTGGTATCAGGTGCAGGCCTTGCTTTTTAGTTTTCTGATTTCGGCATCTCTAGGAGTTGGAAGCTTTCAATATAAACTTGAACAGCCTCATTAAAAAAGGGGCAACGCTTCTATGGGCAAAATAAGGGCTCAAAAAACTATGACTAATGTGCATTTTACTCTTGCTCTTATCCTGCGCCCTGATTTCTGTTATCTCCATTGCACAGAAAGTGCTGTTGCCAAAGCCAACAACTTATTTCCTTTTTTTTTTTTATAATAAATTTTTATTAGTTTTCCATAAATAAAAAAGAGACAAAACAAAGACATAAACATAAACAAACAAAAACACGACTTCCCCGTACCACCCCTTTTCTGCATTCTTGTTTCAAGATTTTTCAGCAACCCTCTGATCATAACTTAAATATATTTCATGTATTTAACTTCAGTTAGTTATTAATACAACTGTAGTTCTTTATCTCTTATAACTCTGAGCCCCTAATTTTCCAAATTACAACAGTTTTTAAGATAAACTTTAAATTTGTTCCAATCTTCATCCACCGCCTCTTTCCCCCGGTCTCGAATTCTGCCAGTCATCTCTGCCAGTCCCATATAGTCGATCACCTTCGTCTGCCATTCTTCCAATGTGGGTAAATCTTGCGTCTTCCAATACTTTGCTAGAAGAATTCTTGCTGCTGTAGTGGCGTACATAAAAAATGTCCTATCCTTCTTTGGCACCATTTGGCCCACCATACCCAAGAGAAAGGCCTCTGGTTTTTTAACAAACGTTCTCTTCAGAACTTTTTTTATTTCATTATAGATCATTTCCCAGAAAGCCTTAATCTTCGGGCAGGTCCACCAAAGGTGATAGAAGGTTCCCTCCGTTTCACTACACTTCCAACACTTGTTGTTGGGCAAATGATAGATCTTTGCTAACTTAGCAGGAGTCATGTACCACCTGTAGATCATTTTCATAATGTTTTCTTTTAAGGCATTGCATGCCGTAAATTTAACACCAGTGGTCCATAACTGCTCCCAGTCAGCAAGTTCAATGTCATGCCCAATGTCCTGTGCCCATTTAATCATATTAGATTTCACCATTTCATCTTGAGTATTCCACTTCAACAGCAAGTTGTACATTCTTGACAAATTTTTAGTATTGGGTTCTAACAGTTCTGTTTCTAATTTTGACTTCTCCACTTGGAAGCCTTTCTTTCTGTCCTGTTTGAATACTTCATTTATCTGTCGATAATGTAACCAATCTCTCACCTTAGACTTCAGTTTCTCAAAACTCTGCAATTTTACATTTTCACCATCTTGTTCTATAATTTCACAATATTTAGGCCAATTAGAACCCATATTCAATTTTTTCACCTCTTTTGCTTCCATTGGTGACAACCACCTGGGGGTTCTACTTTCAAACAGGTCTTTATACTTAATCCAAACATTATACAGAGCTTTCCTCACCATATGGTTCTTAAAACCTTTATGCAATTTTACCTTGTCATACCATATATATGCATGCCAACCAAATCTGTTGTCAAATCCTTCAAGATCCAAAATGTCTGTATTCTCGAGGAGCAGCCAATCTTTCAACCAGCAAAACGCTGCTGATTCATAGTAAAGTCTTAAGTCCGGCAGGGCAAAACCCCCTCTATCTTTCGCATCTGTTAATGTCTTAAATTTTATTCTTGGCTTTTTGCCCTGCCAAACAAATTTCGATATGTCTTTCTGCCACCTCTTGAAACAGTCCATCTTGTCTATTATTTGTAATGTCTGAAACAGAAATAACATTCTAGGCAATACATTCATTTTGATAACAGCAATTCTGCCTAACAAGGAAAGTTTCAGCCTTGACCATATGTCTAAATCTTTCTTAACTTCTGTCCAACATTTATCATAATTGTCTTTAAAAAGATTCACATTTTTCGATGTCAAATTCACCCCCAGGTACTTCACTTTTTTTGCTATCTCCAAACCTGTTTCATTCTGGAATGTCTCTTTCTCTTCATTTGTTAGGTTTTTTTCCAAGACTTTAGTTTTTTGTTTGTTCAACTTAAATCCTGCAACTTGACCAAATATCTCGATCAGTTCTAAAACTCTTTTTGTACTAGTGATTGGCTGTTGCAAAGTCAAAACTAGGTCATCTGCAAATGCCCTTAATTTATACTCTCTCACTCCGACCTGAATTCCTTTAACCAACTGATCCTTTCTAATCATATTTAGCAAAACCTCCAGAACCAGTATAAAAAGTAGGGGGGAAATAGGGCATCCCTGTCGTGTTCCTTTCTCTATAGCTATCTCTTCCGTTACCACATTATTCACAATTAGCTTTGCCTTCTGCTCAGAATAAATTGCACCTATACCATTTTCAAAACCCCGGCCTACCCCCATCCCTTGGAGATTCTTTTTCATAAAACTCCAACAAATATTGTCAAAGGCTTTCTCCGCGTCCACAAAGATCAAAACCGCTTTTCTGTTAATGTTCATTTCCAACAGTTCCACGATGTCTATTATGTTCCTCACATTGTCAAACATGTGTCTTCCCGGGAGAAAGCCGGATTGGTCCTTATGAATCTCACCTGTCAATACTTTCTTCAGTCTTTTTGCTAAAATGTCTGCAAAAATTTTGTAATCCACATTTAATAATGATATCGGGCGGTAGTTCTTAACCTGGTTCTTTTCAGTCTCGGTCTTTGGTATAAGTGAGATAAAGGCCTCTTTCCACGTTTCAGGTGCCTTTTTCCCCTCCAATATTTCATTACAAACTTCTTTCAGTGGTTGCACTAAACCTTCTCTCAAAGCTTTATAATATCTAGCCGTCAGTCCATCTGGTCCTGGAGACTTTCCCAGTTGTGCCTTTTGAATGACCTCCTCTATTTCCTGTTCTGTTATTTTCTCATTCAGAATCAACTTGCCCTGTTCTGAAATTTTCGGTAGTCCATAATTTTTAAGAAATTCTTCTATTTCTTGTTCGTTTACTGGCCCTTGTGTGTATAATTTCCTAAAAAAACTTTGGAAACAGTTACTTATCTCATTTGGCTTATGAACATTCTTTCCCTCTATCTCCAAACAAGTAACTGAATTCAATTTTTGCCTCTTTTTCAATTGCCATGCAAGGAGCTTCCCACACTTATCTGCAGACTCAAAAGTCCTTTGTCTCATTTGTTTAATTTTCCATTCTATCTCTTGATTTGTCAGTTCCATATATTGCGTCTGATAATATTTTATCTCTCTCAAAATTTCTTGAGACTTTGGTTTTGACCTCAGTTTCTTTTCTCCTTCCTTCATTTTTTCTAAAATTCTTTCTTTCCTTTCATTTTGCTTTTTCCTCTTGATTGAATTCTGTTGTATCAGGAAGCCTCTCATCACAGCTTTACTCGCGTCCCAAATTGTTCTTTTTTCCACGTCTGTTCTCAAATTTATCTCGAAGTAATCTTTCAATGTCTTTAGGGCCTTTATACAGAATTGTTCATCTCTAAATAGGGAGTCATTCATTCTCCATCTAAAGGATCCAGTTGTTGTCATTTTCATTTCCATCTTTACGGCATTATGGTCGGAGCAGGTTTTTGGGCAGATTTCTACTTTTTTAATCTTTGTAGCCATCACACTAGATACCCAGATTTGGTCGATTCTCGTCCATGTCATTTTAGATTCCGAGAAAAAAGTTCCCTCTCTCTCGAGAGGATTCTTTGTTCTCCAGATGTCGATCAAGTCCATATTTTCCGTCATCTCGAAGAAAGTCTTTGGTAATCTTCCTTCTTTAGATATTGTCTGTCTTTGTGCCTTGTCCATATTTGTAGAGACCACTCCATTCATGTCCCCCATCATTATTATTTTGCAGTCGAGATAATCTAGTAAGGTCTCATGCAACTTCTTAAAAAATTCTGCCTTCCCATCATTTGGTGCATATACTCCAATTATCAAATATTTTTCCCCCTGGATCTGTACTTCAATTGCCAGGTATCTTCCTTCTTCATCCTTAAATTTTAATTTTGGGTCCAATTTTTCCTTTGCATAAATCACTACTCCTCTCTTTTTTACTTTATCGGAAGATATAAATTCTTGTCCCAATCTTTTGTTCACCAACAATTTCCTGTGTGCTCTAGTTATATGAGTTTCCTGTAGACATATCAGATCCAGTTGTTCCCTTTTCAAAATGTGGAAAACCTGTCGTTTTTTTCTGGGATGGTTCAAACCGTTGCAATTCCAGCTTAGAAGTTGCAGAGACATTTTGTTTGTTAGATGTTTGATCCTCCGACTGCTCCAAGTTTTTCTTCCTCTTCAGTTGGCGGTTGTGGTAGTCCAAATGATAGATTTGCAATGTCCGTCAGCCCTCCTCCTTCTGATGTTAATCCTTGTCCTTCTCTTGCCGGGTCCACCGTACCTTTCTGTAGGTCCTCTAGGTTTCTCTCCAAAAAGTACTCTTTCTCCTGTACTGTTCTTATTCTTACTTTCTTCCCTTTGTAGTTAAAGTACAACCCCTGTGGGAATTCCCACCTGAAGGGTATGAAGTTCTTCCTCAGCAAATTGGCAAGGTCTCTATAAAAATTCCTCACTTCCAAGATGTATTTAGGGATGTCCTTAAAGATTTGGACTTGAATGTTTCCAATCACCAAAGCTTTTTGATAGTGAAGGTTCAATATCTTGTCTCTTTCCTCTTTGGTTCTAAAGGTGATCAGACAATCCCTTGACTTCTTGCTTTGCTTTCTACCAAGTCTGAAAGCAGTTGTTATCCCCACTTCATCTTCCTCCAGATCTCCTTGCCAATTTTCCAGAATTGCCTCTGTGAGAAATTCCGCCAGATTGTCCTCTTCTTTCTCTGGAACCTGTCTAAATTTCAGATTTCGTTCTTTCCGTTGTAATTCCAGTAAGGAGAGGGCCGCTTCATGCTCATTCACCTTTTTCTCAATCGGCACAAGTCTTTCCTGTGTCTCACCTGCAACAGATTTTGCACTCTCTGCAATTTTCCTTGTTTCTGAAGATTCCTGGATCAGTCTATTTATAGATTCTGTGTTTGTTGCCACTGATGTGGTATTCAGATCCAATCTTGCTGTAAGTTCTGTCAATTTCTTTGAATTTTCTGTAGATTGCTTTGTTAAGGCCTCAAGGGATTGATTTATTTTAAGCAGTGCCTGTGTCATAGATTCCATTGATGCTGCTGTCACACTGTCCGGTGCAGGCACTGTGTTGCCAGAGATTGAACCTCTTTTCTTTTGTGTTAGTTTAGCTTTAGATCTGGTTCTTATCTCCTCTGCCGTGCCACTCATATCCCAAGGCCGTTCTCACAGGAAAAACTTGCAATGGAAAATCCCACTATTAGTCAGATACTTTGCAATTTTTCCCTCTTAGCCCTCAAGAGGGAGCAGTTAAAAGTTTCCAAGTTAGAAACAACAAAGAGGCAGAAAGCCGAATGTAGAAAATCTCAAGTCCGCCATTAAAGTTGTAAAACTTTTTCTCCAATTTAAATTTGGTTAGTCCAATGTCAGTAACAAAGTCCCATTCAAATCTTAAATGTCTTAAAAATTTTTCACCATTTAAGGTATAGTCTATATCCACTTCAAAGTTATTTTAAAGAACAGTTTTCCCAGTGTTAAGTCCTGGCAGGTCGTCCCGGGGATCAGAGCAGTGAAAAACTTTGTTTCCCTTTAAGTTAAAAGTATCTTCACAAGACTGTCTTTTTTTCCCCCTTCTCCTGCCAATCTGGAGGGGAGAGATACTTTTGACAGCTCAGGTTTGACAGTTCGCAACTAAGTTTCTAATAACTGCAGCGAGGTCTTTCGTTGCTTTAAATTCCTGCAGTCCGGGGGGGGCAGACTTCCTTATTTTTTGCCCTCCCGGTTTCAGCCAAATTTTCTATTTTTAAAGGTTCCTGATTTTTTTTTCCCTTCTTACTCACGGGAATCCAGTCCAGATTTTCTTTTCAGGAAGGAATCGGCGCTCTCCGCTAATGGCGACGCGGCTTCACTCCGCAGGCTGGGTAGCGACTCTCAGCACCGCGCTCACTCCCGATGCCGCTCCGGAGCCTTTAAAAAGGCTCTTTCACAGTACCGGGGGGCGCAAAGGTGCCCACCGAGTCTCCTTGCTCTCAGGCTTCCGCGCCTGAGATTTTAGGGGTCCCCCACTCGCCGTAGCGGGTAAGACCCGAACTTGCGGAGCAGTCCTTCTCCGGAGCTCGGAGGTAGGACCGCCATTAAGCGCTGGCACCGACCGGAAGTCTCGCCAACAACTTATTTCCCCCTAAATTTAATTCCTCTTATCTTCATCTGTTTAGAGTGGATGCATGCAGTCAGGTTCTCCTCTGATTGTTACAATTATCATGTTAAGAGTCTGGTGTTTTGAAGCTTCCATTATATGTTTGTTCACCTCAGGAATTCAGTGAATGCAGGTAGTAGTCATCAGTAAATGAAAGGTTAGCCTTTAAAGAGACTAACATGAACATGACATTTAAAAACTTTGTAGGCCCGCTGAATCTTCACTTGAGCTTCTTCTTTTCTTTGCTCACATCAGTTCCCCAGTTCTACTTTTTGTATTAACTTCCCTCCTGTATTTTGTCAGTTCCTGAACACACTCTGTTCATACTAATATTATAATTGGTTTTTCTTTCTTTCTTTCAAATCTACTCCTACAATCTCTGCAAGCAATTCCTCATCCCTTCTCACCATGAGGAGGAATCTCACCTTTCTTCTTCTGAACTGTGAGCTTGTTCTTTGCGTTGCCTTATTTAGACTTGTAAATATTTCAGGAACAGAGGGCTCATTTGTGAAAAGTCATGTATGCATTAGTGGTGCCTTAGATGCTTTTAAAGCCATAGCTTTGCCAATGGTGCAGATTCATATGGGGGTGGCTCAAGTGATATTGCTTGCATTGTCCAGCTGTTCCCTTAGATGTATGTAAGAGCAACACATTGTCTTTCAACCAGCACTTTTTGCATTGTGAAAATTTGCCCTATAATAAAGAGGGATAATGCGAAAGCTATTGATGGAGTTCCATGCATGTAATTAGTTCCCATACATCATCTTTGGGGTCTACTGTGCCAGCATAGAATGCAGCTGTTCTATCACTTGGAGAAAATGTATTGTTAGATTATCAGAAATGTTTATTTCCACTGATTGCTAGTGGCTGAACAACTTGTTCCTTTCTCCCTTCCTCTCATCCTTCCACCTGGATGAGGATTTTTGGTTAGTTCACAGGCTATTAGTATCAGTTTCAACAGTACCTGCCCCCACCCCTATTTCAGTTTTCAATGTGGTTTGACACTGCTGCCACTTTTAAAACATTAACTGGGTTTTGTGATTGTATAGAGATTTCTCTTTTTTTTAAAAATAATTCTTTATTTTTTGGGATCTCTGAAATTAAGAGGCAGAATATAAATATAAGCATATAAATATGCTATGATATTCAGCAGCTAGTTAAGCTAGGATTAAATATAAAGGGTAGTATCCCAAAAAGTTCTACTCAGGGGAGATCCTTGCAATTAATGGAGCTAAACTAGTTGTGTTCATCAATTTAAGTGGGTCCAGTCAGTAGGATTAAGATTGAACACCAGGGTGTGAAATTTCCCCAAGCCTGCAGAGTTAGGTTTAGACTTTTTTTTTATTGATTAACTCCATTTCTGACCTGATTCCACACAATTTTCATTATTATTCAAAGGCTTCAGCATTTTATCCCATTTATTTAAGTGAGAATAAACTACCTACATGTTCACTACTTTGGAAATAGTGTATGGACCAGGCTTTTTAGTTCCTTGGAAGCTTGTAATACCTTTCCCCATAATAAATCTGTAAGTTTTTCCAGCATAGCTATTTACATCAACCTCGGAAGTTTAGCAAAATCAAAGTCTGAACTGCAAGGCAATTCTTCAGCCAACAAAAGTGTCCAAAATACATATACTAGGAAAGGAGTGTAAAAAAATGCACATATAAGTGAAACTAACAGAAAAAAACGCACTGTATTAGGGAAAATTGTCGTGCAAAAATTCGTACCTTAGGATAAATTTGCACTAAAATGCTGGTGAATTTTCATGTTGGCTTAAAAAACAATGCAAACTCACATGGAGAACTGAATTTATGGTAAGACTGGAAAGATGATAACCAAAAATTCAAAGTGACATTTTCAACCATCCATAGTGAAAGCTTTTGATGTTCCTGTGGCTGCAGCAGAGGTGAATTGGAGAGCACGTGAGGCCAAGTTTTGCTGCGGCTTGTTCCTGTCATGACAAACTGCAGTTTACCTTGACGTCTGAACCAGCTCAGTACAGTGGTATCTCGGGTTACATACACTTCAGGTTACATACGCTTCAGGTTACAGACTCCACTAACCCAGAAGTATTACCTTGGGTTAAGAACTTTGCTTCAGGATGAGAACAGAAATCGTGCAGTGGCGGCGCTGCAGCAGCGGGAGGCCCCATTAGCTAAAGTGGTGCTTCAGGTTAAGAACAGTTTCAGGTTAAGAACAGACCTCCAGAATGAATTAAGTTCTTAACCTGAGGTACCACTGTATTGTTTTGATGCATTAAATAGCACTATTGCCTTGCTGCCAGTATTTCTCCAGCACATTTTCTTCTTAGCACCAAAAGCAGATGGCAATCTCCCATATAACATTCTGTCTTGATCAGAACCACTGAACAGATGGTTGATACCTCACAAATCAATAACGTTCATACTTTTTGTCTTGTAGCTGTGACTGAAGGGCTTCAGGTCATGGTGCCGGAAAAGAAAAAGGTGGCCATGCTCTTTCAGTCTGTCGTGCTTCGATGCCACTTTTCAACTTCCTCCACACAACCAGCTGTGGTGCAGTGGAAGTTCAAATCATATTGCCAAGACCGCATGGGAGAAGCTCTGGGAGTGGTCTCTGCAGGCTTGCAGGCTGTGAGCAAGAGGAACCTGGAATGGGATCCATACTTGGACTGTGTGGACAGCAGAAGAACGGTCCGCATTGTGGCTTCCAAGCAGGGCCCGTCAGTCACAGTTGGAGAATTCTACAAGGGAAGAGATGTCACCATTCTCCATGGTAACTGCCTGCCTAGCAGTTTATTAATTATGGGAAAGCTTCTTTGGCTATTATGAATGATAGAAAATTACATCAGTGTTTTGGATCTCTCTTACGAGGATCAGTGTGCTTATTTAATACTATATATTATAGGCATGTATATTCCACTCTTGTCATATTCCCAGGGCAGTTTACATTTTAAAAACCTGCAAAACAGTTAAAGTACGAATTTCAATAAAACACGAAAACTAACAAGACAGAGAGATCTTAGATGTAAAAACGTCTAATGGCAGTGTAAAACAATAAGCAAAAATTAAGTTGTAAAAACCTTGGTAAAATAGAAGATCTTTTTCTTCGTGTGTGTTGTTGAGGTGTATGTCCCTTCCTAAAGAAATAAAAATTATTCACAATCACTTTGCATTGCATGAAGGCTTTCTTGTGATCTGGAACCCTGACCACCCAGATCCTAGATTCCAAAGAAGCCACTGCATGTTCAGCTATATGTGAAGGCCCCCTCCCTACAGATGTTTGTGTTGTATATGTGGATTGGGGCAGGAGCCTGTATGTGAATAGGCCTATACCTTGCTTCCGTGTTGAAGGGCATGGGAACAAATGGCATTGTGATATAAGTTTATATGTGTCCTACTTTCATTGTGGAAAAGACAATCTGGTGTGTTCCTCAGTAAATAGGAATTTGGTCTCCTGGATCCAAATCACTGTCCAGCAGAGTTTGCTGACTCTCTGGAGTGCACTGTGGCTCACTGGAGTGTGCTTATTTCTCTAAGGAAGAAAAATGCACTCCTGCCAGTAACAACTGTTAGTGAAAGCCTTGTTTTTAGTCCTTCACCTTTTCTCTGTGTTTCTGACTCTACTATTTCTCTTACATTGTTTTTCAGATGCAGACCTCCACATTGGAAAACTGATGTGGGGAGACAGTGGGTTGTATTACTGCCTCATTATCACACCTGATGATGTGGAGGGCAAGACGGAAGAGTCAGTGGAGCTGCTTGTTCTGGGTGAGCTATGTTCTCAGCTTACTTTTCCATTCAACACAGCCTACTTCTCTACTAATTTCTATGTACTTATCTAAGGTCACATCCACGCCATACATGTAAAGCACTGTTATACCATCTGGTTCCTACCAAAGAGTCCTGGGAAGTGTAGTTTGTTAAGGGTGCTGAGAGTTGTTAGGAGGTCCCCTATGCCCCTTGTAGAGCTACAATTGCCAGAGTTCTCTGGGAAGAGGGAGCTATTGGTAAACCACTCTGGGAATTGTTTTTAAATGCATGACATTAGTCTATACGTGAAAAGATTTGCAACATTTCCTGGGTGTCCTTCTCTGTTCTTTCTGTTCCTTGCATTGTTGCTTTGTGTCAGAGCGAAGCTGATCTAAAGAGATACAAGCCAGTATTGTTTTGCAATCACCACGCACTGTTGTAAGGCAACATGTAACAAAGGATGGAGAGTGCCAGATTCTTTCCTCCTAAATTTAAATGATAAAGTTCCACTGAAGCAGTATTCCAAGATCAGTGTTAACTTAAATGATTGTATCCTGTTTTCTTTGAAACTCCAGATGGCTCACATTAAAACAAAAATAATAAGTGCATAATTTAAAATACTTTTACACTAAACGTTGCAGTGCCAACATGCACAATGAATTTCATTAATATAGCCTACAAGTTAAAAACACAGCTTTTGCATTGTTTTCAAAATTTAAACAGCTGTCTAAAATTCTTAGAAAAATTGGGCAGAGAAATAACAGTTGTTCAAAAAAAATATTAAAAAACAATAACACCCCCCTGAAATGGTGGCATTGGTGTAAATGGTTTGCCAGGTATCCTATTGCCCTTTTCTTCAAACTACAATGCAAAATGGCAGCCCTGGAAGCAGCAGAAGGGAACTTTGGGGCAAATTTCTACAGCATGAACTGTGCAAATCCAACTTCAGTGGTGCCTGATCAGTTCCCAGATGTTTTCAGCAGATTCACTGTGGATGTCATATGTTGGTTCTATCAGCCACAAGTCACTTGTAGGACCCAAAGGTCACCTTCTGCTGCAAGGAGTCCTTCTGTTTCATGAGCGGAAGGGTAACTTTTGGATTCCACAGTCTCCATTAGATCCACTTCACAGACTACTGTTAATACGTCTGCAGATAATTTTGGCTCAACTCTATTTTAAACCATCATGTGGGCGGTCAGAAATAACCAGATGTAAACATGGGTGGACCTGAAGTGCTGTGGTGTTTGGACATCTGATGCGCTTCCGTTTGTCCCACTGGGTGGCCGGCAGGGGAAAAGGAGAGCAGCAAAGAGTAGGAGCATGTCTCAGAGAAGGCAAAGGCAAGGTTCAAAGAGGCCCTGCTATATTCAGAAAGAAGGAAGAAAGGTCAGGTTCAGCCCATTGCTGAGCCACACTGGAGTTCAGGCAGGAAAGAGGGGAAACTAGTTAAGGGACCTGAGGGGTTATCTGGGAGATTATGATGATGAAGAGAGATTATGTTTGTGTCACTTAGCGATACCCTGTGATGAACAAAGTCTTGGACTCGAAAGAGAGAGAGAGAGAGAGAGAGAGAGAGAGAGAGAGAGAGAGAGAGAAGGATCCCATACTCCAAAATAAGAAGCTGGCTAGGCCTCTGAGGGCTTTCCTATTTATTGGAAGTTTCCTGTTTCTGGCACCCCTGATGAGATAAAACCTGCTGCGCCAATACTGACTCCCTCCTCAAGCATGTTCATTTAGCATGTATGCTCTTTGTACCCATTTGCACAGGTGCCCTCCAGAAATCCCAAATTGGCCACGTTAGTTGGTAGGAGGTTCCCCTCTGCTTCTGCTCTCACAATCCTAAAACCTGAGGTTGCTCAATGAAATCAGTTCGCAGACGATGTAGTGCATGTCACACACAATGTATATAAAGTGTGGTAATGGCCTTGGGTTTAGATGGGATTACATAAATATCAGTGTAGTAGGAGTGAGTAGGGCTATCAAAGGATGTTAGTCATAATGGCTAAGACTGCAGTCCCGGGGCCAAGTACAACTAAATTCAGTTTGGCTTATTTCTACGTAAACATGCATAGGATTGCGTATAATTGGAACTTCCACTTCAGAAGCAGCTTATGTTAGTTTCTGTTTCCTCACTGAGCAGCTGCTTGCAGTCACAGGACTATTTACATTCCAGAGTCCAGATACTGTTGGATACTCACGGGAAAGGGAGACGGGATGTGACGTTACTGGTTTCTTGTTTCCTTTGTTTCTTTCGTTTCTTTTGTTCAGTTGCTCTCTGCTTCTCATAGAGAGAACATGTATATTTCTTTGCTCTCTGCATAGCTTAGTAATAAAGTATAGCAATGTAGCCCATACCTGCCTCATCCTTCCGTTGTGGACTTTGTTGTTTTAATGCTCTGCTGGGTGGGCTCAAAGAAGATGGGCCATATCAGCTCGGATTACCGGAGCTGAAATTCCAATATTTTTAACACCCGTTGTTATAGGGGAGGGCAGCATCAGGGGTCTCTATGCCCTGCTTTGGGCTTCTCAGAAGCAAATGATTGGCTCCAACTTGGTCTGATCCAAGACCAGAAACATATACTACTTATATTTTTGTAAAAAGGTAAAGGTACCCCTGCCCGTACGGGCCAGTCTTGACAGACTCTAGGGTTGTGCGCCCATCTCACTCAAGAGGCCGGGGGCCAGCGCTGTCCGCAGACACTTCTGGGTCACGTGGCCAGCGTGACAAGCTGCATCTGGCGAGCCAGCGCAGCACACGGAACGCCGTTTACCTTCCCACTGGTAAGCGGTCCCTATTTATCTAATTGCACCCGGGGGTGCTTTTGAACTGCTAGGTTGGCAGGCGCTGGGACTGAACGACGGGAGCGCACCCCGCTGCGGGGATTCGAACCGCCGACCATGCGATTGGCAAGTCCTAGGCACTGAGGTTTTACCCGCAGCGCCACCCGCGTCCCCTATATATATATTCTTGTATGTGTGCATAATACATTATAAAAATGCATTTTTTTGTTTTTTGTTTTTGCACACCCAGTAGTATTTCATTGCCAATGCTTAGCATTCTTCTCATCATTCAAAGGAGAAAACAAACACTTAGAAACGACCATTTGTTCAAGGTTCTGTAGCTTCTTGGGACATTTAAACCCCATCCCACTATTAATGAACTGTAGAAAAGGCTTAGATAAAATATCTTAGTTCTTGGAGAGTCAGAGTGAGAGGCTTTTGTTTTTCTGTTTGCTGATATTCAGATGGGAGGCTTATTCCCTTAGAGGGGGATGCAAAACTAGAACAGGAAAGGGATTAGGGGCTGCCTATAAATTATGCAACACCTTGGGGGCTGCCTTATCCCCTGGACTTATGTGAGAAGGGTAGCTTTATATGCGGCAAGAGTAAAGCACTTGAAAATCATGAAATATGGGTTATTTAGGAGCAAATAGATGTTTATGGGTCATCCTACATAACTGAGATAATTTAAAACATTCCTACTTCACTAGCCTCTTGACAAATTTATTTCAAAAGTTTTATTTGCTCATTCTGTGCAATATTTCTTAAAACTGTAGAAGTAGAAAATAACTAATCATAAAGACAGAGCAACAACTGAATCTTTCCGATTGAGGCAGGAAACACATATATTCTGATTTAGATATATAAAAGTGAGCATGCAGTTTCACAAGATTTTTCATAAGTGCATTTGTAGAAAACCAAGACTTTATCAAAAGGTTGCTCACTGGCATCACACTGCTTGCGTGTGGTGGTTATACTGTACGTCTTCTTGTTAATCAGTCAAATATCTGACATTTTAATTGCAGAAACCTAAATTTCTGGCATGTTATTTAAATCCCTCCTGCAAAATACTGACAGTTTGGAGGTGGCCAGAATATCTCCCCCCCCCCTTAGGACAAGAAATGGGAAGATTCCCTACCATCAGATTTCAGAAAGGGTCGTTTTGTCATCACCAGCTATGGAAATACACCTTCTTACTTTATCAGTTCATGCCTCCTGTCTGTGTATGTGTTGATGGGATACGTTTACAATCACATTGTTGGAAATGACACCAAGGGTCATCTAGTCCAACCCCCCGCAATGCAGTAATTTCAACTAAATCATACATGACAGGTGGCCCTCCAACTTCTGCTTAAAAACCTCCCAGGAAAGAGAGCCCACTGCCTCTCATGGAAGCCTGCTCCACTGTTGAAGAGCTCATACTGTCAGAAAGTTCTTCCTGATATTTATCCAGAATCTCCTTTCTTGTAACTTTGAATCCATTGGTTTCCTGCCTCCAGAGCAGGAAAAAACAAACTTGCTGCATCTTCCATGTGACAACCCTATAGATATTTAACAGAACAGGATAGAATAAAATAGCTGCAAGCAGAGTGGGTGAAAAGCCTCTGTGGAGAGGAAAGTCTGACACCACGCGAGGTGAGGGCCCTGCTGGATGACATGCTACTTTAGGTCAGTTTTAGTGATATCTTCTGCCTCAGCAAAAATGCATTAGACAAGGTGATATGGATGCGAAAATTAGAGGAATCCTTCAAGTGAATTTCTACTTAAAATATGATAAAGATATGATAAAAAGAACCACTGATTTTATATTGTTTTGCTGAAAAGCTGCCAATCATATATCAGCAACTACAGTGGTACCTTGGGTTACAGACGCTTCAGGTTACAGACTCGGCTAACCCAGAAATAGTACCTCGGGTTAAGAACTTTGCTTCAGGATGAGAACAAAATATCGTGCGGCGGCGGCACAGCGGCAGCAGGAGGCCCCATTTGCTAAAGTGGTACCTCAGGTTAAGAACAGTTTCAGGTTGAGGTACCACTGTATTTGTGATTAAAACAGGTGTTGGTATCTTTGATATGTTGTGGGATGCTGTTATCCCGCAACATAGTCCACTGAAATGCTGAACTGCAGATTAGCAACTGGCACTCTCTGGAGAGTGGATGTCTTATCCCATTCCCTGTCACCAAAGCAGAAGTGAAGACTTGTGTGGAGGAAGTGGTAGTTTGGGGAAGAAGGCTTCACAGCAGACTCTCTTGTTGCCTGCTCCCTCAGAGTTATAGGCCTATTATCTGATCCTGTGGTTGCCAAATCAATAGTGGTGGTCTGAGTATGATCAGACAGCGGAAGTAAGATTGGGTGAAGAAATTGCGTTTCAAGCAGCTGTAGTGAATAGCGTCTGAGGTCGCTTCTACACAGACTCTTTTCTGTGGAACTGCCATCCTCTACCCATTTACTTTTTATAGAGAATTCCAGATGATGTTGCTAAATAAATGCAGTCAAATATTTTCTTTGTTGTCTACCCTCCCGTATTTCTTTCAGACTTGATTTGTGGCGGTGGGCTTCTTTCCCTTTTTGCAACAACATGTAATTGCAGCACCAGCTGTTCTAGCGTGAACAGGCAAAGTGCTATTGAAGCTTTTGGGGGCTCCCGTGCCTATCATTAAAAGTGTCTTGTTTGCAGGTCCTGCCCATATTATTGCTTCATGTTGATCCTGACTGGGAGATTAGTGATGAATAGCAGGCGTAGCACCAACAGCCAGCCAGGTTAGACATTGGCTGAGTGCCCCAGGGGCTCGGTAGGGTCCTTCATTGGCCTAACCCAGCTGCCTGCTGCTGGGTCCTTTGGTGGCCAAAGAGCAGGTAGCAGTACTACTCTTGAATGGAAGCTGAACTTGGCTGTCCAATCTCAATAGGCCAGGGACAGTCATTGCACTCGGGGGAAGTTAAGATGGCGGGCAGCCACTGTGGATGGGAGCTGAGTTTGTCTACCATTCAAAAGTGGTGTCACCACACACTCCCTGATAAAGGAGCTGTCCAAGCAGGAAGGATATATGCAAAGAGGGTTTCTCCTCATGGCATGGCTTCTCCCTGCCCCTTCTTTCACTTGCACTAGGGACTTCTGGCGCTGCTTGTGTTGCTCACAAACATACCTACTGCCAACACCTGCCTCGCAGTTGGCCCCAAACCCCCTCCCACACAGCTTGCCACCAAAAACCCTCTCAACCCCTCACAGCTCCCTAAGCCCATCCCTTTTTGCTTCTGTCGCTGTTGCCACTGTGGGGCGGGGAGGGGAATGAAGGAGAGAAAGTTGACAAGGTGGTGATGGCAGCAGGACAAAGTGGAGAGCAACTTTCTTCCCATCATTCCTCTCCCCTCCCCACACCAGTGGTGATGGCAGCAACAACAGGAGGAATCTGGGAAGGACTTCCTGGGCCACCTGCCTGCCGGTTCCACTGCTCTGTTTGCTCACCCTGCCTCCCTGTGGTGTCTGTCTGCCCACCCTATTCTTCCTGCCCCAGTCTGGCAGGAAGTGCATGGAAAGGCCTGTCTGGGCCACCTGTCTGCCTGCTCTCTTCTTCGTTGTTTATTTGTTCAGCAGCATGATGACGGAAAGTGCAAATGTAGTATATAGAGAAAAATGGCCTGAGGGGAAAGGGTTAGGCACTCCTTCCTCTGCATCTTCTCCAGTCAGATACCTAATCCCTGACCCTTATTGCCTTTCAGTAACAATAAAAAGCCATTGGGAGACTGCTCATGTGTTTCTTAGAGTTTCATTAGTTTGGCCAATTCAGAACAAAGGACTCTGGCTCTTTGGCAAGAGCATAGTGTGACACACAGCCTGAATCTCTGCTTTATATGAAGGGCTAAGGTCCCACCATCCTGCTGCAGGCTTGACTCCTGACACCTATAAACAAATCAGTAAGCAAACAGTGGGTGGTATTCATTGGGTGGTATTAAAATTAATGGACATAACTTTGCCATGTTGATTAATTTCAATGGACCTGCTCTGAGTAAAACTTAACAGAATAGCACACATAGTAGTAATATGAAAGGGGTAGAACAAAGTAACTCCTTATTTATTTTTTGTCATGATCTGTGAATGCCTGTTTCTGATGGAGTGGTAGTTCCCGTTTGCGTCTTCAGTGTGCTGTAACTCCCCCCCTCCCCACTTTCTGCCTCAAGCCCACATGGCGCTGTTAGCAGCCTTTGAGTCTCCTCTGCCCAGTCCTACTCCCCTCCTTTAATGCTATTTAGAAGTGGTGCTTGTTGTCCAAAGATTTCCCCATCATTCCTTCTCACTCGCCAGCCTCGGCCACATGCTGCTAACAAAGGATACCGGCACAATTCAAAGGCCTCCGTTACTAAGGTTTCTATGGTAACAGCCTTCTTGGCGGTCTCTGTTGCTTGTTAAAACTTTGATCTCTGCAAATAGCTGCTGCTGTTCTTCCCTTGATTGACAAAACAAGAAAGAGAGGGATGGGCAGAAAAGAAGAAGTTTATTTCTAGCAGAGGGAGGAAAGAGGAATTCATTACATGGTCACACTCTCCCAATAAATCTCTCAGTGGCTTCCTAGATGCCCCTCTGATTTACAAGAGACGCATTTCCTCTCTACAACTTTTTAATGCTGTTTTGGGATCATGTCTAAATGTCGAGGCCCAACGAGTGCTACGGTTTTGCCAAATAGCCACACGTTGCCACCGCTAGAAGAACAATCGTTCCTTTTTCCCATTAGAGAGCTGCAGAACCAGACTGCTGTAATCCAATATGTCCAAAAACAATGTTATCATAAATTCCTGTTCTGTGCTTAGCTGCACTTGCTATTTTACTGTGTTTATATTTGCATGTTTCCACCCCCTCACATTGACCATCCATGGTGTTTTTTCAATCTTTTGTGTGTGTCTTGTCTCATAGGATGTTTCCCTTTTTCCATAACCTACTTACCTCTTGTCTCATTTATTTATTTTTCCTTTGTCAAAATTTTACAACTTCTCTTCATCCTTCCCCATATTTGAGTTTGCCCTTCTGATTTATTCTCCTGCCATTTGGATCAGCATATCTTTCCTTTGCTTTAACACTTTCCCGTATCTGCTCTTTTCTCTGCTTTGTACATGCTATGCCAAATCAGTGCCTGCTCCTTCTCTGTGGACTTTGCTGCCCACTCCTTGCAACTTGATTATGTGTCTCGCTCAAACTTCCGTTGATGGTTTAAGAGGCAGCAGGTGCATTTAGGGAAACGGCAGAGAGGCAGCTGCTGGATGTACTTATACAAAAGGTATAATCAGCAGTGCAGCGGGAATAGAGACAATGACAGCATGTCCTAGATTTTCTTTTTATTATTGAAACAAGGACAAATTTGCCATTTGGAAATAACCATCTGGGACAATCCTAATAAACTGGGCCATCTAGTCAGCCTAGCAGGAGGATAGTTGCTATGAGTTACTGACACATGAAAACAGGAGGGCTTGGAGCCCGCACAGATAAAAATATGTTTATGGGGAGGTGAAATACACTGAAATCTATGCTGCTGTTGCAATTGATTTATCAAATGTCTGCAGTTCCCTTTCCAGCAAGAAATAGCAATAATAAACAGGAAGCCAAGATGGATGATCTGTTATCTGGATCGCTTAATATGCTATTTTCCCCTGCCAGCTTGTTCCTTCTCTGTACTCTCCTGCTTTTGATTTTGAACTGAGTTTGGCACCTCCACTAAGTGCCAGACTCAGATCTATTCCCAGTGTACAATTACGAGAATAGGTGAATAAATGTCCTTGCTTACCTTTGTACAGGAATGAAGATTTGCTCAGGTCACTGTTTAACCTGAGGAAGTTATCTCTTAAAGAAGATGGTCATGAGGGGAGGGTTTGACTGCCTCTTTTAGAGGAAGGTACAACCACCCCAAGCGTCTTTTAATTACACCAATGTCAGTTTCTGCTCTCACACAGTTTGGGGGCAGGGGAAGAAAAGAGAGAGACAGAGATCTTAATTACTAATTTCATCTCATTTTTTTCTGGAATGCAGTGGGCAAGTAATGATGCAACGCAGGTGTCCCATGAAAAAGTGAGTGTACAAAGGATGGCAATTTCAGAGGAAAGGGTCAGAAGCAACTTTGGTGGCTAGAGCAGTGGTTGCCACTGTGGCGCCTGTGGCTACACCTGCACCTGCAGAGGCCTTTTCGGGTGCCTGTAGAGTCTCCTTTGCCTGTTGAAATTAAATTGTAAAGAGACATTCTGTTGCAGCCAATAGATTAGGTTGCAGTGTGTGCTTGGTTGCAATGCGCGTGTGATACCTATGGCAGACTCCCCATTTTGCAAATGTACCCCTGGACGTACCCAAAAATGTTGTTGGCCCCTTGGCTGGAAGCCTGAATGCTCATGCTCTCATTCTGCATCACTGTGACTGGGAAGCAAATAGCAACTGAATGTTGGCAGTGGAATAGACTTGTGTGTTTCCTCAAGCAGATTGCTGAAACCAAAACCTTTAAGAATATTAGAGCTGCATCCTGGCAGCCCTTGTGTATTTGTTGACTGTACCCTTCAAATTTCTATCCCCCCCCCCAAATATAGTCCCATAAAAATAACCTTTTGTGTCACATCTGCCCTGCGCCTGGATTATCAAATTTCTAAATGTGCAAAATGTCTCAATTTTCTGCCTGAAAATTTCCAAGAGGTATTCAGACCTCTTCCTTCCTCACCCAGTGTGTTCTTTTGTCCTTGTTCGTTATATATTTTTGGTTCACTTGTTGCTCATCCCTGTGGGAGGAAAGTTGGCCTTCAATTAGCGAGCATTCATGACAAGCCCATGTGTTACCTCCCCCCTACCGTTGCTGTGGTTACCACTGGTATGAACAAGAGCGGCTGGGTCAGCTGTAGTGTTTTTCAGCAGCCTACTTAACAGCCGGTATTAAAAACTAGGATCAGGGGGAGGTTCTGTGAAGGGGGGTGGAATTACGCAGCATTGGGAAGAGCGGTTATCTTTGAATTAATGCAGCTTGTGTAAAAGGAGGGGGGAATCAAAATGCTGAAAGGTGGGCGATGGCACAGTTATTTAGTGCTGTTTAATTTCTGTTGGACTATTCAAGTCATCAGGTTCAGATCACCCCCGTGCTTTGAACTAGCCCCCAAGGAGAGAGCTTAGTGAATTCCTTTAGAGATTGAATTCTTCACATTAGACAGGGTGGTGGGCAGGAGGGAAGGGCGAGAAGAAATCTGTGAGACGAGAACAAAACACACACAGTCTTTGGGCGGGTGTGTGTGCTTTGTCTGAAGTGTATGCTGTATTCTGGAATCTGGCTGTAAACCGTTCTGTGAGGGAGTGTGGAGGGTGCAGCATGGTCCCTGGCAATCAAGGCGGATCTGACTGTTTTGACAGGATGTGCTGGAATACAGGGCTTGGTAGGTTGGCTACCACATCTGTTTTGTTTTGGAGGCCAGATCACAGTTTGAGAGTGCTTGGGATGTTCAGTTCTCCAGATCTTTAGGCATTCACACTTGGCCTCAAGCAATTCCCTAACTAGAAAACATGACCCCACGCTCCAGGTATCTGCAGGCATCTCCTACCTGGTAGCCTCTGATAGTTTTGGCCCACAACTATCGGCCCCAGCCAAAATGGTCAATGGTCAGGGACAATGGGGTTAGCAGTAAAAAAAACAACAACATTTGGAGGGCACCAGAAAAGACTGGTTTAGAAGTTTTCTCTCCCTACATATTTCCTTTTTGTGACTGAAAGTCATAAACATACATGCAACTGAGACCAGTGTTTAGTTCACTTGCTGTTTTAAATGTGTATGAAGGAATAGGTACAGTTTACATTCAGGGTCAAACTAGATGAAATGTGGGAGATTTGTGATGAGATCTCCCAATGTTTAGTTTCTCTTTAAAGGGAAGGGGAGAATTGAATCAGGACTGCCATGTTGTTTCGAAGCCTTTTGCCCATGCCATTTTCCTGATCGGTACCTTTCATATGTTTACCCACAGCAAGGAAAATAGGAACTTTGGAGGGGCACAGTTAGATCAAGAAAATGCTACACTGTGAAGGAGTAACACCCTTTTCCAGCATAACAGTGCTCGTATCCTCACCAGGTGTCTTAAACCATGGATTTGGGACCTTGTAGGGATAGCAGTAGAAAAGAGAGCAGGATTTGGTAGGAAGAAGCACTCTGAATAGTTAGAGCTAAAGATCCCTTCCCCGTTCCGTTGCTTCTCCAGTGCAAACTGCTTTCCCCTAGGAAAATGAGTTTCTGGCCTTTTGTTATGTGTGTAACATATAGTTCAGCCCAAAGATAGTTGCAAGAAAACTATTGGTGATAGAAACAATTATTGTTATAAGGAAATGTGAGCACATTATCTGCAGAATCAGTTTTGCATTCCACTATGGCTCCAAGAGCCACTCATGATTGATGATGTTACAGTGGTGATATAACAGCAGCTTTGATGAAATGCAACAGGTAGCAAAGCATTACTAGACTTTAGAGTGCTTTTATTGTTGCTTTGACAATAGCCTCATGGTTAGGGGACCAGAAACATATACTGTAGTCTTAATAAGTATAGCCCTCTTTTTTATTCAATGGGGAAAACTAGAAGTAGGAAAGAATTGAATTCCAGTTGGTGATCTTAGTCTAAATTTTGCTTAATGCAGAACTGGCTGACTGATGTGGAGACAAGTTTGTATCTAGAATCCTGTAGCCAGTGGCCTCTAACTTCCTGAAGATAAAATATTGCCCTTTCTCATGAATGAATGGATTCTAAATAAATACAGCAAAGCAAAATGGACTGATCTTACGGTCCATGCAGTTTATTTGGACAGTCACGTGGGATTAAGTCCCATTGAATCCAATAGCACTGCTAAATGAAGATGCATTAGGATTGCAGTATAAGTCTACTAAGAGCAAGTTGCAACATAACACTGTATTCAAGATGACTCTCCTTTTCTTGCCATTTCATGGTGCGCTTGTGGAGCTTCTGAGTGCCAAGAGACTTAATTCATACACATTTGTATCTGAACTGTAGGTCATCCACAGTAATTTTGTGGATTATTTTGACACTGGGATGGCTCCTTGTGGTGATTAACTTTTTGACCAATTAAGAAACCTGCAGGTCTCAGGATGATATCTAATCATGCTAATGAGCTGGCTCTTGAATTGGATATGAAAATGTTCGATTGCATCCATTTAATCAAGAGCTGTAACAAAATATAGATGCATAAATGTAGAAGGTGAAAATGTTAAACTCTGTACAGGTTACTACTTACCATGCTGATAAAATTACATTTTCCTTGAAATTGGGCCAATGTTTTGTAGAGCTGGGGTATTCACAAGAGCCAGGATCGATGGTGGAAATCATTCAGCTCTTTGCATTTTCCATTTTAACTGAGATCTTATCAGTGCTTTAACTGCAACAAAAAAATCCAGATTACAATGCTAATTTTAGGAATATCAGTTTTCTTCAAGAGACCTTATCCCCAACTCCCTGCATCTCTGGGTTTTTACCAGACATCTCTAAAAGTACCAGAGGCAGTCAAGGTTGGGATGACCCAAGTTGCTACTAACACAATTGTGGAGTACGCAGACAGTACTGTTTTACAATGTCAAGCCTTTCCTTTCTGTAAAGCACCGCTGAACCAGGTTGTTTCCATGTCAACTGGAAGCAATCTATGCAGGCTCAATGCAGAATTTATGACTGCTACCTATAATAAAGTCTCAAAAGGAATAGGCCATATATACTGAAAGTCTAGGCCAAAATGATTTTTTTGTCTTGTTTCATTAAGAGACATATGTATGCATGAAGCTAAACAATGTAATATGTATAGTTATTATTTCTCCCGTGAAGCAGTGCTTCCTGCAGCTATTTCATATATCTACCCTTTACCTATTTTAAATCAGTATCAATTTAAAGATGTGCAGAAAGGGAACTGCATCCATTCCTGTACAGTTCACTGAGAAATAAGAAAGGGGAGAAAGCACACATGAATCATACTAGTTCCTCATTTTTCTAATCTTAAATTCAGTTCTCCACATTTACATATCACATTTCTTTTTTGAAAAAGAAAGTCCTCATGAAAATTCATCAGCATTTTAGCGCGAATTTCTCTTAATAATATTTTTGTACGTAATCTCACCTAATAAACCCTTTTTGGTAGTACTTTTCTCTAACAGAATAAATTTTGTATGTTATTTTCACTATTATATGCATTTTTATGACACTTTGCTCCAGCAGGTACTTTTTTTTTTTAACACGTTACTTGGCTGGCAAAGTCCATTGCAAAATTTGGAATAATGCGAATTTTGCAGGATGGCTGTGGGTTTGTTCTTGTACTGTTTTGGAAAGTGTGAATTCACTTCTAAATGTGAAACTGAATCAAATGTCTCCCCCATCCCTAGCATAGAGACCTCATCATAACATAAGAGCAGGCTTCATGCTAAGGCAAGGGAATGATTTTCCTGTACTAACCTCTCTCCTTCTTTCCCCTCCTCTGTCTTTTCTAGGCAGGACAGGGCTGCTTGCTGATCTCTTGCCCAGTTTTGCTGTGGAGATTATGCCAGGTACTCCGTCATCTAACACTTTATCCATTCTTCTTCTACTTTATCTTCCCATTCAACCACAGCATCTTGTGCATTCATCTGCTTGTGCATGTGCCCTTGATTCCCCACCTTTCCCATAACTGCTTGCAACTAGCAATTGGGGAGAACAACCGGGGCTTTAGCAAGTGACACGGAGCATGCAAAGACAATGGTGACTTCGTTGTTAGTCATGGGACCATTCACTTGGGTCACTTCCATACTAACCTGTCCATCAAGCATTCATCCAGATTTGTTTTCACAAAGTTTGCAGGGAGATTCTATGATGCCTGCTGTTTATTGAGTATTCTTTCTGATTTGTTTGTGGGGAGGTTGTATGATGTTGCATTAATAATAATAATAATAATAATAATAATAATAATTTATTTATACCCCCCCCAATCTGGCTGGGTTTCTCCAGCCACTCTGGGCAGCTTTCAACAGAATATTAAAATACAATAGTCTATTAAACATTAAAAGCTTCCCTAAACAGGGCTGCCTTCAGATGTCTTCTAAAAGTCTGGTAGTTGTTTTTCTCTTTGACATCTGGTGGGAGGGTGTTCCACAGTGCAGGTGCCACTACTGAGAAGGCCCTCTGTCTGGTTCCCTGTAACCTCATCTCTCGCAATGAGGGAACCGCCAGAAGGCCCTCGGTGCTGGACCTCAGTGTCCGGGTAGAACGATGGGGATGGAGACGTTCCTTCAGGTATACTGGACCGAGGCCGTTTAGGGCTTTAAAGGTCAGCACCAACACTTTGAATTGTGCTCGGAAACATACTGGGAGCCAGTGTAGGTCTCTACACCACAGGTGTTATGTGGTCTCGGCGGCCGTTCCCAGTCACCAGTCTAGCTGCCACATTCTGGATTAGCTGCTATGTTGCATTCTACCTGCAAATTAGCGACAGTCTAGAAGCAGCTTTGGTAAGTAATTAAGTTTCTTGTTCAGCAGCGTCCCACAGATAAAGCTACCCAGACATACATGGATAGGCGGTTTGGTAGTATTTGAGGGTTGATATTTTAAAAACCCTACAGGCAAGATAGATTTAGGGTATTATTCAATCTACTGCTGCGATGGATACTCCAGTGTTGTTTATATAAAGCTGTTGTGTGTATCCCTATGTTGGTGTAGCTGGAGACTGCTACTACTGGGAAAATCCTAACTTGCACATACAACTGAACACAATACAACTGTACAGCGCTATATGGAGGAGCTGCTATTTTCTTAAAATCACCGCCATTTACCACTTAGTAGATTGCTGTCTGTGCCTACCCATTGCTTTTTGGCTTTTGCTATGAGAGATGGGCAAAAGCACTTTACTTTTCTTGGGGCAGTACAATCTGTGGATAATTATAGCTTTATTTGGGTCTCCAGGTAAACATTAGGTATAATGGAAGCAATCTATAGATCATAGCATAGGTGCTGACTCCTAGGGGCTGAGGCAGTTTTTTATGAAGGGGCTGGGCCCCCGCCCCATTCTGCACTTTTGGTGATGTTTTTGTGACGTTTTCGGGTCATTTCCAGGTTCTGTATGATGCGTGTGTGCGTGGTTGCATATTTATTGAACATGCATAAATAGGGGGTTGCCTGTATGGAGTGAAAAATATTGAAGGTGGCCTTTCCTTCTAAGCATTAATAGATGTTTTCATTTATCAAATTCAATTAATTTACATGTCCTTTAGTATTCCCCAAAGACACTCATTCCAAGGTTTTTGTAAACACACACACACACACACACACACACACACACACACACACAGAGAGAGAGAGTGAATTAATCTAAATAGTCTTAACTGGCTAACGGTCCTAACATTTTGACACATTTGCGTCTCTCTCTTTCTAGAGTGGGTGTTTGTGGGCTTGGTGATCCTGGGGGTCTTCCTCTTCTTCCTCCTGGTTGGGATCTGCTGGTGCCAGTGCTGTCCTCATAGCTGCTGTTGCTATGTCCGCTGCCCCTGCTGCCCAGATACCTGCTGCTGTCCACGGGCACGTGAGTGACTTGTTCACAATGTGGATGAAATTGTGAAGCACTTTTTCATGTAGATACACCATCTTCCTTGCCGTATTCATTGCTAAAATGATATTTCTCCTCCTGTGCTTCTCACAGAACTGAAGGATCCAGCTGTCAGCCCTAAAGTATTGTTGCTCATTAAAATCAGGCTGACGAATTGCCTTGGGAACTGAGAAGCCAAACGTGTATTGGTTGACCTTTCACAGAGCAGAGTTTCATATGGATGTCAATCATCCATGGGGTGACTGCAAAATAGATTGGCTCTAATCCAGCTGTAGCTATGTTCAGCTTGTGGGCTCTGGGTGGAGTTGAGCAGCTAGTTCTTACAAGGCTTTAAAACACCCTTTGAACAGCCCCTTGGAAAGAGGATTATCAGTATTCCTTACTGCTAGCCTTTTGAAAAATCCATTGAGGCCTTTCTATTTGTTCAGGCTTTCAGTGGTTTGGATGAGAGGAGTATGTATCTGTATAGGGTTGGGCTCTATAGTAGAGCATCTGCTTTGCATGCAAAATGTTCCAGGTTCAAACTCTGGCACACCCAGGTAGGACTGGGAAAGAACCCTTTCTTAAATCCTATAGAGCTGCTGTCAGTTAGTGTAGACAATACTGAACTAGATGGACCAATGGTCCGACTCGGTATAAGGCAGCTTCCTTGGGTCTCTTGCATCCAATGGTGGCTTTCTATCAGTAGTAAGCAAATACACCTGTGCAAACTGGGGCACTCAATTTTGGTCTTATCTTCTACTGCAGCTGCTTTTTCCTTCTGGGAAACACCTCATGAGGGTTGGTGAACCCTCTGAACAGAAGGAAAATAATGTGGAGAGATACAGTAGATACGGGGATTTTCAAAAGCCAGCAATGGAATCAACCCATTGTTTTTACTGTTAACTTTGAAAATGTGGGTTGTTGTTTTTTTAAAAAAGTGACAGCATAATTACTGATGAATTTTGATGTCTCCTTGATGTTTGTGAGTGACTTCAGTCAACAGCAGAAGCAAATGAACATATGTTAAATAAATCTAGAGATGGACCAGTCAGTTGAATGGTGACTGGATGTCCATAGCAATGCAGATGTAAATGAGCAGCCAGGTGTGCATCTTAAATCCATCTGGTTGCATGCACAGAAGCTTTCTTCCACACACAGATCTTGCTGGATCAGGGTGACTGTGTGGATAGAAATATCAATCACATGAATGCTCAGTGCACACCTGTGTCTGCTGTGAGAAGCCTAATCCCATTCTGATATAAGTTGGAATCTTTGGCCAACTAGTTGCAAGCTTTTAATACATGCTTGAGACTTCCAGTAGTATTAAAGGTGAACTGGTATGACGCTATAAGATAAATGAAACAGAATCTATTTACATGGTGAATGCTCTTTGCTAATTAGGCTTCAGGGTAATTTCCCTCAAATTTCATTTAGGTTCTGCATTTGTTTGCTCGGTGGTTTAATTATTTTTAATTAATCTCCTTTTTAAATAAACAAATCCTCTGATTATTTTGCAGAAATATACCTGATAGAAAGTCTTGTTATGACCTGAACCTGATTTTGCTGCTGAAGATATATAGACCATAGTATCTCTGAAACATGAAACATTTCTGATGACACTTACTGAGCTTGTTTGTTTAAAATGTGTTCAGTATCATCTCATTTAAAAGACCTTGGAAGAATCAATTGGCTGCTGCAATTTCTGTTGCTAAAATCAAGAGCAGTTACAAACTGTTAAATGGGAAGCACTACAGGGTGAATGCTTCGTTTTTAATTATTATCTTTTCCCCCCCAGTGTATGAAGCAGGAAAGGCTGCGAAGGCTGGATACCCTTCAACCGTTACATCAATCCCTGGGCCTTATTATATTCCCTCTGTCCACTCTGCGGCTGGAGTCCCATCTCATGCTGTCCTGATGGAGAAGTCACACCTTCCTCCCTTGGCAGCAAGTGAATCCAGCGCAGGAGGACAAAGTGGTAATCTGGATGCTTTCTGGGTCTTTGTCAGAATATATTAGCAGGGCCCTCAAATGAAGCAGAACGGGAGGAAAATGTATACAAGTGTATTCACATGGAATTAAATTAACAAAACCAAGGGATATCCTCATTCTAACTGGGAAAGTTTCGAGATTAGGAAAGGGTGACTTTTCCTGAAAAATAAGGTACAAACCTCTTTGTATGTTTTTTGATGGACAGTTGTATATCAAAATTAAGAAATGTGCGAGTTTGCATAATCATGCGAAGTAAAAACACAAATCCTTTTTGCACCTCTGTTTCATCTCTACCACTCATGAGCAAAAATTCATGGTATTTTTTATTTTTCCCACCACATATTTTGCCTGGAACTTTTTAGAAGAAAGCCATGCCCCATTTCAAGTGTTCAGTGTGGTGGCAGCATGCCCAGTGCATCTTTCCATGTGCTTTTGGTTATGTCACACATGCCTTGAATCAGTACTGATCTGTGATTAAGAGAGAGAAAAAAACTTTGTGCAATCCTATGGATATTAGTCAGGAGCAAGTTCTATTGAACGTAGTGGGATTTGCTTAGGCTAGCGCTACATGCCTTTTTGCTTATCAGTGATAGGCAGCCAAAGAAAATGGCAGGTGTTCTTTATCAACAGTCCTGTGCAATACTTTAGGATCAAATGCTTGTACTACTAGCTCTTGAAACGACATGTGGCATTTCGGAAGGAAGAATCTAATTGGTAATAGCAGCACTGCACTGAGATGACATTCCTGAAAAAGCAATTGATGACCAAATGCTGGCAATAAAGCTCCTGGGCCCTTGTACTAGTGTACTGACCTTTTGAGGGATCATTGGAAAAGTCATTGGAAAAAAAGGGTTTAAATAATCTGTGTATTTCTGCTCTCCTCCACTCAAAATAAGAATGGATGAGTTAAGGGGAACTGTTAAAACATTTTTTCATTAGTAAAAAAGATCTGGAGCAGATTGAGGAGTGATAAATCAGTATTTGACCAAAAGCAGAATTATATTGAACTGAAAAGTATCATAAACAACCCAACATGTTAGACCACAGTTTTGTGCACACTTTAAATGTCACTGCACAGAAATGGCTGTACTGAACTAGGATGCTCAATCGACACATACTTTGAAAAACAAATAAACAACCCACTGCATTTTTCATTTCATTGTTATTGGACATGGTGTTGGGTCTGCTTCTCTGAAACTACTTTAAATTGGTTGCATACATTATAAAGCACGGCTAAATCCTTCCCACCCTCTCACTTCTCAGGTACCAGGCATGGGCAATTGTTATAAATACTGTTGCATGGGTTACTATAATCATCTCTGATTTATATGGAATAGCTAATGGAATCAAATCCTGGCTGAATGACTCACAAGAACTTTACTGACCACACTAGACATTTCTTTAAGGCTGCAAATATGTTGCACTTACTTGGGAGTAAGTCCCATTAAGCTCATTTTTTATTTTAGGAGTGTCTTCCGTAATTGTTTGGGATCAGTCAACAGATCTAAACTCACTCTGATATTAATATCTACATTCCACAAAATAGGGTATAAATTTTTCCTACTACACAGCTGCAATTGGGGGGGGGGGAAGGATGACTAATTTCCCTGTCAATTACAGAAATTATGCAAGCTACCCAAATAGATACCCAAAGGCCAAAATAACCTCTGGGACTACAAGAGATGATGACTGTATAATGCCACTCTAATTTCCAACAAGGTCACTAGCAGTTAAAAAGTC
Source organism: Podarcis muralis (assembly GCF_964188315.1). Lineage (NCBI taxonomy): Eukaryota > Metazoa > Chordata > Lepidosauria > Squamata > Lacertidae > Podarcis > Podarcis muralis. Next base: position 41,946,692 of record NC_135658.1, read on the forward strand.
ACTTTCATAAACGGATAAGATGAATAAAGTTTTATCGTAATAATAAAGAGACATTCATATTGGAAGAAGCACCACGTCATAGACAGTCTTGTTGGGAAGAGGCAATAAACACAATGTTTGAGGAACTGGCATTCACTGCTATTATTCAAATTAGGCATGATTCCACACTTTATAGTTCCATATTTTAAAGGTCCACTTATTTCAGTGCCAGAGAAGAATGCGTTGACTTTTCCACTGAAACCTTCAGGGTTTGGAAGTGTGTAATTGTTTGTGAATTTCTCTGTGGCTTTTGAGTTAACGAACACATAAGATTCTGTTCTCCCCTGCAATTCGGAACTCGTTAGGCATCCTGATTTGATTCTTAGTTTAGGAGGACTTGAAAATTATTTTTTGGAAAGAATACATACTGACCAGTTATTTACTACTTCTCCAACAGTGCGGAAAGGCTACCGAATCCAGGCTGACAAAGAGAGAGATTCTATGAAGGTGCTGTACTATGTCGAGAAAGAATTGGCTCAGTTTGACCCATCGAGGAGGATGCGAGAGAGATGTAAGAGATGGAACTTGTTCAGCTATTTCTAGTAAAACCCAACATTGTTGCATTCAAAAGAGAATGGAATGTTAATGCAAACTCCCCTGTCCCCTTAACCTGTAATGGTGATCGCACTGATATAAACTATTTGGTGATGACTGGGCTACTAACAGGATGCAAAGTAACATGTTTCTTCAACAAGGCACCCACCTTTCTTAATTGCACCACATCCACATTCATCTCCCTCCCTGCCATTTTTTTAAAAAATTGGAAACAGTTTTTAAAATATTGAAAAAAGTTCTTCAGGAAAGGGGTGGAATGTGAGTTAGTAATGCCATCAGTTTCCACCAACCAGCACTGTGAACAATTGCCTTCTGCTGTAAAGACACAGAAATGGTTTCTTCTGAGTTCAGTCCAGGAGAGAAAAACACAGTGAGTGCATTTCCACATAGGGCTCACCCCCACATTATGTATGTCTGTACACATCCATCATTTCTAGCAAAAGACGGCAGGAAATAAATTGCTACACACTGAGGTGGTCCAAGTCACTGACTCATCAAGTCCATTCAGATACATCTAATACAGATTTTTTTAAAAAAAAAAATACAGATAAAAATGCTGCCCTCTATTTTTAGCATACACATTCAATAGATTCAGCCCATTAGTGCCACTTGGTCCTGGCTGTCAGAGATACACAAGCTGCCTCAATCACTTGACAGACTCAAGGAATGACTTTAATCACAGCTTTGAGGGGAAAAAACTAAAAAATTACATGGTGTACTCAAGCAGTCATCACTGAACATGCTGCCATTTCCACCCACAAGAAATACTATAAAAAGGTTTCCTCCAGATTGGGATGCCTAGGATCCAGATGTCACTATGTGCAGTGGGTTAGGCAATGGGGGTGATGGGAGGGAAAGAGCGTGTCATTTTTAAAAGCTAAGTTTAGTTAATCACACAGAGCTGGTCTATCTCCCACTCCAGAAAGAGTGAGACAGAATGCGTATAATTCTGACACACAGTAGGGTGCTTCTCCTATGTTTTATTGCTATGGAGGAGTACCTGTGAAAAAATGCAAATCTTTATGAGCAATACAGTGTTTACATTGGTTGTGCATTAAGAGTTCAAAAAAATCTACTTGGGTGCACTCAGGGGCTGGAACATGTCCTGTTGATTCCCTGTACCTTTTTCCTTTTGAGCTGCAGACCCTCACGCCAAGTTAGAAATGCTTTTCCAAGACCTTCTTACTTTCTTACATAAAAGACTGTTGATGGTGAGAGACAGTACTACATCTCTCACTGACACATAGAGCAAGCCTTGTGGTTCTTTGGATCTGTAAGGGAGCGGGTGGCGCTGTGGTCTAAGCAACTGAGCCTCTTGGGCTTGCTGATCGGAAGGTCAGTGGTTCGAATCTGTGTGATGCGGTTAGCTCCCGTTGCTCTGTACCAGCTTATGCCAATCTAACAGTTTGAAAGCATGCCAGTGCGAGTAGATAAATAGGTACTGCGGCGGCGGGAAGGTAAACGGTGTTGCTCCCGTCACGGTCCTCCATGTGCCAGTAGCAGTTTAGTCATGCTGGCCACATGACCCAGAAAGCTGTCTGTGGACAAACACTGGTTCCTTTGGCCTGAAAAGCAAGATGGGCTCCACAACCCCATAGTTGCCTTTGACTGGACTTAACCATCCAGGGGTCCTTTCCCTTCTTTGGATCCACTTTTTCTCTCATGTTTTCCTGAATTGGTGCTTTTACAAGTGCCATTTAATGTTTGTTCTGTAGTCTGTCTTGTTCTGTGGCAGCACTTATGCTTTGGAACTGCCCGCCTCTTAGGCAGATGCCCTCACTATACTGTTTTAGATGCTTTTTAGTGCCTTTATTTCAGCAAACCTACCCAGAAATGAAATATAATTTAGTCATGTATCCTCTTTTTTAAAATTGCAGATTTTATCTATGTAGCATTGATAATTATTTTATGTGCGCTGCTTTGATGTTTTTTTGATTGGTTTATATTTTTTAATTAAAAAAGGGTAAAGGAAAAAGAGGCCTATACCTGGGGGTCTCAGGGCGGTTCACAGAATAAAATCAAAATATAAAACCACACAAATACATAATAAAAATAAAACCAACAACCCAATAGCCTCCTCATTTTTATAGTTCTCTCTCTCACATACACACAATGTTTATTTTCATAAAAGAAAATTTTTTACAGGTAATCATCCATCCAGAAAGGATGGATCTGTTATACAATATTTAGATATTCTATACAACATCTAGTGTTTCTTGGGGAATTAATTCTGTTCCGGTATGTGAAGGCTCTCCAACAATCCATGAGTGTTAGATTGCTATTTTTCCCAATGTCTTCTGAGTTATTTTTATCATCTCCATGGTTTCCAGCATTTCTGTGCCTTCTTTCATCCCAGACAATAACACCATCTCAGAGCTCAGCTCCTTGCATGAGGAAGATGCCAACTTCCGCCAATCTTACCGCCAGGTGCGCAGGAAGCCGCTTCCCCCTTCAGGGGACATGGATGGTGATGCAGAATACTGGGCAGGAGTCATCAGTGGAGGTGGCACATCCAGGCCACAGACATGCTCTGATTACAGGGCAGAGAGGGGCAGCCTGAGGCTCAGGTGAGTGCAGCTCCTGGGAGAAGGGGAGAAAAGGAAGGGAGGGAGAATGCCTTTTGCTCTCCTGATTTCCCTCCTTTTTTCTTTCTAATTATTGCGGTCCAAATTTTTTAGGAGGGGGCAGGGGGAGGTGCTTGAATGACAATGAAGAGAGTAAGAGTCCAAAGACAAAGATGGTGAAGGGCTTTGAGAAAAATTCCTGTGAATAAAGCTTGAAGGACCCGGGTGTGTTTATGTCCTTCAATCAGCGGGGAGCCCTGATTGATGCTGTCGCCGCTGGATGTTGCCTCGTTGGTGCTGACCCACAGCAGGACCTTCTTAGTAGTGGTTTCCCATTTGTGGAATTTCCTTTATTTATTTCCTTTCTATCCCAACTTTCTCCCAGCATGAATGAAAACAAACCAGGGAAGGCCCTCCCTGGGGAGGTTTCTCTCTCTTTCCCCACTCCCTCATTATAAACATTGAAGAGGAATTTTTGAAAATGCCTGTTCACCCAAACACCTGACGGGTGAAAGATCCTATTCGCAACAACCTTGGAATTATTAGTTGTTGTGAGGTTATATGACTGTTTTTACATGCTTTAAAATATTCTTCATTGTTCTTAAATGTTTTAAATATGTTTTACTTTATTTTAATTGTATTCTTTTTACTACTCCGTTGTTTGTTCTCCTAAGCTCCTTTGGGAGAAAGTGTGGGATAGCAATTCTATATATTTACGTGTGTGTGTGTGTGTGTGTGTGTGTGTGTGTATGTATCCTTTGCTAGGCAGAAGGATATTAGGCTGCTGGCATATGTCATTCAGGTGCTTCGCTTGGGGTTTATTGCTTGCTCACCCTAGACGAGCAGGCAAGTCCAGTTACAAGACTGGCTTACTGATTTGAAACAAAAAACACGAACCATTTCCCGTCTCTTTCAGCCAGCAGAGATGCAAGTCAGAAATGCTTTCAAGGAAGAGTTTCTCCATGGGAGTGCCGGCTGTCTCCATGGATGAACTTGCAGCCTTCGCCGAGTCCTACAGTCAGCACGTCTGTCGGACAGAAGGCCCTCAGGAGCCCCGGCGCTTTGAGAGGACAGGATCCAGAGGAGCACGTGGGGGTGCAGTGCAACACCCAGAAAACTCATCCGATGAGTATTATGGCAAGCACAGGGCAGGAAACCGTGAGCCGTTGACAGATTCGGATCGGGGCTGGATGTATAGCCCACCCAGGAGACGTGCCCACGAAGAGAAACACTTGCCTAGGCTAGTGTGTCGGACACCGGGAGGGAGTCAGAAGTATGACCACTCCTACCTTACCAGTGCCCTTGAGAGGAAATCGCGAAGCTATGATGAAGGTGGTGATCATGGCGGGACACCTTCAAAGTTTAGCTCGCAATCCAGCCAGAGAGGAGGGACATACTATGCTTGGTCGCCACCATCCACTTACAAACCAGGGCAGCAGCAGCAGCAGCAACAACAACAACAACAACAACCTCCACAGCAAGAGGAAGGGGAAGACACTCTGCCGCCATACAGCGAACGGGAGTTGAGCCGAGGCCCTTCATACAGAAGCAGAGAACAACCAAGCCTGAATAACTCAGATAAGAAAAGGAAGAAAGAACCCAAGAAAACAGTGAGGCCATGTCTGACACTCCTGATCCAAATGGGCTGAGCAAGAATCACCAGGCAGGGTGGCTAGGTTCTGGGCTGATGGGGCAACTTAGGGCTGCTTCGTAGTCAATGTTTTTGTACTCTGGTTCTGTTACTCAAGTTGCAACTGGGGAAAGATCTCAGCCCTGCTTGTACACCTGTTGCAGGGGGAGCCTGAAAATCGTGGCCACTTTCATGTTTCAGTCTTAGGCCTTGGAATCTGAGTACAAAATGCATTATAAAAAAACCTGCCTTGATTCAGAGAACTGAGGAGTACAAAGAGGAATATCTTGAGCAGAAGGTGGCAGGTTAGGGGTTGATAATAAGAAAGGAAGCAAAATAATCTAATTTTAGTAAATCGTAAATGAATTCTGGGTCACTGATGATGGGTGAAAGCAATAGTTGCTTGATTTGATCCTAGTGACCTGAGTAGAAAGGCAATTCTTTTAAAAGTCTGGACAACATTTGGAAGTGGCATCTGTTCACCTTATTTTTTGAGCAGTTGGAACAGTTAACTATCTGTCTACTGGTGTTGCTGGATGGGAAAGTTGAAAACCTATATATTTCATTCTTAATAAATTGTGGCTTATAACTTGTTGAGTAGTTAAAAGTTTATTTGCACTAGCTGATAATCCACTGATGTGCCAAATTAATTTAGAAGGCTGCCTGGTGCAGTTTTTGACTGATCGGTCAGAAAATTGCCCACTGATCACTCAGTTAAAGGAAGTACATTCATGGCAGCTCTGGCCATAAAGAAGTACTGAGAGCACACATGTATAACTAGAGAATTATTGATCTGAGGAAGATCAGTTAGTGCAAATATGTTGGCTTGGGTGATGGAGAAAGGAAGGTCCAAGTGCCATCTGGCAGCTTACAAGGAGCCGCTGTGACCCTTGTACTTGGGGTGAGATTTCTGGTTTTTATCTAGATTCATCCAGACTTCCTTTTGTGCCACGTTTCTGGGTACAGGTCCTGGCTTTCCAGGTCCAGGTCCGAGTGGTTTTTCTTTTGACCCAGTGCTTTCCCCAGAAAAACTTGTGTTTTACAACTGAATTGAAGCAAATGGCAATCAGGTTTTTCGCAGATTGCCATTTGTATAAATTCAGTGGTAAATGTGGATTTTCCCAAGGAAAGCACTGGGATCCCCCCCAAAAAACCCCCACACCACTTGGACACAGAGCTTTAAAGTGTGGACCTGTGCATGGAAAGTACAGCACAAAAGGAAATCTGGATGAACAGTTGATTTTAAATATAGGCAATGCCACAAAACGCCTTCTTGAAGCAGGTTGTGTGGAGCCTTGAGAAACTGCACTCTGAGCTCATGATGACGCACTTAAATGAACAATTACCCTGGACATGGTTTGAACCAGGAATGAAAACAAAGGGTCTTCCAGCAGGCTTTCAGAAGGTGCAAATTGGCTCCTTCATATTGAGGCTGTGAGATTGGTGGGCAGGTGCTTAAAGATAGAAAGATTTGATAAATGCCACCATGAAGCTAGTTAGCATGTAGGGAAGCCCCACTGTAAGAGGCTACTGAAAGCTTCTGAAAGCAGAAGCCAAGCGCCCAGTTTTTGTTCCCTGCTGAGGATACATTTTTCTCTTCATGTTATGAAAGATGTGATTTAGTGTTTCACAGTGTCTGCCTCTCTTTTCCCCCTCAGAATGAGTTCCCAACAAGGATGTCCCTCGTGGTGTGATGCTGTTGTAGAAGAGTTGTGCTAATGGACTTGGAAAACAGAAACAGTGATACTGCTGAGTCACACAGGCTTCCAAGATGTGTGTTCTCACCTGATAATATTCAGACTCTTGTCTGTTTCATCATGTGAATAGAGAACTTGTGCAGAAGCTAGTTCCAACCAGTTACTCTCCTCCAGTCAACCCCTTGGAAAGGGGAAGCTCCGTTGACAAGGAAATGAAACATGGAGAAGATTTCTTTTGCCAAGCTCATCTTCTGATCTCCCAGCAAAGATGGTGTCTCCATATTTTTATCCTCAGTCATCTCTGAACCCACAGTATTATGGGAGCTGCTTTCTTGTATGATATATATTCCCTCCCTGATATGACTGACTTCTCACTTGTACTGCTCTGCATCCTAGATTTGACAGGGAAAGTTGCCACAGGTTCAAGGGGCTCTCGCCATTTGCTCTTTCTTCCCATGCTGAGACTTCTTGAAATGGCATTTTCAAGAAATACTGCAAAATGAATTCTACACCTATCTGGAAATGATCCAAAACTCAGACCTGGGGCACTGCACTAAGGAGGGCAGGGTAATATTGAGGAACATATTGGAGTTCCTGTATTTTTTTTTTTAATGTCCTTCTCATTCAGGAATGGGAGCCACCAGTGAGATTAATGTTTTGTTTTGAAAGTGAAACTTAGTAGATTTTGCTGTGATGAGAATGTGCCATGTTATTTCACTGTTGTCTGATATGATGTATCAGCATTGCCTTACAGTTGAACTATAGCCATAAAGGCTTCAGCTAGTTCTGCTGATTGGTCCTTTCGTAAGCAGAGCTCAAGCCTGGGTTCTGCTGACAATGATTTTTTTTCTTAATAAAGCCAACTAGTAGACAACAACAGACCTAGAATGAGAAAGTCAGGGTGCAAAAGAGGGGAAAATAGCCATTGCTTTTATACTTCTACAAGGACCACTATCACTCCTTTTCTGGTAATTGGCTGCGGCCATTCAATAAGGCAACAGAAAATTTGAACAATAAATAGGTTGGGTGAAACACCAGCTTTGAAAGTTACTTCATTGTTCACATTTTGTTCTTCTAAAGCATCAATAGCCCAGGAATCTGCCACAATGCTAGGAAGGCAGATCTAGTTCAGAAGTAGCACATGATCCTCAAGAACTTGTTTTATGCTTGGGCTAAGTAGACAAAATTGAGCGTGATGTCTGACTGCTGTAACCACTGCCTGGGCTCTAGCACTTCTGAGGAAGCAGTGAAGCCAAAACTGAACTGGGTATTTCATACTGCCTCGAAGCTGGCCAGTCCCAAGTGGCATTGCTCAGGCCAGCAGCAGCATGAAAAGGAATACTTAAAAATTAGGAACTGTTGGCAGGTCGCCACTGTCTGAGAACACTTGCTCTGCTTCCTGCAAACAAATATTCCCACCTGCGACCCCTTTTTAGTGAACTACAACCTTAGTTTAAGCAACTACAATAAGAGGCAGGAAAGGCAGATTAGTCAACAGTTTAGTCTGGGAGTATTTGGGAGGTTCCTTTGGTTGCATTTTATGTTTCTGGTGCTATCATTCTAGCCTCAGGGCATAGGCTGAAAGCACATAATACAGGAACCTTGCTGAAGCTAAATAGGTCTGGGTCTGTTCAGTGCTTTAATATTACCATTTAAAACCTATGTATGCTGTTTTGAAAGTGCTTGTGGAAGGAAGGCAGAATATCTAAAACAAATATATAAAATGCATTTGCTGTTTCTGTTCCAGCAGCTTCTCAATCCTGCCAAAACCTAATGTTACAAAAATAGCTGGGCTATTTGTGCAGGCTCCTGAAGAGTCTGCTCACAACACAGTTGTATACTGCCACTTCTATTTCTGACTGAGCTCTTGTCCTCTTTTTGTGCCACAGATTGATTTAGTTTTGTCATAAACTGATAGAATATGTGGGGTATGGCAGATCCTGCCGTGTTGCAGGCGATCATATTTCACGTTAATTGCAACACTATGCTTACAGTGTTCACAAGAAAGACGTTTCATGGAGGGTGGGGATGGAGTATTTATCCAATACTGCAACAAATGCCTTAGGTATGTTGGCTATATTCTATCCAGTGACCACGAGAAGCTTTTTGCTTCCTGTGTAGCCTTGACTATCACACACAGTTGGAATACATTCTTGAGATAACAACACCATCTTGTGGACATGAGGCATCTTAACATTGCTTCTAGCGTGACGGACAGAGTATTCAGGTTGTAATCCTAAGTCTACTTACTTAAGAGTAAATTGCATTGAAATCAATACGGCATTCCTATAAGTAAATATATAGTTTGGATCACGCCAGCATTTTTCATTGCTTTTTAGAGAGGCAACTGTAAAATAAGTTCCCCTTTCCCCTTTCCTGACATTTGTTGCTTAGAAACGCTAACCATGGCTCTGAAGATTGGTGTAAGTGCTGGGGAAATTGCTACATGCGTCTAGAGTGGCTTAAAAGCCAGTACCGGACAATGCAGTGCAGAAGCATTTTGTCCTAGGGTTGAGCTAAATTACTACTATGGTAGTATTAGAAAGAATTCCCAGGTGAAAAATAAGGGGCATTGATATCCAGTGTTTGTGATGTGGATAGGGGTCTTGCCCACCTCCCGCCCTCCTTCCCTGTTTCTCTTGGTGCTTGAAAGCCTTTATCACAGAACCCTTAGAAATTGATTGAGAGACCTAAATTAAGAACACACATTGAATGAAGTCTGCAGCCTTTCTCACTGGTCCTGAACTCACGGTAAGGTGCAGATCAGTGGGTGCGATGCCAGTCCATCTCTACACATTGCAGGAGAAGACATGAGTGAAAAGGCCTTCTGTCTTGAAAGCCATAATTCTCTTATCAGATGGAAACCCGGTTATGGTTTCCCCAGGGGCTTGCCGCTTTGTGTAGAAGGCATTTTGGCAAGCTACCACTGAGGGCTGTGGCGAGAAGTGCCCCTTTACCCGTTCCATTATTGTTTTGTAAGAAACGGTAGCGACGTCTTCAGGTGCAAGGAGAGCCCGGGCAATTTCAAACGCCTCCTCTTCGCAGACGCTGAGGAATGTCGCCCTCTTTGTGGCATCGTTGGTGACCTCTTTAGCTTCTAGGAGGAAGTTGAAACGGGTGGCGTACCCTTCCCAGTCTCCTGATGCTGGGTTGAACGGCAAGAAGCTGCTGTCGGTTGCCATTCTGCGTTCCTTGGGTCCCAGTGCTGAAGCCTGGCTGCATGGTGCGATGCAGCAGTGTGGCGTGCTGCGGTGCTGTGCGTGGCAGTCAGCTCAGTGGAATCCCACCTTCGTCGCCAGTGAAATATACTCGGAGTCAAGTGTGAATTTCATGCTCGTTATTCAGCTCATAGTAGCAATGAATGAATCTTTCCCCAAAACATCTAGCTACAGGTATTTATACATTATTTACACAATGGGCCCCGCGTGATTGGCTAATCCCAGGCTGCTCTTCATCCTGGAGAAGAGTGACTAGTGGGGTGCCACAGGGTTCTGTCTTGGGCCCGGTCTTATTCAACATCTTTATCAACGACTTGGATGATGGACTCAAGGGCATCCTGATCAAATTTGCAGATGACACCAAACTGGGAGGGGTGGCTAACACCCCAGAGGACAGGATGACACTTCAAAACGACCTTGACAGATTAGAGAACTGGGCCAAAACAAACAAGATGAATTTTAACAGGGAGAAATGTAAAGTATTGCACTTGGGCAAAAAAAATGAGAGGCACAAATACAAGATGGGTGACACCTGGCTTGAGAGCAGTACATGTGAAAAGGATCTAGGAGTCTTGGTTGACCACAAACTTGACATGAGCCAACAGTGTGACGCGGCAGCTAAAAAAGCCAATGCAATTCTGGGCTGCATCAATAGGAGTATAGCATCTAGATCAAGGGAAGTAATAGTGCCACTGTATTCTGCTCTGGTCAGACCTCACCTGGAGTACTGTGTCCAGTTCTGGGCACCACAGTTCAAGAAGGACACTGACAAACTGGAACGTGTCCAGAGGAGGGCAACCAAAATGGTCAAAGGCCTGGAAATGATGCCTTATGAGGAACGGCTAAGGGAGCTGGGCATGTTTAGCTTGGAGAAGAGGAGGTTAAGGGGTGATATGATAGCCATGTTCAAATATATAAAAGGATGTCACATAGAGGAGGGAGAAAGGCTGTTTTCTGCTGCTCCAGAGAAGCGGACACGGAGCAATGGATCCAAACTACAAGAAAAAAGATTCCACCTAAACATTAGGAAGAACTTCCTGACAGTAAGAGCTGTTCGACAGTGGAATTTGCTGCCAAGGAGTGTGGTGGAGTCTCCTTCTTTGGAGGTCTTTAAGCAGAGGCTTGACAACCATATGTCAGGAGTGCTCTGATGGTGTTTCCTGCTTGGCAGGGGGTTGGACTCGATGGCCCTTGTGGCCTCTTCCAACTCTATGATTCTATGATTCTATGATTCTATGCTCCTGTAGGCCAATCAGGTTGCGGATTTACCTCCTTCAGAAGCCTGATTGGCTGCTCCTGCAGGCCAATCAGGTTGCTGATTCGCTTCCATCTGGAGCTGGATTGGGTGGCTCCTGCGGACCAATCAGACTGCTGCATTCTGGATCCTATTGTTCTAGGATTCAGCTCAGTACATAACAGCTTTACTTCAAAGAGTTTTGCTAAGTAGTTATAAAGCAATTTCTCCCCCCCCCCTGTACTTAATATTTACAATATTAAGAGCAACCCTGGTGATGTGCTTCACCTTAATTTTTCTATTCCACGCCACAGCTTTAGAACTTAGCACATTAGCATGAAGAAACAAACCCAGCTTTTTGTTACAGCTGATCAGTATGGTGAGTCTGCCTGACCTGCTGTTCCTTCCCAGTGTTGGTCCACCTGTTTTCTTCTGCAAGAAAGGTTTCAGATCACAGATGTGCTATGTTCAGTCATATCTCAGCATACTGCAGAACTGGAGTGCTACATGCAGTTTTAACAACAGAGATTGATCTGGCTGCCACATTCTGAACTAATTGCACAGCTTTCAAAGGCAGTTACATATAGAGGACATCACATTACTCCAGTTGGTAGATTAGCAGGACATTCTCTGAACAGTATGCAGGACCCTCTGCCCCAGAAAAGGGTACAGATGGTAAATCAGTCAAAGCTGATAAAACTGCCTTGACTTGTCTATCCAAGAGGCCTAGATCCAGGAATGTTCATAAGCTACAAACTCGATCTGTTGGTGGTGGTGGAGGAGTCATTCAGCACAGGCATTTCCATCCCTTTTCTAGGTATTTAGGCTACCCAGCATGATCAGCTCTACCTTGTCTGGATTATATTTCAGTTCTAGTTTTTGTATACTGCCTGAGCACCCCTTGCCCACCACCAAAGGGCATTTGTCATTCAGATTTAATTATGTCAAGCATAGTGTTTCTGATGTCGCAGAAGCTTGGGCTGGAACCAGAAACATTTCCTGCATCATCACACATATACGAATGTTCTCCTGTATGAATTCTCTGGCATTTAATGAGGCTGGAATACCCACTGAGGTATAGCTGGTTGCAGCTATAGGGTTTCTCACCAGTGTGAGTTCTTCTATGGTTAATGAGATCTGAGCCCTGCTCAAAGCTTTCCCCACACTCCACACACATTTAGGGCTTTCCCCCCACTGTGGATCCATTGGTGATGAGTGACATGAGATGGTTAGCTGAAGCTCTTCCCACATTCTGGACACTTTTATGGCTTCTCTCCTGTGTGCATCCTTTGCTACAGGCGGAGCTGGCACTGATTATTTTTCCACACATGCATGTATTCTCCAATGTTTGGTAAGATTGGATCTCTGATTGAAGCTATGCCCACACTCATGACACATACATGGTTTCTGTCCAGTGTGAATTCTCAGGGGCCGAGTGAGATGTGAGCTCTCAGTACACTTAAAGAGCTTTTCTCCAGAGTGCATCCTCCGGTGCAAGACCAAGTCTGATGCTCCAACTTAAAGCTCTTGTCACATTCAGAACATACAGACATTCGACTCTGGATGTCTCCTGGGACCACTGCTCCTGCTTGAGTTTTTCCCAAGCAAGTGGACAGGCTAGATCCTGTCTCCGAAGAGATGTCACACAGGTACAACACAGTTTGTGTAGGTACTGTCCAGATTTGGAGCCGGTGAAATATTTTCAATCATTGCAAGTAGCACAATCCTTTCTGCATTCAGAGGCTCCCTACTGAAGAGTTATTTTATTTGCACCAACACCTCCTGGCCAATAAAGAATCAAGACATATTTAATCCTGAGTATTGTGAACCATGGGGATGCGGGTGGCGCTGTGGGTAAAAGCCTCAGCGCCTAGGGCTTGCCGATCGAAAGGTCGGCGGTTCGAATCCCTGTGGCGGGGTGCGCTCCCGTTGCTCGGTCCCAGCGCCTGCCAACCTAGCAGTTCCAAAGCACCCCCGGGTGCAAGTAGATAAATAGGGACCGCTTACTGGCGGGAAGGTAAACGGCGTTTCCGTGTGCTGCGCTGGCTCGCCAGATGCAGCTTTGTCACGCTGGCCACGTGACCCGGAAGTATCTCCGGACAGCGCTGGCCCCTGGCCTCTTAAGTGAGATGGGCGCACAACCCCAGAGTCTGTCAAAACTGGCCCGTACGGGCAGGGGTACCTTTACCTTATTGTGAACCATACAGCCACAAAAAGACAGGGAGCTGTTGCTGCCTAGAAAAAAAGCCCAGCCCCCCATTGCTCCCCTCCCAGAGCAAAGAGCAACTGCCCCCCCCCAATACACATAGCTATGTGTGTGCACAGTGTGAATTCAATATTTTTTAACAGCTAGTGCTGTACAACAGATTAAATTGAGGATTCCCCATCCTGGTGTTGAGGCACAAGAGCTCAGTACCTGGTGTTTAGTGGCTCAGCTTTAGTCCAGCGTATTCAAGATGTTCAATGTTTACTTTGCTATTGAGACTGATCTACCCCTGAATCTACCTCACGCTGCCCTTCATGCTGAGAAAAATATGGCAGCCTGCCCTGTGCTTCTTTGCGATGAGTAACGAAGTAAGGAAAAAAGTTCCATTTGTAACGGACACACACAGTTACTGCTGGTTCCCCAGGGGACGCTCAGAATTAAGCTTTAGCTAAATTAGATTTCATTCCAAGCACCGCCAGTAAGATGCAAGTGCTGCATTCATAATAATATGAACACAGGGCAGGAATCAATTGCGTCAGCAAATGCTACAGCAATAGTTTGGGCAGAAATGGGGCAATTTCAAGAAGAAGCCAGGAAGCGCTAAAGGCTTCTCTGGAGGCAGCCACAGCAGTATGCCAAAGTGGACCCCAGTGCAGAACAGTGAATGCAAGCTACAGTGAGAAGATGAACTAGAGCGGCTTTTATTTCTTGGTTTATTTTATACAGTTTTTACTCTGGCATCCATCTTTGAACCTCTCCCAAGAACACAGGCCTTGAGCATGCTCAGTGCCAACTTTTTCCTCAAAAAACCCACACTTTTGCCTTCTGGCCTCTAGATGGCAACCATGTAAACATACATCATTCATATATCCCTAGGTTAAATTAAGCTATTCTCTTCTCATAGGTTTTCTTGTTTGCCCTGGTGCTTGCACAGTATTAGATTTACAGTGCAACCCACTGCATTTCTACTCAGAAATAAGTTCCATTGAGTTCAGTGAGGCTTATTCTCGGTACAGGATTGCAACTGGTTGGTTTACAGTATTGCTGTATGGGAGTCTGTATTTTAAAGATTTGAATATCAAGGAATTTGTTCATAATTAGGGTTGTCTAACCTGTTCTTGTTGAATGGTCCTCTTACTGTAATTCTTTACTACTATAGGGGTACCTCGGGTTAAGTACTTAATTCGTTCTGGAGATCTCTTCTTAACGTGAAACTGTTCTTAACCTGAAGCACCACTTTAGCTAATGGGGCCTCCTGCTGCTGCCACACCGCTGGAGCACGATTTCTGTTCTCATCCTGAAGCAAAGTTCTTAACCCGAGGTACTATTTCTGGGTTAGCAGAGTCTGTAACCTGAAGCATCTGCAACCTGAAGCGTATGTAACCCGAGGTACCACTGTACTACTACTACTACTACTGCTTATTTATTTAATATTTATTTATTTAGTTTGTTACACATACCCCACCTTTCCCCCCTGACAGGACTCAAGGCAGCTTATACATAAAAACAAGAAATTGTTAAAAACATAGAAACATTGGGGGAGGGAACAGTCATTAAAAAACAATTAAACATTAACATAATCAAATCTTGTTTAAAATACTGGTATACAAACAATTGCAATAGAAACAGCACAGCACCAGCCCCTTTATTAAAGCGGTCAATTCCCAAAAGCCTGATGGCGGAAGGACAACATTAGGAGGAAGCCAGTCTGTATTCTCCAGGGAGGAAGAATCTCCAGAGTCTGGGAGCAGCCGCCGGGAAGGCCCTTTTGTCCATTCCCACCTAGTGTGCCTATGAGGGTGATGGGGCCAAGAGAAGAACCTACCCCGAAGATCTCAAAACCCAGGCAGCTTCATATGAGGGAATGTGGTATTCCAGATAGTTTGGACCTAAGCCATATAGGGCTTTATAATAGAATATGTTTTAATAGCTGTACATTGCCTGGAAATTGGTTATGTGGAACGAAGAGTTCAAAGTATATTAAATAAATGGTCTGCTCAGAGTCAGTGACTTTATTAGAAAACTAATATTTGAGTCTACTCTTGGGTACATTGCATTATTTTCTAGCTATCTCAATATGGTTGCTATTTCACACATCACCATTCCAGTTTGGTCAACAAGTTTGGGGTACAATGCACTGGCTTATTTGAGTTTGAATCTATATAATCAGTGCTATGTCTACTTACCTAGAAATAACCCCCATTGAACTCAGTGGGACTTACTTCTATATAGGCATGTATAGGATTAGCTGTAAAAATGCTCTGCTGTGGCTGGATGTAACTTTAATTAATAAAGTCTCATTAAATATTACACCCCAACTCAACAACACTTGCTTCAGGTTCCCCACTCTGAATCATGGACTTGTCGTCCACATCTCTCTGCTCTTTGTAGCTCTTATCTTTGATCTCTATTTTTTGCTCTCGCGTGTATTTGCCTTACAAGGTACTATTTCTGTACATTCAGGCATGTGAGCAACACATTTACCAACAATTTGCAAGAGTATTTCTTACAGTGGTTGAAACCACCTTGCTTCTCTTTTGAAGAACCGACTCTCCCATGCTTCTCCGTTTTGACAAATTACACTGAACCTAGGAGGTAGAGTTTAAAATCAAGACAGAACAGCCCTTTATCTTTTCTAGGCAATGCTATGGAAGCTCTGTTACTGTAGGGATGTTTCTGAGGATATTGTGTTCTGATGTACCTGCTACAGCATCCTACCAAAATGAACTCTCAAGCATTTTCTATTTTTCCTGTCCCGTCAATGGTTTATATACTTGTTCTTCAAGGTAAGTTTCTTTTTGGCTTGGATGTGAAATGAACTTGTTGTTGTTGTTGTTTAGTCGTTTAGTCGTGTCCGACTCTTCGTGACCCCATGGACCAGAGCACACCAGGCACTCCGTTCTTCCACTGCCTCTCGCAGTGTGAATGAACTACAACCAAGTAAATATTTCATGGAAGTCAGTGACTTGGTATGTCATGCTTATGTGTAGGATTAGACAGCGATTGTCGTATATCAGAGTACTAAGATTTAGTCTGCTATAATTGCATCAAAACCAACAAGCAGAACTGTAAGTGGTATATGAATGGGATACATTTTTAATGGGTGAATCATAATTAAATTTCCAAAAAGTTTAATGCACAGTATTACTATTGATGTTAGAAATTGCTTATTTAGTCCTTCGGCAAAAGAGGAGTCAAATGTATTTGGCTAGATTGGTCAACCCCCTCCCCCAGATCTCTTCAATATAATAAGATAATGGACAAAACAATAAGGTAAAGTAATTTTGATAATGGTGCTTTGATCGCAGAAAGAAACTGAAGCCAATGAGATTGCAGATATGTTTAAAAAACAACATGCCTTAAAAAAAATCACAGATATAGAAAGAAAGGATACATATTTTTGTCAAAAATTATGATTAAAGTCCACACATCTGTCATTGTGATGGGATGGAAGAAAATCTGGAGCTGGTTGTAAGGTCTCTAATAGTAACATAAAACTATGAGAAAAGCCTTGCTGGATCAGACCAAACTCTCATCCAATCCAGCATTCTTGCTTTCATACTGGTCCATGAGATGCCCATGTCCAAAGCCTTGTGTCAACTCCAAAATGAGGAAGCAACTAGGAAACAGGAACTTTGCCCTCCAGGTTCATGTTCTAAAACTAATACATTTCTGCCTTAAGATTGTAGTATTATTTATGGTTATCTATTCATATGGTGCAAAGAACCATTTGATAAGCAGCTTTTCTTAATGTTATTATTTTTATATTTCTGGTCCAGTTTTTGGTGATGGCATTCGAGCAAATAAGGCTTTGGATGAATCTGCTGATTTTCCACGCAAAGGTCAATACTCTGGTGAGACTGCCTGGAAAAGGGAACATGTTACAGAGAGCATATAGCTTGTTTAACAACATTTTAGATATTTATCTCTTTGTCCATTTTGAGTCTGTTCTTTGCTTGTTGTCAGCTCAGGGGTCAGGACTGCTCAGGGGTCAGGGTGCTAGTGTGTGGAGAATCATGACCAGTGGCAAGGAGTTAGACTTAATGGCCTATTATTTATTTACTTCAAGTATTTTTATCTGTCTCTTTAGCTGAGACAGCTCTTGTCCATTTCCAACATTTTGAAATTTCGCAAACCTCTTTTATCATAGAACTCTGCTTGGATGTAAAATAATAATTTAGTGTACTGCAGGAACAGTGGCTGGCTATCTCCCACTGTGCACACACAGTCATGTGACTAACCAGGTGGTAAGGAGGATTTGCCAGAGCTCATACCCCTTTTTCTATACATGTTTTACTGAGAGAGGGGAATCATGGTCAAACTTATTTATGGCATCAGATGACCATGTAGATAGGTAGTTGTGTCCAACCATGACAGTTGCAGCCTCCATGGGGCAGCACTGCATACTAATGGGATTTCAGCATTTTATGGGGGTGGTCCCACCATACTGGCACATCCGTAAGCTTGGAAAAACTTGAGTCTGGGTTGACTATTTCAACATGCAGTGACTGTTTGGAAGAAGCAGCCAGTGACACAATTACTGGATTCAGGAGGGCATTCTACACCCACCATTTTGAACAATCCACTCCTGGTTTCTTTGAATCCAACTGGATAAAACCTGGTGGTGCTGCAACTACTTACAATAAAATGATAGATATTAATTATTGGCACTTTACTATTTTAAGACCAATTTGTAAACCACCCTGGAATAATTGAAGAGTGAGATAAAATATTTTAAACAAAGAAAGAAACAAAAGATATATTGGGTATAAACGTTCCTGGGATTTATTATGTCAGATAAGAATGCTAAAAATGGATGTTCTATGTTAAAAGCTGTCATATTTCACTTCTGAAAAAGTTTGAAATTATGTTGATTACAGCTCGGAAATGAATTCTACCAGCCATGACTTACTATGGAGATTTGAATTTGCTTTTGCGCTGTGTTTTGAGTCTGAAATTTTTAGATGTCCTCTTGAAATCTGAACATTTTGATTTCATGAAATCACAGTTTTATGAATTGGTATGCTTTGTTCAATTTGGGTGTTAACGAATTAAATGTCTTCCCATTGCATCTTATTGACATGCTTAGGATCCAAAACGGATAGCCTCATCAGTGGAAAGCTTGGTGATTGTATTCTCCTTGATCTGGAGAACAGGAACCCAGCAATCCACATTCACAATGTGATTTGGAAGAAAGGCAATGCCTTGATTGGGATGATGATCAATGGTCAGAATGAAGCAAACTGTACAATCCATAGCAAAAGATGTTTTATCTATAACAATGGCACCTTGAGCTTGTGTCCCACCCAGTTGGATGATATTGGGCATTATACAGTGGCAGCATATACTGAGGATGGACGCATTCAATACAGAAACGGAAAGGAACTGCTGCTTACACGTAAGTATCAGATAGGCCCTCTAAGGGACTGTGTGTTATTCCTATAAAATAAGTGCCATGCATTTGCAGCATTCAGCTGTATAATAACCAGAACAGCTAGAGAGTTAGAGGAACACATTTAGGAGCAGATTTAGGGCACATGGGGAGGGGAGAGGGCAAAGAAGTTACATTATGCAGCTAAAAGGCGTTCTAGTATAATTTTCAAATTGAATAGCTCCCTGTGAGTTGCATTTACTACTTTGCTTTCAGTTTCATGGCTGAAATTTGAAATGCACCCCTGAAATTGAAATACTTTAATTCAGTGAAATAACAGTTTTCAAAATTCTTTCAAATCTACTTAATGCACACATTTTTGAGGATCGAAGAAAACTGTATGTCCACTATATTTTTGCTCTGTGTTCAGAATCCAAACTGCAGCTTAGTCTCACCAAAGGAACACTTGGTGATTGTATGCTCCTTGAGATGAAGATCACGAAACAAGCCATCCACCTTCATGATGTGATTTGGAAGAAGGGCAATATCACAATAGGAAAGGTGGACAGCCAGAATATTACAACTTGCATAGACGACAGCAAGAGATGTCTTATACTTAACAATGGCAGCTTGAGCTTGTGTCCCACTCATGTGCAGGATATCGGACAGTACACAGCAGAAGTGTTTACCAAGGATGGTGTGCATCAGTACAGTCACACAATTCAACTGGAACTTACACGTGAGTACAGTCATACCTCGGGTTGAATACGCTTCGAGTTGAGCGCGTTCGAGTTATGTTCCGCAGCAACCCGGAAGTAACGGAGCGCGTTACTTCCGGGTTTTGCCACTTGCACATGCACAGACACTCAAAATGACATCACACGCATGAGCTGAAGTGGCGAAAAGCGATGCGCACGTGCGCAGACGTGCCATCGCCAGTTATGTTTGCTTCTAGATGTGAACGCGGCTCCGGAATGGATCCCGTTCGTATCTAGAAGTATCACTGTATTAGATGGGCATTCCCATGCTCTAAGATGAGTAGCAAGTATTTACAAGGTTCATCTGTGCAATAGCCAACCCAACCACTGGAACAGTTATACTGTACGTACTGCAATTTTGTTGTAACTGTATATCTTTCATACATTCTGTTTGACAAGAGCCTGCTGCAAATACTTTAGTAAAGTACAATAACACTTAAAAAGGTAAAGGTAAAGGTACCCCTGCCCGTACGGGCCAGTCTTGCCAGACTCTAGGGTTGTGCGCTCATCTCACTCTATAGGCCGGGAGCCAGCGCTGTCCGCAGACACTTCCGGGTCACGTGGCCAGCGTGACAAGCTGCATCTGGCGAGCCAGCGCAGCACACGGAACGCCGTTTACCTTCCCGCTGGTAAGCGGTCCCTATTTATCTACTTGCACCCGGGGGTGCTTTCGAACTGCTAGGTTGGCAGGCGCTGGGACCGAACGACGGGAGCGCACCCCGCCACGGGGATTCGAACCGCCGACCATGCGATCAGCAAGTCCTAGGCGCTGAGGCTTTAACCCACAGCGCCACCCGCGTCCCTATAGACAATAACACTTACCTTCAAATAAAAGAAGATTGGCAATTTTACTGAATAGAAGGATATTACTATTTTTTTATTAATGCCATTGCCAACATTATGTACCTTTAGGCCATGCTAAGCCAATTGGACTGACTTGCTCTGTTCTAATCAACAGAACCTACAGGCACTTAACTTTTTGTGAAGTATGTGCCCACAGTGTGGTAGACTGTCCCTTAAAATGGCACAACAGAAATTGGGTTCGTTCACTGTTAAGAAACTGTTAGAAATGTTGATTTGCAGCTAAAACTGAAAATGATATTCATAGTTTAGCAGAGATTATTTTTCCCTCCTTACACAGTGTATCAAAAAGCACCTGGAATTACAGGTGCTAGGTGTTGCTTCATGTAATAAGGGAGAACCTGATGAATGAAAACCAAGTTATGTTTCAGTGGGAAACCCTATTGAGACTATTAATATTGCACATTTGTAATCTGCTGGATGAATAAAAACTGACGCTTAAAACAATAAAAGTTACTTTCAGTTAGATGAATATTTTTTGCACTGCTCCCAGCAGAAACCATAATATCTTAGATTACAAATATGTTGTACTCTCAGCTAGAAATCAAAGCTCTGTCTCTCCTCCATTGCTGCCTCCAGGCTGTTTGCTGGAGACAGAGATTCACACATCCATTCTTTTCAGTAACTTGGAGCAAAGAAAGCACCCCATCCAAGATAGATGCCTACAGATTAGCATATGCATAGACCTGCAATACAATCCTTTTCATATGACTGTGAGCTAAACATCTTGTGATCGAGGCACAGGCATACATCCCCACTTCATGATTCAATTGTTAGGCTCTTCTTCAGCTTCAGTGGAAATTTCTGGTCATGCTACCCAGTGCAATATAGGCACATTATAGATCCCCCCCAATTCAATGCACATTAAACAATTATACTTAACAAAGCTGTCCGTATTGTAGGAAGAAAGCATAGTTCCATGGTAGAGTACATACTTCTGCATGCAGAAAGACCCTTGTTAAAAGGCTATCAAGTAGCAGGCATTGTTCTGAGGTCTTAAAAGCTGCTATGGATCAGAGCAGATGGTACTGTACTGGATGGGCTAGTGGCTTGACTTAAAGACTTAAGAGTATTTCTCAGTCTGATAACAAATTCACTTGGTTTTAACTAAGATTGCTCCTTATGAAAAGATTTTAGAATTGGTAGAGTTGGTAGGATATGTCTAGAATCTTATGCATACTTACTCAGAAGTAAGCCCCATTCAGTTCAGTGGGGCTTATTCCCAGGAAAGCTTGTATAAGACTGAAGCTGATTTTCAAGCAATGTATGACAATACATAGTTTTGTGTGCTGCCCTCGCCCCCGTCAAGTTATAGGCTCTGTTGACTTCATGTAACATTTATTATACATGGTTAATTGATGAAAAAGTTAAGCGCAAGGTAGTTAATTGAGAAGATTAAATAAATTGACAGGGTAATATTAATGTTTTACACAGTGCCACATGTCATTAAAAGTACAAACAGAGCTCTTTGTAAAACTACCTGTCAGAAGTAAGTTAAAATAGGTAATTCTTTTCACAATTGCATTCTAATTTTAGAACCTAATCCACAGAAGACAATACGTTTGCCTCATTTAATCTTCTTCATCTTAGAAGGAGCTCTTGTTGCAGCTTTTCTCGTTATATTGGGCTCATGTATATATCATGTTGGAAAATGGAAGAGGAAGCCAGGTAATCTCTCCTTGCCTTGTCTTGCTTACCATAATGGGGGGAACTCACTCAAAAGGTACCAATGGTTGTCTAATGCAACCCCTTGTTTTACTTTGTCAATAAACCCTTTTTCATCTCATGGTCATGAAAATCCATGTGCAGCCTAATCTTTTTCTTTTTTTTACAAGCACGCCAAGCATACTGGGATCTCTCTCTCTCTCTCTCTCTCTCTCTGACACACACAGACCACAAGATGGAGGTCAGCATATAACACCTGTTTGGACATAATGCTAAAATATACGGTACTTTAGCATAATAGGAGTTAGCTTACTCAAGACGTGGACTCAAGCATCCTCCTGTCCTCTGCCCTCCTCCAACATGCATCAGAGGAAGAGATCTTCATCTGCTTCCTGAGCTAAGCTGACCATAATTGGTTACATCTGAATTGGGCCAAACTATGGGTAGGGCCAAACTATGGTTTATTGACAGATAGGTAGCCGTGTTGGTCTGCCATAGTCAAAACAATTTTTTTTCCCCTTCCAGTAGCACCTTAAAGACCAACTAAGTTAGTTCTTGGTATGAGCTTTCGTGTGCATGCACACTTCTTCAGATACCACTGTTTATTGAAACAGTGGTTTCTGATCTTGGCTCAGTTTAAACTGTAGTTTGTTGAAGTGAATGCAGTTCTTGGTTCGGACATAACAACACATTGTGTGTCAGGATTCCTGTTCCATGTAAGAAGCCCCTGTACCCCCCCCCAACACACGGGAGGTCTCAAAGACCTGGAATGGTTCCTTGCCCCAGGTTTCATACAGGTGTTTCCGATTACATCAGCCCATACAACTTCTCCCAGCTTTTCTTGGCTCTCTACTGAAGTTTGTAACCTCAGCTGTCTCTTTTTCTTTCACAGCTGTTCTCTCACATCTCTCTCGCTCTGCCTCTGCTTTGTCTCTGTAGCTGCAGATTTCTCCTCTCCCCTGACTCCCACTCACAATTAATATTATTTTCTAGCAGCTTCGCTGGGACAGAGGTTCTCTCTCTCCTTGCTTCTTAGCTGTCCTTCGTTGCTGTGCACTTGTCAATAATTCTTTCTCCATGTCCCCCCCCTCTTTGTGTGTGTGTTTTGCTGCTACTGCAGCTATCACACTCTCCCAAACCGACCAGCCGTCTTTTATCAGGCTGCAGTGAGTGTGTCAGGGCAGTGTGTCACTTCCAGTCCCCTGCACTGTGACTAGTTAAAACCAGGATGCAGACTTCTGCCGCCCTCTGGCACATGCCAGGGAGAGCCACATCCTTGAGTCTAAAATAAGACATTTTCAACTGAAGATCCCCTTTATAATTGCTGGTATTGTTGAATTGTTTGCTTACTAACTAACATGAATCACAGTGTACTAGGTAGGACTGTGAACTTAATTGATAGCAAGTATATGCATGCATTGATTAAAAAACAAGTGACTGTAGATATCTTTTAAGAGGTGAAGATACTGTCATCAAGCCCATCTGCCCTGTCTCATTACCTTTTTTTTGGATGGAAGGACCTGTGAATTCTGCTTCTGTGAATTTAATAGATTTGCCTTTAAATGTGAACTGAACTCCCCCATCTCTAGCCACCAAGACTCAACCTCTGAAGAGGGAAAACACAAATAATTGGATCCATTGCCTTTCCTCCTGCCAGCACTGAAAGGCTATGAGCACGTGATGGTTTGTGAGCAATTAATTGACGGCCACACCGTTTCTCGCATGTGCCTCCTGCCCTCTTAACTTTCATAGGGTCCCTGATAAGAGGAAGTTGCCAACGGATATTTCAGGCCATGTTTTAAGTAGTGCTAAGCTAGTTTGTTAAAAAGAAAACAGGTTGAGGGTTCTTCAGTATACATATGATGAAAAGCCAGTTACCTCTGGGGAAAGACTTTATTCTAAGCTTCCCTTAAAATCTGTGCCATTTTTCACAAAGGTTGTAATGGGCAGGAGGGAGGGGACCCATCTGTCATTTGCTCTAGAGAAGAAAAGGGCAAAGGAAGAAATGGGATTGTGTCTGCACCCCTGCAATAAAATTAGGCACCAGTAATGTGTGCTTTCAGTTCTCACTGAAAACCATTTCCGCACTTTTGATTTTATATGGTTTAAGTTCTCTGGAAAACAAGAAGACAACACCGTACAAGTTGGAGGAAGAATGTTGCTGACTATGCAGTAGTTTATAGGAGAAAGCAAGACCAATGTGAGTATTACAGCTGCCAAACCAGTGTACACTAATCTCTATGTGTTTAGGCTTCCATGGGATCCAGAACTGTGATTGTGGAGTCCCAACTGCTAGAGACCTCTGTATGTTGCAGTTGAGGGCGGGATAGGAGGAGGTCGTAAAAGTGTGACCTTTCTACCTGGTAACTGTGTGAGGACAACAAACAAAGGTGGTTCTGGTGTGATAGGTTTCTATTGCAAATCAAGGTGTGCGGGTCTGGAACAAATTGGTTTGGAGATAGCTCAGGGGTTGGTTCAAAGAACTATAAGAAGAAAGGGGCCCAAAGACCAATAAGTGAGATTCAAGTTTGGTGTATATAATTTAGACCACATAAGCAGAAAGCAGAAGGAAGCAAATTCTGTTGGGAATCCTTAGCTCTGGACAACAGAGAGAAATGAGCCAAGCCATATGTTACAGAAGAAGGCCATGGGTCCTCCAGGTCCCACAGTCTGGCACTGCACTGCAACCTAAGTTTCTGCTGAAGGCCACCAACAAAGCCGTGTGTCATCCAACAGTTATGACCTTCCAAGTACACAAGAATGCCTCTCAGACTAGTTAAAACCAGTTCTAGACTAGTTCTAGAGTTATAGTGCAGCTGCTGGGGTTGGGGGAGGGAAATGTCTTGGGCCAGTTGTGCCTGAAGGGAAATCATTTTCCAACCCCATGGTATGGGTTGATGTGTTGTACAAACCTAGGATCATGGTTTAGCTCTCCCAGTTTGGTGCAACGGCCAAACAACTGATGAGAAGCAAAGTGGCTGCGATCTCCTCTCTGGGAGCCTCCACACTCACACATAGTTTGTGTTAGCATGATTTGTGAAGCAGGCCTAAATTAATATATGAAATTCAGTTCTGGTCGGTTCCTGGACTGGGGACTTCCTGCAACTACATGTATGTTTGGATTCAGGGTGGAAGAAAGATGGGATATAAATGGAAGAGAATACATAGACAATAACATAAATCTGTTTCATTGGAGCTAGCTAGACTCTTCCGCAGTTCTTATGGTTTTACGTGCCAGTTAAAAGACAAATAAAAAACCAGAAAGCTATCAGAGCTTCTTTACTGTGCTTGCATTTAGGTCGTGTCGGTGCATCTTTGCCAAGTTTAGTTTGTTATTCATTATGGGGTGATTCATACACTACGTTATGCTGCCACCAAGTGCATTTAACAGTTCAGTGAGCAGAATACTCATGTGAACAGTGCCACTTAGTAAGTAGGACATTCTGAAGCACTGCCGATCAGCTTCTGGAAGCAAGGATTTTTGGTTGTTTTGGAGACTACTCACCTCAAAGAAGTGATGGTTCTGCCTGTTTTCCTTCCTTATAAATTAAACTCCACTCCAAAAAAGTATTAATTGTGCATATTCTTACAATGGTTGTTTGGCACCCCCACTCTCTGCCAAGCAGTAGCAAGATTCCAGGGGGTTTCAGGCATTCACCAATGGTTTGAGCTCCTCTGGAGAATTGAAGCTGTAGTGGAGCCTGCTTTAAGAAATCTGTTTTATTTGCATATTTACACCTTCAGTCTGCATGGAGGGAGTCCAGCTCTTACTTGTTCCCCACAGCAATGCAGCACTGGAGTGCAAGGCATCTCTCCCAGTCAGCCTTCAACCAGCTTGCCCAAGATCAGGGGTCTGCAACCTTTAAGACAAAAAGAGCCACTTGGACCCGTTTTCGAAGAAAAAAACAACCTGGGAGCCGCAAAACCATTGCGACATTTAAAGCATGCGCGCCGCTGCCCTCCGATCTGACAGCGGGTGGGAAGGTGACGTCAGGACGGTGCGTGACTAACACACGCACCGCCCCCATGCGACGTCACAGCCAGTACAGCGCCTGCCACAGTGGGGAGTGTCGGGGCGCACAATGTGCCTCCTCCCCTCGCTAGTATCCGCCCCGGAGCCGTGGCAAAGGTATAAAAGAGCCACATGCGGCTCCGGAGCCGCGGGTTGCAGACCCCTGCCCAAGATGGATCTCCCCCTTTGCTCTTCCCTTCTTCTTCCCAGCACACCTTTCTCTAAAGACTCTCTTTGTGTGCCACCTCAGATACATACCCCATCACCATGGCAACCTCTGCCTATCTGCCCAGGCCCAAGATCCTTCCTAGATGGGTCAGCAATACCTTTTCTCATGTTAATGCCTCTATCCCAGGTGACAGGAAGGAAGCTTAGCCTGTACTTTTCCACAGGCCTCCAATCTTCCCTTCAAATCATCAGACTCCTACCATTTATTAATTTCTAGGGGTTTTTTTGGGTGGGTGGGTGGAATTCCCCCCACCTATAACAGTATCATGAACAGAAGGTAATGTCATGGTCTACTCTGAGAAACAAAGCTAATTCAGCGAGTGAATGGGCCATATCTTCTCACTGGGCAGCACTGTCTTCTATCTGAACTGCTGTTTATTACTATAATTACTGCAACTTGATTCACCATATGTGCTTTAGGTGGCAACCCTACACACGCCTTGCTGGGGGAAAGTCTTACTGAATTCAGTGGGGCTTGCCTCTGAGTTGACACGTATCAAATTGCACTGCTGGTCCCATATGCTCCAACTCTGTGGAGCATTATTTAGGGGGCACCCCATATTTTCTGCAAGTTGGTGCTTCCCTCCCTCCCATGGGCAGCCACCTCCATCTCTGCAGATGGGCCAGTCAGTTGCAACCCCTCTTTCAGTCCAGCAATGCCCTGAACTGCCCCATATGTGATGTCATATAAATTGGGTGTAGAGTTGGTGATCTTGACTGGGCAAAAACTGCCTTGCAAGTCAAATGAAGAGGCATGGTAGGTCTCATTAGGCCCACAGGCTGGGTCCCCGCCCCCCAATATGCCATTGCAAGTGTCATTTTCGAAGAGGCATTCCTGCTTGCCACCCACAGTTTTAATACGTAACTCGCATTAAAGAACCAATTTAAATAAATAAATAAATATGCTTCCTGATTCACTCTTTTAGTAGATTAAAATACTTTAAAAATCCATTAGTCTAATGAATTAATCACTGAAACATTGCAGCCGCTGTTTATTTATTTGTTTATTTGTCATTGGATTGCCGCGGACTCAGAGTAGACCACTGAATTCAATAGATATAAGTGAATCATGACTCACAATGACTCATTTTTAAGTTTTTATGTTTATTTTAAATATTTCTCGACCGTCTTTCAACAGAAGATTCCAGAGCCAGGTCCAAAAACAGGAATATAATTAATTTGGACAATTTATCAACACACCTTAAAATCAGCAAATCAGCTTAACAAAACATAAATGAAACAAAACAAATATCTCAAAAGCTAAAAACAGAAACAAACCATTCCCTCCCTCCCTCCCCCAAACTAACATGCGTGAGCAAATAGGACAGCAAATAGGAGAGCTTGTCATGCCAGATCCAGTCATGTCTCCCTTGAGAAGGCACTCAAAGGTTGAGGAGGCACTGCAGAAAAAAGCCCTCTTTTTCTTTTAAAGAGTAGCATGCCTCAATTAAAGAGAGTACTTGGAACAGCATCTCTCCAGAAGATCTTAAGACATGGGCAAACTGGTATTTTAATGGGTCTGATATGACAACTGCTCCTTCTTGTTGCTATTTTTTTAAAATTGTTGTTGTTCCTTATTATTATTCATATTAAACATTAGCCCACCTTTCTTCCAAGGAGCTCAGGCAGCATTCATGGGCCACCTAGACTGGGCAATAACTTGATCCCACCTCTCCCTAGTCCAAGTCCAGCACTCCACACCCTCCCAACTGGTGCTCCAACTGTTTGGGACATTTGCCCTAAGCAATTTTGGTAAAGGAGTTTGAACAGTATTCAGTGTTAGCCGCTAGAAATCAAAACGTAGAATTATAGAAGAAAGATTGCTGCAAGGGTAGTTGATGTAAGGATTTGTTCATCCTCAGAAATGTTTAAAACCAGCTGAAATGAGAATGCGTGTGAGATGTTAGCTTGCAGTAGAAAGTGTTCATTGAGGTTGGCGATACTGTTTTTAACCACAGGTGTATGCATAGTGCTGGTATTGGGGCAGAGTGGTGGTGGGGATTGCACACACATAGAGAAGGAACTTCAAATATCATGTCTGCTGTCTCTAGAGAATTCAGTGCAACTGTTGGTGGTCAGAAGGGTTTATACTAGTGCAGCACATACATTAACAACAACAACAACAACAACAAAATTTTATTTATATCCCGCCCTCCCCAGCCAAAGCTGGGCTCAGATCGGCTAACCACAATAAAAGTAACACAGTTACATAAAATCACAATCAATTAATTGAAATGCATTCTAAAAATTAATTCATTCTAAAATTAATTCAAAATCAAATTAATGGCAACCATTGGGCTAGAGTTCTATGAGGAATACCGAAGGAGGGGGTCAGACTGTGCCTTGGCCAAAGGCCTGGTGGAACAGCTCTGTCTTGCAGGCCCTGCAGAAAGATGTCAAGTCCCACAGGGCCCTAGTCTCTTGTGACAGTGTGTTCCACCAGATCGGGGCCACGGCCAAAAAAAGCCCAGGCTCTGGTTGAGGCCAGCCTAACCTCCCTGTGGCCCGGGATCTCCAAGGTGTTTTTACAGTGGTGCCTCGCAAGACGAAAAGAATCCGTTCCGCGATTATCTTCGTCTAGCGGTTTTTTCGTCTTGCGAAGCAACCCCATTAGCAGCTTAGCGGATTAGCGCTATTAGCGGTTTAGCGGCTTAGCGGCTATTAAAGGCTTAGCGGCTGAGCTGCTAAAAGGCTATTAGCAGCTTAGCGGCTTAGAAAAAGGGGGGGAAGCGGGGGGGGGGATCGCAAGACTCGCAAGACATTTTCGTCTTGCGAAGCAAGCCCATAGGGAAATTTGTCTTGCGAAGCAACTCAAAAACGGAAAACCCTTTCGTCTAGCGGGTTTTCCGTCTTGCGAGGCATTCGTCTTGCGGAGCACCACTGTATTTGAAGACCGTATGATCCTCCGTGGGACATACCAGGAGAGGCGGTCCCGTAGGTACGAGGGTCCTAGGCCATATAGGGCTTTAAAGGTTAAAACCAGCACCTTAAACCTGATTCTGTACTCCACCGGGAGCCAGTGCAGCTGGTATAGCACCGGGTAAATGTGATCCCATGGCAAGGACGGGGGTAAGGAGTCTCGCCGCGGCATTCTGCACCTGCTGGAGTTTCTGGGTCAGTCTCAAGGGCAGCCCCACGTAGAGTGGGTTACAATAATCAAGTCTGGAGGTGACTGTCATGTGGATCACAGTGGCTAGGTCAGGGCAAGAGAGGTAAGGAGCCAACTGCTTAGCTTGGTGGAGATGAAAAAATGCTGCCTTTGTCATAGCAGCAATCTGCGCCTCCATGGAAAGGGAGGTGTCAAAGATTACACCCAAACTCTTAACAGATGGTGCTAGCATTAATTACGCCCCTGCAACAGATGGGAGTCGCCCCCCCCCCCAATCCCATATCGTTCCGACCCAGCCAAAGGACCTCTGTCCTCGAAGATTTAACTTCAACTGGTTTCCGTGTAACTATCCAGCCACAGCTTCCAAACATCTGAACAGTGTGTCTGGGGCCAAGTCAGGATGGCCGTCCATCGACAGATAGAGTTGGGTGTCATCAGCATACTGATGGCAGCCCAAACCAAAACTCTGGACAAGCTGGGCAAGGGGGCGCATAAAGATGTTGAAAAGCATCGGGGAGAGTATCGTACCTTGCAGCACTCCACAGACCAAGGAGTGGCGCGACAACAGTTCTCCCCCAAGTGCCACCCTCTGTCCCCGACCAGAGAGAAACAAGTGCAACCATTGAAGGACTATGCCCTGGATCCCCACGTCGGCGAGGCGGTGGTCCAAGAGTTCGTGATCGACCATGTCGAAGGCTGATGACAGGTCTAAAAGAATCAGCAGCCCCGACCCGCCTCAATCCAGCTGCCTGCAGAGATCATCTGTTAGGGCGACCAGAGCCATCTCGGTCCCATGACCAGCGCGGAAGCCGGACTGGAGTGGATCCAGAGTCGATGTTTCATCCAGAAACCCACCAAGCTGTTCAGCAACCGCTCTCTCAATTACCTTACCTAGGAACAAAAGATTCGAAACCGGGCGGTAATTGGATAGATGTAAAGATGTTTTCTTTAAGAGTGGGCGCACCACTGCCTCCTTCAATTCCCCTGGGAATGACCTGGTGCCAAGGGACAAATTGATGATATCTCCTAGGGGGCAACTGAGGGTCCAACTAGACCTGAGCTGGAGGCACATCAAGTATCTTCCAACAATTTCCTTTAATGCACCCTTGTTGCCTCCAAATGTAATTGGAGCAGTAGCAGAAGGGAGAAAACACTTTACTATCTTGAGTAGTTTTCTCAGTCAAAACTGGCTCAAAATTTCCCTACAGGGGAAAAAGCAGATACAAGAGGGTGGTTTTTAGCAGATTGTGATGGGGGAACTCATCACTCCCTTCCACTGCAGCTGGTTTGACAAAATTTGGGGCACCCCACCCCTGCAATTCAAGTTTTTCAGTTAGGAAATGCTTCACACATTTCTCCCAGGTCCTATCTAGTTTGGCCCTCTTGTGGACCTGGCTTACATTGAGCTACATGCTCACAGAAAAAGGCCACTATGGTTTTGTATTTATCAGGAGGTCCCACAAGTTACATTTTCCAAGCATCTTCTTGTTGTTTCTAATCTGTTTTTCCCCTCTCCACAAAGGACCCAAGGCAGATTTTGGATCCTCTATTTATGGTCTTCAGAAAAGGCTACTCACCTGGGAGTGAGCCCCATAGTATACAGAAACCTTGTGTAATCATGCTAAAACCTGTTCCCCCTATACTTAGTAAATTTTGTTTGTTCCTGTGTTACAACATGCTTATATGTTAATGTTGTGTTAACCCAGCATTTACTTTCCATGGTTGTTGTATTTTCTGCTTTTTGCTTTCTTGCTCAGCAACTGCAAGTCCAGAGTTACAGAAACCACAGGCTATAGAAACCACAGAAGAAGGTCAAGGGTTTTCGATTGGGAATGAAAAAGAGACTGCAACAGCAGCAGCTCCCAACACAGAAAACCCCATGCTTTTAAATATCTCTACTTTTCAAGGTAAGTGACCAAAACCGAACCACACTGCAGACAGGAAGGACACATTTTTATCTAAAATAGTTTAGCTGTGAGCATCTCTTGAGCACCTTAGGACTTTTCTAATTATAAGGCAATAGGCAGATGAGGTTGTACTGCTTGGCTAAATGTCTAAGGACATACATATCTTGCAAACATATTAGGTTTTATATTAGTTTAACACCCCCACAGCCTTCTGGGAACTGTGCTGAGGATTCTCTGATTATTCTGGCCATCTTAATAGAACATCAGGTTTCTGGGGAAGGAGAATGACTAGCAGATAAACCAGCTTAAGTCTGAAATATAAATATGCTGAAAGTGATCTTAACTGCGATCGAGCCTCCATGAAATTTGGGGACACTTACAAAAGTAATTTTTGGAAGTTTTGTTCCCATAGTGTGCAACCTGATCCCTGTTGGGAGCCTGAAAGAATTACTTGAGCAGAGCAGCACTTTCCTGGGCCTTTCATAGGCATCTGGTTGGACACTATGAGAACTGAAAGCTGGACTAGGTAGAATTTCTCTCTATACAGTGAAAGCAGCAGAAATGTCCAGCATTCGCAGCATGATCACTGCACAGATGTCAATTGGAGCTGTGGTAAAATAGGGAAGTCTCAGGGGCAGCGCATCCCATTTCACCACATGAGGTGAAATGGGAATGTGCCATCTCCTGTCCCCCCTCTGTTGCCCCTGCCACGCCCTGCACCATTCCTGCCCCACCACTTCCACCACCGCCGGAATGCCCCCCTCTCACCCAGCGAGCGGCAGCACTGCACGCTGGAATGTCTCTCTCATATTGAAATTTGGTGGTGGTGGAAGTGGTGGGTCAGATGGGGTGCTGCCTCTTGTACTTCTGCCACCTGAGGCAGAAGCACAATCCCACCACATCTGTGGGCTGGCTCTGGCTCTGGCAAGTCTTGTATAGAGAAAATCAACTCTTTCTTTTAGACCAGGGTTGGTAAATGTGGGGCTTCCTGATGTTGTTGGGCATCAAATCTCATCAGCGTGGCCATCAGGAATTATGGGAATTGTACTCCAACAACATCTGGAGATCCAGAGCCAGTGTGGTGTAGTGGTTAAGAGCGGTGGACTCGTAATCTGGTGAACTGGGTTTGATTCCCCACTCCTCCACATGCAGCTGCTGGGTGACCTTGGGCTAGTCACACTTCTCTGAAGTCTCTCAGCCTCACTCACCTCACAGAGTGTTTGTTGTGGGGGAGGAAGGGAAAGGAGATTGTTAGCCGCTTTGAGACTCCTTAGGGTAGTGATAAAGCGGGATATCAAATCCAAACTCTTCTTCTTCATCATCCTAGTTTTAGACAGAGGGAGATCAGAAGAGAACTCATAGAATCATAGAGTTGGAAGGGACTCAGGGTCATCTAGTCCAACCCTCTGCAATGCAGGAAAGCTGGGAAAGTTTGGAGACCACAGGGTGAGAAATATCTTATAGATGTACAGTAGTACCTCTGGATGTGAATGGGATCAGTTCTGGAGCCCCGTTCGCATTCTGAAGAGAACGCAACCTGCGTCTGCGCGTCTGCACATGCGTGGGCTGCGATTCGCCGCTTCTGCTCATGCATGTGATGTCATTTTGAGCGTCTGCACATGTGTGAGCGGCAAAACCTGGAAGTAATGTTCCTTCCGAGTCACCGCAGAGCACAACCCGAAAACGCTCAACCTGAAGCAACTTTAACCCGAGGTATGACTGTATACATATTATTTTTCTGTTCAGAGAAAGAAAACGCTTTATCACCAGCACTGTGTATGAATGTCAGGAGTTGTAGTGCTAGTCTACTGAGGAGTGACAGCTCTGTTTGCTGGGATGGCGGCTGTATTCTTCCAGATCTTGTGGACTGTGTTCTGTGAGAGTTTTGATGATGCAATCGAATTAAGAGAACAAATATGCATTTCTTCCAGTGACCCAGCCCACATGTATGATGGGAAAAGAGACAATGGAATTCTGAAATCATCTGAGACCCAATTCTATTTAACATGCTATCTCATTTGTCAGAAGATGCAGTTCATTTAGGCAGAGGCTTTCAAAGTGCGCTTATGTTAAAAAATAAACCTAATTACTAATTTTAATCTCGCAAATATGAAACAATAAAAGGCCATTTTACCTCTTCATCATGATGAGAAACTGCTCTTTCAGCAAAGTGTCATTACATAGTTAGCAAATGGGGTGAGTTTTATGTATACAATAATATATAGTAATTTGTTAAGACCCAACTGTACTGTATTGTTCTGATTAAAATAAGCAATGTTTAATTTGTATTGTGTATCATCCAACTTTCCCTCTTGCATTGTCCCTGATCATTAATTATCCTTGTCTATTGTCTATTGCGGATGCATTATTAAAACTGCTGTTGGTATGAGTTTCTAGACTTGTCATTCTTCAGGTTTCTATAGTCTTTTAATCAAAGGCTATAGAAGCTGATGCTATGCTTTTGCAACAGGACTGGAGTGGATATATCTTCCATATATATAATGACATATGAACATGTTTTATTGTAATTTAGTTACTAAAAGTGTATGCATTGAAAAGCAAAAGTTTATTTTCTAAAAAAAAGCAAACCCTGCTGACTTGTTCACAGCAAATGTTTCAGCCCAAATTGAAAATAGATCTGTATACGACAGGCTTTTACTCTGCTTCCTGCCTAAACCACGACTAAACACACATCCCCTTGCTAAGTACTAAACCCGTAAGTATAAAGTGTTTCAGAATCATTCATTAATGACCAAGATATAGAACTGTGGTTGCAGACTGTGGTCTTAGGCCACCTTTGACCATATAAATAGTCACATTGAACGTAAAAGCTGCTAACTTGCCTGTCAGATCTTCATCAGTTCAAAAGGTAGGTGAACCAAAATAACCGCCATCTTGAAACTGTAAATGTTGCCCTTGGAAATCTAGTTTGAGCCTTCTTGCTTATCTGGATTGCGCTTCTTAGCTTTCAACCCCTGACTTGTCACCCAGTACTTTGTGTGAACTTTTACACATTTTAAGTAGTTCATTGTAATTCATGGCTAATGCTAACTAACCCCAGTTACCTGGGAATAAGTCCCATTAAACTCAATAGAGCTTGTGTCAGAGTAGAAATAGTTAAGATTGTAGCAAGTCATTAGGAAACAGATAATTTATGTTTCTTTGATTTTCCTATAAGTCCGAATTTCTGTTTTTCTTTTCTCAATAAATCTTATTTGTGTTTAAGTAATGTCTCTCTCTGCCTTGGGTTATTCACTACCTTTTTCATTTTAATCATAACCTTCTTTCAAGAAGGTTAATACAGAGTATGCCTTTCTGATGTACGTGGCAATGCACATTCCCTCTCATCTGAGCCCAGCTTTTCAAATGATGTGCACTCACGTTCAGTCACAAACTAAAAAAAAGTTTCAATGTTTACAACAGCTTATGGGCATGGATCATGTGGATAGAGAGAAACTAACATGAATGAACGAGGACAAACTCCGCACATGCAATTCCCAAAATTAATTAGAAATTTTCCATACAAAATGAGACCATAGAGCAGAGTGTGAGACAGAGTCAGCCCACAATAATGAAATGCAACTGGGGAAATCTTATCATCCGTAGCGTCTCACTTTCAATCTCAAAGAAAGTGATAGCATGGTGGTTTCACTTCCCTTGCTGGAATCCACCCAAAAGCGACTTCTGTTATCTGGCTGGCCAGGTAGACAGACTCATGCAGATTTTCAAGCAAACTGCCAGCCAAACACCCCACCTTTCAGCAGCAGAGTGAGAAACAACACAGGATTCCCAGAAGGAAAGTTAACAAGGAGATGCAAAGCGCAGTTGCTGAGGCCTATTCAGAGTGTTAAACAAAATTGCATCTGGCAGTTCCCACTCCTTTTTATAAAGCGTGTCTCTATGAAAGAGATTCATAAAGTGGAGATTTCTTTTGCAGCAACTGAGTAGTGAGCTCCAACAGTTGTGAGAGGCAGTGTGGTGTAGTGGATAGAGGGTTAGACTAGGCCAGGGGTCTGCAACCTGCGGCTCCGGAGCCGCATGTGGCTCTTTTACACCTTTGCCGCGGCTCCGGGGCGGATACTAGCGAGGGGAGGAGGCACATTGTGTGCCCTGACACTCCCCACTGTGGCGGGCGCTGTACTGGCTGTGACGTCGCATGGAGGCGGTGCGTGCGTTAGTCACACACCGTCCCGACGTCACCTTCCCACCCGCTGTGAGATCGGAGGGCAGCGGCGCGCATGCTTTAAATGTCGCAATGGTTTTGCGACTCCCAGGTGTTTTTTTCTTCGGAAACAGGTCCAAGTGGCTCTTTTTGTCTTAAAGGTTGCAGACCCCTGGACTATGCCCTAGGAGACCAGGGTTCACATCCCCACTGGGCCATGAAGCTCACTGTGTGACCTTGGGAGAGTTGCTGCCTCTCAGTCTAAGCTGCCTCACAGGGTTGTCACAGGGATAAAATGGAGAGGAGAACCATATTCGCCACCTTGAGGCCCTTGGAGAAAAATGTGGGATATAAATGCGATAAGTGAAGGAAAGAACAAACAAGAACTCAAAAAAGTGTGGAGCAGAGAGCTCAAAACTTGACAGATGGATGCATTGTGCTGCCTCAGAAGTATTTTTGGGTTTGGAGGGTGGTGGACCTGGGTTTTACTAAGAGTAAGCCCAGGATAGATATCTTAGGATGGTAGTCAAGCAGGGACTGAGGAAGACTGAGATGAATTGGCCACACACTGCTTCCTTCATGTTTCTCTGCCTCAGTGGTCTCACCTTGACCATTTCATGCAAGGCTGAGGAAGACCAAAGGGAGTGTGTGATAGACTTGGAGGTGGAGGAGGCGATGGACTTGATTGGGTGTTCAAGCTGATGATGGTGAACGTGAGACAGGAGAAAGGTTTTGCACGAGAGGGGGAAGTGAATTGTGTTGCACAACAGCAGCTTGGTGTCCTCCAGCTTGTGGTGGCTGGGACTGGTGGGAATTGTAGTCCAACAATATGTGGAGGACACCAGATTCAGGATAACTAAGGCACTGCAGGCACGGTCAGCGCTGGTCCCTGGACTCCTTGGGCGAGTGTTGGGGGCCCCAACACCATGGCAGGACCCATTGCTGTCACCTGCCCTGGAACCCGCTTAATTTTTCTTCTGGGTCTGGTGCTCCAAGTGTCAGACCTAGTTACAATGACAGTTCTCTGCAAAGCCAGTGTAGCATCATGCTGGCAGCATCGTGGGAAAACGCTACACCACTCTGGGAGCTCCCACCCAGCGCTTTTTGGAGCATTGCTGCTGCCTGTTACCACTGCTACGGAAGCTCACCAGAGGGCAATGGGTATCCCTCAAATCCTGGCTGGAGACTCGGCTTTGCTCCACCCCTCACTCGACATCCCCTTCTCAAGGTTCTTCCCCTGATTCCTCTGCAAAGGGATGCCGGGCAAGAGTCAGGCTGGAAAGAATGCCAGGATGAGACAATCCCAGGAAGGCGGAAATTCATATGTAGACTGATATGTTGGGCCACGGGAGGAAATTAAGGAAGAAGACCAGGCAAGTCTAGAACCAGGACAGAGAAAGTGAAAGTTCAGAGAGAGAAAGTGCCAACTTAGCATCTGACTTGCAACATGAATAAAATGTATATTGAACACATTGAAATGACCAGGAAAAAATAGTAGCCTAAAATTGATGTTTCCCAAATGGTGAGAGCTGGTTTCTTCCTCATCCCTCTGTTGCTTTTCAGAATTATTATTGGATGCAATATAGAGCCTTTCCCCAATCAAGTGCATTCACTTAGGGCAGGATGGTAGGGTCCACATATAGGTTGCAGTCGCACGGTTCTGGTCTAAAAAAATATATATAAAGGGCAAGTGCACCCATGGGTGACTTCTTAATTGCAGATGTCTTTTCTCTCTCTCTCCACTGGCCTGCAGATGTCTGAAGTTTCAGATCACTGCCTTTCTCACAGAAGGCTATTTTTGTCGCATCTTAGATCACAGCGAGGTTCCCCTCCCCCCGTCCCACTGTATGTGCGTGTGGTAGAGACAGAATAGTTATCCTGACCTTCAGCCAACCCTGCAGAGACAGAGTTTGGTAGCTTTTTTGGGGGGTGGGCAGAATTCTCTAGAATGCTGAATGTGAAGCTGGGCCTGGCCATTCTTGTGAGAGTGCACTTTTCTAGTGGGGGATAACACATGCATTGCACACACATATGGGGGGGCCATTACTATGACCCTCTCAACTGAGGCATATGTGAGTATCTGCAAAGTCTTATTAGAGGTATTTGCAACAGGATAATCTTCCACAGCGATATGTATGCTACAACTACAGTGGTACCTTGGGTTACATATGCTTCAGGTTACAGACACTTCAGGTTACAGACTCTGCTAACCCAGAAATAGTACCTTGGGTTAAGAACTTTGCTTCAGGATGAGAACAGAAATTGTGCTCCTGCAGCGCGGCAGTGCAGCGGCAGCTGGAGGCCCTATTATCTAAAGTGGTGCTTCAGGTTAAGAACAGTTTCAGGTTAAGAACGGACCTCTGGAATGAATTAAGTACTTAACCCGAGGTACCACTGCACTATACTGCTGCTGTATCAAATTGAGTTAACATAGAGCGCCATATTTGTATCTTTTCTAAATTGGCCAAAGTTTTGGATTAACTTCATATACAGCACAGTTCATTCATGGTTGAATATTTGTCATCAGAAAGAAGACCTCATGCATTTGGGGCTTGTCCTGCTGGTTCCATCTACAAAGGTACAGAATTCTTTGAGTTATCATTGATGCTCAAAGCATATAGTGTAATCACACACACAAACACTACCGATATGCGCTGCAGCTTTTGGTCTGAATCCACTTCAGTTGGTTGAATCTAGCTTGTTCTGTTGGGCAGGATTCACCTCGCCAGCCCAGAGTGGAGCCATTGAAACGAATGGTCCCAACTTCTTTATGGCCATTCATTTCAATAGGTCTACTCTGGGTAAAAGTTAGTTGATTTCAATGGGCATCCTCTGCGTATGACATACAGTAGTTGAATACAACTCAGTATGATTAAGTTAAGGTTACTGTTAGTGGGATTAGATTGTTTATGTTGCCTTGCATTTTGCACTCTCGTGTTTATATCAGTCAACAAAGGGCTTCAGTGGCACAATATCAGGATTTGCTTGGGATTCTTGCTAGCTCTGTCCTGTTGGCTCTGATGGACTTGCTTAGAGCACTATTTCACCACCCCTTCTGAATCTTATTCTTACACACCCCAGTTCCTGCATACAGGGCCATAGAAATAGATCATCAAGGTGATGTGGCTAAAGCATGAGGTCAGTCAACCAAACACCCTTCTGCTTTGTTTTGACTGTACATTAGTCTTGCATCCCTCCAGTATATGCTCTTCTTCTTTTCTTTTTTTAAATTCCTGCTTCTGACATCATTTCCTGACTAGTGCGTTGGTTTAACAGCAAAGCCAGATCCTCTTCTCAGCACACGATGCAAGAAGGTGCTTAAAATGGATTTCCGCCTTTCTTTTCCCTTGCCATGCGTGCTGGTGATTCTGACCATTTCTGATGGTAAGTGGGAATTTTCTTTTATCAAATTGGCATTGCTTTGCCTAGGTGAGCAGAAATGATCCTCTTCGTTCAGATTTCACCCCCGCCACCCCTCTCCTAGTCGACGGGACTCAGGGAAATACTGGTGTCATAACCGCCAAAGCATGAAAATGGACAGTCACTCCAAAGTAAGACAGATTTTCTCATAAACTAATTGCAACCATGTCGCCTGATGTACTGCATTTGTAAATGCAAGAGAAATAAGAGGTTGCGGGGCTTTTCGCGCGGGGTGGTGGTCAACACAATGATTCCGGGATTCTTTTCTTGTCTCTCGGCATGACCTTGAACAAATAATTTAGAATACTTGATGAAAACATCTCAAAATCAAGTCTGATGTACATAGGTTTCCAGTTTAAAATCCTTTTGAAAACAATACTCCAAGTCCTTTTCAATATCTGTGCTTGATTTTGGAGACAGTGAATTGTAGTGAGGGAAAGTAACTAGCCTGAATTCATCCAGTTTTGCAAACACTGCTTAGATTCTTTTTTTCCTTAAACTACTAAGTAGGTGGTGATTATTTCCATTTCTAAACATTCTATGGTGTAATCAGTATAAATCTGTGGACCATATGAAGTCATTTAACGTTTTTTGAGGCCAATGAGTAATGAATTCAAATACATACACACTATGGGTGACAGTTTAAGCTACATGAAAAACAACACTTATTCAACCGACAAACCACATACTTTCTTGTAAAAATATATTAAATGTTACCTGAATTAAAAGCTACATTTAGGTCATTTATTTACAGCAATGGCTCATCAAGTATCCTTTGA
This sequence comes from Podarcis muralis, assembly GCF_964188315.1. NCBI lineage: Eukaryota > Metazoa > Chordata > Lepidosauria > Squamata > Lacertidae > Podarcis > Podarcis muralis. Next base: position 41,986,107 of record NC_135658.1, read on the forward strand.
AAGGATCAGCACTCATAAAAAATTATAAACTGCACTATTTCATGAATTAAGGCTTTCAGTCTTAGTAACCAATATTGAGTTGATTCCATCCCACACCCTGACTTTTCACTCAGATAAAATGAAGCTATGAGCTAAAAAGGAGGAAAAACGAAGAATACTGTTCTCATATGTTTTCTTCGACTGAGAGGTTGCTCATCTTTTTCTGTGACCACAGTCTTACCTCTTTGATTAGACTTACTGTGGTTTTTAATATGTATTTATTTATTTAATAGTGTTTATAAACTGCTTTTTTTAAAAAAAAATAATCTACTTCAATCTTTTATTACTGTTGCAGGTGTGACTTGTATGGACCTCAAACAGCTTTTTGGTGACGCTGGTGGCGATGTTTCTTTTCCTTTGGAAATTAAAAATCGAAGTGGCATCCTAGTAATGAAAGAAACGAACTGTTCTAAGCCGGAGAATTTTACGATGGACTGTTGCAATGATTGTGACAAAAGGCTGTGCCTGAGGAACGGGATTGTAGAGATGACGAATTTATCAGAAAACGATGAGGGGAAATATACATTTGCTTTTGGAAATGACAGCGAAGTTTTCTTGCTCAAAGTGTGTGGTAAGTAGGGATGGGGGATAAATTGGAATCAGTTTTCATGGGAACTGATTTCATTTGCATCTAATACCTGTTTGCGTTTTATACCGAATCCGCACTTTCTGAAACAATGCATGAATCAAAACACAGACATCCTTCAAAATCTGCACTTCTTTTCATTTGCAGCTTAGCAGTTCTCCAGCCAGGCAGTATATGCACAAAAGTGCATATACTAGAATATATTCATATCTTAGTGAAATCAATATACAAAACTACTTTGTGTTCAGGGGAAATTGCTTGCAGAAATTCCTTACCCAAAAGAGAAATTTGTATCAACAAGCCAATAGATTTTCATGAGGACTTTTTGAAAAGCGTTGGCAAACTGATGTGGAAATATAGAGAACTAAATTTATGATGGGAAAAACGAGTAGCTGAGAGAAACTGAAATTGACATAAATCTATCCATTCCTTGTTGTCAGCATCCTCATTTTGGAATTGACAATGGCAAAATCAAAGAGGTTGATTAATTGCTGGTTCTGCTTCAAACGCACTGCGTGATCCTAAGCATACTCACTCAGAAAATAGGTGTTCAATGGGAATTATTTCCAAGGAAGCATGCAGCCTTAATTTGTGATCCACAAATAAGTGCACTTTAATTTAAGCTTAAACTCAGTGATATTTAGCCTAAAACACAGATGGGGAACCTGTGGACCTCCAGCTTATGTTGGAGGGCCAAAAACATGTATGATGGCAGCTGTCGTCCAGCAGTACTTGGAGAGTCACAGCCTAATGACTAAAAGCGTACCCTCCAACAAGCCTCAGATAAAATGAGGCATTCTATTATACAGTTGTACCTCGGGTTAAATACTTAATTTGTTCTGGAGGTCTGTTCTTAACCTGAAACTGTTCTTAACCTGAAGCACCACTTTAGCTAATGGGGCCTCCCGCTGCTGACACGCTGCCAGAGCAGGATTTCTGTTCTCATCCTGAAGCAAAGTTCTTAACCTGAGGTTATATTTCTGGGTTAGCGGAGTCTGTAACATGAAGTGTATGCAACCTGAAGTGTATGTAACCTGAGGTACCACTGTACTTCAATATCACTGCTGGCGAGGGAGAGGACTTTTTTGTTTTGTGCAGGTTAAGATTTCTTAATAAAGTTTTCCATGAGGCAGACAACCTCACTTGAAACCCACCTAGCTCCAGGACCCACCTCACCCCAATAATCTCCTTGTCCCCTCCCTTAAGCTCCAGCCTTGCACAGGGCTGCCTGTACACCGCCAACTGCACACCCGCCCCCCAGGGCCTGCTCCTGCCCAGGGTCTCCTTCAGCCTCCACCTTCTCTTCAGGCTTGACACTTTCTCCTTGTTTTTATTCTGGCTGGCTGGGTGACTGGGGGCCTGCCAGGCTGAGAGTCACAACCTCCTAGGGCAGGGATGGCAGTGACATTGCTGTTGTCGTCTCCATTGCCTCTCTCCTTCCTCTTCCTGCTACTGCTCCTCCACCAGCTAGCTAGCCAGCTGACCTACCTGGCTCCCTCCCCTGGACCTGGCACAACGCTCTTCCCTCTTACTCCACCCCATTTTCTCCGACTCCCAGAGGCAAAGGACATGGCAGCAGAGGAGGAGGAGGAGAAAGTGACTCAGTTGGCAACTCTCTCTTCCTCTTGCTTCCGCCAACGTGAAGCCATTTCCAGTTAGTGTAGCTCAATAAAGAGGGGAATTCGGGACTCGACATGAAAAAGTGAGAAGCTGTGATGGCTTAAGGGCTTTCGTGACAGTCGTGGCATTTTCGGGGCAGTTGGAGACTATTCTAGAGGCCAGTGGACATCACCTCTCACACTCAGCTGTCATTCATAACTACCACCACCTGACAGACGCTGCATGTAGCAAGCAGGCCTGCTGATTTGACACAGCATTGCAAATCTCCCTTAAGTGAACTGCTTTGTGGTATGCCAATTTTTAATTTGTGCTTGTCGCAAGTGTTTCAGATAATTCATTCCACTATGTGAATATAATAATAATAATAAGAAGAAGAAGAAGAAGAAGAAGAAGCAGGCCACACATACAGGCTATGTGCTTTGCCCTCAGTCTGTCTCAGAGTACCCAAGTACAGTGGTACCTCGAGTTACAAACGCCTCAGGTTACAAACGCTTCAGGTTACAAACTCCACTTATCTGGAAGAGTTACCTTGAGTTGAGAACTTTGCCCCAGGTTGAGAAAGGAAATCGTGTGCTGGCAGCACAGCAGCAGCAAGAGGCCCCATTAGCAAAAGCCCGCCTCTAGTTAAGAACAGTTTCAGGTTAAGAATGGACCTTCGGAACGAATTAAGTTCATAACTAGAGGTACCACTGTACTTTGAGGTTTTCACATACCCTCCAAGTGTCCAGGGATAGTCCTGGAGTTCAGAAAGCCATCCCGACTTCTGATTTGATCCCAGAATGTCCATATTTCCCCTGTCAGTGCTGCTGCCAACAAGCTTGAGGAAGAGGAAATGGTGCTTGTCCCAACACCAGTGAGGGAGCATCCCATTGCCCCTCCATGGGCTCCCTTTTGCCCTTCTTCTGATAGGAAATCTCTGCCAGGGGGTCCAAAAATGGGAGGTCGAGGAGGGCAAATGAGAAATGTCCCTATTTTCATCTGAGGAATGTTGGAGGGTATGTTCTCCATATTGTATGGACAGAGGATCCTTGGCTTTTAACAGCTGCACAACGAGCAGAAAACAAGTAAACCCTTTATGGACAAGGAGATACAGTGATGCAAAGGCTCTTTCCAACATTCATGCTGCAATCTTAGACATCCTTACCTGGGACTAAGACCACCCCCTTCCCTGAACTCAGTAGGGCTGGGCTGTCGGGCAATTGATTTGTCAGTTGGGATACCTAAAATGATCTGTGAAAATGTTTCCACCCGTAATTTAAATTTGAGGCTATAGGCAACGTAGTATATTTCAAGAATAAAAATATTAAAGCTGTCGGATGCCTTCTAATTTCGTAACCTTAAAGCACTGCATAGGGAAAATATCACAATTACCACATCCCTTTTAAACAGGGTTTGATCAATGGGAGTGTAGGTTTCGTTCAAAGATGTGGGTTGGTATACAACAGGTTAAAGGAGGGAGCTAATTTATTCTGGTTAGTGTAATAAAAGCACACAACTGCTCTGCACGCGCTCGGATCAGTTTGTTAAAACAGAAGAAAGTGCCATAAGAAAGGTATGCATTTATGATTCAAGTGTTTAAGTGCATTACTCTTAAGTGCCACCCAAAGGCAAACAGGCAGAACTGCAACTGCTGTAGCAAAGGCAATGGTACACACATAAGTGGGATTTAAGTAGCAAAGATACAACTTGCCAAAGAGGGAGAAGGAAACACCAATTCCTTCATTACTTCAAATGCATACTTGAACTGCGAGAATCACATTTTGTATGGGAATGTTTTCCCCAGAAATATTCCTTTGCCAAGCTTCTATATTGTGACCCAGATTTTCCATATATTTGTTCTGACCTGGAAAACAACAACAAAAAAACCCACCCCATCTTTTTCCAGTATGCTTGACTTCAACAAGTCACAAGAGGACTCACGTTCTTTGGACTGGAGCTAACATGAACCAACTTCACACAACCATTAGTGGCTCCTGACATGATGAAGTTGATGGTGAACACATAATGAAGTTGATGGTTTGGCAAGGCAGTTTGATTGACATGGGCATGGCAACGGATTGAAGTAACATAAGTGTGCTCGTCCCCTGTGCTGTATTTTCAATACAGAATTGCACCTTAATTACATGCCCTTGGGCTGGTACCCCTAAAAACAAAGTGAATAGGAACCTGCAATCCATGTGATTTGCTTTCGAAGATTCCTGGAATCCCAATTTAGAAGATGGTAAATTTTAGTAGAGGAGCAGGTCTGTTTACAAGGACCATGAGGAGCTTTCAATTTCTCCGGAAGCAAACAGCAGGAAAAATCCATTAGGATCCATTGAATGTTATATATAGTTGAAGGAGGTAATAGGGGATTAAATGAAAAAAAAGAGGAAAGGTTCAGATGATGGTTCCCACTGTCCTGTCTTGGTAACATTTTTCTCTCTGTTTTGTTGTTCTCTTTCCACTGCCTAGAGAAGCCTCCAGCTGTTTATATCAATTGTCTACCTGATGGAAGAGCAAATTTGTCCTGTGAAGCAGATGGTCAATTCAATGATGGAGTTTACTGGACTCGGAATGGGAGAATAATACATGATGTTGATGCTTGTGTGAAAGATGGTGGCAAGAGCATTATTTTGGGGAAAGGGGTACAGGGAAAGCTCGCTTGCCATAGAAGAAACGCTTGCAGCAGCTCCTCCATTGAGCTGTCATGTAATGGTGGTAACGATCGTAAGTTATATTTTACCTTCTTCTTATGGGTGTTCAACGTGTTATTTGAATTTATATATCAGCAGATCTGTCTCTCTGACTCACCAACACAAAATCATTTTCCTTCATTCATGAAGCAGCCCCCTGCCTACTTACTGGGTGCTCTCCAGACATTGTTGGACAGCTCCTTCCATCATCCCTGACCTTTGGCCATGTTGACAGGGGCTAATGGGAGGCCAAATCACTAGTGACCATTACTTTGCCATGTGGAATGACTTTATATTTTACACGAATCTGAAAGAACATGGACATTTGGTCCCACCCGCATATGCAGATATTGGGATTTTGTAAAGCTTTTAGATATTAAATTTAATTTCTGGACCTTAATAGAAAATTAACAGACACACGAGGGATGGTATTTCTTTCCTTTTTCATGCTTATTTTAAAGACTTTTGGTGAAAGGCCCTCTGAAAAATGATGGTTTGTTATTTACTTTGTTCCATACAGCATTCTCATTTTTTTCTTCCAGGCTGTGATGATTTTTTTTTTGGGGAGGGGGGCAACTTTTTTTATTTATTTCTTGTTCCTCTGTATATTGGAGAACTTAATAATAATGTTAAAGTGGGAAAAACATGTCTGAATACATCTTACAACATATTTTAACATGTTTCCCAGAAACACACACACACACACACACACACACACACACACACACACACATTTCCATCTCACAAACATCAGAGCAGTGTATGACAAAATAAAAGTAAAATAAAAATAAAAGCAAAGCAAAGCAATCATTAAAACGACTGGCTGCTGAAGGAACATTTTAGACAGCATAGGTCTGTCAGCATTAAAAAGTCACTGAGAGACATCTGAAACTGATGTAATAATCTTTCTCTTACCAGCACCACAACTGACACAGCAGTCCTCAGCATAATTAGCTGAATGCTCCAAGGCTCAGCTTCCGTTTTGGCCCCATCTTGTGATTCTTGCCTAGATATTCATTGCAAAATAACCAGAAATATTAGTAGCTCACAATAAAATCTCCTTTACCTGACATTCATGGTTAGGGTAAATCATTCATCATTTTGGCAATGTATTTTGCTTTTTAATGTCTATGTCCTGGACCAGGCAGTTGAAATAAAAACAAGCAAACAGAGAATGCAATTTATTGGATACCTATTGCCCCCTGAATGTTTTGAATGGATTGCAGTCAATGGGTTGCTCACAGACTGCTAACTGCAAGCAGTCGTGCGTGGCTTTGATATTTATGGTGCAGTAACTGTGCAGTTCAATCCCCTCAGTCACAGGGAACTATTTCTGCACTCTCCAACCTTTACAGACCTAGAGAGATGTAGCAGCAGCCGCAAGAATCAGCAAACAGGGGCCTCCGCATGTGATGAAGGTTTAAAATGGGCACTGCATGTCTGTCTGAATAAGTTTCTATACATCTGATGGTGATATCCCCTATGCTCCATGGGTGAGGGGGGTTGAGTGCTGGGTCTTTTGTTCTGGACCCTCCTTTTTCTTGAATTTATGGGTATGTTTTTTACATAACAAAGGAGGACAATTCCTACCTATTTGGGTCAGCACAACACATTTTGCTGTCTGCAGCTGACCAGGAAATGGTGCCATGAATTCCTACCAAGTCAAGGTACATAATCCCTAAGGCCATCCAACTTATCCTGTTACCTGAGACAGAAAACCTCTCCTTTGTAAAAATACAATGACAACAAATTAAATAACTAATAAGTTGTTGCCCTTTTTTGATACTCAAATTGTGTTGCCTAATGGAAGGGCTGGCCTTGTTGCAACTAGATAGGTGGGGTACAGCAGGCAACCCACACTGAGTGGACCAGGTCTGGAAAATCCTGTTGGCACTCCATAATTCAGAATGAACCCAGGAACCTCTTGGCTTCCAAAAGCAGTGGTGGTGGGGATAACAATATTTTTTAATAATAATAAATGTAAATATTAGTGACTGAAAGCCACTTCAATTCCTAGGAACTAAAATATAAAATGGAAGCAAAGCATACTAGGCTATAAAGTGGATTACTGTATTATGTTTCAATGGAATGTTTCCAGCCTTAAGTGGGGTTTTTTAAGTTTGATCTAAGTGAAGTGGGAGGCAGAGTGAACCATGTTCTTTTGTAAGTAAATTTTATTTCAAGTAAAATGAGATGTGAAGGATCAAAGGGTAGCTTATTACCTAGTGGGTCCCAACCCATCAGCCGAAGACCAGTGATTTAAAGCACCCTTAACAAACTACTATTCACAGGCTTCTTTGTGGGGAAGTCAGATGCTTTAGATGTGCTTTAAAAGTATGATATGGGTGTGACTGCAACCTGAATTTGCCACCCCCAAATAGTAGCAGTCTAGAAGCATCCTTACATGCCTGGTAGGATTCTGATAACTAACAGTCGTCTTCTCCCCACGAACATTATTTGCATTAAAAAAACCCACACACCTTGCATATTATAGGCAAAGACACCTTTGACATTGTGGTGACCCTGAGTCCTGTCTTTAGGTTGCTCCTGTTTCTTTACTGCTTAAGAACAATGTTGTTTCTTTCAATCAGGAGATCTGTTGCAGCACCCGCACTTCCTGTATATTATGGTGGCGTGTGGAGGGGGTGCTCTCCTTCTGGCCATTATTGCCTCACTGATCACATGCTGCTGCATGAAGAGCAAGCATCATTTCACTCCAGTGCCTGCGGGTGAGTAACAGTTTCCCCTCTTCTTTTTTGCATTGTATTTTGCAGCACAATCCTATTGCATGTTTACGTAGAAGTCCAGTGGCATTTATTCCCCATGTAAGCAATGCATGGGCCTGTAACCACAGTTACATTCTTTAAAAAAATAGGTTATTGTAGATTTAAAAAAAAGGTAAAGGGACCCCCTGACCATTAGGTCCAGTCGTGGCCGACTCTAGGATTGCGGCGCTCATCTCGCTTTACTGGCCGAGGGAGCCGGTGTACAGCTTCCGGGTCATGTGGCTAGCATGTCTAAGTTTTGGGACTACAACTCCCATCATCCCTAGCTAACAGGACCAGTGGTCAGGGATGATGGGAATTGTAGTCCCAAAACAGCTGGAGAGCTGAGTTTGGGGATGCCTGTTGTTGATGAATCTAAGCTCCTCCTATAACTGCAGTTGTTTACACTCTGTGACAAAAGTGACAATTCTGAAGTTAGGCAGATTTTGCAACCAGCCAGAATAAAGCTCATATTTACTTTCCATGTTTCCTTTGCCCATATCCCAGCCTGCCTCTCAGGTTATACACTTGACTGCATTTCTGCAAAGGTATATTTCTCATAAGGTTACATCATTCTTGTTTTAGGGACCAAGGATCATTTAGCTGATTTTATTCATATTGCACCTGAAGGACCAGGTGCGCAGCCTGGGAGTCATTTTGGACTCACAGCTGTCCATGGAGGCGCAGGTCAATTCTGTATCCAGGGCAGCTGTCTACCAACTCCACCTGGTACGCAGGCTGAGACCCTACCTGCCTGCGGACTGTCTCGCCAGAGTGGTGCATGCTCTGGTTATCTCCCGCTTGGACTACTGCAATGCGCTCTACATGAGGCTACCTTTGAAGGTGACTCGGAAACTACAACTAATCCAGAATGCGGCAGCTAGACTGGTGACTGGGGGCGGCCGCCGAGATCACATAACACCGGTCTTGAAAGACCTACATTGGCTCCCAGTACGTTTCCGAGCACAATTCAAAGTGCTGGTGTTGACCTTTAAAGCCCTAAACGGCCTCGGCCCAGTATACCTGAAGGAGCGTCTCCACCCCCATCGTTCTGCCCGGACGCCGAGGTCCAGCACCGAGGGCCTTCTGGCGGTTCCCTCATTGCAAGAAGCAAAGCTACAGGGAACCAGGCAGAGGGCCTTCTCGGTAGTGGTGCCCGCCCTGTGGAACGCCCTCCCATCAGATGTCAAAGCGATAAATAACTACCTGACATTCAGAAGACATCTTAAGGCACCCCTGTTCAGGGAAGTTTTTAATCTGTGATATTTTACTGTATCTTTGGTTTCTATGGAAGCCGCCCAGAGTGGCTGGGGAAACCCAGCCAGATGGGCGGGGTACAAATAATAAATTATTATTATTATTATTATTATTATTATTATTATTATTATTATTATTATTATTATTATTATTATTATATATGATCCTAACCTATCTTGTAGGTATGCAGCTCCTTCGGCACATAACATCATAGAACTGTTAGAAGGGACCCTGCACCATGGGATCTATCTTCCAAATTTCTTATCATGCCTACCTGATATTTCTTCAAAATCCTTCACCCTAACTCCTTACACTCCTCTTAACGTAGGTTGTTGCAACTAGAAATGGTCTCCTAATATGCCATGGGAACAGAAGGGATACAGAGGCTTCACCATGATAAGTTTTGCCTATAGGCACCAAAAATCCTGATGCTGGTGATGTTGACATCAAGGTGTCACATTTTGTAGGTATCCTTGCATGATTAGGCCTCTGGCAAGAACTCAGTTCTGGCATCACCAGAACAAGAGGCACCAGTTCCACAATTTGTTCTTGAAGTTTAGGAGAATCCACATGGGAAAAAATCCAGGCACCAGGAGACCATCTGGAGACCTTGCCCTTCTTTACCTAGAGTACATACAAGTTGGAATTAAACTGCTTATACCCACTATTCACTGTATGCATTTTTGTAGTTCTCTTCTCCTCTTTGCCTATAATTCTTATTCTCTTAGTGCCCTTTACTGGCCCATCCTCATAAAAATAATCAACAGTTTAGTTACATGTGAACAATTCCTCAATCCTAAATAAATGCACAGGTGAAAGTGAGGATCCTGTGACCCTCCAGATGTTGCTGAACTTCAGCTCCCCAAAGCCTCAGTCTACCTGGCCAATGTTCTCTTGGATGAGATGTCATCCAGTAGAGGGCCACAGGTTAGCCACTTCTGATGTAAAATAGGGCACCTGCTATTTTGCTCTGTGAAGCATGGCAATTGTACAGGGAATTTTTTTTGGGGTGCTTTGGGTTTTTTATGGAGAGGCCGGGTGCAGTTTAGTAGACAGCAATTAGCATTGGTGAAGGAATACCCACAAAGCCAAAACTCCACCTCACCCATATTAATTGATTAATTGATTTGCCCCCTTTCAGTCTCTCATTATGCTTTCCAACAGAAGATGAAAAGGATGAGGGGATAACCCTGTCTGCCATTTCCAGTGAAGAACCAAAGAGTCCTCCTAATGGAGACCCCTGTGAAACCACAGATGCCCTTGTTGCCAGCACCCCCAATCCTAGTAGGTACAGTTATGTCGTTGTTGTTGTTGTTGTTGTTAAAGAGCAAAGCTGTATGGGACTAAATGTATTTGCGTAGTTCAGGGATGCAGAAACGGTGACCCTCTAAAAGCCACATGCAACAATTTTTGTGTGGTGGCCATTCCACAAAACAGTAGAGTAACATGTAGAGCAGCCCCCACATGGCCAAATGGAATCATACAGAGTTCCTCCACAATAATCGCTTGTACACTGGGGCTCTTCCATAATGATTTCAATTGGACGAAGTTTTGTGAGATGTTTTATTGTGATTGTGTTGTAGTTATAAGGTTTTACTGGGACTGATGGCTGTTTCAATATATTTGTCAACCATTCACTTGGTTGTATTGCTTTAGTGTTATTGTTTACGTTTTAAATGATGTGGGACAAGTACTTTTGTGCTTGGGTCTTGCTTGTAGGTTTTCCTCAGGAATCTGGTTGGCCACTGTGAGAACAGGATGCTAGACAAGATGGGCCTTTGGTCTGATCCAGCGAACTCTTCTTACATTCTTATTTGATGATGATGATGATGTTGATTTAGTTGATACACGTCATGTACTGCCTTGTGAGGAGGTTTCTGTTTAAATGATGGGATATAAATCTATAAATCAAAAATTAAAAAAGAAAACGGCAAAAGGAAAGCTGAGATGAAGACTTTCTTGAAGATTATAGTAAAGATTGAGATCTGAGACTATGTTAATTCATTTTTATAGCAAATGCTAACTTGTGCTTCCTTTAAAGGTCCTGAGACCTGTGAGAGTTTTAAACCAGAGCACAAGACAGACCCAGATCCTACAGTTCAACCTAAGCTGGCACTGGAGACTAAAACAGAGGAAGATGTTGAAACAGCATTTCGAGAAGTCATGGTTGACACTGAAGCCCTGGAAACGGTGGATGATTGCTTCCCTGATCCTATTGATGCTTGATCAGATGCGTTCCCTTTAACCCTTCCTACAGTCTTGGGAATTGGTGTTTCTTCATTCCATGATGTTATCTCCATAATAATAGTGTCCTTTAAAAAACACACCTGCCTACAGTTAGCCAAATCTACAAACCCACCTAAAAATAGTCCTTATGGGCAAGTATGGTATCCTCGCTCCATGTAGCAATTAGATTTCAAATTAAATATGACAGATCTATGTGCAAGACCTTTAACCTTCAAACAATCTGATTAATTTTTCCTGTTTCTATGACAATTTTCAGGCTTCTCAAAACACCAATATTTTTGGTTCTGTCAAGGCACAGACACACAACAGGCAAAATATCATACAGGAGTCTAAAAGTACATATTTTATACTGGAATGAGGACCAGAAATGCTCTAAAAATTCCAGAAAAAGTGTTGAGTTCTGTACTGGGATGTTTGGAATCATATCACAGTAGCTTTCACAGATTCTTGTGGTCAAAAACAGTCCTATTCATTACGCTGGGTGTTTATATGAACTGATGTCGGCTCATAGATTTCAGGGACCCTCAAGGAGGGTATCTACAGAATTCCTTTACCTGGAAGAGATGAGGCACAAAAACAATGTGGAAAGTGAGATCAGTGGCACTGTTTGGACAGTGGACCCTTTGTCAATTTACAGGCCCAAAGAGATGCCCAACCTCATCCCCTTCTGGAGCAAGTTCTGACACAAACCGAGCTTCCATATCTAAACTGTTTTTGTTCCATCCAGCTACCTTTTAGCAGAAAGTAGGGATCCCCGTGCCCACTGCTGGGTGCCCCTTTGAAAGGAATGATGCAAAAATGCTTCCCAGCACATGTTCCAGCTCCAACCTTGGATATCCAGATGTTGTGGGACTACAGCTTCCATAACCCCCAGCCACCTTAGTCAATGGTCCTGAATGGTAGGAGCTGCAGTCTCAACAACACCTAGGAGCACAAGGTTGAAGAAGCTGCTCCAGTGCACAGTTTGTGACTAATAGGAAGCACAGAAACAGCATTTTGTTTTTATATTTGTGATGGAGTTTTCAACATAAATTGACTACTGGCCTAAGCAATTTGATAATTCTCTGAATACGCGTTGCGCTTTCTTGAGTGTTCCAAGCAGTTCACATGTATCTTCTTTGTAATTTGCAGCAGGTGTTCCATTTCTTTCCTTGCCTGCATCTTGCCTTTGTGTGGATGTGCTTGCATCTTATTTCAGATGAAAGGCTGGAGAATTTGAGGGATTCTCCAGGTGCTCTTTTCTTGTGGTGTAGCTATTTTGGGCCCTTAGTTTGATAGAAAGGCTTTGCTGCCGCTGCCTGAAACACTGCAAGCCACTCTGCTGTCTTTAATTGGGCATATACTCTGCAGATAGGCTTTAGGATTAAGTTCTAGAAACTTCTAAAGGGGACATTATTTGCTCCCTATATGAACATACACTGAGGTAGCAGCACTCCTTGAAGTAAATGGCATTGGGGACTTACTTCTGAGTAGACATGTATAGGATGGCCCTGAGAATGTTCTTTTTTCAGAGATTGGTGGAGGCTAAAGAAAATGGCACTACAGTTCCATTCATGTGTACTCAGAAGCAAGGTTTATGACTAGGTAAGTTTGTATAATATTGCAGCCTGTGTGTGTCAGTAGTACTGGCTTTGGGTGACATTCCATTGCCTTTGAAAAGAAGTCAGTCCTTGTCTAAACAAGCCAGTCTCTGCTTCTAAGCATCACTAGCTATTATTAGATCGTGAACTCCTGGCTGGGACTTGTTATGCATTTGTTTTGACGTACAGCTCTTTGTTCAGTGTGGACCCTTTTATAAATATTAAATGCTGATGACTAAACCCCACTCTATGGCTACAGAACTGAGTTGCGTTAGAATTAATTTCAGAGTCATGTCTCATTTACTGGAAAAACCCCTCTTACCAATACTGCCAATGCCAGGAGCCATGAACATCCAGTTACTGCTATCTGATGAGACCATTTTTACACAAATGTTTTGAATTATTCTATTTTAGAACTCAGATCTAACACATGATTTCAAGGCTTCTTATCCTATCTTTGTGGCTTATATAGGCCTTGTAAATTAGATGTGCAGCGCGTGTGCCAGGTATGTTTACTAAGCAATAAGTCACATTGTTTTAGACTGCTATCAAAGTTGAAACTTCGCTTGTGTTCCAGCCTCTCCTGCCATTTATAGCTATGTTTGATAATGCAGAAAAGATGCACATATGACACAAATAGGCATCATAGACTTTACATTCACAAGCCTGACTGATGCATGCCCTGCTTTAAGCCTTATGCATAAAAAGTCTTTAGAATTTGCAGTTGGATTCTGGGGACAACGCTTTCCTTAAAATAAAATTAAAAAGCTTTTAAAAAACACACCATGGTGTCTGAATGTCATATGAGCATGGATGTCATTGGTATGACGTTTGGCCTTGTGACTTGAAAGTCCTGATTGCTAGGAGAAAGGAGTCTGGGTTTTCCTCCTGCAGAGCATGCTAGGGTACAGAGTTCAACAGTATCTAGAATAAAGTGAAATTGCTTTACGTTAACTATTGGGCTTCAAAAAAAAACCCAACCCACTAGTGAAGGCGATGTCATTCACAGCCCTGATATTGCATCAGAGGCCAAGGTTAGAAGAAAGATGCTCCGGGAGATTCTAAGACTTAAAGTAAAAGGCTGGGACTAGGCTAGTATTTCTCGTGTGCCAGCCAAATGGTTTGCTGTGTCTTTACCATTGATTCCCAAGCCAGGGGCCCAGATGTACAGGCCCCCTCCTCTACCCCTTCTGAGAAGATTGCTCGGTGGCAGCACATCAGAGTAGCCCCCTTATCTGCTGATGTTTTGTACCACTTGCACCCTGCTTGTCCATCGCCCTAATGTCTTTATCTGCCATCCATGATGTGACTGTGGTGGTGACTGTCCTATGACTAGGCGCACGTTACTTGACAGGCCTCTTGAGCTTTGTACTAGTCTAACGTACAGGATCTTCTAGAATCCCACTTTGCTTCATGTGTCGGAAGCTGCATGTTTACAGCACTAGAGAAGACGTGTAGACAGCCATAAAATAGCTTCAGAAATTCAGCTGACAGCTACAGCTCGCCATTTTGCTTTATTCTTTCTCTCTCTATTACAGCAATATAAGGCTGGGAGATTCATTCTTCTGTAATGTTTTGATCTGCATTCATGCTATGGTGTTTTTTAAAATAATGCTGTACCCTAACTAATAAAAATATTGTTTTATAAACATAATGTGGAAAAGTAAAGTTATTTGTACCATTGTTTTCTTCCTTACCATAGCAAAACTACCATCTGGAAAGCTTAACCGTGTAGATGTGGCACCAACCATGCCAAGTCATTCCCATCTCACTTTCCTCAGCTCTACTTACCCAAAGCTCCTGTTTCTTATTATATGGTTATTAAATAAATTTATTCAAAGGAGCTCAATACAATGTAGAAGGTTCTTGGTCCTCCATTTTATCCTTGTGGCAACTCTCCACTGGTGGTGAAGCTATGAGATGTGGCTGGCCTAAGTGTACCCTGTGAGTGTGAATTCTTAGTCCACCACTCTAAGCATTACACCAAACCAGCACCTCCCATCTTCCTGTTCTGTTTTGCTGGCTGGGCCCAGGAAATTGGATTTCCAGCTTGCCACGAAGCCCTGCTCACTCCTTAAGGATAAAAGAAAAGGCTTGGGGGCAAACAACAACTGTTACTGATGGACAGGCTGTCAGAAGTTCTAAGGACTGTATTACTTCAGCCTGTATGTGCATTTCGTAAGTGCGCATAAAAGAGTCAACCGTAAATAATTCTGCTCAGCCGGCAGCAATCAAAATAACAAGTTATTTTATGAACTGCACTTTTACAAATCTGCTACTAGATGGCAGCAAAACACTGTGGCAAACTTAGAGAAACAGAAGTTTCCACAAAATTTATTTATTGGTTCTTATTCTAAGCCCTGTCCGTTTTGGGCGCTGATCTCATTCTAGTCCTCATACTGGCTTTCTTCTTTGGCTTCTCTCCACAGAGTTTACAGCAACTCTGGATCCATAAAACAACTGTCTGCTCCGAACTACAGTAGTTCCAAACATTATTAGGTCAGGCCCAGTTTTGTATGTTCATCTGGGTAATACATGATGATTGCTGGTGCCCCACAGTAGGCCGGCAGTTCAGATACAATACTACCCAAGGCACACCAAGGTATTTTGGTTTCTGAGGAAGAAGCTCCAACTAGCATTTCTCCCTGGGGATAAAAAGATTGTTTTTGAAAAATGAAAATGTTAAGTTGTGGGGGAACATATCAGATGACACAGCAATTCTTCAAACAGCTCTTGTTTATTCACAGGCCAGAACAGAACTGAACTGAAGGGTTCAGCCAGCCTGCTTATATAGAGCTCCACTAGAACGCAACAGTAACCATTTTCTGTAACTATCCAATCACTGAATGTCACTTTCAATCCCTTATTTGCATATGTGGACCTGAGTGAAAACTATCTACAGTATCCCCCTGCTGGCCCAGGGTGAGAACTTCAGTACATAACAGAAAAGGTAACAATTTGTTCCCCTTTCAGGGCACCCAGAATTAGCTGCCTGAGAAGAGCTTCCTCACTGCCCAGTGGCAGAGCCAGCCCTGGTCTACAGTTGCACACACACACATCCACTTCACAATTCCCAAGCACATCTCTCTTACTACTCTCCCCCAACTCCCAGCCAAATTGCCAGCTCACAGTCTCTTTTCCAAAGCTGCAGAGGTCCTCCACCACTTTTCATTTTAGTGAGGTCTCTCTCTTTTTCCCCGGGATGAAGGTCTCCTGAGCGATTGCCGCAGTATGCGTGGAGTGTATTGTTTGACAAACAAGCATTCTTTGAAAGGCAGCCACTCAGAAAACCTTCCACCACCAGATATGTCTGTCTGTGGGCAGGTCTGTTGATGTTCCTTCTCAAAGTCTCATCCGTACCGGGAGTTTAAGATCCAGCTGCTGCATGGAGATGAATGAGCGACAGGCACAATCCACAGCTACCTTTTCAAAACCAGCTATTGCAGATGAGGTTTCCTGCAGGTGGCTAACTAAAGGGCTGCATCAAAGGAAATGACTCATTTCAAGAGAGAGCGATCTTACCATGCTTACTCCAGATTACGAATGAAAACACTGGGGGAGTAGGAGGAGGGTTCCCTTGTTGTAACTCACTGTCTTGAATATAAAGAGGCAGGCTGCAGGCTCTCCACTATCTCAGCTCTACAGAGTATTGTGGGGTGCTTGTCTGTGTTGACCTGTCTGCCTTCCCATCACCAGAGCCAAGGGATACTGGCTTCATCCTGCATTTCAGAGGGAAGTTGCTTCCCCTTCTGCCAAGCTCCTCCTTGCTGCTCCCAGGGGCACCATTCTTTTCCTCCTCCACCACCAATGCCACCAGCCCACTGTTTATGAAAGGATGGAAGGGAACTATGAAGTAGTGGCTGCTGCTTCCCCTGAAGCACTCTGTACTCAATCTTCTCTGGAAACTTGAATCATGTCTGAGCTGAGTATTTGTTTGGGGTCCGGTGTGGTTGGCATCATGTGGCGGTTGATTGCAGGGCAAGCAAACACTCAGCGGGGGGAGAAAATCTGTTCAGTTTGCATTTTAAGGCAAAGACATTTCACATTTCCCCAAACAATATGCAAACCGGTGTGTGGGCATTCATAAGCCAGAATATTCCTATTCTATTGCTTTCCTGCTTCTGGTTGATGTATGCCTCTGAGCATCTTCTAACAGACATGGCCAATCTCACAAACAAAAGAAGTAAAACACGGGCAGGAGGGCAACATGAAAGCAAACAACAGATCTGCTTAGAGATTGGCTTAGACTAAACGGGATGTATCATATTCACTGTTAATTTCAGTTTAGCAAACCCTTTAACTCATTCTCACAGACTGGCATCAATATAATAAAGGAATGAAAAGCTGCACTCTTTAAAGAAGAGTTCATGGCCCTGTTGCTTAATTGTTGGTGAAAATGGTACCAAGTAAGACGTTTTCTAACAATGTCATCACCCCTTCTTGAGGTTCAGTTGTAGACCACACCAATACCAGTCTTGGCCACACCCAAGATCTTCACTAAGGTCCTGGTGGTTTTGGTGACCCATCTGATGATGATTGTGGTTCATATCTACGTTGACGGTGTGCTAATCATACAACTCTCCTTGAATCAGCAGTAGTAGTGATCTGAATTTCCTAGGGACATTGATTTCTAGTCAATCACTTGAAGAGCTAGCTTCCTTCTGCCTCTTGGAGATTGCTGCTTGCAACTGATGGACTAATCCTATGCAGACACTAGAGTAAGCCTTGGCCCGTATCACCTAGGCTTTGAGTCCTGGAAGACCTGCTCCCTGCCTGTCTTGTAGGCCGTTTTCCACCTAGCCTGGGAGGGTGGGGGCCCTGACTGACTCCAGCTACACAAGTTGGGACTGCTGAACAGACTCTTGGGCTGGGGAGTTGTTTGGATTTTTTATTATTATTGTGGGGCGGGAGGTTATTGCTACTCTTGTTTTTTTGTATCTTTATTTTAGGTTTAGATTTGATTTATGTAGGACTTGTTTAATTTATTGTTTATGACTATTTTTGTTGCGTTGCAGTCATGTATTTTTTCATGTTGTAAGCTGCCTGGAGCATAGTTTGAACTGTGGAAAGCTGGCATACAATTGAATTATGTACATATTTATGTGCATATGTGGTCAGAGGCCGCACACCCACTCAGCTGGTACCCTGGTCTGTCTTCTTGGTGTGACAATCTTCAACATGGAGTGACATTCCAGGCTCTTTATTTTCTGCTGGTTGACAGATATTGCATCCCTCCTGCTCATAAATCTACGACTTCTCCTTGGGTCACTGCCCTTCGCCTTCAACCACAAGTGTTCTAAGTGAAAGTCACAACCAGTCAGGTATGTCCCTACTCTCCTAGGTCTTCTCGTGGTTTTGCCTTTCCCCTGCCTGACCTCTCCTCTTCCTGCTCAGTGTCTGCCTCTCCTGCCCGCCTGATGCCCCTCACCCTGACAACACTAAATTGTTCTGGGCCACCTGACCCAAGGCAATCAGTGGCTGCCTCAACCTAGCTTAGGAGACACCAGGATCCCCACTCCCAACTGACCAAATTCTATTCATGGCTCAGGCTTCAGCTGAATCTTGTGCACATCCATATTAAAGAGGGGTCTTTTTTGTGGAGGTTTTTGATGACATATTCACACCATGTGGTTTGGCCCACAGGGGTCAGAAGGAACGCTGTTGGTTTGCATCTATCAGCCTGGTGTCGGTTCCGTGCAGGATTGCAAATTTAGGACTCATCTGCACCACAGCTGAAAATTCACATTTTCCAAATCTGTTTTGTGCACCACAGCCATAGCTATCCAGTTTGTTCCATATTCCCACATATTGTTGTCCAAGGACCACACACATGTTTACTTTTGTTCCGCATCTTGTGTAACATTGTCTATTTCTAATATCTTGCCAGTGACTTGGTATAAGCAATCACACTACAACTACCACACCAAATTTTCCAACATGTACTGCTTGCAGCAGAAAGAAGGGAAATTCATGAGCTGAGAAGGAGTGTGTGGGGTTTTTTTGTTTTTGTATTTCATGGGACTTGTCATATTGCTTTTTCATTATTACTAGACTGCATCGCACACTGCTGCTTCAAATGCCTTGCAACAAGTAAGCATGCAACAACAGGAGCTAAGGAACAGGAGGAAAAGAAATAAGGAAAGCTTCTTCAAATTGAAGAAGCAAGGAGAAAAGATGAGGCTTTGGGCTTGTTGGTGCTCTGGAGTGTAGGGAAGTAGCACAGAGGAGGAGATAAGATGCAGGGGAAAATGGGATAACCCCAAATCTTTGATATGGCAAATGCACATTACACAGCAAAGGGGCATGTAATTTATTTAGAAAAAAACTTTTTTTTGTTATTATTGGTTAGTAGAAAAGCAGATTTCAGCTCCAGATAGACCAGTATGTCACTTGGTCAGTACAAACATCACGTGTTTCCTGCAAAAAGAGGAAGGAGCAAGCAACCTACAAAGTGAAATGTTTGTTTGGTTTCATTTTTCTTCCCACCCCCTTTATTATTACAATTTGTAACCAAAACCATTAGGCATCAAACATCCTTGCTTTTCAAAAAGAAAAAGAAAGCTCTGTTTTCTCTTCAGATCATATAAATCTTTTGCCTTTTACTACCTGAGTGGTATCTACACACATACTGAAAACACTGTGAAAGTGCTTTTTTATAAAAATGTTTTGAAAAAAAGAAAATGAATTTGCCATAGCTCTCCATCGCCATCTAGTGTCACATTTGTATATTGCATTTTACAAACTAACTTAAAACGTTTTATTTCTGGCTGTACAGCTGAGTCCCTGGTGAATTCTGAAATGGTGCAGACAAGTCCTTAGGTTAACTGACCTTGAAACCACTATACACAACAATGTTTTATCTTGTGGTTACAAGGAAATGGTAATGGTGCCATCTAGTGGATAATATGTTTTCTCATTATGCTCCTCTTCAGGCCACGCTTCTCACCAGCCCTGCTCCGGACACTGTCCTCAAGCGCTTTATGCCTGGCTGGAATGTGTCCTGATACTGCATCTTGTTTGCCTTGATGGAGAAATGTGTGTGCATAGAAACCTCTGGCTCTTCTTCGCCAGCAGTGAAGCACTGGAGTTCCAGCCTGCCTTCAGCGATGCTGCATTCTGCCCCGTTTTATCAGCTACTCCAAGCCTCATGTTAAAGGCCCCAAACTCCTCCTGTCACATTACGCCAAGTTATCCTGGCAACCTTCCAACCTTCTCTCTTCACACCTCAGGGCAGTGAGGAAAGACAGTTCTATTGCATTTTGAATGGCCCTGTAGTTTCTTAATGCCAGCTTGCTTCATGTAGGTTAGCCCAGGAGTTCCTCTGCAGCTGGTATTTCCCCCTTCATATCCCAAATAATCAAAATCCTACTATTTATTAATTTCTAGGGTTTGGGAGCGGGGTTTCCCCAAACTATAACAGTCCATTCATGGTCTTAAGTGTGGAAATATGCCATTTTCTTACAACTAGGGTACATAATGTGAGAAAATGCTTTGGAGTGAGGCAATATAAAACACATAGACAAGGGTGTTTAAGCCCAACTGAGCGGCATGGGACATACTTTCAAATAATAAAAAAAGAAAGAATTTAAGGGCTGTGTTGTAGAATCAAATTGTCATTCGATTTCTTCGAATCTGAAGAGGAAGTCTGCATTTTTGAGGCTTACGTTCCCTTCTATCGCACACCACCCAAAATTAATCTCCACCTTTGTTAACATAAAGACTGGCGCGTTTTGTCTTAATCCTGCTTTCTGCCTAACTAGGAAGCTGTGTGTTTTGCTTACGGCATGAAACAGATCTGGAATGCAGCCAGGCAGGAAGCAGCCGCTGCTGCTTCGTCCCAGAATCCTGGATGTAACCTGATACCCGCAAGCACCACCTAGCCAAGACTAATCCAGTCAGTCTGCAGTCTCCCATCATGGCATGAAGTCTAACTGCAGATCCCCATGACTACTACACCCAGTCCAATTTGCTTAACAGCCATCTTCCACCCCCTTTGTGTATAACATCTAGTTTTGGAGAACCGTGGCGTTTTGGTTGGTCCTAATAAAGATATTGCCCGGTGGTGGATTTGGGAGTGCTTGAGCATGTGTAAGCGATGCTGAACAGCAGGTGGCAGCCATCAACAGGGTCAGCCCAAGGCAGAGGCAGAAAATCAAAATGGTAGCCAAAGATGTACACACTCTATGGCACACAGCTGTCCCTTCACAAAACCGATGGCTCATCTGTTGTTGTGATAATGCAGATTTTTAAGGTATGCACTTCTACGATTTGCACTAGTAAAGAAGGGAAGAAGGCTACATCAAGGAGCTTCTGAGGAGATCAACAATGGCTCGAAATAACTTTAAAGGGAGTTTCTCCTCACACCTTCCCAAGAGCCTATTTAAAACATGCGGCTAGAAGGAAGGCCAAAGAGAAAAATCCAGATCAAAGGATCCATATCATCAGCTCCTAAAGGGGCTATCAAACAGCCTGTGAAAACTTTGTTTGGGATTTGCTGCTTTTATGCTCTATTCTTCTTTCTCATTTTGGTATTTTAAAATTGTAAACTTCCTTGGCTACATTAATAGAAAGGCAGCATTTAGACGGAAGAAATATACAGGGTTGGATCATGAGTAATTCATTCCCCACTGATTTCCATGGATGTGTTCCAAGTATGTATGGCTAGGTCTGGATCCAACCCATAATAGTAAATGCATTTTCACACCATCAGCATCGTCTGTGGCTACCTGACATGTTTTCAAAATCAAGGAAACTAAGAATACAATACAGCTGCGGGAAATCCTGAGGAGTCAGAAATTTACAATCAGTCCTGGGACACATGAAACAGATAGCAAATTACAATATTAAAAGACAATGAGACACATTTTCAAAATAAAAATGAAAGGTCTCCTCTGTGTACTTTTGTAGCCACCTAACTCTGTTTTTACTATTGGGGTTGAGTCCTGAAATCTGTGAAGTAATAACGAAGAAAAGAAACATGCCTCTGAGCATGCATGGAGTAGCTTTCTTAAAGCATATTTGCTGTATCTTGGCCAGTTAGCATGGTTTCCTTTACGGCTAGGGTGGCTTCTGTTCTGTTCCATTCATGGGGCGAAAAAGGAAGGAAATTGAATACAAGCCAGACCTCCCCTTCTTCTGTAGCAATATCTTGAGGCTGATTTTCTTCTTCTTCTTCTCTGAAGAATGCATGCTCCCCATTTTGAGGATTGTAATTCATATCTCCCTTTTATTCTTTCAAAAAAAGAGGGCAAACAGTCTCGCCTCCCTTGTGAGGCTGTTCTTCTGCAGCAGGAAACTCCCTTGTCAACTACTGGCTTATGCTGCTCTCATGTTATGAGAGCAGGAAGGGAAATAAAGCCAGCAGAGCACCAAGTGTAAAGGAGCTTTGTTTGCTGACAACAAACAAATAAGCCACCCAATAACATTTCTCTCTCTCCCTGCAATGGAATATTCAAAAAATGTGGGTGTACACCTAGAAGTGAACAGTAGGGGGAGCACAAGAACAACAGTTGTTTCAACCAACAGGGCTTTAGATGTCTTTCCCATTCACTGTATAGAACTTCCATTCTTATTACCAGTGCTTTTTTCTAAAAAAAAAAGAAAAGAAAAGTGTAGGGGTTCTCTCATTTTCCTACTCATATTGAAATACTGCCCCTCAATGAGGCCAAACTTAGATTCACAAAATGTTTAGGGGTATGCATACCCCTGCGTTCCCCCCAAGAAAAAAAAAACCTGCTTATTACAGCATCTAGATTGTAGAAAACGAGAACCCTGCATAGTTGGTTTGTTTATTTTACTGCTGGAACTCCATTTGGATAGTTTTATGTTCATTAAAGGGACGCGGGTGGTGCTGTGCGTTAAACCACAGAGCCTAGGGCTTGCTGATCAGAAGGTCGACGGTTCGAATACCCGCGGCGGGGTGAGCTCCCCTTGTTTGGTCCCTGCTCCTGCCAACCTAGCAGTTCGAAAGCACGTCAAAGTGCAAGTAGATAAATAGGTACCGCTCCGTCGGGAAGGTAAACGGTGTTTCCGTGTGCTGCGCTGGCTCGCCAGAAGTGGCTTAGTCATGCTGGCCACATGACCTGGAAGCTGTATGCCGGCTCCCTCGGCCAATAAAGTGAGATGAGCGCTGCAACCCCAGAGTCGGTAACAACTGGACCTAATGGTCAGGGGTCCCTTTTCCTTTGCCTTTATGTTCATTAAAATGAACATAAAACCAACTCTGAAGGGCAGGCAGAGGGAAGGGCCACCCCGGAAAGGAAGAAAGGGGAAGCAAAGCAGAGAGCAAGGAGTCTCCTTTTTAAAGAAGAAAAAAAAAATCCAAACACTTTGTGCGCCTAATCTTGCCCCTTTCTAAAATTTATTTATTGGTATCTTGACTTCCTTCCCCCTCGTTTATGCGGCTCCTTAAATTTATTTTTAATATCTTCTGCATATCCAAATTAACTTCATTTGCTCATTTTCCCCTCTACTTTAAATATATACTCTTATGAAACTGCAAGTTATTGCAATCATCCTGCCATTGTTCTTATCTGTTTACAATTGATCTGTAAATATTCAATAAACCATTTCCATTCTTTTATTTAAAAGTTTGTTATCTTCATTGGCGAAACTTACCAGAAGAATAAGAAATCAAGTTTTGAAATGTTAAAATGACTGTAAAATTAGTGAAATGTATAAAGCATAAATATAATTTTAAAATAAAACAAAATGTGTTTATTGATTGGTGTGTGCTTTTCTTTTTGTAAATCTACCAAAGAATAAAATAAAATAAAATGAGGATTAAGGGGTTTTCTCAGGAGGGTGTGTGTACTGTGTCCCAGTGGTACTCACCCTTCTTCTGATAGGAAATGTTCTGTGTGGGGGATGGGGACAAAAAATGGGGGTCAGGGTTGGGGAGGGTCAGTTGAGAAGGGAGGGAGAAATGTCCCTATTTTTATCTGAGGAATGTTGGAGGGTATGTTGAGTAAATTGACCCAATTATAATTAGTAGTTGCTTGCCGAGTTACAAATGAAGTGCTATAAAGTTCTCTGCTAATACAGTATAATATTTTAAAGTATCTTTGTTGTGTGTATTCATGTGCATGTGTCTCACCAAAGTTCATTCTGAAGTCATTAATATTGATTTGCAGCTCATTACTACACTGCTAAGACAGCAAATCAGTGTATTTCATGAAAATGGAAAAAATAAAGACTTCCTACTATAATTGATTGTTTAAGGAAAACCTGACAAACTGTCTTAATGATAAAACATATGTAGGAGAGAAACACAATACATAAAAATCAAGAAAACAGATTTATTGAGATGTGGGCTTTGTTTACATTTATTGAATGACAATGTAAACGATAGTTTTCCTTTACCGTACTTTAGAGGTTTTTTGCTATGTTGCCCCCTTTCTCCTTCACGTGTCATTTTTCTTTTCCTCCCTTTCTGCTTCACTTATTTTTTTTCTTGACAAGCAAGCTTGTTTGATGTATAACGATCTTGGCTACAAAGTGTAATAATACAATATCAATGAATTTATACTTAGAAAAGCACAAACAAAAATGAAACACAAATCTTGAAAAGCAAAATGAAACAATCAGTATAAAATGAGAGAGAGAGAGAATGAGAATTGTTAAGTTGTGGGCAAACATGTCAGACGACACAGCGATTCTTTAAACAGCTCTTCTTTATTCAGATGCCAGAACAGAACTAGGCTGAGGGGCTCAGTCAGCCTGCTTATATAGAGCTCCAGAACAATGCAACTGTTGCCATTTTCTAAAACTATCCAATCACTGAACGTCACTTTTTGATCCTTCATTTGCATAACTATCTACAGTATCCCCCTGCTGGCCCAGGGTGAGAATTTCAGTACATAACAAGAATCATGCAAGAAGCATACAACTCTTCCTAAAAACATTCCAGGGATAAAAACAGAGGAAAAGAGATGAGATTTTAAAAGCACCGCACTCTTGCTGGTGCTGAAGTGACATTAAAGTAGGTGCCAGGTGGGCCTCTCTGGGGAGCTCATTTGACAAGCAAGGGGCCACTGCTGAGAAGGCCTTTTTGCTTGTGGCCACCTATCTGAACTCAACTTATGGGGCCACAGAGAGCAGGGCCTTGAGGGATGATGGCAAGGTCCACAGAGGCATGCATGGGAAGAGGCGATCCTTCAGACACAGAAACTGCTGTAGAAAGTGGGGGTGGAAAAACAGTGCTTGCTGAAATACCTGCTTCTCTACAACTACAAAAGACACACAGATTCTCCTCCTTTATCTGGAGAGGAACTGTAGCTCCATGGCAGAACAAATCCTTTGCAGGTGCAATCCCTGTGTGCCTAGCTGTAAAAGAATAAGGTAGTTGAGGGATGCAAAGCCTCTTCCTGTGACCCTGGAGAGCCCCTAGTATTAGACAGCACTGGCTCAGATGCACAAAGGTCTGACCTGGTACAGAGCAACTTCTTATCATCTATAGTACAGTGGTACCTCTGGTTGCGAACGGGCTCCATTCCGGAGCCACGTTCACAACATGAGCAGAACACAACCCGCATGTGCGCATGCGTGGGTCGCAATTCGCCGCTTCTGCACATGCGCGTGACATCATTTTGCGCGTCTGCGCATGCGTGAGCGGTGAAACCCGGAAGTAACCCTTTCTGGTACTTCCGGGTTGCCGCGGGATGCAACCTGAAAACGCACAACCTGAAGCAAACGTAACAAGAGGTATGACTGTATCTGGTCCCCTCTGATTTGGAAGCTTGTGCATCATTTGTTTTTGAGGCATGTGTGGTGCATCCAGCTAGGTGTGCCTCCGTCTTTCTGACCAAGCCTCTTTCCTCCCAGACGGAAAATGGACATGTGCAGCTTTTTCCGCAGCAGCAAAAGCTTTGCCTGTTGAATTTGTGCCTGCCACACAGCTGTTAGAGCCACGGTCTCTATGCTGGATAAAAGAGGTCTAATCTCCTCCATGCCATAGATTTGTCAGTAGTGTGGTACCATTATACTGGAGAGGCTGCTTCCTGCAATACACCTGTAAGCATGTCTTGGGGGTGGGGAGCTGTGTGCCTGAAGAGGCATGCCTGCCCTAAGTATTTCAACCCCCTTCTTTGTTCCTGCTATACCTCCCTCCGCGCTCCCCCCGCGCCGGCCAGGCTTCTTTCCAGGATCCTTGGTTTTTGCTGAAGGTGCATGAGTTGTCTTCTTTGCTAATGCTGTGTATGTCAGCAGACTTGTCGAGGCTTGCCTGATTATGTTGGATCTGAATTAAGTATCAATAGCTCTTTTGATTCATGTAGCCTGAAGGATTAAACATGATGTAATCACAGTCTCTTTGACCCTGATGTACACAGCAAGGTAGGATGCAAATGGAAGGTGGACAGCATTTTCACGGGCTGGGAGTCACCGATGGGTGCGGGAGGAAGTTCCAGTAAAAGGGCAGGGCAGGGCAGGGCAGGGCAAAGTAGGAAAAGGGTAGGGCAAAACTCTCACCTGGAATGTGTGGGACATTGCCAGCCCAAAGCCTGCATCTTGTGAAATCCACACATCACTTGCTCCACTGCTTCTTCCTTATCTTTAAAAGAACACTTGCACTAACATCCTTGCTTATGAGGAATCTTGCATTTTTATTCTTTACTTTCTTAGGAGCTGCTCAGAGAGCAGTTTATAGATTTTAACCAGAGTGGACCCATTGAAATTAATAGGCCTTGCCTAGTTATGGCTACTGATTTCAGTGGTGCTACTCAAAGTAAAACTTAACTGAATACTACCCTAAGTTAATAAACAACAACAACAACAACAATCAGTGTTGGGGAGGACTTGGGTGAGTCCAGTTTGAATCCTGACTTAGCCATAAAGCTTGCTGGGTAATCTTGGAGCCGTCCTGCCCATCCACCAAAGTTTCACTGTTGATGTCCCTTCCAACTCTACAGTTCAGAGAGAGAGAGAGAGAGAGAGAGAGAGAGAGAGAGGAAGACTAGAGTTAAAACCCCCACTTTGCCAAGAAGATCACTTCAGACATCTTTCAACCTAATCTTCCTCACAGGGTGGTTGTGGGGATAAAATGTGGGTGGTGGCAGCAGGTGTTTGTAGGGACACTATATATGCCATCCTGATCTAGAGGAAGGGAAGGATGCAAGTGTAATACTGATGCATCATTGATCTTTACAGGAGTAATAAAGTTGGGTGAGTGATGGAGGATGGATTAACAGGGCCGGAGCTGCTGATTCTTATTAGTTCTTTCCCTGGGTTTCATGGTGCCTGTTTCCACTAACTGCCACTAAGTTGATGTTGCCTGACAGAGTTGGCAACTCTGTGCACACAGACCTTTGCTTTCAATGGTTTGGGCACGGACAGGTTGCAAGATGGCAGGGTTTCAAGCAAGCATGGTTTGCCAGAACCGGCTTAGTCATGCTGGCCACATGACCCAGAAGCTGTATGTTGGCTCCCTCAGCCAGTAAAATGAGATGAGCGCCACAACCGCAGAGTCGTTCATGACTGGACCTAATGGTCAGGGGTCCCTTTACCTTTATTTAGCTTGCTCTGGTTGAATATTGCGAATAGATATTAAGGAAAACACTAGGCACACAACACAGAATGTCAAAAAAGAAAACCAGGGAACTGTGTGGATCTCCACACCCACCCACCCTCCAGTTCCCAAGGAGTGGCTTAGAAGGAAACTGGGGAGAAAAGCCAGTTGCAACTTCTCCCTGAGGAGGAGGAAGCAGGCATTTGTGACAAAATATATTATTGGTGTTGTAACTCTAATATCCTTTTCTCACCTCCTGTGTAATTTCAGAACTAGGCAGGGATTGGCATCCAGTGACATCATGAGCTATTTTTCAGGGCTTCCTGCTTCCTGGTTTGTATGAAGTGCAGGACTCTTAAGAATTTTCTAGCTCCTGACCAGACCAGAGCTCAGCTACTTCATGAGGCGCCGTGAAAACTGGCAGCTGTGATGTGCTGAATTCATTAGACCGTCTTCCTCCCTCGCGCTGACTCAATGTGTTGTTACAAACCTACTGCAATATTCATTTTAAAAATGTATTCCTGAGAGAGAAAAGGACCACCAAATCCTGGCAAACCATCTTCAACAGTTTTAGTTTCCACAATAAATGCCTAACTCCAAGGCGTTTCCTGAAGGGTGTTTATTGTGGAATGGATGCTCCCCATGCATCATTTTTGTCACGGTGCCCACATGATGTTGATGGCACCAAAATGCCAGCCCATATCCCCCAGCCACCTTAATCCAGATTTACCCTATCTGGGGGAAATTGCATACATTTAAAACAACAACAGAAACTCGCTGTTGTGAATGACTCACTTGTGATATGCAAACAACCCATTTACAGTATGGGTTGCCCCTGTTTGGGAACTCACTGAGTGTGTACATTTTATACAATAAATCGAGACAAGGTAGTTGGGGAATATCTAACCTCCAGCAGTATTTGGGTGCTTTTTAACTAAGGCAACATCTCCCATTTTTGCTGAAGGACTGTGGTAAGGCATGGGTGAGCACAGGAACCTTGTCTCACACATTTAGAAGTCATGGCACTATTGTTTCCGGCTCTTGAAAGGCAGAAGCCAGAAGGAAACCCTTATTTTTATTTTTGGCATGTACATTAAAAATGTGAAAACAATAGCAATGGAAACTATTGCCTGGTTTGTCCCTGTTGTTCCCATTTCTGTACTTTTCCTAGTCAGGACAAGGGCAAATGCATTTGATCTGGAAACCAAATAGCCTTTATTGTAATGAGACTTTGATATTAAGACTAAGAAACCTTTATTTCAAGTACATCTATGGCAGGTGTTTGGAGAGATAATCTTGGGCTGGTTGCAACTTCATCAGACCTGCTTTCTTACGCATAAGCAGCAACCGACACCTGGTGACTTTCTGAGTCATTGGTATTCAAAGCTGGAAAATGTTGTGAGTATCTAAGATATACATTATTAGAGTTCAGTACTGCAAGTTTCATGGGACATATATCCCAATGGGTGCAGGAATTAGGAGAACTAATCTGAAACATGGGGGAATATATATATATATATATATATATATATATCTCATTATATAGTCTTCCACTCCATCTCAGCCAATATTAGGGAGAACTCTATGGCCCAAGTGACAACATGGGTTCGAAATCTTTGTTGGAGAGTTTGTCTTCTGGAAAGGTACTCCTACATATGTGGTGGAGCTGCCCCCACTAGAAGCATTTTGGGAGATAGTCTTGAATTAATGAGCTTACCGTCATGGTGAAGGATCTGACACTGAATTTATTTTGCATTTTCAAGGGACCATCTGTAGATATTGGGCTTGTCCACACCAGAGTTCAGTGTGTGTTTGCAGCTGTTCGCATTCCCATTTATTTGGGTAGTCCATGTGATGCTACTCTCCAACAATAGCAGTCTCGATGCCTTTCCCCTGTATACAGGCGTCAGAGAGAGCCTGCCCCTGTTACACCGCTGTCACAGGGGAGAGCAATGACAACCTCTCGGCGTACGGCCAAAGCTTCCCCTCAAAACAACCCCTTTAATGGGGAACCCTGGTATCACTGCTGCAAAGAGAAGAGGAGCATGAGTCACCGCTACACGCCCACACCCATTTAGGGAAGACAGACTAAAGGATTCCGCCCAAGGCCTGATACCACCAAAGTTGTGACGTTTTGCTACGGGAAAGGCAGTCCTGCCAATGCCGGAGAATTCCTTTCCAGCCCTTCAACAGTGACCTTGATTTAGCAGCGCCTGCGTAGCTGTGGAGAAAAGGTTAACCTGCAAAATAAGTCTTAACTGAGGGTAGGTAGGGTGGGATAAGCTCTGGAGCCAACTGACGATTCCCAGGTAAGATCCTCCCCCTATTGTGTGGGCAGGGTGGTCCCTCCCCCTACCTGGCCTGATCACCTTGGCAACGCCTCTCCAGGCGGGATTGGGCAACTGGCTGAGGTAGGCGGAGACTGTGTTAATGGTGCCACATAGGGTCCAGGGGGCTGTGTGCGACCACGCAAAGGGCGCCCCCCATTTAATGTGGGGAGCGGTCATTCTGGTGTGCTCCTGAATAGAGGGTTCTGCTTCCCCCGACAACTGATCCCTCAGATTTGCACAAAACCAGAAAACGCACAAGCAAATTTAACAACTGGTGAACCAGAGCAGCACACAGAAACGCCGTTTACCTTTCCGCCGGAGCAGTACCTATTTATCTACTTGCACTTTGATGTGCTTTCGAACTGCTAGGTTAGCAGGAGCTGGGACCGAACAACTGGAGCTCACCCCGTCGTGGGGATTCGAACCGCCCACCTTCCAATCGGCAAGCCCTAGGCTCTGTGGTTTAGACCACAGCGCCACCCATGTCCCATAAGTGTGTGCTGAGTGTGTGCTGAGTGTGTGCTGAGTGAGTGTGTGCCTGAGTGTGTGCTGTTGCATACTTCACAGGGACGGATATATTTTTTTTATATAAAAAAAAAAATAAGACGAGTGTGCAGGCATCTGCATGCATGCTCTGTTGGTACAGAATCAACAAATCAGAAGCCACAGGCAAACACAAAATGGCTGCTGGTACGACCAGGAAGGACCGAAGTTGCACCTTCTCATATGCAAACTGAAATATGTGCAGGTGTGGGCTACTCCAGTCTAATCCGAATGGCAGAAAAGTGCATTAACAGGGTGAAATGTGGAGAAGGCCATTGCCTCTAAAGACCAGGTTCCATTTACACTGGTAGCTTCACATCTCATTATCACATAACATTAAAAAGTGCTATTGGACTTAGGTGCAATAATTGGTACCTCAGATTGTGGTTTGTGGAAGTTGTTGAGTGATAGTGAGTCACGTAGCTAGGAGCATAAATCGAGCCTGGTCTTTAGAGACAATATCTACATTTCCACTCCTTGTGCGGAGGGTGGAGGGATCTGTCATTTGAGCATCTGTAGACTTGAAAACAGATTTTTCCAAGGACTGACATGTTTATTTATTGATTTTCTTTATTTGTATCAGTATTTCTATATCACGCTCTCACAAAATATCAGGGTGATGCACAGCAATATAAAACAAAGAACACGCACATTAAAAGCAGTAAAGAGCAACCATTAAAAAGACTGGCAACTCAAGAAAATTTTAAACAATTGTGTAGAGCTGTCAGCATAAAAAAAGTCTCCAAGAGACTGCAAGTCAAAAGCATGTTGTCAGAAGACAAATAAAGGTTGGCAGGGGGCTGTGGGGGAATGTATTTATAAAGGATGAACATAAATGAAGGCCTTGAAGGGGCGGAGAGTCCAGACGCTGGAGCCTTTTACAGTTGCTGCTTGAAAAGGGAGAAACTCTACAACTTGAATTTTTAATTAAGAAATACAGTATAGCAGATAGGTTGTGTGTTTTTTTTAAAAAAAACCCCATTCTGCACCAGATTCTGTACTTGTAGAATGTTCATAGCAGAAGAGCATCTTTGTTTTGGGCGAACATAGCAGACACAGCGATTTCTCCAGAGCAGCTCTTTATTTGTAAGCTAGACAGAACTGAACAGCAAACAGCTCAGCCGGCCTGCTTTTATAGGCAGCCGGCTGTCAACATTGTAGCAACAACAACCCAGGGTTTCCTGCCTAAAATAACTGACGTGGACCTGAGTGAAAACTATCTACAGTATCCCCCTGCTGGCCCAGGGTGAGAACTTCAGTACATAACAGTTTTACCAAATTGAATGGATTCATTTCCTCCCATACACCCCAGTCCACTTTGCTAGCCTTAGTTTTCTTTCCCCCCAGTAAAATTCTGCAGGCCTTGGACTCAGCTACACTGGCAAAGAAAAGGCGCTTTAGATGCATTGTATATGCATTATGGGACATGGGTGGTGCTGTGGTCTAAACCACAGAGCCTAGGGCTTGCCGATTGGAAGGTCGGCGGTTCGAATCCCCGCGACGGGGTGAGCTCCAGTTGTTCGGTCCCAGCTCCTGCTAACCTAGCAGTTCAAAAGCACATCAAAGTGCAAGTAGATAAATAGGTACTGCTCTGGCGGAAAGGTAAACGGCGTTTCTGTGTGCTGCTCTGGTTCACCAGAAGCAGCTTAGTCATGCTGGCCACATGATCCAGTAAAACTGCGGACAAATGCTGGCTCCCTCGGCCTATAGAGCGAGATGAGTGCACAACCCCAGAGTTGTCTGCAACTGGACCTAATGGTCAGGGGTACCTTTACCTAGATGCATTATAATATTGTGACACCAGATGGCGCTGTGAAGTTCTCTTTTTGCCAACCCGATTTCTCATACAAAGTTTACAACATTCAACTGAAATGCTTCTTTGATTTGTCTAGATCGAGCCCTTCATACCAAAACCTTATATGTCATCACCATAGTATCACAAAATGCAGAACTTGGCTGTTCAAAAGATAAATATAAAAGGAGGACACTGAAACTGCCTGTTCCACTCAGCAGTCAGGAGGCTGGAGTCCTTCTGAAACACTGGGGTCCCCCTTCTAGCAGAAGTGCAATCCTTAAAAGATTAAATATTTTTGTACACCACCAAAATACAGGCTGTAAATGTGTGTGGAGAAGTGTCACAGCGGAGTTTCCTGAAGTAAGCATATATGGTTAGATCCAAATTATGGCCCCATCTGCCATTCAACTCGGTTTTTAATCAGAGCAAACACACTGAAATGAATGAACATGACTAAGTTAGGCCCGTTAATTTCAATAGGTCTAGTCTAAGTAAAACTTAGTTGAATACCACCCAAAACATTTAAAGCAGGAGTATACCACTTTAAGCAATTATGGTGGCTTCCCACAAAGAAACATGGGAACTATAACTTGTTCCCCCTCACAGAACAACAAATTCCTGAGTTCCCTAAGAAGAGGGATTGATTGTTAATGTCGTGGGCCAGGAGTCAGCTTTGCCTGGAGGGGGTGAAGGCAGAGTGACTCCACCAGCAGCTGATCAGCCTTCAAGGAGACAGAGGAGAAGGCACTGATGAGAACCAGCTGGCTTCAGCCTTCTTAGGCAGAGCTTCCAGGAGCAGTCAGATGTTTGTAGCGAAGCGATGCTTGTAGTTCCTGGCATGACCTTGCTGCTTCCTGCTCATCTTGACCCCAAGATCATTGGATTCCTAAATCCCTGGACCATCTGACCTTGAGGATTGCTGTTTGCCTCACCCCAGGACTGGACCCAACTTTGGATGCTGACTCTGCCTCCAGGCAAGTACACCTCAGAGACCTGTCTGGTTGGCTGGTCTCCCACTCCACTGAGCTCTGTACGTTGTGGCCCAGCAATGAGACTATGACAGTTAAACAGCTCTCAGAATTGTAACTCTGGGGGGTGGGGTGGGGGGCGGAATAGGAGTCCCTAACAACTCTCAGCACCCTCAACAAATTGCAGTCCCCATAATTCTTTGGGGGATGCCTTAATTGTTTAAAATGGTATGATACTGCTTTAAATAGATGGTGCAGATGTGGTCTCTGTTAGTCTCATTGAACTTGGGGCTCAGTCACACTTCCTTTTGTGCTGTGCTTTCTAGGAACAGATAAGGGATATCCAGCTCTGTATCTGAGTGGTGGTGGTGTTTTGCCCCACCACTTTCCCCAGGGAAACCTGTATTTTACTACTGAATTGGAAGAAATGGCAGTCCACAGAAACCCCGATTATTGTTTGCTCCAGTTCTCCATACAGGGGGAGATGCAAATGTTGAACTTTGGCCTGTATGATCTTAATCACATTTCTGGCTTGCTTGACCTGACTACAAAACTCTGTTTTGAAAGCAGGGAGTCCTTGGATCTTCACTCGCTGTCGCTTGTAATCAATGTTCATGCAATACCTATTGTCTTTATTTCTTCTGTTTCATCCAATTCCTCCACAGTTAGTGGCTGGCCTATTAAATTGCACCAGGGAGTCCTGTGGAGAAAAGTTGTAGCGCAAACCTTTTTCTATGCCCTGCTGGATTTTCAATTAAAAGATGTGTACACTTTGTAGGCCTGGTGCCATTAACGAGATTCAGGATCCTGATTTCTCCATGCCACTGAAGTAGGGCATATTTGCTTGCACAACACTTTGGGCTTTTTCTCCTTAAATAAGGCCCCTTGGGCCTTTTACTCAGAGTAGACCCACTGAAATTAATGACCTTAACTAACTTGGATCCACTAATTTCAATGTATCTACTCTGAGGAAAACCTAGTTGTATACCATCCTTTGTCTTCACTTTACCCTATGCAAGTTGTAGGTTACCCACCCATCGGTTAAGTCTGGGCAGCTGCGATTCATCTTAGAGCTTTTAAGATATCTTGCACAAAGGATCATTGTAATGTAACTGCAAGCTTTCAAGGCTTGTTTGACCTTCTACGCCATTGTCAAACAATGAATCGAGATAGCTAGAAGTGGTTATTTATTTTATGCTATGATTATCTTGATGTATGTTGGTAAATAAACCTGTTTTGATAAGTTGCACATGTTTTGCCCTCGGGCATTAAAGAGGCAACTGCCTTTGGAAAAGGACTGCTTTAATTACTTGGTTTCCTGTTTTTTAAAAGATCCTTCTGTTCATTGGAATCTAGAACCCAGGCAGATAGACAGCCCTAACCATTGTTTTTCCCATAGCTTGGAGCAGGGGTAGGCAACCTAAGCCCCAGGGGCTGAATGCGGATCAATCGCTTTCGCAATCTGGCCCGCGGACAGTCTGGGAACCAGTGTGTTTTTACAGGAGTAGAATGTGTACTTAAATGTACATTTAAAACACATCTCTGGGTTATTTGTGGGGCATAGGAATTCGTTCATATATTTTCCCCCCAAAATATAGTCTGGCCCACCACATGGTCTAAGGGACAGTGGACTGGCCCATGGCTGAAAAAGGTTGCTGACCCCTGGCTTGGAAGGTGGTAGCTATGCCCTGGTGATGGCTGCTGATATTAGTTCTTGCTTTCTTATAGGAGCTCATGAATGACCTTGAGCTCACACGCTCACTCCTAGTCTTCCCTCTTTCCCAGCCAAGGCCTGATTCTCTCCCACTCTTCCTTTCAGAAGCAAACCTTTGCTTGCTGTTACATCTGAACCAGGGAAATTATGGTCAGCACAAACCATAGGTGAAAACCCTAGTTTGATGAAGGCTTCCAGTACAGTGGTACCTCTGGTTGCCAACGGGATCCGTTTTGGAGGCCCGTTTGCAACATGAAAAGCCCGCAACCTGAAGCACCGTATCTGCGCAGGTGCGTGATGTGATTTGGCGCTTGTGCACATGCGCAGAAGCACGATTTAGTGCTTTTGCGCATGCGCGAGCGGTGAAACCCGGAAGTTACCCTTTCTGGTACTTCTGGGTCCCGCGGGACACAATCTGAAAAGATGTAACATGAAGCAAATGTAACATGAGGTATGACTGTATTCATTTGTAGGCAGGCTGTGATGTGTGTAAAACAGGGCTGGCTAACCTTTTTCAGCTTGAAGAAAAGGTCAGAGAGGCTGGAGCAACCACTGGGGTGGGTGGGGCACATGTGGCCCAAGGGCCAGCAACTCGTGGTGCAAAAGACAATTTGGAAATAATCCCAAATTCTACTTTTGTCACAAACAGGATGTCGGGGAGGGAGGAGAGGGAAGAAGGAGCATGCAAGCCCAAGACCCAATCATGTAACATTAAAAGCATGGTTTGCAATTAAAACCCTACTAGGGTGTTCATTACCAAATGCATGAAGGGGCCAGTGGGAAGTCACAGGGTTAGGCCCACTCACT
The DNA here is from genome assembly GCF_964188315.1 of Podarcis muralis. Lineage (NCBI taxonomy): Eukaryota > Metazoa > Chordata > Lepidosauria > Squamata > Lacertidae > Podarcis > Podarcis muralis. The sequence goes on from NC_135658.1 coordinate 42,021,536, forward strand.
TGACCTCACTGCACACACCAGCAGTATCTCCCAGCTGATGTGTGATTGGCTGAGTGTGAAAGTAGCTACTTCAAGACCTTGGGAATAGAAACCTTGGCAAATCAAAGTTCCCACCCCCAAATTGCAAATCCTAGAGCATAGGAGGCAGCCCGATTCAGACTAAGCTGCATCATGCATTGCCTGGGGTTTGTGGCCAGTGTGTGTGGTGTCATCTAGGGAGCATATTCCTGCTGCCCCCTCATTCATTTGGTACCACAACATATTAAAAAGGGCTTATGTCAGACTTGAATCTGAGACTCTGGGTGGGACTTTCTCAAAGCAATTATCTTGCAGATTTTAAGGTAAAGGTAAAGGGACCCCTGACCATTAGGTCCAGTCATGGCCGACTCTGGGGTTGCGGCGCTCATCTCGCTTTATTGGCTGAGGGAGCCGGCGTACAGCTTCCGGGTCATGTGGCCAGCATGACTAAGCCGCTTCTGGCGAACCAGAGCAGCGCACGGAAACAGCGTTTACCTTCCCGCCAGAGCAGTACCTATTTATCTACTTGCACTTTGATGTGCTTTCGAAATGCTAGGTTGGCAGGAGCAGGGACCGAGCAACGGGAGCTCACCCCATCGTGGGGATTCAAACCGCCAACCTTCTGATCGGCAAGTCCTAGGCTCTGTGGTTTAACCCACAGTTATGTCAGACTTGAATCTGAGACTCTGTGTGGGACTTTCTCAAAGCAATTATCTTGCAGATTTTAAAAGGTGGCTAATCCGTAGCAGCACCCCAAATGCCCAAAGGCACTCTTGTTTCCACATACCTTCCTATTTATGTGAATTATCATAAATAAGAATGTATTTATACTCAGCATAGCTCAGTTGGTTAGAGCGTGGTACTGATAACACCAAGGTTGCAGGTTCAATTCCCATATGGGACAGCTGCATATTCCTGCACTGCAGGCGGTTGGACTAGATGATCCTCGGGGTCTCTTCCAATTCGATGAGTCAACCCAGCCAACACTGAAAATCCACAGTAATGTATTTGGGTCTTGTTGCTGATTTTCATTTTCACCATTGGTTACTAGAGCTCCAGTTCTGGACAAGTTATTGCAAGTTTAAATTTGATTCTCAGCTGTGAGACAGTCGGGGCTACGGGTGGGGACATAATGGCTAACTTTATCCCAACACCAACCCTCTCTTCTCCTTTTTGCCCTCTGGTAGAGGGAGCAGTCCCTGCCAACCTAGCAGTTCGAAAGCACGTCAAAGTGCAAGTAGATAAATAGGTACCGCTTCAGCGGGAAGGTAAATGGTGTTTCCGTGTGCTGCTCTGGTTCGCCAGAAGCGGCTTAGTCATGCTGGCCACATGACCCGGAAGCTGTACGCCGGCTCCCTCGGCCAAGAAAGTAGGATGAGCGCTGCAACACCAGAGTCAGTCATGACTGGACCTAACGGTCAGGGGTCCCTTTACCTTTACTAGAGGGAGCAGATCCCAAGAGGATTACAGTTCTGCAGACTCCCTCCCCCTGGGAAATGTTAGCTTGCCTCTGCAGTGGGAGTTGCACTTGAAGCACGTGCAGCACGTGGACCTGTCTGATTTACCTTCTGCCACTAGGAAATGGGATACTCGCTCTGGGTCTCATGACAATGGTGGGTTCTCTGCCAGTCTCACCTTAGTGAGTCCCTGACCTTCCTGATCCTGATCCTTGACACTAGTCTTGCCAGGAGAGTAACTTAAGAGGAAAGCATTCATCCCCACCAATTTTGGAATTCTCATATAGAGGATTTTCTACATGGCCAAACTAAGAGAGGATTTTCCTGCAAGGGGAAGAGCCAGGGCTGGCAAGGGAAAGAAAGGCCATCACCAAAGCAAAAATGATCATAGTTTTTGTTGTGAATATGGAATATAAAGCTCTTAGGCTGTTGGCACCAACCTAATTTTGCAGTCAGCCAAGAGCGCTGCAACCAAGTACTAAGCCGTTGAGCGATGCTGTTAAATCTCAATGCTTCAGCTGTGGGTTGTTTCTTGTGATTTTGCTTTTACTCAATGGCTCTCCTGGGGCTTCTCCATGATGTCTAGAATGATGCGTCTTAACAAGAGCTAGCCGAGGATAAAGACATCTCTGGAGAGGACATCAGTGAAGTGATGTGTTTTAGAAAAATACCCATCAAAATTTAGAGAGGCTGAATTTAAGCTGATCAAATGCATTTTGCAGTCCAAATGACACTTCTAATTTTGTAAGATTTTTTTTTTTAATGTTCACTTTTGTCCAGTATGGGATAAAGATAAGCAACAACTTATCCATGTTTGATCCTCTGCTTCTTGGGTTGCTGTATGGTAGGGGTAAGGAACCTAGGGCCTTCTGTGATGTGACACCCAGAGTCCAGCAGTATTCAGGGGCCTCCCCTAGACCCAAGGAACTGATGGACTGTTATACTACCTTGCCTTTTCAATGATGCAGAGAGCACATCAGGAAGATCTCCCATCTTCAGGCCAGAGGACTGGGCCTTTTAGAGTACTTTGTGCCCTGACAAAGGGAGATGGAGCATAGAACAGGTGAACTGGGGCAAAAGACCTCAATTTACATCCACCCTTTGTTGTAGCAACTTGGGTCGTAACCGCACCATACATTTAAAGCACGTGGCTTTCCGCAAAGAATCCTGGCTACTTCTGTTTACCCCACACAGAACTATGATTACCAACACCCTCAACTACTGTTCCTAGGATTCTTTGGGGGAAGCCACATGCATTAAATGTATGGAGTGGGTGTAACCTTGCTCTCTGGGAGCTCTCCTTGGTGCTGCGATAACCCGCCTGCTTTGCTCCATGAGCTCCTGCTCAAGGCCAGAATAGGACCCAACACATGCAGTTGGATTCCAGTTTCCATCACTCTCAGTTGGCATGGCCAGTTATTAGCTATGATGGCAGTTATAGCCCATCAGCATCTACCTTTCTTGTGATATCACTGCAAGAATTTCTCTAGGCCAAGGTGTCTCTGAATCTTTTTCAGCCCAAGGATTCCCTTGGTCACATGCCTTATCCCAGCTGAAGCACATATTGGGCAAAAGCAGTTGATGGGGGGCATGTAGTAGTTCACACCATACCTTCACAGCACTACAGTGGTACCTCAGGTTACATACGCTTCAGGTTACATATGCTTTAGGTTACAGACTCCGCTAACCCAGAAATAGTGCTTCAGGATGAGAACAGAAATCGTGCAGTTGTGGCGCGGCAGAAGCGGGAGGCCCCATTAGCCAAAGTGGTGCTTCAGGTTAAGAACAGTTTCAGGTTAAGTACGGACCTCTGGAACGAATTAAGTACTTAACCTGAGGTACCACTGTATAGGGCTTCCATATGTCACATTTGCCAGACATATCCGGGATGCGTCAGAAATAATGTCCAGATGGAATTTCCAAAAATCGGTAAAGATGACCGGGAAAACCTGGTCGTATAGCAACCCATGTCAGACGTGTTGAATGTGTGTGTGTGTATTTAGTAAAAAAAGTAGCTTTTTTAAAAAGCTATGGCAACCCTACAGCACATTTGAAGCACATTCTTTCCTTCAAAGAATTCTGGGCACTGTTGTTTGTTTAGGGATTGCCGGGAATTGCAGTTGTGAGGGGCAAAGCTACAGCTCCCAGAATACTTTGAGGGAAATAAAGGTAAAGGTAAAGGTACCCCTGCCCGTACGGGCCAGTCTTGACAGACTCTAGGGTTGTGCGCCCATCTCACTCTAGAGGCCGGGGGCCAGCGCTGTCCGGAGACACTTCCGGGTCACGTGGCCAGCGTGACATCGCTGCTCTGGCGAGCCAGAGCCGCACACGGAAACACCGTTTACCTTCCCGCTAGTAAGCGGTCCCTATTTATCTACTTGAACCCGGGAGTGCTTTCGAACTGCTAGGTTGGCAGGCGCTGGGACCGAGCAATGGGAGCGCACCCCGCCGTGGGGATTCGAACCGCCGACCTTTCGATCGGCAAGCCCTAGGCGCTGAGGCTTTTACCCACAGCGTAAAGTTATAGTGTGTATGCATCCTTAGTATGGAAGGTTCCTATGTTGTCACCAGTTTCCTCTGTGGAGGTTTTCCACACAGTAGCATAGATATGTGTGGCAAGCCACTGGTCTGCATAATAGCAGCTGTGTGAAGAGGCCAGGTTTTGGGTAGCAACAGGACCACCTGCATAGTAGCAGGAATGCATCTTGAGTGAGGATCTATCAGTGGCTAATAGAGAGACAGATGGCAACATCCCTAGCAAGGTAAAGGCATCAAGATCATAATGTGTGTAAAAGCAACAGGAGTGGTCAAAGAGTAAGTCGTTTAGGGCTTTGAATACTAATGTAAACATCTTGATTTGGGCCTAGAAACAAACTGGCATATCTACTCTAACTTGCAGAGATTTGTTTCCATTTTGGTAAATAATAAAACATTCAAGTTAGATTTCCAGAAGAGCCCAAAGGTCACAGATTCTCAATTTTTGTTCTTAAATTACACCCAGAAGACCGGCAAGCCTTTCCAAAACAAGCGAGTCCTCTTTTTATTCTCTGGGTGGTTTCCTTGGAAGAATTCTCAAGATGGTCAGTGGATTGCCTCTCAGTTGCCAATCAATAAGAAATGATTTACTTGCTCTATTTTGCCTTTTCACACTACAGATCTTCCAGCAAGCCACACTGGGCATAATGGAATATCAGAAATAGACCACTCCTGTGGCTTGTGAGTCACCCCGAGCTATTAGCAATCACTACAGATTGACCTTTTAACAGGGTTTCTTATCTCCTTGCATTTGGCAATTTGCTGTTGCCTTGTCGAGGGGTCCTGCTCCAATTCATTCCATTCCAAGACTTCCAGCCACATCCAAGAAGACAATAGCTAAAAGCTTCTATGGATGCAGATTCTCAGCCCCTCAGGCTCACTTAACCAAAGAGCTGAGTGCATAAATAAAATATTGCATTCATGGAAAACAGATGTAGCCCTTACCTTCTCCTCTGTAAAGGCCTTTGCCTTCCAGGGTTCTCTCCTTGGGAGTCTGTGGCTTCATTTTGTGTGAGCCAGAACAATGTCAGATGTTTAGCAATGGAAGTGGAGAGGTTAATGCAGTGTGGGTGAATGTGGGCCAGAGTCCATCATTTGCTTTCCATTGTCTGATATGGAAAGATGTCAGAGTCACTGATAGACTTGGATCAGAAGTGCTCCTGGAAGACAAAGATGTTAAAAGAGGGTCTTGCTTCTCCCTTAGCCACAGCTTTGGATTTGTGGCTCTCTCTCCTTGTTGTGCTTTGATTGTAGGTCACAAAACTCCAAACTCTGGCTTTGTCTGTTGAGGTGGGGACACCCATTTGCCATCTCACACTGATCCCCTTAATCCCCCTTAATGGCTCATCACCCAGGCTATCGCCTCACCAGGAGGCTGGCCTGGCTATTCCAAGAATTAGATGCCTTGATTAAATTCTAACACTCACTGGATCCAGGGATTGGGGAGTCTGGCACACAGCTTAACACCCAAAACTCACAACACTATGAAAGCTCACTTCTTGCACTGCTCCATAAAGAGGGTCAGAATCCTTGGGAGGCAATTGAAATGTTCAGTGAAACATCTTGCCTTCTGTTTGCATGATTTTGGCACTGATTCTGGGGTTTGTTCCAAGTGCGATAATGGCATCACATAGGGGGCTTATTGGAGTGAAGCAGACATTTCTTTCCCTTGAAAAATATGTGTGCGACTATTAGCCGCATCAAAGTTGCAGTCCTGTACATACTAACTGGGAAGAACTCCTATGAAACGGAGAGAAACTTATGATGCTTATAATTGTGCAGCACAGCTTGGGGCAATAGATGTTAGTAAGGCCCACCGAGTCAGATCATGGACCTGATCTGATCCCTAATTTACCCTTCTGGTCCTTGGGAGGCTGAATTAATGTGGGGTGCCCTCTTTGGCAGAAGGCCTATATTTCTTTAAATATATAGGGAGGAATTTATACCTGGTAGTTACTGTCCACCCCTCTTTCCCCATGCTTCATAGGGTGAAAGGAATCTGGATCAGTGCCCCAGATGGCGACCAGAGCATGTGGGAAGGAACATATGGAATAAAGTGGGGTTTTTTGTCTGCCTCCCCCCCGCCCCAAATAACTGGATCTGCTCAAGACTGTAATAATAGCAGTGTTGGGCATGCTGCAGAGAATGTTTACGAGGTTGCAATTCTGTCATTCTCTTGGCTCCCTGGGCCAAAGCTGCTTAATTTCTCACTCTGTTCAAGTCTGATTAGGGCTTTGCTGTAATTCTGGGTTGCTTAAGTAATGGATAACTAATCTGCAGGGCAATCCTGTACATGCCTATGCAGAGGTAAGCCGCCTTGAGTTCCGTAGGACTGATTTCCATCAGCGGAGCAGCTATTTTAGACTTGCTGGCCTTGCAGGGGTCCTACTCTTCAGCTTGTCAAGGCGACTGCTTCCCTTCCTTTGAAATGTGGCAAGTCAACCCTGCTGCATTTGGAGGTCGTCCTGCTAACTCTGCTGAGTGTGGCCTTGAATGTCCGTTCCCTTGATGGCACCACTGACTCCCAGGCACACCTGTAAAGGACTACAGCCTAATCATTAGACTTGGCCCTTAGGGATAAACACTGAGTTGAGAGGAAATTCTAGAGCTGGGTGGGGCATAGGACAGTAGTGGCTGGTGTAGTGGGGCAGAGCGGCTTATCCATCATGGCAGCTTAACTGGATGGGCTGGGTGTAGCAGGGGTGGTGGTGAGTCTGCACATTATCCACTCCTTACTGAAGCAAGCCAGAATTGCAACAAAAACCTAAGCAGCTCTGTGGCTCGGCCCTACTATGCCAGCCACTACTGGCATGGGTGGGCTTAGAACCGAGATTGTCTACTGCAAAAGCAAAGAGAGTGGACATAATGCTGGGATTGAGTGGATTAAAAATCAAAATGTCAGTAAATATGCAAGGAATTCAGGAGTTTGGGGTCGTCTGGGCGGACATAGGGAAGAAGGTCTGTTATATGGAGGGAGAGATCTCTATGAGACCTGGGGTAGGCCAAGCCAAACAAAACTATATTTGCATAAATAAATAAAAGAATCCCCCCTTGATACCTTTCACAGTATTAGGGATGTATTAATCCAAATGCTTGGGATTAATTCTATTTTGGGTAAATGCATGCCCTGTATCTAAATACACTTTTCCTGACGATCCTTCTGTGGAAAGAAGCATTAAAGAATGCAGTTAATCAGTTCCAGGATATTATTAATGTGAGAGTGAAGATGATCTGCACACACATGTTTGCATAGAAAGAGAGATAAGGAAGAGGCAAGGCAGCCTGGGAAAACCTACAAGGCATATTCCCATAACCTTGTTCTCCTCTTCTCATCTTATGGTTTCTTTTTCCACCAGCTTCCTTCTGTATGTCCCACCTCTTTGAAGCCAAGCAAGAGTAAGATAGGAGCTTGGAACTTGACTTTCCACTCAAGTTGGGCTTTTTAAAGCACATCTTCGAAGCTTCCATCCTACCACATTCTCCACATGTCAACACTCTTCTTTTGTGGTCTAGAATGAAGATGGTCTGACATGCTATGCCTTACTGTATGCTCTAAAATGTGTCCAGATGCTCATCTTTAACCGTAATTTCTCATTACGTCTAAACTGGAAAGCCATAGTTATCAGCTTTGGAGCAAACCGGGATCTTAAACCACAGGTTTAAGTTAAAGATCCTGGCTAGATTTGAATAAATATATGTTGTTGTTTGTTTGTTTAGGTGGGGGTGAGTGGGAAGAGACAAATTAGACAGATTCATGGAGGAAAAGATTATCCCTGACTAGTAATCTGCTTCCACTGCTGAAGGCAGTATGCCTATGAAGAAAAGCTACTGGGAATCAGAAGTTGGAAGCTTGTGGCCACTGTGAGAACAGAATGCTGGACTAAATGGACCTTTGATCAGATTCTCCTTTTTTTGATATGTTCTTAGGAAAGCAAGCTGGGGTTCTTGCATTCTGTATTACTGAGCTATTTCCACCCAGCTTTCTCCTGACCTCTTCCTCAGTGCAGGCTATGCTGTCTGTAAAATACATGAAATACCACTAGTTTATGAAACCATAGTGCTCCCAACAGAATATTAAAACACGATAAAACATCAAACATTAAAAACTTCCCTAAACAGGGTTGCCTTCAGATGTCTTCTAAATGTCAGATAGTTGTTTGCTTTCTTGACATTTGATGGGAGGGCGTTCCACAGGCCCTCGGAGCTGGACCTCAGTGTCTGGGGTGAACAATGGAGGTGGAGAGACTCCTTCAGATATTCTGGGCCGAGGTTGTTTAGGGCTTTAAAGGTCATCACCAACACTTGGAATTGTGCTTGGAAACATGCTGGGAGCCAATGTAGGTCTTTCATGACCAGTGTTATAGTCTCGGCAGCCACTCCCAGTCACCTGCCTAGCTGTCGCATTCTGGATTAGTTGTAGTTTCCAGGTCACCTTCAAAGGTAGCCCCACGTAGAGCACATTGCAGTAGTCCAAGCGAGAGATAACTAGAGCATGCACCACTCTGGCAAGACAGTCTGCGGGCAGGTAGGGTCTCAGCCTGCGTACCAGATGGAGCTGGTAGACAGCTACCCTGGTCACAGAATTGACCTGTGCCTTTACACTTTACTGTGCATTCGTGTGATGCGTATAATACATAGCCCTATCAGAAAAGTGACAAAAGTAAACTGAATAATAAATCCGAAAACTAGCAGGAGCTCTATTGTTTAGGAAGCTTTGTCCTACTGAGTCAATCCATTAGACCAGGGGTCCTCAAACTACGGCCCGCAGGCCAGATGCAGCCCTCCAGGGTCCTGAACCCAGCCTGCCCGGCAATCGCAGAACCCGTCATCCATCTAAGAACCTTAGATCATCTAAGTCAACATTGACCATACTGGTTGGTAGTGGCTCTCCATGGTTCGGATGAGCCTGGAAAGAGAGTGTTCTACCCCTGAGCTACGACCCTTTCTGGAGGTTTGGTTAGAAAACAATAAAACAAGAAAGAAGCTACAATTTGAATATTCTACTGCGGTTGAAGTGCAAGTGAAGTGACTGGAGAAATGAGTAAAAATGAATCATCTGTGAAATAATGCTTTTATTATGCTTCATTCTCCTTCCTTAAAATAGATATGTATGGTGTTTACATGTCCTTAAAACCTTTGCAGGGGGTTTTTTGTGTTCTGCATAATGGTACTATTGTGAATAGCTATTAGCACTAGAACTATGGATCATCTAAATTCATCGATACATTCAAAAGATGAATCTAATATTGTATTAACAACTGACTTTTTAAGCAGGGTTGTGCCTCTTGAGAAGATGCCAAAAATAAATTGTGAATATGCTATGATTTTTTTGCAGCCTGCCCATCATTCAAAAATATTGTGGCAGAGAGCAAGACATAACTAGACAAGTATTAAACTCACTCCGAAAGTGGTGGCAGAAGGTAGGAAAGGTGAAGCCCTGTGTGTTGTTACTATTATTAATAATAATTGGATGTATATACCACCCTATACTCAGGGGTCTTAATGTAAATAAAGAATAAGATACTGGAAATCTGACAGTTACTGGAGCTTCTTATTTCCTCAAGGAAGTGGATATAATTCTTTCTTTCTTTCTTTCTTTCTTTCTTTCTTTCTTTCTTTCTTTCTTTCTTTCTTTCTTCTCTCTCTTTCTCTCTTTCTCTCCCCCCCGAGAGCGTTTTCAATGTGCTACATTCTGTACCGTAGTAACAGCCACATCCCGGCCTCTGCAGGCTGTCCCACAGGAGAGTTGTGTAATGGTTACTATTCTTGGCTGAAAGTGGCTGGCTCACGTCAAGGGGATTGTCTGTCAGTGAAGCAAGGCAACATCCTGACGCGTGCTTACGTGTACTTATGCCTCTGCTTGTCAATAGAGACCCCTGCCTGTTCCAGCCATGGAGCTTGAAGTGGGAATTCATTTCTCGTCTAATGAAACAAGGCTGTTTACTTGGCCCTGCTAGTCTCCTCGGGCTCCTTACATTACAGCTTCTGTCTGTTCTTCTCATTCTCACCATGGAAATCCAATACACACCTATCTGTCTCCTGAGATATGCACATGCTCTTTTACAAATATTGACAGACTCGGAGAGCTGTGGCAATAAAAGACTGAACCGGGGTGAACCCCCTCCCAACATAATACCCAAGTTCCCCAAATGGCGTGCTACAGAGCAAGCAGAGGAACCATTTGCATCCATGGAAAATTAGTTTTTACTGCTGCTCTTGTTAATGAAAGCCATATCTGTTATGTTTAATTTTGCTTTCCTGAAGCTGTTTCTCAAAGTCTCTTGTTTCTCCATCTGTTGATGTGGAAGTCAATGAGCTTCTTTAATTTTCTCCCCTCCCATTTTTTTTTTGCAGTCTATTATCCTGGGACCACAATCCTGTAATTCATTTCAACTTCCTTTTTTGAGCAAACATTCATGCACTTGCAGTGGGTGCAGAAAAGTAAGGAGGATGAATAGTAACAGAGCTCTGGATTGTAGTTTGTTAAGTGTGGCAACCTTTTTTAAAAAATAAAAAGTCAATTTCTGAATTTAGTTTTTTTAAAAGCACACAATATTTATATTAAAAATAAGATATAAGAGAAAGAAACTATGTCGGCTCACCTTATCAATAGGTAAAGGTAAAGGACCCTTGACAGTTAAGTCCAGTCACGAACGACACTCAAGTTGTGGCAGTCATCTCGCTTTACTGGCCGAGGGAGCCAATGTTTGTTCGCAGACAGTTTTTCTGGGTCATGTGGCCAGCACGACTAAGCTGCTTCTGGAGAAACCAGAGCAGTGCACGGAAACGCTGTTTACCTTCCCGCCGGAGCGGTACCTATTTATCTACTTGCACTTTGACGTGCTTTCAAACTGCTAGGTTGGCAGGAGCAGGGACTGAGCAACAGGAGCTCACCCCGTCGCGGGGGTTCAAACTGCCAACCTTCCGATCAGCAAACCCTAGGCTCAGTGGTTTAGACCACAGTACATTAATCCTGATGTAAAGACATATCTTAGTATAAACAGGCCATATGACCAAATAGGTATCCAAATAAGAGTGACAATTGTAAGATAAATGTTCAAATGTAGAAAAGGCAATAAAATTTTCTATGTATTTGGATAGTGGGTGCTTTTCTTTCTAACCTTGAAGTATAATCTTCATTTAAATGTCAAAAAATAATGCAACATTGCTTTTTCTTGTTATTGTTAGAGCAGAATGCCAGGTGGAAACTTTCTGTTTTTATTATTGTTTTCCTAGGCCTCTTAGTTTTATAAAAAAAAAATTAGTGATTTTTAGACATTTTGCACTGTTGTAATTCTCTGTCTTGCATTGTATGTTGTATTTATTCTTGCTGGTTTTTTGTTGAGATAATTTGTATAGTTCAGCCTCCCCGAACCTGATGCCTTTCAAATCAACAGGGATAATGAGAGTTTTAGTGCAATAGCATCTGGAGGGAATACCAGGCTGGAGAAGGTCCTGGTATAATTTGTAGTTTTCACTTTTACTGTAAACTGTCCAGAAAACTTTCTGTTATTGGATGGTGTATACATATTGTAAATAAGTATTTCTGGTAGCATAATATCCATGACAAACCTTATTTTTCCTGGCCATTTTAAATGCATCTACAATCAATAATCTACAGCTGGCAAGAGCTTTGATATCAAGGCAACCAGAGGAAAAACAATTATATTTGTGTTGTCCATCATCAGAGTTTGAAACCTGGGGTGTTTCAAGATAGTTCTCATCTAGAGGTGCCTTCTCTGTACTACCATCTACTCCCAGTGACAGAATAAATTCATTCTTAAGTGTGCAACTCGGTTATGGAGCAGTTTTCACTGATTTAAATGTTGCATTATTACATTGTTGAAACATGCTCTGGGAGCTTATGGCAAGGGGCAGGTAGGAAATATTATAAATAAACAAATAAAATAAATGCTATTGGGCAAAGTGAGATGACCACCCAAGCAGCAAACGTTGGTGGGACAGTGTTGGTAGCCCTGTGATTTTTCTTCTAAGCCCTCTGGCCATTCTCGTTTGTTGAAGGACAGAACTTTGTATACTGCACAATACGTTATGACCGTCCAAAACTGGCTGGGGTACAGTGGAAGACTGGCCCATGACTGGTGTCAAAGGGAATTTAGCTATGAGCCCAGTTGGCTTCTGTATGTGGAATGGGAGCCATCTTGTCCTTAACCTCAGGGAGCAAAGACCTCACACTGTCCCATGAATTGGATCCTGAGCAGATAGTCTTTTTTTTAAGTATTAAGATTTAATCAACACAAATAAGTTAAAACTATGTAGATTCACTTTTAATATTTACATACAACTTTATAAATAATATATCAATAATACTTGCAAGATAAGCTCTGTCATAGTTGGAAATATACCACACAAATATTTATTTTTGCATGTTTATTATTCACCACATAGAAAAGTTTCCATGTTTGTCAATAACTATGCCAAATCTATTCTTCATATATTCAATAAACAGAAATCAATTATTGTAAAATTCTTATGACTTTTGTCTTCCACACCACTTTTTAGTAATTTCAGGAGCCTATTTGCTTTGCCAAATATTCCTTTATCATAGATGGGGAACTGTTTCTCCATTTTTGTGCCGCAGATATCTGTGCTGTATATGTTATATTTCGTACGGATTCTTTCCCCTCCTCAAGTCTAATATCTAGAGCAGTGTTTCCCAACCGGTGTTCCGCGGCACACTAGTGTGCCGCGAGACGTTGCCTGGTGTGCCGTGGGAGGGAGGCGGGCGAGTCGGGTGGCGAGAGCCGGGGCGGCGGCGGCGAGGATCCGTGTCGAGCCGGGGGCGGCTCCGCGGTGGTGGTGCCGAGGTTTCTCTCTCCATTCTCCCCTCACACACACACACACACACACACACACAGGATCAGCTGACAGGACCCGGCCAATGGGGCGGCGGCGGGGCAGCGCGCGCAAAAGGGAGGAGCGCGAGACAGCGGACGAGGAGGAGGCCGGCATGTCCGGGCAGCAGCAGCAGCAACAACAGCAGCAGCAAATCCTGGCGACGGCTCCTCAAGCCCCGGGCAACCCTACTCCCTCACCGGCCTCGGCCGCCCTCCTGCTCCACCCGCTGCCGCCTCCCCCGCCGCCGCCGGCCACCTCGGCCCCGCCGCCGCCCCCTCCTCCGCCCACTATCACCGCCACCACCACAACAGCCGCCGCCGCCTCAGCTGGGCCCATGCCTGCCGGGAGCGGCGGCGGCAGCAGCAGCGCCCCGGCGCCCTTCCCTCCCGGCGTGACGCTGCGCGCTGACGTCACGGGGCTGTAATGGTGGTGTGCCTCAAGATTTTTTTCATCAAACAAGTGTGCCTTTGCCCAAAAAAGGTTGGGAAACACTGATCTAGATAACCCAACAGAACAGTCATGGGGGTCACATCATGAGTTCTGATAGATAAATTGTTATATCTACCAGTTTTCTCACAAAGGACTTTATAACTGGGCAGTTCCAGCAGATATTTCCTAGGAATTAAAACTGGATGTTGCAGACTTTAAGCCACTTAAGGTTATCTAAATCCTCTCTGGAATATCTAAGATCCATTGGGGTATTCATTATAAAAACACACTCCCAGCCTTTCTAAAATACAACAACACATAAATTGGATTTCCATGACAATTGAGTATTTGCTGGCAATAAAAGAATAGATTCCTCTCTCTCTCTCTCTCTCTCTCTCTCTCTCTCTCTCTCTCTCTCTCTCTCTCTTGTGTGTGTGTGTGTGTGTGTGTGTGTGTGTGTGTGTGAGTGAGAGAGAGAGAGAGAGAGAAAGGAAGGAAGGAAGGAAGGAAAATACAGAATTAATGTGTTCCAATCAGAGAAGCCAAACAATATTATCTACCTGAGGTGACAGTTCATGTGGTGCTGATAGCTATTTACAGGAGAGCTCTCGAGGAACAAAAAGAAAAGCAGAATTGTACCGTCTTGAAGGTTAATTTATTCTGGCGTAAGCTATCACAGGCTAGCATCGCATACTCCATCAAATGCAAATAAGTTTTGCAAATAAGCCACATGTTAAAATTTCTTTTGTTGCTGTGTTAAGCAACTGCGAAGCACATCCATAGACACACAATCTGCTCACAGATAATTCAGGAATATGCCCTGTAAGTGATGCACAGTGTGAACACCTTAATTGCTTCTAATGATATGCAACAACAATTTAGACTATAAAGTTCTGTTCAATCAATTTGAATGAATCCCTTCTGTCAAGTGACAGATCTATCATTTGCCATTACAGTCAAGTTCAGAAATGGCCAGTGTTTCTTCCCTAATTAGCAATGTTGTTTTGTTTCCTTCTATCTCTACTGATATATCTCCCCTGCCCACTTTTGCTTTTGAGGTATGAATGCACCATGAGATGATGTTTCCTTTTCATCATTATCTCCTATCAGGTCACTGTTATTCTGGACATCTGGACAGCTCTGCAGCTTCTTTCACAAAGTGTCATTTGTTAGCTTGGCAAGTTTTATGTGGTAGTAAAGGGATCTTATGCCCCCCACCCCCACCCCAAATCATTTCAGATGTGCAGAACTGGGGCAATAAGCCCCCATTTTCAAAGAAGAGGAAGGGAGATTTGCAAACTGGTCAAAATACCTGCCTTTAATTGGTTTTGTGGAAGACAGTACAGAGAAAACAAATGGGGAAAAAACAGTTATTGGAAGGACTGGGAAGGAAGGGATTAATATCTGTAAAGAAGTAAGATAAAGAAACTAGAAAATACTGGAAAATGTTTTGAATTACCAAGGAAGAAAGGAGGAAGAGATGCACGGCTGTGGCTTTTGGCAGCAGCCATGTGGCACGGATCTCCTGTAAATATATCGCTCTGAGCTGGCCCTACCATTAGGAAGGGTCAGGCAGTTGCCTCAGGCAGCAGATGCTGCAGGGTGGGAAATGGCACAAAGGTGTTAGAAGATGGAGCTGAGTGAACCATGTATCGTGCTCAGTGACCCCTAATTTAGTTTGCCACCTTCAGCTGTGCAGAATACTGTCCCATCCAATTCAACTGCCAGTCTAGTCATCTTCTGCAAGTGGAAGGGGAGGGAAATATTGTCTTGGACAGTTCACTGGTAGCTCTACTTCTGCTAGACCAGAAATAGGAAATCTCAGGGCCAGGGGACCAATGTGCAGCCCCTGTTTCTTTACCTGGCCCTCGGGGCTCTACCCAGGTAGCACACCTTTACCAGTTCTGCTTCGCACCTTGCGGGCTCCTGTCTGTCAGTTCAGATTCAGCGGTTTCTCAGTCTCCAGCAGGAGGCTCAGGGCCCTGAACCTGGTCCAACACCTTAGTTGGAGATTCCCATAGTTTTTGATTTGTGATGGCTGCTGCACTCTGAGGCCACTGGGACACACGATGTTCTACACCTGATGTCAGAGGCAGTATGCCCATGAATGCCATCTGCTAGGAATCACAGGCTTCTCATAGGCTGGCCAATGTGAGGACAGAATGCTGGACTACATGGGAAGATGCAGATTGCCATATGACCGGAGAAGTCAAATAATGGTGTGGGCAACTAGCAGTAGCAACGCTGAGCTTGCAGTAATCCCATGAATGGCTCTGCCACCAACCTGTAAATGTGAGGTACATGTAAATGCGAGGGGCTTCTGTATTATATTAGAGAAAGCTCAGTTTTGAAGTGGATTAAGATTTCCACTTTAGCCTCCTCCCTCACTGTCATCACCATCTCATTTCCAGCTGTTTGGAACTTGAAGCAGCTTCCCTGGCCCAGTTTTTTTTTGGAAGTGAAATTTGCTTGAAAGCTTGAGCAAATATAAATCAGCCATTTTCCCAAAAGAGCCAAGGGAAACTGAAATAAATACGTTTTGCCTTTCAAAAAAAAACATATAATAATCCTGAATTTTCTTTTTAGCCTAGCCATAGCCAAACCAGCTGGAAATACATTACAATTTGGCAGATAAATAGACTTCACTGAAATGAATGCCTTTTTTCTGCTCTAGGAAAGTCTATTTTGATCTGTCTGCATCTGGTTCTCTTTGCAACTGCACACTGAGCATGTATAGTACTTTTCCTTCTCTCGCCATCTAAAACAGCTAACAAGGTTTAGTAACACATGTGCTTTAGGTTGCAAATCCTAAACCCATTTACCTGGGAGTAACTTTATCTTGTCTCACTGCTTTTCCCTGGGGAAAACTGCTCTTTAGTGCTCAATCAGAGCAAACAGCAATTCAGGTTTATTATGGATTAACTCTTGCTCCAGTTTAGCACCAAAGAACAAGTTTTTCCTGGGAAAGGAATAGGGCAAGTGGAAAATCGCTTGGACCCACGCCTAGAAACTGCAGATGAAGTTGAAAACCGCTCAGACTTGTGCTATCTAGGCATGGGACAAATGGAAGTGTGGACAATTCCTTGAATCCAATGGGACATGCATCAGAGTAGACATGTACAGGCTGCACATGCATGCTTCATCTAAGGCTGGGAAATGTCAGGCCTGGAGGCTGGTGGGAGCCATCAGAAAGGCCTCAACTGGGCATTTTGAGGAGGTGGCAGGGCTGAGCTGGCCAGGAAACTTCAGTATCTCAAGCCAGCCTCACGGTCATCAGCCTGGATCAACCCCGATAGTCCTGATCCTCTTTTCACTGTGGCCAGTGTGAGCAACAGGCCTGTGATCAAGACAGCAACCTCACCTCTCTGCAAAGCCCCACTGGGGTGCTGTACATTGAAGCTACAAACTGAAATGTTCAGTCCTACTATAAAGTCACAATCTGGTATTATAATTGCTTTGTATACATCCTTGAGGATTCTTCACCAGGAATAGTAGAACTATGACTGTTCATCTAGTCTTCCCCTAAATGGGCAGCCTCCAGATGTTTGGATGACAACTCCCAAGAGTGC
Organism: Podarcis muralis; assembly: GCF_964188315.1. Classification (NCBI taxonomy): domain Eukaryota; kingdom Metazoa; phylum Chordata; class Lepidosauria; order Squamata; family Lacertidae; genus Podarcis; species Podarcis muralis. The sequence goes on from NC_135658.1 coordinate 42,038,403, forward strand.
CAGTCAGCATATCTGAAGGTTGGGAGCTGCAGTACATTTGAAGGGCGCCAGGTTCAGCCTATCTCAAAGAAACAGCTGAATCTGAAGGTGGCCAGAGACAGAGAAAAAGCCATGTGCTATCAGCATGGAAAGCCCCCAAGATGAAGATGGAATGAAAATACTGGATGCCTAATTTACAGAGCCAAAGAATAAGGGCCATGGCAGACGCATTAAAAATAATGAATGAAAGTAAATTATCTACACCCTGTTTCCCATTCTAATAATAGAGGCACAAGAGGACCTTAATGTCTTTAAAAGGCAATATATTTAAAACTGGCCCCTATGCATTATTAATGTGTGAAGCTCATTGCCATAAGATAGCGGAGGCCAAAAGAGCTCTGTTAAATTCAAGAGACGACTGAACATTTGGATGCACAGCAAAGCCATTCCCACTTCACTCTGCAATGAATGCTCAGATTTGGACCGTGCGAGCCTCCCCATAGCATCTCTTATTGGCTCTAATTGTTGGGTATCCACAACTATCTCTCTAGCTCAGTATTGTTTTCACTGACTGGCAGGGGCTGTCCAGGATTTCAAGCAAGGGACGTTCCCAGCCCTTCCTGGAGATGATGGGGGCTACTAATCTGAAAGGGATCAGCCAGCATAGACAGAACTGATGCAGGCTGACCAGGCTGTGCAAATGGAAAAGCATTTGCTTGCTTCTAGAATCCTTCCTGCGCTCCTGGACAAGACCAACTTAATCAGTTGACAGAGTAAGATGGCTGCCTCTGGTGGCAGATGGTGGGGAACAGCAGTGAGATGACTGAGCTATGTGGTTTGCCCTGAACCCCCACTCCCCAAGTTAGCCTGCAGTGCAAGACACTGACCCATTGTCAGTGCTGAAGTAAGATTTGGCTTACTCTGTGCAAGAAACGAGAGGAGAGGTTACGTTTTGTCCTTTGCTCCTGAGGCAGGCAACTGGCTTGAGTTGCCCTGTGCACATACAGCTTTGGAACCAGCAGTGCCACTGTCTTCAAGCTTCTCAATAGGAACATAGACCAGGTATTCCACTGGCCATATTCACAGTTACAAGCAGATGCCATAGACCAGGGATGGCTAACCTACCATCCTCCAGATGTTGTTTGACCACTAGCTGGGGACTGATGGGAGCTGGAATCCAGCAGCCTTTTGGAGGGCCACCTCTGTCATAGATAAAGCAACCGCCCAACCTGCACATAAAAGGCAGTGACCGGTAATGGCCAACCAACTTTGACGTGATACTATGGATCTGTGGCTACATGATACGAAATCCTGATTGTGCCTGCTTTCCAGGCACTTTTGACAGTTCCAGCCACGTGCAGTTATTGTGTTCATACAGGGTGACTTGCAGGTTCTCCGTTGCATGTGTGAAGGTTGAAGGTGAGACCAGTGGGTGCAACCCCATTTCCTTTTCCACATGTGTCTGGAGGCAAATGGTACCGGAAGCTTGGGGTTTAAGCCTCTATACGGGATTTAGTCACACTCCACCTTCATCCTAGCCATTGTAAATCAAAGATGGGATTGCACTGCAATTTATTTTTTTTAATGAAACAGCCAGATACTTAAATCAACATAGTTACAAAAATGGGCAAAGATATCAATCCTAAGTGAAATACATTTCAGAAACATTGCCCAGGATGCTTTGGCATAAAAATCAATGGGATGAAACTAAAATTTTACTTCGTATACTAAACATCCTGCATACCCACTCACACTGAATTAATAGCATATGTTACAAAGCCTTTCTTGGGAAATGAGAAGCGGAATAAAGGCTTTCTGCAAATCTCTCTCTCTCTCTCTCTCTCTCTCTCTCTCTCTCTCTCTCCCCATTCCCCATTTCTCCCCAAATATGCTCAGTGTGTGTACAGCTGTGGCCTGCCTTGGGGGACTGCGTCATTGTTTTAAACTGCTGTTCTAATGCCGCCGTTGAACGGCACCATTCCAAAGGCTTTGCCCCCACTCTGCACACAGGGCTCCCCCCCACCCTCTGGAGCAGAGGGAAGGGGGTTTTATCACCAATTCTGGCATATAAGGCGCCTCTTAGTGAAATTCTTCTCGGGTGGTTAAGCCATTCCGAGCAAGGCTGCAGCAGCTTCTGCTCTGGTAAGAAAATGTGACCTAGTTAAAGCCAGAGGTTTTTATTTTTTATTTTTTTGGAAGATGATGAAATGGAAGTGACTTGTGCTCTTGCTGAAATTTGACACTCAATACAGGGCACTGAATTCCTTCCCTGCCAAATATGTGTGTGTGTGTGTGTGTATTTGGGAATATATTGCCATGGAAACCACTTATCCCACCCCTCACTGATCAAGAGCATCACTGCATTCAAAGGAAGAATTGTAAGATGCCCTTTCCCTTATCCCCTTGGTCCTCTCCCTCCGCCCCACCTCTCTTTACTCTGCTCCATGAAATCGAATTAAAGGGTGAAATGAATTTTGGAGCTGCTGCCAGAGCCTGGGAAATGTCCATGCTTGGGAAAAGGTTTCTTTACCCACCGCTGACGGTAGCAAACTAACTTGGTCCTGGTTGAAGAGAAGCAGTTCTTCACGTCATACTTTGTTGAGCTGTGAATTCAGCATGCAGAGATGTTAGCTCCTGGCTTCAAACTGTAAGGGTTGGGAGGGCTTGATTCTCACTTATCTTAGTGTTGCTTTACAATAATCCTGAAGAGTTTGTTCCTAAGCAGACTGCTCTGTTCCTTGTCTCTCAGCCCCACCTCCCCAATTAACATGCAAGGCTTTTCCTGTGGTGGCAGGAGCTGGAAGAATAAAGAAAGATGACGTTACTGGCCAGGATTCACCCTAGGGGGCTGCACAGACCACCAGATTTGGTTCAGACACCAACTTGGCACTTTGAAAAACAGCCTGGCACTTTGAAAAACGGTGCTTTGGATGCTGCCTGATTAAGTTCAGGTCCAAATCTGAATCCCGATTCAGCAAAACAAAGCTTCATGTATTCCCCATTCACCATTATGGGGAAATAAGGGGGGGGGGAGTATTGTTTTCCCCACTTGTCTGCACCATTTTTTAAATCATCTGAGTTGCCCTTTCAGGTTTGCATTTGTGTTCAGGGCATGTCAGAAGGATCCTACTTTGGTCTGTGCAAGCCCTAGGGGTTGTGCACACCCCCTAGTTGCAGGTGTTTGCAACATGCCATTTTTTTGCAGCAAACAGAGAGGTTCTTTGCCAGATGTTAATGATCCACATATATATCTAGAGAATATTCAACACAAAAATTTATATTGGAGAATTCTTTTTAGACCTAGTTCTTCACAGACTTCATAGGGAACGTCTCCATGTTGCAGTGATTAACGTTTGACTGAGAATTCTACCCAAACACAGGTACTGAAAAAGCAGAGTGTCATAGCTTTGTTTCATGTTTAGTGATCCGCCGTAACACTTAAATCATTTTTGGCAGTACTATTGCCTAGCTGGGTATTTTGCATCGTATAAAGGAGCATTTATAATCCTTTACATTTGTCTTTGTCAAGTTCCATTTTGTCATAATTATTCGTTCTCTAGTTTATGGAGCTCATTTTGAACTGTAGCCTACCCTCTTCTATCTTTGCCAGTCTCTTCAATAAGTTTACAAAACAGCCAACAGTTTCAACAAGTTTACGAAACCTATTTCCAAGCCATTAAGGAAGGTGCTGAACAATGTGGGACTTTGGACTGATTCCTTTGGATACTCGTTTTGAATCTGATGTCACTTTGTGTCTCAGCTAAATGTGCCTCCACCTTCATTCTAGTCCACATTCCCTGAGCCTTTATAGAGATGAGAAACGCCTTGCTGAAGCTTGGGTGTCTGATGTCAAGTACACCCTCTTATAGTACATAGTCGGATCCATTTCATGATTCTCCAACTTTTTGCTCGTTCTTAGAAATTGCACTCTTTAGGGCTATCAGACAATATACTTCAGCAAGCGCCAGAGACCTTCACCCATGAATTACAAAGGTGAGGGGCCACCACCTATGGGACCCTTGAAACCTGGAGTCAGCCCTGTATTGGAGTCTGGCCCTTCTATCATTTTATCTTCCTTTTCCACACTGTTCCTCCACTATAAACATTAGGGGCAATATCTGGTGAAGTAGTTCCATTGCTCAAGAACTTCTGGCTTTGCAACTGAACTTCCCCTCCTGCTCCCTGAGGATGGTTTCAAACTGGATGGGGGAATCACGTGTTGATATTCCTGCATTGCAAGGGGTTGGACTAGATGATCCTTGGAGTTCCTTCGAACTCTACAGACTCCCCACATACCCTGTGTGTGCCCTTCAACCTGTTCTGGGGGTCCTCCTCCAGATCAGATTAGGGGAGTGTGTGGAGGGGAAGGGGGGGCTTCCCATTGCACAAACAGAAATCCTTGCACTAATGAAGCTCCTTTGTTAGCAGCTCTGAGATTTGCATAGACTGTTTCCTTCAGAATCTGTGCAAACGTCACCAGGCCCCGGTGGATTCGGTTCATTCCACTGCTTGATGCATTCTCTTTGTAGACGCGGGAGCAAAATCTATGTCGAGTGGCTCCGCTTTCTTTGCAACAGCTGCTATCTCTTCCTTTCTGAGTGGAAGAGAAGGGTGTGCCTCTGGCCCTCACTTTTGAAATGTCTCTGCACCATCTGCCTTATCTCACAGGGGCATAGGAGGAGAAAATGCAGTCAAGGAGCTGCAAGAATATAAGAGGAGCCTTGTTGTGTCTAATCTCAAGTCCACGTAGTCCAGCACCTGTTTCCCACAGTGGCCAACCAGATGTTCCTGGAAAGCTGACAAGCTCCTGCTTTTTCCAGCAAGTGGTATTCAGTGCCATAGTGCCCTATCACTTCCTTATGTAAAGATCAGCCTCATTGTCTGTTGTTTTCTTTTATACAGATGGAGGAAAGGGCAATTTAAGTCCGGATCACAAACAAGGATAAAGAGCAATGATTGCATCACTATACTGCTTGTTTCCTGCCAGAGGTGGCAGCTTCACAGGCAGAAATTCAACGGGTGCAGCCTTTGCTCTTACCACATATCCCTGCTAGGGAGAAGCATCACCTGATGAATTTGTGCCTGTTGTGCATCCAGAAGCACTGAGCTTCTGGCACAGACAGCTCTAGTTGCTCTTGTCACCGTCCATTCATGATGACGAATGTGGACAGGAACAGGCAGGAAAAGGGTCCTAGAAAGCCTGTTCTGTTAGCTGTAAATTTGCCCCCTGCTACTGTCTTTCTGTGATCATTCAAGTACCCCATTGCACTGGTATATTAGCTAACAACTGTGCTAAATTTTAAAACGTGGGAAACATTACTTGCTTGTACTTTAATAAGATTAACATTGCTGCAATTTTGGAACAGGATTTCTTTTTAAGGTAGATGTCCATGTGAATTGGATGAAATAGACCTTGTGTGTTATGTGTTGACATGTCTGCTATATTAAGCTTTGAAAGAAATGGCTTGATCTGCTAGTTAAATATTTAAATAGGTGGTCTGCAAAAGGTGGGGGGAACTCCTCTGGTTATTAAGCCATGATTCATCCTTTGTAATAGACTGTGCTGGGATGTTTTATGCGTTCAGCAAAAAATAGAGGACCCCATAGATGTAGTTGGCTTTTTATTTCTTTAACCTAACATTATACTGTGCAGGAATTCTTTAAAATTTTCTTTTAAAGTTCATTTTAATACCTTTTTAATTTTGGCAAAAAACCAACAAAAACATGTATCAAGAGTTCCATTAAAAATGGTGTTCCACAAAACAAATGCACCAAAATTTATCATTGTGTTTAATGCTAATATAACATTGTGAGAGACATAACAAATAAACAAGAAGAGCAATAGACAAATTGGCAACTCATTTCCATCATTGATCAATATGGAAAGGGAGACGATGGAGACTGTGGTCCTAACATATGATCCTCACTAGCAAAGTTTAATTGACAGGTGAATTGTGATACTGCATGTAAAGGAAACAACTGCACAGCAAAACTGACTATTGCCTCCTCTGACTATTTCTAGTCAGGCAAATATCTGGTACACACCCAAGAGAACTTGTGGGGTGAGGGGTGGCTGAGTGGGAATGAGACGCCAGTCACCCAAATCCACCTTGCATAGCAAAAGTAATTCCACTAATTTACTGTTCTGGAATGCAAAGATCACAATGGGGAATGGGGAATAGGGAGACTTCCAGCTCCTACTTGAGATATACAAGCAACAACTGCCTCATGTCTCCAGTGCCGAAATGCTGCCCTGGATTCTACAGTTGTAGAATTGACTTAACTAGATGCACTACAATGGATTTTGCTGCTTCTTGAATTGCCATGTGCAAGAAGCTTCTTTGGGGAGGCCCAAGGAGCAGAACACTAGCAGGTGCAAATGCATCTTCCTCCATTTAGCTGATAAGAACTCTGGCGCTGATGCATGTGTATATACCCAAGGGTCTATTCTCCCTTCTTCGCCTGAGAGATTTATGCAAGCATCTTCCATTAACGCTAATGGGCATTGCTTATGTAAAGCTCCTGGGCACTGAGATGAGCTGTCTTGACTGAGGTTTTTGAGAGAAGCCCCTTAGGATAACTGGAGAGAGAGATTGCAAAAGCACAGTGTCTGGTTGGGGAAACAGCAGCATTTTGGAGACAAATTTGACTTGCAGAATGAAAGCAAAGAGTGCTGTAGCCTTTACACAAAGACACAGAGAGAAAGTAAACAACAACAACTCAAAGCTGATACGTTCATTTTATATTATTGCTGAGTCCCATCCAGTAAGATTGCACCATCAGCCAGACCAAGAGGGAGGGATATATTTAACATGAGTTTCATGTACCTAGGTGTGAATTTTTCTTTTTCTTACCCTGAGCCAGAATCTGTTTTTAGTGTCAGGGCTCAGCCCTGGGACATGTGAGGCAATCCTGAAAGTTTTCCCTTGAGCACATGCAGAGGGCTTTCCTCTCAGTAATCAGTAAAAAGAAGAATGAGCTTCCACATATCTGGGTTAAGGTGTAAAGATGGCAAAGGCTTTCCGGCAGCCGTGAGAGCCAGCACCTAGAAGTAATGCACTATTCACTAGTGAAAGTGTGTCAAATGAAACCTAGATATGCAGATTTGCAAGGTGTCAGGGCTGGAGTCAGACGCAGGTCAATGAGCGAGTAGCGGTGTTTGACTGAGAAGATAACTTTTTATTCAAATAAATGGCATATGACTCAGCAACACTTCCCAGTAAGTCTTGCCCCTACAGAGCAGTTGTCAGGACTTCACCTTCTACCCCCTCTAAGGATCCTCCTCTGCCAGAAGTTTCCCAAGCAGTCTCAAACTGTGATGGGAAATCTCTCATCTCTGCTCTACTCATTATTCTGCATGTCCCTGGAGACAAGGGGTGGGGGAAGAGGAGCTTGTCACAGGAGGAGAGGCAGGCTCCCTGCATTCTTCTACAGCCTCTTGCCCCTCCTGCTCTGCTTCAGCCACTGAGTCGGAACTGCTTCCAGTCACAGGCTCCCCCTCTTCACCAAATCCTGTTACCCCCCTCAGCATCCAACACCTCCTCCCACTCTTCTCCCCCTGACCTCTCCTCTGTGTCCCTCCACCAATACCTTAGCTCTGAGCCGTCCTCCTCTGGTGTTTCCCTTGGGGGTTCCCCGGCTGGTGCCTCCCATCCAGCCAGTCCCTGTCCATGCTCTAACGAACTGATTCAACCAATCCATGGAGGTAAAGGCTATCAAAGGCTTTGCCTCCACAATCAGAGGCTGCATGCTAGTTGAATACAAGTTGCTGGGAACTGCAGGAAGGGAGAGTGGTGTTGTCATTGGATCCTGATTCTGGTCATCTGGTTGGGCACTGGGAGGACAGAATCCTGGACCAGTTGAGGCACTGATGTGATCCAGCAGGCTCTTCTTGTGTACATGTTATGGCATCCATTGGCGTTTCTGAATTTGCTTGTGCATAGAAGCCTGAACAGAGTGGCATTCTAACTTGTATGAATGGATGTGTGGAGAGGAAGCTGGTTGTTTATGCTGGCACCTCTCTCCTTCCCCCATGTCCACATATTTGATGTTTCCTCAGCGCATGAGCCTGTGTGTGTAGACTTTGCAAGTATGATCAGTGTCCTCCACTTTTGCAGGAAATGGTACTATCAGAGCCTATACACATTCTGCCTCTCAAATGAAGAAGAAGAAGAAGAAGTTATAGCTCAAACTTTCAAGGTATCTTACAAACAGAAAACTCTTCCATGCATCAAGTTTTTGGATATTAGTCAGTCTTAGAGTCCACTAAGGTTGTGGATTCCCCCCCCCCCAATCTTGCCAAAAATGGAAGAAGTTAAAGGCAATTGTTGTTGTTCTTCATTCTAATCAATGGAGAAGTCATCTAAACTTTTGGAAAATGAACCAAAGCAAAGTTTTGATTCAAATGCTCACCAAAGTGTAAAATCAGTCCAAAACACCAAAATGAGAAGACCCACTACCCAAAACAACAAAGCAGGTTCCAAACCACAGCCTTCCCTGAAGAAGTACGGTATTTTTCGCCCTATAGGACACACTTTTTCCCCTCCAAAAATGAAGGGGAAATGTGTGTGCATCCTATGGGGCGAATGCAGGCTTTCGCTGAAAGCCTCTCGCTTTCCAGGCTTCAGGAAGCTATCCGCAAGCCTTGCGCGCCCGATGGGAGTTACCGCGGGCTCACAAGGCTTGCGGGCAGCAACCTGTTCTGGGGGCTGGGGTCGGGGGAAGCTCGGGCTTCCTCCGCCCCAGCCCCGCGTTGGGGGGTGGGGGTGGAAATAATTTTTTTTATTCATTCCCCCCCCCCCAAAATGAGGTGCGTCCTATGGGCCAGTGCGCCCTATAGGGCGAAAAATACGGTACATGTATAGGCCACTTGCAAATGGCTTCTCAAGCAGTTTGTGTATGAATTGGGGGTGGCAGGGGCACATAAAGCTGTAATATGAGTCCTATGCTTAGGAATGGAATTTTATTATATAATTGTTTGACAAGGCAAAATGTACAACCATCTCTGTGCTGCTCTCCTTAATGATCCAGACCAGACCAAAGTTTTCTTCTTTGTTGGGAATCTCTTGAGTGTGTGACTCAATGGAAAATTTGACTGTCCTGGACACAGTTAGTTTAAGCACGCTGCAAGCATTCGATAAATCCTGATGGCTTCACATACAGTATAAACCAATTGATGTGCATGGTTATTAGTCATGGAGTTGAATAGTCAAGTATGTGTTGTAAGTGAGGGTATGGATATGGATATGGATATGTGTGTGTGTTGAAATCTCTATAGACCTAAACAAGCAATGAGTAACAAGAATGCTTAGATGCTTATCTTAATATTTGAACAACACTTAATTAATGTCCTCTTACAAATTCTCCATGATGATTCCTAGCTCTCTTAATCTCAGCACCCACCAAAAGAGTATGTTTTCACCCTGAAGTGCCCCAGACGTGTTTTAAAACAGGCATGTCCAACAGGTAGATTGTGATCTACTGGTAGATCACTGGACATCTGTGGTAGATCACCGGCAGATCAGTGGCTCCCCCAAAGAAGCCCAACTACTTTGGCTCCCCTAAAAAAAAGCTCAACCTGAACCCCCCAAAAGAGGGCTTCCCTTCCCAAAAAAGCTCAACAGCTTTGACCTGAACCCCCAGATCACTGCCAGTCTTTAACTCTGTAAGTAGATCACAGTCTCTTGGGAGTTGGCTACCCCTGTTTTAAAGGATGTTCATCCAGCAAAGAATTTGGATGTCTGAGGACAGTGTGGGATGAAATGCCTCACCTCTTTTTAAAAATAAAAAAGAGAGTATATATAAAAATTTAATGGGCCCTGTTTTTCATTCTTCTGAGTAAAAGAGGCAGTTTTAATCTGCTGCCTGCAATACCATGATTTGGAATCATTTTACCTCTAGTGAGAGTTTCTCATGTTTAGAAGGAACCCTAAGAAGTGCCTCGTCCTTCATGGACATGTTTCTCTCCATGCTCACTTTCCTTTTAATCTAGGAAGGAGGGCAAGCCATTTTCTGGGAGTTTCCTGCATCAGTTATCTGTCCCCAATAAACTTAAAACTGTGCCTTGCTGTAGACTGACCACATGATATGTTTTCCACTGAAGTGAACTCACTTTTATGACTCTGAGAGGTCAGGTAGGTGTGAGTGAGTGTTTGAGTCCCTCCCTTCTTACTCACTGTATTTTATGTCAGTGTCCTTTCCCTCTGAGTTGAATTTACTATTTCTCAAGAGTTGATGATGTGTGGATCCGAGGGTGTTTCTTTCATCAATGTATCATCAATTGCATTGTGCTTTTCAGAGTAGAAGAGAGCAAGCCCTTGCCCTGAGAAGCTCGCGATCTAAAATTTCACACAGTTAAAAATGGTGGCGAAAGGAAGCAGGGGTCAACACATGTTTCAGTAGTCAACATGTGCTTAGGCTTGATTATAAGTCCGGCGGCAGGAGAGCCCAGATGTGAAACTTGTGGCCCTCCAGATATTATGGGAATCCCAGATCCCATTAGTCCCAGCCAGCGTGGTCAATGGTCAAGAATTGGAATCCAATAAAACATGTATATTGGGAGAAATTTGCACTAAAATGCAATGATGACAAACTGATGTGGAAATGTGAAGAATTGAATTTAAGTGAAATAAGAAACAGAGGGAACCAAAACAGACAAATTGGCTCATCCCTATACACAGTATACACTATGAGGGACGTCCAAGCATTGCATCTCTATGCAATAGGTTTATGGTTTCTGTGCTCTTTAGCTGAGCTTATTGAGAGCCGAGTGGGAAGCAGAATCCATTTTTCTCCTTGGCCATGCACCGTGTTTTCCAACTGACAGGGGCTCCTTTTTTCTTTTTAAAATCTTAACCTGTCCAGACACACTAATGAGGCATCTGTAGGATATGACATAGAGGGAGAAAAGCTAAGGGAGATGGAAGACAAAACGACATCACTTTGCAAGCATCAGAACTGGTAAAAAATTCATCTTAAAGATGTTTCTGTGCCAAAGAAATTTCACCAAACCACTTCTCTGAATCATGAAACAGATGGGTAATGTTGTCAAAAGTGTAAGCGGAATTCAAACTTTTGTGGGGCAATATCTAATCTAGAAGTACAAATATAAGGATGGATGATGTAGATGGTGCTGCTTTTAGAGGTACGTGTCTCATCTCACAGACTCCTCCTCCTGTTTTGCTCTGCACTGCACTGTGAAAGGGGCACACATCAGGGATCCCTGCCTCTTAAGAAGCTTCCCAGATGTGCTGCTATATTTCTGTTTTGGGTTTTTTGTTGTTTTATATTTAATTGTACTATAGGTTTGTTTTATATTGCATTGCATTGCATTGCATTGCACTGCAGTTTCTCAGTTTTGTTGTTTGCCATATAGACAATATTGCATTTGTTGTATTGTAAAGTACTTGGAGACTGTCTTAGTACCAACCAGTGTGTGTGCGTACAACATAATAGTTATAATGATGTCGAATGAGACCATGTTTCCAAGTCAGTGGCCTTTCTCAGAATGGTGCTCTGTTTTGCAACACTGGAAGTCCAGGAGCTCAAGAAAATGCACGGCTGAGCCTATCATTTTTGCAAAATTGACCAAAAAAAAATCCTGCTTGCATAGCAAACAGGAGCCACAGTTGGACCAGATAGTCTGCCCAATTCGAAGTCTGGTCTTGTTGGGCCAGAGACCTCCCACATAAAATCAACTATCACCAGCTCAGAAAATCTTCAGATCTCACAACATTCCTTGGAATAGGTGCACCTCCCTAGGGCTGCCATATGTCCAGGATTTACCAGATATATTTGGGATTTGGCCGTTGGGGGAAAAAGGGTCAGCAACTTTTGTGTCTGGATTTTAATTTTTTGAAATATGGCACCCCTACACCTCCAAATCCTTCTATCACAACTGGATATTTCAAATGTTGGGTTTGCCTCTTCCATAAATATTTTCACTTCAACAAAAGTTCAGTTGCGAAGTTTATTCTTCTAACGAAAGAAGAAGACAAACTTGTGGCAGTATTATTAATAAAATAATGCAGAGCATACATTCATAATATAAGCCAACATCCTTGATGTAAGAGAGAGAAGCTACCATAGACATCAGCAAACTCAAATCCTGCTTGATTTCAAACCCCCAAACTTTGACAAAATTGTGAAAGAGCAACTCCCAAATCTGTGTTGGATCCGAAACCGGTCATAGTGCTGGCCAATTTGAGTGCTTTTAAAGAGCCATGGTCTCATGGCAGAAAATATTTCTTGAATTAATACTTGCAGAGAAATGAAAAGCTTTTGAGTGTACAAAAGGGGGAGCTGGGGCACTATTCATTTTGCCCATGAGTGTGCAGTGGATGGAAGAGAGTTAGAAATCATCTCTATTCTTTTGCACTTCATCTCCAGGAAGTATCCATAACCCATCATAGTTTCCTCTGTAGCATTGAAAGGAAACATATGGCAAAATAAAGAGGCTTAAGCTTCTGTAGGAGAGGAACATGCACCATGGGTGGGCTACATATCTGTTGATCACGGGAACCACAATAACCAGACAAACAAACAAACAAACAAACAAACAGGGCTAAGGAACGGCGGAGTTCAATATCACATAAGGCAGCATGAGCTGCTTTCACAACAGACAGACATCCTTTTGGGGGGATTATTTTCTGTTATTGTAGAATCATTCTCTACTTGTTAGGAAATAATGTTAGCAGAGTCACAGAAACACACTGCTGGTTTCTTTTCAGGGGCACACTAGGTAAAATCAGCTTATATAGACTAGACCAGTGTTCCCCAACCTTGGGCCTCCAGCTGTTTTTGGACTACAACTCCCATCATCCCTCGCTAGCAAGACCAGTGGTCAAGGATGATGGGAATTGTAGTCCAAAAACAGCTGGAGGCCCAAGGTTGGGGAACACTGGACTAGACCATGTGTTTCTGGATGTTTTGCTTTTTTAAAAAAAAATTATTTGAGCACACTGTAACACAGGCTTCCTCAGCCTCGGCCCTCCAGATGTTTTTGGCCTACAACTCCCATGATCCCTAGCTAGCAGAACCAGTGGTCAGGGATGATGGGAACTGTAGTCTCAAAGCATCTGGAGGGCCGAGGTTGAGGAAGCCTGTTGTAATATCTTGAAGGAAATCAGAGGAATACATTCAACCTGCCCAGGAGCTTGTAGAGGACTTTAGGCTTGTCTTTCTGGGTGTATGAATGTGGGAATGTCAAGCCACATGGCCTAGCTTGTGACAGGACAGGGGCACAGAATCTGAATATGACATGGAGCAATCTGCATATGGGCCTGAGGCTTGGGCATGAAAAGAAGAGAAGACAATGCGGAGACCTCACAGCTGCCTTCAAATATCTGTAGATGATGGAGCAGACTTGTCCTCTCTTGCCACAGAGAGCAGGACTAGAACCAATGGGTGGAAACGACAGGGAAGCAGATTTTGCTGGAACATTAGGAGAAGCTTCCTGACAGTAAGGGTTATTTGACACTGGAACAGATTTGCCTTGGGAGGGGGTGGGCTTTTCTTTGCTGGAGGTGTTGAATCAGAGGCTGGATGGCAGTCTGCCAGGGATGCTATAGTTGCATCTTGATTTGCAGATTTTTGCACTGAGCAGAGGGCTGGACTGGATGACCTCCTGAGATCTCTTCAACTCTGCAACTCTGTGTCTTTTCCTTATTTATCAGTTCATGCAATTACAAGACCTTTATTTCCTAAGTTTTGGGAGCTATTCCTCTTAACTGCCAATCCAGCTGTTTTGAGAGAATGATTGCCATGGAAACAGAGATAATCTCTATTTCGTTACTTACACATTTATATGTGTAATTGCAGATGCGTCCTCCTCTTTGTTTTCAGCTTTGCAGCATCCAGTGGATCATTTCATGAACATGCCTTAGAGCAAATCTTCCAATGGAAAGCTGCCTCATGAAGCAGAACGCGTTTCAGCCTTCTCCCTATGAAATGAAAGCAGAGACCCCTCTACTTCCAGAGAGGGAGCTGCGATAACCTTGTAGCAACTTGGCTATAAGAGCTTTCCAATAAAGGAAGGGACAGTATCCTCTACAGCAGAGAAAGACCTGCCAATATCCTGAGGGTTTATATTACTCCATCTCAGATGCAAATGCCTCTGTATGAATTCCTGATCTTCCTTTCTGGCTCTGTAAAAGACCATTATGCCAAAAATTCTCTCTAGGATGATGACACATTTAACCCCTTCAGACATTTTATTGAATGAGAGCACCATTCCTTGTCCACAGAATAGCCGTATTCTGTTTACGACAGAATGACCTTTCCAAGCCCATCTGATAGAAGTAAAAAAACTCAAAACCAATCCTAGTTGTAGACAGCTCTAAGGTAGACCAGTGCAAAAATATCCCATGGTCTCAGAAGAAATAATGGGCAATTAATCATTGTTATTTCCTTGCCCTCCCCCCCCCAACATCTGAGGAAACTCTGTAGGATTCCTCACTTCATTACATTGGTTCACATGTAGTACTAATCTATGCTTTAGTGTTACATGCATGCGCTAGAACGTAGTTAGAAAAGTTTCACATCTGTGACGTGCACATTGAGAGTAATTTTTCTTCACATCTGTTGAATCTCCTTTTTCAATAGTTTTGCAGATATACTGTCTTTACATGCATTTGTTTCATTCAAATTTAAAGCATTATCAAACATGTAGAATAGCACATGCCCCATAGTGTACCATTAGACCTTTTCCCCCTTCTAAATTTAAGTTTGGAAAATGATCACACTGCATGTCACTTACCACAGCTTTTCCACAGCTATTGTTACCTTCCCATTTCACTTTCATGTCATGAAAATTCCCATTCATGTCTTCACCACGAGTCCAATCTTACTTCACAGATTCCTCTCCCTAGGTAAGCTAGATACTTCCTTTCCTAGAGGGCCCTTTTGTTAATGAGACATCCCATATGCCCCATTATGACATAATTTAAATCAGGGGTTCCCAAGCTGTGGTGTGTGCACTTCATTCAGGAACTCTGTGGCATTTCTGTAGATATGTGGCTGGAGAGAGGAAGCAGAACATCCATCGCATTAAACATTCATACTGATTTTTAACTGTGTTTTTATTGCTTCATTTATTCCTTACAATGTATTTTATTGTATTACAATTTGAATTCCATGGAATTCAAATTGTAATAAAATACAATATATAAGAAATAAAAAAGCAATAAGAACACAATTAAAAAGTACACAACATCTAGCACAGAGCATTGCAGTTGCTACAAGCAGAAAAACCACTCAGTGCAATTTTCAGCAATTTTCAAGTGGTTCATCTGACATGACCTGAAGCAGCTTGGGCAGGGAATCCTTGGTCGGTAGGGAGGGCAGGGAGTTGGTACCTCAATAGGAATCCTGCACTGCCCCTATTGCCCAGCTTCCAGAACATACATTCAGAAGGTTGGGTCCCTCTAATAGGACACCTGGTGAAAACTGTTGTTTAGTCATTTAGCCGTGTCCGACTCTTTGTGACCCCATGGACCAGAGCACACCAGGCACTTCTGTCTTCCACTGCCTCCCGCAGTTTGGTCAAAACTTTGGTGAAAACTAGGACTTCTTTAAAAATCACTGCAAAACTTGACCTAGGCTGCTGTGTGTAAGAGAAGCAGTGAACAAGCAGTGGCAAGAACAGGCCCAGCTATTGTGTCCAACCACATCTCTGTTACACATGCCAGGTCAATTTCTCCACCCATGATTATGTCATTGATGATACTGGTCTTATTGGTCATTGAGCCGGCATTGCACAGCACCACTCTAAGGTCATATGGTCCATCTAGGAGAAGGAAAGCTCAGATCCTGAACCTCTACTACCTTGCAGGATATCTTCAGGAGAATAAAAGGCTAAGGAGTAAAGGTAAAGGTAAAGGGACCCCTGACCGTTAAGTCCAGTCGTGGATGACTCTGGGGTTGTGGTTCTCATCTCACTTTAGTGGCCGAGGGAGCCGGCGTTTGTCCGCAGACAGCTTCCAGGTCATGTGGCCAGCATGACTAAGCTGCTTCTGGCGAACCAGAGCACAGCACAGAAACACCGTTTACCTTCCTGCCAGAGTGGTACCTATTTATCTACTTGCACTTTGACATGCTTTTGAACTGCTAGGTTGGCAGGAGCAGGGACCGAGCAACGGGAGCTCACCCCGTCGCGGGGATTCGAACCGCTGACCTTCTGACCGGCAAGCCCTAGGCTCTGTGGTTTAGATCACAGCACCACCCGAGTGGAGTAAAGCCTCCACAAATATGGAGTGGAGTCCCTAAGATGGTTGGATGGCACCTTGTATGCCTCCTCCTAACAACTCCTGCAGCCAAGCTGGTGCCAAATGTATTGCTTTCCTTTCTTTTGGACCACATCATAGAGGTGAAGATGGGGATCTTGTCATCTGCACAGCCCAGCACTTCTATACACACTGCCCAGGGGAGGTCACTTCGGTTCTACTAACATAATGGTTTTACTCCCTGCCCTGGAGGCACACTCCATTGTCTCTTGAGACTAATGGATAACAACCTGTCTATAGGTAAAGGTAAAGGTACCCTTGCCCGTATGGGCCAGTCTTGACAGACTCTAGGGTTGTGCGCCCGTCTCACTCAAGAGGCCGGGGGCCAGCGCTGTCCGGAGACACTTCCGGGTCACGTGGCCAGCGTGACATCGCTGCTCTGGCGAGCCAGAGCCACACACGGAAACGCCGTTTACTTTCCCGCTAGTAAGCGGTCCCTATTTATCTACTTGCACCCAGGAGTGCTTTCGAACTGCTAGGTTGGCAGGCGCTGGGACCGAACAACAGGAGCGCACCCCGCCGCGGGGATTCGAACTGCCGACCTTTCAATCGGCAAGCCCTAGGCGCTGAGGCTTTTACCCACAGCACCACCCGCGTCCCATAACCTGTCTATAGCTAGTATCTAAACCAACTTAAACCATTTTAATAATCCAAAGAACGGTTCCTACACCTCTGCATTTACTAATTTCTAAGTCTGTCAAAATATGGGCTTGTTTATTAATTCTTACCCTTCTTGAAATCAAGGACTTTAAAGATAACCTATATACAACACATGCCTTTCTGAAAACCATTAAAACAACATGAAGGCACACTTCACTTAGAGGCTGCCTCTTCCTGTATTGCTTCTGCTGTTTTTCTTTTTTAGCTAGCACTTCTATATATATGTGGTCCCCAGATGTGCTTGTATATGTGAATGTGTGTGTACAGGGGAGAGCAACACACACACACACAGGGGAGAGAGAGAGAGAGAGAGAGAGAGAGAGAGAGAGAGAGAGAGAGACCGAGACCTTTTGTTGCAGTCACCATTTCACCCCTACAGCTGGGGGAGAAAACCGATCTTCTGAACTCTTTGAAACTGAGACTGGTCATCAAGCGCACTTTAAGATCTGCCAGCTGGCTTACTTGAAGGTCATTACCTGTTGTTAATGTGATAATTGCCAAGAATTAATGATTTACAAAGGCACCTGGTAGAATCAGATAGGCTAGCAGAATCCCCCAGCTGGGCCTATGTATTAGTGGTGGTTTAAGTGAAAAATTGCCTTGCGAATGGTCTTCCTGAAAATTCATCAGGACAATCAGCAAAAGGTTCTGGAAAGATGCACCAAGCACAGAGATACTCAAAGGATACAGGCCAACCAGTTGACCAGCAAGGCACCCTGCGGTGGCTTGTTATTACACGCCCATTGGCAATGTATACATGGAGACAATCTGACCCATTTTCCTGCCAGGCGGATAACTATCTAACTTGTCATCCCAAAAAGAGGGAGGGGGAATGTGCAGGACAAACTTCTTGGTTGAGAATCCGTCACTGTACTTAAGGGAACCGTCAGGGAGGGGGGGGGTGCAATAAGCTCTATTTGGGTGCTTTCAAACAGTGCCCCTCTTTTCGGATAATTGCGTATCAATGTCACAATCACCCCATAAAATTGCATGGTGAGACAGCTTGGAGCTGGTTCCTCAGTGCGGGAAACAAGTGACAGCTTGACACTCTCCCTGATTGGATCATACGGTGGTTCTATGGGGAACTCCTGCTGACACACTTTTCATATTACGTGGTAACTTCTCCTGCTTCTTTCCACAGTGCAAGCAGGTCCTTGAGTTGTTTCATATTTATAAATATAAATATATTTCAGCAGAAGTTGGCAGGCACCCTTGCTGCTAACTTTCAGTTGTCTTTTGATTATATGTTATCCTGACAGGCCTATTCAAGTTGTTCCCATCTTTTTCAAGATGAGGCACTCATTTTTATGATCACTTTGTATTGTTCTTACGTAGCTTATGTTTTATGGTTTTGGCATATAGAGTTCTACACCGTCTTGATGTTTTCTGTGAGTGGGTGGTAGATACATAAAATTTTAAAAATAAATTATTAAGCGTGTGTGTTTATACGTTAAGGAGAAATTGAGCAGTCAGTGTGTAGAACAATCAATCATTGTGCACATTCCCCAGGCCTCATGGAGAATGTGCACATCATTTATCCATGGAGAGAGAAATGTGCACATTTCCTGTCAATACCAAACAGGCCATGGAGAAGGTGCATTTCCCCTTGTGCTGCTCAGCTGACCTGGAAACAGCTATGAGTTCTGAAAAGGAAGCAGGACTGCAGAAAGAAGTTTATGCCCCTTTCTCCTGCTGATAAGTGACTGCAAGGTATGTTGTGGCCCCTGGAATATCACACTGTGGGACAGAAGCAGCCCAGCTCTCTCTGTGTGTGTAAAGATTGCACAGTTCTGAACTAGAGATGCCGAGGGAAGAAGACATGTTTCTTGGAGATGGAATAATGCCCTGAGAATGTGACTATTACAAGAAGGATGTACAAAATACAGGTAAGAAATGGGCATTTCCCAAGACATGATAAGAGATTCTGTACAATGGCTGGAGAACATATAAAATTCAAATGAGATATGCAAATATCCCAAGGTCTGTTAGAGATTATGCACAATGACCCGAGAATGTACACAATTCTCTCAATATATGCATGTTCTTGAAGGCTGGTTGGGAAAATGTGCAAACTTCCCCTTCATGGACAGATTATGTGCACATTATCCAGGAGGCCTGGGGAATGTGCACAATGGCTGGTTGTTATGTTCATTAACTACTGGACTTAAATTCAATTACGTATATAATATAAATATTAATATAATATAATATAATATAATATAATATAATATAATATTTAAGTACCTAGTTACTTCACCTTCATTGTGAATTACTAGCTCTTCTTACATGTCCTGAAATTTAAAAATTATGCTTCGTATGGATTAAAGTAAAGGGACCCCTGACCATTAGGTCCAGTCACGGACAACTCTGGGCTTGCGGCACTCATCTCGCTTTATTGGCCGAGGGAGCCAGCGTACAGCTTCCGGATCATATGGCCAGCATGACTAAGCTGCTTCTGGCAAACCAGAGTAGTGTGGTTAAAAGGCATTCCATTTGTTCCCTGAGCCTGATAAAGGTGCTTCTTTGGTCAGCTCAGACTGTGGTGGTATCTATGAATTCTTGTTTAATTCAAGTTAGCCCAATATTCTTGCACCAAAGGCAAAGCTGCTTGTTGTGAAATGATATCCTGTCTGAGCAGGATAGCTCTTTTTATTAAACAACTGCTATTAGCACGCATGTGTGTGTGTGTGTTTGTGTACACACACAGAAATTTTGTGGGAGAGCACAGAAAAAATCCAGTTAGTGGCTAGTGCACATATTCCAGTTCTAGACTGCATTTCAGAAACTTGGCACCATGATATAATAATCCTTAATAGCTCTTTAGTTCCTTATTCATTGTCCTGAATTTGTGAGGGTTTTTCTTCCCTCCTTGTGCACTTATATAATAGATTTATAACCTACTTTTAAAGAGAAAGTATTTACAGTGTGGCCTGTGAGATACGCAGCAAAATGCACCCTATATTCCCAAATGCAGTTATGTGTATATACACACATACATATACATCCTCACTGTGGGCATAAATCTGGTTTAGTAAATTACAGCTGTGAATGATAGGAGCTTCAGTCTCTGGCTAAACAATGTAACTGGCAATTTTCAATGGGTATTTTCCTATAAATGTATTTTTATTCCATGATCTGGATACCTCTGGGAAAGTGTCTCAGTAATATACCACACATCATTTATTGGAGTCCATCTGAATGCATTTTTCTTTCACGTTAACTGGCCAAGCAAATTCTCGGCAAGAAAAACCACAGGAATCCTTCACTCTTTTCATCAAATGCCAAGATAGCCTTATCTTGGACAGTTCAGTAGAGATATGTTTGAATGCTCCATGTCTATAATGATGACAAGCTTAGCTATGATGACAGCAAGCTGTTAATTCCTTGCATGGTCTCTACTGTGCCTCTTTCTGTCCTACTGGCCTCTTACCTAAACGAATCACTAAATTCTTCACAGAACTGGCAGTATAAAAACAATGAACAGATTCGGAGATGGGTTATAGCTCAGCAGTAGAGGCTCTGCTTTGCATGCAGAAGTCCTAGGTCTAATCTCCAGCATCTTTGGGCATGGTTGGGAAAGACCCCATGGATGGGAACAAAGGCAGCTTCCTATGTTTCCCATTTAAAAAGGCATAGCAGTACATTTCTGTATCAGGTAGTGCTTGGCTAAATCACAACTGGGGAATGCAAAGAGAAACACACACACACACACACACACACACACACACACACACACACACGGAATTAGAGTTGCCATATGTATGGTTGCATGCCACCTCAGTCTCCAAGCGGTATGAAATTCCAGAGGTCCTAGCCACTTAACCAGGGAAATCAAATGCTGCCCTCAAGCGTTGCTCTCTCTCTCCAGATTGCTGCATTGCTTGTAGCTCACATCACTGCAAACTCTACTCTAAACTCCGCTTTATCTGTTGAGGGAGGATCCCCACCTGACACAGACATATGCTCTCACACAGAGCATCTTCCTTTGTTCTCCATAATGGCCTGTCACCCGGACGATCGTCTCAAAATCGGGAAGTAGCCTGGCTTATATTTCAATGCTTGCTGGATCCAGGGGTTAGAAGGATCTTTCATACAGCCTATTTCCACCCCACACCACCCCAAAAAACCCACCTCATAACACTAGCTTTCTAGGAAGTAATTCACAATGAACTCAACATTGGTTGTTCCAGGTAGGCATATTTAGGATCAGCCTCAGAACTGAAGCAGTCTGAGAAAGATTGAAAATCAGACTTGGGTGCAGAATATACAGGTGCAAGATCTGGACTTGCATACATGAGTGTGGGTGCTAGATGAGTGTTGACAAGGCACACCGCAGTTGTCCAGCTCCCTAGATCAAGAGCTCTCTCTACACTTTTGAAGCTTCCTTACCAGGAATGATTGTATGGACAGCTCCAGCATGAAGGAAGTGGGTAGCTGTCGGAACCAAGCAAGACCCTGCTGAGTGGACTCTTCTTTGTTTGATGGTTGCCACAGAGACTTCCCAGAGCAAGAGGCCATTAGGGAGCCTAGTGCAGGGAATGACTGACCTGATATCACCCCAGCCCAAACATTGGACAAAACAACCAGAGTTGATAAGAATGATAAACCCACTGGAGGTGGCATTCTGGAAGAATAATGTGCAACTCACAGCCCAAGATCGTTTCAATGCATATCATGATTCTCAGGAGGAATGAGGACATTTGAGCAGGATTGAGTCCCAGAGAAATCTTTCCGTACAGACAGCTAAACAGGATGGGCCGCCGCTGGAGAGAGGGAACTTGCAAATTGTTTTACTTGGCAGCTCACCTGGCCTTTCTCTCTGAGGGGAGCTTCACACATTAATATGACAAATCTGTAAGTCACCTCAGTTTAAAATATTTTGTTTTTGAAAGATATATGAAGCTACATACACTTTTATAAACTTGTTTGAGATCTCACAGGCTGTGGACCAATGCCTGGCATTGGTCTTTCAAATGCAAATCTTTCGTCTCTGGCACGTTTGTGGAAATCCTCTCCTTCGGGATGTCCAAGGCATTTTGTTGTCTGAGGTGAAGGGCAAGATTTTTCTCTACCCCACCACCAATTTCATGTGCAGAAGCTGGCAGGATGGGTTGTGGAATTGTCCTTCAGCAATGGAAATGGGACAGAGTCATTGACCACAGCTGAGGGTGGTAGGCTAGGTTAGGGACACAGAGCAAGTCACATGGCACCCACAGCTCTGTCTTCTGACACCTTGGCATTACTTCCCACCCTGCAGTGTCTGTTGCCTGAGGCAACTTTCTCACTCTGCTTAATGGTAGGGCTGGCCTAGCTTCTCCCAGATACTCTGATGATATCTGCAATATAAATGTGAACCTCATTTCTTTTTTCTCCTTATAGGAGCTTATCCCATTTTGGGGAATGAAGACCACAGGCATGAAAAATCAATTCCTTCCAGCTTTCCAACTCATGCTAGGGTGGCTGTCTACAGGAGGGCTTAGATTTTGCAAAGCTGGGGTCATTAACCTGGGAAAATGTCTGAGCAAACATCAGTTATAAAATGCAAAACAGCAGCAGGAGTCTAGAAGTAAATCTGATCTATACTTTAAAGCCATTTCAAGCGGAAAAGTTGGCCCAGTCAGTGTGGCAGATCCATATTGGCTTTAGCATCTGTCTTGCTTTCAGGGACAAAAAAAAATACCCATGACTTTTTAGTGTGAGAATGTAACTACTTGGACATAAATTAAAGGAGTGACAACCTAGCTGAAAGTATCTGCTTTGCTAGAGACAGTGCGTATAGAGTGTTCAGTGTTTATGTCCTCTTTTATTTTCTACAGCGAGGCTGAATCTTTAAATAAATATTTCGTTATTCCAAGTTCAACATCCATCCTCTTAAGAGGCCGTCTTTTCTCTTGATTTATGCTTCAAAGGAGCTTTAGGCTGGCTTTGCAAAGTCAGTGGGCTGTTCACAGATTCTAATAAACTTTGCCCACTCCTTTCCCCCAGGTCCCCAGGGCTGCCGGAGTATAAAGGAGAAGTTTTGTGATGGCAGCATAATAATCATCCAGACTTACCCTCTGTGCCGCTCTGGGCACTTTGCAACTTAGGAGCGCAGTTCTGGTGATGCATGGCAGCAGCTTCTTAATAATAACAATTCCCTACATGGAAATCAATCTGCACGTAAGAAATTATGGCAATGTGGTTATTGTTATTATTATTACTATTATTAAAAATTTCTTTTCTCCTCCTCCTCTGGGAGGAATTGCAAACAGCAAAATAGCAAAAAATAAAATAAAAAATAAAATAAATTGAAGAACATTTTTTTAAAAAAACAAAAACCAATCTTGCACACCTATAGCCAAGAACTTCAAGGTTGCCAGGGTCAGTATCATTCAACCATCAAATACCTGTGTGAACAGGAATGTTTTTAAATTTCCCTTGAATGTTAATAAAGAGGGAGGCAGACACACTTCACCATGGAGGGCTTCCTCTGTTGATTTAGTGCATGAGATGGTCAGTATTGAGGAAGCTTTTTATGTAGCTGGGCCCCAAGTCATTTAGAACTTTGTATACTAGTACTAGCACCTTGGGGTGCGGGTGGCACTGTGGGTTAAACCACAGAGCCTAGGACTTGCTGATCAGAAGGTCGGCAGTTCAAATCCCCGTGACAGGGTGAGTTCCCGTTGCTCGGTCCCTGCTCCTGCCAACCTAGCAGTTCAAAAGCACGTCAAAGTGCAAGTAGATAAATAGGTACCGCTCTGGCGGGAAGGTAAATGGCGTTTCCGTGCGCTGCTCTGGTTTGCCAGAAGCGGCTTAGTCATGCTGGCCACATGACCTGGAAGCTGTACGCCAGCTCCCTCGGCCAATAAAGCGAGATGAGCGCCGCAACCCCAGAGTCGGTCACAACTGGACCTAATGGTCAGGGGTCCCTTTACTAGCACCTTGAATTGGGCCCAGTACTTGGCTGGCAGCCAGTGTAGCATTTTCAGGAATGGCAACAGATGCTCGCTTTGGGCTGCCCCATTCACCAACCTAGCAGCCATGTTATGCACTAAGTGCAGTTTCTAGGCAGTCTTCACGGGCAGTGCCATGATCCAGTAGTCCAGGCAAGTATGCAGGGCTGCCTTTGAGAATAGGCTAGAAACATAGGTGATCCAAAACTGAGTATTAAGATGACTTGATAATTTCATTCCTTTGCTTTACCTATTGCACCGGTCTCCAATCCATTTATAATTTCAAGTCAAGATTTTAACTGTTAAAGTTCTAAACAGCTTGGGACCAGGATTCTTGAAGTACCGTGTTCAGATTCCTTGATTTGGGTGCCCCACCAAGTGAAGGGAGATGGCTGGCTTTTTGGGAAAAGGCCTTTTAACCAGTGACACCCTGTTTATGAAACGTCGTCCCCAGAGCAGCTTATCTGTTGTGTTCCTTATCACCATTCCCACACCAAGAAAGCCCTTTTATTCTCTCAGCCTTTGTTTCAGCCGTGATTTACCATTTTCAGCCAGTATTTATGTGCTGCCTCGTTTTTCAGTTATCTGGTTTTATTTTTCTTTCTGCTGCACATTTTTAGGTTGCAATTTTATGCCATTCTTGTTTTAACTGCATTTTTGCATTTTCTGTTTGTGATGTGCTGGAAGAGCAGTGTTATTGGGTGGCCTTATATAAATAAATATAGTAAGGAAGTAAATATATAAAAATATATGAAGTGTGATAAAAGTGTTCTTCCTTTTGCAAGCACACAAGCTGGGAAGATGTTGCATGTACTCGATTAATTTCCATGGAGGTAATAGTAACCCAAGAAATTGTCTGGCTGTGATTTAAATATGGCTCATTCTTCCTTAGGTAGTTTAGCCAGTTGGACACGTTCAGGAACCTTGCAATAATAATTTCACATAAATGCTAATAGGGTCTGAACTGACAGTGAATGACAAGGAAAGAGATCTTAGGATCAAGGTGAATGCTATGTTAGGGTTCATTAGGAGCAGGACTGAAAATAAAACTCTCAATTTCACAATGCTCCTATATATATATATGATGCACACACAATTGGAAGATTGTGTGAAGTTCTGGTTGTTGCCAAAATAAACACTGTAGAGCTGAATAAAATCCAGAAAAAGGCAACCAAAACGATGGTGGGGCTGGAGCAACTAACTCTCTTATAATATCTGGAGCTTTTTAGTTTAGGACAAGATGAAAAACAAGGACATGACAGAGGTTTTTAAAAGTATGCACAGTGGTGGAGTATTGAATGTGATATGCCTCTGAACACAAGTTCACTTATTTATTATTATATACAGCTATTCATAAAGAATATCGAAGTGGTTTACAAGGACAGTACATAAAGCCATACAATTAAATCCATATAAAAAGTTAAAAACAGGCATCAGCTATTGTGGAAATGTACATTCTAAATTGCCTGCATAGTCCTGATGGAATAGAAAAGTTTCCAGCAGGAGCTTAAAAATTGAAACAGAAGGCGCCCACTGAATCTTTGTTGGCAAGGGTGTTCCACAATATTGGTCTGATGACATGAAAGGATCTATTTCTTGTTGCTACCAGGTGAGCCTTGCCAGCTTGGAGAATGACCAGTGGTGCTCCTGCAGAAGATCTCAGGGACTGACTTGGGATATAAGGTTCAAGCTGTCCTTAAGGTACCCTGGACCTAAGTAGTTCAGGGCTTCGCAAATAAATACAAAGACCTTGAACTTTGCTCAGTAGTGGGTGGGCAGCCAGTGCATCTGCTTTAACAACTGTGTCACATGTTCTTGCCAGATGCCCCCATCAGCAGTCTGGCCCACTGCATTTTGTACCAGATGGAGCTTCCGAACCAGGCCCAAGGGCAGCTGTGGGGAACGTGTGTGGGGCGAGGGCTATTGTACTCATTTTCTGCTTGCAGGGTTCTGATAGGCATCTGTTCTATAAAAGCAGAATGCCGGACTACATAGGTCTTTGGTCTGATTCATCAGTGCTGCTTCACTACCTGGATACATGTCATAGATCTAAATGGACAGGGCATCACATTTGGGTCACCTTAGAGTGATGGGAGGCCACCGCAGATAGGAGTTGAGCTTGGCTGCTGTTCCAAAGTGGCACTGCTGCCCACTACTGAAAACATCCAGAGGAAGGTGAATGATGAAGCTGACAAGCTGGACCAGTATTGAGCCACTCCAAGCCCCTGGAGCCCTCAGTCAGTGCCTAACCTGGCTGACAGCTGGGGCCAGGCCTGCATCCAAAGAAAACTTAGGGGTGTGGGTCTCATGTTTCTCTGGGAAGTGCTTTGGGGATCCTGTTTATATCTAAATTTCAGGGTCATAAACTGTGAGTGCACACACATATCATTTCAGCTAATTCTTTATTCTGGACACTCTCCTGAGTTATGCCTGAAGTAACTCATTATCCCGGTGCAGAAAACGGGAGATTTCTTTGGGCCAGCAATTAACAGAGGTGCTCGTGGAAATGTAACTAAATAAATCTGCTGCAGCAGCAACAAAACAATAAAACAGTATCTAACTATCATACATGAAAGTCAAATTGGATACTCCCCATTGAAACAAACCATTGATCACACATTTACTGTGAACCTCATAAATAAATATGGTGGTTTTTTTTAATGGGAAAAGGTACTTGACTGCTTTATGGTGGTTTTTTTAGGAAGTCTTTGACTTAAATCTGACACCTCAGATGAAAGCTTAAATTGCTACAAAATGGAAATTGTGGGGAAAATGGCCTAAATCAATCGGTGTATCAGTCCATCAAAAATAAGGCAAGAATAAGCAACATGCAAATGGAGGACTTGAAGCATGCAAAAAGGAGCAAAACTGCAAAAGAAAACCCGTCTCTTCACTAGCTATATCTGCATGATCTGTGAAACAGCCTCTGATTTCAGCATCTTTCAAATAAATGAGAGAGAAAAAACACAATAGGCTTGATTTTTCACTGTTTAGTATGTGGAAAAGTAATTGACTTTTGTGTAAACTGAGTGCAGTGCCATTGTGTTGTAGCTATAAAGTACCTCTGTTTTACAGCTACATATCTATGAACTCTGAATATATCTAATAGTAGTTTAAATTACCTTCTGGGGCACCTTTTTCTGATGATGAAAAGTTCCGTGTGTTTTATGGATTTGAGGCTTATTTGTGGAAAGCGACAAATAATTTCTGCTACTACTACAGAATCATAGAATTGTAGAGTTGGAAGGGACCCCAAGGGTAATCTAGTCCAACCCTCTGCAATGCAGGAATCTCAACTAAAGCATGCATGACAGATGGCCATCCAACTTAAAAACCTCCAATGACTGTTGAACAGCTCTTATTGTCAGACAGCTCTTCCTGAGGTTTAGTTGGAATCTCCTTTCTTGTAACTTGAAGCTATTGGATCAAGTCCTACCCTCCAGAGCAGGAGAAAACAAGTTTGCTCCATCTTCCATGTGACAGCCCTTAAGATATTTGAAGATGTCTATCATATCTCTTCTCACTCTCCTCTTTTCCAGGTGAAACATACCTAGCTCCTTTAAGTATTTCTCATAAGGCTTGATTTTCTGACTTTTGATCATATTGGGTGGCTACAAATCCACCTAACACTTACCTTGTCCAACCTGCATTTTACCAGCTTCCTCACAAGAATATCATGGGGGACTTTCTCAAAAGCCTTATGAAATCAAGATACACTATGCTCACAGCATTCCCCTGATCCACCAAGCTTGTAACTCTCTCTATATATATATAAAAGAGAGAGGTTTGTCTGGCATGACTTGTTTTTGAGAAATACATGTTGGGTCTTAGTAATCAAAGTATCATTTTCCAAGTGTTCACAGACATACTGAATTATCTGTTCTAGGACGTTTCTTGGTATCAATGCCAAGCTCATCAGTTGGTAGTTACCCAAGTCCTCCCCCCCCCCTTATTACTACTACTAGTAGTAATAATAAGATGTTGGTAGTGCTGGCTGGTCAGGAACTGATGCAGCAATAGAGCAAAAGTTTTGTTTTCTGTGAAATTGGTAGGAAGAGTGTTCTGCTGCAGGTAGAGAAGAATAGCTGTTCTGCGGAAGGAGTATTTGTTAGCTAGTTTGCAGAGAAGGGCACAGAGTTTTGATGAATGAAACAGCATTTGCTTGGGCAGGAGTGGGAGGGCTGAGCAAGAACTACTACCCTCCAGAAGAGTGGTGTGACAACACTCTTAACATTACTCAGGGATGATCAGGCAAAATATAGACTGCTGTTGAAGTTATGGCTAATTAACAAAGGGAAACGGGAAGGAGGTACATCCCTCTTGTCTAGGATTCAGCAGCCAATGACACAACGTTGCTTGCTGTGCAATGAGAGCCAACCTTTGCGATGGAGAGAGCTGCCGAGCTGAGCACTAATGTGTAGAAAGCAGGAATAGCTAAGATGCCCTCTAGATGCTTTTGGACTCCAACTCCCATCAACCCCAACCGGCATGGCCAATGGTCATGGCTGATGGGAGCTGTTGTCCAGCAGTATTTGTACGGCTCCTTGTTGGCCACCCTAGCACAGAAAGAAAGTTGAGACTGAGAATAAAGAGCGAGTTTCTGCTATGTTCACAAACTTTGTATTTTCAGAACAGCTGGGATTCCTTTTGAATTAAAATTTAATATTGGACTGTCTTGACTTGACGCCCCCCCCCCCAATGACACTTCTGGGATTGCTGTGTGTGAGAGATAGTGATTTCCAATCTCCTAGGTTGTAATTTTATTTCCATGATGTCACATTGGAAGCAAATTCAGAGATTCCGCCGAAGGCAGAACATCCAAGTGAAACCAGGAAAACAATTTAAATAGGAGCAACAGAATTTCTCAAAGGGGATTTGCACATTCCTATCTGGATGTAAATTCCATATGCTTTCCCATCATATATCAAGATACCAGCACATTTAAGACATACCTTGGTTCTCGAACGTAATCCGTTCCAGAAGTCCGTTTGACTTCCGAAATGTTCGAAAACCAAGGCACGGCTTCCGTTTGGTGCAGGTGCCCCGGAAACAATAGCCGACAGCTGCATCAGACGTTCGGCTTCTGGAAAAGATTCAAAAACCAGAACACTTACTTCTGGGTTTTCGGCATTCGGGAGCTGAAATGTTCGAGTACCAAGGCATTCGAGAACCAAGGTTTCACTGTATTAGAATTACACACCCAAACTCTCACCCATGAAGTAACCACATAAAGCAGCAGTCCTCACCAACCTGGTATTGTCCATAAGTTTTGGAAAATAGCTCCCATCAGTCTCAGCTAGCCCATTTGTTTTCCTAAGCTGCCTGCAATTTTCAGGATCCCATCCCTGGATACCTTTTTAAAAATCGGACTTACATTGGCCATTTTTCTATCCTCAGGTAGAGTCTTAGGGACAAGTTTTTTTTTTTAATGTTAGAAAACCAGCAGTTTTACATTTGAATTCTTTAAGAACTCAGGTGGATGCTTTCTGGACCTGGTGATTTGTCTGTTTCTATTTTGTCACTGCGGTCTAGAACTGCACCTCTTTTCACCACTGTTTGTCTCAGTTCCTCAGACTTTGTTCCCGTGAAAGTTGTGTCAGGTTCAGGGAACCGTAATTTTAAAAGTTTTCGAACATCCTGCCCCCACAATAAATTCTTACCCTCAAAATAACCAGGTAGAGAAGCCTTCAATGGCCATGCTGGCTGGAGCTGTAGTTCAAAACATCTGGAGGGCACCAGGATGGCAAAAATGAAATTAAGTTAGAAATGACCCACCAATGCTTGCTACACACAGAGAGATCTCACCTCCTTAATTATATGCATTGAGATCCATCTTTTGAATGTATGTGCCTCCATTTTTATCTTCCAAAGGCTAGCTCAAGTAACATGCAGACAGTTGCACGCAGGTTTTGCCATATAAATGCCCTGGAAAACAGAAATATATTGAAATTGAATTCTTTTTTGGGCTGTGGTTTGTATTTTTACAGCAGTTCAGGCAAACAAGGAAGCAGTAACAATTATTTTCTAGATGACCCCAGGTGGTGTTAAACCAGCATACCTTTCCTTCATCAAACCTGTGGATTAAAAATGAAACTCAAACAGCAAACAACCACCCACAGTAATTAAATCAACAGCATCAGTTGCCTGATCTGAAAAGCAAATAGCCTCGCCTAGAATTCAAGAATGTTTGAGGCTGTAGGCCAAAACCTACAACTCTCATTTATTGTGTGGTAAGAGGAGATCAATATCTAAACAGCTGAAGAGCTGTTATTATACCAATATATTTTATAACAAAGGAAAGCACAGTATCACACAATAGAGGACATACTCTTAACATATATTGGCTCTGTTTTCATAAATTCCTCATGAGGGTTCATAGCCCACCTTCTCATTCAAATAGAAAGAGCAATGACTCTAGCTTTTAGATGTAAAAAGTACCTTATTGTGGATTATCATTCCCAGTGGTTGTTAATGTTTATGATACTGGAGGTGTTTTGGAAGGCCTGTGAAGATGTGGTGGTAATAGAATTGACTTTCCTTAAATGGAGTGACATTTTGTCCATTACATTGATAACACTTGTAGATTAACACTCCGGTTTCATTTAAAAAAAAGACATAAGAGAATGTCATGGAATGTCATGGAGCAGATCATTAAGCAAACAGTCTGTGAGCACCTAGAAAGGAATGCTGTGATCACCAATAGTCAGCATGGATTTCTGAAAAATAAGTCATGTCAGACTAACCTGATCTCGTTTTTTGACAGAATTACAAGCCTGGTAGATGAAGGGAACGCAGTGGATGTAGCCTACCTTGATTTCAGCAAGGCATTTGACAAGGTGCCCCATGATATTCTTGTAAAGAAGCTGGTAAAATGCGGTCTTGACTATGCTACCACTCAGTGGATTTGTAACTGGCTGACTGACCGAACCCAAAGGGTGCTCATCAATGGTTCCTCTTCATCCTGGAGAAGAGTGACTAGTGGGGTGCCACAGGGTTCTGTCTTGGGCCCGGTCTTATTCAACATCTTTATCAACGACTTGGATGATGGACTCAAGGGCATCCTGATAAAATTTGCAGATGACACCAAACTGGGAGGGGTGGCTAACACCCCAGAGGACAGGATCACACTTCAAAACGACCTTGACAGATTAGAGAACTGGGCCAAAACAAACAAGATGAACTTTAACAGGGAGAAATGTAAAGTATTGCACTTGGGCAAAAAAAATGAGAGGCACAAATACAAGATGGGTGACACCTGGCTTGAGAGCAGTACATGTGAAAAGGATCTAGGAGTCTTGGTTGACCACAAACTTGACATGAGCCAACAGTGTGACGCGGCAGCTAAAAAAGCCAATGCAATTCTGGGCTGCATCAATAGGAGTATAGCATCTAGATCAAGGGAAGTAATAGTGCCACTGTATTCTGCTCTGGTCAGACCTCACCTGGAGTACTGTGTCCAGTTCTGGGCACCACAGTTCAAGAAGGACACTGACAAACTGGAATGTGTCCAGAGGAGGGCAACCAAAATGGTCAAAGGCCTGGAAACGATGCCTTATGAGGAACGGCTAAGGGAGCTGGGCATGTTTAGCCTGGAGAAGAGGAGGTTAAGGGGTGAGATGATAGCCATGTTCAAATATATAAAAGGATGTCACATAGAGGAGGGAGAAAGGTTGTTTTCTGCTGCTCCAGAGAAGCGGACACGGAGCAATGGATCCAAACTACAAGAAAGAAGATTCCACCTAAACATTAGGAAGAACTTCCTGACAGTAAGAGCTGTTCGACAGTGGAATTTGCTGCCAAGGAGTGTGGTGGAGTCTCCTTCTTTGGAGGTCTTTAAGCAGAGGCTTGACAACCATATGTCAGGAGTGCTCTGATGGTGTTTCCTGCTTGGCAGGGGGTTGGACTCGATGGCCCTTGTGGTCTCTTCCAACTCTATGATTCTATGATTCTATGGAAGGCTTAGAGGCCACACTAGTAAAGAAACTAGACAATAACTTTATTGTCTCTGTCCAAAGAACAACATTGGGATCCTCCTGATTCCACCCATATACAGTCATACCTTGGGTTGAATATGCTTCAGGTTGAGCGTTTTTGGGTTGCGCTCCGTGGCAACTGGGAAGTAATGGAGCACGTTACTTCTGGGTTTCACCGCTCGCGCATGCGCAGATGCTCAAAATGACTTCACACGCATGCGCGGAAGTGGCAAATCGTGACTCACGCACGTGCAGGTGCGGGTTGCATTCGCTTCAGGATGCCAGCGGGACTCTGGAACGGATCCCGTTTGCATCCAGAGGTATCACTGTACTGTATATCAAAGTCTAGTGCCACCTACTGACTTCACTGTATAATTACACTATCCACACTTAACCAGCAACGAATGGTTGGCATTGAATTCCAATGTAGGAATTAAACAGAAATGGGGACAAGATAGAACTTCTCAGCATTCCTGGCCGCTGGTGACCATGGGAGAGAATAGCAGTAACCCAGCACCACCTAATAAGACGACCAGTCCCATCTTTCCAGATCATAACCCAGGAAGCTAACCCAGAAGAATACTGTGTATCTGTGTATCTGAAGAAGTGTGCATGCACACGAAAGCTCATACCAAGAACTAACTTGGTTGGTCTTTAAGGTGCTACTGGAAGGAATTTTTTTTGTTTTGCCAGAAGAATACTATAAGGGATATCATAAAGCACCACTGAAATATTGTGAGGCATGTTTGTGATTTGAGGAAAGGATTGCATTTAAAAATCGAAGATGTTTCTTGCATCCCGGGAGGCCACTTTGGTGCTACTAACGCAGCGGTTTGACTTCACCCCCGGAGGCGCACTCCATTGTCTCTCGGGACTGAAGGATGCCAACACCTATGTGATCAAGGTCCCCCCCCCCCTTTTCCCTGATAGGTGAATGTCTTGCTGTGAAGAAATCAGTTTTATTGTTTTCCGTCTTCCATCGCCAAGGGAAGGGATTTAAAGCCGTTAGAGCGAAAGGTGCGGAGGACCTTTCGCCGTTCTTGCTGCGACTGGGAAGCAGGTGGCGCCGAGAAACCTCCCTTTCTCAAGTGGGAAGTGCTTCCCGTGGAGTCTGCCTCTCTGACCAGTAATCCCCAGCGTGTCCTATAATCCCATATTGCCCAAACACGGCCCCTGAAGCGGAGAAGCGGGGGGGGGGGGGCACTCGTGCGCCCAAAGACGTCCCCCATCTCCCATCGGACTTCCTTTCCCCTACATTTCAACTGAATTTACTTTGCAAACGAGCGTGCGTACGGAGCCACCCACCTAACCCACGTTTCTTGGGAGCAGTCAGTCTGACTCCGGAGTCAGAATACTTTAGGATTGCGCTGCGAGCCATAAAGCCCTCCGCGCGACGCTGACAGCCGAGACAGGACCCTTCGCCTCTCTCACTTCCAACGTGTGGGACTATTTCGGGCTACTCGATTTTGAGCCTCTTTGCGTGCTTTATCCGCCTGAGCGGCCAACTTCCTTCCTTCCTCCCCGCCTTCTTTCTTCTTCCCGCCTGGTTTGAAGGGCTTCGCTTTCTAGTTGCCGGCACTTTGTTCCCCCTTTCGGGATCCCAGCGCCGAGACGGAGAGTGGAAGGGGCGGGATTTGGCGGCGAGCGCCGCGCACCGGCCGAGAGCGCGCGCCGGGTGCGGGGCGTGCCGAGCGAGGTGCGGAGGTTGCTTGCTTGTTCAATGCAATGGAACTAGTGGATGGCTTCCCTCGGCCGGGCTGAGGCGGCGCGGGGAATCCCTCGGCAGCGCCGTCGGAGGACAAGCCGCTGCTGCCGGCTGGCGGGGAGCGCAGCCGCTTCACCTCCTCCTCCTCCTCCTCCTCCCCTTTAAGGGGGTGGGGGCCGGGCCGGCCTTCCCTCGGCACCTGTGGGAGGGGGAGCGGGGCGGGGGCAGGGAAAGTTTGTCCCTGTGGTTGGCTGCGCGGCCGGGCTGAGGAGGGGGACGGCGGCGACGGCGGAGACTGAGGCGGGCGGCTCCCTCGCTCCTGCCGGCTCCCAGGGCAAGCCAGCCAGCCAGCCAGCCAGCGGGGAAGAGGCGGGCGAGGGCTGCTCGCTGCTCTGCCTCGCGCTCGGGTTATTATTGCTTTGTGGCCCCAACCCCTGTTGGAGGCTCCGCTTTAGCTGAGGGGCTGCTGGCTCGCTGACCGACTTGGGGGGCTCCGGCTGGCTGGCTCTCGGCGCGCTTCTTGCCCGCCCCCAATTCTGGACGCAGAGGCATGGGGCACCGAGGGGAGGACGCGCCCCTGCTGCTGCTTCTCCTGTCGCTATTCGGTGAGTCCTTGGAACCTGGGGAGAGAGCGGGGTGGGTGGGAAAAAGAGGGGTGGGATGTGCGAGTGGGGGTGGGGGGCGAGAGCAAGGGAGGGAGACACTAGTCGACGTAAGGGCGATGTTAGCGCGACTCGGGTGGTGGGGATCCTGACCTGACCTGGCTTGGCTTTTGGATACGCGGCGTTCCTTATTCGCATGTAGCTCTGTTGCGGGATATGAGCAGTTCCTGGTTTTTTTTTGGGGGGGGGTGGTTCTCTTTGTCTTTTTAAAAATCAAATAATCAAGGGTTGAACTGTAGGGTTGTTTGCTCGAGAGCCATGTTGTGACCCTTTGTAGCCTGGAAAAATATACCCGCGCAAGTTGTTAGTGGAAGAAGGCACTCTGCCCATGCTTGGAGGTCTTTCTCTCCCCCCCCCCCCCCGCCTGTGCAGGACCCAGCTCTCCAGTGAAGCGACCCGGCACACTTTTAGAGTCCCAAGTGATTTCTCTGACTGGAGGAGGCAGCCCTACTCCGTGACCGAAAATGAGACCCACCCCCAGTGCCATATTCCTCTTATGTCCTCAAAAAACATTAATGCAGCTTTAATCTCCACTTTATAAGCGGGTGTTAAAAGACTGGAAACAGATCCACTCTTGTATTCTTCTTCATCTCTCTGTCATAGCAGAGGTAACTAAACTCTGTGTCTAATTCCTTCCTTAATGTAGCGGGAGGTCTAGCTTTCTGTCTAGTCTTCTCATGAATAGAGAATGGTCACCTTTGGGGGGATAGGATGGCTGGCTTTAGCGGCTGCCCTTTAAGGTGTGAGTTCATTAAATCATTGTGAACTTCTCTGTCTAAAGATTTGGTACTTTTAAGTACCTTTGGGGGAAAGGCGTCTTCTTACATTGTTCATATACGGTGCTTAGATTAAACCTTTCACAGTTTCCGTCAGTATATTTTATTCACTTCTTTCACTTTGGAAGTTGCCATGCCAGTGCGTCCAGCAGTTGATTTCACTTCCTAGTTCTTTCTATGACACCTAGTTTAATGGAAACATGCTTCTGCTGAAATTTGCCCACATAGCTTTGCAGCATTAAAGAACTAGCATTAAAGAGTTTTGCATGCATTGGGTGTGTGTGTGTGTGTGCTCTGGTATTCAGAGGTGTTCTGGTGTTCAGAAGTGCTCTGGCGCTAATTTTAGTGTTGTTAATTTGAGTTCTGAATATACCATACTAATTAATGCATGGCACATCTATAATTGCTAAAAGTTTGTAGACACTCTGGAACAGCTGCCCTGGTGTGTTTTCCGGTGCTAGACTAGGAGTGTTCCATACTTGGCTTTTGGGCTCTAGTGTTTGGAGCACTTCAGAACAACACATTTTAAAATAAGAACCATGTGTGTGAGAGTGAAAAAACCTAGAAAATATAGAATGTAGAGGGATTTTTAAATGAGACTGCTAGTGCATCACAGCTTAAAGAAAAGATATTTCAGAGCTTCTGTAATTAACCTATAAGATATTGGTTATACAACGCAGTAAAGTTTTATAGAAAAGCTTCAGTGTTTAACATGTCAAGATTTACAATAATTTTATTGGCTTAAGCAGAGGGTAATGGGAATGCAGGCCTTGGGGTGCATAATGGAAGAACCATTTCTCTTAAGGATTATTCATTATCTAAAATCATTTCTTCAGTACTTAGATCTTCATCAAATCTGAAGTTCTTGGTATTTTCATATGCAAAATATTGGATTTATTATAATTTGGACACACCATGTTTCATGTCTCCGTCCTCCTCCTCTAAGATGAAATGAATGGTTTAAATAATTCCTTAACTTAAAATATTTAGTGGACCTGGAGTTCATGTCCGTTTAGTTCAAAAAAGACAGATCTGCCCTTCATGGCCTAGGGCGGTGTACACGTACTAGTTTTGTGGCAGACTTGCTTGTTGACCCAAGTTTGTCCAAATAAAATAAAAAGTAATGGTGTTGAACCCAATGGTTTGTTGCCTTTTTAGAGAAAAGGGGCCACATGGATGCATATCTGAGTGCTAAACTTACTTCCTATTAGTTTATTTCCCCCTCCCCATTTCACTCCCCCAGCTGGCCTCCAATAGTGGAAGTGAGAGGGGCTGTGTGAGACTCACAAGGCAGAGGTGGTAGAGGGAAGAGACTACAGACAGGTAAATTGCAGGTATAGGAAGGTTCATTCTTGCTTAATCTCTTGATCTAAAGATAAGACTAGTCCTGATGTGAACAGACCTGGATGTCATCACATATAGTGTGATAATAAAAATGCTAGTTCCAACATTCAGTTGTGCATGTGGTACTGTCCAGTAGAGACGTAGGTGGCGCTGTGGTCTAAACCACTGAGCCTCTTGGGCCTGCTGATCAGAAGGTCAGCGGTTCAAATCCACGCGACGGGGTGAGCTCCCAGCTTCTGCCAACCTAGCAGTTTGAAAGCACACCAGTGCAAGTAGATAAATAGGTATCACTGTGGCAGGAAGGTAAACAGCATTTCCGTGCGCTCTGGTTTCCATCACAGTGTTCCTTTGTGCCAGAAGCGGTTTAGTCATGCTGGCCACATAACCCGGAAAGCTGTCTGTGGACAAATGCCTGCTCCCTCGGCCTGAAAGTGAGATGAGCACCGCAACCCCATAGTCACCTTTGACTGGACTTAACCGTCCAAGGGTCCTTTGCTCTCTTTTTTTTTTTACCTTTTCACTGCCCACAATGCTGATGGAAGATCGATTGTTTTAAAGTGCCCTTGTGTTAAAGTTGGCTACAGAGAGAAGGCTGTAGAGAAGGATTTTTAAAATTCTTTCTCTCATTTTTGCATGATTCTACAGTGGTAATGAAAGGCAAGTTTGTTGGGAGTTTGATGCTGTCTCCCTCATATGAGTGAATAGTGTACAGGCAACCTGCCATTTATGCACATTCAATTATGTGCGTGACCGTGCATGCATGCATTGTGCCGAACCTGAAAGTGAAAGTCACCAAAATGTCACAAAAAGGGGTAGGGCAGGGGCGGAACAGGGTGTTTGTAGGTTTTTCTTGTGGTGTTTCAAAAATACACAATTTCACTGATGCATGCAGTGCCTCGGAACACGTGTAAATGGGAGGTTGCCTGTATCAGAAAATGTCAAGCATATTTAGTTAGGCCTTGTGTCTATGAAGGTTGAAGTTTAGGGAAATAATTTGCTGATATATTTGGAGAGGTTTGGTATGGCATGTATAGGGGACATGACCAAAGGTCTTTCCTGCTATCAGGGTAATTACCTACCGTAGTTATATATTTACCAAACCAAGTAAGTGTACAAGGAAACGCGTTGCTATTTCTGCCTTCAACAGAGCGTGTCTTCTAACTATGGTTTCATAGGGAAACAGCTGAGGTACATGTCTTGGGAAGGTGGCTGAACCTGCTGATGGCATGTGGCATTGCATTCTGAGCATGAGCGCTTCAGTCTTTAGTTTACCTTTTAACAGCATGAGAACTGCAAGAAAAAGATTAAATACCCACAAGTAGGTCTGTTTTGCCAAACCACGTGGAAAGCCACCTTGCAAGTTCTTATGCAAGTTGTGTGTATTTGATCTGTAACCTGAGCAAATGTCAGCCTTTCCAGTCCTAATTAAGATAACTGTTCCATTTAATTAAAAAACTGCTTCTTTCTTTTGGTGGGAAAGGGCTTGAGGGAAAGCAGGTGACTCATGTTGTACCACAGCAAGAACATTCCCAATCAACATTCAAAATCCCCAGGTAATCAATATTTGTCTTCCATGCCTCAGAAGTTCTTGCATTGCTTTTTCTGTCTAATCTCCAGTTCCTGGCTAGCATTAGGGATCTTTCAGAGAGCTTCATTTCATGTCCATTGTTTGCAATGGCTTGCATTTCCAGCTGTTTGATTTCTTTGATGCTACAACAGTTAGTAATTTGAATCAAGGTTTAATTCAAAACCCTGCAGTTAAAGGCTTCCAGTAATTAGTTGCTTGTCTGCTTGTAATCATGAACCTCATGAAACAGTGTTCTTTGCAATGCAATTATGGTAAAAAGTCAAAGCAAGAGAGAGTGTAAAGGGCTTTGCCCATTAGATATGCTATTTCACTGATCAATACTAGAAATGAGTATGCAGAGGAAAGATATGGGGAAGTCCTGATGCTTGAAAGGATTAAAGGGTGAAATTAATATGTGCTGAGTTACCTGTTCTTTTCCAACTGCCAGCAACCTGATATTACATTTTCCTCATTCCTCTGTGGTAAAGAATAAAAACAATTCTGCTCTGTCATCCAGCACTTTTAAGAGTAGGGTTTGCCCAACTTGGTATGAAAAGAGAGAGTTCCAGTGTAGCTTTGCTTCACTGAGATCAACCACTTTTTGTATGCTCTTGCTCTTCTCCTCTGTTCCTAAATTTCAGAAGAATTTAAGGCTCTGCAAAGTGATTGCATCCAGGTGGATGGTGCAGATATTTTTCACACTAATTATTTCCCATTATTGACCATTGCTGTTGTGGGCCTCCATCTGTCTCAAGAGGGAATGGAGTATGCCTCCAGGGGTAGAGTCAAACCACTGTGTTAGCAGCACCGATGTGATCTCCCTGGGGTGCAAGCCTAGGCAGGGTGTATGGAGGTCCTGGGCTACCCAGACAACAATACCCTCTTTCTTGGCCACTCTGATGTGCGGAGAGCAGAGCAACATGTTTGGCACCAGCTTGGCTGCAGGGGTTGCCAGAAGGAGATGTACAAGGTGCTGTCCAACCACTTTAGGGACTCAGCTCGGGATTTGTGTAGCCTTTTCTTCTCCTGAAATATCTCGCAAGCCAGCAGAGGTTTAGGATAAGAGTTTTCCTTCTCCTAGATAGGCTGTCTTCCCAGGTTGATGAACCCCATCAGCCCCTCACTTCCCTCTATAGCACATGCAGAAACTGCCCCCTTGGCCATTGCACCCATTATTGCTTTTGTCTGCTCAGTCTGCTGGAGCTTGTCTTCACATGCAGGGGAAGTTTCTAACTCGCAGAGGGTTTGAAACCTATCAGCTGCCCATCAGTTAGCCAGCTGAAACCATTTCCTGGGGTGTGGCCACTGTTGCATGCTGACAGCTTCTAGGAGCCCCATCTGAGAGCTGAGCACAGTGTGGGGACCCAAAGTGAACAGACTACTTCAGAAGGAGCATGACATGTCCCCCACCAGAAGTACTACCCCTCCCCTAACTTCCCAAACACAGGTGAAATCCATACTTCAGATAAATTGATGTAGTCCCTTCTTGCTACTTGTAACAACTGTCTGAGCAGAATACACACGGGATTTCTGTTTTGATATTTAAAATATATATAAATCGAGGCTGCAAATTATAGAATTTATTTATGCACATGAAGCAGATAAAATAGTCCTATCTCATTTGAGCAACAAATACACTTTTGACTGTACAGTTCACAAGATGAGCTTGAATACTAAGAACGTAGAGAGAATTGTTGGTGGCTGACTGCTGTCTATGGTGCCACTTTTGGATACTGTTTACTATTCTGAAGCATTCAAGAAAAGAATGCCTACAAATTTGTAGAGTGATTAACGTGTTTTAGACTCCTTTTTCTGGACTGTGTTGTAGATGGTTGGACATGATGGAGGTTTACAAAATTGTGTTGGCAAGATGATGGATAGTGTTCTTTCTCTATTCTGTAACCTTGGGGTTGCCAGTTGAAGTTGAATTGAAACACTTGCCAAAAGTACTTCTACGAGTATTTAACAAAATACGTTTTCTCCCATGAGATGCAGCAATGGCTACTAGCTTACATGGCTTTAGAAAATTAAACACATTTATGAAGGATTGGCCTCTTAATGCATGTTAGCCTTGAGAGGGTGTGTGCTTCTTTGAGTATTAGATGCTGGTGCAAGCAAGAGAAGACAATTATCTCCATTCCCTGTCTGTGAGTTTCTGGAGATATATAGCTCACCAGTATTGGAGGTAGTGGAATTTTGGTCTCAAAGGAATTTTGGTCTCATCTAGTAAGACAGCTTCTTATGGAAAAGTATTCATTCATTCATTCATTCATTCATTCATTCATTCATAAAATGTATCCACTGCTTGATTGTAAAAATCAACCACCACCACATCAAAGTGGTTTGCAAAAAGTACTTGGAACTCCCACAGAGGGGGAAAAATTCTTAATTTAGCAGTATATAATTTTCTGTATTTTCTATATCCTTGTTGATATCATCGTTTGTCTTAAACACTATCTTTGCTGAGCCCTTGTGGGTTCAGTTGATTATTGATTTAAATTAAATAAAATGCCAGTGTGACTCCATGCTAGTATCTCCAAGGACACAGTGCCCTTAATAGTTTCATATTGCTATAGTGAAAGCAGCTGAGGCAGTTTGTTAAATAAGAAGTTGGGAAAATGCTAATGAATGAGAAATGATGGATATAGATGTGGAGAGCATATCTCTTCTAAAACTATGTATTGGAACAAAGACTCATGCAAAACATAGACAAGTCTAAAGCTAACAAAATATTATTTAATTTCCCAAAATTCATGAAATATGAAAACCAAAGATATTAAACAACTTTTATGCACATCTGGCAAGTGAAGAACTGATCAAAAATGTGTTGCGGATATAGGATGCAAAGTGCTAATAATCAAGGAAAGCAGAAGGAAAGTGTGTGAGAGGGGAAGATATTTGATGGAGAATGTACTAGGTTTAATTATAATCAATGGATTTACTTACACTATTGGTTCACTCAATACTAAGTTGAAACTGAATTTTGTCTTTGACCTTCTCACAGTGCCTATGCTGAAAACATCTGAAAATCTAAAGAGGATCACATTTCTCTGATAATACTTGGCTTGCTGCATGAAATTTAGCACCCTTGTGTCTGGGGGGAGAAATGCCACTCTGTGCATTGCCATCAATGTTGTGATCTGGGACTTGAACTAGTCTGACCATGTACTCTCACTTTTACTCTTCTTGATGCATGTTTTAATATTCATTGTGGACTTGTGGTGCAAAAGGAAATTAACCTGTGCGTTGTCCACCTGATCTGTGTATTGGGTTTCTTTTCTTGTGCTTGTTGCTCATTTGCACAATCTGCAACATTAACTGGCCCTGTACTGTTTCAGTAAAGTGGGAGGTTTTAATAATGTGTTTCTCCATGGAAGAATCTTCGTAATTTGGAGAAAAAATGAGGAATACTATACAGGAAGGCAAGAGTAAAACTGCTCATGTTTCTGGGATGGCGTAAGGTGGAGTCCACTAAATCTTGGGTGGGCTTTTTGGCGTAAGTTATTGCATGAATATAGCTGTTCTTATGTTTTGGCAGCAGATAAAGGATAGATTTCCCAATACAAATGAACTTCAGGTTCTGTGAATCATTGAAGCTCAGGTTTGATTTACAGTTTACTGCAATGTTAGACACTTTTATAAAATGAAAATGGTATTGCGAGTGAGTCTAAAGAGATTGCATAGTTCTTTAGAGCTGAGAATGAGGAAATAATTGAGAGCTGCTTGTTTGAACAGGGAATGCTATCTTGGAGGTGTGAATCTGCGCTGAAATGCAGTAAATGGCCAGGATGGGCTGACGGTTCTAATTTTGGGGTTTGCACAGT
Organism: Podarcis muralis; assembly: GCF_964188315.1. Taxonomy (NCBI): domain Eukaryota; kingdom Metazoa; phylum Chordata; class Lepidosauria; order Squamata; family Lacertidae; genus Podarcis; species Podarcis muralis. The sequence continues at coordinate 42,080,105 of NC_135658.1, forward strand.
CAGCTTTGTAGTAGGACTCTGTGATCACAACACAGTGCTGAGTTTCCACGAACAGAAAATTAATATTTTGTGGTGGTTTATCACATTTTAAAAGTAAACGTACTCTAAAGGTAGACTTCTCTGAGGCAAAGTAAATGGGCTGCAATGTAGGGTAGAGTTTGAAAGATGACAAGCCAGGTTATTCAGCCACTATTGACACACTTGACAGGCATGTGACTCTAAACATGTCTGACTACTACTTAGTTGGTGCTCAAGGAATAAGCTCTTGTTGAAGCTGAGTATTTGTGGGGATGCTCAAATGGTGTGGTAGGAGAAACTCATCCTATTGCAATCTTGGTCCTGCTCTACCAGGTGGCAATTTGCCAGATACTGGTTATGATACAACACAAACCAAAACAAAGGAGTTAAACGTGTAACTGGGATTGTTATTACTGGGTAGAGGAGTGCCCTTGCAAGGTGCTTGGGGAGCAATGGATGCAAGTCAGCTTTACATGGGAGGTGGGGGGAAGATGCCACCAGAGTCTTTGGCATTAGTGACTTAGCCTTCCTGAACAGGAAGAACAATGCCTCTGCTATCTTTCCTGAAGCAGTTCTGGGGTAATATGTGTGTGTGCAATAGGATTCTGCTGCTGCCTCTGTCTTCTAAGCCTCCTTTAGGAGACAGGTTCAAGAGAAGGAGTAACTGATGGATATACGAATGTCTAAAATGCCACTTAACCCCTTTTACTTCCTGAAGGATTTGGGGGGAGCAGGTAGCATGGTCAGGTTTGGGGAAATAGGCTAGCCTCCTCACTTCTTTTCTCTTTGAGACAATGGGAGGTGAACAGTTTGAGGAGGAAGAAGCAGATAAATGGTAGAGAAGTATTATTTGCCTGCCTGTCAAACTTGAGTTTTTGACTAGATCTTAATACTGAAGTATGCTCATAACTGGGAATGACAATTCTGTGCCATTGAAGGATTTATTGCTATGTGACATTCTTTCCATCCTCCTTCACCTGCACCTCTTCTGTTATTCTCTGCTTAGGCCACCTTTAGAAACTTTTGCTGCTGCAGTCCAGTCCAGTAGTGTATGTTCTTTGAGAGCTGTGCTTAAGAGGACCATCTCAATTAAACGCCCTTTTTATATATGTCAGCAGTCCCAACTTCTGACCCTTTATGTAAGCATAAACGTAGCGTGAGAGTTGACAGATCCAGGTGGAACAATTCCTGTTATCTCAGTAGGTGGAATTGCTGTTAACTGCGTATCCATAAGGACCCAGATGAACACTCTTCACATGAATATTTGCTGCGGATGGTTGAGACTGCTTGCGTAGAACAAAACTGTCATATGAACTGGTCCCAAAGGAGTGAACATTCTGTCTGAATTGCCATCATATGAGGCACTAACTTGCATATTTAAAATTGGTCTTGGTACTCTATTTATAACAGAAGTGCAAAACCTTTTGTTGTCACTGTCAAGGGCTGCAATATGTCAGGGTGTGCATGCCAGACATGGGTGTGGCAAAAGCCAGTAGTGGTCAAGCCAATCTCTTCTCTTCTCTTTTATCTGCCCCCTTTCTGGAATGTATCATTCCTACTCTTATATCTGGGGACGCGGGTGGCGCTGTGGGTTAAACCACAGAGCCTAGGACTTGCTGATCAGAAGGTCGGTGGTTTGAATCCCCGCAATGGGGTGAGCTCCCGTTGCTCGGTCCCTGCTCATGCCAACCCAGCAGTTCCAAAGCACGCCAAAAAGTGCAAGTAGATAAATAGGTACTGCTCTGGCGGGAAGGTAAACGGCGTTTCTGTGTGCTGCTCTGGTTCGCCAGAAGCGGCTTCGTCATGCTGGCCACATGACCCGGAAGCTGTCTGCAGACAAATGCTGGCTCCCTCGGTCAGTAAAGTGAGATGAGCACCACAACCCCAGAGTTGGTCACGACTGGACCTAATGGTCAGGTGTCCTTTTACCTTTACCTTACTCTTGCTAGAGTCCTGGGAGAGTGAGGGAGGTGGCCCTGCTGCTGTAACTAATGTTCTGGGTGGAGAATGCAAAGCAGAAGAGGGTCTATGTGGTGAAGAGGAAGACAAGAACCCCAAAATGGTGCAAAACACAGAATTAACCACAAACCTATACCTGCAAGCTTACAGTCTAAATGGAAACACGAAAAAGGGGGTAGGGAAAGCTAATGGAGAAAGAAAAGAACTGTTTTTTTTAAAAAAACATTTAAACTATTAAGAGTGTCAACAAGTAGATGGTGCTGAGTTTCTGGAGTCTTATTTTGAATTTACAACCTCTGTTTCAAAATCTGAATTGCATTCAAATTTCAAGACTTGAATCTGTATAGAGTACCTAAAACAAATTTTTCCTCAAAAAAAATTTGCAACTTGAAAGGCGATATTACGGTTTGTATCCATGTAACAGTTAGAGGAAAGCTGGTATTCCAGTAATCTGACTTAATGGTAGATTGCAGCAAGTGTTGACAAATGTTGTGTGCTCTCACTTCAGTTTTGCTCATGATAGCTTGCTTTGTAAACTTCTGTAATGGCAGGGACAGGACGGGGCAAGTGCAGGCATATCTCACTTGGATACAGCAAAGTATTATGCACAGTGGATGCTTAAGCATTTGGCTGGCATAAGGCCCATTAAGCTCAGTGAGGTGTGAGCTGGCAGAGCAGCTTCTGATAGCACTCTAAGGGCAAAATGGGGAGAGAGCATCAGTGGGATACTACTGCTGTTGTGTGTGTGTCAAGGACATTGCACTTTTGGTACATGGTTCTAAAGCAGTTCAGCCAAGAAACACCTTGGTTATCGAATGGCAAACCCGGAAGTAAGTGTTCCGGTTTGTGAACGTTTTTCAGAAGCTGAACTTCCGACACTGCTTCCACTTGAGTGCAGGAAGTTCTTGCAGCCAATCGGAAGCTGTGCCTTGGTTTTTGAACGGTTTTAGGAGTTGAACAGACTCCCGGAACGGATTAAGTTCAAGAACCAAGGTACCACTGTATTATGGAAGAAGGGGTGTTTACAAAGATCTCTTCTTTACCTTATCCATTGTCTCCCCCATATTTCCTCCAACACCATTAGAATATTCAAAGAGCTAAGAGGGGCAGGATTACTACACACCTTTTTACCCCAAGACAAGCCCAGGTGGCAGATGTAGTACCATTCCCCAGTTAACGTCAGTTGCTAATTAAGTAAATAACACTATTTTCTCCTCCTCCACTTGAGTGGGAGGGAATAGGAAGGGGAAAGGAAGAAAATTGGTAGCTCTCAGCTAAGTTCTTTTTTTTTTCTTGGGCAGTGGAAGACATCAAGAAAGGCAGGAAAGGTTGCACCTTGGTAATAACCAAGTGCACAGATGGGTGTGTGTACCTTCTTGCTACCCCAGGTCCTGGAAAGGCAACCTTCCTCTCTCTGTGTATTATGCCAATACATTTATTCAGCTAACCAACATCACAAAATGGGGCACAAGCTTTTGCGTTCTCCAGAACTCTGCATAAGGCCAGATGGTTAATGGTCCAAGGGGAAGAGAAAAATTGGCTGGTGTCCAAGCTATCCGAGTCTTGTAAACGTCTTACAAGGGAGGAGGTAGCAGACATTCAAATGAGGCTCTTTAGGTGCTGTGCAGGTTTCACCAAGGGCTTCTGGGAAGGACACATAATGGCAGATTCCCCATCTCTACTATTAACCATCCTTCATTGCGATGGTTAACTTTGCTCGGCATACCAGCAGTAACAACTATGGCTTGAGTCAAAACAGCTACTTCAGCTCTGGCAAGGAGTTTGGGCTAGTTTAATGGGATTTTTGGCTTGAAACAGCTGACCTCAATTCTAACTGCAAGCTGCTTTTGAACCTCCTCTCAGTTTTAAAAGCAATTTGCCATGCATCATCAGGTGGTTGCAGAGGTTGTGGTTAGGCCACGACTCCAAAGAACCATGCGGGTGATCGGAGGGAATTACAGAACGCCAACTCCGGTGTTGCGTTATATGGGATCTTTTGTTTCATTTGGCTGATGGTGCAGTTTTGCTTCAGAAAACGGTTATGTGAATTAAATATATGGTTGAGTAAATAAAGGGTGGCTTACTGCAGGCATACAGCTCCTCTGTGTCTATATATAGTACTCTTAGAAAGGACTCTAGTTTTTTAAGCTTCAGAAAGAAAGAAGTCTGTCATGGCTTTCAGTTGGAGCTCATGGTAAACAATTGCATTTCCTGACTATGATTTGACTTGTAGTTTGACTTGCAGTTTGAACTCTGTCTGCCATTATTAACTGGAGCGCTTCCCTAGATAGTCTTGGCAGAACTGTGAAACAAGTGGCTTTTATCAGTTCGTTCTGAGTTTTAAAAGGGGGAGTGGGTTCCAGGGAATCGCAACTGACAGAAGCAGCAAAGGTGTGATGCTAATTTTAAATTGTGTGCTGGCTTCCCATAACACACATTTTCTAATGCAATTGGGTTCGAGTGATTAGGAACACTTAGATGACTCCTGGTCTGTGTCATATTTTCTTCCTTCAGTTGAAGTGTAAGCAGTGTTAAGTGTGGGGATCTTGAGTAGAGAAGAGGTGAGGCAGAGGAGGTGAACACCCTATCCATTGTTAAAGGTAAAGGTAAAGGTACCCCTGCCCGTACGGGCCAGTCTTGACAGACTCTAGGGTTGTGCGCCCATCTCACTCAAGAGGCCGGGGGCCAGCACTGTCCGGAGACACTTCCGGGTCACGTGGCCAGCGTGACATCGCTGCTCTGGCAAGCCAGAGCCGCACACGGAAACGCCGTTTACCTTCCCGCTAGTAAGCGGTCCCTATTTATCTACTTGCACCCGGGGGGGTGCTTTCGAACTCCTAGGTTGGCAGGCGCTGGGACCGAGCAACGGGAGCGCACCCCGCCGCGGGGATTCAAACCGCCGACCTTTCGATCGGCAAGCCCTAGGCGCTGAGGCTTTTACCCACAGCGCCACCCACGTCCCATTGTTGGTCTGCTCCAAATCGATCTCTTTCATACAGCTTTAACTCCATGGAATTCAAAATCACCTTTGAAACGTGGGGTTAAAACTATGTGTGGCATTATGGGGGTGGACTTGGAGCAGGTAAAAGGAAAGGGTTAAGGATCTCCATTGCCACTCAAAATCCCGATCTTCAAGGTTGCCTTTCTTTTTTATAACGTTTGCCCTTAATGTTTACTTTAGCCCATTGGTCCCAGAGAAAACAGGATGCTCAATTCACCCCTTCCCCAATTTGCTTTTCTTTAAGAAAAGCACAGAAAGAAAAGCAAGTACCAGGGCTTTGCTGTGCATATTTGCTCATAACATGTTTCCCCAAATCATTTGGAAAACAGTGATTTTGCATTTTTGATTGGAAATTCTGTTACTGTTGGAGTGGGGGTTGGCAATTAATCATTGGTACTAAGGTAGCTTCTGTTGGCATGATCCTGTATAAATTCAGTGTCTTTATTTCTCACACGGATGAAGTTTGCATTCAAAATGTTGCACCTTATTCCAACAAAGGATGGCCCTTCCTTACGACAACACAGCAGATCTCCCTGCAGCTGCATAATGAGAATGATACACACCTGGCAACTCTATATGGAAGCACAGGCTATATGGGGTGTAGTACAGAGGCTTTTGTTTGCAGGGTCAGGCCTACAGCTGCTTTCTTGCTCTTAGCTTAGAAGCACTGCTGTTTAGCTCAAGATGACTAGGTGTGTTCACACTGTATAACTGCCAAATGGAGGGGGGGGAGGAATTATGCACCCCCTGTGTAAATAAATCTGCTGATTTCTATTAGCATTTTAATGTTCTTGTTTTGCTCTTCTGCTTTATTCTTTGTTCATTTTGTTCACTTTTGATGCAGTTTAACGAGCACTGTAGCACCTCCTGGAAGAGATGGGAAAATGAATTAAGCCTGCAGTTTAGTGCTAATCTCTTGATTTGAGTTCTGTTGTTCCACCTAGACATGTAAATGCACTAAGATTTTCTTAGTGGAAAGTAGCATGGTGGGCTCAACTTGAGAGATGAGCTGTAAATGGACCCGGCTGTTGAGAAGTGCAGGCCATCTGTTCTCTGTGAAATAAAACTTGCGTAAAGTTTCAGAGATCAGGCACTTGAGGACTGAGTCAGAAGAAAGTAGTCCCTGTTCACAAAGTGTTTGAAATATTGCTTTGCTTGTATTGTGATAATGGTCTTATTTATTAGTTTTGGGGACATTTATTAGCATAAATGGAAGAGTAGCGATTTTCTGAGAACTATAATTTAGGGTTGGCATGTGTTACTATAGTTTGCTTAGTAGAGTCTCTTAAGTAAAAGAAGTTTAATTTGATCTCATCCCTCTGTTCCATTTTGTCGAAGACTTATTTGAATAGGCTGCTTTATTTAAATGGATTGTAACACAATCTTACAAATGTCTACTCAGAGGTTGGCCTCACTGAGTTGAATGGGGCTTATTCACAGGTGAATATAATGAATGGATCTCCTAGCATGTTTACACGTGTATGCCTGAACCCATCTTTTACGTGCGTGTTCACGGAAGCACTGTATTACTTTGGGGGATAATAATGTATTTATACCCTGCCCATCTGGCTGGGTTTCCCAGCCACTCTGGGCATCTCCCAAGAGAATATTAAAAACACGATAAAACATCAAACATTAAAAACTTCCCTATACAGGGTTGTCTTCAGATGTCTTCTAAAAGTCAGATAGTTGTTTATTTCCTTGACATCTGATGGGAAGATGTTCCACAGAGTGGTGCAACTAGAGAGAAGGCCCTCTGCCTGGATGTTACTTGGAGGTGATTATGTACCGCATACAGTAATAGAAAAGGACTCAATTACTTTTAAAATACTAACGTTGTTTTGCTGGCTTGGTGGGAATTAGTAAATGCCAACAAATGCCAATACAAACATATATAGAATATATATTTACCCAAAATGGTGGACGGTTAATAAAATGGCTTTGTGGCTTGAAGTGTCAGTTCAGGGGGAGAAAATAGCAAGATGGTCCATTGCTACAAATTGCACAGGCAACCCAAACCCATTTAGCCTTGCCCATAAGCTTGAATGGTTTCTATCACAGAGACTGAGAGAGGTGGGGATATTGTCTTATATGAAATGAGATAAGCACTAGAGAGCCAAGCAGATTGCAGCGGAAGATACCTAAGTGCGCCAGGAAGAAAAATATTGAATACAAATGACTGCAGTTTGGGCTGGCATGAGGTTTCAGAGACAGCAAGATTAGGGCAATGAGAAAGAGATAGAAAGGAGATACTAATAATTGCTTGTCCTGATGAAGGGAAGCTGGTACCTTGTCATCCTCATCAGACGATGTCATCACACTCATCACTGCAAACAGATTTGTTGTAGTCTGCATGTGACATTATGTCTAGATAACTATCCCAGAAATTCTGACTATAGCCTGTTGTGAGTAGCTTATAAATTCTAGCTTAAATATTTGATAGGTCTTGTGGCAAGGATGACCTTTTAAATTCTTTATTCATAAGAATTAAAAATTCTTTCTCGGTGCTTTCACAACTTGAGCATACTGTAAAGCTAAACCTGATTAGTTTTGTAATATTGGAAAGTTCCACAAGATCAGTATCTTACTGGGAAGATCACCACTACACGAACTCAGTGCTTATGTGCATTCCATCTTTCTTAACCATATTCATCCAGTTTTTGTTCTGGAATGCATTCAGGCCTGATTGAGTGCTGATTCTGCCCCCCCCCCCGCCAAAGTTGGAGTTAATTATCATTGATGTGACCATGTTTTAAGGTTTATTTGTTATCTGCCTTGAGTTCCCTTTGACAAAAAATTTATAGGACATAAATTTTAAAAATGAACAATGCTATCAATATATGTAGCTTCAGAGCTTAAAATATAGGCCCTTAGACCCTGAAACAAGGTCTTTAAATTTGTGCAAGCACAAGTTCAAGACTCTGCATAAGAGAATGAAGGAAGGTTCTTGCCATAAATCAGCCTTGGAGATTAGAAAACCCATGGAGAGCTCTGACTGACATCATCCCTGACCATTGACCATGTAGGCTGGGGCTGGTGGGAGCTGGAATCCAGTAATGTTAAGAGAGTCCTGTGATGACTGCCCCTGAACTAGAATATTGCTACCTTTAACAAGGAGATATATCAAATGCAGAATAAATGCTTGCAGAATTAGCAGCAAATATCCAGCAAGCAAAAAGATGGGGAGATGGTTGGGTGAAGAGACCTGTTGCTGGCTTACAGATGTGATTGAAGAACACAAGGCACAAACTTCATAAGGTGTATACTTTGTGCTGGGCACCTGGGCACAGTAGTTGGAAGAAGCACTGGATTCTGACTTCATGGTATTTCTTTTGCTTTTATGACAGCTCTTATTGAACACTCTCTTTCCATGACATCTAAGCAAACTAGGGAGGCAAACGGCTTCTTCTTCTACTCAGTGGATTGTTTTTCCCAGAGTAACTTTTTGCTGGCTTTTTATGAAGTGCCTAGCAAAGAGCCATTTCGGGGAGTCTGTTTCAGGTCCTTCAGCACCAAGTGGCACTTTTACAGCACATTTATCTCTAGACGTTGAGAGCAAGCTTGCTGTCCTTGGCAAGGAAGAATCATACACATGGCATGATTAGAGAAGGGCTCGTCTCTTACTATTTTGCATGTTCGGTTTTGCAAACCAAAGAAGGAGCTAAACATAGTTAACAATAGTTATTGGGAAAGCACACTTTTCTAGAAGGGAACTAGGGAGGCAAACAACTACTGATTCTACACAGTGGATTCCCCCCCACCCAAGTAACTTTTTGCTGGCCCTGCAATGAGCCAATTTGCTATTAGGTCACAGGGAGTCTGTTTCAGGTCCTTCGTCACCAAGTGGCACTTTTAAAGCACATTTATCTCTAGATGTTGAGAGCAAGCTTGTTACCCTTGGCAAGGAAGAATCATACACGTGGCATGATTAGAGAAGAGCTCTTCTTTCTCTTACTAGTTTTGCATGATCAGTTTTGGAAACCAAAGGAGGAGCTAAACATAGTTACAAGTTATTGGAAGAGCACACTAATTCTAGATATTCTGGAAAATGTTCATGCATATTAGCCAGTGATATAGCATCTGCAGTCCCATCAACTCACCATAGTATATTTTAGGGCAGGGGTCTGCAACCTTTAAGACAAAAAGAGCCACTTGGACCCGTTTCCGAAGGGAAAAAAAACCAGGGAGCCGCAAAACCGGGAAGGTGACGTCGGGACGGTGCGTGACTAACGCACGCACCGCCCCCATGCAACGTCACAGCCAGTACAGCGCCCGCCACAGTGGGGAGTGTCGGGGCGCACAATGCGCCTCCTCCCCTCGCTAGTATCCACCCCGGAGCCGCGGCAAAGGTGTAAAAGAGCCACATGCGGCTCCGGAGCCGCGGGTTGCAGACCCCTGTTTTAGGGGTATGTAGGGGGGCATGGGGACACGGGTGGCACTGTGGTCTAAACCACAGAGCCTAGGGCTTGCCGATCAGAAGGCCTGTGGTTCGAATCCCCACGACGGGATGAGCTCCCGTTGCTCGGTCCCTGCTCCTGCCAACCTAGCAGTTTGAAAGCACATCAAAGTGCAAGTAGATAAATAGATACCGCTCCGGCGGGAAGGTAAACGGCGTTTCCGTGCGCTGCTCTGGTTTGCCAGAAGCGTCTTAGTCATGCTGGCCACATGGCCCGGAAGCTGTACACCGGCTCCCTCGGCCAGTAAAGTGAGATGAGCACCGCAACCCCAGAGTTGGCCACGATTAGACCTAATGGTCAGGGGTTCCTTTACGTTTACTAGGGGGATATGAGGGGAAAGTCGCATTTGTGCAAGTGGGATGCCACAATCAAACATCACCTATTATGTATTCAAGCCATGCAACAGTCTAGTAAAGTCCCCTGGTAATTATCTCCATATTGCAAGGATATGCGGGAGGTAGTGGAGGACAGAGGTGCCTGGCGTGCTCTGGTCCATGGGGTCACGAAGAGTCGGACACGACTAAACGACTAAACAACAACATTGCAAGGATGGATGCTGAGAAAAGCACACTCTTCGCAAGGGCTTTGAACATGTTTGAATAACCAAAACTTATCCTGGTGGTGGAACATGATTAGGGATGGGTAGAGTGGGGAATCTGTTTTTTCTTAATTGAAGTTGTACTTGGATTAGCAGAATCTAGCACTATTAGCATCTGATCACATTTCTGAGGCTTTGCTTAAGATGCAATATGCTTTATTTCAGCCTGATGGAGATAATAGGTTTTAAGCAATTATACCCAGGCTAATTCCTTTGATAAGCACTTTGCATTATCCATTAAAAGAAAAGTCAGTCGACAAGGGACGAGCAATGCATGCGTATCTCAGATGGCTTCTCTTGTTCACCTTTCCCAAATACCATGGGATAGTAATTCTTTAGATCCTCTGGGACATAAAATCCTGCTTGAAGACTGCAGCAAAACTGTATTGTATGCAAGTGACGTTTGGAGCATGGCATTTAACCACTTCTAGGCTGATTATAGCTTAGCCATAAAGATTCCAGTTTGGGCTCTTCTAACGGAGCTTGTACTGCTTTTGCTGCACAGCGCCTAGTAAGATGGCAGATTTCTGTGCTGGACAAGGCAAACTGAACGCCATTGCAAGGAAAGAGTATGACCTTTTTTAAGGATAGACACTGTGCCACATGCTGTAATGGTCTGCCGAAAAGAAGGGATTAAAAATCTAAAGTGGGAGGAATCTGTGGGTTTAGGCAAAGGCATACTTCCTTAAAGTAGGTTTATGCAATTGTATTTCAAATGGCTAGTAGAATTTTGACTCTCTGAAATTCTGTTCTGACTTCCAACCATTCTACATGCTTTTGTCCGACTGCAAGCACAGTATATAGTAAAGGTTGTTATTGGATAGATTCTCTTCATAAATGGTACCGTAGGGATAACCCCACTATATTCAGCAGTTTTATAACTCTAAATAGTAGTGTTCATAAGCTTTTTCTTCTTCTTTCGTTTGTGGGGAAGGTTGGTGGGAAATAATTGCTGAGGTCAGTTCTTAACAAGTTTAGAAACAGGATTGCAATGCCACAGAAGAGCTGATGAATTACATTTGAGTTTATCACATCGCTTTGCATGTGCTTTTGACACACCGGGGTCCACTGTTTCCTCCGTGTGCACAAGTTAGCACTATGCGTACAAGTGCACATCTAAATTGTGTGTTTTTGGATATTCGTGGCAGTGCAATTTTTGATCGCAACTTACTGAAGAAGGGGCCACCTGCTCTGGTGTGGTTAAGAAATGCATTGTGACAGATAACAAAACAAGTAGTCCAAATAATCATCAATGAATATGGTACCATGCACAGAAGTATACAGAAAACTGCATTGTGACATATCAGAAGGACATGGAAAGCAAATTTCTGGGGAGTATCTAAATGAAGTGCTGGGAATGGTTAGTGGGGTGAAGTTGAAAATTATTGAGAAAAGTAATTTAAGACTGCTATCCTATACTTATGTGGGAGTAGGGTCAAATGAAACTTGCATCTGAATAAACATATATAGGATCCTACTGGAGGTATTTTTCATTTGGCCCCAAAGAAGCCAGTTGTAGCCTTGGTGCCTTTCATATAGAATCATGGAATCTCAGAGTTGGAAAGGATCCAAGGGTTACCTAGTCCAACCTTCAATGCAGGAATCTCAGCTAAAGCACCCATGGCAGATGGCCATCCAACCTCTGTTTAAAAACCTCCAAGGAAGGAGAGTCTACCACCTCTCGTGGAAGTCTGTTCCACTGCCAAACAGCTCTTACTGTCAGAAAGTTTTTTCCTAATTTATTTTCACCATGATGGAAGAGCATAAGACATTGGCTTTTATCATATTTGCAAATGACCTAAAGGATAGATAGCATGGCTAAAAAATTGTGAGCACAAGAAAGCAATGTACTCTAGATAATTGGTACAGAGGAGGCTATTACGAAAACATGCTATAACAAAATGAAATGGAGGGTTGTAATTTAAATACAAAATGCATCGTGTTCAGATTCTTGGTTAGTAGCCATCGTTGTATCTTGGAAGCGGTGGGTGGCCGGGTGAGTGCATGCATTTTAAGGTGTATACAGATGTATATAACTTTAGCAGTGAGCCTGCTTTGGAACGATACTTGATGCATCTTGCTCATATATGCACCCTTCCCCCCCCCCCACGTTGCAGACTGTTCTTGTTTTCAGCAGGAGCAGGATTTGCAAAGCACTGATTAGCCAACCCTTGGCATCAGTCATGGAGATGCCTCAAAGCAGTTTTTAATAAGAGTTGTGCTGAGTATTTGGCCTAGACTCTTTCAGAAAGAGAGAGAGAGAGAGAGTGAGTGAGAGAGAGAGAGAGAGAGTGTCTGAATGCCACTGTTGAATACTGGCATTATTGGGAGGTAGTTAGCCCATGGGGACAACCATCATTTCCCCCCAACAATGCCCCTTTGATATAGCATTGTTCCTAATCAGACATTCTTGTGGGTAGAATGCAGCTGTTGATTGCATTTTCTGCTTTTCATAAAAGGAGGGTGAACTTGAGGAGCTCCTGCACATCACCTTGTATCATTATAGTCAACCTCGCCCCCCCCCCCAATACAGAATTTGCCTCCCATCTCACACAAGCGGCAGAAAACATCTCTCCCCTTTATAGGCCCTGGGTTTAAAAAAAGGTCAAAAGGGGGCTTAAAAAACCCCCAAAGCCCTGCTGAACGAACGCTTGAGCAGATGAACCTACAATGCATTTGGGGGGAAACCACAAAAGAGGATAGTCCACTTGGCTCGGTAACGGGGGAGGTAGAAAGGATAGTTTTTAATCTGAAGGCAGTGTGTGTGTGATTTTGAGGGAATACAATTGAGGGGAACAGAGCTCACTCAGCAACAGAAAAATGAACACCCCATAACCTGTATGGAGATTTTAATGCAAACCTTAGAATGTGCTGCTGCTTTAACATATCCAGACTTGGGAAGGATAAAAATCACTAATGCAGGGGAAGGCAGTATGTGTGGCCCTCAGGCTTATTAAGTAGGTCATGGCAGGGGGGGGGGGATCACTTTGTATTTTATTTTTCATGTTATAGTATAATATGCTTTTAAAACATACTGGATGCTTATTTATAAAATTGTGTTTGTGCCAGTGTATGTACCACTATCACTTTAATTGAACCCTTATTCTGAAGAAGTAGCTTTTATAATTAATGTGTGTGCTTTACGTATTGGGGCATTGGTATTCAGGTTCAACAAATTTTGCAATAATGGTTCACATTTTGGTTCCATTTTGGTTCCATAATGGTTCCATAATGGTTTTTGTTCCATAATGGTTCACATTTTGTTTTTTGTTTTTAAAGGGGGGGGGCATAGGTGACAGGAGGGGAAAGGAAGCAGGGGCGGGGATGTTGTCTTTGACTTAGTCAGACTCTGCAACATAGTATATTGGCTGTGTAATATACCTGAAGTTGTTTTGTTAGTACTGTGGATAAATCTGAGTTAAATCAGACAGAACCCTGAATGTTTGAATCATTTATAGACAGCAGCTAATTCCTTTTCTTATGCCAGATTCAATTTTCTTAAAACCCTTCAGAAAATTCTTATAAGCAGTGTTCTTTTCCTCCTCTGTTCCTTTTGAAGGCAGAATAACCTTTTGCTTCCCCCCTCGTCACCAAGTGCTTCAAGATTCAGTGCTTTAGTTGACATAGAAGAGAGCCTTCCTGACCTTTGCAAGGATGGTAGGTTGAACAGAACCCGCTAATCCTTGTATAAATATGCAGGCCTTGTTAGAAATAATTCCTTTGATGTCTCCATTTTGGAATGTTGCTGTTTTTGGGGATGAGCAACTACAATCTGCAGCCCAAAGAAAAATGCAACTTCCTGTTTGTTAGAAATGTGAGCATCTTCTGTGAGAAGCACGGAACACTATGTTTTTCTGTAATAACTTGATTTAAAAAAAAACCAACTATTGTCAACCCCAGAATATTTGGATTGTGCCTGGTTATCTGGTGGTGGTAGGGTGTGTGTGTGTGAATCTTTCTCCTTAGCCTCAACATTGAACATCTCTGCACTAAATGTTGATTTGGTGGAAGCTGTTGGCAAGCAGCTAGATTCTTTACTAGTGAGAACACACTTGACCGAATGGGTTTTATGAGGACAGTGTCAGCTAAAGGATGGCTGATAGGTAAAATGTGGACTTTCCTGTCAGCTTCCCTATAGTTTTAATGCTATAGTTTAATGCTATAATTGTTTGAGATGCTTATGTGGCTCAAATTGGAGACTAAAATTACTGATGTGTGGTACTCGGCAAATCCTCCAAAAGCCTGTATCTCCCCTGCCTTATTTGTACCCCTTCTACTTTTTTCAAAGTTAAAATGTTCCCCTTTTAGCAGTTTGTATCATTAGATTTCTATTTAAGCACATGCAAAGTACTTGGGATTATTACATCACCAAGGTTAAAAATGTTATGGCATATGAACTGTGAAGTTATCTCTGGTTCCCACAGCATTAACCCTGCTGCATTATGCAGATGTACAGTAGAAATAAATGTCCTTGCAAAATGTATTTCTGTGTCTGGCTAGATATGCCCTGAGGAAAGTGCATTACAAGAAATGCTGTGGTGAAGGTGATGTAATAATCTGTTTTATTGGTTGGCTGGGCTGTTACAGAAAACTCTCATGGGTTGCGTGCCTGCTTTTAATATTGGCTAATGTTCCTGATGGCCTGCAGAATGGGATCCTGATCATATGTGACTTGAATCGTAGTTGTCAGAGGTAACACTGGAATAATCAGTTCAGTGAAACAGAGGCCATTATCGACAGGAATGGATTGTGCAGCATATGCTTCATAGAATGGAGAGAAATAATTATTGTCACTGTCAAATAATTATTGGCAGCAAGGGGCCATAGCTCACTGGTAAAAACATATGCTTTAATAATAACACGAGATGAACTCTGCTGGACCAGACAAAAGTCCTATCTAGTTCAGCAGTATGTTCTCACATTGGCCAACCAGATGCTTAAGGGAAACCCACAAGCAGCACATGAATACAATAGACCCCTACCACACATTTCTCATAGCAGCTGGCTTTCAGGAGCATGCTGCCTCTGATACTGGAGATGATATACAACCATCATAACTACAGTCCATTGATAGTCTTGTTGCCCATGAATCTGTCTCCTCCCCTTTTAAAGCCATCCATGTTGATCACCATTGCTATATCTTGTAGAAGCAAATCCCATAATTCTAACTGTGTACTTGTGAAGTATTTGTTTGGTCTGTCCTGAATCTCCCACCATTCAGTTTCACTGGATGGCCGCACAATATTCGTAATTTTATATAGAGACCCTTTCTATGTAGAAGCTTCCAAGTTCAGTCTCTTGCATTTCAAACTATGAGGATACCGGGTAAAAGAAAGAACCTTGGTTCAGGGCCAGGGTGCAGCAGTCTGATGTGAGCTGGGCACTGGGAACCAGCAGTCATGGGAAGGAAACAGGAGTCTGGGCTGAAGAGCAAATCAGGGCCATAGGGAACAATGAAAATATATAGAAACATGCCAGAGCTTAGGAAGACCTTGGTGATTGAGCAGGGCTTACCGGTAACTCATGGCTAGGGAACCTGCTGTTCTCAGTTGTTCTTAAACTCCATGACCAATGGCCAGGGATGTGGTCCATAGACATCTGGAGGGCCACCCATTTCTGGCTTAGGAAGTTCTCTTAGAGCAGGCATCCCCAACCTTCGGCCCTCCAGATGTTTTGGACTAGAATTCCCATCATCCTTGACCACTGGTCTTGTTAGCTAGAGATCATGGGAGTTGTAGGCCAAAACATCTGAAGGGCCGCAGGTTGGGGGTGCCTGTCTTAGAGTCAGGGCCAGCCAAATACATTTTCCCACCTGAGGCAAATAAGGAAATGGCAGACTCCTGGGAATTGTAGGTTGTTTTCTTAAGAATACAGGAAGTGGGACTGAACAGGGTGGGGGTGACCTCCCGTGGGGACCTCGTTCTCTCCCCGATTCTTTCATCTCTCCCTGCCCAACCTGGCCCATCTTGGGAATAAGGGGAAAGGAGTGAGAGGGAGGGAAGCGGGGCAGTAGCAGTGGTGGCAGCTCCTAAGGTCTGGCCCAAAATGGCCTGCTGCAGTTGAGAGGGAGGGGTGGGTAGGACAAGGCGAGAGAAAGAGAGGGTGCTGGAAAGGCCTGCTGGTCGGTGACAAGGCTACAAGATGGCTAGAGTTGTTGACAGCTGCCGCTTGGCATGGCAGCATGTTGGGGGCAAACGAAAGATCACTGTCTGCTGCTGAGCTTGCTGTGAGACTGAGCTGGCAGGGCAGGGATAGGTAACTGCATAGTCAGATCTACTTTTGGAAGTACCAGGGAGTGGGCCAGAACCACGGCTGCTCAATGGAAGTGCCAAGGAGTCAGGAGCCGGTTTAGGCTGCTGCCTCTCAGCTGACTGCCACCAATAAAACAGCCAAAGGAGCCACACGCTCAAAGAAAGCACAGACACGGAAACCACACACTCAAGGAGAAGGGGGGGGGGGGGCAAAAGGGAAAGAAAAGGAAACAGGAGACAGGGAATAAAGGACTCATGTGCTCACCACAATATTGTGAAGTAATCAGGGAGAGTAAAGTTAATTCGGTCCCCTCCAGGTGGTGACAGTAGTTGCTATCTTGTCCATTCATGTGCTGCCATGGGCCTTCCCAGACCCACCCTGCCTTCCTTGAAGGCTGCTGAAACGCTTCCTCCTCGGCTGCCAGCTTCCTGAGTGAAGAAAGCTGATGTAATACTGGCTTCCACACCTTTATCCTATGGCTTTCTCCAGCCCTAATTGTCTAGGGAAAGTGTGTCTATGTTTAAGGCTGTTGTGGAATTGAGAATTGCTGTTGAGCTGTTGCAGCATTTTGGGGTGCTACTGTGACAGTCCTGCAAGAAACCAAGCACGCACATGACAGCGTGGGATTAGACATCCTTAAAGTGATTTTGTTTGGAGGCTGAAATTGAAGCATCTCTGCAGCTGAAATGGTTATTCCTTTTATGGAAAGTCTTGAGCTGCAAATAAAAGCAGTGCTTGCTTAGCATTCTTAGGAAATGAGAGATCCTACCAAAGCCCATTTGTAGCTCTTGGAGATTTTTGGGCTTCAAAACAAGCCCACTGCAAGGCAGAAGAGGTTTTGGCTTTCCACATGGCTGACTGAAACACTTAGGACTTGTGAGGAGCAGCTGACGTATTTAATGAGGCTCAGTGTTCTTCTATGCAGGGTGAATTGATTCAGACCAAAGTGATTTAAATCAGCAAGATATAAGGCTAATTATCATTGATTTTAAATTGAATTTCCTGTTGATGCTCCTTCATATATTTCCTAAACTGGGCTCCAGAACTGGTCACTATACAGTGTTAATTTACAACTAGAGAATTATTTACACTGTTTCATTCTTAGAACAGCACCTTAGCATTTTTCACACTGTACACATCTTGTATGTGAAAGATCATGACATGGCTGACATTATTAGGTCCAGTAATAGTGTTGCCTGAGTAGATATGTGGACATATCTGTGCTTGCTCCAGGGTCTGATCCCTATATTTGTGTCTATTGTAGTTGGTAAGCAGCTGTTTTAGGGTGGGGTGGGGGCTGTCTCTAAGAAAATGCTTCCCTACCACCAAAGGCCTGGGTGAAGAAGATATAAATACCCAGGATAAGCTGTTGATCATTGATACATTGGGGTGATTTAGATGGACAACAAATGGCTCTGTCACTTTCTCTTCTAGGGCTGTCCTGTAATACAGTGGTGCCTCTAGTTACGAACTTAATTTGTTCTGGAGGTCTGTTCTTAACCTGAAACTGTTCTTAACTAGAGGCGTGCTTTCACTAATGGGGCCTCTTGCTGCCACTGCGCCGCCAGCACACGATTTCCATTCTCATCCTGGGGCAAAGTTCTCAACTCGAGGTAACTCTTCCAGGTTAGCGGAGTTTGTAACCTGAAGCGTTTGTAACCCGAGGCATTTGTAACTTGAGGTACCACTGTAGGTTCTTCCTGAGTTATCAGTCAGGTCTTCTTGTCCTGATGTAAATCCCTGACTTGTGAGTCTTTGTCAATCAGAAACAGACGCAGTTCTGCCATGGGGCATGGCTGCAGACAATGGATTATGTAGAGTATGCTTAGTGCCCTGTATGTCGTCTTGCTCCCTGTCTCTCCAGCAGCAGCTCTAGATGCTTGAGACCAGTGAACACTGAGATGGGAAATAAGGGTTGCATTTCTTTTGTGTCTTCCATTTGGAATATTTGAACCCCCAAAATGTGGATGTCATTCTTACGATGAAAGCTCAAGGGCTGTAGGGGCAGAGATCTCTCCCACTCCATGCTGTTGTCTTTCATATATATTTACATGACCATGCATCAAAAACACAAGGATTGTGAAATCATTCAAATTGCAACACTGCTGAAATTTGATAGATGATACTTTTGTGTCTAAAGGATTCCAGGATGTTTTGTTTACTATGAATAAAAGAGAAGCAGGAGAAATTCTTTGATTGCTATTTATAGAAGAAAAGCACAAGGCATAGTTCGTAATTTGATTCAGAGTTGAAGTTTTGAACTTCTTCTGTTAACATTAAGTAATCACTTAAGTCCCCAACTTATCACAGCAATGAAAATGTTAATAGCATTAACTGATGAGAGATGTCTAAAACATTAAAATGCTGCAAAGCAAACAAACCCTTGGTGGCGTGTCTCTTTAACCAAAATGATTAAAACCTTCAGAATATCTAGACACCAGAATATCACCAGAATTGGTGACTCTCTTTTCAGTCATGGCCAGGCAGCTCATTTCAAATTACTTCTGTTTCTGAAACCAAGACACACCATTTCATCTGCAAACTAGATGAGGTGGTAATTGGACTCTTTTAAATTCTTGACTCAGTTTTGTTAACTCTTCTAAAGTGGAGCTGTACATAGTGCAGATGAAAGGGAGGATCAAGGAAATCATGTTTGTGGAAAGAACAAGAATTCTTAAATTGTGGCTGACAGTATTCACAATCCCAGATGGCACCCAATGACAAGTCGAATATGGATGTAGTGAAGAGGAGCAATGTCCCAAAGGCCACCCATTGCATTTCACAACTAAGCAAGGATTTGATCTTGCCTTCCACCATTTCAACCCACTGCGTGCTGTCCTAATCCACTGACAAACATTTTTACCTAAAACATTCCAATATACCATCAATTAGGCGGCAAACAATAGTGTCCTTTTTACTTTCCTGCCTCCCCACATCTCTCTCTCTCTCTCTCTCTCTCTCTCTCTCTCTCTCTCTCTCTGTGTGTGTGTGTGTGTGTGTGTATATCTACACACTTGCAATTTTAACTTACAATCCTTTGTTTCCCCCCCTAGCTTCCTGCCACGGGCGTATTGTGAAGGTGCCTGCAGGTCCTCTAGTGCGAGTTGAGAGCACAGAGGTGGTGATTCCATGCAACGTTAGTCAATATGAAGGACCCAGCGAGCAGAACTTTGACTGGGAGTTCTCTAGAATCTCTGCTCCAGACTCTAGATTTGTACAAGTAGTGAGTACTTGGGACCCTTGGTTCACGTCTCAGGAGTATAAAGATCGGGTTGACGGTAAAGAGATCACATTGAGGCGAAACAGCAACAACTCTGTGGAACTCGTGATTGGAAACATCCGCCCCACTGACCAAGGGATGTACCGATGCACAACCCCCAGCACAGATTCTGTCGTTCAGGGAAATTACAATGCTGTAGTCGAAGTCAAAGGTACTTCTAAAGGGTGAGGGGTATTTACAATTGGTATTGGGTCTTAGTGTAATTTTGCAAGCGATACGTGAAATGGCTGGAGTAGATGCAATCTAGCCAAATACACTTTTGTATAACCTGAAGGTAGACAGTGCCCCATGTCCCATTGGTGCCATAGCACTGTCCTGTGTTTGCTTAACTGAAGCAGTGGGTTGGTGACTATCTCAACAGGATCACTTGAATTTATAAAACAAAGCAAAATGCTCAGAATAGCTCCTGTTATATTCCAGTCTCCCCCACCCTTCTTCGCTGACATTTGTTTATAAACAAAGCATACTGGAAGGGGAAGTTTCTCTGCTAATAGATTTACTTGAAGAGGTAATTGTGGGTGGAGGTCTTTCTGAAGCTGAATAATTGATTGAGTTAAGGGAGAAAGTGTGGTGTGTGGAAACACTTTTTTGCTCATGTTTTCCAATGTGAGTGATTTGTTTTGGCTCAGCGTACTCATTATGCTGCATAATTAGTCATCTCTTTCATGACAATCTACCACAGCTTGACTCTGTTTCATCGCTGCTTTATGTAAAGCCATTTATTATAACCCACACGCTTGATAACTTTCTTTTCTCCGAATAGTGATTGCGGATGGCTTAACCGTTGGTAGGTCAACAGCCCGCTCCACATCTACCTGGAACTTATCGGAAGGAGATGCATTTCAGTTGCTCTGCTCAGCGTCCACCAATTCTTCAGAACACACACATCTGCATGTGTCTTGGGAATTCAGAAACGGGTTTGCCTGGCAAGAAATTCTCTCCTTGACGCATGAGGGCAAGTTCCAGCCTGGTTCAGAGTATAACGAGCGCTATATCAGTGGAGATGTGCGTTTAGATGCCATGGCCAATGACATTTACCGCTTGTCTGTGTCCCAAGCTCTTCCAACAGATGAAGGTGCCTATAGGTGTCGAGTGAGTGAATGGGTTAAAGGTGCAGATGCTTCATGGCAGAAGATACAAGAGAAGGCTGTGGATATAGCAAATGTTGTGGTGCAGCCAACAGGTGAGCATGCGGTATTCATGAAATGATGTTGCCTGTATCAGCATCTATGCTGTAACACCATTGTGGCTGTGGGACAGAATGGGCAGGCCACCAACATTTGGTGTAAAGCCATAGTGGCTGCTCCCTTAAGTATCTCAGCACAGTATATAATATAGTAGCAGTGTGTACTTTCCTCAGTACATGTGTTAGATACGTTGTGAAGGCACTGCAAATAAAAACTTAGATATTTGTATTTTCTTTGAATACCTACTGCATAGTTGTGTTTGGAATCTATTTAAAACCTAGGCTTCATAACAGAGGACTCTCTTCTTTTTCAGTAGTTTGTATAGGATATTTGTGTAAAAGGTCTTGTTACCTGGCTTTAGGGATTGCCTAGGGCTAAAGGCGAATTTAAATTTACAGTTGTTTTAAGTTTGCAACTTTCCCCCCAATAGCTTAGCTACTAGACAGTAGTCTTTAAATGACTGTTCCCCTTCCTTTGTTTAAATATACCTGTGTGCAATGCATGTGCTTTGAAGGATCATGCCAGGCTGCAAAATGTGTATGATGGTAATTTTGGAGTAGGAAGAATAAGCAAGTTGGACTCTTGGCAGCAAAATGAAATTATATGGTTTTGCAAGTATGCTCATACTGGACTTGCAATCCTTTAATCACCACACAGAGAATTTGAAAATGCCACAACAATCATTCAGATGTGGTTCAGTTCTTCATAGTAGTTAGCTTGTAAAATCTGATTTGTATTCCTTTGGGAGTGTGTCTTGGCTTTAGGTGTATTCATTATGAGAAACAACATCTCTGTGATGGTGAGAGACCCCCTTGATCTTCCCTGTGCTTGAAGATATAATGCTTGTTATGTTGGAGTAGGTAGGCATGTGAGGTGTTTTTCCCCCCCCTGGGAGGATTAATTGTACGTAGCAAAATGTAGAGCCATTTGGAACACCTTCTGTTGGAACGATGTCATAGCTAGACGTAAATTGTGTGAAGCTGGATTGACAGTGAATTTGATTAGAAAAATTTGTTGTGTCCTTGCAATATCCATGTACAAGGCAAAGCTAGCTGGTTTTTTATTCTAAGAAAACTGAAATTGCACAATGATTTGCTTCAGAACATAGAATTAAATAAGTAGTGAAACTTGGGGGGGAAAGTTCACTGCCTGTTTTTCTATAGTTCAACAATAATATATGTGAGCTTTGCCTGTAAATATGTAGGCCACTAATTAAAAAAAGCAGGCAGTAGAAGCCAACAGTTAGGCTACCTGCTGTATTAAAGAGTTGAAAATAACACTTTTTTGTCTTGCTTCCCTCCTGCCAAAAGCTTTAGGTGTGTTTATCACCAGAAGCAATGTATCTGTGACAGAGGGGGACTCCCTTGACCTTACCTGCAACTTCACAACAGACAGAAGTGGTATTTTCCAAGCAGAGGTCAGGTGGTACTTCAGTGAATCACCTGATAGCACCATGGCAGAAGCTCAGGTTTTGCTAAGTGCAGACCGTGATTCTGTTGTTAGTGATTCTACCCTCATCAGCCTCAGCCATGTGGATCGGAGTTCTTACCACCTATTGGTACGTGATGTGAGCACTGAAGATTCCGGTTACTACTACTGCCAAGCAACTCTCTGGGTGCCACAGCACAATGGTAGCTGGCACAAGGTAGCAGAGAGGACATCTGTGCCTGTCACTGTGGAGGTGTTGGCATTAGGTGAGTAGCTGGGTGGTGATGCTATAAAGTTGATGGATAATTTTTCTTGTGTAATGATAGGGAACCTGTGGCCCTCTAGAGGTGGTGTGCTTTGAACTTGTGTCAGTCCCTGCCAGTATGACCCAGTGGCAAAGTGATAATGGCAGTTGTAGTCCCAACAACTTCTGGAGGTCCACAAGTTTTCTATCCTGGGTTTATACCACAATAGGGAAGTGAACAGAAAGTGGCATTCAATAGGAGTGATCCCTCCTGCCCTGGACTCCGTGTTGGAAGAAAATTATGTAGTTCTTAAAAATGCTAAACCCTTTAAGGCTTACCAGTTCATGCTCATTGGTGGTGTGTCCAACATGGCCTCTTAACTATACCAGCCATCCTGAGCTTTTTTCATGACTAGTCATGGGTGCCTTTTTGTGTCTAATGTGTCAGTCCTGAGAAAACATTTTAAAATGAAACGTTTGTTCTGATCAAATGTGGCTCTTTAACTTGACTTAAAAGAACACAAAGATGGAATAGTCTTAATATTTAAAGTGATCCCTGTCTTGGAAGAGAGAGGGGACATTCAAAAGCTTTCAACAAGCCCAAAGGTGGTGTTGGTGGGATATATAAGCTGGAGATCCCCACAGGACCTGCCGTGACATAAAACAGACTTATGCAGTGCTGGTTGTTGTTAAGTTTCGGTCTTCTTTAGCAGCCTGTCTGAAAATACATGGGCTGCCATCCTCTGTAGCAATGTAATTTTTCCCATTAGTCATCCAAAGAGAAAATTCAAAATTCTTCAGTTTTTTTAGCTGGGAATGATCCACACTGTTTAAGTTCTTCTTTAAAAACAAAACAAAATAAAACGTGTTCGCTCCAAAGACAAGAGACAGGAAGGGAAACAACTGATAAATAAAAAATATAGTCAAATGCACACTTGTTCTGAAGGCCACATCTGTAGTCTGGCAAAGCTGCATAGTAGAATCTGGTCTCAGGTAGTCCAGCGACTCATCTAGACACCTTCTTGTGCTTTGATTTGTAGTTCTTGAGTGTGGCTTGGACGACTGGACTAATCCCACAGTCACTACTATAATGGTTCTTTCAGACCCATTGTCAGATCTGCCAGATTTCCTTGGGGAAATCCTAAGAATAATATAGATCACTTTCTGTTATTTAATGGACATTATATCATATGGAAAGATTAGGAGGTGAACCAGAAGTTTGTCTAGACAAAAACATTGTTTTTCACTTTTCCTTACCCCAATATTCTGCTTTGACTTTATGGAGAACTGTGTTTTCAGTAACTCTGTTTTCCTGGCTGAACTCTTAAGCTACTGAGATCTGCTTTTTATGCAGATGTTCTAGGAAATGAGCATCCAGGCAGGAGAGATATGGAAAACTGAAACCCTAGCACAAATTTCTAAAGAACCATGTTGTTCTGTAGAGTTTGCCTTGACGTGTCAGCATCTCTTAGAGGATAATTAAAAAAATCAAGTTTCTGGCTTTTGACTTTGCAATTAGGAGCCAGATGATTCTTGACAGCCTTTCAAGCAGTGGGAGCAAGCATTTCTACTTATACTCTGCTGAAATTCAAGCATTGTGCATATACACTTCTGAATGCTATCGTAGCACAATCGGAGATCTGGTTGATGGTAACCCAGTCCTGACAGCCACAGCATCTCTTGTACTTCAGAGAGCCAAGACAGCTGAAAATCCACTTCTGCAGTATTTGTACAATCCAATTTTAAACATGTTTATCTGCAAGTAAATCTCTTTGGCTGCGTTACCGTTTAATAGCAAGCCCAGGAGTATAAGCTGATAAGAGATAATAGTGTAAGCCTGGCTAGTGATGTTGGTTTGTTTAGGCAATGCAAACCACAGCCTTGGATTTGGATGAAACTAAGCCAGCTGCCTTTTTATTATTTGTTTCTCTGCTCTTAAGGACTAGAATAGTGAAACAGCCCTTGTGCACTACCTAGCATGGTTTATGAAACTTCAGTTAGTATTTAGCGCTATGTGAAAATACAGCCATTGAGTTCAATAGGCTAATAGGTTACAGTGGTACCTTGGGTTAAGTACTTAATTCGTTCCGGAGGTCCGTTCTTAACCTGAAACTGTTCTTAACCTGAAGCACCACTTTAGCCTCCTGCTGCCGCTGCGCCGCTGGAGCACGATTTCTGTTCTTATCCTGAAGCAAAGTTCTTAACCTGAAGCACTATTTCTGGGTTGGCTGAGTCTGTAACCTGAAGCGTATGTAACCTGAAGCGTATGTAACTTGAGGTACCACTGTAGTTTAGAATTATAGCCTTAGAGGAATGAGAATAAGCTGTGCAAGTTTTTAAAGGAAAGGAAAGGAAATCTCAAGATGGCCTAATGATTTCCATCCTGCTTGCTGTAGGCCTAATTATGAGAGTGAGCTTGTCTCTCATTCTTCTCATCCATCAGACATCCCATCGAATGCAACTAAACAGAGAGGTGCCACTGATTCTGTACACTCAGTGTACTTCTGTTACCAATATTATCTGGAAAGCATCCATAGCTTTAAAAGCTGCCTTGAATAGGGTGCCTCTTTTCTGCATTGAAAGTATTCTGTTGGTCAGTGGGAATTTCTTTGCCTTTGCATCCCAGATTAGTAATTATTTTGATCCCAGTTAAGGGGGAGGAGCAAAATGTTTTTCAAATGATCTTACATTGCCTGCGGGTGGGAAAAGCAGGAGAGGAATTCTCATCTGTAGTACATAAACTGCATCCAAAATTCAACAGCAGCCCCCTCCTACTTGATTGAAGTTTGAGAGCTTGGCAGGGTATTAAGTCGTTGAACTGTCAGCAAGGCTGTTCTTTGACAGCTGACAAGAGTGCAGGAATGAGGCTTATCCAGCAAGCCTTTTATTCCTTCCTGCTAAATCCTCTGTCTGAGAGTCAGTGTGAAGAGACTAGCTGGAGCACTCCTGTCAAAGCCAAAACTTGCCCCAGCCATCCTATTCCCTATAGGTCTTCCAAATGCTGGATATGATTAGCTGACATCCCATTTACCTTCAACTTTCTTCTATTTCCTAATGAGGACATAAAAATGTTGTTGGTGCTTCTGTTTGGAAGCAAGCTGCTCCAGTGAATTATGTGAGCTGGTTCAGATTATCATATACCATTATGCTGAGCCAAGAACAAGCCTTTTGGCCACACATGAGCAGCTCTTTTGCTCCTCCCTTCCCGCTAACAAACCAGGGAGACGTTGATTAACTATTTCTTCCTGTATCAGCCAAACCAGGAAATTAATTGTTGTGGAACAAGTAAGGGTATCAATCCAACTTCAAACTAAGTTTTCATATCCTGGCTTGTTCAGAAACTGCTAACCATAGTTTCCTTGTTTGGACAAAATAGTAAACTGTAGCAAAGCGGGGAGCAAGGGCACTGTGTGTGCATCCATAAGGCTCATTCAGATCTTGACTTATTAAGGTGAGGTATGATTGGCCAACCCAACCCTTTTTTTGGCTCATTAACTACCTTTCCCTCCACGACCTTTATAAATATTGGTAGTGCATTGTATTCCTTCTTTTCTGGGATCCTAAATATGGTTGCTAAGAGCAGAGAGTAGGCCCTTCAGAGTTCTTTCAGACTTGTGATTATGAAACTGTCAGAAATTGTATTTTAAAAAAACAGTAAAGTTAACTTGAAGGGTATATTCAGTTTCTAGCACTGGCATTCAACACCAGGAACAAGTAAATGTGGGATGCTCTCCAATATTGGCTTGCTCTAGTGCCAGCTTTCCTCTGCCAAGGTCGCTGAAGTGGGCAATAAAATGAATGGTAAAGCAGTGTACAGAAACCTGACACGCTCTTGGCATACCCTTCCAAAATGGGGAGCATGTTCATTAAAATGAAACATTTCCCTGAGAGGCAGACTTTGCAATTGCAATGCAGTGTTCTGTAACCAGAATGTTGTATTATGAAATTCCTACAGTATAGTGTGACTTACTAAATATTGGCTTTAGAATCTGCCTTTTGTTTGACTTGGGGCTGCATGCCATGAAGATACTCCATTTCTGGGAATTACATGGTCCACTGTCACCAGCTAAGTAGTAAATGCCCCATCCTATGCCATGACTTGCAAGATGCCAAAAGAATGTTGCCGTTCTGAAATGATAAATGTGAAAATGTAGCCTGTATTCTGAATTGGTCTTTATTTCATACTTTTGTTTCCTTGTCTGTCTCCCTGCTTTTCAAAATGCTCTGCAGAGCCAACTTACCATGTGTTTCTGAATGCGACTAAAACACCTAAGTATGCAGAAGATCCCACAGAATTGGAATGTAGGATCACAGAGGCACAGAACACTGAAACAAATGTGCGTTTCACTGTCTCATGGTACTACCGATTACCTATGCGCAGTGATGAAGTAGTGAAAGATGAACTTCTTGCCACCATGGATGCAGACTGGACGCTGGTAGTTGGGGACAGAAGCAAACAACGGGCCCAGAATGGGGAAATTATTTTCTCTAAACCAACTGTGGACACCTTCCGCTTACGAATCCAGTGGACCTCTGAAGCAGACAGAGGAGATTATTATTGTGTAATTTCTTCATGGAGCAGGCAACGAAATAACAGCTGGATAAAGATCAAGGATGTGGCTTCTGTGCCTGTAAGCATTTTATGGTCTACACAAGGTAGGAATCTTGTACAGCCTGACTTTAAAAACTTGTGATGCAAATTGTTGGTGACTCAGTGGCTTGCCTTTAGAGACTCCGAGATGGAAAATTTCTAAAGGGTTTTGATAGATGTATATACATCTGCCATTGCCATCTTTGGATGGGAAAGTGGATGAAAGTGGCCAATGATGAGATCAAAGAGCACAGTACCATTTAGGAATGTTCAGCACGATCAACAATAATTCCAGGCTAAGGTTGCTAAGCGCCCTGTGCTAGAAATATTTTAGGGCAGCGTACACAGGGCTGGATTTAACTAATGTGTTTCACTTGGAGGAGTCTACATAAGGACTTCCACTAATGCATTGGGGCTTCCCCGCTTTCCTGTCCCCCAGCTCCCTCCACTCCCCCCCCCCATTGACTTGGCAGCATCAGGAGAACACCCAAAGCAATGTGTGGAGGGAAAAGAGGGGAAATCATTCCATCCAGCAAGCACTCTGGCAATGTTGAATTCCTCCCACAGGGTGTTATTCAACTAAAATTTCCTCAGAGTGGTCCCACTGAAATGAATGAACATGGCTAGGTTAGGTCAATTAATTTCAGCAAGTCTGCTTTTAGTAAAGCTTAGTTGAATATCACCCACACCATCACAAACTCTTGTCCAAACTCCTTCCGGCAATGTACCAGGAAGCAGCTTGAAATGTATGTGAAGGTGGAGTCCTGAGGAAATAGCAGCTGCAGGGAACTGGTGCAAGGAGTTGTGCAAGAGATTGAAGGTTTATCTGGAATTCTTAGAGTTCATCAGATGCAGACTACACAGTCAGGATATTTTTTCACACCTAGGCGACAAGAGAAAAATTTAAAAAATGATATTACGTTTGTTTTGTTTAGAACGATTTACAGACCATTTAATCACAACTCTCCACTCTTAAGTAGATGTGGGAGGTGGGGACATGGAAGATGGACCACAATGCTGGTTGTCACGGTGGCCTTTGATATCCAGCCCCCTCGGCATCATGATTAGAGTGAAGGAAATCAAGTAATTGACTTGGATCATTATCAGATTCCTGTTCTTTTAATACAGTAAACTAACAGCTGTTTTTGGTTAGAGCTTTTATCTGATGGAAAGTTGTGTCTAGACAGCAGCCAACAGTCCTGATTGGGCACTCCTGCACATAACTTAACTTGAGTGTGGGAAACATGCTTTAAAAAGGCAAACTGCCCTTTTCCTTGGAACACCTTGTGTTCATTGCCTGTAGAAAGCACAAGCAGAAACTTGCATTAGTTCCCGAAAGCCCTGTGATCTGGCCCTGTGATATTCAAGAACAGACCAAAGTAGCCTCGAAGTCTGGGCTGTAAAGGGTGGAAGAAACAGAAACAGCATTTCCAAATCCACATGCTTCAGAGCTGTCAACAGTCACCTTCATGAAGATTTTTCAGAATGTAATTATTTGTCGGCGGCAGCTACAATACTGTGTCATACTCTGCACTAAGGGCTGACTTGAAAGTTCATGTGATCAATGGCTTCAATTCTTGTTGAATGCCCGGGACAAGTTGCTACTTCTGAACCAGAGTTTTTCTGTCTCCATTTTTACATGCGGGGATCTGCCACAAGGTGTTTGTAAGAGTTGCTGTGTTCTTTTTCTGTCAACTTGCTTTGAGTATGTGTTTACTGAACCAGTCGAGAAGCAGTTTTGCCATGAGGCTAGATAGTGTGCAGTATGCTGCACCAGGTATCCAATTAAAGCACTGAATCTGGGCTTGAAGTGTTCGATTGAAACAATTCATGCTATTACTCCTTCTTGAGTGATAGTCTCAGCAATACAAAGGCAAGGCTTCGGTGGTACTTTGGACAGTTCTGTGTGTGGCCCAGGCTGGAGGCTGTATTCAGCAGCAGTCATCCCCAGACTAGGTCTCAGAGCTGCAGTTTATCAGAGTTGCTAGCTCTGTCTTTCGTGGGAGCAGTTCATTTAAACGGACTCTGCTTGCTTTATTATTCACTGACTCTGGCAGAGCAGGCAAGGCTGTGGTTCTTCTAAGGCTTCTGAGCTGAAGTTCTCAGAGGAAGGCTGTGCAGCATCCAGCAGCTGGAGAGGTACTGACACAATGGGCTTCTTTTTTCCCAAGTGTAAATTTGAGGCTGACCATCTTCCACCCTGAGTTCCTGGTCTCATCCCCTGGAGAAGGATGTCATGATCCCAGTGTCATGGCAGACAGGCTCATTGTCAAAGCCCTGCATTACAAGAAAGGCAAAAAAAATAAAAAATACCCCTGTGTTTTCTATTAACAGTGCAAAAAAAGCACATTTTTTGTACAATTTCCCTTATTCTGCAAATTTCATTAGTTTACATAATTTTATTTTGGTTTCTTTTAATGATGTGGTGCAAAGAGGTATGCAGAGCACTGAAGCCCCACTGCCAACCAGGAGGTTGGTTTTTTTACGGCATTTACAAGCCACTCTATAATAAACATTCTTGGCATTTACAGAATTAAAATAAAATAAATGAAAACTTAAGCTTTGTGCTTAAATTAGTCATACAATGAGTATTATAAAAGTATGGGAGGAGGTAAAAATCAAGACTTTAAAACAAAAGCTAAAAGAGCAAAGAATGAAACCGAAAATCTAAAACAGATTTAAAAGGCTGCAGCAACCTTAAAAGGCCTGGGGGGGAAACTTAATCTGGCACCAGAAAATCTGAACTAGTTTCTGCTGTGCCGTTCATTGGTTGAGGCATGCTTTTCAAGATAGGTATCTTCCTTCTTCCTCTTGCTTGGTAAGGAAAAGTTAACTAACTGATAAAGAAGGGACCAAGTCAGCAGGGAAATCCTGGCTTTGTGTCTAAGAGTGTCACATAGTGAAGGGACAGCTTGCAGCTCAGTGCAAAAGGTTCAGTGCAAAAGGAATAAATTAGTGGATCAGGAGGAAAGATCTGTGGCTCACTTAATTTATGGGCATGCAGTGATTATTTTAGTAACTAGATGCTTACTGAAACATCCAAGCTTGGAGCTGAAGTTTCTGGCACTTACACCACACTGGCAAACTTTTTGAGAGCAAGTGTGCACTTCAGCTGTGGGACGGGACTAGGAGAATGTTCCTTGGCCATGGGCTTCTATCTAATACAGTAATACCTTTCAAAGGATGAAGAACTAACTACACGTATGCATTGCACAACTCGCTATCGTCAGGCAGGAATGCTTAAATTAGCAGCCCAGACTTCCATCGCAAACACTAAAACTCATTCTCTTGGGATATCCTTCTGGGTCATAGAATTAAGTTTTGTTGTGTTTTAAAAGCAGCTTATTGGCTGCCTGATGACCGCCAAGCTGCTCTGCAATTTTTTGCTCCATTGGGCCAAGCAGGTATTGCCCATGGGAAAGCCCTTGAGTGGCAAACAACACATTCACCCTGTGCTCTCCACATACTTGCTGCTGCTCACCAGAGAGCTAGGTGAGCAGTGCTGGTCCACTGCAGCATCCGCTGCATACATGGAGCTAGTAGCCCTTTGTGGCTAAAAAGGAGAGGAGAGTCATGCCTACAGGTGTCATGTTAAGCACTGGGCCATCACTGTTGCTGCCGTCAGGGATAGAATTGGGGCAGAAGTCCTGGGCCCCTCTGGACAGGGGGTTCCCCTAGATGCAGCAGGATTGGCTTGCCACATTTCAAAGCAAGAATTAAAGAAGGGTTCCTGTAAGATTGTCTGGAATAATGTCCATTACCATCTAAAGAACCCCACCTCCACTTTCCATACCATTAGGTCTAGAGTCCGAAATTTATCTAATGGATTGTAGTCTTGTAGATGCATTTGTGGTGTGTTCTCCAACCTTAAAATATTGTTTGTTTGTTGATTTCTTTTTATTATTTAAGCAATTTATATACTGCAAAGCTATAATTGTCTCCAAATGGTTTACGAGGCGGGGATGGTTGTGTGGCTGCTGCAGTACAGGAGGAAGGGGATCAGAAGGGAGGCAGCAGCAAATGTGCAGGCAAGCAGAGCAAGACTGAGAGATCAGTGCCTTGAATATGTGTCCAAATTCAAAAGTGTTGCATGAAAAATAAGACCTTTGAAAAACAAAATGCCTTTTCTCATACATTTGAAGCAGTGCAGTCTTTATCATATATATTGCTGTTCCAAGAGAGCTTGACCTTTTTTAAAACTCTGACCTTTTCTAGATTATGACTTGGGCGGCAAATTGCCAACAATATCTGTGATCTAGTCCTTCTGGTTGTGATCTATTCCTCCTTCCTCTTTTATTATGATGAGTGACCTGTTCCCATTTGCTCAGTGGCATTATCTATTTCCAGCATTTGTGCCCTGCCTTCCTATAATAATCAAGATAGCTTACATTGGTCAATAGAAATACACAACAACCCATACGCATCAATAAATTAATATTAAAGTAACAAAAAGCATCACAGTATCAGATAGGATCTTGCTTTAAAGCAGCATCCAGAAAAACATTGTGAAGCAGGGCAGTTTCTGCTGCCTGCTGGAAGCTGATCAGCTGTTTCTCAGGCGTTAGGCACCACAGCAGAGAAGGCCCTGTCTTTTATAGGCCCCTGCTATGTTCCTGTTGGCAGAAGAGCATGGAGCAGGGCCTCTGGTTTATCACGGGTGCATTTGGGAGGCGACTTTGACCTAATATACCTGCAGTGGCTCAGATAATAGTTTTCCTTCCTTAGTACAATTTATTCTTAGCATATTTGGGACCCAGAATCCTGCGGGAAAATAAGAGATGGCTTCAGCAAAGGCAAAAGCCTCTCTATGTCTTCAGTTCATTGAGGGGAGCTAAGTGTATACCACATCCATACGAAATACCCAAATCTGATTTTAAAAACAGAACTCTGCAATTCCTATGTTTTGTAAAGTAAAATTTAAAAAGTAGTTTTGGTAGACTGCAAACCATGGTTTCAGGGCAATCTTAGTTAACTCAAGCCCTGATCTGACTAACATCTAAAGCAAAATATAGAACAGGCAGTGTGGGATTGGGGGGGGGGGAGCATGTGGGCCTGCTGTGCGGTACTGCACATGGTTTTCAGATGTGACCTGAAGTTAGTTTGTGTGAAACAAGTCTGCAGATTGGTTTATATACATGCACCAAATGTATGGGTTCCTCTGGTGGCTGATAAAAATGTGACATTTTAAAATTTGTGTGACATACTTGGGCTAAGAATGTTTTCCTCCTCCTGGACTGAAATGGAAGCTTTTCTTTGTAAAGTAAAGTATCCAAATTGCTTGTCACTCATACGAGGCTTTTTAGCTGCTGTGTCTCTTGAGAGAAATGTAGCATAAACAGTATAATAGCTGCTCAGACTTTAAAATGTAGCCTTGTTTGTGAAAGACAGGTTTATCCCATTTTTGTTAGACTGTGGAAATCTGTTTATACTCTTTTGGATGTGCTTTGAGTGATCTGAAATGTGGTGGCTGCATGTGTGGCATTCTTTCCCCCTGCTTTTTTATTTATTTTAAAGTAAACACAGTTTTCCTTGATATTTTAGCAAGTTCCATTTCTTGCCAGATGTGCAAAACAGTATTTTGACAGTTCATCTTTGTTTCTGATGCTGGTTTCTCCCCCCTCCCCCCCCTTTGCTTTTCAAATCCCTTTTCTTCTTACCAAGTGATGAGTTTGGGTCTCATGTGCTTAACTTAATTTTGAGTTGCTCTGTGTAAACCAAATAACATTAAAACTAAACTATGTTAACTGAATTACATAGGTCTGTGCATATGTTTTTACTAGACTTTGCAGCTCCTTTAAGCACTTGACCTGAGGGTTGTTGATTATGATCTGCAGTGGAATGGCTCTCTGCAGGGACTGAACATTGGTGGTCCTAGCCTCAGGCAGATGATTTGGACATAAAACCAGTCAGAATATGTGGCTTAGCTCCAAATTTGCGATAGTCCTGACCTCCTGTTGACCCAGGTAGGTCATGTAGTATTTGAGGTCCTGTGTTCACAACTTCCTCACCGTTGTCTGCCACCATCTCTGTAACACTATCTCATGATTTAGCCTTCAGCATTGCATTCTAGAGTTTGTGGCAATCTGAATTTTGTTAAGATTAAGTGCCTCAGGCCCACTGCTGTTCATAGGCTGGAGGTTCTCTGTGTTGGATTTAAGTCTCTGTGGATTACACACAGCTCTTGTTTGTAGGATATCTATTTTTATTACTTATTTTAAATTTTGTTTTATGAGAAGCATTGAGACCTAGGAACTTTTTGCCTATTGTTTTTAACCACGAGTTGTGACTATAGGCAAAACTTTCCCAGGCAATGTGAATTGGCCCAATGGCTTGAAGAAGCAGAAATACTTGAACTAGAGATCTGTAGAGTTCACTCTGAACATTCCAGTTTTTGGAAATATTAAGGAAGCTATAGGACTCCCTTCACTATGTCTGCAAACCTGAATATCTGGGGAGGAAGATTGGGCAGTGGCATTACAGTGGTACCTCGAGTTAAGAACTTAATTCGTTCTGGAGGTCCGTTCTTAACCTGAAACTGTTCTTAACCTGAAGCACCACTTTAGCTAATGGGGCCTCCTGCTGCCGCCATGCCGCCGCCACACGATTTCTGTTCTCATCTTGAAGCAAAGTTCTTAACCTGAGGTACTAGTTCTGGGTTAGCGGAGTCTGTAACCTGAAGCGTCTGTAACCTGAAGCGTCTGTAACCCAAGGTACCACTGTAGTGACCTTAAGAAAAGGTCAATGTGCTATTCAATCTGAAATAATCCATAACTATTCCACTAGACTCTTATTTTTAACAATATCCACTGACCTCCTCTCTCTCCCCCCACCTTACATTGTACCTTATGTCTGTTGTACTCCTGGATCCTTTAACATACTATTTTCTAAACTTGACTATTTTAATGGCATTCTCTCAATATGTCATGCTGATACAACAATAATTATAGGTAACTTAATCTGAGTCTGTAATATTTCCTGCGCTTTCAAGGGATGTTTGTGGGGGATATTGAAGATACTGAGACAATGTACCTAGTGTTAAAAAAGACTTAACAGCCAGCTAGTTAAAATGCAAATCTTGACCAGACATTTTCCTTTTAATCTGAAGATTTGCATCTAGAATAGAAAACTAAATCTGGCATTTATCTGATTGTATGCTGCCAGAGCAGAATTATAACAAATCCATCCCCTTTCAAACATGCTTTCAGTAGTTGTAGGATGTTGAAACATTGCTTGAGAATAATTGCCTGCCGGTGAGGGTCCCTTACATGTTTTCCAATAAATAAATAGCGTGCTGGGTAAGCTTACATATTGCCAAAAAGAGGGCGCAGATTTGCATAAATTTGCATGTGTTTATATAATATGCAAACTTAGTAATAGTGGGTGGAATTTGACGTCACACTGTTACAAATGTTTCATCAGGACAAGCATATCAGCTCCCCTCTCCTTTCGCTACTGTTCTCCCAACCCACCCACCCCAAACCAATTTAGGAAGGCACAGGGGAGGGGAGCAGAGTCCTATTGTGAAGCCTTCTGCTGACAGGGTTTGTAAGGTGAATCTGACCCAATGACTGTAATAGAAATAGAAGTGCAATGCATCTCTCACTGTCAAGGGCAAGGCTGGCCCAGTTGACCTGTGTGCCTATTCAATCTGCCATCCAGGAGCTTACTGCTGATGGGCAGCCTCTGCTCTTCCTCCTTATAGTTCTTTCATTTGAAACTGGACTTGGACTGAACAGCCCTTAAACCAGAGGATGACTTCAAAGTAAAGCAAAGCAGGACATAATAGCTATCCTAAGTGAGCATCATATTTGGGACTGACCTATGGTACTTAAAAAACAACAATACCACACACACACACACACACACACACACAGTGTAAGCATGTACCGTATGTGGCCATGCCACAAAACTAGTAAGGCTCTCTCAGCCTTTAAAATTTTTCCTCTTTTCATTTCGCCACTATACACTTGATAAGAGTGTAGGCACTTGGTGTTTTTGAAGGTTAACTCTACTGTATCTAGAGTACTGTGGATTGCATTAAATGCAAAATACTGTGCCCCACTGACAAGTCTAAGATAGATACTTAGTCCTTGTAAGATCGATCACAAACGGAAACTGAGAGCTAAGTGGCAAATCAAGGAGTACTTCTTAAGAACAGGCCTGCCTTTCAGAGACAAGAATCAGTAGCTTTTTACTGACAAGCTTCTCCTATCTCTTATTCATATTTAATATCTCTTGATCATCAAAGGCAAGTTTTTAGAGGCAGAGGAGGAGGAATAGAAATTACGGCTGGGTTCGGAAGGAGTTCAATATACCAGTCAAGCTACTATAAACTACTTCCCTTGTTGCTAATCTGATTTTCTTTTTGAAGCTGAAATTTTATCCTGTAAAGGAGTAGGGAAACTGGTTTGATTTTCAGCTTAGAACAGATAAAGGAAGATAGCAAATTATAGAGATCGGTGCCTGAAACTAAAATTTACAGTACCATAAACTATTAAATTAAAGAAGCATTAAATTGGTTAAACATCAGTGAGCAAAATCAACATACATCCCCTGCCCACTTCACTTTTAAAATCGCATAGTCATAAATGGACAGTATAAACCGACACTGACCCAGGATTCAAGCTTTCTGAAAACAAACATTTACCAAAATCAATCAGTTTCTATAAGTCCCCTTCTGCTTCATCAGTTCATTTAAAACAGCAGTGAAGAAGCTGCAGACCACAGACATAATTTGGTCCTCAAGACATTCCAGTTTGTCTCACTAGGTTATTTGACCAAGCCATGTCCATCGACCCTAGGCCTGACATCATATATGACATCTGGAATGTTCAGGGAGCTCCGCGGATCTCTAATTTAAACTTCTTCCTGCCATTGGCCCAATTTACACATCACATTAAAAATAAACTATTCATATATGATGCCAGGTGCGGGTCAGATAAAGATGTATCTGGCCTAAAGGGGGCTTTGCCAGGATCACTGATCAGCTGAGTGACAGCATCTTCAAAGCCATGTGCAATTCCCTGTACACAGTGCTTTGTAAGTATGGATAGTCAACTGATTGTTTTGGTAAAGTGGCTCACCTGATATCATTGTGATGTCAGGTGACTGACAATGCTACCCACCTGTCAAAACCTGACCCACAGGAGTTCAGGGGAATATGTATGTGGCTCATCAGCCAAATTCAATTCCCAGCTTAAAATTAGATGTATAGAGGTAGCCATAAGAACTCATCATTCCTTGCGTATAGCTTTGCTGAAGAAAGCCTAATACCAGTTCAGTTCGGCTAAACACTGATAATCTTATCTATGCTAGAGATGCTAATTCCAAATTAATTCAGTTTCACAATCTTAGATCTTGTGTATCAAATCTAAATTCCCTAGACAGCAACCCCCCCCCCCCGCAAAAAAGAACATATTTTTGGGAGTGAGCAAGGTCTAAAGGGTCAGCAGAATTGGCTTTCTCAAGATCTATCTTTAAGATGTCCTAAGTATCATAACTGAGCCATACACTCAGTACTGTACAAAGCTGGGCTGAACTACTTTGGGACAGTCTCATCCCTAGTACTCAAAAGTCTCCTGGTACCTCAAGCTTGGTGCTACCGCCTACCAGTTTGGGCTGGTTGGAAACCGTATACAACTGACCCTAATATTTGTGGAGTAATTACAAACACTTTAAAGGGAACGCCATGTAACTAGGGGGGTTTCTAATATGGGCCAGGCATGCCACCGAATTGTGAAATCAACATCCTTGAAACTCCTGCTGTTACTGGGAAAGAAGGCGTTGGTTCTTAGTTGTTTAAAAATTCTGTCCAAAATCCTAGACTTTTTTAAAAAGGGGAAATTGTTTCTGGCATGTCTTGTCTTTTAGGGAACAAGGGAGATACTAGGAGATGTAGGAGAAGTGTTTCTTGGTTTCCGTATAGACTGTCTTGAGTATACTCGAGGTGGGATGGGGAGTGAGGGAGAGGAGAGGGAATTAACTGAACAAACTTGCATCTTATTATAGCAAAAACAATTTACCTAGAAGAGGGGAGGAAATGTGAATAGGGAGTTGGATTGTTGCCCTGTGATTACAGGAAGGCAGGCATTTGTCTGGGCAGTCGAGGGCAGAAGGCCAGGCTACCTCTCTCATTATTAAAGTACTTAACATTAGCCCACGGGAAAACAGAAGGGCAGGATTTGGAAAGGTGTCAAATTCAAATTTACCCAGGGGATAAGTGAGCAAATGGATGTGTTTAAAACTAGGTTGTTGGGCTTTCCAAGTTGGAGGCTTTGGTACAGACTTGTAACAATGCATCTTGGGTTCCCTACCCTCTCACACACAACGCAGATCTTTCGTACACTGAGGGTTTGAGACCCTTTGGCTACCCTCCCCTGGTTTAATCAGCCAGTCGAAGCCGTTCCCAAGGTGTGGCCACTGTCACATGCTGACAGTTCCCATGAGCCACAGGTGAGAGATGAGTTCAGAGTGGGGACCAAAGATGAACAGACTACCCCAGAAGGAGCACAGTGTGTCCCTCACCAGAGGTACTACCCCTCCCCTAACACCCCATACACCCTGTGACTGCAGATAAGCTTAAGACAAAATGCTATATATAGCAATAGCCCTTTTGTAAATCACTATCTCTGGCCTTGGATCCACTTACCGTGTGCCTTACTCTCCAGTCTGCAGAGAAGCATCTGGAAGACAAATGTGTGAACATGGGGGTTTCCTTTTAATCTGTTTTAGCTTGCAGGTGCCAGTATACTTGCTCTCCCAAACACCATTTAGTATCCCTGGGGTATTTAAGTACATTTTGAAAGTTACTTGGGTGGAAACCTTGTAATGAGAACCCTGTTTTCTGTCCCACGATTATTTACTTCCTCCTAGAGAGTCTGGATACAGAGAACGCTGCTGCCTCATGAATTCTGCAAAACATGCCCATTTTTTTTTCCTCTCCGGGAGAGGAAAGCAGTGGTATATTAGGGGCATCTGTTAAACTATTTGCAAAGAAGTATACAGCCTCAGTGTTCTTGCAATCATTGGTTTTGAGCACTAGATTAAGACAAGGAAAATGAGAGAGAGGTGGTGATAATGTAACTTGTTCTGTCTCCTTGTCTTCAGTCTGAAATTAAATGATCCCTTGCCTTTGTATTTCTGAAATGCAGTACAGAAAAGGACTATGAAAAGATGCTAACAGTGCACTCGTTTTGGAGATCATGGAAGCAATTTATATGAAAAGAAAGCAATTATGCTACAGAGGCTGCTACCCTTAAACTTTGTACTATGCAGCAGTTCTAGTGAAATAAGTGGGGGATTTCTGGGGTGGGGGGAGGGCCTTGAAGCTTTATCCAAAACCCAGAGCACTGCAATCTGATACTTGCAATTAGTCCCACCTCCTGAGTCAATATTCAGTGGCCTAAGTGCACCAGCAAAAATGTGCTGCAGTTATTCTACACAATAGCTTAGTTGAGGTGATAAAACATGGAAACACAAACAATTTATTTTCAGTGTACATTATTATTCAGGAATGTGGGCATTAAGGGGGGGAAAACACCAAGTCAATCTTAGACATTTACTTCCTAGTCTCAGGATCATAATTGCAGCACTTAACACCAGCTTCAACTTGATAACATAGGCATGGAATGTGAAATACCACACTTGAAATGCTTTTTATAAAGACAGAATTGGTCTTGAAGTACTGTTCTACTTTTCTGTATAGCAATTGCATAATAGTAAGTTGACGAAGTGTTTGCCTAGTTATTCCTTGTTAAAATATTTATGTCCCACCTCTGCCAAGATGGCTAATAACAATCACCTAATAAAAACCATGGTAAAATGTAAAAGAACCTTAAGGGGGTTAAAACAGCTCATCAGCAACTGCATTAAAATAAAATACTATTAAAAGCTAGTGAGAGAATAAAGCATATTTTGTCTGTTTTCTGAGCACCATCCATGAGGGTGTTTTGTTAATATATAAGGGGAGGGAAATCCCAAGGAGAAGATGACACAGCTGAAAAGGTGATCTCCCCTTTGCAGCCACCATACCTCAATGTTCAAAGGGCATTCGGTTCCACCCCCTGGTGACGTTGTGTGTGTGACATCAGGACATTGTGTTGGGCCCCCTCAATCATCTTGAGAAGTTGGTGCCTCTGATGAGGAGCCTGCCCCCTTCCCCTTCGTGCAAATTCACAACAAGACCAACTGTTGCCCCTTGCATTTGGTCTGGAAACAAACAGGCAGCCAGTGTGGATCTCTGAACAGAGTTGTAATAGTGTGACAGGGTCTCACTCCTGTCAACAATTGCTCTGCATAATTCTGCACT
Organism: Podarcis muralis; assembly: GCF_964188315.1. Classification (NCBI taxonomy): domain Eukaryota; kingdom Metazoa; phylum Chordata; class Lepidosauria; order Squamata; family Lacertidae; genus Podarcis; species Podarcis muralis. Next base: position 42,119,427 of record NC_135658.1, read on the forward strand.
GACTGCAGATTACAGACCAAGCACAAGGACAGACCCACATAGATTGTATTGTATTGATGCTTAGCATAGTCTTCGTTCTTTGGTGTGATGGTAAGCTGCTTCCTGGGACTCAGGTGCTCTAGGAACCAAAGGCCATGTTGGATTCCGAAATGCCACAAAATGAAGTTCAGAGTAGAGGAGAGGAATCTTCTTTAACCTTGCTTTAAGGTTGGAGACATCCTGTGCTGCAGCCTCTAAGTAGTGAAACTCTCTACCCACAGAGGTGCACCTGACAGCTTCACTATATAGCTTTCAGCAAATGCTGGAGACAAACCTGGCCTTTGACACTTTAGGGGCATATTTTTTAGGACCCACTCTGTTTTTGTGTTCGTAAGCTGTTTTAAATGGTTTTTCATGCTGTATTTAAAATTGTAACCTGCCCTGGGATCTTAGAGTGAAGGGTGGGTAAAAAAAAAAAGAAATGATTTTGATGGTAGTAAAGCATGCAGAATATTGCAAGATGTGGCAGTGAGTTTACTGCTGTTCATCTCAATGAAGCCTAGAGGAAGGAGGCTCTGGAGTGGTCATATTCTTTCCTAATATGTTTTGTTGTGCATAGATTTGAGATGTAAAATCAAGGCAACTTCATTTAAAACCTTCACAATCAACTTGCCTACTGTTGCTTCCTTACAGAATTTAATTATAATGGTAATGATTTTCAGGAACTACTCTTAATAGTTTTCTCATTATTATACATCATTGTAAATCCACACTATTAGCGCTAAGTACAATCAAATACTCTTCATTTAACTACTAGCACATCTTAACGTTGGTTTATGGAATGTTTCGGCTTTTTGCCTTGCTTGTGCGTAATTGGAAATATAAAATCAACACTGAGCAAGTAAAAGCTGTGTAAACAGCTTGGAGCTTCTGGAGAGTTTAATAGCCTGAACTGCCTCCAGTTTTTTTTTAAAGTCTGTTTTTATTATAAAATGAAAATAGTCAAGGGCAGTTCATAGGGAAAGCACATTAGGAGAATGTATTCTTACTTAAGTGATTAGTCAAAATATTGTCACAAAGAAATGTACTTGTTGGAGAGTTTGTTGCTGCACATTGCAGTTGATTTGTAGTTCTTAAGAAATTAGTAGAAGAGAATTTGGGAAGACACAGGCACAGGAACCAGAGAGAGAGGAGATCTCTGAAGGCACCAAGAACAGCATGTTTGGGCCCAATCTCTTTTGAGTCATATGAGACATCTTTGGAGAGAATTGACTCTGTCTTCAAAGGACAGCTAAGACCATTAATGTTTGAGCTGTCCGTTGCAGAGATTGGATGTTACCCCTTAAGAAGAATCTTGCAAATTTAGGCATTTAATGCAGTACTCACATTGCCTTTGAGGCTGCCTCCTGAAGTCAGTGGTAAACTCTTGCTGAAACGAATAAAGGCATAATCATTTATTGCCTCTCTGGCAGGCATCTGGCCAGAACGTTGCTTATCCAGTGTGTGATGCATTTTGTGCCTGGAATTAGGGTGAATATTTTGAGGCATTTGTTTGAGCAGTGTACTGCACAGTCACAAGTCCTCTGGTGCAGCAAATATTACATGGTGTTCATTGGACTGCCTTGCATACATAACTGTTCTGAAATGCCTGTGTTAAAACTGTGTATGAGACCCTCTCTTGTAATAAGAAATGTAACTGTTCTATTTAATGCAAATAATGCAGTAGTAATTGAGCTTGTAACTGATGACCAACATTACTACTACTAAGCATTTAAGGCAATCTATATAATAGCCACTGGATAATCCTCTTGTAAATGAAGATGATACTTTTAACTAAAAGAACATTCTGCATGCATGCTTATAATACTATACTATGCATACTATAATATGTTTGGCTTAAAATTTCCTGTTTGTAACCAGCATTTGTTGTCATTCATGTGGCCAATGAACTGTTCTTAGGAAGTTTATAAAACTACTCAGTGATTTGTGGCAACAAGGTGTCATTAGAAAGCCTGAAGGCAGTATTTTCTTCTTTACTTTATTCAACAAATGTAGACATGGAATAGTGCCAGTAAGGGAAGGGTCTGGACAGAATGAGGAATGGAAATTCCCCCCCCCCTTTCTTTGCAGCTTTCCTTATAGATCTCCACTGAGCCTCAGAGATGACTCTCCAAGGGATCAAGTGCAAATCCCTTCAGTTGAGAATTCACAAGTTGAAAGAGTTTGTGGCAGTGATGGTGATCATTCCCAGACATTTATTAGTATTAGACATTTATTGGCTAGATGCAGCATTTAAGGGAATACCAATGGCCAATGATTGCCTGTTTTCATTCCCAAGTGCTATGAGGACAGTTCATTGGCTTAGATTAGCATGCAGGTGCTTACCTATAAGGCCTTAGGAGGGGAATCAGTTGACTGCTCTCTCTGTTTTGTTAATAAATGATCAGCAAAGCTGTCATCCTGTCCCATCCCCCACGCCCCCCAAATAGCTTCTTTAGTCAGGCTGTGAACCACTGATGTAGAAGTGTTGTGCCTGTCTTTACCTTCTTGCAAATGGCTACAGTCCATGATATCAGTGACGCAGGGGTCAAACTTGCCCTCGCTTGTGACACTACTGGCAAAAGTGTCTGGGTAAGGGACCTGGTTTTTATCTCTCTGTATCCCTGAGTACAGTAGCTTAATTGTCTTCTACAAAAGTGATTGGCATCTTATTAATATATTAAACATGGAAGTTGAGGAGAAAATGTGAAAGAGTAGGCCGACAACTTTAAATTACGATGCCACGTGGGATTGCCAGCAGTGCATGTGAAAAAGATCTAGGGTTCTTAGTGGACCACAGGCTTAACTGGAGGCAGAAAAGGGTGATACAGCAGCAGAAAAAGAAAAGAAAAAAGAAAAGCTAATGCTATTATCTTGATCTGGAGACTATACTTCTAGAAGTAATAGTACTGCTCTATTCTAGCTTGGTCAGGCCACATTTGGAGTTTTGACAAATTAGGATGTGTGCAGAGGAGGGTGACCAAGATGATAAAGGGTCTGGAAACCAAGCCTTATGAGGAATGGTTGAGGGAGTTGGGTTGTTTATCCTGGAAAAGAGGAGACTGAGAGCAGATGTGATAGTCATCTTTAAATATCTAAAGGGCTTCCACGTGGAAGATGGAGCAAGCTAGTTTTCTCCTGCTCTGGAGGATAGGACCCAAACCAATTGATTCAAACGACAAGAAAGGGAATTCATGCCAAACATTAGGAAGAACTTTCTGACAGTAAGAGCTGTTCAACAGTGGAACAGACTTCCTCGGGAGTTGGTGGACTCTCCTTCATTGGAGGTTTTTAAGCAGAGATTGGATGGCTATATATCAGGGATGCTTTATTTATGATTCCTGTGTTGCATGGGTTGCTCTACATGACCCTCACGGTCCCTTCCAAATCTACAATTCCAGGATTCTATTATTTATTCATTCCATACCCAAAACACATCACTGTTCTTTCTTTGTGCCCTTTTCTAGTTTTCTGCCCCTTTTCAGCTGTTCCAGGTTTCATAGCTTGAGGACAACGACGCCACTCAGCAGGGCAGCATAGAGACTTTAAAAGTATGTTCTACATTGCCACATTCCTTGCCCAAGTAAACCACCCCTTTTCCAGGCATAACACTATGTATCTGTGCTAATTATTGTTGGGACGGGAGACACTCTTGCATGCTTTCTTGGGGGTAGGAAGTTGAGAGCTTTCCATTCAAGAAAATGATCTTCACCTTTGAGGAATTGAGTCTGCAGCATCAAACTATTTTTAATGTGAGCAATTGAGCAGTTTGGTGCTTAGCAGTTTGCGCACTGAGCTTCCCCCACCTTTTGCTGTTTCCTTTAGATAGCATTGTACTGTGATCTCCTTTGTACAGGGCTGATTGTCATACCCAGTTTTCTCATCTTCTAGCCAGTGTTTACTCATTGTGAAAACTGCTGCTTGAAGGCAAAAGCACTGCAAAATGTAATCACAAACAAGTACCTTGCGGATCTCTTGGGGGAGGACAAAAGTATTATTGTATGTAGTTTTAATTTTGTGAAGTGTGTTGCGAGCTTGGTATATCTTATTTCCCTGTTGCCTTGTAAAAGATTCACCTTGTGTTTAATATTCAGCCAGCTTTTTTATTGGAAGAAAATGGATTGTTGTTCAAACAGTCTAAATGCCAAGCTAGTTCAAATCTATAAATAAAAGCCCTGCTTTCATGGTACGTGACCTGCCTCTTTCATACCGAACAGCTAAAATGTATGTGATGTACCTGTAGAAACATGTAGAGGCCAAATGAGGGAGCAGGTTGAGGGGAAACCAGTGTTTGGCACCACCAAATTGCATTTCCTACTGTAATTCCAAGCCCTTTTCAGATAGCAGCAACAGGCTATACTTTTTTTTTTTAGATTGATCGACTAGTCACAAAAATATGACTAAAATGCTATATTTCATGAATTGTCAGCTTCTGCCTGCTAAAATAGGATAGTGATGGAAGCAGTAGATTTGATATTCTTATGAAGGGCCCTGCGAGCTGTAGTCCTGATGATTTGTGGTGAACTGATCACAAAGCCTAGATGTACTGTAATGTTTGTTACTGCTTTTACATATGACCAGTTTTGGCAAAGTGCCTTTATCTGAACTAAGCTGCCCTACTTTGTAACAAAACTTTTGCAGGATCAGGCAAAAAAAATCCCTCCAATGAATCCATTTTATAAATCTGGATACTGACTTCATTCTTCATAATATATTAGGCTTTTTTTTATCCTGCCCAGATTGGTAGATGAGAAGTGTGTAACAATACTTTCGAACATGTTTGCATTTAATACCTTTTTATCGCAGCACTCCATGATAACTACTGGTAAACTTCTTCTCAGGTTGTATGGTAGGAAATGAGCAGTAAGCTATACGGTTTTTACAGTTCATCTTATTTACGTTTGTGCAGAATGTGGCTCAGTTCTGCATGATATTCACTTCTGTTTAGTGAAAAATGTTTATTTTGGCACTGTTTCCAGTGCAGGATGTGTCTTAGTAGTATAGAAACAGTATTATTGATTCAAATCGTTTTGTTTATTTAAACTCTCAGGTTACCATGAGAAGTTTTAATACTTACATTAACACACAAAACAAACGAGCATTAATACCTACAAATATAAATAAAGTCCTTTCAAGTTTGGTAATAAGTAGCATAAAGCAAAAGCAAGATGATTCATTAGAACAAAGTAAACAGCATAAACAGCCATACATCATCACCAACTTTATCACTGATAAATGTTGATCTTTGATTATTTTCATGGGCCTAAATATAATAATTTATATTAGGCTATATTATATTTATAATTTCTGCATTAATGGTCTAACCTGAATCCTACAGTATCAATCAAGTAGAGCTGGAACTTCTTTCTTTTTTCAATACATGGCAATTGATATTTTAGCTGCCGTTGACAGATTTATTGGTTTTTTTTGGCATTCAATGCAGCCTTCAAAATGGTTTAGAGGCTAAACCATCTTATTTGGAATATTGTATATTGTGATTGATTATAAAACAGCACTAACTGTCAAAAACTTTTAATTTTATTTCGTGTCCAAAATATGTGGCATATAATCTGCATGAGGTTTTCCCAGCAGTTATCCTCAGAGAGATTTATAAATCAGGTTCAGTTTATATGATGTCAGATGCCATTGATGCATGGTTTTATATTTTCTTCCCCTTAAGGTTGGCTGTAATTAATGTTTTACCTATTTTTTTTCTCCTAGCCCTTCCCAAATTTCTTCTTAAATATTCAAATGCAGGTCTGCTAATAATTTCTTGTGGTAGTTCATGGAACTTTTACTTTGCATTCACTAAAAATCTTACATATTTTTCTAATTTAATAGTGTTTTCCCCCTCAGATGCATAGAGCAATTCCTTCACTGCTGTTGGAATTCTTACTGATTCTATATGTGTGTTTGTGTGTAACTATTTTTAATGCAGCAATAGCAAGCTCTGTAAGAAAAAAATTATACATCTTTGGGACAAAATGAGACATCACATTACTTATGTGCTCAAGGATACTAACCTGTTTTTCAAATATATATATCTTCAAAAAAATGTAATGTTCAATCCTCCCAAACAGATATGTCCCTTAATATTTCTCTCTGTCTGTTCATTATACATATGATGTAAATGTCAACAATCCTGTATTCATATGGCCTATGAGACTTCATTGCCACCACCATCTCAGACTGCGCACATGATATATCCCAATTCTGACTTAAGAAGTCCAGTAGTCTTAAAAGAGGGACGTGGGTGGTGCTGTAGTCTAAACCACTGAGCCTCTTGGGCTTGCCAATCGGAAGGTTGGCAGTTTGAATCAGTGCAACGGGATGAGCTCCTGTTGCTCTGACCCAGCTTCTGCCAACCTAGCAGTTCGAAAGCACACCAGTGCACATAGATAAATAGGTACTGCTGTGGCGGGAAGGTAAACGGTGTTTATGTGCGCTCTGGAACTTGTCACAATCCTCCGTGCACCAGTAGCGGTTTAGTCAAGCTGGCCACATGACCCGGAAAGCTGTCTGTGGACAAACGCTGGCTCCCTCAGCCTGAAAGTGAGATGAGCGCCATAGCCATAGTTGCCTTTGACTGGACTTAACCGTCCGGGGTCCTTTACCTTTTTAAGACCTTAGTCTTAAAAACTGAGGTGAGGCAGTACACAGACAGTGAATAGGTGTCTTTCCAGAACTTGACACTATGCTGAATGGTTGCAAGTAGGTAACTTTTGAGATAAAGTACTTCTGAGATAATGGAACATAACCTACCTAAACGTGGATGCATATCTGATATTCTTGCAAAGAAGTCAAAGATCAAATAGAAGACTTGGGTTATTTAAAAATAATAATAATAGCAGAAATGATAAAAGTTTACAGATTTTTTGAAGTATTGTCAATTATTGTGAGATTAATCCAAAAACCAAATGAATGCTGTATCCTGAATTAAGCTTTGTTTCACTCAAATGTCACCTAAATCATCTGCAACAGGAGGTACTGTGGGTGCATCAGGTGATCTTGGAGGAAGCTGATTTTCTAGATCCATTACAGACAGGGTTTAGGCGCAGCTTTGACACAGAAACTGCTTCAGTTACCCTGTATAATGACACCTGTCAGGAGAGAAATGCATCCCTGTTAACTCTCCTTAACCTCTCAATGGTTTTAGATACCATCAGCCATAGTATCCTCCTGGATCGGCTGTCCGAGTTAGTGAGTGGGTAGCACTGCTTTGCAGTGGTTCTGGTCCTTCATGGATGGTCGATTCCAGATGAGGATGCTTAGAGAGTGTTCTTCGACCCTATGGAGCCTTCAGTGTGGGGTTCCTCAGGCTTCCATTTTTATCCCCCATGCTGTTTAACATGCTGGGGGAGTCATCTGGAGCTTTGGACTATGCTGTCAGCAATATGCTGATGACACACAGCTCTACTTGCAGGTGTCGCACTGGATGTGCTGGACTGATGTCTTGCCTCGGTAATAGACTGGATGAAAGCCAATAAACCGAAACTCAATCCAATAAGACCGAGGTACCGTTAGTGGGCAGTTCCTTAGACAAGATCGATGGGAGATGGCTTTCTTTTGATGGGGGGGGGGTATATTCTCTCTGAGAGAGCAGGTACGCAGCTTGGAGGTACTTCAGCATCCATTGCTGTTGCTCAAGGCTCAGGTGGCCTCAGTGGCATGGAATGCCATCCATCAGCTTTGGGTGGTGGCCCAGCTGTGCCCCTATCTGGACAAGGATAGCATGACTTCTGTCGCCTATGCGCTGTTAACCTCTAGGTTATATTCCTGCAACACAATATATTTGGGGCTGCTTCTGAAGATGGTTAGTAAATTTCAATGGGTGCAGAATTCAGTGGACAGGTTAGTCACTGGGGCAAGACGGTTTGAGCATATTACATTGATCCTGGCCTGACTGCACTGGTTGCCAATTAGTTTCCAGGCCCAATTCAAAGTGCTGGCTTTGACCTGTAAAAATCTTAAATGACAGAGGTATGCAATATGTCAAGGACCACCTCTCCCCATATGAACTGACCATCATTTGAGGCCCTTCTTCGTGCGCTGCCAGGAGAACAGGCCTTTTCTGTGGCGTCTCCCCATTTGTGGAATGCTCTCCCCAGGGAGGCTCGTCTGGCATCTTCATTACATATCTTTAGGCAATAGGCAAAAACTTTATTCTTCTCCCAGACCTTTGTTTAATTAGCCAGTGTATGGTTTTTGAACTGTGGTGGGGGATATTGTTTTTGTTTGCTACTATGTTATTTATTTTTGTGGTTTTTTAAAAAATATTGTAAACTACTCTTCGGATGAGGGCAGTATAGATAATTAATAAATACAATAAATAAACAAAATTTGGTAAAGCTATTTTTTCAGACTCTTAAGTTCACCCATGCCCATTTAGGCAACCACTGCATAGTGTTAAATTGAAACTCTAACTTCTTATTAAGGCTCAATTAGGACTTCACCCAAGCATGAAGATTAAATTCTCAGTATATAATTATTCTGCATGCCTACCTTTCCTTGCTGCTTCTGTTCCTCATGTATTGTCACAACATTCTGCTAAGTAGCCACTAAGGGCTGTGCCACTTGGGCTGTGGTCTTGTGCATACAGTACTTGCCTGAGAGTAGCCCCATTGAACACAGTGGGAATTATGCTATTAGGTTTGCATATTGTCCTCAGATTCTTTGTGTGTTTGCCTCTAACAGACTATGATGCCCACTCCTCAGGTTTTTTTTAACATGAAATGCACTGCTGAATGTTAGATTGCAGCACTAATCCCTTGCTTGCTGTATATGTTTGTCCATCCTTTGCTTGTAGCTTATGTCTGTGCCTCCTTTGCTCTTCTCAGATTATATGCTGACCGTAGAGGCTGTGAAACTGAAGCCATTCTTCATGGCAGGGCACACCTTTGAAATGACATGCAAGGTGTCTTCCCAGAACATCAAGACTCCTCGTTACTCAGTCCTCATTACAGCCGAGAAGCACCTGAATGATCGGTCAACTCCTAATGGGACCACTCGCATAATTTCTCTCAATCAAGATTCAGTGGTCAGACGGGAAGATTGGACAGACCAGGAACGGGTGGATGGTGTGGTCTTGGAAAAGGTTCAGGAGAACGAGTTCCGCTACAGGATGTACCAGACACAGATTTCTGATGCTGGGCTGTATCGCTGTGTGGTGACTGCATGGTCACCAGGGGGTGGAGGCATGTGGCGAGAGGCAGTCAATGGTTTATCCAACCCGATCCAGATAGACTTCCAGACCTCAGGTCAGTGCAAAGCTCAAAATGTTAATCAGTGAGAGAACATGACAATAGTGCCTTGTCCCAGAGATTCATTCAGAAAAGCTGTGGTCCGTGGATCAGAATGTCCCCTTTATATTTCTGTGTTAAATGCATTTAAGAAATTCATGAAGTTCTGTTCCACAAAGAAATCCTACAGTCATGGTATTGTCAAATAATATTTCTGTAGTCTTTATAGCTGGTTGAAATCCAGGAAATTGGGATGGAAATGCCATGCTTAGGAACACATCTTTTACTTCTCTCCATATGAATTTGATAAAAGTTACTGGGGCATCCGAGTATTGATCTGTATGTCTGCCAGTTGCCCATTGAGCCTTTAAAGATGGTCACTTGAAGTCTTAAATTTCTCTGAAGTCAGATGTGCTTGAATGGAGAATCCTCTTTGGGGTAGTCATAGTAGATATCAGACAGCCTTCTCTAGCTTGGTACCCTTCAGGAGGGAACATAAGTAGCTGCGCATTCAACTATTTTATAAGGTCATTCAGAAGCAAGTAGCTATGGACTTCCAGTACTTGCCATTATACTTCTTCTGGCACCCCTGCTTCTTAACTTGGTTTGTCCCAAACTCTGGAATTGATCATTCATTTAACACCTTTGAACACCAATGTAAGTGGAAATTGTTCTAAAGTTATGGCATCTGACTGCTTCCATAACTACTGGAGCAATAAACAAATCATAAAGTTACAGTATTCCCTACCTGCAAAGAAAGGCTTAACAAAGTTTGGCTGTAACAGAAAAAATAACACCTAAGAGCGAGAATTGTAGGTGAATATAGAAATAAATTTGGGGAAAACTGATTGCCCAGTACAGTATTGACAAGGAAATAATTACCTCCCACAAATGCAAATTCAAGCAGGTTTGAATTTTTTATAGAATAAATCTTGTAATTTTGCGTTAATTTGTGTTTACTTGCAGAGTATTGTGATATTAAGTAATATTTTTGGAGCAGAGTTCTGTTGATTACTGAATAATTGTCAAATGATTAAATAAATAACAAAAACGGGAAGAAAATAAATCTGCTTTGGGGCCCATTGCCTACTGGTTGGCACATGTACACCTACATAGTGCCCTCTGTCCAGCTGAGAGAGTCAGAGCATTGCTAGTCAGGACACATGCCTTTTCTTTGTAGTGCCTCACTTGCCAGCTAGAGTGTCAGTGTTGTGTGAAAAGGGGATAATATTGACAATTTTTTCTGGGGAGGAAAACAACCATTATGCAGCGTTGAGATCAAGCTGTGTGTGTGAAGAGATTTGTTCATCATACCTTCAATGAACTGTTTCTGCTGGGAGGGTTATGTTTCATAAGGTACTGGGAAAGGAGAAAAGGCTACAGCTTCCCAAGCAATAGCAAAATGTCAAACATACCTATAACTTCCTTGCAGCAGACTTCTAGAAAGCAGCCTGCGGATCTGGAACTGTTAGGTACCAGTAGTGGTGCATCCGCCCAGCACCAGTGGAAAGGTGATACTGCTGCCACCACCCCAAGAACCACCAACAATTGTCGGTAGCTGTGGCTTAAATCAGAATTGCAGAAATGAATGTTGTGTTACAGCTTATTCCTTCCTTTGCTACTGTGGCTGGTGTGCTAGCTCCTTTCCGAAGCGTGAAAGCACATGGGTGGCCACACGGTGGGGTGGCACTCAACAGTGCACCAGAGTTTGCTGCAGTAGACACCAAAAGTGTGAGCAAGAAGTATGAGCCAAAGGAGCCATACCCAACGGTAGCTCTTCAGTGTTTGAAGATGCTCAGTCATTTCCCTTCACGCGACACACAGCTTCAATAGTATGACAGTGTTTGGTGAAAACAAAACGTGTGAAGTGGCTCTAATATGTTGCCCTTGTTTTATTTTAAAACAAGACCTTCAATCTGAACCATGCCCAACTCAGGCAATACCCTGTGTAACCTTAGAAGCTAATAAAGGGTATAGGGACTACGGTTAAAGGAAATCTCAAAGATTTCCACATAAAAGCTTTTAGTGGTTGTTGCAATAGATGTCTGTGTTCTTATTGATTTTTTGCGTGAAGCTGGGAGGACTTATTTGGATCGAAAGACTTTTCAACCACTGGTTTGGCTTACTGCCAGAGCTGTTTGGAGCATCACTTTTGTCTGAATGGTTTCATGTTTCAAGAAAAGCTCTTCAGGATGTGAATGTGCAATTTAGCTGAACTGTAGGAGGTCTCTCTGTCTCTTTTCCCCTGTGTAAATTGGTGTCTGCACTCCAACCCAAGTTATTTATTTATTTTTACCCTAGGAGCCCTGACACGCAGATGTGCTTTAGAAAGGTTTCCATGAACTCTCATAGAAGAATGTGTATCAGATTCTTTCCAGTGGAGAAGCAATGTTAGTTGCAGAAAAACCAAGGGAGTCTTGAGGATCTTAAAAGCCAAACAGATTGATATTGGTTGGATCTGATGAAGTGGATTTTAGTCCCTGAAAGGTTATGCCCTAGTCCATTTGTTAGACTTCTAGTTGCCAGAAAGCTTCCTTGTTTATCCTGGGGGTAGTAGAATTGCCAGCTTGAGACGGAAAGTTTCCCTACGACTCTCACTCACTGATCATTGTTTTGCTGTGGTGCAATGAATGCACATCTTTTTAAAACACTTGTCTGAAGCAAGGACATCTTCTAACCTGGAGCTCATAAATCAGGACACACAAGAGCTCTAATCTATATTCTCGTTCATTCGGTATCAATAGAAGGTTGTTCCCAACTGTGCAACAAAAACCTCTGTTCAATTTACTGTATTAAGACTCTTAAAACAGGAACTATCACTAATTTGCTCAAAGCTATTTCACAGTCTAAGAGTTCTCATTGCTAGCAAATGATCCTTTATTTTCACCAGCCGAAAATTTTCCATTTTCTATTCACCCAATTGACGTAGTCTTTTAGGTACTCTTGAGTTTCCTTTTCTACCTCATACTTACAATCGTGACTCACGCAACTTGGTAAGTCAAACAGTACCTTAACGGGACTGTGTGGCGTTGCGGCTGCTTTGTTCTTCCCTAGTCGTTTTTATTCTCTCACCACTCTAAACCAAGGTTTGGATTAGTGTGTTCTCCAAACACATGGGCTCATGGTTCAGCTCTTTCCTCGCTAATCATGAGCTGTAGTCATAACCCTATTCTGCTTCCCATTCAGCTAATTATATATACACCCCACCTCAAATTGTGTTAAAGGCAAGAGGCACCAAAATCTGTTCAAGGCTTGGCATGATGCAGACACCCCAATTTGTCTGCAAGATCTTGGAAACCACAGGTAAGCAGGTCTGAGCTTGGAGGAAGGTCAGAATACAAATTTAACTGTTAATAGTATATCTGATCCTTCTTTAACATTTGGTGCTGCAATTCCTGGAGCTCGTAATGATGTGAGCCAGTGTGGTGGTTTTGGGCACATTTGTACTTTTCTTTTCCCTTTCAGCATATCCTTCTGCTAAGCAGAACGAGGAATTACTTTCAGGTTGGTAGCAAGATCTCTCATTTATTATAATGGATCCATTGTTGTTTCTGGAACATCATGTTGGTCTTAGGACATTCCAGGGCATTCTTGGGCTCTTGTCAACAAGGCTGCCAATTATCTAAGAGGTAGGGTTGGTTTGGGGTTTTTTTGCTTTTGAGAGGCTCCCATCTCCTGAAGCACATGTCCTAAGCCGTTCAGCTGCTCAGCACTACTTTTCTGGGCTTTAGATGTATGAGAGCTGTATGGTTGCAAACTGCGAAAGGAAACCTTTTGCAGGCATGGCTGCATAACCTGGCCAGTGAACTCTTGAGTTCCCTGACGGCAAGAGATAGCACAAGGCAACACTTCAGCACCAGAGGCATAACGAAAATACGTGAGGGCAAAACCTCAGACGCATCATGTCTAACTTGCTTTATATCTTTTAATAAAAGAGGTTGGCTTTTCAGTAACAAAGTAGTATGTGCTCTTTCAGGGCTCTAGGTAGTGTGATATCACATTTATTATGTCCCCTAGCAAGAGAAGAACAACCTGTTCAATACTAGGGTTGCTAGGGTCCTATCCTGAAATGTTGTACGGGACCTGGATGCCCAGTTTCCGTGCTTGGTGGTGCTATTCCATACGCTAGCTGTTAACTATTTTTAGCTTACTCCTGCTTAATATCATCCTGGGCAGTGAGCAATCCAGCTTCCTTGTGCTTTGCTTATGGAGCCCTGCACAGCTTCCTAAATTGTGCCTAGACCCTTCTGCAAATTTGTGCTTCATCCCAACCAGGACCCGTGTGTTCAGCAGTCTCTATACTTGCCTGCCTACAGCCCAGCACTAATATTCAGCATGTGGCCAATTAGAACTGTGTGTGATTGCACTGTCGGTGTTTACTCTCTGGGGCATGTACCTGGGACTTGCTTGTACAGCATGCAAAAAGAGACCATCAAAATATTTATTTAAACATGTATATCCCACCTTCCAGTTCCACTACAGAATTCTCGAGGCAGCTCTGGCTAAATGAAGCCACCATGAGCCAGTCATGAATTTGAGGCCGCCTTTTCCCTTATAGTCGGTACGAGTCACTGCAGTCTGTGGGGCTTGCAGTGGAAGGGGAGAGCCTGTTTATGGCCTTCCTTGCGCCCACTGTATTGTAAGAAAGGGCAGCTGCGTCCCTCACTGTTCAGTAATGCAGTTTCTTCCAGAGAGACAGTATACTGTACTTCTCAGCCAAATCCCTCTCAATTTATCAGGAACAAGAAGGCTGGCACACCCCAAAAAACACACACACCCAAAACACCAAATAAACCCCATCCCATTTATTAATTCTTATTTTCACAACAATTCCTTTTGGAACTGTGTTTGTTAAAGCGCCCTCCCCTCTTTCACCTTTTCTGTGAGAGAAGACTATAATAATCGGCACTTTTCACTTAAATAATCATAGTAAGGCAGCTAAGGGGAAACTTGATGTAGATTTAGAAAAGTTTGTGGAGAAAGGGGGTGGAGGTTTGCAAAATTATGAATGGCACGGGGAAAGTAGTTAGAGAGAAGTATTGTTATTCTTCTCCTACTCCCTAGAACTTGGGTTCATCCAAAGAAGCTGACTGGCTTGAAGGCAGCTAAAATTAAGGACAACTTCACAAAGTGCTTAGTGAACTCAAGGAGTTTGCTGCTGTAAGTTGTGATGGCCGCTGGCTTATATGGCTTTAGAAGGGAACTGGATAATCTCATGAAGGAGAATGCTGCGAGTGGCTGCTATGTAACTCTGTGCTCAAAGCAGTGGACTTCTTGAGTCCCAGTTCCTGTGAAGAAGGAGGGGCTCTTGCCTTCATCTCCTGCTAGCTGACTTTGCACTGGCATCTGGTTGACCACTGGCAGGACTTTGGATTAATGGAACTTTTTGGTCTGATCCAGCAGGGCTATTTTTATGTTCACACAACACAATCCTACTTAGCCTTTTCCTTCTTTTTGAGGCAAAGCAAAAGGAGACACTGTCGGCTCCCCCCCCCCCCCCCGCACAGGCCCAGGATAGTGCTTTAATAATTCTGGTACGGCTTCTTGTCAATTGGTGGCTGGAAATACAAGCCGCAGCTAAAACACACAACGTTTTGTTTTTGTAATATCTTCTGCTGTGTGGTTAGTGCTAGTCGAAGAATGTACACAGAAAAAACAGTTATGACTAGAATTATGTGAGAGAAGGGCCTATTAAATGACAAGTTGATAGCAGCTTCACAATAATATTGCAAGGTCTGAGGCCAGGGTAGATGTGAGTAATATTTTGGAATAGGAAGGGCTTGTGGATGACATCAGTTTTTCCTATATCTCATACTATGGGCATGCTGTTATATGCTCTGCGTTCAATGTAGCATTGAAAGTCACATTCTTATGAACCTAGGATGGCCAGACAGCAACTGCTTGCTGCTACTGTCTGTTGGATCGAGTTTTCTGTGTCTCTTTCTGTCCCAGTGGAGGATATATTTTAATATAATTTGCTTCTTTGGCACTGTATTTCTGTGAAGGTCACAGTTGTTTCACTGGGATGCTTAATGCATATTTAGTTGTGTTAGGATGTGATCAATGCAGCAATTATGTGTATATTCCTGCCTTCTTCTCCCCACCCCACCCCCTTTTTCAGGGTGGATTGATGTGAATCTAGGCAATTTTAAAAGGGAGGGGGTATCCGATTTAAATCAGGTTTCTCACTGATACGTCATACTTCACCTCAGTAGGGGTGTGGGTGGTGCTGTGGTCTAAACCACTGAGCCTCATGGGCTTGCTGATTGGAAGGTCGGCAGTTCGAATCCATGCGATGTGGTGAGCTCCTGATGCTCATCCCAGCTTCTGCCAACCTAGCAGTTTGAAAGCATATCAGTGCAAGTAGATAAATAGGTACCACTGTGGCAGGAAGGTAAACGGCGTTTCTGGCACTCGTCACAGTGTTCTGTTGTGCCAGAAGCAGTTTAGTCATGCTGGCCACATGACCTGGAAAACTGTCTGTGGACAAACGCTGGCTCCCTTGGCCTGAAAAGCGAGATGAGCGCCGTAACCCCATAGTCATCTTTTAACCGTCCAAGGGTCCTTTACCTTTTCTTACCTTTTTATCCTACCTCAAATAATGGTGCATGACATATCCTACCTCAAATAATGGTGCATGACAGACTAGATAGTCTAACAATTGTTTCAGCAGAACTCTGCCCCTCACCTTTGGGACAAATCATATTTCCTAAACCCAGTGCAAGAGCTGAGAACGTCTCCATAGGAATCTTTTTAGAGTTGTCAACAGTTCTGATTGAAAAATTGTTCCCATTTTCATATTACTACACTGTTCATTTTTTTTTTAAAAAAACCCTCCTTTGTAAATTCAGTGCCATTTAAAAGTAAAACACACTTATCATTGAATCATAATACTTAATAAAATGACAAGCAACAGAGAATTAAAGTGCATTTATCAAATGTGTGTCTGCAAACATACATACATCCTGATTATGAGCACTTTTTGATAATAAGTAGCACAGAGAAGCCTTTTAATGCTACACCTGGGTAATACCTACACTACAACAAGTTAAAATGTCACAAAATATTTTTATTAGTATTTATTGAATTTGCATACCATCCTTCATCTGAAGATCCCAAAGTGGTTCACAACAGAACACACACACACACACACACACACACACACACACACACACAGTTCTAATAAGAATATAGTTCTCTAGAATACTTCATCACAGCAGTTTGTTTTCATCCTAATAAAATAATGCAGCTTCCCCAGTGATGATAACATGAGTGAAAACTAAAAGATCTTCTTTGGAGGTTACTAATTATCAATATTATCTCCTGTTTTACATGATGGTGTATTCCTTAAGGTAGAATCTGCACAATATCTTAAGTCTTGCATAGGGATTGTGGCTCATGGCCCTGTTGATTTGTATGATACCCAATTGTTAGGGTTCTCTTTTGGGAACTTGGATGAGGAGCAGAGGTCAGCAACTAACGCCTGTTAAACCAATTGGGTTGTATGGTAGTTCTTAGGTTATGGTTGCCAGTGTGATCATGGCAAGCTCTGCTGCTATCACTAATGTGCTGCTGGTACTGGGAACAACCTGAGACCAGGAACTGGCATTCCAGGGTTGCCAGACAGAAATATGCCACCTCTGAAAATGGCAACTCTGTCCTTTCTGTAGCAAGCCAGCAGGGTTCTGGATATGGCAGTGGCTCTCCTACGAATTTCCCCTACTGAGTGAGGTGGGATTGCTCTAGCCATGTTCCTTCTGCTTTCTGCAGTCTTCACAAAATTGTGCCTGCTTATGCATAGACCATTCTAAGTGACACTGAATATATGGAATGCCTTCCATCATTTTTTAACGATTGGCAGTAATTTCTAGGGAAGAGCTGTCATCAGGGACATAAATTTGGTTTTCCTCTTATAGGCTGATAAGGCACTAGAAAATGCAGTAATTCCCTCTTAACTTGATACAGGATTAATTTAATGCAACTATTTTTGTCTGAAGTGGAAAGCATGTAGAACAGATTTTTTTTTATGGCACTCTTCTTATGTAGGAATTGCTTTATCGGTACAAAAATTCAGCAGCAAGGAAGAAAATGTGCCCATCTTATATTTATATTTGTGAATCATTGGAATGGTCTTGATTATGTGGGTTCACTACATCCTCTGTGTTATTGTAGTATTCGTATGTAAATATTTATTTATTTTAAAAATATTTTTGCTATTGTTGGGCATCCTTCTTATCTAAGTAATTAGGGCAAGAGATAAATTCAGTCTCATGCTGTACGATACAAAAATGTAATTTAGAAGAGAAATTTGGTACCATGTTAATTTTGAAGTAATCACTGAACTGCTTCTAACAGTTGAATTTGGTCACAGTAAAATGTGTCTGTGAGAGTGGTTATATATCAGGTTTTCCTTTTAAAAAAAGTTATCTTAATAGAAATAAATTCTCTTTGCAATACAGAGGTTTGACTTCTATGGCTGATTCAGCATAGACCAAGAAAAAAATAACATGGTTTGCAAGCTGCTAACATCCTTAACAGAAACTTGCTTTGCTGTTGAATGTGTCCCTTGAGAATACTGGCCTAGCCTGACTGTAAGAGAAACAGCAAATATTGGAGTACTGGTTCACTTTGAAAGAGCAGAAATCTCGACAAAGACTAAGGCCATGTTGCAGGAACATATATCTTTTCTCCATCTTTCTTTTTTAGCCAGCCAGGAGCAACCCTGGAGGCTGTGATCTTCAACACCATGGGAGCGGGATATTTCTTAATCTTTTTGTTGATCTTCATAAGATTCTGTTGGAGCCTTTTTGGCCAAAGATTGGAGTAAAAATGCTTTAAATAAACAGAGATGTTAACTTTTTTTTTTTGCTCAGCATCTCTCTTCTCCCTCTCTCATAACTGCTTTCTGCTCGTGGAAGTTAAGGGTAGGCTTTAATAGGTATAAGGTCCAAGATGGAGAATAAGAAGGCAGCTTAGGTGTGGATGCTGGGTGGCATCCCTCCATGGACATTCCTCTTGAGCTCCCCTAGTAAGTCCCATATTCTGGGCAATAGTCTTTGGTTGTAGCTGCCTGGGCTGGCATGCTGTTTCATCAGGTCAGCTTCCCGCGGCACATTACAAACAGTGCCATTGGGCAAGTAAGCAGAGTGGCCGGCAGACGAGGCCACGCATTTTAGTAAGCATCAGACTTGTATGTGCTGTCGGAACCGTGGGATGGAAAGCCAGCTGGCCTGGCCCCAGCCGGAGCATCTCCCTTCTCAGCCTTGCTGCTGCGGAGATCCATCAGTTGTCATCCTCCAACGTGCGTCTGCGACTCAAGCTGCTGTGCATTCAAGAGCACACATTACTCAGCAGAGTAAACACACAACAGATCAGGCTCGAGGCGTGGGTACTATACTAAACTACGCATTTATTACACATAAATCAGGACAAAGAAGAACATGGCCTCTCTCCTTGACGTTCTTTTCGGAGAGAGAGAAAACAAAAGCAATACAGAACGGATGTTCCGCTCACAGGACTCCAGCAATCTGTGCCAGAATGTAAACAGACATGTGACATGTAACAATCCCTCATATCTGCAGCAAGAGTGGAATGGAATTCCCAACATGTGCATCGTTCTACCCACATGATGCACACTGGCACCACCAGTTTCAGTGGGGAGAGAGCAAGTGCTGCAGAGCAGGGAGTGAGCTGCAGCAAGGTATTTTGAGCGCAGAACTGTGTGTGTGTCTTTCACAGCCTGGCCCCTGCAGTGGAGTATGCCGTCCTATTGCCAGTCCTGTATGTATAAAGAGGAAGGGTGTTCTTGCCCTTTGTTTTAGGCAGCAAAATTGGGGTGGACTTAACACGTGTAAAACTTTCTGTGGCTTGAGTACAGGCAACCTGAAAGATAATGAATCTGCCTGGGTACTAAGGTCTTCGGATGAGCGTGAGCACATTCGCTTGGTCCCATCAACACCCGAAGCATAGTTGGTGGTAACACGAGAGAGAGAGCCTGTTCTTTGACTGCTCCCATATTCTGGCATTCCCTCTGAAGAGAGGTTAGATTGGCTTCCTCTTTGTTAACCTTCCACCGGCAGGCTAAGAGCTTCATATTCAGACAGGCCTTTGAAGATTAAAGTGCAGGCGATGCTGCACTGGAATGCTGTCAGGAAGAACTGTATTTTAATGGCTGGTTTAAAATATGTTCCGCTGCATTTTAATTACTGTTATTAACTAGTTTGCTTTTGTTACTTTGTATTTTATAATGTTAATCCCAATTTGGGAGAAAGGCAGAATATAAATACATCAAATAATCATAGTAATGTAGCAAAAATTATGTCCCTGGTACCATCAAAATATGCACGGAATATCATTGGATTTATAGTGCTTTTTGAAATCCTAGTTTTAGTGGTGCCAAGCTCGAAAGCAAGTATAGTGGTACCTCGGGTTAAGAACTTAATTCGGGTTAAGAACTTAATTCGTTCTGGAGGTCTGTTCTTAACCTGAAACTGTTCTTAACCTGAAGCACCACTTTAGCTAATGAGGCCTCCTGCTGCTGCTGCGCCTCCGCCGCACGATTTCTGTTCTCATCCTGAAGCAAAGTTTTTAACCCGAGGTACTATTTATGGGTTAGCAGAGTCTGTAACCTGAAGCGTATGTAACCTGAAGCGTATGTAGCCTGAGGTACCACTGTACAGCTAACAGGTAGCCTTAAGAGCTCTCCTTGTGCTCTCATAAATGTCAGCACTGACAACAGAATGTGTGAAGTACTGTTGAATTTTCATAGAATCATAGAATTGGAAGGGAACATGAGGATCATCTAGTCCAACCCTCTGCAATGCAGGGATCTTTCACCCAACGTGGGGCTCAAACCCACTACCCTGAGATTAAGTCTGATACTCTACCGACTGGTACAAAAGCTAATTCTGATGGTGTTGAGCACATAAAATGTTCTCAGGGCCTGAACACTTCTTGTTTTGCTTCCGTTTTCCTAAGTACATTTTAGAGGCATGAACCTTTGGCCAGATGCAGCTTATGAATATGTGTTTATACTAGGTAAGGTTTTCTGTTTGTGTGTAATATATGAGGTCACACATGAGAAATATGTGTTTTTCTTCATAGGTCCTGTTTTCAATGTCTCTGTGGAATCGCATAAAACAACAGTTTATCGAGGAGAGCTGGTGAAATTAGATTGCATCATCTCCATTGCAGGGACAGTAATCAGTCCAGGTATGATTTGAACCTCTTGAATGATAATGGCTTTTCCTTTTCCCCTGTTTATTTTTGAACATGCTCACAATTTAGGATGTGTTATGCTTGCAAGTAGAAGTTGGAATTAAATGATCCATTTCCACAATACCATGGAAAATCTTGAAAACTCTTTTAACTTACATAACTTGCTAGCTTCACCCTTTATCAAACTTCTTATAATCTGAGTTGGATTCTAATTATCAGGTGCTTCTGTAAGCTGCAGCTGTGCTTGGGTGAGTCCCACTACCTTAGTCATACCAGGGAGTTCTGGGTCTGAATTTTCCATGAAAGCATAGATGGAGTTGATGCAGCCCTAGACCTCGTGGAAGTGAGGAAAGAGATCCACACCTGCCACAATCCTACACTTCATTATCCACTGTTAACTCAAACCCTTTCTGTATGCTATGAGATGCCAGCTGTTTGCCCAGCTGTCAAGACAGAATAAAAACTGTGGGCAGAAGTTTTATCGTGCACAACTGGAGATGGTTCCCAGAGGACAGATGATTTTTGGAGCTATCTTTCAGGCCAATTTGTAGTGCCTGCCCATCTAATTTTGAACATGGTTGCTTATTAATTAATAGTTTAGCAATGAACTAAGACTTTCTTTCATTACCTGAGTACTGTGTCTCAGTTGAGAATGGAACCCTGTGATGAATTGCAGGTCTTCAATAACTAATCTCAGCAAAACCGTGCACCTGAAAGTGTCCACATAGTAAGGAATCCTAGTCCTTCGTGAGATAATATAAAATTTTACTTTTGTACTCAAAATCCTGCTGTGGTGTTATTTGTTTTTTTCTCCTGTGGAAGAGTTGCATGTTTAACCATCACTGTATACCTCTTGAAAGCACACTACATCCAGCACATTTCAGAATATGCTTATTTGACTGAGCAGCCTGGTCGTTGTGGGTGTTCGGCACACAAATCTGGGCTTAGCTATTTTCAGTTAAGCTTTGCAGCTCACCTATACAAATGTAATTCTGATGGGTGTTTATACTTTTTATGCAGTATGTTGAGGACACATCTAGGGCAAACAATTCATTTTTCCTTAATCCTTAGTATTTGTGTTGATGTGTTCAAAGTGCTTACAGGAAGTATTTCAAAAACCTTGCTGAGCTGAGAAGCCAAATGCCCTTTTGTCTGTCAGCCTGCTCCTTTCCTTAAAACTTTTTTTTTAAATCAATTTGTTCCGTAACAAATTGGACCTTTAATTTGTTAACACAATATCATAAGTTACTTAATGTCCAGTGAATGGTACTGCCAAAAATACTCCATTTAACTACTGGTCCAGACAATAAAAGGCAAAAACCTACAATCTGATAGGCAACTTTATACCCTTATTGCTAATCACTCTCACAATAAGGAAGGGTGAATTGGACTATTTCTGGTCCATATCACTTTTGCATGTGTTCACCCATAAGCCCAGCACATCCTTCTTCCTCGTTAATAATGAAGAATTGTGTTTGTATACATATTTCTAAATGCCTTCTCTCAAAACATACTTTGAAATTTTTATGACCTGAGAACTACAGATCCAGTCAGTTTGTATCAGAATTCACAAACGTCAAATTCTTCAAGTATTCCTACCAAACGTGTCTACTGTTATAAGTCTTCTTCAGCCTTCTGGTTTAAGGTTCCCGGAAGGAACCAGGAGTACAGCTGCCATGTTTGCAGCTGTTTCTATCCAGGCCAGAGGAAAGTGGTTCCTTTCCTTGTCCTTGTGTCTCTCATGTCCCATCCCCACACTCCCTCGGGATTGGTTCTGTCACTAGTCTGTGTGATCACCAACCCCATTCAGTTACATCGGAGTATAGAGAGTTAACAGGTATGGATAGTTTGGCTGTGCTGCATGGAGTCTCACCTGTATTTTCCACCATTCAGCAGTATATACTTCCTGCTGTTACTTCACAACAAAAGTTGGATTACTAGAGCCATAACTCTACAGATATTTCATTAGCACTTGGTTTCTGATAAACAGAATCATTCCTATTTTCATTTTTGCAGTAGTAGACTTAAAGTCCTTGGTAGAGAAGATACACCCTGAAAGCAAGAATGAGTCACCTGTGGCCGTTGTGATGTTGTTGGACTCCAGCTCTCCTCACCCTCAGCCGGCATAGCCCATGATCGGGGGGATGGAAGTTGTAGTCAAACAACAGCTGGAGGGCCACAGGTTTTTAGGTTAGCTTTTCCATAGGTCCGTGTGCAGAGTTCATATTTTATGGAGAAGCATTTGAATAGAAGACTTTAATATGCTGCAACTACAACTTGTAAGCACTACCGTGGGAATTACAAAATCAAGGAAAAGTCTCTATGTCCTTGCTTTCTTTTGTTAAATACAAATGGTCTCAACACTGAGATTTGGCAAGGCTTAAGGAGCTCTATTCTGTCAAGCCAATGTACACAGTGCCAAGCAGATAGGCTGGGAATGGGACTCGGAATCTTGAAGGCTGGTTGACCAAGGGAATTGACTAAAGGTCAGAGAGTTTAGATTTGCATGCCAAATCAAAACGTGCATATAACTGTGTGCTTTACATGCTGATCCACTTCAAAGTTCCTTCCAGGAAGGAAGTGTCCTACCACTGTAATTTGCCCCATGTGCACAGTTTTAAGGCTTAATTTGTCACAGTTCCAAATGCTATCTTTCTCTATCCCCAAAAATGCCACAAGAGCTTCTCCAAAGTGTGACAAATATTATTCACATCTTAGAATAGTAACTGCCTACAGCCATCTCTCGTTAAAGTCCATTAGTATAAAAATTAAATCCGACCAGGACTTCTGTTAGATTCCACTGCATCTTGCTTCTGACTGATATTTTTATTCCTGCTTCTGCCACTGTTTCTGCTTTTATTGCTGCTTCTGCAATCCCCAGTATCGTCCCAACTCACAAAATATTCACCAGATTTACTGAAATATTGTCCACATGTATTATAAAGTTACAAAGGTTAATGTCAGGGCCGTGAGAGATGAAAGCAAAATGAAATTGTGGAAAAGATAGGTAGTAGCTTAAGACATGCTCCTCTTCCTAGGAGTTAAGTCTCTTGGCGTGTTCTAGTGTAATTGGATCAAGTTAGTCAGAAATGTGAAGTCCAGGAATGAGATGGATAGATATGTGGGTAATGAATGGCTTTAGGGATTGTAAGTAAGGTATCTGGGACATTCGCATCCCTCTGGTCAGAGATTCTGATAACCCATCTGGATGAAGATAGATTGTTCCCATCTGTTGGACATCTTAATGTTGGGTCTTGGGCAGTTTCTCGGATTGGCTGTCCACATGACAAACTACAAATATGCAAGGTTTTTTTAATTGGCTTCCCTTCAGCTACAGCGGATGAATGGACTGCACAGATGATGCAGGTTATCCAATAGAAATGATCCTATTAGGGTGCACAGCTTGCGAATAATGCTTGTTTCTGGTACCTTTTTATCTGCAACAGAAGGCAGGATAACATAATTTCCACAAGGGCAATCAATAAACAGCTTATGACAAATGGCAGTACCTAATAACAGCAAAAAATATCTTAATGCAGCAAAAACCAAGCTAGAGACTTCTAGAGTTCTCTAGGCTGCATTTTGTATTTCACATGGGCAGGGTAACTTTCATGAGTTACAAGATATAGACTGGGAGCCTCCTTCTGGCTCCCAGTCTATGTCTTAATGCCTCTGTAATCTTTATGCTTTTGATGAAGCTTTGATTTGCATTCCCTACTGTTCCCTGTAGACAAAGGCGTAGTTTTGCAGTCAAATAAACCCAGGATGTGCATAATTGCACCCTTCCTCCAATGAAACCTTGTTGATTTTGGTTTTGTAATTTTGGGAACATTTTCATTACACTCTTCTAGAGCCTTGTACATCTTCCATGTTGATATTATTGTAACTGGATGCTGATAGACGATTTTCAACTTCTCTTCTTAGATTGTGGTGTGAGTGTAATTTTAAGATGATTTATTTTATTGCTAGCCACCTTGAGTATTGCACAGAGGAACATGGGATATAAATTTAACAAAGATATAAAAATGTACACGTACTTAAGCCTCGTGTGTAAAGCATCTTTCACAAGTCTAGTAAAAATGGATAAGCATCATGCTTCTTTTCAGATGAGGCAACTGCCTTCTGTTATCATGAACGTAATCAGTTGACATCCACTTCATGCAAAGATTGTCATAATGAACTTTGGCTTTGAGGGTACAGCCCAAGCAATATTGTAGCAGGCATAGTTACGGTAAATCTATTCTTTGTAGTATGTGATGGTTCTTACACTTGCTTTCCAGCTCTCCGAAGACTAGGACTAGAAGACAGTTGCAACGATTAAACTGCATCCTCAGCTACCAGTCTAATGAGGTTAAAAGTGCAGATCTGCTAATGGATTTAGTATAATCTTGCACATTGGAGGGAAGAATGCAGGATATACTGATGGACTCTGACTACCTGTCATCCAGTGTTAGAGGTGGAAGTCAGTGCAAAGACACTTGAGAGAGATTAGTCTGTTAGTGAAATTGGAGGCCTTTGTTCCTAATGGCACACCACGCAAAGTAGATAGGTAGGTAGGTGATCCGAATTGGGGCAATGCATACAGGGAACAAACCTTGCAGTGTCACAGAAACTTGTTTCTACTGTCTGTAAGGCAACCTGCTTATACTCGCATTACCTCAGTTTTAGGGGAATATTGCTGTCTGATATCGTTTCATAACCCATGATTTGATGTCTTGTTTTGAAGGTTGCAATAGCTTGCCCTTCCACCTTAAATAGGTTGGATATTCCTATGAGCATTACTATACTTTCCTAAAGCCATGCTACATTTTCCTCTTCTCTTCCCAAGTCCTCATAAAGAACAGTTCTAGCATACCTTAAAACTACGGTAAATGATGCAAGAATGAAGACATACTGGCCTGTAATAAGCAAAACCAGAAATCTCAGATAGGAGCATACACAGCAATCTATCTTGTCATCACATATGAATTGGGGATTATGCTTTAAAACAGCCCTTTTATAACAGGAATATCAGGTTCAGTTTTTGAACTATGCAGTTTACCCAGATGGTGGGTCAAAAGAACTTTGCAGTAATTCAAGCTAGAGAACAGAGACTGGAAAAAGAGGACTGTGGTGATGCCATCAAAACCAGTTTTAGATCATATCTATGTGATATTGCAGTGAATATAGCGGAGTTAAATGCAGTGTAGCTGGAGATTAACAAAGGTTGAAGGGCTGTCTCATGCAGCCCCTGTGAGTTCTTGCTTCCCCATCAGTCTGAAGCAGAATATCAATCTGAAGCAGAATAACTGTAGTATTGCCCCAAATGTACTGCTGCAAATGGAGCTTCTTTTGGAGATTCTTTTGCTAATAATCACATTAGCCCAGGGGTAGGCAACCTAAGGTCCGGGGGCTGGATGTGGCCCAATCACCTTCTCAAGTGGGCGGTCGGGGAATCAGCATGTTTTTACATGAGTAGAATGTGTCCTTTTATTTAAAATGCATCTCTAGGTTATTTGTGGGGCCTGCCTGGTGTTTTTACATGAGTAGAATGTGTGCTTTTATTTAAAATGCATCTCTGGGTTATTTGGGGGCATAGGAATTCGTTCTCCCCCCAAAAAACAAATAGTCCGCCGCCCCCCCCATGGTCTGAGGCGCGGTAGACCTGCCCACAGCTGGAAAAGGTTGCTGACCCCTGCATTAGCCCTTCCTTCTGCTCCTGACAAGCTTAGAGTTGAGGCTATTGCTCAGAAGGACCCACAAATTGGACACCATTCATTGTTGGATGCAATTAAGGCTTTTCAGTTTAGCAAACTTGACTCTGGGAAGGGCAAGAGGAAGCTCTGTACCTACCTGGGACTGTTGTGTTTCGTGATACCTACCCTTTACATTGGTGTTTCCCAATTCAGATGACATGTCCTTCGATGTCTCTTGGTTTGCCATGCACTCGATCGCAATGGACAGAGACCCCGTTTTCCTCGCTTCATTAGATCGGAAAGGGATAGTCACCCAGGCCAAAAGAAATGGAAGCAGTGATGTCAGCTTGGAAAGAATCAGCCCCATGGAATTCCGTCT
This sequence comes from Podarcis muralis, assembly GCF_964188315.1. Lineage (NCBI taxonomy): Eukaryota > Metazoa > Chordata > Lepidosauria > Squamata > Lacertidae > Podarcis > Podarcis muralis. The sequence continues at coordinate 42,145,955 of NC_135658.1, forward strand.
TAGGATTCATGGCTGTGAAGACCAGGACTTTGGCAACCACTACTGCTTAGTAACCCCCTGGGTACGGTCAACTGCAGGGATCTGGCAACAGGAGATGGAGGTCAAATCCAAGCCAATCCTTGTAACTGTGAAAATGGATGGTAAGAGTGCCTCCAACTTGTTTATATATAGCATTATCAGTTGTCATTGAGAAGTAATCAACATACTTTGTCTTTCAGCATAGTGGCAAACAACATATGCTTTCTACCACTATTGGTTTTTATGACTGCCCATGAGGGTTTCCCCGTTCTTGCATCACTAAGTGATGATCCAGGGAAAATCAGACAAAACTGCTAGAACGCACTAATATGATAGCTTGCAATTCGATTTCTTGTAGTAGTAGTTGCTCTGTTTTCTATTTGTTTTATTTAACTAGTTTGTATAATTAGTCTGCAGAAATCTGCTGTTTTTCTGTTGAATGTCAGTTGTTTGAAGCAACATACATTTTACTCTACAGGCAGATGTTCATTCCAAGCCACCATGTTATGCTGGCTTACAGTGTTGTTTCGATTACTGGCCTTCATGGTAATTGGTTGCCTTTTAAATATAGATTGAACTGGACATTTGCTGGTGGAAAGTCTCAGTGTTTGATTCTTTTTCTTAAAATTTAGAATGGAAGGTGGGATGTTTAGGTAATCATAGATAACAGTAGCTGACAAATATTTCTTTCAGTACTCTTAACATTTTTAATCTTTATAAATTGACCTGGAACTGCATTGACATCCTTATGAATCTCTGTTACTTTCTCTGTCCAGGTCAGGTGCAAGTAACAAATGGCAAAGGAATATGTTTTCTAACTTGCAAGAAACATTTACTCTCTCTGGATTGTGCATAACATTTCTTCTTCTTCTTTCTCCCTCACCCTCAGTGCTGAATGCTTTCAAATTCCCACTGTTGATTGGCATTGGCCTGTCCACAATCATTGGACTCTTATCTTGTCTGATTGGCTACTGCAGTTCCCGTTGGTGTTGCAAGAAGGAAGTTCAAGAAACCCGACGAGAGAGACGCCGACTTATGTCTATGGAAATGGACTGAGCTTCAAAGTTGAGGTGGATGCACACGATTTTGGGAGGGAGGGGATTTTGGAAGGCCTGAGGCTACTCAGACTTGAGTGTGTCAAGCCAAAATGCCCTGACAACAATTGTCTGACCTTCTCTCCTGGACATAGAACTTCTCCTTTTACCAGTGTTTCACATTTAGAGCACAAGTAGTGTTTGTCAGCATTGAGCTCTTCTTCAAGTGGCACTTTTTGAGGGATAGTTCTCCCCCCCCCCCAGGCAAACTGTTCCACAGTGTGCTTCTTGCAGACCTTTAGCTAAGACTCACTATCAAGGCTTGTGTTTAAAACGTTTCCCCTTGTTGTTTAGTAGGAAGATGGAATTGGAAGAGCTCAGAGGCAATAAATGTCTTCCTTTATAACTAGCTGATCCCTAGAGAAGAGAGAACAGGTTCCCTTACTCCGGACAGAATCTGGCGAGGAAATCCTCTTGTCTGCTGTTGGTGGGATTGGAATTCATCCAAAACTAAAACTTGGATTGTAGTTTCTGAAGTCTTTTTTTTTTTTTTATAGTGCTGGTTTAGCAGCCCTGCAAAGGAAGTAGGCAGCAATACAAACCTTTTCTTACAGTGCCCTGCCTCCCACTGTGCTTCATATTGTGCCCACTATTATCATACTGATAAGAGGGGCTTGAGCTTCTGTGCCCTGCATATTCCTAAGAGCCTCAACATGAAGTGCCACCACTTTTCCCACTTCTGCTCACTGTGCTGGTGAATTTTTTTCATAACGGACATGTCACCTCTAGAAACTGGATGGAGACTGCTAGATGTTCTTAGGTGGATCACAGGTCTACCTAACTCAAGGACCAGAAGGTCTAAAATTGAGGCAGAATCCTCATTGTACAAACATTCCTGACTCGGGGCAAGTAGAAAAAAGTCACAGAGAGCAGTGTGCCATGACAGATTAAGGTGCACCATGACAAAGACCCGTGCAGATCAGTGAACAAGAGTCTAGATCTGCAGCTTGTTATTGGGGAACTTACACAATTGGTTTTGCAGCCACCAAGTAGACTTTGGCATTGATCAGTGTCTGCAGTTGTAACTCAGGGTAGGGGTAAAGAGGGAGGGAGAAATACAGTGGATATACGTGGGGGATAGTGCTCCTTTTCTGGATTCCCTTGTGCATGCCACATAATGCAGCATATCCTTTGCTGACACACTAGGATAAATGATCATGATAGGGATCTCTGGTGCTAAAGTAGAGGGACCTAGATCTTGTCTTCCACATACCTTTATCCCTTATCCAAGGAGCTGCCCCTGTGACTTAAGGCATCTAAATCTTCCAGCACAGCCAGCATATCTAAGCAATAAGAATTCAGAACAGAGGCATTTTCCAGAAAACTTTAGGCATTAAACATGTGTGACTTGAGTCAAGCCTAAGACTGAACGTTCATGCAAAGAGCAAATGGTCATTCTACTCTATTGTGCTTGGAGGTGAAGTTGACCTGCAGAGTAAACTGGTTAATACAAGTTGAATGGAGATTGTGCACATACACAAGGAGGCATGCAGGATGTTACGTGTGTGAACATCAACTTAGCACATTCATATGAAGACACAGATGGTGTTCACAAATCACCAGTTTCAGCTTGCATTGACTCCAGTGTAAGATTGTGCATATTGCTAGGTTTGCAAGCTTTAATTCTGGGGTGTCCAAACTCAGATACCTGAAAGGTTCCTTGAGAGCTGCAGGAACCCACTGGAAATCTGCAAACTTTAAAGTTGTATGGAGTGAACATGGCTAGAGTCCTCCAGAAGGCTTAGTAAATATGAGAGTTCTGGTTGGCTAACCATGGTAATCTGCCCCTTTGGGGCCTTCTCTGTGGCAAACCGTTTTTGCACTTGACATTTAGAACATTGCCCCAGGTGGCTTATATTTAATCCGACATCCCACCCATCTAGACAAATCCTATGTCTTAACCTTTCATATGGCAAGCTAACGTTTTAGTTGCATTCTCCGCGTTGTAAGACTTCTTTCTTTCTTTTTTAAAGTGGAGCAGAAGCAGTTGTCTAAAGCACAAATTATCCTTCCATGCATATTGTGTCTTGAGTCTTTCTGTTCTCACATTTTGAGGGATAAACAAAAACATTTAAATGCAATAATTATGAAATGGCTTAGCCCAGGAAAGTTTAATTTTCTTTGAACACTTATTGCACACTTTGCCTCTCCATGGAAAGAAACTCAGGGTTATTTTGGTTCAGGGATTCCCTGCCTTTCATAGCAAGGTTCTCTCAAGTTGTTGCCCACGCTTCTTAGACCAGAGGGTGGGGAGCTATTTTTCTTCTAAACAGATCTGGCTGATAGGTTCAACTGCTCCTTTTGATTTGGGATTATGCTTTCTCCCTTGTACTTAAGTATACCTTGAAGTAGTACCACTCCAGAGTCTCCTTCCAATTGTGCCAATTTTATATTGTTCCTCTTTTTAAAAAGTAGCTCTTCTGTCTCTCCAGAAAATATTTGTTGCTTCTGTTTTGTGTTAACTCTCTCTGGTATCTCTGTGGAGAAGAAGTTGCATGGGATTCAGTTAGGTGTTCAACAGTATTTGTCAGAGTTGCAGTCATGGAATCAACAGTCAAACATTCTAAGGGCTCCTGTCAATCCTGATTTGTCTCTTCCCATGCTTCTAGCTCACAGTTGGGAATTCAGGACATTTGGAACACGAATTGGGTAACATTTCAAAAGCATCTTTCTTAAAGGACAGGAAATCTTTTTGGTTAATTTTGAAGAAAGGTTTTAGGCACAGCTCTGGAAGCTTTTAAAGAAATGTGTTCAGCATGGCTTTGGAAGATATGAGTTGAACAGTTAAACGATGCTGTGTAATGTGTTTTTTACATTGAAAATAAATTGTCTTTTTATAAAATCGTGTTCTGTGGTCATTGTGTTAAATTACATGTTCCTCTCCCTTTATATGTGGTGCTCAGTGTACTTTATGGTTTCCACTGCATGGAGTGGTGTATTATCCCATTTTAGTCAAAGGAAAATGAAATAATGTTGTTGCTTGTCTATGCTGTCAAAAGCAGCCCTGATCTTCATTCCTGACCAGTCCCCTTTTTTGGAATGTCAATATTGCTGCATCCTGCTCTAAAATGATGCACTCAATATCTCAAAATCACCATTAGTTGATGCTTTACGGTCCGCTCTATATTGACTTGAGATGCCCCTGTAATGTTTTTCTCTGAAAGGGTTTTTTTGTTTTGTTTACAATCTCTTGCTTTACATAATTAGCACATTACCACAATTGTACCATTATCATTATTGAATTTGCCAACAATAACAAATTGTCCCAGAAGTTTGTTAATATGCTTGTTCTTTTACTATACACATTCAAATTCTACTGAGTCCGAAGTTGAATAGTTAGGATAGTTAGGTTGATTTGCTAGGTTCATTGACTTTTTTGGTACAGTGGTACCTCGGGTTAAGTACTTATTTCGTTCCAGAGGTCCGTACTTAACCTGAAACTGTTCTTAACCTGAAGCACCACTTTAGCTACTGGGGCCTCCCGCTGCTGCCATGCCGCCAGAGCACGATTTCTGTTCTCACCCTGAAGCAAAGTTCTTAACCCGAGGTAATATTTCTGGGTTAGTGGAGTCTGTAACCTGAAGCATATGTAACCTGAAGCGTATGTAACCCGAGGTGCCACTGTAGTAGTTTTGTTCAGGGAATGGTACTCAGTATATTTTGAGTCTGGGGCAGTGAGCTTCAGCAGGATCTTTCTGCCATATGTAGACTGCAGTTTTGAAACGGATCAGATGAACTTTATGGGAGGGTTGTTTCCAGCTACTCCACACCTTGCCTTTGCAAGCGGCTACAGGAAATGGACACTGAGCAATATAATGGGAGAGGTGTTTCTGGGACTAAGATGAAACTGCAACTCTCCTTTGCTAATGGATGCTGCTTGTTGCTTAAGTTATGTGGGGTTTTTTTTGTATGTTACTATATTCACTGTTGTTTTGCTACATTATTATGAAATTGTTTAAAATGTCTTCCTGCTTTCTTTGTTGTAAGCTGCTTGGAATATGATTTTTATCTTATTTTTTTTGCAGAAAAGTGGCATACAAATAAAACGAATGAGTGATGTGTTGAATGAGCTGGTAACGGGCGAAATTGAGTTAGATCTGTGCCTGTGTGGCAATGAAGCTCATTAGCTAAGCCACAGTTAAGTGGGCACATGTTTTGGGACTCTGGTCATGACCTGTTTCCCTTCTTATCCAGAACTGCTTGCAATTTTCTCCTCAAGATGAAGACAAGCGAAGGCATCTCTATATATCTTGACAGTTCAAGCTGCGTATCAAAATCTGCCAAGAGGCCTTGCAGAAATACTCCTCTCAAGCCCTAATTTCCGTACCACTTACTTGCTTTTGTTCTTCTTTGCTTCACTTTGCTTCTTTCTCTGACAGATGAATTAAGTGGAATGGCTGGATGCAGAGGATGGCAGAGCTGCTGTTTTATTGATGATTATGTAGAAGAGGAAACTTGGGCACATAAAGCTCTTCTCATCCCTGAGCGGCAAAGTCCTGCTGACAAAATTGCCTCTCTTACAGTGGGATGATCTGGATCTGGGAGGGTTTTTGTGGAATCCCTCATCATAGTCAAACCCAGGCATAGGCAAACTCCAGCCCTCCAGGTGTTTGGGACTACAATTCCCATCATCCCTGACCATTGGTCCTGTTAGCTAGGGATGATGGGAATTGTGGTCCTAAACATCTGGAGGGCCAGAGTTTGCCTATGCCTGGTCAACGCACTTCCTGTAGAGATGTAGACTTGCTTCAGCAATTTTCTTCCTTAGGGGCAGTGGACCTACTGGAATGGTCTTCCCCCAGAGGCCTAAGGAATCTGAAGCCTTCCTGTCTGCTTTTGGAGAGCTTGCATTTGTCATGGGCTGTAGCTCTTGCTGAAGTCCTAATTGCTCTGGGGCAGGAATGGGAAATCCCCCCCCCCCAACCATAGGGCACCTTGACTTCTGGGCAACCCTGCAGCAGCCAAATGCCAATGCTGGTGGCAGGGAGGAGAAGCAAAAGTGGCTAGAGGAGCTAATGTGCATTTTACATTTGAACACCCTTCTCTGTCCTCCATCTAGGCATGCAAGGGTGAGTTCCAGCTGGGCAAAAGCATTCAAGGAGGGAGTGAAGCAGGAGCAGTGAAGTGTGTGGCCTAGAAGGAGGAGTGGTCTTTGGAGAGTCCTGAGGGCAACTTAAGAGGCTTGGAGGCCTGCGCGTCCTCCCCTCTGTTCTAGGGGACTGAAGACCACTTTTGAATGGGCACAATTGGGCGCTGTCCTGTCGAGCCCGCTCACCTCCCTGGTTTACTAGAAAGCGAGGGGAAATGAAAGGTAGGGAAGATGTGGAGAACGTAAGTGGTAGGCAGCAAGTTGTGAATCTGATCACACAACTCATAGCTCCATGGCTGTGAAGAAGCAATACTTTTCCACCACCGCTGTATCTGGAGAGTGCTCTGCTGTGGAGTTCTTACAAGTGGCTTAAGTGTCCGTTCCAACTTGGTGCTCAGAGGCATACTGTGAGATGAGTTGATTTGAGGGCAATTTAGGGTCAATTAATGTTAAGACATTGATCAGGTGAGCATTGACAGTCCTTCCTTTGAAGCTAACGTAATCTGTTAAAAAATACTTTTTCACTGTATCTCCTTCATAGACTAGCAGGTTTCACCCCCCACCCAAAAAAAGATTCACGTGTGCCATTATCTTAAGGGATGGGCAGACGTTTTGGCAAGGGATGATTAGCTGCATTTGATGAGCACCTCAAACTAGCTATTTCCACACAAAGGAAAAGGTGGTTGTTACTTTGAGATTCATATTTCCTAGGGTTCACACTTGAGCAGGCAGCTTTAGAAAAGCGAGGATTGTGTGCAAGGTTTATAGCGGGTGCGTAACAATAGATTAAGAAGAGGGAAGGGCTTGCCACAGAGAAGTGCTCATCCTGTGTGGTGCTTGGTTCTTGTGCTGAAATTGAATTGACATCCCACATCCTCTGTTTAATCACATTGATGATGCTACAGTGCTCTGAACTACTGTACAAAAGTGTCTTTAAAAATGTAGTATAAACACTGACAACTGGGAAACACTGGCCTGAGAGTTCTCCAGTTGGAGAACAGCCTTTACCAAAGGTGTCATGGGCTTTGAAGACATTCGAACTCAGGACGCAAAGGAGAAATGTGCTAGGAGGAAGGCACGTTTCGCAAATCCACACCGTGATCAACTCCCGTCCGGAAACCAATGTCCCCACTGTGGAAGGGTGTGTATCCAGAATTGGCCTCCACAGTCACTTACGGACTCACTGTTCAAACCATGTTTATGGAAGACCCGGCTACCAAAGCCGTGATCGCCAAAGAATTTGTGGGAATTGTAAGCACATTCCTACAGCCCTTTCTGGGGAGAATTCATGGCCAGGGAGGGAATTCTTCCATGTTCCAGAGTCTTGGAAATTAGTTTTGGCACCAGTGAAATGATTTATATGCCTAATTCTAAAATTGTGTGGCCACAAAGACTGCAATCAAGATATCTTTGATGGTGAATAGCATAATCCGAGGGACTAAGCCATTCAAAATTTGGAATGACTTTTGAGTCCCAATAGTGGAATCTGGATTCTGTCACAGGCCCATAAAAATCCCTATATTTAACAAATAACCTCTGAGGGACTCTGTCCTTGACTCACGGTATCCGCTAGATCCTACAGATGGGCATACAAGTGCTTGTTTCATCTGCTTCTCCATAGGAACACGGGGCTGAGTTAGGTGTTTGCTATTTGAGGCTGACCCTCATGTCTCCTCACTGCCACTATATGTTATTAGACACTTTCAGCATGGTGTTGATTGAAGCTGCTTGTCTACTGAATATAAAGCATTGAGGGGAAACCTTGAAAACATGACCAAGTCTAATTCTATGTCAAATGTTTGCAAGGAAGGAGAGAACAAATGAAGTTTTGTTCTAATAAACGTTCGACTCTTTAAGGCACTTGTAGCGTTTGAGAGGGTCTGAATCGTTCTTCCTGAACGAAGCTTAGCCTTCGTGTGAAGTGAATGAGATGCACTGAACTACGATGCGCAATCTGCCCCGTAGCTGTTACGTTTCTTTGTTCCAGAGTTGTTTTAAATCTCTGTGTTTATATACAGGTCAGTTTATGCAGCGGAAAGCTTCGGGTTTCTCTTTTCTTTTTACTGTTGGTTGATCCATCTACTTCCCTTTCAGAAAGCACAAACATGAATGAATATAAAAAAGCTCAGACCTGATCAGAGGCGTTTTTAGAAAGGGAGGAAAAAAGAACTCCAGGCTTCCAGACAAAGCTGTTCAAAATCTAATGGACCTTGAGAAATAGAGGCAGACGCCTGTGGGTAGTCCCTTCTAAGCAAGTTAAATTTTCAGAGCAGCAGCAGCAGGAAGAGAATCCAGTTTATATTGTGGGGGGGGGGGCGCTCTATTAACAATCTGAAACAAAAGAATCACTTAATGCTGATGGGAATGAAGATAAGCTGCTGAAATCAGGCTAGCAATAGGACTGCTTTGTATATGCATATTCATCACTTGATTGCCTGTATCCATGAACACAGGTGATGTTCACTCTCTTAAGATCATGTGAACAAGCCATTGCCAGTCCTTTTTTTCTGGGAGAACGCAAGGGTGCGCATACCCCTAAACATTTTGTGAATCTTTGCACTTTTGTCCATTTACTGCATTTATTTTCTCCCGATTTGAACTAAAAAATGGTGATTTTCTTGAGTCAAAATGAGAATACCCCTAAACATATTTTTTAAAAGAAAAAAAAGCACTGGTAATTGCTATATATGCAGCAATCTTTTCCCTCCAACAGATTCTGCTCTGAAGGCAGCCCTGTTTAGGCAAGTTTTTAATGACTGGTGTTTTAATGTATTTTTAATCTTTTGTTGGAATCTGCCCAGAGTGGCTGCGGAAACCCAGCTAGATGGGCGGGGTATAAATAATAAATACATCATCATCATCATCATCATCACCATCTGTTGGGATACTGCCAGGGAGACAAAGTCCATCATGGCCCCACGTCGCCTCCGGACGTCCATCGATCTCCCGTAGACACGCAGTATCAGCAATTAGCGACACGAGCTCCAGAAATAGCTTGCCACATTCCAGAGCTGATGCACGCTCTTATCAGCAGATAATGCACAGCGAAAGATGCACGCAGGAGAGCATTATTTATAAGTTTATTCTGCGTTAGTCAGAACAGAGAAAAACATGACCGCCTGCTTCAGTGTTCAGGCACCGAGAGAGAAACGAAAGCAATAGAAAACATAAACTTCCTGTGAACAGGAAATACGCAGGAAGGACTCTGTGACTCACAAAGCCTGCTCCCTTTTAAGGTGGAATGGAAATATCCTAACACTATTATTATTATTATTATTATTATTATTATTATTATTATTATTATTTTATTCCAAGTCCTGACTGAAGATAAATATGTTGGATTGCAAAATGACTCCAGTCTAACAACAAAAGCTATTTTATTGGTCCCCACAATGTTAACGTGAATTCCTCATTGGGCTCCTCCAAAATCTAGAAATCACTGTCTTCCTGAAATTCTGCTGCTTTGGGGCTGCTGTCGCTGTCTGAAATTTGCCTTATCAAGTTGTTGTTCTCTGCTGGTTTGTTTTTTTTTAGATGAATAATAATTGGTGGCTGTGCATACTTTTAAATCCTGCCTTTTTAAGAGTCATTTAATTTCCCCCTTCTAAATCTTCTGCTTCTAGAAATGCTGTAATGGAATCCAAGCTTCTGTCAATCTAATTAGTTTTGAAATGCAAGTATCTCCAGAACTTAGAGACCTAAATAAGCAGCTTAATATTAAAATCCAGCTTCTTTCCCTAGCACTTAATACTTTTTATAGCAAAACTGGAATTATTGTTAAACAGGACTCTTATTCCCCCTGCCTCCATGACAAATAGAGCAAAATGACCATAATAGTATGTCATGAGGTTAGAAGGAAGGCAGCCAGTTACCTGTGACACCCCTTCAGCTCTGACCATCTGGAAGCTGAACTTTTTAAAGATTATGATTCTTAATAAGATGCTAATGCAGCTGCAAATCCCAATACAGACGAGATTTAAACATGTTATGCAATACTTTCTAATACCATGCTAACGCCTAGTTAGGCAAGTCCAGCAGTGGATAAAAGTGAGGCAGTAATCTTTTTATTTTTGGTAAATGCTACCATAAAACAAGCAGTCCTTTTGTAATGAAGTTTTTAACAGCAACAACAGCTGATATTGTGCATCCCTCTTTGACACTCTTTGTTTTTTAAGTGGCCAGAAGATGCTCCGTTTTCCTTTTAAAACAACACAGTTTTGTCATCTACAGTTGTGATATATTCGACAAGAAAGAAAATGTGTTCTAATGACTCTGAAATCAAGCAAGACCCAGAGAAGCATGGGTTTTCAGACCCTTACGTACACTTGCTAAATATCAGCCAGTTGCAGGCATGGAGTAGACAGGGTGTCGCTGAAGAGCCCCTTCCAGAATGGTCTTTTATCGCTGGTGTATTCTGCAAAGTGTTCTTTGCACAGTATTAGTGCAGTAGGGCTGGATTTATTCTGCTTCAGCTTGCTGGAGAAGGTAAAGCGTAACGAAAACGGGACAAAAATAAACCAGAACACTTGTGGTGTTAAGAAAAAACCCTAATGGACTTCAGCAGGAAGTGACATGATAAGCAGTTACTGGAAATGAAGCAATGTAACCACCACAAAATCTTTTGCGGGCACAATCATTACTGACAGCAGGATCGTGTGTGACTGCCCCGAATAGCATCATGCTCACAAGTAATCATGAATGTGCAATAACAAGGATGTCTGGAGAGGTTCCGAGTTGGGAGAGGGTCTTTCGCTAAAGGCATAGAAGAGCTGATGCATGTTTGGCTGAAAGTAAAAGACAGATTAAGATAAGTTCTTAACTGGAAACAAAATTATTTGAGGGGGAGGGGGAAGTGTCCATGACATCAGACATATTTTCTTTTGCAGAGACTTGAGAGAGTTACCTTGCATGTTACAAGTGTACTGATTTTATGTTGTTGTTTATTTATTAAGTTCATATGCCGCTCTTCATCCAAAGATCATAAGGTGGCTCGCAACAAAAAAATCAAAACTGAGAACTTAAAAATACATAATAAAAGAAAAACCCTTCCACAAACAGGGAGCCACCACAGAAAAGGCCCTTTCTCATGTTGCCACCACCTGGACCTCTTGTGGATGAGGAACATGAAGATTGAGAGCCTGGCCTGCCGCATTACCAAGTCTGCCATGCCACTTTCCTTGATGACAGCAAGACCTTCTGGGAAGCTATCAGCTTACAAATTTCCTCTCTGCAGTCATCAAAGGCACTGGACAAGAAAGAGGAACATGTTTCTCTTCAGAAAGACAAGAGTTGGTCCTTGTAGTTGTATATTGTGCACACTTTTGTAATGGCACTTAAACCTGAAACTGTCCATTCCCTTAGTATCCAAGTGCCTCACATAGTTTATGCATCTATCCTTATAATGTATTTATCCTCACCTATTTATCTCTTACTAGCAACAAGACCCATTCAAGGATGACAGGAATATCAATTTCCAGAGTGGTAGTTGTGTTCATATGTTACAGCAAAAACAGAGTCTTATGGCACCTTAAAAGCTTATGCCAAAATAAATTGTTGTGGGTCACAGGCTGCTTCATCAGACATAAGGTGTGTAATCCTGAGTTAGGTATACGTATACACATGGTTAGAAGTAGGAGAGATTGTTAAATAGTGAGGTCAGGGGAAAATTAATTACAGAAAGGAGAAATTATGAATGGTTTCTATTAATACCATAATTATCAAACAGTTTTTGTTAACTTAGGCATCCTGGCATTGGTAAGCAAATTAACGCTTGTAGTATGATTATTATTTTTAAGGAACCTTTGATCCCTATTCAAGCCACAGGTGATAGAATGGAATCCCTTCTTGAATTGCTGTTTCATGTTGCTGCTGCCCTGTTGAAAGTTGCTTTGTTCAAGAATTCACTCATTCATTCATTTTATTTGTATGCCATTTTTCCATACAAAAAGTCATGCTCAAAGCGACTTACAACAAAAGAAACAGGAATAATTTTCAAACTCTACGAGAACAACTTCATCATATCATAGCAAAACAATAGCAAATATAACAACATACAAAAAAACCACATTCTATAAATATAACAACACTTAAACAACACGCAACGTTCAATAGCAAAAATAACAAGGGAGTTTCACCATTGTCCTAGAAATACCCCTCCCATAAAGAACGACCACTTTATACTTCTAGAACAGGGATGGAGAACCAATTTGGCTCCACCGGCCAGATCTTTACCTGGCCCTATCTCCACAGGCCAATGTAGGCAGGTGGCTGGGTCAACCCACCTGTCAGTTATGACATCAGATGATTGGCGAGTGGTTTGTCCCACCCACCTGTCCAAATCTCTTTATCAGCAGCTCTCAAGCACTTGGGGCTTTGCCGGCTCTTTGGGAAGTGCCAAGCATAGGGCTGGCAAAGCACTTTGCATAGCTGTTCCCGCTTGATAGCCACCTGGCTGTCAGACACTTAAGAACCACAGCTGGATCACTGCAATACAGCAAACAGGTGCTGGGCCTGCTTTCCCTTTCAAATGCACGATTGGGAGTGTACTTTAAGGCTCCCAATTGTGAGCTCGCAGCTGTGTCTCTGCCTGCAGTTCACCTGATGCCACATATAGGCATGATTTTGGGGGAGTGGCCTTGCAGGCCAAATTTGAACCCTTGGCAGGCCATGTTGGGCCCACAGGCTGGAGCTATCTAGGATTCCAGGCAGGGGTCTCTTCCAATCCTACCCAGAGATGTCTGAGACTGAACCTGGGACCTTGTGCATGCAAAGTGGATGCGCCATCTCTGAGCTTCAGTCCTTCACCAAAGTAAGACTGAATTGACAACTTCTGTATGAGGAATTTGGGGGGGGGGGCACCACATTGTCCTTTACCTATGGCAGCAAAATTTCTTGGGATTGTTCAGCAATAAAGTATTGTTAACACTGAGAGAGTTTTTTGTACTTTTATTTCTGCTGAAGTACTTTTATTTTCACTTCCATTCACAGAAGGAAGGTCAGCAAATAGGAGCACCAAAGGTACGTTCTACAGCATCATTGATTGCTTTGTTTAATAAATGTCCCAAACTGATTTATAGCTTCGGTTGTTGATGCAAGATGAACACAGGCTTCCTCAGCTTAGCTTAGCTGAGCTGAGCCTATGGTCAGACCCATGTTAGAGAGGTAAATTTTTTTTAAAAAGGCCTTGAAGGGTTTTTCTGAGTGCTTGGAATAGATTATATATCAACACAGACAAACAAACAGTGCCTTAGCCATTTTCATGCTATGGAAAGAAACAACACGTGAGTAAGCAGCAGTGTTTCAAGGCTGGGACTAGACAGATCCCACCTCCACATCTCATGGCAGCGGCATAAACATGGAGTAAGTGAAATGCAGGAGCATACTGCGGAAACTTGTAAGTGAGAAGCAAACCTACAATAACCGTACAGTCATACCACTTGTTACATTTGCTTCAGGTTAAATCTTTTCAGGTTGCGTCCCGTGATGACCCGGAAGTACCGGAAAGGGTTACTTCCGGGTTTCGTCGCTTGCGCATGCGCAGTTGCTCAAAATGACCACGCACATGCACAGAAGTGGTGAATCGCGACCCATGCACGCGCAGACGCAGGTTGCGTTCTGCTCATGTTGCGAACGGGGCTCCGGAACAGATCCTGTTCGCAACCAGAGGTACCACTGTATGCAATGTTGTTGCTTTTAAAAAAATCAACCAATAATAAGACTAAATGGTCAGCAATAAAGTCAAGAGCATTTTAGCTTAGTGTTGAAATGCCATCAAGGAGGAAGTCGATTGGATCTTCCCTAATGAAGGAGTTCCATAGCATAGAAGCTGCTCTATCTTTTCCCTGTTCCCACCTCTAGGGCCAGACAGACCCAGCCTACACATGAGGTGAGGTGAAGTCACCACTTCCAGCAGCAGGATCCACAGGGGGCAGCAGATCCAGCACCCGTGACAGCAGCCACAGCTTCTCTTCCAGTTGCCGCCACTTACGACTGCCCCCAAGGCAGACAGAGAGAGAGACCAGGGAGCAAAGTCTTGCAAATGCCTCCCTTTTGCTAAAAACCCATCCCAGGGAAAGAGAGACATTCCTGACCAGCATTGCTTCCTGGTTTTGCAATCCCCAAATGCAATTAGCATTTATCCATTTCATTCCTTTGTGGGTTTAAACAATGATACTTACATACAGGGAAGTGTGACTGCAACCTTCATTTTCATTTACTGCCTTGCATTGGTCTTCTGCTTCCTCCTTCTGCCCGGCTCATGAGTCCCCTTCACTTGTAAACAAACCTCCTGCATTTCGGTGGAGTTACCTTCAAGTGCAACATGTGTTTCTCACCCAGATGTGGAGTGTTCACAGCTCCATGTGCCAGTAGCTGGTGCTGGCTGTCCCCCCACCCCCAAAGAAAACCATAGTTTTGGGTGTTTTGCACAGGGAGGGGAAAGCCATCTCTGTGCAAGCTGCCACTGCTGTCTTAAGCACAGAAAACTAAGGTTGGGAGGGTGACTGTGGTCAGCATCACCTCCTTTCCCCTTCCTGAACTTTATATTGAATGAGAGAAGCACCCTATACAACAGCCATGCAGTTTATGCTGTGGCCTTTGCTATAAGAAATTGGCATGAATCTTCCGTGTGTGTGTTCTGGGGCACAATTTTCTAATTCACCTCAGGTGCCAAAATCCCTCAGGCTGGCCCTAAGGGCAGACCAGATGCAGAGGCTTTCCAAATGCTCTAAGGCAGGACCAGTGCTTTTTTTCTCGGGGATGCAGGGGGACACATACCCCTGAACATTTTGTGAATCTAAGTTTGACCTCATTGAGAGGCAGTATTTCAATATGAGTAGGAAAATGAGAGTACCCCTAAACATTTTTTTATAGAAAAAAGCTCTGGGCAGATCATATGGGAAGGGCCCTGGGACCAATGGATGAGGAGGTTCAAAGATAGTAATTGGACCACGATAACCATTAAGTCAGATGCTCAGAAGGCATGTTAAAGGTCTATAACTGCATGCGCTGAGCCATGTGTGTGAGTCTTTGCCACACAATTGGCTCGCTCCCTCCCTCATGGCAAAAAAGCCATTTCCTGAAGTGGGCCATCTAACACACCCACATACACACACACCCCTAAGCCTTGAAAAGGTGGGGTGGGAAATATTATAAAAGGGCAGAACATCACAGTCTTTCTTAAATCTAACTCCAGTGAGGACCGATCCATTAAGGTGCATGAAGCAGTTCCCCACAAACCTCAGCTGCCCGCACCTGTCTGCCTGCTCAACACCAGGCACTGCCTGTCAAATTCCTCCTCTTCAGTCTCAGTGTTGCCTTTGTAAAACTTGGCAGGGAGGAAGATGGAGACAAACAAGAATTAGTTGGTTCTGCTTGTCATTGGCTCTGGCGCCCCCTACTGTTGAGCTCCTAGCTTTCTGCCCTACTGGTCTCAAAGGCCACCGTTGCCTAACACTGAACAAATGTGGGATTGGTTTTAAAGGACTAACTGCGAGTGACCCATGTAAAGAGCCCCCAAATGAGCTTGTAAATGATCTGAGATAATTTTAAACTGATGCACTGCTCAGGAAATCTGGGAGCAGGATCCTGCTCCTCTGGTGCAAGCGGCTTTTAGAGAACCCACCAGGACACGACTGAGCAATCTTTTCATACAGTCATACAGAATTTTCACACAGACGAGCCAGTTGTTTTTACTGGAAGTTTGTAGGGAACAACTCTTTATATAAACAGTCTTGCATTAAGAAGACTATACCAGACTTCGAAGTGTTCCTTGTTCAAAAATGTAACGCTAATGAATGGGAGCTGCCCTCGAGAAACACACAGTTAGCTATTGTACCCCTAGAGGGCGCTAAAGTAATGCTTGAAATCTATCGCTAGTCACGCTGGGGGCAGAAACTTGGGAAACAAGAGCTCAAATAATCAATATTGGCACACATCAAATAATAGCCTTGGGAGCCTATGTAATTTTGTGCCGTACTCTTTCTAGGACTGCTTAATTTCTATTCTATACGTCTTATTTGTTCTCTTATTTCCTGCTAGTGTACCCAGATGCAAACACACACACACACACACACACACACACACAACAACACGGCTCCTGTTTGCTTTAATAGTGTTTTGGAAGGAGAAATTCAGCAGCTTCTTCTTACTCCTTCAAGACAAGCAGCACCTTCCAGGATTCCTTTATGTAACCAAAAGGTACAGGTGCCCTGTCCTTTTCTTCATCGGATCTCCCAGTTTCCCCTGTCCTGTTATCTTGGGGATACTGATGTAAATATGCAATATAGGGTTTTGTAAAGAATAAGATTCTCTTCTGTTCAGCTGCTTGGTCTTGCAAGCGCTGCTGAATATTTGCATGCATCTGTTTATGGGCTGGCTACTTTAGGAAATCTGAAGTGTGTATATAATATGCAGTATTTTTAGCAGGAAACAAACGCATAAGGATTAAGGAGTAATATAAGAATTAGGGGGAGGAAAGATTTGTGTCATGGTCAAAGAGATTTTTTTAGAAAGTCTATCGCTGCACTTAACCTTAACCCTAACTCTGTCCCATTCCTGCTTGAAATTTATTATTAATCTGGAGGACTTAAAACTGAATTCAGCACAAAGGTGGAAAGTATTTTTTTAACCCCACAGTAGATAAGAAGAGCATACAAAGAGGCTGCTGGATCAGGCCAATGGTCTATCTAATTCCAGCAAACTGTTCTCACAGTGGTCAGAGCAGTCCCAGAAAAGAGCACAGAAAATAAAGTGATGGCAGAAATTTGGAATGCCTGACAATGAAGCTTTAAAAATGACTGTGAACATCGTGAAACTCATAATAGCATTCCAGGAAACCAGGGGATGTAAATAATATGATGCTGGATTTCTAGAATCATCAGCAAAGTAAACCATCATTTGTGGATGTCCCTAAAGCACCAAACAAATTTGTGATTCTGTCATGCAAGATTATTAGTTCTAGGGTCCCCCACCCACGGCCAATGCAGAATTCCATTCTGCATCCCTACAGTTAAAGATCCAAAGCAAAGCCATTTGTTAATATTATCTGACAGACAGTGGGTCAAAAATCCATCACTAGGGCTGGAAGTGTTAACTGCTAAAGATGTTTTAGCTGTGGGGCAGAGTTACATCCTAATTTGCTTCTGCTTTTGTCGTGGAGTAGCTAAGGAGTGTCAGAGTGCAGCCAGGATATAAAATTGGGGTGGATGGTATGTTTGTTACTACCTGCATATCGTAGACCCCATTTTTATGCATAAGCAGTGCTTTTTCTGTGGGGACACAGGGGTACTCATACCCCTAAACATTTTGTGAATCTTTGTACTTTTGTCCATTTACTGTATTTATGTCCCCCGATTTGAACTATAAAATGGTGATTTTCTTGAGTCAAAATGAGAGTATCCCTAAACATTTTTAAAGAAAAAAACCACTGTGAATAAGGAAGTTGGAAAATCACCCAAGAGATATATACCACAGGCTAGCTAGAGCAGGTAAGAGTTTATTAGGTTAATGGGCCTCCTTGTGAATACACATGGATATTTATGGTAAAGAAGAAGAAGAAGATATTAATCAAATATATCTTTCCAAAAAAAACTTTGCTGTGAAACCAGAGTATTGTTTGCACATGCATTGTACTGGACAGGACAGGATAGGATAACTTGCAGCCCACAGTCCCATCAACCCTCACCAGCATAGCCAATGGCTATTGGGAATTGAAGTCCAGTCACAACTGGAGGGCTACAGGTTCCTCATGCTTGGTGTACAATATTGTGGGCTTTCTCCTTCAAATGCAAAGATCTTGACATTTGATGGGAGGGTGTTCCACAGGCAGAGTGCCATTGCCAAGCAGGCCCTCTGCCTGGTTCCCTGTAGCTTCACTTCTTCCAGTGAGAAAACCACCAGAAGGCCCTCGGAGCTGGACCTCAGTGTCTGGGCTGAGCGATTGGAGTGGAGATGCTCCTTCAGGCATACAGGGCCGAGGCTGTCTGAGGAGAGGACCAAGCATGTTACTCTGAGCCTCATGGAGGAAGGGT
Organism: Podarcis muralis; assembly: GCF_964188315.1. Classification (NCBI taxonomy): domain Eukaryota; kingdom Metazoa; phylum Chordata; class Lepidosauria; order Squamata; family Lacertidae; genus Podarcis; species Podarcis muralis. The sequence continues at coordinate 42,164,185 of NC_135658.1, forward strand.
GGGATAGAAATGTCACAGATCAACAAACGTGCAAACAGCAGTCTCTTCCACCCAATCTGCATTTCAGATTTCAGGTAAACTACCATTTTTTAAAAAGTAGCTAGTATCTGTCTTATTTCTTTAAGTGAATCATTTTTTCTTTCTTTTTGACTTGAAGTGAAATCCAGAGAACGTGGATTGGTTTACAATCTGTATTCCAGTTTCAAGTTACTTAAATGACACAGATGCAAGAGAGTTATTTAAATAAGTACTGATTTCAAGTGGTAGTTTTGAAACCCTGTGTGGAATTATCCAGGCAAAGGAAACCAGCCTTTCATGGGGCGATCACCTTACTCTAACACAATGCTTCTTTCATAAATTCAAACAAAAGCTAGTGCACTTTAATCAGTGGGTGGGTTAGGCTAGAGAGGGAGGTGTAATAGTCCCCAAATCCAAACATTCTGTCCTGTGCCATTCATTGCTTTCAGTATGAGCTAAGAAGTGTGACCAGGAGAAGTAATTAAGAGGGACAGGAAACTGAGAAAGAGAGGCGGAGACTGAAGTATTCTGTATTTGCCTATTAAACTAATGAGAATGTAGTGTTAGACTCCCAGGGAATCCATAATTGCCATTCCAACCCTGCAACGACAGCTTAAAAATTCAGTTGTCGCTATATCCATCACAACCTACCATCCTTGCCTACAAACCTCTTGTGAACATGGGGAGTTGGAACTCAATTTTGCCTGTGGGTCTAGCTTTCTTCATATATATGGGTTAGTACGAACTAGTGCCGGGGAGCTTTCTGGTTCTACACTGCAGTGCTCCTGTTCCTTCAGCAAAGGAATCCTAAAAGCTTATCAAGTGAGAAACCAGTTGAGGAGTTTATAAGGCACAGCCATAAAAGTTAATTGAATCAAAATCCTATTTCTGGAGCACAGACTCTAATGAGGTAATAGATACTGCAGGGCAGGCTCTCAATCCTTCCATTAAGACTCCTTGTGTTAAAGGAATCTATAGGGGGGAAAGAAGGGTTGTTTTCTATACAAGAGGCAGAGAAAGAAAATGGGCAGCTTCCTAAAAATCTCTCATTGGCCCCTAGAAGCCAGCCTGTGCCAAGACCAAAACCAGATGGTTGTGGTATGTCATGAAAGTGGCTCTGCATTCAACCAGTGTGTAAACACCAAGGTGGTCTGTATGCATTTTTGTGTTGAAATGAGAGCAGTCTTCAAATGCGAAGTACATAGGGCTGCACTGGGGGAAATTAGATTCATTTATATAATTATCATTGCAAGAAGTATGCCTCTCCCACCTGGAGTCCTTTTAGAATTATTTGCAACTGCTAAGGTGGTGTCCAGATTAGCTGTGGTGTGGTAGCATGTCTAGACTCAAAAATAAATTGGTCACAGTCCTTGAACTTCCTTGTCATAGGAACAGGAATGTTGGAAGTTTTTATTTATTATTGTTGTTATTATTGTACTAATATTGTTGCTGTTTTATTTTCTAGGTGTTAATGCTGCTGTTCTTATTACAATGAATTTGTGATTTTTAAAATATTGTATGGCTGTTTTATTTATACTTTTGCTAGGCAGACCCAGCCTCCAAATAAGAGGAGGGGCAGGATAACGAATATCCTGAAAAGGGGGGAATATGTTTAGGGGAGGTGTATGCCTTGAAGTTACACGCTAGTCACCCAAGCATGCCCCATAGCTATAAAATGCTTAGGTTGGGGACTGGAAGCCATCAAGTACTGGATAACATAATAGAGAAAGTTGTGTGTGTGGAGAGGTACCCTTTCCCTTTTTTCTTGAGACTCCCCACTCCCCCACAAGCTCCAAACAGTCCTGTAAGTCTCCTTGTCTGTTCTGGAGCAGTTGACCAGGGAAGGCAGGACCATGGAGAGCTCCTAGTGAGCAACTTGCTCCAAAGGAAAGTTGGAAATGAATTGAGGCCTTTCAAACCTCTGCATCTAGTCTACCTCTGCGAGATGCCACCCACTTTCGGAGAATTGAAATCTCTTAAAATGCCACCCCACTGGACTGAAGGCAGGTATGTCTCCTGTGTTCCACGACTTCCTGTCTGGTGTGTTCCCTGGACCATTCAACTGGTGAGACTCATTGTCCAAGTTGTTGCTGGACAATGAGGTCACGACACTCCCAGGCTAGCTGGAGCCTGGGACAGGAACACTTTTCCTGGGGACTGAGAATGCACTGAATCTTTCAATGGTGAGTCTCACTGGTACCCCAATAATCAGATGCCAGAGACATACAATAGGCAATGGACATCACATTCACCCCCAACTTGGAAGCTTCCAGAGGCATTTAGCTAACCACTGATACAAGCAAAACTTTGGATGAATTTCTATTTTCATATGAAGTTGAAAATGCAAGCAATAACAAGGAAGAAGGTCACCAATTACAAAAAGAGCAAATTAAATTCACTGGTCCATAGGCCTTAGTATGTAAGTATGCAGTTTTAAGAATCGGTGCCCGTTTTGCTTGTTTTCTCCTCTCCCCATCCCTTTTCTCCTTTGTGCCATATCTTTTTCACAATCTGAAAGTCTTTTTTTTTAATTGACCTGTGACTCATTCTGAGAGGTTTTCATCATCATTATTATTGAAGAGCACAGTAAAACCACAATCAATAAATAAATATGGGGGGAAGGAGTTACAGTAAAATAGCCTGAATAAACACTCCCTAACAGTTGAGAGAGTTTGGTTGTCTAATGATGCAATCCTATACTCACTTACCTGTGAGCAGGTCCTGTTGAACTCAGTAGGTTTTATTTCTGAGTAGACACAGATAGATCACACATTTTCTTTAAAAATAACTTTTACCATCCCCAGACAGGATGCCTAGTGGTCAGGAATGGTGAGAGTTGTTGTCCCTGCAAGGTAACCAGTTCCTCCTCCCTGCTCTAAGTTAACGTATGTGGCTTCTTCTCTGTGTTTCTGAGAAACATTGCGTCTTCAGTCTGTCTTCTGTGAAAAGACAGGAAGCCACAACAGCATTGTGACAGACAACTTCCCCACCGTTACTGAGGCAAGGTTAGTTGCTGGAGCTCAACTAGAGAAGAGAATTCTAATCCCCGAAGAGGAAGAAAGTATGTTCTTTCTACTAACAGGACCTATCCGGTGCTTGGCAGCTGTGCTCCTCCTCCTGTCTGGTGAGTTTCATGTAATGTGTTTAGCCTTCATGGGAATATAACAGAGACAGGGAAAGGATGCATTGGACTCCAAGCCTCATCATCCATGCACATTGATCATGCTGGCTAGGGCTGTTGGGAGTTGGAGTCCAACGATATCTGGAATGCCACAAGCTCCCTACCATTGGAATACAAGAAATGCCTTGCTGTATTACAACTATGTTGACCTCCTGTGGTGTTCTGGTTGGCTACTGAAGTTTTGGATGCTTACAAAGTAGGGCATGAATGTGATGTTCCTTCATGGAACAGAAGAAGGACCTGGTGGATCAAGCCAGTGGCTCATCTAGTCTAGCGTTGTGTTTTCACAGTGGCCAACCAGATGCCTGTATTTGTTGCCATGATGGCTATGCCTGCAGATGCCTGCAGAAAACCCATAAGCAGGGCCTGAGCACAAGAGCACTGTTCCCCTCCTGGGGTTTCCAGAAGCTGGTGTTCAGAATAATTAGTGTCTCCAACCGTAGGGGCAGAGCATAGCCATCATGGGAACAAAGAGCCTTGTCCTCCTTGAATTTGGATAATCCTCTTTTCAAGCCATCCAAGTGGGTGGCCATCGCTGCCTCCTGGGGGAGCAAGCTCTATAGTTTAACAATATATTGCATGAAGTATTTTCTTTTATCTGTCCTGAATCTTCCAAAGTTCAGCTTCAGTGGATGTCCACAATTTCTAGTATTATGGGGGGGACGGGGACTTTTCTCTACAATGGTACCTCGGGTTACAGACGCTTCAGGTTACAGACTCCACTAACCCAGAAATAGTACCTCGGGTTAAGAACTTTGCTTCAGGACGAGAACAGAAATCGCTTGGCAGCAGTGGCGTAGCGTGGGGGGTGCAGGGGGGGCCGGCCGCACCGGGCGCAACATCTGGGGTTAGGGCAAATCCACAGGTTAGGGGGCACAAATCCACGGGTTAGGGGGGCGCAAATCCACGGGTTAGGGGGCGCAAATTACTTGCCTTGCCCCGGGTGCTGACAACCCACGCTACGCCACTGCTTGGCAGCGGTGGGAGGCCCCATTAGCTAAAGTGGTACCTCAGGTTAAGAACAGTTTCAGGTTAAGAACAGACCTCCAGAACGAATTAAATTCTTAACCTGAGGTACCACTGTATTCACTTTCTCCATTTTATGTATCAAAAACTTTAACAGCCCTGATCTAAAGTTATCAGCTCTCATAATAATTATATACAAACAAAAGTAGCAATTTTTAAGTAAGCTAATTTTAGATTTAGAAAAAAAAATATTTTAGTAATCCTACAGCTGGTTGCTTGTAGCTAACATCAAATGTTATAGAATCAGTTTAATTGGTTGGGCAAGAAAATTTGAAACTTTGAATATAGATGCGTGTGTGTATATAGAATATATATGTAGAGCACCTTTTTAAAAAGAAAAAGGGGGAAATGAAGAAATAAAAACACTGCATTATTTTTCATTTCACTTTTGCTCAAGCCTGTAGTATTTGTGAATTCTGATGTAAGGCTACTGAACATCAGAGTTTTGCCATTTTGCATTTCACCATTACTTTTGTCTTATTGTGTTTTGTTCAGAATGCCAGCTTTACTTGATTATATTTTGATAAACAATCTCTGCTGCCATGTTATGGTTTGCTTGCAGATCTCTGTGCAGGAGAAAGGATGGTATCCATTCAGAAAGGACTTCTATATCGAGCAAGAGGCTACCACATCACCATCTGGTGTAATGTCAGTGGTTACCAGGGACCAATGGAGCAGAATTTCGAATGGTCCATTCATCGTCCATCGGAGCCAAATAGAAAGCTGCAAATTATCAGTACAAATGATGCCTCCTTTCCTTATGCTGTCTACTCTCAGCGCGTTAGAAGTAGGGAGATCTACATAGAAAGGATCCGAGGAGATTCTGTTCTGCTGCACATCACAGAGCTCAAAGACATGGATACCGGCGAGTATGAGTGTTACACACCCAGCACAGATGCTGGTTACCTTGGGAATTATGGTGCCAAAACTAACCTTTTCGGTATGATATGACTATTTACTTAGCAGTTACCTTCAACAATCTTTGGCCCACAAAACTGATTGCGCAGCCCACCAGACAGTTCTTATAGCTTGTCAGGTGTTTAACTGCACGGCTGGATTTTGCCATTCCACGGAGGCAGCAAAAACAGAAGCTGTTCAAAAGGGCTGCCATACATGGCTGCTTGGCTCAGCTCCAATTGGAGATCGAAAGTTTGTTCAGGCTTGTGTTAGACAGCAAATGTGGATGTTTTCGAATTCAGCTGGAGAATGAGCTCCACTCTGCAACAGCTGCTAAGTAAGAGGCACTGGAATGGAGAGGCGAGACAGCGCATGTGCTTTGCTGAACTGTTCTGCCTATGACTTCTGAGGCTCCTTGGAAGGTGTGACCAAGAGTTAGGGAATCTTTATTTATAAAATCTTGTTCTTCCTTCAAGGAGCCAGGGTGGCATACATGAACTCCTAATGACTCACAACAATTGTGTGTTGAGGCAGTTTAGTCTTGAGAGGGACCTAATCCAAGATCACCTAGTACACTTCATGCTTGGGTGGGGCTCTCCCTGCTCCAAGTCCAGCACTGGTAAGGTATAAACATTCCTTAGAACCACTGATTAGTTCCTCCTAAAAAATAATCACTTCAGGGGGCTCAGTGGATGCTGGTCAGTCGCTTCTAGTCCAACCTCTTCTAAAAGAAGTGTGTGGCTCTGTATTCATCTGTGAACATCCTTCCATCTGTGTTTTCTTGTATTTCTTCATTTCATTTTAGTAATTCCAGACCTGCTTGCTGCCACCATGAGGCCACAGGCTCTCACTCGAGATCAAGGGGATTCATTAGAACTCATTTGCGAAGTGTCAACAGCTACAGTCCAACACACCCACCTCTCAGTTGGCTGGTACCTTCTTCCAGAAGGAGGCAATGGACAAGCCCAGAGGATCCTTTCCCTGTCCAGAGATTTTGTCTTACTACCAGGATCCTCTTACAATCAGAGGTTTTCCTCAGGAGATATCAGGCTAGACAAAATTGGGGGCAGAGAATATAAGCTCTCCATTGTCAGCGTACAACCCTCAGACCAGGGGGAAGTGTACTGTGAGGCAGTGGAGTGGATTCAAGATCCCGATGAAACTTGGAAAGATATTGCCCGGAAACAGACAGACAAAACATCACTGACCATCAGAAGCCTGGGTAAGAGTTGTATTTTCTACCCGTCATATATCCTGCCATTCCTGAAAGAGGCTATGAGCTACTTGAGAGCCCGTGGGAGAGTAATTGTCTATGTATTTTTCCAGCAAATGCACACAATTAACTTGATTCGCCATTTTACTCCAAGCCTTCTATACAGCTCTGACAGGCTTCGCATCCCAAAAACAAATATTTGATTCCATACAACAAGAGGGGAAAGAAATTCAAAAATGCAAGAGAGGCCATTTTTTATTATTGAAAATGTAAACAAGTTTAGAACAGTACTCCTTCACCAATTTGTAAAAGTTGCTTAGGAATCTTTATTGCTTGGAATGCAAACTTTGTAACTAATTCAGTTATGTGAGATGGTGTTATCTGTGAGAAGGAAGGCTGTATATTTTACTCTAAAGACCTTCCTGGGAAGGGCACAATAAAATAAAATTTAATTTGCAGCTGATGATCTCCTTGGAGCCAGCTGGAGCATCAAAAAGTAGCATTATGTATAAACAACTCTGGCTTTTTCATTTACCAGTTTGTCAGTGCTTCTTTATATAATCAGCCATTCTGGATTGCTGTTGTTGTTTTTTAAAGTTAACATTTTGCTGTTCTAAGCTACTGTAATAAAGCTACGGAAGAATGAAAGAGAAAAGCACTCCATCTATGCAAAGAGAAAAGAGACTGTCTGCTCTGTCAGATCCAGGTGTGGCTCATCCTATTAACATCCTGGAGTGTGGGGAGGAATCAAGGACCATACATCATGCAGACATAAACCATGAGACTGGCTAAATAATACATGGTGCTTAACGCAAATACTACTGATGATGATGATAAAGTGGTAGTTTAGGTTTATTTTTTTTTTCACTCTTTCAGTTGCTACAGCTGTGCTGCTGCTGAAATGTGATCCTCCTACACTAGGGAATTGAAAGCTAGCTGGCTGATTCTGTTCTGCTTCTTTTCACTTTCGGCTAGTTCTTCTTTGTCTCAGCACCAACAGCTTCTGTGGATCACGAAAATCATGTAGCGTTTCAAGCAAGAGGGCGGCAGGAGACCCAGCTCGCTTCCTAGTCCAGCCACTGCCAAGGCAGATTGTGGTCTCTTCTGCAGCACGGCTGTGTATTGTAGGGATTGGGGAGGGAAGTATTGATGTAACAGGGAACAGGACAAAGTTCGAGTGCTGGAATAGAGACCTGCTCACCCCTTGTGCTAATCAGAGGATTTAACACCAAATCCTGCACCTTGGTACATACCTAGCACCAGTGCATTAGGCAAATGGATTCTATAATTGCCTCTTTCCACGTAACATTTATTGAAATTCTATATCCTCCTCCCCTCTGCCAGCTCCCCATTTGTCGAATTACAATCTGTTGAGCTCTGCTGTGGGATTAGTGCTGCAAGAACATGGAGAAAGGGATGGGATGCCTTCCCACATCCTCATTCACCCCAGGGGAGCTGCAACCTAAATTGAAGAGCACGCAGCACACACCCTGTCTCAACAAGAGCGATGCTTTTTTAACCCACTTCCAGGCTGAAACACGTTATGCCACGTTGTTGGCATAAGATATTCAGTAAATATTTGTGAATGGCAAACGTTTGTTCGGGATTTCTGCTCTGAATTATTTATGCGCCTGCATTCAATGCCTTGGATAATTTATGCGCAGTAAGCAATTAGACCAGCGGCTCAAGCTATGATTAGCTGCAGTGCCTTGGCCTTTGGGTGCATGGAGCGAGAGCTCTGAAACTGCACTGATATTAGGGAATGCACAGCACAGGGGCACAGGAGATGTAAGAAGCTTCCTTGCACTGAGTCAGGTCACTGGTCAGTATTGTCTACGCCAACCTTTGCCAACCTGGTGCCCCCAGATGTTGTTGGACTACTATTCTCATCAGCCCCAGCCAACACATGCTGACTGGGGCTAATGGGAGTTGTAGTCCAAGAACATTGGAGAGTCACATTTTCAGGAAGAAGGTCCTCCAGGACTCGCAGCCAAGATGGTCTTTGAATGTCAGTATTCCTAGGAAGAAGGCAGAGTACAGGGTGGGAAAGTTGCCAAAACTGCCCTGGTTTCATGGCTGTAGCTTAAACAAGGGAAGCTGATTTTTGCACATCACATTTTAGCCCCCTTCAGCCTCTTGCTTTCATGCTGGAAATCATAGAATTGTAGAGTTGGAAGGGACCCCTGCAATGCAGGAACCACAACTAAAGCATCCATGACAGATGGCCATCCAGCCTCTGCTTAAAATCCTTCAAGGAAGGAGAGTCCATAACCTCCCGAGGGAGACTTTCTTACAGTCAAACAGCTCTTCCTGTCAGAAAGTTATTCCTGATGTTTAGTCAGAATCTCCTTTGTCGTAACTTGAAGCCATTGGTTTGGGCCCTACCCTCTGGAGCTGGAGAAAAGAGCTTGCTCCATCCTCTATGTAGATATTTGAAGATGGCTATCATCCCTTCTCTCAGTCTCTTCTTTGCCAGGCAAAAAATACCAAACTCCCTCAACCATTCCCCATAAAGACATTCAGATCCTTTATAAATTTAGACTTAATCTAATTGCTGGAGGAAGATGCCCATGAAAATATGTCACACATCAAGTATGGTATACTCCTGCTTATTGCACTAAAGATACCACCTGAAAGGCAAAATTGAATCTGGACTTAACTATCTCTGCTGCTTTATATTTTCACAGATCAAAATTTTGATGTTGACATCTCTGTTGCTAAGAGGTCTCTCCTGGAAGGGGAAGCCTTGCAGATCAACTGCTCTGTGAAAGCCCAGAATACGCAAAACAGATGGTTCCAGGTGGTTTGGCGCCATCACGGTATGGTGATGGCTAGTCTCGATCATTATGGCACCTTGTCTTTTCGAAATGACAATGAGGAAAGGTATACTGTGGGAAACCTCCTAGTGAAGAAGCAGAGCAATGATAAGTACATCCTCAGAATCAACAAGGCGGAACTGAAGGACAAAGGCACCTATAGCTGTTTCGTTTCTGAACTTGGGCGGACTCCCACTGGCTCCTTTGCTATCGCACAACAAAAGTCTTCATCGGCCATTGATATAGATGTGAAGCCTAGAGGTCAGTCATGCCAAACACTTTTCCTCCAAACAAAATATGGGAATAGCCCCTGGGCTGGGGTTCACTGATGCCCTTTGCTAGCATACTCTAAACCAAAACTCCCAGGTATATTAGACCATTCTGTAGCATAAGGAAGACCAGTGCTTCTCTTCTAAAAACAAGGCTCCAGTAACCTTGAGTACCCCCAGAAAAAAAGCACTGGGGCAATCCAACATTAAAAGAAGTCATTCAGAACTGACCAGAGACTCCAAATTTTGCAATCAAACACCAGTCTCCAAAATCCTATGGGAGAGGTGAATTGTGCAACTATAACAATTTAAGGCTTAAGATGGTGAACAATGAGTGTGTCCTTTTCTATATACCATCTTTCCATTGTGGGCTACAGATAGAAAATAGGAAGTGGTTTGAGAGCAGTATCTCTTCCTCTGTGGTGTAAGCCATTTCCTGACATTACCTTTAGACAAACACATTTGACAGCTTTTCGAAACACTACAAATTCCTGCTTATCAGGGATAGCTGGATGTACAAGTGCACTAGTATCCCACTTTCAAAAATGATTTCATATTTGGGGGGGGCGGGGACTGCTGCCTGTATCCAGCCTTAGTTTGCAAAGTGGGAATAGACTGGTGACATCATCACCACTCCAGACTGTCTCTCAAGTTTTTCTTCATTAGTTAAGGATTCCATTCTAATGCTTTCACTATTTCCCCATTTTTCTCCCTATGTACCTCTTTGTTCCATGATTTCCTGTCCTATTTCTGTGGGCCTTTTTACAAAGCTGTGCAGCTTCAAGTGTGCTCCTTGAAAAAAAATAAAAATCTGGCAAACTGCTGTTGAAAATTTGCATGAGGCAACTATACAGGAATGTCTGTGGTCCAGGAATAGATGAAAGTTTCATTCAGGATAAAGCTCCTATTCCCTTCAATCTCATGAACACCCGTGCCTTCAAGTTAGATTTATGTAGTATACGATAGCTTATTTCAGTGTTCAGGGGCATATATGCTTTTGTTCCTTTTTTTAAAGTTTTGTGATGGAGGAATTGGGAAAGAGTAACCAACATGAGCATACTAGTTTTCTAACCCTTCTGGTCTGATCATGAAGTCTTCCTTCCCATCGCTGAAAACTCTACATCTCCATAGCTCTACAATTCAGTGATAAAGAACATTTTTTAAATTGTGAAGTTCCTTCTTTGACGAGTAGCATTTGCATTTGACAAATGAAAATGGATACCAAGGGATGTTTAGATTCTTGTCTCATTAAATTCTGCCTACTGTTCCTATAATACTATTATTTGATTGATTATTTAATTTTGCTATCCCACATGTCTCCAACAATATCAGGGCAGCATACATGATTCTATTTCCTCCTCCTTTCTATTCACAACAGGCCTGTAAAGTAAGCTAGGTGGAGAATGACTCAAGGTCACCCAGTGGGAATTTGACCTCTAATCTCTCCACCAATCCAACGACTCCATCAGCTTCAGCTGTGCCCCTACCTGGGTAGGGATAGTCTAGCTATTGTTGTCTATGCACTTTTAACCCCTAAGTTAGATTAGTGCATTGCATTATACATAGGGCTGCCTCTGAAGCCGGTGCAGAAACTTCAGCTGGGGCAGAATTTGGTGGTCAGGTTGCTCACTGGGAGCAGGAATGTCCAGCTGATGATTCCTCAGGATCATTGGCAGTCTGGATATGTGCTGGAGGGTTCAGCTTCTCTTGGGTCCTCATTGAAAGGAATCTCAGGTTTGAGGTTTAGACACAGCTGAATTATGGCCATGTTGGATGAGGAGCTCGAGATGTTTGGCATCCATTTTAAGTCATCTGTTTCAGACCTCCTTCTCAAAATGAGGAGAAGACCAGTTCTGCAACACTTTGTAACCATATTACTGCCAAAGAGCAAGGGCATAGATTGTAGGAGACAGTAGAGTTCTCAGCCATGGTGATCTGGTAAAACCAAGGAATTTGGTGATCTCGGTGTTAAGGAAAACAACAAGTCAGGAACCAAAAAGCCACCTAGTGAGAGAGGGCGAGTCCCTTAGTCTCTTCATGCCTTACATTTCGTCCTATGGAGAAATGAGCTCAGTGTGAGAAGATCTTAACACATGATGGTATATAAGAACATAGTATGAGTTGTCTGACACCAATGGCCAATCTAGTCGAGCCTCCTGTTCTCACAGTGACCTTTGAGAGGCCTTAAAGCAGAACCTGAGCACAACAGCACACTCTCCACTAGTGATTCCCAGCAACTGGCATTTAGAAGAAAACTGTCTCCATCAGTGGCGATAAAGATATGGATGATCTCTATACAGAAAAGACGACATGTATCAGACGGGAAACGTAGAGGACATGTGTCAATGAAACTTTCCCATTAACAAGTTAGAATGCTCAGTAGAAAACTAAGATGATCTTCTATGAAACAGATAGTGTCAAAATGCAAACCTATTCTGTGTCTTCTTCCCTCTTTCCCTTTGATTCAGATTTATCCATCTATATAACCCGTTGTGTTTTGTTCACAGAAAGCCACTTGCAGCTGTTTGTGTGGGTCAATAAGAAACAAATAATGGAAGGAGAAACTTTGGTTTTCAGCTGTAATGTGAGTATAGGTGCAAATTCACTGTCTGTGAACTGGTGGCATATCCAGAGGGACAGAGATCCTCCACAGCTCATAGCCAGCCTGGAACAAAATGGCAGACTAAAGATAGGTGCTTCTTACTTGGAGCGCAGTGCTCATGGTGAGCTCAGGTTAGAGAAGAGGGACCCTTCCACGTTTACCTTGACCATCTACAACACTTTAGCCACAAAGGATACAGGGCTGTATCGCTGTGAAGTGACAGAGTGGTTCGGGAGCAGGAGCTGGAAACACACACAGGAAATCTCAACAAGAGTTGAACCACTGGGTAAGTTCATCCTATAGCCTTTCCCTTTCACATACTTCTAGCTATCCTGTCTAATTATCCAAGCTAAATGTTATACGCAACATGACAGCTCTTTAAGCACACATATATGTCTTTGGAAAGAGACCGTAGCTCATTGGTAAAGCTTGCCTTGAATTCAGACAGTCCCAGGTTCAATCAGAGCATCTGTTTCAAAGGATCAGGTAGCAGGTGGTATCACAGGCCTCTGCCCGAGACCCCAAAGAACCACTCCCATTCAGAGTGGACAGGACTGGATTAGATGAACTGACCCAGCCCTAGTACAAGACAAGGGCGGTATATGAACCCAGTGGTCTGACTTCCTAATGCTGTGTTGCAGAGATATAAAGTACTCCTGGAACATCATTCCTCCTTCTGTGAACAGTCTATAACTGAGCTGGGTTATTTCTTGCTAAGCCCAAGGCAATGCTTTTGTGATTTTGACTCAGTTGACTTGGAAGCAATCCAGGTCAGCAAACATCTATTCAACAGAATGGGTGTGATATGATAGAGAATATAATATTTTATGACATCTGTCCTTACCTCAGCAGTGAGACTTTCTAGACAAGTAGTGAGTAGTGATCACTCACTGTAGCACAAGATGTTAGGGAAAATATTGTCTCTCTTTAAGTAACTGAGACTCTGATAGCAACTACTGTATGTTGGCTACTACAGGTGTAATGTTCAAAATAGTCCGGTGAGCAAGACTTTCCTACAAATAGAAATTTGATGACATTTGGTAGAGAGATTGACAAGGTATCTCTGGTGTTGATGTAATGTCCTCAATTTTCTCTGGCTTAACAGGGCAGAATTTGAAAGCTATACTGAGTAGCAGAGTTCCAAATGTAAAACTGCAGGAAGACCTTGTACTGTTCTGCAAGGTGGCTGGTAATGATGACATCACCAACAATGTGCCAGTCTCCATCACCTGGCTATTCCAGCCTCACTTGAAGCTGAGTGGCTATCAGCAAGTGGTCAAAGCCACCGCAAGAGGCACCATCGAATGGGGATTGGCGTTTATGCAATTTGAGAAGAAAACCAAGATTACAAAATCCTCTTCTTTATCCCAACTCCTTATCCACAGTGTCACATGGCAAGAGAGAGGGATGTATAAGTGTGAAGTTGAAATCTGGAGAAACTCACAGGATGCCAGAAATTTGTCTGCAATAGCGGCTTCTGTGCTATCCTCTAATCCTGTGGAGATCAAGGTCACCCAACCAGGTAGGTGTTTAGAAACCATTGTCAGCCTAACCTTTTCCTTTTGCAACAGTATTAGCCACTGTCTTCTAGGAAGCGTCTCTCATAAGTCTTGGTGGATGACTCAGATCACCGTTCAATATGTTGAATGCAATAGATTTTATTTTGCCCCATAGTGTTGACTGTCTTTTCCCAAACATATCCAAGACTCTGCCCTACTTTATGACATTTGTATTAAATTTTTCTATTTTATTTAAATTTCCAACCAGCTTTATGAATGGATAATCCCTAAAATCCCTCCAACGATGTATAAGGGAGCACTGATAAAAGACATACCCTTGGTTGTATCAAGAGCTCAGTGTAGACCCATTGAAACTAATGAACCGAAGTTTCATTTTTATTTATTTATTCATTTTCACTCTGAGTAGCACAAGTATTGGATACAAGCCACTATTCCCATCTCAGTGATTTGGTTACTTCTGTTCTCAAATTTGCTAAATGTGTTTATTGTTTTTAAATGTTTTTATAGATTACTTTGAGTTCTTTTTAAATGCATTAAACGTGTTCTGAATTTATTTTTAATTGTCACGTATCAGTGATGGTTCTGCCGCCATAGGCTCCTTTAGAAAGAAGGACAGAATATACATTTAATAAAATAAACAAAAATAAAATAAAGCCCCTTTTGTGAAAGCAACCCCCCCCCCCCTTTCTTCTGTTTGCAAGAACAGGCAATAAGTTAAGATGCTAGAGGAAGCTGATAACTTCTTACCACACGTCTGACCAATGCTGTGGAAAGGGGAGACGTTTTGAAATGACTCATACTAGGGGTTTTGCACCCACAGTGGGTAGACAATATTTTTTGCAGAAATGCACCCGATGACAGCCTGCTCATATAATGGGAAGCAGCTGCTGGGTTCTTTTGCATACTTCACTTGCCACCGCAAAGAGAAGAGACTGCACTGTCAGCAGCCGGGTTCAAAGCAAGAGAAGGAACTTGGAGATTGTGCTCAGTTAATTAAATTGAAGTGGGTTCTGATTTCTCCTTTCAAGTCATCTCTCTTTAGCAAGGCCACTGTGGGTGACAAGAAACTTAAAAGAAAGAGCTTGGCTATCCTTAGCAAGATCTGCTTTGGGGGGAAAACTGTAGCAGGTTTTTGTAATCGGCATCTTCGGATGAAAATCAAGTGCAGAGCTCTGAGATCTAATGAGAATATTGGAAGCAGGATAGGATGCCCTTATTACAGCCTTTTCCAAGAATCCTTTCTCTGTGCTCTTGAAAGCGATTCAGACGCTATCCGTGATACTTCCTTGAGAGAAGCCAACAACCCATGCAGTCCTTTCCACAATCCCTTGTGGGTTTTCCTTTTGCTATAGTCTACAACTTCATTGCTGATGAGGCACAATGTGAAAACCATTAAGATGCTATTTCCACTTGCTGGAAAGGTTAACAAGCCAAATCATAGAATTGTAGAGTTGGGCTCCAAGGGTCATCTAGTCCAACCCCCTGCAATGCCAGAATCACAACTAAAGCATCCATGACAGATGGCCATTCAATCTCTGCTTAAAAACAGCCAAGGAAGAAGAGTTCACAACTTCCTGAGGGAGACCATTCCACTATCGATCAGCTCTTACTGTCAAAAAGTTCTTCCTAATATTTAATAGGGTTCTCGTTTCTTGCTGTTTGAATCCATTGGTTCAGGTCCTACTCTCTGGAGCAGCAGAAAGCTTGTTCCATGAATTATTGTATTTTAATCTTTTGTTGGAAGCCGCCCAGAGTGGCTGGGGAAACCCAGCCAGATGGGCGGGGTATAAATAATAAATCATCATCTTCCGTGTGGAAGCCCTTGAGATATTTGAAGATGGCTCTCATTTCACCTCTCACTCTCCTCTTTTCCAGGCTAAACATACCCAACTCCCTCAAGCACTTCTCATAAGGCTTGGAAGCACCCAACATACCTTCTCTGATCATTTCACTTAGGCAGCTGTAAATCATTTTGCAGGAATGTGACGGGCAAGATTAGGATTAAAATGAAAGGCAGGGCACGTAAGGAAGGAGGAATAAGGAGATGGACATACAGCTGCTCTGAATGAGAGAAGATCGTAAAATGGATAATAATGAAGATGGTGCTCAGTTATTTTCCAGATCTCTCTGAACATCTTCCTTTCTATGCAGTCAGAACTCTCCCATTTATGTCACAGATAGTTTTAAAATCTCAACAGAGCAAAAACTAAAGTGGAGGCAGAGTTACATTCAGCAGGAATTTGCAACAATTTATGATATGCATATAATTCCTTTTATGATTTGACTTTTTGGGTGAGCCTAGCCCACATTATATAATCATTGCTAAAGGTTTAAGAATGGGGGGCAGTACTTTCTTTCTAGTACCTCTGAATAAAGTGCTGATTTCTAAAGCTTTCTATGGAGCAAATATGCGTGTTAAAAGAGGTTCTAAAATGTAAAGAGAAGTGCAGCAAATTAAAATGTGCTGGAATCCTGAAACCCAGATGGGAACTCACTCTTTTTTTTTTTTTAAGGATATGAATGAATCATGGTCTTCATAAGAGCTTGAACAAAATTGTTTGGCCTGTGTTCCACAAAATTTATATTTGATTAGATTGTTTTTTGTAATATATTCAGTTAATTTAAATACTGTTTCACATTTCAATATACATTTTAAGTAGTTTAGAACAAAAAAAATCAGCATAATTCTACATTCAAAATTAAGCAAAGTTGCTATGATTACTTATTATATTGTTATTATTCCTCATTTTGATAATGGTGTCAATATTAGCTAGTAACAACCATTTCTATGCCTTTTATTCTAGAAAGCAATCTAAGACTCAACATGGATATAAAGTCTTTGGAAATCACTAGCAATGAAGATGTAAGAATTGATTGCAGAATCAGGTCATGGACCAATGAGAATTCTCGGTTAGGAGTTGCCTGGTATTTTCTCCCATTTTCTCCCACGAATTCAGTTCCACTGCTGATTGTAAGAACGAATTACACTAACATATTGGAATATGGGGAGGCATTCAGTTCTCTGCATCAGAAATCCAGGTTTCATAACAAGAGGGTCTCCAGCCACCTGTACCAGCTGCTTATTCTGTCAGGGGGTTATGATGCCCATGGCGAATATTACTGCGTAGTAGATGAATGGATCTGGTTAGCAGATGGGGGCTGGTACAAACTTGGAACGATGGAATCTGGAAAAACCACACTAAATTTCAAGTTTTCAGGTAACCGACTTTATTTATTCATGGATCTTTTAGATGAGAGTAGCCAACATGGTGCATTTGGGATGTTTTGGCACTGAAATGACAAGAGATTCTGCCATTCCCTCTCCCCGCCCTCAGGGTGGTTCAGCTGAGCTGGGCACCATTGCAGAAATGGGAGGACTGGCACAAAACATTGGGCTGCCTGAGAAGATTAGACCACTCATCACTGTGCTTATCTCTGCCTACTCCTGGCTTAGCTCTTTGGCGGCATGCTGGGGACCTCAGTGCCACTCTCTGAGGGGGGCACAGGGAATAAGGTCACAATGGAGAGTGTCTGCCCATGAAAGCAGCAGATGCATTTTTAAACTGGCTTTAAATATTTACTTTAACCCAGGCTTCCTCAACCTCGGCCCTCCAGATGTTTTGGGCCTACAACTCCCATGATCCCTAGCTAGCAGGACCAGTGGTCAGGGATGATGGGAATTGTAGTCTCCAAACATCTGGAGGGCCGAGGTTGAGGAAGCCTGCTTCAACCATTTAATCAACTCTGCTTGTCTCTGTAATGGTATCCCGAGCTACAAAGCCATTTTTCTTGCTTTTGAGTCTTATATTGGCACATTACTGCCTTTAAAACTTGATTCTTTTATAAATTAACATCACCATCACAAGAGTCATGCTGGCTCTCCGGAGCAGAGACACTAACATTGGTTCATCATTGGTCTGTTTCAAATCCCACAAATAAGCAGGGCATTACTATCGCCAATGCAATTGTGTTTGTGTGTATGCAATTGCCTCCAGTAAAGATCCCCAAAGTCAATACTCTTAATTCCCCCAATTTAGTGCATTCACCTTTGTTCTACCTTTTGCATTAACATTACATGCCCCAGGCATTGTTGTTGTTAGATACAAACAGCAAACTGAGATGCCTGCTTGCAAGTAGGTCTCCGCCTGCTTTTTGAAATGATAGATCTCCCAGGTATATGGCCTAATAATTTGTTGTTATAAACAGCCACTCCAATATTTGAGCAGACTGCACAGATGGCGCTGTGGGTTAAACCACAGAGCCTAGGACTTGCCGATCAGAAGGTCGGCAGTTCGAATCCCCGCGACGGGGTGAGCTCCCGTTGCTCAGTCCCTGCTCCTGCCAACCTAGCAGTTTGAAAGCACGGCAAAGTGCAAGTAGATAAATAGGTACCGCTCTGGCGGGAAGGTAAACGGCGTTGCCATGTGCTGCTCTGGTTCGCCAGAAGTGGCTTAGTCATGCTGGCCACATGACCCGGAAGCTGTACACTGGCCGCCTCAGCCAATAATGCGAGATTAGCACCACAACCCCAGAGTTGGTCACGACTGGACCTAATGGTCAGGGGTCCCTTTACCTTTACCTTTACTCATGAGTACATCCAAATCTTTGTCTAGACATTGTAGGGGAGTTATGAACCCTTTAAGAAGGTGATGACTTATCCCTCAATATCTCTGACTCCAGCAAGACACACAGGGCCCCTTCCAGACTGGTGTTTGATTGTGTGTGTATTCTGCAACATCTATGTGATGTAATACCAGTGCATTGGCAGTGGATTCATTCTGCTTTGGTTTGTTCTGCAATGTTTTTCCCCATTCTAGCACATTATTGCTGTCTGGAGGGGTTATAGCACAACAAAAGCAGGATAAAAACAAACCAGAACATTTGTAATATAAAAAAAATATTGTGGGATTTCAGCAGGAAGCTATAGGATCTCCACTGACTGGAAGTGAAGCTCCAAAACCTTTGCAGGTGCAAACAGTATTGAAAGTGGAATTGCATTAGACCATCCAGAACCATCTCAGCAATTGGGCAAACTGAGGTTGCTGAGGTTTTTGAGGTGCCAGCCCCACGGGCATCCTGCCTGCCCTGCCAGCTGGGCAGAAGTGGTGTTGGTATCGGCCAAAATCATGTGAGAACTTGTGCAGTGTAGAATTTGGACAATATCTCACCCATAATTGGCACTGATGCTGATGCTGCTTCTCCACCAGCGACTGAGCCGGCAGCATAGGCAGAGAAGCAGCACAGGTGGCAGCAGGTCTGGCGGCAGTGGCAGGGTAGGATAGCACTTCTTGTTTTGCCCCGCTGCTCCTGAGACTGCCCCGAGAGCATCATGTGTGCAAATCATCATGTATGCACACACCAAAAGCTGTCTGGAGGGGCCCACAAAGTGTAGCTTGGACCAGCTATTTCTGGTATGTCCCGGGACAATTCCTAGGATTGGGGAATGCATAGTGCCAATCGGAGTGATTAGAGGTGTGACGTAATATGCCAAATAACATTTTCTTTTTCTTTCTTATTTTGGTTCTCCCCCAGAAAATAAGCCACTCGTTGAAAGAACGAACCACAGCATCACTGTCACCGAAAATGAGGACGTGACCTTGAACTGTACCCTGCAGAGGCCATTCCAGCCCACCTCCCACTTCTCCATCAGTTGGTTCAGAGTGTCAGAACAGTCCAATACGGAAACCCTGGTGCATATGAAAGGCAATGGCATCCTTGACTACGGTAATGGCACAATGGCAAGGAGGCTGCACCCCCACTGCCCTTCTGTGGGCGATTTTCTTCTGATCCTGCAGAATGTGGAGAAGGATGATGCTGGGCTGTTCTACTGCCGGGTGGAAGAGTTCAAGGCTGTCGACTGCAGTGCTGCAGGAGCAAAACATGAATGGGGTGAATCAGGATTCAGCAAGCTAGTTGTACTCCCTTCAGGTAATGCTGATCTGACTCCTGGGTGCATGTCAGTGCTGAACTCTCCAGCCTTATACCTGGTTTAAAGGCGATCCTTACCCTCTTTAGACAGTTCAGATTGGGGAAAGTAAACACATAAGAGGAAGCATTTGGGCACACTAGCTCCACCCCCTTCACATTTATTCCATTCACTTTCCATCTTGTGAAATCAAAAAGGGGTCACCAAACACTGGGGATGAAGAAGGAACAGGAGGGCTTAATTATAGAGTTGGGATGTGGCAAGGCAATAGGAAGAAGAGTAGTAGTAATGGGTTCTTCTGTAAGAACATTAGAAGAACCTGCTGGATGAGGCCAATGGTCCATCTAGTCCAGCATCCTTTTCTCAATGTGACCAATCAGGTGTCTAAGGGAAGCCAGACAGCAGAATCTGAGCACAACACTACTCTCTTCTTTTAAGCCGAATTTCAGTGGCAGGTTAGAGATCCTATGGGTGTCAGGAAAGGCCTCTGCAGGGACTTTAGTAACTGCTGGTGCCCCTTGGTGACCCCTTTTGATTGATCAACATAGTAGGTAGACAAGGCTTACACATTTGGAGCACAGAAAGGAGACAGAAGGTTTGTTTTGCTACTATTGTTATAAAGTGGGGCCAAAAGACCAAGCAATCAATAAGTGGAAGCTCCAATGAGTGTTGGAGCAACTAACTTCCCCCTATCATACACTGAGAATGAATAGATGTAGAAAAATGAACAGTGTAAATAAATACCAAAAGAGAGGCAATACTTTTCCATAGCCGCTTCCAGTCTCTGCTGAGTCTTCTTATAACAGTCCCATGGTGTCAAATTGGCTAATAAATTCCAGTTCATGATTTTTAGTGCAGTATGGTAACTTTAAGTTCTGCCCAATAATGTCTTAGGAGACTGAAATGCTATCCTAGTGGTTTGTGTCTCCTTTTATGCGATCTCACGCAGTTTTTTACCTGGCCTATGAAAATGGGAGAAGCACATTGCCTGCAGTTAAGGGCAAATTCTAAAACAGTGCTAAAATGGCAGTGCAGACACATTCCAAGAATGGAAAGGTGACAATCCATGCCATGTATTGTGCACGTGATCTAAATATAACTACTCAGTCACAGACGTTTCACTTTTGCATATCTGTTAGAATGGGTGATAATGAAGATTCTGAAAATATTTTTTTAAAGATGTATTCAACATATATTAAAATGCATGGTTTTTAAAAGATGTATTCAACCTTTTTGCAGCCTGCATAGATGCAGGAAATTCAAGAATGAACAGCTATGTTTTCACCCTGTTTCCCTCCCTGCAGTGTCAACCAGTTCCACCCAGATCTGTTCTTCTCCGCCGCTATTCCGTTTCCTCGTATTCTACCCTCTGGTCCTGTTTGCTATCCTGGTGGCTGCCTTCCTCGTCTGGCACTTCAAAAAGAAATGTGCTCAGAAGAACAAACTGAATCTGTGGGAAGAGAAGACATCTGTTGAAGCTGCTGAGATGGTGGCACCATCCCATTCCAAGCTCAGTTCCGAAAGCCACAATGACATAGTGGAGGGAGAAACCAATCGTCTCAAGGGTAATGAAGAGGACTGACCATTTGTTGAAGAGTGAACAGAGGCATTTTGTGCTGCATTGAATTCTGATGACTTTGGGGGAGGCTTCTCTTTAGCACTCAATCAGAGCAAATGGCAATTTGGGTTCTCCCGAGACAGACAGATGCCAACAGCTGATGTTGGAGGCTATCTCCATTCTCGTTGTTGGTTTGACTTACAGCTCCCTCCCCTCTTTTCTTCTTCTTCTTCCTATACTTTTTGACTCTGCAGATCTTCACAAACAGGTACAGTATTTAGCAGCAGGAAGTTTTATTCGACAATCTAGAACTTGCCTCTAGATCAGTGTTTCCCAACCTTGGGCCTCCAGCTGTTTTTGGACTACAACTCCCATCATCCCTAGCTAGCAAGACCAGTGGTCAGGGATGATGGGAATTGTAGTTCAAAAACAGCTGGAGGCCCAAGGTTGGGAAACACTGCTCTAGATAGTGTGAAGTGAACTCTGTTCCTTCTCAGGCAGCGCATGGGAATGAATTCCTGGCTCAGTGCTTCTTTTAAATGAAATTGTTACTCGTGGGGCACAAACTCAACACGGTACTTTTTTAACCATGCAGAGAGGCACTTTTAACCTTTCATAAAAAGACATAATAAAGCAATAATGCCATGGATGTATTTCAGCATTAAATTTAAAGACGGTTAGCACTTAAATTCCCGCTGCCTTTCTCCCATTCTAATTCTATTCTCTGCTGACCCTGCACAGTTTTATGAAGCTCAGATTTAAGGTGATTCACTGTGGGTTTTTAAACAAGACTCAAGACAGCACAGACACACAAATATCCCCTCTTAATCTCTTTCATGGACACACTGAGACATATTCCAGAAGAACTGAACATTTAGAATACACACTTTATCAACATTTTGTAGCGGTTAGAGAGTTGGACTAGGACCTGGGACACCATGACTCAGATGCCCACTTGGTCATGATGAAGCTCACTGGGTGACCTGGGCCAGTTGACTGCTTCTCAGCCTAACCTACCTCACAGGGTTGTTGTGGAAATTACATGAAGGAGGGGGAGAACAATGTATACCACTTTGAGCTCCTTGGAGAAAAAGGTGGGATAAAAATGCAATATTTTTTTTTTAAAAAATGCCAACTATATAGAAGGTAACACAATCTTGAGACTAGTCCCAAGGGTGATCAACGAATCAATGCCATGCAAAAAAATTTGCAAAACAGCAGGGGACACTGTTACCGGGTAACCCTAAGAATCTGTTGCCCCAGGTTTCCAGCCCCTTCTCCTTGTTTTTCTTTTCTTTTTAAACTTAATATTTATTTTATTTTGCTTACAGGACTGCTGAGCATTTTCAAGGCACAGTGTTGCTGAGACCCCAAGCACCCATTATCTTAATTTGATCAGAGACCTAAATTCCCTTCTCTCTATAAATTACCACGTTCAAATTGTATGCAAGTCTGTGTCATAGGCCTGCGCCCTTTTAAACACCTAGTGGCATCCCCAAGAGCAGGCAAATCCAGAAGAACTATAGATCAAGCCTCAATGCACATTACACAGTCAAGGAATTAAGTACCTAGAAAACACATGTGCGCACATGCATATATAAAGGTACTTGGAATGCAGATTTTGATGAGAGCTGAGGCTTTTTAGCCTAGTGACATCAAGCTTTTGGATCAGTGATCCTACATGCACCTACAATGCTGATATTTCATCTCCTGCTGAAACCATTTGTTTCACAAGTGTTTTTAGAGAATTAATTTGATTTATGTTGGTATTTGTTCTGTGTTTTATGATTCAGTAATTATATGATGTTTTAATCATTTTTATTGTACATTGCTATGGAAAAGAAAACTGAAAGAGTGTGTGTGAAAGGGGGGGGGGGAGAGATGCCTGCCATGCTCCTTCCAGGTTATTGTATCGTGGAGGAGAACATCAGTGGCAGGCAGGAACCCTGACCAGGAGTACTATTGTCAGGGGGTCCTCCAAGATTTTGCACTATCCAGGGTTCCCCAAACTTGGGTCTCCAGCTGTTTTTGGACTACGATTCCCATCATCTCTTACCACTAGTCCTGTTAGCTAGGGATGATGGGAGTTGTACTTCAAAAACAGCTGGAGACCCAAGCTAGGGAAACTCTGGCTAGACTCTGGTGAACCCTGGACTAAATGGATGACTGAGTGGGTGATTCAGATGGCCTCCCATCAAAGGGGATTCCTGCCAGGTCAGTGGCAAGACAGAGCAGCCAAAAAGGGACTGATAGGAGTATGGGGTTGGGTTTTTTGTTTTTTGTTTTGCTTTGTTTCTTTGCTGTGCATTTGTGCAGATAAAAAGAAGAAAGGGAAAGACAGAGAGAGCCTTAGTCTCTGGGGCTGTCAATCCGGTATGAAAATTCACAGTCAGGGGGAAAGCACTCCCTTATTTTACTTAATAAAAAAATAGCACATGAAAACGAACTGGTAATAACAAGAGAAGGATGGGAAAACACCCAAAAGGGGTGGGGGTCGCAGCGAGGCTGCTTTGTTCCCCCTCTGATGGGGCTTTAATACCAGCGTGTGGAGCACTGTCCAATTTGGAAGAGAAGGACCATGACCAATCGGTGTTAAATGTGGCAATAATGTGTCATGCGGCGGCCACAGGATAAAAGGCAGCGACAGCCTGAACTGTAACAGATTTCATTCTCTTGCTAATGAGTGAGACGGCACAGTGGCAATGAAATCGAAGGGAAATGCCACGAGATTCTAATTTCTCTTCCCGCTGTTGCTGCCTCTTCTTTGATCTAAAGCGAGTGCCTGTTTTAAATTGCAAACGGATACAAGGAAGATACCATCCAGCCAGTGGCTTACGGGCTTAATGAAGTGGGGCATACGCTCGAGTCAGATAATATTCTGAGAGGCAGGAATTCAGAAGCAGGATTACGGAAGGACTTGGGGAATAAGGTGTGCGTTTTGATGCAGAGGCAAAGGCGAGGACTGGGCAGGGTAGTTCTTATCGGAGGCCACGCTTGCAAGGTGATGACCAGGGATGCAAGGGAAAGGGTGGTTTCCGGAGGACCTATTTCTTGAACAGTCACCCTGATTTGATTGCAGGAAGACAAGACGATTGACTGTTTAAGGAGCATTCACCCCAATTTGTTTGTGGTGAGGTTGGGTGAAAGTGCTGGCCTGGATAATCCAGGGAATTCCCCATCAGTTTCATTACCAAACAACAAGAAACAAGCAAACAAACAAAACCCTGATCTTTTGAGGAAGCAGCCGTGCAAGACACGCCCCACCCCATCAGCTAGAATTGGGGCAACCTGATTTCCCACCCCAAATTTACAACCATCTGGAAGCACCTTGTTCACTGGGAGAAACATCTCCTGTGAAGATGAAGGGGAGCAATGTACAGTGGTACCTCGGGTTACATACGCTTCAGGTTACAGACTCCACTAACACAGAAATAGTACCTCGGGTTAAGAACTTTGCTTCAGGATGAGAACAGAAATCATGCTCCGGTGGCACGGCAGCAGGAGGAGGCCCCATTAGTTAAAGTGGTGCTTCAGGTTAAGAACAGTTTCAGGTTAAGAATGGACCTCCGGAACGAATTAAGTACTTAACCCGAGGTACCACTGTATATAGTCTTATCTGCAACCTGAGATGCTTTTGGGGTGAGGAGAAGTTCTGCCCACTGATACTTCGGGGGGGGGTAGATGTGCTGATGCTCAGCCCCTGACAGTGGGCACTATTTGGGGGTGGGATTCAATCATATCCTGACACATTCAGGCTATGCAATTGAAGCTGCTTTGGAGCTCTTGTGAAACAAACCCACCGGCCCCAAATATCAGACTTTTTTGGGATAAGGAAGCGACTTGGGTGCTCTAATGGGCATCAGGAAGGAATTTCCAACCTTGTAGTAGGAACTGGGGAGAATCTGCAATGGAGGTGGGAACCCCAGCCCTTTCAGGGCACAGAGGCTCTGTCTTGCAAATGATTCTCTGACTTTTTAAAGCTGGGGTTCCAGAACTTGAAAGTAAACCTAGGTGAGGTACAAATGGACCCTAGAGGACATTGACTGGTGAGAATTAGAAAGCACAGGCTGGGCAGGTTCAATACATTTTGCTACCTGAGGCAAAGAAGAAGACAGCTCTGGGCTGGCAACTGACTCTTACTTCACCACTGCTGTGACAGGACATGCCATCACACACAAGGGCAGCTCATTAGTCTAAGGGATCTAGGACAGACATACAGAGCTGTGCAATCAGCTGGTTGTTGGGGCTTGCTCAGCGCTCTGGGTGGCACTATGCAGTTTTCAGGTGATCTACAGAGTGATGTAAATGCCAACAATCAGCTGATTGTCAGGGGTTGCATAGCTCTGTGCATGGCGTTTTGCAAGCCCAAACCAGCTGACTATAACCTCAGGTACTTGACAGGTAGGTGGTTCTGCTCAGCTCCCAACTTGAGCCATGGCAGAGATGAGGATCCAGCCTGCTGACCAGATTCAGTTCCTCATTCCTTGTCTAAACTGATTGGCAGAAGGCAAGAGTCTCTCCCAGCTCTACCTGATGAAGCTGGGGATTGTCTACTGATCTTCTTCGTCTTTGGGTTGGCAATTGGAGGCCAGTTGGTGCTTTTCAGGGTTGGCCAACCATGAGGCCTCCAATTTCTAATTCTTAGGTTAGAACTTCCTACTGTACAGAGTGTCAAACATTTTTTTTTGGTGGGGGAGGAGTCCCTCTTTGCCTTAGCACAGCAAATCATATCAACATATTTAATGATGTCCATAAAGCTCATTGAAGTAAATGCAGACGTAAGCACAGGTTTAAAATTAACCAAGTGTTTGGGTTCACACTTCATTTTTAAAAAAGAAAAAAGACCTACATTTGCCTGAATTACTTGATCACTGGCCGACTTGCTCCTTGGATCATGGCGATGGTAATTTCTCCTTTGCAACAAATGCATTAGGCTAGGATATTTCAATCAGAGAGCACCAAACGGTAATAGACTCTTCTCATTAATGGCCAGTATAGTTGCTGGGAATACTCAGATGGCTGGGTAGTTTATTGTTGTGTTAATTAACTCTTACTCTATTTACATGCAGATTTAAATTTACATGGGGTATTTATTTTGCAGATGAATGCAGTGGTGATTATCAGATAATTAACTGGAGAATTGATAGCGTTAAGAGGAGACAAGGTTCCATCCTAAAGGGTCCCTCTTGCTTCCATCTCTTTATGGCCCACCAACATTTTAAAGATGGAATCAGTTCTTAATATCTTAATATCAAGCCTCCTAATTGCTTTTACTAGGTCTCTGCGCCTGTAAATAATTGCTTTTCTTAGATCTGCTTATGTCTGTTTTATGTTGGATTTATTTATTTTTTATGATTCTCTCTTGGACTGTTTTTACTCGGCTGAAATATTTGCATGGATTATTAGGTTGGAGCCAGAGTTGTTTACCTCTTTGAGTTGTTGCATCAGGACTGGAGGGTCAAGTCATTTTGCTTTAAATAGCTGTACTTATGAAGCAAAATGTCAGAATCATAGAGCTGGGAGAAGGCAAAAGGATCACTCTTGGATGCATCTGCACAAGGTGCTAGGAAGAAAAGTGCAAGCGCACCTATTCAACACATCTGGCATCCTGACAGACTCCAATGGCCTCCAGGCCATCCATGATGGATGAAGATGTTATTATGGCTTTTGGTGGCTACCCTGGATGGATACAACTGAATGTTGGCCAAGCAATGGAGGGCACACACTGTCCAATTTTATGCAACTGCAGACAAGGTGGTAAAACTGTTCCTAAATGATACCGCTTCAGACCACATTGGAGGAGCCACATGCGTAAAATTCCCAGAAAGTGGGGTCATTGTGTGTGTGAAACTGACATTTGCGGAGTAAGAGATGCTAGAACTCTTTTCAGTGATGCCTGGTAAGCAAAAGGAGCATGTGACATGGAAGAGTGTTCAATGATCATCCTCAACAGTGTGCACACACACTTCAGTCAAAAGTGGATACAATCCAGGAACAGTTTTATCACCTCACCCCTGCTGTTTGCCTGAACTAGACCTCAGATGCTCTGTTTTCTAAATGGTGTGTGGTAAAATTCTAATCATCACATCAGCAAAAACTGTACATGTGGGTGGATTTCTGAAGTAAGATGCTGCTCTTTGGTGCAATCATATGCATTCACCCAGGATCTGGACATGAAAGACACACTCTTGGCAGAGAGCTCCTATATTTCTAGGGATTTTTTCCCCACACCCTCCACATTATTGCTAACGAATTGGATTTAGGATGAATTTTCATGAGAGATTCCTGTACTCCAGATCCCACCCCTTCCTGCAAAACAGGATCTCCTTTTTGAACCTGGTGCCTCTCAGGAAACCTTGAATGAAAAGACTCCACATGGTGGAGAACACTTTAGACCAGAATTTGACAACATATTTACACTCCCACCACAAATGGAGAGGAGAGACCCACTCTCCACACCCACATAAAGGAGATAAGGTAGGATTGATGTGATGAGGCTTTTCTGCCTGGCATCCAGTGTGCCAACTAATTCAGTGCCAGCCATTTCTTAAAGGACTTTCAAATAGTCCCACGCTGCTCTTTTGCCCTCCAGTTTTCAACTGGCCCATGGGGGCCTGTGGCTCCCCACCACAACTCAAACCATTAACTTGGAATTCTTGGGAAGGGGGTGTTTTATGGTGTGTATGCAGCCTAACATTCTTACCTGTTGCTCTGCCCATTCAGGCTACTAGCCATCTGTGGCTCTGCCCACCACTGGCATGTGATACCCAAAAGCTTGGGGGGAAAGTGGGAAATTTTCCCATTGAGGAGGGCTACCAGCTGACATGCAGCCCTGAGGAAAAAGCGGTTCTCTGTCCCTTCCTTATCATGCTGCCACAGCCATCCTTCTAGGCCAGCCTTTGCCAGTCTGATGCCTTCCCAGGTGTTTGGAACCTGAACTCCCATCGCCCCAGAAAGCTGCCCTAGGCCATCATAATTTGAAACTTACTGAGGATAAATAGGAGATAACCATGTCAGCAACGTGGTTGTGGGAAAACTATCCAAATTCATTGTGTTGTCCTAAGAAGCCCCATGTCGGCATAATCTTATTTAAAGATTATTCCTCTTCCAAACTTCTCCTTTATCTCTCCTGTGTTCCAGGTGTCGCATCTGTTGCCTAGGCATGCTGGCTGCTGAAATGTGCGTACTTTGTAATGCTTACAAAACAGCCAAACATCAGGCAAGGCTTCTCCTCTTCTCGAAATCATAGCCCAGTCTGGGTACTTGGATCCTCTAAGGCAGGAGTCACCAACCTAAGGCCCATGGGCCAGAAGAGGCCTGCGGAGGTCATTTGACTGGCCCATGAGCTGCCTCCGAACCGAGCTGCCTGCTTACATGCTGCACTAAACCGGCGCAGCACAGCGCGGCAACTCACTTCTGCAGCGCTGAAAATTGCATCTACACAGATGCAGATGCTGAAAATCGCATCTGTGCATGTGCAGACGCCGAAAATTGTGGGCGCGCATGCGATCCGGCCCATGGAGGGATCTCTGTGGGACTGATCTGGCCCAGGCAAGATAAACCTTGCTGACCCCTGCTCTAAGAGCACATCCACACCACAGACTTAAGCTGGTTTAACAATCATTCCCTCTTCCCAGAGAACTCTGGGAACTGTAGTTCTGTGAGGGGGAATAGGAGTCTCCTGAGAATTCACTGCACTCTTAACAAACTGCAGAATCCCAGGGTTCTTCGAGGAAACCATGACTATCAAAAGTGGTATAGAATTGATATAAATGTCTAGTGCAGATGAGGCTTTAGGTCAGGATCTCTAAACTGGGGCGATGCTTGTAATCTCTTACTGCAGAGCTTCACAATTCTAGCATGGGCTCCTTCTGTCTAAAATCCTTGAGCAATCATATGTTTCGTGGCCTCTCAGTGTTAAAAGGCAGCTTGTGTGCTGGAGGAAGTGACATGCTTTAAAATGAAGATTTTGACTCATGCTGCTAGACTCCCCTGAAAGAACATATTTACTCACTGCTGCACTAGAATCATTCGCTCGGTGTAACATGCGCATCCCGCTGTTTTCATCTGTCAAACACTGGGAGCTTTGCCATTTGATCATTCTGGATGTCTTCCAGGCCATAGAGATAAATAAGGTCATATTTTTCATCTTCCATTGTTAAAACCTTTTTTGGTTTGCTTGCATCCTGGCAGGTCAGATTTCTAGAGAGGTTTTGAGAGGGCATGGCGACTACCTTATTCTGAGCTTCATTGTCTGCTAGATACCCTACTGTTCTCCCTTGCATTTTATATTTGCATTTTTAAACCAAGGATGGGGAATCACTTCTTGTTTCACTTATACTATGATTCACATCAGACCAGCCAGTGGCCAGAGAAGATGGACGGTGGAGTCCAATAACCTGTGGAGGACGATGCAGTGGCTACACCTACCCTAAAAAAAATCGCAAAAGTGGCAATTGCACTTCTCCAATCTTATTTGCTTCACGGACAAGGACGTCTCCCAAAGAGGCCCACATCAATTTTAAAAATACTGAAAAAGGAACCTTTCCCTCAGTCTTACCAACTATGAAAGCGGTATGATGGGAAAGCTTAAAGAAGGGAAATCAGTTCCTAAAGTTCAGAACAAAGGTCGCATCCATACCATATATTTAAAGAACATAAAAAGTAAAGGTAAAGTGACCCCTGACCATTAGGTCCAGTCGTGACTGATTCTGGGGTTGCGGCGCTCATCTCGCTATATTGGCCGAGGGAGCCAGTGTACAGCTTCCGGGTCGTGTTTACCTTCCCGCCGGAGCGGTACCTATTTATCTACTTGCACTTGACGTGCTTTCGAACTGCTAGGTTGGCAGGAGCAGGGACCGAGCAATGGGAGCTCACCCCGGCGCGGGGATTCGAACCGCCGACCTTCTGATCGGCAAGCCCTAGGCTCAGTGGTTTAGACCACAACGCCACCCGCATCCCTCTAGGTTGGCATTGCTTCCCCCAAATTCTCCTGGTAACTAGCTTTTTTAAAGGGTCCTGAAGCTCTGGGAAGAGTAAACTGGGAAGCCATTAAAGAGCTAGAAATATGCTTGAAATATATGTGTGTTTGTGATCCAAGTGGTGAGCAAACATTTGCATCCAGTTTGGTCAGGGTACAAAGAGAGGGAGAGACCCTCAATCTGAGTAGCTAGAGAGGCATCCTGGTACTAGGCTCAACAAAAGAAAACCGTCCTTGAAGCTTTAAGTGCAGACATCTTTCCTTTGTTCAAGCTTGGAAGGCTTCTACTACCAACAGCATGACAATGTCTCTCTGCTTCTTCCTGCATGTGCATGCGCCGCATACACACACACACACACACACACACACACACATATATATGGCTTCTCCACCAACAGAAGTCCAGAGTCTCCCTCCTCCCCTCTTTTATTTTCTAATCCCCCAAAGGGTCCTGCAAGATTGCCAGCTTCAGGAAGCTTAAGAAATTCATGAGGAGAGAAATGTTTTGCATGGTTTCTTTAATCAATTTATCCATCCCTTCCTGCAGGATTGCCTTTGGGTCTTGATGTCAGAAAGTACACACTTCATTTCCATACTGTAGTAGGAAGGACATGAGAAATTCTTGGCTGAGCAACAGGGAGAGCCAGACCTGACATTGCACCTTGATGCATGCAGCTTCCGCCTGATGGTTTTCAAAAATGATAATTAGAAGCAGTCTTGGGGACGGGGAGCCACTTGAAGGGGGAAATGGAGGGCAGGGAAAGGATGATGCGTTGTGTTCCCCCATCATCTTCGTTCCTCAAGATAGCCTTTAAGCCTTCTTTCTTTCAAAGGCCATAGATAATGGCTACGTTCTTCCTATACATTTAAAGTGAACGATTTTGCCTAAAGAATGCTGGGAACTGGGATTCAGGCCTCATCATGGGACTGAAACTGCCTTGGTCACACTGGTTGATGATCTCCGGCGAGCTAGGGACAAAGGTGAGAGCTGTTTCCTAGTTCTGCTGGATCTCTCAGTGGCGTTTGATACCATCGACCATAACATCCTTCTGGACCGTCTAGAGGGGCTGGGAGCTGGGGGCACTGTCATACAGTGGTTCCGCTCCTTCCTCCTGGGCCATGTTCAGAAAGTGGGGGGGGGGGGATGAGTGTTCAGACCCCTAGGCTCTCACTTGTGGGGTGCCTCAGGGTTCTGTCCTCTCCCCCATGCTTTTCAACATCTACATGCAGCCGCTGGGAGAGATAATCAGGGGGTTTGGGCTGGGTGTTCATCAATATGTGGATGATACCCAGCTCTACCTCTCTTTCAAATCAGAACCAGTGAAGG
Source organism: Podarcis muralis (assembly GCF_964188315.1). Classification (NCBI taxonomy): domain Eukaryota; kingdom Metazoa; phylum Chordata; class Lepidosauria; order Squamata; family Lacertidae; genus Podarcis; species Podarcis muralis. The sequence goes on from NC_135658.1 coordinate 42,195,518, forward strand.
TGGTGAAGGTCCTCTGTGAGTGTCTGAAGGTGGTTGGAGGATGGATGGTGGCTAACAGATTGAGGTTGAATCCTGACAAGGCAGAAGTACTGTTTTTGAGGGACAGGAGGCGGGCAGGTGTGGAGGATTCCCTGGTCCTGAATGGGGTAACTGTGCCCCTGAAGGACCAGGTGTGCAGCCTGGGAGTCATTTTGGACTCACAGCTGTCCATGGAGGCACAGGTCAAATCTGTGTCCAGGGCAGCTGTTTACCAGCTCCATCTGGTACGCAGGCTGAGACCCTATCTGCCTGCAGACTGTCTCGCCAGAGTGGTGCATGCTCTGGTTATCTCCCGCTTGGACTACTGCAATGCGCTCTACCTTTGAAGGTGACCCGGAAACTACAACTAATCCAGAACACGGCAGCTAGATTATTATTATTATTATTATTATTAATATTATTACTGTAGTTTACCCCTCATGGTGTTACCATGACTACTGATCCTGATGAAGATGTTCTGCCTTCACTGCAGGTTTCTGTTTAGCAGTTGCTGGAAGCCATAGGAGGGGATAGTGGTCTTGTGCTTGGATCCTGTTTCCCACAGGCATCTGGTTGGCCACTGTGAGAACAGGATGCTGGACTACATGGACCACTGACCTGGTCCAGCAGGAGCTATCGCAACATTTACCTGAAGACTCTGGATTCTGTCTGATTTACCTCTGATTTAAACCAGCACTGCGCTAGGCTGTATGGATATTTCTCTAGCTTTGAAGGAGTCAGTCTGGATAATATCCGTGGGTTATCTGTGACAGTAGAATCTACAAGAAGTTACCTATCAAGCCCCTGATCCTTTGCAAATGCAATGGCTTTATCCACTCAACTAATTACTGTCACTAGCACTTCAAGAGCGAGCTCTGTCGGCGTAGAGACAAACGGGTGGGCTTCTCCTATCTCAACTGGCTGGAGGCAAAGTCATCTCAGGATGGAGAACAATAAGCTGTGTGCAAGAGGGAGAGAGTTCTGGCTGATGCTGGAAGTTGGAGGCACAGAGGTTTACCTTGCTCTGTGCTGGACCTAAAGCTACGGCTTGGACATCTCCCTGGGATCCTAATGGGGTGTGTTAATGTTGTGAACACCTCCATCCCATGCACTCTGTGTGTGTGTGTGTGTGTGTGTGTGTGTGTGTGTGTGTGTGTGTGTATGTATTCATATATCCTAAGGACACCACAGTCTCTATTTACCTGCATTTCAAGGAAACCAAACCCTGGGTATTCCCTGGACTTTCTAACTACTTGGTGATTGAGATGCATGCAAGAATGCTATCTATGGAAGGGCCAGTTTTCCTAGACCCCTGTGTCAACAGTTCACCTTTGGGTGGGGATCAGGTTTTGTTTCAACAATCAAGGATGAGTCGGTTGTGCATTTCCCACCCTCCCCACACACTTCAGTGATCTTTCATTTCGTAGACATTTCATAGTTAACCAAGAAGCCTTGGTTGTGCTGGATGCAAAAGACCCAATATTTGCGTGAGGATTTTACACCTTCAGACTTCATTGATCTCTTCTTCTTCTTAGACATTTCCCCCTTCTAATTATATTCCACCCCCTCAAATGATCTGGAGGTGTGACATCTATTTCTGCCTGAATGTGTTGCTAAGAAAATAAGTACTACAGAATAAGATTTAAATGGGTTGTTAAATGCTGGAGGCGGGAGGAGATGTGTGGCAAAGAATGCAGACTTGACTGAGATAGAACGGCTTGTCCTATGAAGAACTAGGACAGATTGTCTAGGAATCCCAGCTTAAATGGAATGAAATTCTGGGAGGTAGATAGTCCTGCTTACAGGCAATTTAAAAGGGAGAGGAGGAGGAGGAGAAGAGGAGGAGGAGAAGGCAGGCTGTTCCTGACTGATAGGCAATATGGGATATGATATGTAGAATATTCACCTTTTCCTGATGAGGTTATGGAAGGATAGACTTGCATTCTTAAGCTCCTGTCTTGGAAGAGAGAGAGACCTGCCCCTCTCTAAACACTGCAGGAGGTAGAGAGAGATGTTGTGTTCCTGACCTCCACATGTAGTTTATTTGTTTATTTCAGTTTAACAAAACAATAAGGATAACAATAAACCAGTTTAAAGCATATATAACATCCGAAATTACTTAAAGAACCAATGATAAGCTAAAAAAAGATTAAAACACTTGTCGACATTCCACACAAGTGGGTAGGCTTGTTTACAACATGTAACTGATCATTAAACCATTCATCACTCTGAGATCTACATAAACTTAAGCCACCAATAAAGATCTGCAGGCATACCCTCCAACATTCCTCTGATGAAAATAGAGAGATTTCTTAGGGCGGATTTACACTCACGGTTTGTGACGTTAAGGAAAGGTTATCATAATGCAGAGGGAAACATTACGTTCTGCTTGTAATGTTCATAATGTGTTTTTTGAAATGTGACACCAGAGGGCTCTGTAGAGCAACCAGGAACCCTTCCAAATCTACAATTTTATGATTCTATGGACACGCGGTGCTGGGAATTGTAGCTCTGTGAGGCGTAAACTAGGGTTCCCAGGATTCTCTAGGGGAAGCCTTGGCTATTAAAGTGGGACAAAACTGCTTTAAATGTCTGGTGCGGATGTGATTTAAGTGACTCATTCCAGTAGTGCCAGTATTTATGCTTGTACAAGAGAACTTTCCCTGTCCTCCCCCTGCGTGGCTCCTAAATATGTTCTAGGGTTTCCCCCAACCCTTCAGAGCAGATTTAGGGGTTGTGGGGAGCATGTGGGGGAGATGGGGGAAGATCTGTTCCACAAACATTGTGCTAATGGAATAAGAGCCCAATATTTTAGTCCTGGGTCCCATTTAAAAAGCAGGACGTATTTATGCAACATAACATCTAAGCTGTGGGCCATAGCCAAAATAACGGCAAGAGGGTGCTTTAAAAAAATTACATGTATTTTTGAAATTGTAATAAACCCATTAGGACTGAGCATAAATGTTAGATAGAGCTGAAGCATAAGTATGGTGAATTTGCCTTTACATAATCTTATGTATAGCCAGGGAAATGTGACAGAACATAAAAAATCCAAAACTCAGGAATGACTTATTGATATAAAATGTATTTTAAAAATGGACATTATGGAACAGTGTGTGTGTGGTGAAACAGACAGAGCGGGGGGGGGGGGGGAGGAAAGAAGGCCTTTCAAAGCTTCAAAAGTAATGTGGAGCATTCCCTTGGGACGAGAAATGTCCTTGGTATGGATTTGTGAGAGAAAATGATAGTGTATTCAAGTACGGTCTTGTGTTCTCACAGGTCAATAATCTGCATTTAACCAAGTCCCTCAGTGCATCAGAGGCCATAACACTTGTAAGGCAGCTGCTACATGCTGAAATAATAATCAAAGAAGCAGAGAGAGCCGAGCTGATTATCGAGTGTGTTAATGCGAGAGTCGGGACTTGGGGATATTGATCTTGTGTGCTTTGGCTGCTCACTGAAAATTCCTCTGCAGTCTGCTTTTGAAATTTATAAACATAATAATTACCGAAAATGGACACTTTCCAAGCAGGATTTTGATCTCTCTCCCTCTCTTCCTCCCTCTCTTCCTCCCTCTCTCCCTCCCTCCCATTTTCTCTCTCTCTCATTGCACCTCTCTTCAGCTAGAGGCAACCAGTCCTTGAACGAGTCAAAAGCACAGCAGTTCTCTGTTCCTGTCTCCTAAATCAAAACTGTTGAGAGCCAGTGTGGTGTGGTGGTTAAGAGTGGTAGACTCGTAATCTGGGGAACTGGGTTCGCATCCCCGCTCCTCCACATGCAGCTGCTGGGCTAGTCACACTTCTTTGAAGTCTCTCAGCCCCACTCACCTCACAGAGTGTTTGCTGTGGGGGAGGAAAGGAAAGGAGAATGTTAGCCGCTTTGAGACTCCTTCAGGTAGTGATAAAGCGGGATATCAAATCCAAACCCTTCTTCTTCTCTGGCTGGCAGAATGGGACTGACACTTCCAAGTGCTCCCAAACACACTATATTTTACCTGGAGGTACACCTGACAAGACTGCTCACAGCAGCCCCCAAGAGGCATCCAGTGCTTTGTGTGGGTTTTGGCAACCAGTTGCAAACAGCATTTCCAGTGGTGTGCCAAAAGCTGGATCCTATCCTATGTATGGCGGTGGATGTGCAGAGCCAGTTTGCCCTCAAGCTGGGAGAAGGCAAACAAGCTTTTCAATTGGCCAGTGCCCCCAGTGCCAAATAAATCCTTGCTCCCTCTCACACCTCAAACCTTGATTTTTATCCCCACTGTTCCTAACATAATTTTATAACCTGTCATGGTCTTCCCGTGATAACAGCAATCTCATATCCTTGGGTTATTACCAGAAATTACCCAAGACTAACAGGGTTTTTATCCGAAAAACAAGGAAAACAAATTCCCAGCAGGGTCAGGCTACATATTACTTTAAATAAACGATTGACGGTTTCAAAATGAACAAAAGTAAGACAAAAATGATTGTTAAAAATATGGATCAGGATGCGGTGGTTACACTGCAACATCAAACTGAAATTGAGGTGGTTAAAAAGATAAAGTATTTGGGAATCTGGATTACCAACAAAAATATCGACTTATACCAAAACAACTATGTCCCGGTTTGGAATAAAATTAAAAAAGATTTGGAGGCCTGGGCCAGATTAAAACTATCGTTCTGGGGAAGGATCTCCATGGTAAAATGATGCTGCTACCCAAGTTTCTATATCTGTTTCAAACACTCCCCATACTAAAAGGAACAAAAAACTTTAAAGAATGGCAGAAAGCAATTTCAAGATATGTCTGGGAAGGGAAGAAGCCCAGAATCAAATTCAAGCTACTAACAGATGCAACAGATAGGGGGGGCTTCGCCCTACCAGACATGAGACTATATTACGAAGCAACATGTCTGTGCTGGATAAAAGAATGGGTTAAGTTGGAAAATAGAGAGCTATTAGACCTTGAAGGATATAATAATAACTATGGGTGGCATGCGTATTTGTGGAAGGATAAAAAAAGGGTGCATAAGGGCTTCTGTAATCATATATTTAGGGGCCCACTAATAGAGGTTTGGGACAGGTATAAAGACATATTAGAGCCGAAAACACCACACTGGCTGTCTCCGCAGGAGTTAATGAGTGTAAAGAAAGTCAACATGGTAGAAAGATGGGGGAAGTACGGGGAAATGGTCATCAATGAAGGTGGAAAGTGGAAAGTTAAACCATACGACCAGGTCAAAATGTATACACAGGGTTGGCTGCATTACTTCCAGATCAATGAGATGTTCAAAACAGAGGTAAAGGAAAGGGGCTATGAGGGGAAAGAATCAATATTCCAAAAGGAGATAATAGACAGCGAATATAAAAACCTCTCTAAAATGTACAAAATATTATTAGAATGGCACACGAAGGATGAGGAGGTGAAGTCAGTGATGGTACAATGGGCTAAGGATATCGGGTATAACATCCAGATGGAGGACTGGGAAAAGCTTTGGAGAGTCAATATAAAGTTTACGGCCTGTACATTACTCAAGGAAAACGTGATGAAGATGCAGTACAGGTGGTATATGACCCCTGTAAAACTGGCTAGGATGTATGGGACAGATAACAAATGCTGGAAGTGCAGACAAAAGGAAGGGACATTTTACCACCTATGGTGGGAGTGCAAAAAAATTAAAAGTTTTTGGGAGGAAATTTATAACGAACTGAAAAAGATGTTGGGCTATACCTTCGTTAAAAAACCCGAAGCTTTTTTACTATGTATAGTGGGGAAAGAGATTAAGAGAAAGGATCACAAACTCTTCCAGTACGCGGTTACGGCAGCCAGAATTGTGGTAGCTCAGAGGTGGAAGCAGGAGGAAACTCCAACGGTGGTGGACTGGAGAGCAAAACTGATAGAATACGCAGAGTTGGATAAATTAACAGGGAAAATAAGATATTTAAAAGATCAAAAATTCATAGAGGACTGGGGGAAATTTGTGGGTTACCTGGAGAATAAATGTTCAGTTAATACAACGCTGGTGGGACTTAAAGAGGCTCTGTAAAGAACTAACAGGTATTGTTTAAACGAAGGAACTTAAAAAATAGTACGAAGGGCAATAGGAAGAGATGGAATGCGATTTTAAGATCTGACTACGAATGAATGTCAACGACGTTGAAGGAAGTCCAAAATGTACGAGAACTGTTGAAATTTGGATTTGTTGTATATATGATGGAATTCAATAAAATTTTAAAATGCAAATAAATAAATAAATAAATAAATAAATAAATAAATAAATAAATAAACGATTGACAAAATGGACTTTACAAAATGGACTTTACACTGGGTGTGGGATGCGGCAAGTGTTATCATTACCAGAGAGGACCACATGCTTAAGTCAAGGATTTGGGAATGTGTGGTCCTTCTAGACTACAGCTCCCATCATCCTGCCTCGGGTGATGCTGACTAAGGTTGATGGGAGCTGGAGTGGCTACAGTTGTGGTCCTCATGTCTGGTTTAGGTCTTCTCTCTCCATCTTGTTAAAAATATATATTATCCCCCAGCCCCGACAAAAGCTATTAGCAGGGTGTGGGAACTCTCTCTCTCTGTATCTGTTGTACAATATAAAGTACTCATTTTTACATCCTTCCCTTCTTCTCTTTCATGGTTGATTTTACATATCATAAATTCCTGCATATATTTTTTTAAAAAAGCTATACCATTCAGTATTCCCTTATTGCATCCATCAAAACTTGTTTACACTGTTGAATTTATCTTAATGCTGCCAGCGTTTTCAGCTGTACAGTACACAATTATTTCCCATATAGTCAATAAATGTTTTCCAATCTTCTCTAAACGTATGTTCTTCTTGTTCTCTTATTATATATGTTAAGTCTGCAAGCTGTGCATATCCTGTCAACTTCAGTTGGCATTTTTCTTTCGTTGGGACCTCGCTCGTTTTCCCTATTTGGGCTAATGAAACATGGGCTGCAGTAGTGGCATACATAAATAACCTTTTTTGACACCTGGGAATTTCAGTCTGAATGATCCCCAGCAGGAAGGACTCTGGGGTTGGGGTTGGGGGGGGAGTACTTTAAAACATTTTTTTCAGTTCATAATGGATCATTTCCCAATACTTTTTTACCCATTTGCAAGTCCAGCAGTGTGCGGGAACTCTCATTTCCACCAACTCAAAGCCTGGTGAGGTGAAATTCATAGGGTATGAATGAAATTAAGAACATACAATGAGCCCTGCTGGATCAGGCCAATAGTCCATCTAGTTCAGCGTCCTGTTCTCACAGTGGCCAGTCAGATGCCTGTGGGAAGCCTGTAAGTAAGAACTGAGCTTACTCCCTTCTTGCAGTTTCCAGCTACTGGCATTCAGAAGCATTGCTGTCTCTGACAGAGCTGGACTGAGGACAGTTCAGACAATTCACCCACCCTGGGCACTGAACTGAGAGGGTGCTGCAGGAGCCCTCACAACAATGTCTTAGAACATAAGGTGGGAGGGGGGGCAAATTTTGGTGTTGCACAGAGTGCCACTGAAATTTGAAAGCTCAAAGTCTGTCAGTGATCAGCCTCTGATCATGGAGACAGAGCACTGACACCCTGACCATGAAGTGATACAATTGTGAAAACACACGTAGTACACTCGTCCTTTCACTTACAGTTTTAAGTAGTATGGATGGACACCATAATGGTGAGAACCTAAGATTCAGACCCATAGATTGGCTGGTGGGGGGTTGCTGTTGTTGTTGTTTTTAATAAGCCAGAGTATCTCAGAATTAGTTAGGATGTGACTTTCTGCGACAACCTGCTGTTTGTTTGTGAGCCACTTTTCCAATTCACTGGAGGCTGTCTTCTTCATGCTGGTTTCCTACTTGCTCTGGTGGTGTCATCGTCCCCCAAATGAAGCTGAACTGCAGAAATCTTGCTGTGAGAAAGAAAAACCTGCATCGTATCATGCTGAAATGATGTCCCACTGAGCTGAAGCACCTTGGGAGAGAGCTGAGCTGAGTCTATCACCTTGGGGGAGAGGCAGCTGAGGGCACCTTCTTGACCTTTGTAGCTGGGGCAGCATTATGAGACAACTGGGCCAAACCTCACGAGGGGCGAGGATACTGAAGAGAACACTTTGTAAGTAGCCACTCTCATAAGAAAGGAGGTGTAGGGTCAATATAATTGCTTCAAGTCTTCTTTGCAGTTTCAGTGCTCATTAAAATCAATTGCATGATAGCAGGGAAGATATTTGCCTATATCTATATATATTGCTTATTGCAGAAATGCATTACATGTCCCTAGTTGTCAGAAGGCATTCGATGGATGAGGTGCCCTATTATAGCCTCTGCCAACCTGGGGCCCTCCTGAAGTCTTGGGGCTGCAACTACCAAAACTGCCTGCAGCTGGTGGGAGATATAGTCCAAACCATCTGGCGAAGGCTATAATTCATAGGCCCAGCAATGGTGTCTCTGAAAGGAAAGAGAGAAGAACAGTATCTAGCTCTTGTCTTGCTTTTACATTCTAGCAGTTAATTTCAAACCTGGAATTTATTGGAGTGGAATTTGTTTTTCTGCCCGGTGGTGATGATGATGATGATGATGGCATTCCTATGGAAGAAAGCTTTATATGGGCGTTAGTCCTGGGACCTCTTACTGATGCCTCCAAATCTCAGCATATGTCTCCTGTCTAGTCCATGTGGGAGGTGATATTAACACCTCCTGGGTGCCGTTGGCATGTTCTCCAGTCTCTGCTGGCCAGCACTGTCTGCTTGCTGCCAGATTAAAGCCAGTGAGTCGATTGAGTGTGCTCAGGTGCGCATGCGCAAGCCGCCTGCAAGCAACGTTACGGAGAGGCTGCCCCTTCCAGACGGGCGAGGGCTTGATTCAATTTGTCAGCTGAGAGTTGCCAAAAGGGAGCAAGAAGTCCCCCTCCCCTCCACCGTCCATTATCCAATGTGGAAGCCAAGAGGAGCAGGGAGGTAGGAGCTCTTGAATGGATGCTTGGGGGAAGGCAATGCAGTCTGGCACCAGACATGACACTTGGAACCTGAAATGTCAAACCAACAGGCAAGGGTTGTGTAGCCCATAGGAAAGGGTGCTCCTGTGCCATACTTGGGACTTTTGTGAAGTTGTGTGGTGCTATTAAGGTGCAGGGTTATCTGGATCAACTTACAGGGAGAAGGGAGCCAGACCTGTGAAGTGTGATGATGGAATGGAGGGGCTGGGAAAAGTTGATTGTCTTGTTTCCTGGGAGTCACCAAACTGATTTCTGTCTCATAAATCAGGGATCACTTTGACTATCCAGGGACACCCAGTCCCTTAAAGTACAAATGCACTTTAAATGAGGTAAGCTCAGCTCAGGGAGTAAAGCAACCAGGGTGGGTGTATCTGCATAAGTTTGTCCATAAATGTTACACTTAACACTCAACGTGTGAATCAGGCAATTGTGTGTCATGGAGGCACACTCATCTGCCTCCCTGCTTACTTACAACCAGTCCAGGGGGTGGCATTGCCTATGGCAGCTTCCTTTTCCTTAGTCCCAGTGTTGCCCTGGTAAAACTCAGCAGAGAGGAGGAGGGGTACAAAACCAGAATGACTTACCATGGCCTCTGGGCTCCCTGCCTTCCGCCCTAGCAGTCCAATGGGTACCAGCCTCTACTGTTCTGATGGCAGTGTACATTGTCTTCTCATTTTGTATATGTATGTTGTGAACCACCCTGTGATCTTTGGCTGAAGGGTGGTATGCAACTTTAATAAACAATAATAACAAACCAATGAAAAATGAAGATAGCCCAGACATTTTTAAAGGGATTATCCCTTACTTCAGGGCATCTTTGCAAACGAGGCAATGCATGGGCAATCTTTATTTTGGATCTATTCTATATCCTCATTGTACTTACCTCTCTGTCCTCTTTTGTTTTCACGTTTGGAACAACGTCTCCCAGCCTAGGTGAGAGCTCAGCAGTGTTTTCCACCTCTAATCTTGCCAGAAGAGCTTTTGCTAATAAGGCAAAAGGGGCTCTGAATTATAGTTTAAAGGTGTACTTTTTTCTCTACTTCATTTTTTGCAGGCAGGGTTTAGTGTTTAGAGATATGGCATGGATGAGATTCAAGCTGCAGATCATATTATTTCAAATTCTTGTCATTATCTCCCATAAGTCAACTGGGGGCTTTATACAGAACTAACATTTATACAAATTGCCCTCTTTTTCAAAGGTCCCACGTGGGAGATAGGTGGGGAGGGAAGCAGCGGAGACCCCAGGAGTTCTTAATACGTTTTTCAAATGTGTTGAAGTAATGCATAAACATGATTTTGATGGCTGCAAACATGTTGCTGAGCCACCACTGGGGATTCTGTGACAATCCCACGCCACCTGGTGGATGTTTTGCAGCACGTTGTCTCCGGCCTGCCGTTCGATTGCTTTTACTCATGCAGAAATGACAGGGATCCCCTACCGTCGAAACAACAGGATGCAAGGAACTGGATAGGTCTGGAAAGTGTTCTAAGTAGTGGAGGCACACACATCCTTTCATCTTGACTGAGCACGCCAGCATCTACACACACAAAAATTAATTCAAGATTTTGAAAGGTGGGGCTGGAGAGAGATAGTGAAGTGTTTTGCTGATGCTACTGCAGTTCTCAGGGCACATGTTCGCAGTAGTGACTTGAAAGTCAGCAAGGCGAAGTCCTTCTGCTGCCTTACATTTGCGCAGAGATGCTCACAGCAGAGCGGGAGGCAGGCATGTCTTCACCTGACACTCCCATGACGGCGAAGGCATGCGCTACAACAGTGATTCCCAAACTGGGCAGAGGGAGCGTAGCTCAATTGGTAAGAGTGTGCTGCTAATAACGCCAAGATGGCAGGTTCAATCCCCGTATGGGACAGCTGCATATTGCAGTATCGCAGGGGGTTGGACTAGATGATCCCCAGGGTTCCCTCCAACTCTACGATTCTGTGATTACCTGCAGGGGGAGGGCACTGAGAGGCAAGGGGGCAGCAGGGGGGCACTGGAAGTATAAATGACTATGAGGCTTTGAAAAGTTGATACCGCTGGATCAAATTCATCCATGTCGTTCAATCAATCAAGCTAAATGGTTTTAATTGGATTTTGAATAAATGTGCAATTAATTGATACTGTTTTGAATTTCATGGTGTTGTCATATTCCTGAGTGAGTTGTGGAAACTGCTGTTCTGGATCATGCTTTTATAGGGTAAAGTAGCAGGCAGTGGGGATGAGATCTGGGAAGCTGAAAATATTTGGGAACCACTTCAATACCAGAGATCCAATCACAGCTTTGCTTGAGTCTGTGTTACAGAATAATAGTCCAAGGGTAGCCATCATGACATCCTCCAAACGTCACTGAACTCCAATTCCCACCTGCGCCAGCCAGCAGGGCAACTAGTCAGGGATGCTGGGATTTGTAGTCCAACAGCGTCCGAAGGGTGCCATATTAGCCAGTCCTTCTGCATCCCTTGGTTAGGATCTTTGCTCTCCCCCTCCATTGTGACTGCTGCTTCCAGCTGCTTTCTCCCTCACCTCTTCGTGGCAACAACAGACAGCTGACCCTGCAGCCCGTCTTCCTCATTAGTATTGGGCGGAGGTTGGCAGAATGGAGAGCTGTGCCTCCAGCAGCTTTGCCTGCCTGCACAAATGGACTGGCTTATAAATTAATTCATAAGTTGAAATTGGCCCATAATGAGAGCGATATTGAGCAAAAATGACTGCTAGCTGAAGACCACTTAGGAATCTGAACTCTTGGTACATTATATGAAGCCAGAGGGAAATCCTGGGCGAATTAAGCAAAGCACTTAGGTTTCCTTGCAGTTTTACTGGGGAAATGCATGCATTGCTGACTCGGTTAAACTACCGCAGATGTGCTTTAAAAAGTGTGGCCTGTCTCATATTAAGCGCAAGTGTGTGTGTGTGTGTGTGTGTGTTTGTGAAATTTGACCGCTTGGCTGACTACATTGACAGACTCAATTTAGGGCATCCGCATTTCCAGCATCGCAAAGGTTCTTGAAATGTATTTTGTGGGAGACGGTAAATAAGGGAGGAGGGAGAGAGGGTGCAATGAAAGGTGGCTGCTTTGGCTGCTGGAGGTGAAAATGATTAAGGATATGATGCTTGTCTTCATGGGAGGTGCCTGGCAAAACCCGCCATTATTTTGATTAATTGTTTTAAATATTTACAAGGCAGCAAATTTATGGTCCTTGTGGCGGCATCCCAGGGGTGATAGCATTCATTAGATCTCCCACTAGAGAAAAGGATGTGTAGGTCAGACTTCACAAGGCCCCTCCCAGCAACTGGGAAAACTTCCCTAGCCTGTGACTAATCAATGGAGGATATTCCAACCCTGGTAGAGGCAAAAGTCTTGTGTGCTGGGAGAGTTACGGATGTAAAAATACATCTCAGAAACCTAGTGGTAAACACACCTGCCACCCATGCTCCCTTTTGCCCTGCTGCTTTGGATATTTCGCCTCCTATTATCAGGTCATCTGGGAAATTTGCTCTATGGGCTTCCCTTATGGAGCAAGCCCACCGTTCTGGTCCAAATCTGCCATGGCATCTCAGTGAACGGCAGCAGAACTAGAAAGCAGAACACTACACACCCTAATAAAAATTTCTATATATATATATATATATTTGCTTTCGTAGATTTTCACGGGTATAGGTATGCAGGTTTTGGTGTCCTCGGGTGTCTTCCCGTGTAAAAGTTGGGGTGTCTAGGCGACGTTTCGACGAGGTCTCACTCGTCATCTTCAGGCTGGTGCTTTCGGCTTCTTGTTACTGGAACAGAGCAGGATCTCAGTGTTTGAGTTCCTATAAATACTGTTGAGGGGTGTGGTGTATAGCCTCCAATGTTCTGGGCCGAGAGGAAGTTCCCAGGCTAGTGTGCCTTTTCTTCTTTTGTTCCTTAGTTGCTTGAGGGATATCTTGAGTGATTTCTTGAGTGATATCCTGAGTACCACTTAGGTGGGTCATTAGGTGTGGATTAGTTGCTAAAGCCTTTGTGTCTTGACCTCTTGAACTTTGTGAAGAGTTTTTCTGAGAAGATGGCTGTAGTTGTGCTCTGGCTTGGCTTCGTGTATAGGGGCGAGCTGTGGTTTTGTGGCCTGTGCCAGCCAGATCTGTGTAGGGATTGCAGGGGGGTGCAGCATCCGGAGGTGCCATCATGGTTTGGCTACTGGATGGTGTCTGTAATTTATCTGTGGAGAGGGTCTGGGTTTGGGTCTGGTGTGGTTGATTGGTGATGGCGTTCTGTGTGCCTCTGGATCTGGTGTCAGTTTTTGTGGGGAGGGCTAATTTCCAGATGTCTGGCAAGCGGGATGTGTCGTCACGCTTGTTCATGTTGTGAGGGTGTTTCTCTATCTCGATGGCTTCCATGATTATTCTCTTGTGGTGATGTTCCATGTTAGAGAGCAATTTGGAATCTGCAAAATTAATTTCGTGTCCTGTTTCTTTCATGTGTTGGAAAAGAGAGGAAGTTTTTTCTTCTTTTTTGACGGCATTCTTGTGTTCTGCGATACGTGCATTTATTCGTCTGTTTGTTTGTCCAATGTACGTGGCTGGGCAGACTTTGCAGGGTATTTCATAGACCCCTTGGTTTTCCAACTGGATTTTATCCTTGGGGTTTCTGAGGATATTGGCTATTTTTTGGTTGGCGCAAAAGGCTGTTTTGATATTGTGTTTATGGAGGATTTTGCTAATTTTATCTGTAGTGCCCTTGATATAAGGAAGGAGGGCCATGCCATTGTTTTCTTCTGTGTCTTGGTTTTTGGGGGGTGTTTCTTTTTGGATTAGCTTCGTAACCCTGTTTTGCTGGTATCCATTGGCAATTAACACATTTGAGAGATTCTGTAACTCAGTTGTCAAGTGGTCTTTGTCAGCCAGGCGTTTGGTTCTGGAGATGAGAGTCTTGGCTACGGAGTTTATTTGTGCAGGGTGGTGGTGTGATTGTGCATGTAAGTAGCGGTTGGTGTGTGTTTTTTTCCGGTAGATAGTGTGTCCTAGGGAGCCATCAGGTTTTTTGTAGATTAGGACGTCAAGGAAGGGAAGTTGGTTGTTGGCTTCTATTTCCATAGTGAATTGTATTTTGGGGTGTAGGCTGTTGAGATGTGTGAGGAAGCTGTCCAGTTTTTCCTTCCCGTGTGGCCAAATTACAAAGGTGTCGTCAACATATCTGAGCCAAAGTTTGGGTTTGTGTTCTGACTTGTCTAAAGCATTGGTTTCAAAGTGTTCCATGTACAGGTTTGCGATGACCGGTGAGAGGGGTGATCCCATAGGTGCTCCTTCTATCTGTTTGTATCTTTGTCCATTGTGGATGAAGTACGTGTTGGTTAGGCAGTGGTTGGTCAGGTCCAAGATGTATTCGGGGGGATTGTATTTGTTTTGAATGGCTGTCAAGGCTTCATTAATGGGCACGTGTGAAGAGAGATACAACATCGAAGCTCACAAGTAGGTCATTGGGATGTAGGTTTTGCTTCTTTATTGTTTCTATGAACTGGAAGGAGTTTGGAACGTGTGAAGAGATGGATTCTGCATAGGGCTGAAGTTGCTTGGCGAGAAATTTAGCGAGATTTTGTAGAGGTGAGCCTATGGAGCTGACTATTGGTCTGAGTGGTGTTCCCTCTTTGTGTATTTTGGGGAGGCCGTAGAGTTTGGGGCATCTGGATGATTTTTCTCTGGGGATGATTCTTAGCTGGATTTCTTCACTGATAGGAGAGGCTTTTATTTTGGATTTGGTGGTTTTTTCCAGATAGGTGGTGGGATCTGTTTTTATAGGTTGGTAGGTAGGGTCTTGGAGTAGATTTGATAGTTTTGCTTGGTAGTCCGATGTGTTCATCACAACAGTGGCATTACCTTTGTCTGCTGGGAGAATGATTATGTTGTTGTCTTTCCTCAGGTTGGTGAGTGCTTTCTGTTCTTCTTTGTGTAAATTGCTTCCCACAAAAACTGACACCAGATCCAGAGGCACACAGAACGCCATCACCAATCAACCACACCAGACCCAAACCCAGACCCTCTCCACAGATAAATTACAGACACCATCCAGTAGCCAAACCATGATGGCACCTCCGGATGCTGCACCCCCCTGCAATCCCTACACAGATCTGGCTGGCACAGGCCACAAAACCACAGCTCGCCCCTATACACGAAGCCAAGCCAGAGCACAACTACAGCCATCTTCCTGCATATATATATATATATATATATATATTTGCTTTCGTAGATTTTCACGGGTACAGGAATGCAGGTTTTGGTGTCCTCGGGTGTCTTCCCGTGTAAAAGTTGGGGTGTCTAGGCGACGTTTCGACGAGGTCTCACTCGTCATCTTCAGGCTGGTGCTTTCGGCTTCTTGTTACTGGAACAGAGCAGGATCTCAGTGTTTGAGTTCCTATAAAAACCAAAGTACTCTCCAAAGGTTTCAACTTTGCAGTCGCCCCGAGACGCATCCCCACGGAAAACATCATATGCGGAGTCGAAGCTAGCCTAACCAAAATCAACCCAGATGAAGCCAATAAAATCAGACTTGAAGTCACCAACATCCTCTGCTCCAGCAAACCACCCAGAAGCAATTTACACAAAGAAGAACAGAAAGCACTCACCAACCTGAGGAAAGACAACAACATAATCATTCTCCCAGCAGACAAAGGTAATGCCACTGTTGTGATGAACACATCGGACTACCAAGCAAAACTATCAAATCTACTCCAAGACCCTACCTACCAACCTATAAAAACAGATCCCACCACCTATCTGGAAAAAACCACCAAATCCAAAATAAAAGCCTCTCCTATCAGTGAAGAAATCCAGCTAAGAATCATCCCCAGAGAAAAATCATCCAGATGCCCCAAACTCTACGGCCTCCCCAAGCTACACAAAGAAGGAACACCACTCAGACCAATAGTCAGCTCCATAGGCTCACCTCTACAAAATCTCGCTAAATTTCTCGCCAAACAACTTCAGCCCTATGCAGAATCCATCTCTTCACACGTTCCAAACTCCTTCCAGTTCATAGAAACAATAAAGAAGCAAAACCTACATCCCAATGACCTACTTGTGAGCTTCGATGTTGTATCTCTCTTCACACAAGTGCCCATTAATGAAGCCTTGACAGCCATTCAAAACAAATACAATCCCCCCGAATACATCTTGGACCTGACCAACCACTGCCTAACCAACACGTACTTCATCCACAATGGACAAAGATACAAACAGATAGAAGGAGCACCTATGGGATCACTCCTCTCACCGGTCATCGCAAACCTGTACATGGAACACTTTGAAACCAATGCTTTAGACAAGTCAGAACACAAACCTAAACTTTGGCTCAGATATGTTGACGACACCTTTGTAATTTGGCCACACGGGAAGGAAAAACTGGACAGCTTCCTCACACATCTCAACAGCCTACACCCCAAAATACAATTCACTATGGAAATAGAAGCCAACAACCAACTTCCCTTCCTTGACGTCCTAATCTACAAAAAACCTGATGGCTCCCTAGGACACACTATCTACCGGAAAAAAACACACACCAACCGCTACTTACATGCACAATCACACCACCACCCTGCACAAATAAACTCCGTAGCCAAGACTCTCATCTCCAGAACCAAACGCCTGGCTGACAAAGACCACTTGACAACTGAGTTACAGAATCTCTCAAATGTGTTAATTGCCAATGGATACCAGCAAAACAGGGTTACGAAGCTAATCCAAAAAGAAACACCCCCCAAAAACCAAGACACAGAAGAAAACAATGGCATGGCCCTCCTTCCTTATATCAAGGGCACTACAGATAAAATTAGCAAAATCCTCCATAAACACAATATCAAAACAGCCTTTTGCGCCAACCAAAAAATAGCCAATATCCTCAGAAACCCCAAGGATAAAATCCAGTTGGAAAACCAAGGGGTCTATGAAATACCCTGCAAAGTCTGCCCAGCCACGTACATTGGACAAACAAACAGACGAATAAATGCACGTATCGCAGAACACAAGAATGCCGTCAAAAAAGAAGAAAAAACTTCCTCTCTTTTCCAACACATGAAAGAAACAGGACACGAAATTAATTTTGCAGATTCCAAATTGCTCTCTAACATGGAACATCACCACAAGAGAATAATCATGGAAGCCATCGAGATAGAGAAACACCCTCACAACATGAACAAGCGTGACGACACATCCCGCTTGCCAGACATCTGGAAATTAGCCCTCCCCACAAAAACTGACACCAGATCCAGAGGCACACAGAACGCCATCACCAATCAACCACACCAGACCCAAACCCAGACCCTCTCCACAGATAAATTACAGACACCATCCAGTAGCCAAACCATGGTGGCACCTCCGGATGCTGCACCCCCCTGCAATCCCTACACAGATCTGGCTGGCACAGGCCACAAAACCACAGCTCGCCCCTATACACGAAGCCAAGCCAGAGCACAACTAAATGCAGTACAGCCATCTTCTCAGAAAAACTCTTCACAAAGTTCAAGAGGTCAAGACACAAAGGCTTTAGCAACTAATCCACACCTAATGACCCACCTAAGTGGTACTCAGGATATCACTCAAGAAATCACTCAAGATATCCCTCAAGCAATTAAGGAACAAAAGAAGAAAAGGCACACTAGCCTGGGAACTTCCTCTCTGCCCAGAACATTGGAGGCTATACAACACACCTCCTCAACAGTATTTATAGGAACTCAAACACTGAGATCCTGCTCTGTTCCAGTAACAAGAAGCCGAAAGCACCAGCCTGAAGATGACGAGTGAGACCTCGTCGAAACGTCGCCTAGACACCCCAACTTTTACACGGGAAGACACCCGAGGACACCAAAACCTGCATATATATATATATATATATATATATATATGCGTATACGAAGCCCGAACCCAACAGTAAATTAGAATACAAACCGGTATAAACCATTTCCCAAAGTCGCAGCACTAAAACAATAAAGCAGCAGTAAAACATGCCGTTGAAGTTCCCTGCTCTGCAGAACTGTTAAAGGTGTGTTTGCATTACTCAGAGTAGCGTAGTTCAATAAAACTATCACAATCTCATAATAACACACATAAAAACAAAGCCGTATAAAATGGGGAGAGGCGCAGCAGAGAGAAGCCCAAAAGCTTATAGCAGTGGAGTATAGGAAGTTGTCCTTAAGGCAGGTATGACAATTTGGGGAAAGGCCGAGCTGAGTGGTACAGCATCCGCTTGGCATGCAGGTTCAATCCCCCCGCCCCCGTCTCCAGGTAAGGCTCAGGAGTTCCCTTCCTAAAACCCCAGAGAGCTGCTGCCAGCCCATGCAGACAATACTAGATGGACCAATGGTCTGACTCAGAAAAAGGGAGCTTCCTATGCCCTCCTAAGCTAGTCTGGTCTCACTGGCAGTGGTTCGCCAGGGCTTCCAGAAGAGGTCTTTCCCATCATCTGCCAATGGGTCCTTTTTAAGGACAGGGGGCGACTTTGGTATTTCAAATTTCAGTGGGGCCCTGCGAGACACCAACATTTGGTGCCCCCCCCATCTCTCAGCTTCCATTCTGCTCAATTCACTATGCCATAGTTTCAGAGCCCTGCAGTGCCCCCTAGGCTCAGTGCCCAGTGTGGCATCACCAGTCACGCTGCCCTAAATCCGCCTCTGTTAAGGAGAGAAGCTAGGAACGAACCTCTATCTGTGCTGCCTCCAGCCGCAACAATGCCATAACCACATCACTCAAAGCAATCTTATTCTTCCTCAATCATCCAGCCATCCTTCTGTCCAATTAAAAAAATTATCCTGATCCAAAGCTTAAGCAAATGGCCTCATGTACACCATTACATGCAAACTCTCTTAGACCAACTTAACAGTCATGGCTTAAGAATCATGGGAACTGTGCTACTGCAAGGGTGCTGACCTCAAAGACCTACAATCCCCAGCACCCTTAACAAACTATAGTTCCCAGGCTTCTCCACCACTGCTAAAGTTGCATAAGAGTGCTTTAAATATATGGCTGTAGATGTGACCTCTGCTGACCGACTGGTTGCAAGCGGGGAACTGTCATGGTGACCCTCTGGGGAGAGCTGTGTCTTCTTAACCCTCAAAGGTGACCTAAATCCACTGCTGTCAGGCCAGAGAAGTGCTAATGGGCAGTGTCTGAAAGAAGAGAAGCTATTACTCCAGCTCTTCGAAAACTGCCCTTTTCAATTCTAATCCCAGCTACTTCCTTAATCCAAGAGGTACGGTGATGGCTGGGATAGCCTAGTGATGAATGAAAAGCATTCACCTGTCAGCTGAATCCTGCTACAGTAAACTTTGCAGGGTGGCTCCCAACTCATGGTGAACCCTAAGCAACTACACAACTGAAAATGAACAGCATGCAAGGTCAGCCCGTGTAGCTCTCTGTGAGCCTCTCATTCGTAAATTTAGTGTTTCCGGCAATCTGATCCCATCTCTCTTCCCCCCTCCTCTTTTCTTATTTTTAATCTTCTGCTCTGTGTTTAGCGCTTATTAGCATATTCATTCTACATACTGTCACCAGCAACTATAAAATATGCTCTCAAACAATGGGTCTGGGAGACTCCAGAAAACATTAATACGCACAGAGAAAAACTACATCTATGTAAAGCACGTCGGTATCAATATTCAGCTGATGTAGCTTAAAGCTAAAAAGGGCTTGTGAGCAACATCTAAAAACAGAGAGAAAGGGATGTCAGGACTGTAATGAAAAAGTGCCAGGAGAGAGAGGGAGAGAGAGAGAGAGGAAATTAAAACCATGCTACCTCATCCATAGTACAGAACATGGTACATTCACTGGGGACCTGACACAACATCTTTTAGTCCCAAACTTGAAGAAACATCATTGGTTACCTTCCCAGTCTTGTTTTGTGCTATGATTGGCTATTCCATCAGTATGGCTGTCTGTCTTTGCAAGGAGCTGGACTAGGCACCCTATCCTCGAACCTGCCTAGTCTCTTAACATATGCCTGGTCTCAATGAACTTCTGCCTTTTGTGGGAATTGCAATCAATGGGGTAGTAAAAGTTATTTCTTATTGTCTGGTCAAGTTTCTAGTCCCTAAGGATGCGGAATGTAGGGTTGGTGAGAACATCATTTAATATTCTAGTTTGAGGAAGGCTCTTTTTTCTCCCACTGATGTTGTGATTTTGCTGTCTTATATTTCTTTGTTTGCTGATTGATTCATGGTATTTGAGTGTACTCTGTTACATATTTTGATTTAATATGTTATTCCCCATTGGGGGAACCTTCGGGCCGAATCCTGGTGTATAAACTATAGTAATAGGAATAATAATTCCAAGCCACAATTTCTCCAAATGGCCTGGAACGATACGGCATTAAGACCTTCTCAATGGGGGCAGGGGGACAGAGAAGGCAGACACTGGGGTGCATCATGTGTAAACATCTCCTCCAAGACCGATAAGGGATTGAGGATCTCTTAGTATGACTCCCCTTTGGTCCTCTGTGCACTTGTTTCTGGTTGAATGAAGAGCAGGCTGAACTGAATGGGCCCCCATTTGTCACAAAATGAATGCAGGCTCCGAGCACAGAGTAGGACTGCATTGCCAGCCAGCTATGCAAAATCACCCGAAGTCACTGCATCACAATTGCAGTCTGGAATGAAGTCCTGCCTCTCTCCATAGGAATTAAATTTATGCCTACTTCTGGCCATGTTTATATATCTAGCTGATCTGCGCTGCAAAGAGATAGGGCTTGAATTGCTTTGTTTGTTCTACTGCACCATTTCCCTTTCTCGAAGCATCCAGGAGAGAAGGCCTGGCTTGAAATGCCAATGCAAGGAGCAATTTTTTTTGTGCTGTGATTTTCTGCTAAGTGATTGCCAAGCAGTTATTTCCTTTTAAGTGACTTGCCCCACCGCAGGAGCCAAAGAGCAGTTGTATATTCTTGTTCCTTTCAACAGTTCAGCTTCAGTTAAGTGACTTGACCTCTGAGAGCAGTGACTGCCTTGTGCTGTCGCTTAGTCTCACAATCTCCATCACCTTGTCTGTCAGGCTTGTCTGCACTGCTGCAGATAGACCAGTGATGGGCTGCGGTGCTCCTTGCCATTTAATTGGAGAGCGACAAAACTGAGCTCCGTAAAACAGCCATTTAAACTTGTCTATAGTCCTCTCATTCTGACATGGGTACCGTATAGTTGCCAGCATCTTCAAAGAGGGCTGCTGAGCTATACAATTAGAGGAATCATGTGATGTAGTCCCTTGAGGGACTAGGGATGGATGGCTCATACTATTTCCAGTTCAAGTCAGTTTCGCATGTGCTCAATCATAAGTTCCTTTCATCCTGTTTTCTGAAGCTTTTTAAAACACACACACACACACACACACACACACACACACACACACACAAAGAAAACGTTCCATTTAAATTGTATGCAATTTACCCAATATACAATTATTGTACACACTTCCCCCTAAAACACACATGTGTATTTCCTCCCCAAAATACACTTTTTGTTATGATGTTCTACAAATATGCCTCTAAAATATGCTTTTTGTACCTGTTTTTTCCACTGATGCACACATTTTCATATGCAGCATAGAAAGTGTGGCCTCTTCTCGCATTGTTCTGCTGAGATATTTTCACTGTGTTTTATGCACAGTTTTGGGTGCCTTTTATACCGCCAGGTGTGTTTCCATAGTGCTTAGCTTGTCATAAGCAGCACAGCTGAATCACTTTGCAAAAGAAACATAAAAAGTGAAGCAAGATGCTTTGCTGGTCTAGAAGTGGTGTGAGCGCCACTAAATCCAGTGGTGCAGGCAAACCAAAATCTCACAAAATAGTGAGCAAGCTTTTGAATCCTATAGAACACCAGTCTGTACATTGAAGTAGAAGAGGTGGTGGGCAAGAGAAATGGCTTGATGCTGAAGCCATAAAATCTGTGCTTATTCACTGTATTAAAAGGGAGTGTGGATTGACTAAGTTAGATTAGGCTTTACCAGATGCTCTGCTGGTTTCAACTGATCACTCGTTATCTGTTTTATTTCTTTGAATGCTCATTGTAAGCCGTCTACAACTGCCTAGGCCTAAATACAAGCACCAGCTGCTGATCCAGACAAATTGGACACCCTGACCTCATTCCCCGATGATCTCCTGGTCTCAAGCAACCTAACCTTTCCAACTGGATGAAACATCCTTGATACGCCTGGAAACTCTCGGCTAGTCTCTAGGGCAGCAGATGAGTATGCCCTTCGATCAATTTGTCCTTTCTTCCAGCAGAGGGTGGTGGTTCTACATCCTTAAACCCAAAGGCCCGCTGAGATTTGGGGGAATGCTTTTTAATCTCTTCGGCTCTAAATGTTGACAACCCAGGTGGTAGTGATTGCTGTGCTCATGCAGACAGTGCGGATGTTACATTTGACTTGCAGAAGCTGTTGCTGCTGACTTGGTGCACTCTGAGTGGGCAGGAAGTGGCCACTTTTGCATCACCAAAAAAAGAGGACGCAGATTTGCGTAAAGGTTGGCACATGGTCGTTTGTATGTGTAGATGAAATTTACACAGATGTAAATTTCAGAATGTGGGGAACATTCTGAACTTGTGTGCCTGCTCTGTCCGCGACTGGCATCTTCATGCCCCTCCTTCTCTCCCTTCTGCTAGTTCTTTGAAGCTGGGCTTGGATTGGGCAGCCTTTGCAAATAGCAACCTCTTTCAAACTGCATACACTGCCACCCTAGAGGTAGGGGTGGGGCAGAGTAGCTCTGTATGCTTTATTGTGAGTGCACACATCTCTCCGAAAGAATATGTGTGTGGAACGATTGACTCTTGCTTCTCTATAACTGCTCATGCAGCATCTGGAGATGTCGAGAGCCTCTGGGCAATGAGAGACATTTATTTATAAGATATAGGGTAGAGGAGAGAAAATACCATGACAATCTCTTAGCAACTAGGCTATTTCCTGTCATTTAGAGACACTTAAACAAGTCAGCAAAATCTGCCACCCCCCTCCTGCCCCCCAAACCATGGCCAGAGAAAGAATGCAGAGTGGAGGAAAATCTCCATTTTGAGGTTGGCTGGTTCGCAAACAAGCCCGAGGTCGCAATTACTTCTCAGCCTCCTTGCCATCCTTTACAATATGTGGACGTATGATTATTTTATTCCCTGAGAAGGCCTGACTTAAATACAAAAATTATTGTTTTCTGCCCCCAGGAATGGTAGATTTACTATGAGGAAATTGCACACATTGTAAAAGGTAAAAGCATTTTCCCAACTCAAACAACATGACAGCAAATAACAGAACGCTCTGAATGCAAATCAGCATGGCCTCCACTCCTGGTGTTCCCAACCCAGTGCCTGTGGGCACAATGGTGCCCATTAAAGCCTTTGCCCTTCTCCCCACCCAACTGCCCTCTTCCCCAGGAGTTTCCTTTCCCCACTCTCTTCAGGGGAGCCATCTTTGCCTAGAAAATTTCCAAGAGTTGGGAGAAGTTTCAATGCATGACCACTTCTTCCGCTTTCAACCCTCTACTTTTTCAAACTGAGATCAATGTCTAAGATAAAAGTTCACCAGAAGAAAAGAATGGAAAGTGTTTTGAAATGGAGAGAAACCTGTTCATTTTAACCCTTCTAATTGCATTGTCTTTACAGCCATTTCTTTCCCATCTTCCCCAAATTGCAGCAGAGTGGGACAATCATCATCATGAGTATAAGGGGAGGGAGTATTTAACCCTTTCCCCCACAAACAGACTCATGGTCTCCCCAAAGGCTAGTATATAATATCATTTTTTCTGTTTATGCTTCTTATAAATTCCCACTCAGTCATAAAGACTCATTGAGTGACCTTAGGCCATTCACTGTCTCTTAGCTCAGCCTACCTCACAAGGTTCTTCTGATGATAATATGAGGAGTGTGAAGAAATCTGTATGCCTCCCTGAGCTACTAGATGAGATAAAAATACATGTTAAAACAAAAACAAGTTCTCTTAATTGCAGGAATCTTCCATATTTACAAGGCTGATCAAGTAGTTTGGCCTCTGAGGTTAAAAAATAATAATAATCCCACAAGCATCTCTCATTGGCAGTAAAACGACAGCAACAATAAAGTACATAGTTTCAGGGCACCTGAAATTAGCTACCTGGAACAGCTGCCCAACTCAGCCAAATGGCAGGGCTTGGCCTGTTTTAAAGTGTGCATGCTCTTAAAGAAACGGAAATGAATGAGTGTGGCTTCACAAAGCCAATGGGAGAAGACAGCCAAATACAAGCAGCCAAA
The DNA here is from genome assembly GCF_964188315.1 of Podarcis muralis. Taxonomy (NCBI): domain Eukaryota; kingdom Metazoa; phylum Chordata; class Lepidosauria; order Squamata; family Lacertidae; genus Podarcis; species Podarcis muralis. Next base: position 42,219,724 of record NC_135658.1, read on the forward strand.
TTTATGGAATTTATGTCCTTCACACTGTGGAACACTTGAGAGGTATATCAGTTAATACTCTAATGTGTTTGAAGCAACACCAGAGAGAGCTCAGCTGTTTATACAGGAAGGTTAATTCAATTTGCACAAGGTTGTTCTGGAGCTGAAGGGTTCTTGAAGCAGCTGTGGAGGCTTTCAGAACTCAAGGCTTTTTGTCTTCATAGTGCACCAAGTGTTAGCTTTTTTTTATACAACTGTCTTGCATAGGATTCCTGTGGCGGAGTGCTATTTTTCTTTAAAATGATAGCCTACAGGGAATAATGAACTTTGGGTTGGTTTGTTTTTATGAATTAAACTGTTTCCCCAAGTAGAATCCTCAGCAAAGAACCTCCCTGAAAAAACAACAACAAAGCTCCTTTAATTCATTTAAAACCAGGGAGATGTCAGTTATGAGCCTAAAGGCCTCACGAAGATCCATTGAGGTTTGTCCCAAGTTTATCACTGAGATCATCTGGGAGAGCATTAATAGTGGTCCCTCATGGACCAGAAGAATGACTGATGTCTACAAGGGGTCAAGTCTTCCCTGGAGTGGACACAACACTACGGACCTCCTACCCATCAGAAATCTGGCATGTACCGTCCCTGCTAAGTTTCAGACACCAGGTCAAAAAGGATTTTATTTCAGGAGGCTTTTGAACTAGTAACACTGTTCTAATGTTTCCATTTCTATGTTCTCAGTTTTGTATATTGTATTTTGTTCTCCTTTCCTGTAAACTGCTTTGAGGCATATAGTGAAAATCAGGGCATCAATTTGTTCAGCAGCTAAATAAAATATGTATGGTTCAGTGATGCCACCTGCAGCCAGGAGGTGCTCCACTTACCCATTCAGAGGTGTTAACAGATGAATGTGGCCATCATTAGAGAGCATTCATAATGGAAAGAATTTAGGATTACATGGGAAACAGATCTATGAAAAGTGTATTGGGGGTTCCATGACAGTGAGTGATAACCTTGGTCATTCACACTGAGAGCAGAGGAAATGAGTGACAGGAGCACATTAGCTTAGTTAACCACAATGTAATTTTTGGAAATCCACAACCACCCTGATCTGCACTATGATCAGAACAAGACATGCAAGGGCACAATTGAATGTAGGTTTCTACAAATCCTGGTTCACATTCTACTGCACAACTGAAAGCGCCATGAAACGACTGGGGTGTTCTGATCCAGGCAGTGGTCTTAAATGTGTGGGATTCTAGCCCAAGCAGAGAGGGCTGGGGGTGCTAGGCACGTTCTGGTTCCAGCGAGGGAAGCAAGGCAAAGCTCAGATTCCATTAAGGTTCAAACTCCAAATAAAACTGATAGCACTCTGCTATCCATGCAAGCAGGCTCAAATGTTGCTTCAGCCACAAGCATGCCCAGACTGATCTTTAAATAGAGCTACTAGCTCTGGTGAGAGCAAAGCTCCTTCAGTTAAAGGGATGTTGCCTGCTTCAGTAGCCCCTGACTCCCATGCTACAAAGGTGAAGATGCTTCTGCTGGGACTTCTAGATGGTCTCCCCAGGCTGAAGAGATGCTATTGAAACAGGCTCTTCCTGGGTTAGAATTTTCAGTGCATGTTCACCAGGCCTTCGGCTGTGATCCAGACATGTGGATGATGCCACTGCACTATGGATTACACCAAGGTAGGCTTGTCCCAAATGGGTACAATATCCTTATTTGTGTGACTGACAACAGTGCATGAGTCGGTACAGAGGGCTGGAATGTACCTGCTCTGTGAGCTCAGTGTCTCCAGTAAGCAAGACTCATGCATCTCTTCTGACCTGGCCAACATCACATCACACAGTAGTGTTGAGGACTCCAAGGCATATTCTAATTGCCACATGTCCCACTTTCTCTTCCCAAACCTTTCCTTCCTCCGTATTTGTAGCAGGCTCAGAATATCTCCCTGACTTCCCTGCACCCAATAAAGCCTTTGAGAGGAGGTGGGCTGCAGGCAACCTGTAGCTTTTGGACAGAATCCCAATTGCATCCTTTGCTTTCATCCCAGTCGCTGACTGTTCTTGTTCTCCCTTGCAACCACCAGGGAGGAATATAGTGGCTCGTGTTTCTCATGACAGCATCAATAATGTCTTAATATAACAGCACTCTGCGGCTCAGTGACACCTTTTCTTTGAGCTTTACAAGCAACTTCAGAGTCAATTAATTAATTAAGCCGTAAAACACTTCCTTGAGATAAGGAGAGCACATGTGAATCACATCACCTAATTCAAATGAAATCCTTTGGGTGTGCAGTCTCATGCCTTGCAGCTTCGATTGGGTGGGTGATCGCATCTCGCTGCATCCCTCCCCACACAATCCATTTCGGGATGTGTGGTAGTCCTTCATTATCATCCACTAGTTTAATGTTTGGAGGCTTATAAAATGTAACAGCACATGGTGTCAACAGCCTGTTCACTCTGGATGTAATGGCTTTGATCTAAATGTGCACTGATCATTTGTTTGATAGCGAGCTGCATCCCTCCCACACAGCCTGCCCCCGCTGGATGAATATCACTAATTTGTGGCACTTGCAGCCTTTGCAGGCAGCGCCAGATAGGAACCACATAAGCAGCGTCCGTGTGTGTCTCTGGCTACTTATCCAGTGAGGCTGTAGGTGTGTGCAGAAGCCCCCTATTCTGAATTGGGGCAAATAGGTGTTGCCACATAGTGTGGGACTATTTCTCTGCATTTTCAAAATCCTGGGATATGATAATGTATAGTGCAGCATAATGTATCAAGAAATATTCAGCCATGGTCTTCTTTGATTACTCGTGCCTTTGCCATTTAACGAAGGCTCAAAATATTTAAGGAGTTTAAAACAGGGTGCAACCTATTTAACAATCAAATTATTTGATGCCAACCTTTGCCATTCCTTCTAATCGAGGGTTGTTGTGTGGGGCACTGCAGCTACTGTGTACAGGTGTACAGAACAACTAGAACGTTTCGTTTCTGTCTTTACCGTGGCCAGAGCTCCTGAGGCAAAAAGCCGGATGGCATTTCCTCTGCCTTTTCAAGGAATAGCAGATTCCTGAGGTTTCAGCTGTGTGTGGAAAGTCTCTTGCCCTTTCAGCTCATGCTTTATTAGCACACAGTCAAAAGTGTAAGTCGGGCTTCTAGGGGAAAGAAGCCTGAGCTTCTCACCTGTCCAGGATTCCCTCCACCTGCTCTATGGAAGGTGAAAGAACAGGATGAATTTCCCACGGCAGCTGTGTGATTTTGGCAAACTGGAGAGCAACGAAGTGGCAAAGGCATGCTCTGAAAGAAAGCGGGGGGGAGGGGGGACAGAGCCGTAACACGGGGATAAGAAAATACCCGGTGGAATTCTCACTCGTCCAATTGTTCGTTTGCATAAGCATTTCAGCTTGCCAGATAGAAATAACTCCCTTCTCTCCCCCCCCCCATGCACTGTTCTGGGGTTCCCCCAACCCCACTGAACCCATTTTGGGGAGCATGAAAGGCCTGCAGGCAGAGGGATGAGGGAAAGATGGGGAAGCTTAGGTGAATCCCAGCTACTGTTCAAACTTGTAAAAGTTTGAGTGAAACTGTATGCGAAGTGGTTTGAGCTCTCAGAAAAAGCACCATGTGAAATACTATCACTATGACTGCTACAACTGTAATGAATAAAATAAAAAAATGCATTTAAAAAGACCTCTTATTTCAAGTCCTAATATAGTTTCTTTTCTTTTTCTTCATCTCCATGGATTTAGGTACCTGACTCTGCAGTCCCTAGCCAGTCTTTGCTTTTTAAGAAGGAATGCAAAGTCCAAGCACATTTTGTCTCTCCGCTTGCTCTGCAGCATTACCTCACTAAAGCTTCCCTGCTTCTTTTCGCAACAGGCCTCTCTCTCCACCCCACAGTCAGTTCACCGGCAGCCAGGCAGCCTCAGACATCTGTATCAAGTATTGTTTTCTGTTCCCCGCATAGTGAAATGCTGTGTGAATGCAAATTGAGTCACCAAGAGAGGGCGTTGAGGCACTGTCTGTGGAAATTTTGGAGAGAAGATTAGGTAATGTACTCAAGGGTAATGTCAGGGAGACCAGGGACAGAGGCTGCGGGCGTTAAGGTCCTTAAAGGTCTTTTCTTTCTCAGTTAACCACCAGGGGCTTAGCAATAATAGAAGTCGGTGCTTTGGATAGGATTTTGCCCTCTGTAATGTCAGGTCCACTGCGGAAAGACAATCCTATCAGTGCTGAAGTTGAAAGATGTCATATTTGTAATATATGGCAGTTTTGCTAACTATTCTGAGCAAAGAGGGGGGAATCTGAATCGGTGTGCAGGTACAAAAATGCCCACAGTTGTTTTAAATCAATGCTGGACTCCTATGAACATGTACTTGGGAGGAGCTACCCGAAACTCACTCTCCTTTCATTTCCACTAAATGGACAGGACATGGGGTGGGGACATTTCCTGCTTTTCATCTTTATTTCTTATTTTATACCCCACTGTTCACCACATGGTCTCAGGGTGGGTTGCAACAAGAAATCCAAATATATGAAACCATCCAAGAGCATTTACAAAGCTACATAAAATCTGGAAGGCAACTGTCCTGAACTAAGACTCACACAATAGCAACAAAAACCAGGCTGTGAGTGTGTACCTGAACCAGACAAATTCAGATGAACACCAGGGGCACCCCATAGTCGCCTTTGACTGTCCAGGGGTCCTTTACCTTTTTTACTTCCTTTGTGAAGACTATACAGGCACACTGTAAAACTCTTGTTCTAGTGACACCATCCAAAAGTATTGCAGTTGCTATCCTTTTAACCTGGTAGTTGTGCCTGGTCAGAACTGCCTTAAATCAAGGTGCATACGCTGCACATTGAAGCTACAAACATGAGTCTGACCAAACTGCGGGAGACAGTGGAAGACAGGAGTGCCTGGCGTGCTCTGGTCCATGGGGTCACGAAGAGTCGGACATGACTAAACGACTAAACAACAACACACACTGCACATGTCCCGGAAAAAACTGGGACCCAGCAAGGTGATACATGCAGACTGCATCGAGTGCATGTGTTGGGAGTAGGCGCTGTTGGGTACTTGCTAAGCCTGAATGACAACAGAGCAGCGTCTTCTTCATATCTTGCGATCTGGCATTGTATAGTTGAATGGATTGCAACAGCAACAAGGAGGTCATTGAGTGCACTTGGCCCAATGACACCCTGAAATCTGGAGCTGACATGGTGGAAGCAGAGGCACAAATTGCTATGTCGGCTTTGAAGTTGCTAGGCTCCTCAAGATTCAACAATTCTGATATTTTGGTGTGGATCTGGGTACTGGAAAGCTTCTCCTCTTCCCTATCCTGTTGCTTCTCTCACAATTTGAAGGCCTTTAGCGGCTATTGGTCAACAAGATGCAGATGCAGAGAACCCGACCAGACAGCCTTTCTGTATGTGAGGCCACCCACAGGAAATAACAGCAACAGTGTAGGCATCTTGCTCAACTCTCCAGGACAGTGGGAGACAAATGGGAAATAAAAGAAGGAAACACAACTCATAACAGCTTGTTCCTGTTCGCCAGCAATTCTTAGCCCAATGGCTGCTGCTGCTTCATTTATTGGTACACTGTGTGTTTCAAGAGGAGGAACAATGATGATATGAGAGAGGGTGGGGTTGCCATGCACCCAATTCAAGTTGACACCCAGACCTAAAAGATGTTCTGTGTTCCGGAACAAAGCAAATGATCCTTTTATTCTAGGGGAATAAAATCATAGCCCTGGCTCATTACGACTCAGCAAGTGATGGACACTTACAGTGAGTGTGCCTCTCTAATTAAAGGCAATTAGGAAAAATAGCAAATGAAGGTGGCCAGCTGTAACTAATTACCCCTGGGTATAATCATACCTAAGCAAAATTGAGAATGTGGCCCTGAGAGTGACAGGATCCCCATGGTTTAGATGTGAGTGTCATATGCTACATAGCCAATGCAAAGGTATCCACACATCTCAAGCGAGGGGGTTTTGCACGAGGGCCACCTCATCAAAATGAAGAGGACGTTATTGTCGTTTGTATACTCAGCAAGAAAATTAGCATCACACCTTGCAGGCTCCTGTGCACAAGGTACCGGCCAAATTGGATTTTGATAACAGTGGGAACCAGCCTCCCTTTCCCATTACGCCATCATCGCAAGCCTGCCAATTCCCTTGCCTTCTTTGAAAGGCCTAGCTAATTCACCATTCCAGAAGGAGAACTTGGGATTTAAATGAATGAACCCCATAATTCTGTACTGCTTGATTGCTGCCTCATTTTAGCAGCCAGACCTCAGCAGGGAAGCCTAGACCAGTCCATTTTAATTTATTTTCGTGTTACCAGGAAACTGTTATCGGCGGAGTGGGTGCAGGGAAGCAGCTTATTAAAAACCCACATGAACACAGTTACATACTGCAGGACTAATGGAACTCGTTTATTAGAAATTGCCTTGTCCCCTGCTTCAGGTTCCCAATGTTGGCTTGAGTTGGACTCTGATGTGGTTGATGAACTAGTCGCCCGAGGGAGCCCTCAGCATCCCATCTACATAGCTGAGGATGTGGCTCTTGGGTTATTTTCAGAGCTTGAGGATGATTTCCATGTGGCTCCTCCTATTCCACAATCGCAAGGAGCATGCAACTGCTACAGACCCTTAAAAAATAATAATACGGTCCTCCCAGAGGGGTGGAGCCACTGGAATGATAGGCCCTGCCAGCCTCTTAAGGGCTGAGCCAGCACTTTCCCAAACACAGATCTCAGGGCCTACTGGGTCCAGCCTGGCCTGAGCATTGGGGTTTATTACCAATTCACCTGTGGTTCCCAAATTCTAGCAGAATATAATATGAATAGTTCATGAAGACGTCAACATCAGCGTATGTGGTGGAGTCTTCCAGGGGTCTTCTGCTGACCCGGAGAAGAGGAGCCAACCGGACTCCTGAATCATCAGATAGACTAGCAGGAACATGATTAAAAGAGTTTCCTAGCTTAACACTTATTGTGCAGCTGGAAGGAAGGTTGCCAGCCTCTGGGCCTTCCTATGCATGTGGGTGGTGTGTGTCTACTGATGGATTTTGTGCTTTCCCTCTCTCTCTTTTAGAACACCTGTCATGCCTATAACTTTGGAATAACTAGGCTCACATGAAAGGACTTGTGTTTGTTTTTGGTGTCTTCTTTCTCAGCTCTGAGCCCGGGGAATGATGTACTAGTTGTACTGAGTTAGAACATTGGTTGCTCAAGCTCTGTGCTGTCTATAGACCGGCAGCAGCTCTCCAGGGTTTTAGGCAGGGGACATTCCCGTCCCTACCTGGAAAAGCCAGGGATGATGATGATGATTTATTGAATTTATATACTGACCTGTACCTGGAGGTCTCAGGGCAGTTCACAGAACAAAATCAAAATATAAAACTTGAACTTGGGACCTCTTGCTCACAAAATAGGCACTTGACCACTGAACTAAGACCCTTACTCTGAGTATATCTCCCTCCACGGAACTTTAATAGGTGGTCTTGAGGGACAGTATTACTACTAAGATTAAAACAATTGCTACTTTAAGAATTACCTTTTACACGTGTCTCAATGTGATTTGCAGTCATGCCACAAAAAGTTTTAAAAACACTATATAAAATTAACCAAAAATAGGCTGAAAACAACACAAAATGAACACCTATCGCAGAAACCATTTCATCTAAAAGTATTGTGTGAGAGGGTGAAACAAAATGTTTCTTGTTTATTCCCTCTACAGTGTATAGCAAGAGTGGGCTGGAGGGAGGGGTGTGTGTGACCTTTTCCAGCTTCTGAGCTGAATTCCCTCATGGGGAATCTTCCAGGGGCTGCAGAACCAGCAGTGGGCCTGGCCAGAGGCGAAAAGTGGCCGGAGCAATTGATGCAACTCTTGTCTTTCTATGATTGGCTACATTCAGGCCATGCAAAATGCATCATTATTATTATTATTATTATTATTATTATTATTATTATTATTATTATTATTTACTTATACCCCACCCATTTGGCTGGGCCTCCACAGCCACTATGGGTGGCTCTCAAAAGAATATTAAAAACACGATAAAACATTACACATTAAAAACTTTCCCATACAAGGCTGCCTTCAGATGTCTTCTAAAAGTGAGATAGTTGTTTATTTCCTTGACATCTGATGGGAGGGTGTTCCACAGGGCGGGTGCCACTCTGTCTGGTTCCCTGTAACCTCACTTCTCACAGTGAGGGAACTGCCAGAAGGTCCTCGGCACTGGACCTCAATGTCCGGGCTGAGCAATGGGGGTGGAGACGCTCCTTCAGGTATACTGGGCCAAGGTAATTTAGGGCTTTAAAGGCATAGATTTCTACATGCACAAACACACACTCACCCCTCCAACCAGGCACGTAAGAGTCATCCCCAGAGCTCAAGTACACTTTCAATCTAGGCAGCGGCGTAGCGTGGGTTGTCAGCATCCGGGGCAAGGCAAGTAATTTGCGCCCCCTAACCCGTGGATTTGCGCCCCCTAACCTGTGGATTTGCGCCCCCTAACCCATGGATTTGCCCTAACCCCAGATGTTGCGCCCGGTGCGGCCGCCCCCCCCCCTGCACCCCCCACGCTACGCCACTGAATCTAGGCAAGAGTGCTGAAGGAGGGGGTGAAGAAGAGCCAGTGAGGGTTGTGGCCTGGGAAGAGGAGAGTTGGAAGGGGCCACGAGGGTCATCTAGTCCAACCCCTGCAATGTAGTAATCTTTTTTTTAATCAATGTGGAACTCGAACCCATGACCCTGAAATACAGATAAAAGAAAGTACTTCTTCACACAGTGCCTAGTTAAACTATGGAACTCGCTTCCATAGGAGGCAGTGCTCTTTAAAAGAGGATTAGGGAAATTCCTGGAGGATAAGGCGGCCTGTGCGCATTCAACAACTGGTGTGCATGTGAGTGACTATGATGAGATCCAAGTATGGAAATGATCTTATATGATAGGAATCAATCATGTACATTGTGTTTCAAAGTTGCAAAATGGGCAACATATGCAATAAATCGGGGGTGGCTAACCCTTTATGGCCCAAGTGTCAAAATCAGTGATTGACATGGCCAAAATGGATGTGGGCCCCTCTCTCTTTGCCATACGCACGGTTATTGCCCCTTCCCCATTCATCAGATAATCAATCTAATGACTAGATTGCATCCCCATCAGGCATGCTCACCAGTCTATTTTTTAAAAAAATAATATAAAAAATATTTTCTTCTCGCCACAGTGGTCAAAATTGGTGGGGTCTTGAGACACCAGAAATTTTTTCTAGCAGATGGGAGGTTAACCACTCTTTGCAGTAAATAAAAAGGTATTCAAAAGTTGGACAAGTAGAGGGGAGGACACCGAAAATGCTCCCCACTTAATACAGTGTTTGGTCTAGGGCTAGCTTTGCCTCTTCCCCTTAATCAGACTAGGGTTCCTGTGAAATCTCCTCTTTCAGTGGATAAGAGCAGAAGGAAAAGCTGCTGGACCATGCTAAGAGCCCGTCTTGTCCAGCATCCTTTTCTCACAGTGGCCAACAAAATGCCTGTGGGAACCCTGCAAGGAGGACCCATGCACAAGGCCACACTCCCCTCCTGCAGTTTCCAGCAACTGACATTCAGAAGCATTATTGCCTCCAATCACGGAGGCAAAGCATAGCGATGTTGGCTAGTAGACATTGATAGTCTTATCCTCAATGAATTTGTCTAATCCTCTTTTAAAGATGGCAGTCACTGCCTTCTGCGGAAGTGAATTCCATAGTTCAACTATCCACTGTTTGAAGATATACTTTCTTGTATTTGTATTTTCTGACATTCAGCTTCACTGGATGTCCTGTGGCAATGTCAGGAAAACCCAGGTTCCCAGTGACAGACCGCGTGAGGACCCTGCAAATTCAGGGAAACCTTTTTTCAACTTTCCTGCTCACAGAAGTGAAGTAGCTTTTGCTGTTTGCATCATTTCCCTCTGTCTTCGCATCTCCTCGCAGTTACTAGAATGGTAAATTTATCTAGACCCTTATCGAGATGAATGGCAATGTGTACTTCAAACATGTGCTGTTCAAGGTGAAACCAAGATCAACATTTACCTTGAAGGGAGATCTTGACATTCAGCGAACATGAAATACATTCTGGCTGCCTTCATGTGAAATACTGTGTTCTCTCATTGATGGACCCATAAATTTTGTTAGCACATTACAAATGTACTTTCTAAAAGACGTCGGAGGCACTTCAGTCTAGTGAGTAAGAAAGACGTTCTGAGATCCTTAGTGGCCTCTGAAAAATCAGTGTCATTTGTATTTTTAACAGAGAAAATCTTGCCACAAGGTAATTACATTTTTTCTATCAGAAAAGTAAAGGTAAAGGGACCCCTGACCATTAGGTCCAAGTTGCGGACGACTCTGGGGTTGTGGCGCTCATCTCGCATTATTGGCCGAGGGAGCCGGCGTACAGCTTCCGGGTCATGTGGCCAGCATGACTAAGCCACTTCTGGCGAACCAGAGCAGCGCACGGAAACGCCGTTTACCTTTCTGCCAGAGCAGTACCTATTTATCTACTTGCACTTTGACATGCTTTCAAACTGCTAGGTTGGCAGGAGCAGGGACCGAGCAACGGGAGCTCCCCCTGTCGCAGGGATTCGAACCGCCGACCTTCTGATCGGCAAGTCCTAGGCTCTGTGGTTTAACCCACAGCGCCACCCGTGTCCCTTTCTATCAATAGTTGGTTCCTTATACATGTAAGTGGATCACATGAAATTCATGAATCCCCCATTTTTGAATAATAATCAGTTTCAACAAAGCCATCTCTTCTATTGGTGCCAATGAAGATCCAATCTATAATCTGTATGTTTCCTTGAGTCTCAGTTTCTCCATCTTTAAAAAAAAACACCACATTATTTTGTGAACTCTGACCCTAAGTAACAGGCATCACCCCTCCTCTCCCCAATTTTATTAGTAATTGGGCTTGGCAAACCAATTTCTCTTGAAATTGGAAAACAGCTCAGTTTACACTGGGCCCCATTATGAACCAAACTGAACCCCATCACATCCCTGATGTCATCATTGGGAAAGCAGCAGAGTTGGAGTCCTTCCTCCCAAATCCTCTGTGAGCCTCTTCATGCCTACTCCCTTTACCAGGAACTACAGTATTTTTTGCTCTATAAGGCGCACCAGACCACAAGACGCACCTAGTTTTTGGAAGAGGAAAACAAGGAAAAAAAAATCTGAATCTCAGAAGCCAGAACAGCAAGAGGGATTGCTGCACAGTGAAAGCAACAATCCCTCTTGCTGTTCTGGCTTCTGCGATAGCTGTGCAGCCTGCATTCGCTCCATAAGACGCACACACATTTCCCCTTACTTTTTGGGAGGGAAAAATTGAGTCTTATAGAGCAAAAAATACGGTAATTACGGTACTTGTCCAGCAACTATAGATGCTGCTATAACAGCAAGAAAGGGAAGAAGGGAGTCCCTTTCTCCCCAGCACCTGAAATGCTGCTTTATCGGTGGTTCAAGTACTTGGGACTCTGGGAAATGTAACTTTCCCATGGCACCTGATTGTTTATGAACACCATGATTCATTTGAGGTTCACGTTGTATTTAAGCTGATCATTATCAGTTGCCAAGATTCTATTCCAAGCCAAAAAATTATGTTATTTACTGATATTTCTGTTGAACTGCTATAAAGTGTCCCTGAGCTGAGAAATTCTGGGGACAATAAGATAAATTACCTGTATTCTCAGCAATAGAAGAAGCAATTTTTTTTTAGTCTTGATTCCAGTTTGAGTGTATATTGGGTTTGAGACAAAGCTTGCTGGAGTCCTTAGAAATGTTCCCATCGTCTTCATTAATTCACCTAGTGAGCCGGAAGTTGTAATGAGGCGGACACACCCTGAGCTTAAACTTGGATGAGCTTTTTAATACAAAGCTGAAGAGATTATGAGAATGACCTACTTGCTTGAAGAGGATGAGTTCTTAGAATGTAGCATTGCCTCTGCTCATGAAGAAAAAAAATGTGTTCAGCATAATGGGGCATTTGTCCAGCTAGTACACAAATAGGGACACATTACAACTGCTCAAGGGAGCCATGTTGTCTCCTTATGGAATGTATCATTTTGTTCCTTTTCTGTATTGATCTATCGCTCATTCTATATGTGGGTGACCCCAGCACCACACAGTACACTGAGCAAGAAACCCTACACAGTGAGGACCACCACAAATTCTTCAGCAATATTTAATCTTTTCATTGCAACTTTGGCTGCGTGTATCTTTAAGAATTTTTTTTAAAGGCAATTCTGTTGTGCCAGTTTTGGCTTGTTGTTTAAAACAACACATCTTTAATCAGCTTCTTTAAAATGCAGGTTTCATGGGGTACTGAGGGATCAAAGAACCTGCATGTGCATGTAATTTCCAGTTGCTTTTCAATAGAACAAGGTTTAGGGCAATGGTTAGAGAATTGGATTAGGAACTGTGAGACTGGGCCATCTTCAGCTACTTAGAAGAAAGGTGGGATAGAAATGTAATAGCAAAATAAATAAAAAGCAACTTTGAGAGAAGGCAATTTGGAAAATATAAGTGATGCAAGGGGAGGCGTGCCTTTCCCAGGCCTTCTGTTTCCCCACCCCACACCCTGGGGTCCAAATTAACAGTCACTGTTGCAAGTATACACAGGGTGCCCTGTCCAGTTGCACATTGCACCAAAAGAGGGTCTGCATTGCCAAAAACAAAGGAGGGCACCAACTGGCATAAATGTTGGCAATTTATATGCAAATGGTAGTGGTGGGGACTGTTCTTATGATTATTTTATTACCATGCTGTGTATTTTACTATCTGTATTATGTTTTTATTATTATGCTGCATAAATTATGTTCTTAATGTTGTACGCCGCCCTGGGATCTTTGCATAAAGGGCAGTATATAAATTGAATAAATAAATGAATTATATGTATATAGCCTCAGAATTAGGAGGAATGACTGGTGGGGAAGACAGCAGGTGACTTGCGTACTTGCTCAGTATGCTGACCAGATGGGCATCTGTAAGCCTCCCGCTCTTTCCTTTGATGGTTTCTTATATTTAACCCAGACTTGGAGTGGGTAGCCCTCAAATGGACAACACCAACTGGCTTTGCACTGGTCCTTTTAGCTCAGTACTCTCCACACCTAGAGATGCCAGAGATTGGACCTGGGACCTTCTGCATGTAAAGCAGATGGTCCACTACTGAGCTATGGCCTTCTCTCATGCACCCAGGATCTATTTTGTTTGGAAAGTGGAATTCTTACCACTCAAACACTCTGACCACCTTCAGCACTGAACCTCAGAAGTCTAGTGTTGCATCCCATCACCCTTAGAGGGTACGATTGGTTGAGATGTGAGACAGTGCCTTTTTTAAATTGCAGTCCCCAGGCTGTAAAACTCACTCCCTAGACAGATTTAGTTGGCTCCCCCACCCGCTTTTCAGGATTTAGGCAAGCTATTAAGACCTTTTTTTATTTTGCTTGGCCAGTAGCTTGTGAGAAATCCTTGTTTCCCCTGTCTGATTATGTTCTGATATTTTATTCCTCTCTCAGTTTTACTGTATTTTAAATGGTTCTCTTTGTATCCTTTGGAGGGAGGTTTACGTGAGCTGCTCTGGAGGCCCTTTTTAGGCCTGAAAATGGACATATAAATGATTTGATAAATAAAATTAAGTAAATCTGTGAGGGCTGGTGGAACACCAGTGGGGATTCTTAGCGCTGTAGTGGAAGATTCTTATTTGCAGATTGAAAACAAAGGTAGCTCTGGGATTGTCACTACACAAATTTGCCATGTTAGAAAAGCCCTGGAGAGAAAGGGTGTAATATATTTGCAGGTCGACTGTTGAACTAGCAACCAAAGAAACCCAGTTATTAAAGACTTGATGGATTTCGGTTCTTACACACCACCCCCTTGGCGGCTGCAAGCTTCCCTGTTTTACCTACCTATTAAACCACCACTTGCTAATAGCTGTGTGCCACCAGGACAGTTGGAAGCTACCAGGATTACAGAGTCACTCGCAATGGAGCATCATTATCACTTGCCTCCAAACTGGTTCACACAGACATGCTCATTTTCAGAAAAACTGTTTCCGTACTGCACCACATCAAACGGCAGCAGTGGGTCACATATTCAGGTACTCTTCCATGAAAGGAACAAAAAAAGCAGCCTTGCACAAAGAAATCTAGAACATCAAAAGGAAAGAAAGAGAGGCTATATTAGAGTGGTTCACCCTGAGATATATTCATCATATTCAAAAAAATATTTAATCACAGTTATGTGATCTGTTACCTACTGCCTGAAGTGGTGTACCATCTAGCGACAGATTAACTAAGTGATCTCCTCAAACTACGACCGTCCTTCATGTGTCTCTTTTGTCCGTGTAAATTTGTGTGCAGTGCTGTTGTTCCCCTAATTACATGTGTTTTCAGAGAAAAGAGAGAGGAGTGACATAATGATAGCAGTCCTGTGTCTGGAAAATGAACCTATCACTCCTTTAGCAAGAGTGCTCTGTAGCTAAGTCTCTGGAACATAACAGACACTTGGCTCTTGGTTTTGATAACGACTCCATCTATTTTTTTATTTTTTACACAAAATGAATCCAGACTTTGAACTCAGCTTCCACTGATCATTTTCTGGAATATACTTTCTTCTGCAAGATCCCTAACCTTATTTCGGAAAATGGTAGGGAGAAATAAAGGGCATATGTGCAAAAGGTAGAATCTATTTTAAAAATAGTAAAATGCTGCCCATGAAATAATGCCCCCCCCCCAAGACCTTGACATAGATCACAGAACAGGATGTATGTACTGGAACAGAATTCTTTAGCAGGGAGTGTCTGGCTTTGCACAGATCTGGGCTGCTTCATTCACCTTGGGGCCCTGTCACAAAACATTTTTTCCTTTGCTGCATTTGGGATCTTCTGGGGCATAGTAGCATAGTTGGAACAACTGTAACGAAAGACTGTTGCTTCCAAAAAAAAGTCAGCCAAGCAAACGAACTTCTCATGAGAACATTAGAAGAGGCTGCTGGATCAGGCCAATGACCCAATTAGTTCAGCATCCTGTTCTCACAGTGGCCAAACAGATGCCTATGGGAAGCCCACAAGGACTTGAGCACAACTACTCTCCCCAGATTAGAAGTGTCATCAAACTATTGAGAGCAGCACCATAACTGAACCTCGGAAGACGGGTGTTGTATAATCAGAATGACAACTCCCCGTCAAAAGTCTGGCCACCAAGTTCTGAGGCTTTCTCTGTCTAGAAGGAACCGCAGCTCAGTCTAAGCTAATAAGCCATCATTACCACTTGAGCATTGAAAGTAAGTACAAGATCCAAGAGCATCCTCAAGCTACAGAGGTTGTCCCTTCAGGGGGAGTGAAACCTCATTCAGGGGTGGTGAGATGCTACCTCACAAAGCCAATGAACAGCCCATTAACAGCAATTCCATCTTAACTGAATTGTTCACCGTCACCTATCCCGTTACTGATTCCAGCATGGGTTAGCCCTAGTCTTGCTAGGTTCTGATGTGAAGGAGAAGTAGACTTGGGTGTGTTTAGCACAGTGATGGGCGCCATTCTTCAAAGTCGGTAGGCTTTCTCCCTCATGTAGCAAAGCATTACCTCACAAATCCAGATGGTCAGCTAGATGCTATCCATCAAGAAGAGCAAAGGTCAAGCAAACCATGTGGTAACTGACATTCCACCAAGCCTCCTCCACCTCCCTGGGCTACATTAACTGAAAGTCTTCCAAGCAAACAGAATTAGACAGCTCTCTAGTAACATCCTGTATTTATACCGTTCCAGAAGTGGTGTCCAGGTTGCACCAGATGGAAGTGATTTCATTTGTTTGTGGTGTTTAGCAAACGAAAAAACAGTGGACTGTCAAGGATTTTCTTCAATAGCTTGGAGAATACTCCAAACAGTTCCACTGAATGAAACTGTGCTTATTTGATGGTAGCAGAGAAGTATTGTTCTTTACCACCATCACCAGCCCAGATTCAGCCTTAGAATGGGCTCTTGCCTGTGTTCAGCTGAATTCACCTTGAGTTTCTCTCCACTTATCTTCCAGCTACAAACCCTGCCATTTCACATCTCCAAGCTCCAAGCTTCTATGGAACATTGAAATGGGTAGTCCTGTCAAGTTCTGCTGGTATTTAATACTGGAAACCTAGTTAGGTGCCAGGATCATCATGGAGAGACCAGACGCAAGTACAAAATTCTGAATGGGATATGGCCAAGCTGGAGAAAGACACAGCATCTTTGTGATCAGCTGTTACCTTACCTGTAGTTTAGAGCCATTTCATTTCATTTCAGTACGGTGAAACCAAAGTGTCTCTAGACTCTTTTAACTGTTTGGATATCAATGGCTTTATTACATGAGGAAAGTCTTCTTAAGCATGACATAAAAGAGTGTGTTCCTGCATCTCAAGGGGTGTGTGTCTTTTCTAAAATGGCAGGCTAATAATAAATATGCAGCATATTTAGACTTGCAAATGCTAGGAGAGGAAGCCAGTAAACAGAGGAAGCTGCAATCAGCTCGCTGGCTGAAAGTCAAGAACATTAAAGCATAGCATTAGCCCTGGCTTGAATGAAAGTAACAATGAATTTGCATTAATGACAAAAGACACACAAAAAAAGTAAAGCAAGCGAAAGGCAAGGTTTTGCAACTTTTGGGACATTTGTGGCATTTAAATGGGAAAGTATCATCTAATTGCAGTAATCCTGAAGTCTTCACAGTTTGTTTAAATTGAGCTCAGGATGTCTTCCGAGCTACTGCTGAGCCCACTCTTGAATGTGTGCACACGTACGCAAAGGATGTGTGTACAGCTACAGACGGACAGAACTGTTATTTTCGGTTTATCTCTGTTTCTAATTTTTCCATCTTGAGTTCAGCTGTCCCCATTTCCACATCAGTTTGTATTAATGGGGGGGGGGAAGCCTCATGAAAATTTGCATGCATTTTCATGAAAGCTATATCTAATATGTACAATTTTGCATGCATTCTTGCCCAATGTGTACGTTTTGCCTAGTACGTGCATTTTTGCAAGCAAGCGGGTGAGAGGTCACCCACATTCCCTCTTGTCTTGTGCTTTCTAGGCATGGATCTGAGCAGTTTTGCCTTTGCCCCGCCACTTTCCCACAGAAAACCTGCTCTTTAGCGCTAAATCCGGGTTGCTGTAGGCTCAAGTGCTGGAATAGCTCAGTTGGTAGAGCATGAGACTCATAATCTCAGGGTTGTGGGTTCAAGCCCCATGTTGGGCAAAAGATTCCCACATTGCAGGGGGCTGAGGTAGAAGAGCCTCGTGGTCCCTTCCAACTCTTTGATTCTATGAAATTGGAACAAACACCAATTTGCAGAAACCTCAATTGTCGTTTGTTCTGATTCAGCGCTAAACCACAGGTTTCCCCCAAGGGAAAGCAGTGGGACAAGTGGAGGTTTAGATGTCGCCCTGAGAGAGATAATTCCCAGCAACCTCCATCAGAAACTGTGCACAGCCTAGTTTGTTAAGGGTGCTGGGATCTGTAGCTCTGTGAGGGTAGGCTAGAGTTCCCAGGATTCTTTGGGGGAAGCCACGGGCTATAAGCACATTGTGTGTACACAGCCCGCGTGGGAAATCTTTGCTGAGGGGCTCCAGGACAGCAAGGGGGTTTCACTGAGCACTTGCTAGCATTTTGCCTTTCCATCTTCAGCCCCATCTCTGTTGGGCCCCAGCGAGAGAGAGAGAGATCCGTTTATGAAAGCAGACAGCTCCTCAAGTCCTCCGGGTACAGCAGCTGCTTGTTGCTCACAGAGAATGAAAACATATTAAAGTTAAAAACTGCTGCTCTAGTCATTTTTCAATTCCCCTCTCAGAGAACTGGCTTCCCTGGAAAATAGGTCACTTACATAAAAAGCACCTTATTACAGCACCGCAGCACTGAGGTTAGAGCAACGGCTCTAGAGACGCTTTCATTCCGAACCCCTGTTTTCAGACACTTCAACATTTCTGAAAAATTGACCCTTTGGGCTGCAATTCTTCATGCTCATTTTCAACGCAACAAGCAAATGCCACAGCCAGCTGGCATCTCTTGTTTCTGATCAGGCTGACTGTGGGATGAAGAATTCCAGGCTTTAACCCTTAGCTGTTTTCTTGGGGAAATCTACCTAATTCAGTAGAAAGACGGAAGGACAGCTGCATCATTCCTCAACCAGGTGCCCTCCAAATGTTTTGGACTACAGCTCCACGCGCCTCAGCTTGGATTGTGATGTGTTCCCAGATCAGGAGAACAAGAACCGGGGGAAGAGGCAGGAGGCAGAATCAGAGACAGGATAGTGTACCAGATAAGGCAAGACAAATTTGTGTTGCCACTCAGTATAACACGTTGTTCAGACTGACAAATCAGGTATATAGGGTTCCACCTAGGGCTCCACTGTTTACTCAAATGATGATGAGCAGAGATGAAGATACCTTCTCTGACCAATCTAAGGGGGCACCACAGCAGGAAAGATAGTACCACATAGCCTAACTACTTCCTAGGCTTTTTGAGAAGATAAAATGGGAGAGGAAGAACAATGCATGCTATTTTGCCCCCCCCCCTTATATAAATAAAAATAAACCAGATACAGTGGTACCTCTGGTTTGTGGACAGGTTCCATTCCAGAGCGTCGGTCGGATCCTGAGGTTTCTGAAACCCAAGGGATGGCTTTTGTCCATGCGCGCACAGTGGTAGACTACTTCTGCACATGTGCACACTGCGAAACCCGAAAAAAATACTTTCGGATTTGCCACGTTCGCATCCTGAAGGATACGCAACCGGAGGTGTGCGTATCCAGAGGTACCACAGTATGTGCCTTTAACCTGTGAACAGCCTTGGTCATTGAGGAATTCAAGCACCTATACCTTCTGCCTGAGTCCCCAGCACACTGTGATGGGTTATAGTCAGACACATCCCTGTAGCAGAAAATGTTGCCGCTCCTTTCTCATGCGAAGACAGAACAGCCCCCCTATCCTCAAGCCGGGGTAACAATCAGTGTTTGATGCAGAAGAGATGACACAGACTCTCCTCACCGTGGGGTGGGGTGCAAACCGTATAGATACAGGGTTGGCCCAAGAGATTTTGGCATCTGTCACAAAGTGCAGGGTGGCATATCACCCTACAGAAACTGACTGGCCTCTCAGTTGGGGCCTGAGGGCAGCAGGTGAGGGGGCACAGGACAGACTGTGTGGCACCCACAGTGTGATTCCTAGCCAAGAAGAACAACTGAGGGGGTTAGGAAGAACAGCAAAGGGTTCATTTTCTGGCCGCTTCACACTGCCTAATGGTAGGGCTGGCCTGTCCAGAACTCTAATTTATAGCTTTAGATGCTGGTTAATTCGGCCCTAAGCAAGCGCCAGATGTTCACTGCCCTGTTGGCTACAGCCAGGGTGGCCGAACCAAAATCTCTGTCAGTCACCATTTGACTGGGGATGAGGGAGTGACCCCCTTTTACTGTCAGGGAGGGAGCAAAGAGCTCTAGCAGCAAGGAGCCGGTTTGAAAAATGAATTAACCACGTCTTCAGCGTGCAAGTGTAATTTACATAGCAGGAGCTGGGAGATAGATGGCTCTTTAAACCAGATCTGTCACTCGCAGCTCTTCCCCTCATCTCTCTTCGGCGCTTTGATGTTCCTCTTTGAAGAACTCTACACTTGCTGCTCGCCTCTCCCTTGGCGCTGCTCTGCTCCCCCCCCCCCCCACAACCCACTCCCTTTCCCCCTCCATGCTGCTACACACTGTTGCATGTGCATCTCACCAGGAAGTAAAACCACCAGGCTGCACCCTGTGAGGTAATGAGGCAGGGGCTTTGGAGGGGGCCCTGTTCAGCAAATGCAATGACATAGGGTTCAATGACAGATTTGGCATCAGTTCAAAGAGGGTCCCGTTAAATAATTATGAATCATACAGAGCACAGCTATTTCTCCTTCCGCAGTTCCTTCTCTCCCCCACCAACCGCCCCCACTCCATGGCACAGTAGTGTTGGAAAGAAATATTAACAGCCTTGCTTTGTAAATAGGAGCTGCAATGGGACGACGGTGCTCCTTCCACTCCCTTTGGGCTCGGGAAGAATGAGGCAGCAGAAGGGGCACAAGTGATGGGGATGGGACCCCAGGTTTCCATGATTCTGAACGTCAACATCTCCTTTTTCCAGGTAGAAAGACAGCACAGCAGGGAAGGTGCCGTGTTAAAGCCTTCCTGGTGTGCGAGGATACATGAAGAATTTGATTTCTGTGAATTCCAACATAACCTGACCTGATTTGCACCTCCAGGCCGATGTGTGAATCAGAACATCATGGTAGGTCGGATTTCACAACATCTCCGAATTTTGCAATAACAATTCTTGTCACTGAAAAAAAATGCCAAAATGTTATTCTAGAATAATATATGTTTTAAAATTCACACATTCAGCTAAAATAGATATGTTTTTTGATGAGACACATATTTAAATTTAGGGATGTACAGTGAATTTAGATGAATCCTAAAGTGTGTGTCTTTCGGCAGGTTTGGGACTTGTGTAAGCCAAAGGGGGATCTGAAGCAGCCTGAACTGAAGCACGGACCTCCAAAGCATCCCCAAAGGGTACCTTGGCAATTCTGACACTGAAAAAACAATGCAGTGTGCCTTTTAAAAAATCCCCTCAAGTTTACCATGTAAGGAAAACACCAGGGGGGGGGGAGAGTGGGGAGGGTCTCTCTTGTGGCTGACAGATCTAGCTTCCAATCCGAGGGATTGGTTTTACCAGGACTCTCCAATCGCAGTGTTTCAAAGAAGGGGTGTTAATGTATTATCTTGTTCTTGTCTGTTCTGTGCTGTTTGTTAGTTCTGCTATTGGTACTTGCTTAGAAAATGTTGGATGTTCAAGTCCACCCACCTCTGCGTTGCATGCTTGCACACCCAGTCCTGTCAAATCAGCTTTCCACTTAGTTTCTGTGACTTTTGGTGCCAACTGAGTAGGACACAATCTTTAATCTTGCCCTCCCCCTGCCACTTCATTCAACTTAACTCCCTATCCCCTGCACCTAT
Source organism: Podarcis muralis (assembly GCF_964188315.1). Taxonomy (NCBI): domain Eukaryota; kingdom Metazoa; phylum Chordata; class Lepidosauria; order Squamata; family Lacertidae; genus Podarcis; species Podarcis muralis. Next base: position 42,240,746 of record NC_135658.1, read on the forward strand.
CCTTCTGAAATTTTACAGTTGGCTTTCCTAGGGGCACTTCTACAATGCATGGCATTTTATACTTACTGCCCACAAAACCACAGGGAAAGAAGCAAATCACATTTAGTTCTCTCCTCAATCAAATGTCCTGACACCAAGCACAAAACCTCTGGACTGTTTGCTTGCGATAGGGCAGGTTGCTTACCTAAGGGCACCTCTATGATGCATGATATCTCACATAAATGGCCCACAAAACAATAGGGAAGATGAAGTATATACTTTTTTTTACCACCCCAAGAACATAAAGACTGGCCTCGCAGAAAGTCCATTGGAGTTGTCTAAAATTTGGCAGGATTCATGAACTCTTTCATCTACCCAAAAATGAAGAAAAGTATAGATGGCTCATTAAAATCACCACCACCACCACCACCAAACTTTAAAAGGTGCCTAGCACACACACAAAAATCCACCTCTGGACTTACTTAAATGTAATTTGGCAGAATTCGCTGACTCAGGAGAAGCGGCTAGGTCTGCAAATTTCATCCACTTCTGTCAAAATTTTAAAACATTACATTCATTTTTAAAGTTATCCAAAATAGTATGTGTGAGGTAGGAAACTTCATTTTTCCAAATCAGGATCTAGACTGAAATCAGACTCCAAACGTTTAGGACAGGATTGGGCTGTTTTCTGAAGTACTAAATCAGGATTCAAAGTGAATCTTGTCTTGTGCTGGTGTTGAGGGCAGAGAAAGGGGAGAGATAGTTATCCTTTTATGTGATAGCGTTTCAGGTATTTAAAGGGGGCAAAGACTTGTTCTCTGCTGCCCCAGAGAGCAAGACTAGACCTAAGAGGCTGAAATTATAGGGTTGATTTCAGTGAAAGATTAGAAGCAACATTTCAGTGGCAAGGACAATTCAGCAATGAAGCCAATTAGCTAGGGCAGTGGTGGATGTTCTCTCACTGAAGGTCCACAAGCAGAGGTTTGGCAGCTATCTAGCTCTGGATTTCCTGCATTGGTTAAGGCATTAGTTAGTTAAGAGAATTCCTAAATGGCTTCCCACAACAGGCTGTCCGAAAGTGATCGACAACAATAAAATACAATAATACAGTAGAACATACAGAAACATAATAAAAATGTAATAAAAACCATACTCCATCTCTTTGCTGGTCTAACTAATTAGGACTTGCAGTATGTGTGTACATCTAAGTGTGTACATCTCATTGTCACCACCAGTAGGAGCATTAGGAGGAACAGTAAAATGCACCATGCCTCATAAATTAGGAAGACCTTTGCATGGAATGTACAGACATTAGCAGAATAGTACACTATGCCTCTCTGTAATTCACCCAGTAGCACATCAGATAGCATCACCCAGTGTTGCTATCTGATGTGCTGCACTGCACATTGTTATGCGTCCAGGGCACCCTTCTTTGGTGCACATAAGGTGGCCATCCACGTTGTATTGTGAATTGCTTGCAAATACGTTGTAAGAATTTATTCATTTTACTTTTACTTTTTTTATTTCTCCTTCATCCTGTTATGAGGTCTATATGGTACGGAAGTGAAATAATGATCTGGTTTTTGAGGCCTGCCGAATCTGTGGTAGATGGAAAAGAAATGACTTCCACAGAACTTAATTCCATGTGAGGGAATGCAGGGAGGATTAGGCCAGGAGAGGGTTTGGGGCATGGAGGAGCCGATGGGGTGGTAACTACCTCATAGTGGAAGAAAAAATATTCTGTTAAATGAAATGACCATAAAACTGGCCAAGCTCTCTAGGAGAAAAGAGAGTAAACAAACATTTAACAAAAGGTGGTGGTCAGAATTCTGTAGTATTCCAGTCATAGGTGTAGCCCAGATGCTCTTTGTCCTCCAGTTTGAGCTCTGTGCCACTTTTTCTAGCTACACGGTATTTTCCCCAGTCTTGTATTTGTGAAACAGCTCAAGAGCACAGCTTTACTCACTCACAAAGTCATACACTGATATGTTTGCACAACAGGCGTATGGATATTCCCCTTCCAAGTCAGACACTCATGCTCTTGCACAGCTTCATACAGGCATTTAATATCTGTGTGAGTCTAAGATAAAGGCAAGAAATGTTGTTCCTGAGGGAGTGGAGAGTGAAGTGCATTTGTTAACAACCAGATATTCCAAACTTCATTGACTGGGCCAGCAAACCAATTCCAGGGGTTAAATTTGTTTGTTTGCTTCTTAAATTTGTATACCGCCCTTCATTTGAAGATATCAGGGCAGTTCACAGCATAAAAATACAAAATACATAATAAGAACAAGAACAAAACAAATTCATAACCCCTGCTCCCACAAACATATAGAAACATAGGAAGTTAATCAGCCCAAGGCTTGGTTGAAGAGGAACGTTTTCACCTAAAAGATGTCTAATGAAGGTGCCAGGCAAGCTTTCCTGGGGAGAGCATTCCACAATGGGGAGCCACTGCAGAAAGGCCACCCTCTGGACCTCTCTGGACAAAGAAGGGCCTCAGATTAAGAATGCAGGGTCTGGGTCGGTTCATAAGGAGAGAGGCAGTCCTTGAGCTGTTTTAGGCTTTTAGATCAAAACTAGCACTTTGAATTTGGCTCAGAAACTAATTGGCAGCCAGTGCAGTTGGACCAGGATTGGTGTAATATGCTCAAACCATCTTGCCCTGGCGAGCAACCTGGCCACCGAATTCTGCACCAGCTGAAGTTTCCGAATCGTTTTTTGAAGCCGCCCCATGTAGTAATTAGACAGAGGCATCAAGGGCATATAGATTTCTGGCTGGTAGCAGGAGGGAGGAGCAAAAGAAAGTAGGACTGGCAAGCTCATCTGCAGGCTTCAGCACTCTCTCACAAGGTGCAGGCTTCAGGCAGTGCCATCATACCTGCCATTTTTTTATATCCACTCATGCATTCTGCACCACTTAAATAAAGGGTTCTGCAGTACAGGCACATCTGAGCATTAAGTGCTTGGCCCTGGTGCTATTAGGGGCCTGATGCACAGGAAACATCTCATTTAAATAGAGGCTTCCTCTTTTTCCAGACTAATATGGAACCATGTTTCTATTTGTTCTCTGAAAATGTTTGAAGTGTCACTTTCTTTTTCATCCCTAATTGGGATAAAACTTTGAATCTATGCCAAAGTGAAAGGTGTAATTTGACTGCCTGGGTGCGACTCTGCAACACACAACTTGGGAAATGCTGTTCTGTCTGATGAGCCGTAATGCAGTTGCCCATCTTTCATCTGCAGCCTCTTTGAGTAATTACTCCAGTGCCTTTACTGTGGCAGACACTATTTGACTAGCAATAAGAGCAACTTGCCGTCCTGTTATTACTGCTTCAGTAGTAATTGCTTGGATGGTAAATCTGTCTTCTTCATGAGCCCGTCTCACAAAATATGTCAATCTCATCTCCCATGTTCTTACAATCTCAGAATAGGTGCTGACCAGTACAGCAGCCTCATTTTACTATTGCTGCATTCAGTTTATGACTGGGGGAAAAATACATAACTGTTGCATTATTCTTTCATGGGCAAAAACAGAAGTGTATAAATATCTTTGAAAATGTTTTTCAAAGATTGATAGAAGTCTTAAGCCGGTATTTGGGCTGCTAAAAGTCTAAGGGAGACAATGCTCTCCTACCCATATGCCTCATAGCTACCTAGTTAGCAATCCTTGGGAGCAGAACTCTTTTGTTGTCAGTCTCACTGCAGCCTTGCCCATCTCATTCTTCTAGAGATGTTCTAGTCTCTTGCTCTAGGAAGTCTCTCTCACCACCTTCTCATCTCTCCTTCTACCTTCCTCTCATATCTTTCTCCTCCTTATTCCTCTGCTTGTGTGTGTGTGTGTGTGTGTGTGTGTGTGTGTGCATGTATGCCCACCCAAACTTCTGAACACATATGTGACATATGGAATTATAGGAAGCAGACTTATACTATGTCTGACTTTTGGTCTCCCCAGCTCATTATTGTCCATTCTGATTAGTGTAGTCTGTGTGCCTAATTAGGCCCACTAGGCCACTTTGGCCAAGCCATGCCTACCTGCCCTACATCATATATGACACAGTGAAAACTTGGTTTAGCCAAAGGGGGTACCAACTTTGCAAACTGTGCAGGTGGAACCACGCAGGTGCAAAAGATCACCTGACATTGTGATCTTTTTTGTGTGTGGTGACATTGTGGTGTCAGGCAATTGACAGGGGGGCAGCTCCACCCACCTACCAAATTTGGCCTGCAGGGGTGGCGGACATAACAATTTGGACCCCCAAGTCAGACCCAGTTTTAGCACTATGTAGATGAGCTGCAGTGAGCCCAAGCAAAGTGTTGGGCTCCTTGATTCCCCTCTCCTCTTCCCACGCAGATTGGAGGAGGGTTTTTGTGGAGACGGAGAACATTTTCAAAGGATGCCTGCTTCGGGTGCAATTTGAACCGTGGACCTGCAATAGGAGGGCTTGATGGAGTGTCACAGTCAGCACTGTACCCACAATGGAAGGCACGGTGCAGGAGAACATGTTCCTTTGCTACACTAGCACTCAGGTCGATGCAGTGAAGAAGCTTGGATTGGGCTTGCTGCCATCAGAAAAGAGCAGCTTGGTCTACCGGATCCCCTGTCAGCCCTGCCCTACCATCCAGAACACCCCATTTTGGGGGGTTTCCACTGGCTACAGTTTGGCTGGGGCCATCAGGGTGCTTGTCAGTGACTGGTGGTGGAGCTCCCCTGCCAGCAGATGCTGGTTTGATGATCACCTCTATTCCATCCAACCCTGCTTCAGCATCGTGGATCAGGGTATTGCTCTGTTAGTTTCAAAGAGTTATGAAGCTGGCACATTTAACCAGAGATCATTATAAGCCAGGATTCCTGGTTTGGACGACAAAACAAGCCAACATTCTTTGCAAGAGAAACTGATCTGTGCAGAGGTGCCTCCTTCCAGCCATAAGAGGGGGGGAGCAGGGAAGAGGGGCACTTTACTTGGGTTCGCTGCAGTGTGCCCACATAATGCTAAACCAAGGTTTAACATCATGTGTTGATCCATGTATTGATTTTTATAATGGTGTTATGATGCTTGTGGGTTCATTTGCAATCACTTCCTTAATTTCCTCATATTAAATTGGTCTCTCCCACCCCGGCTGTAGCTCACTGAGCTGACGTTTTCAGCGAGCTTTCCAACATGACCCCAAAATCTCTTTCCTGAGAAGTAACAGCCAATTTAGACCTCATCAGTGATTCCGTGTATATGTCAGGTTAGGAGGTTTTGTCCCAGCATGCATTTCTTTGTGCTTACTCACCCAGAATCTCATTTGACATTATGTTGCCCATCACCCCATTTGGATCTTGACAGTCTGCATGGGATTTTATCATCATGAATAAATGCAATATCCCCACAATGGAAGTGGCACCTTGGGCAAAGCCATTTGGGTTATCCTGAAGCTGTGAATTACTACCGTGCATGTATCATGCAGTATTATTATGATAATAATAATTCTCTGGAATGACTCCCAAGTTTCAAGATCAGTAGGAAAAACCCATGACCTTCAGTACCGAGACAATTATGTCAGGAAAGTTTGCTGAGCTCCTGCATTATGACCTTAACCAATAGCTGTTCCTGGGTTTCTCCTCTATTAGTTTGTCTAGATAATATCTGTGTTTATGCCTTAATAACACAGACTTCGCCACTTTGAGGGCAGCCAGTCTGCGCTGCAATGTTTCATAGATTTTCAGGTGAAGGAAATGAGCATCAACATAATGAAAAATCAATTGTAATCTTTTGACTGACCAGCAGGCTTCCATGTACTGAAGTAACAAGGCTATGTAACGTATAAGGAGTTTATTTTTCATCAGCTAGCTCCAATAATGTTTGCTTATTGATGATATGTCTTCAGCAATAAACAATGCATTTAAGTCTCCCTGGCTGAGCTCTGGGGAAGTATAGCTGTTTTGCTAATGGAGGAAATGTCTAACTACTTCCTAAATCAATTAGCTTGAAAGGTTCAGATGCAGAGATGCAGAGGAATGAGGGTAAAGGCATGCATACACATTTGCTACCAAGTTAGGCTTGCTAGGATGAAGTATTGAAAGAGAGCTGTTACAATTCCATCAGCACACCACCAGTGGCGGAGGAAGCCGCTCAGGTGCCTGAGGCAGCATGCGCAGGGGCGGGGCGAGTTGCCCATAGGGGCGGGGCACACGGCAGGGCCTCCGGAGTCTGCTGCCTCCTCCCACTCAGCTGCCCTACAGCTGGGGGGAGGGGGAGACAGCAAGCGGACCATTTGGGCAGCATGGAGCCTGCACACGGCCAAGCCACCATGTCTCTCCCAGGAGAGACTTGTGGCTCAGACGCGCTGCAGCCCCCGTGGTGAGTGCCACCTGGCATTTTGTCGCACACATCCCTCAGTAGTGACACCTGGGGGCCCCCGCACCCACTGCACCCCCTTCCTCTGCCCCTGCATACCACAGGATTCCTTCTGTACATTCACGAATATCCCTCTCATATAAATATAGTCACAAACCTAGGCTTCTTATGTGTGCTTCCTTCTACATATTAATATAAATCAGTGGGAAACGCAACAAATTGTTGCAGTGTGCGCTGTGCTGCTCTTCGATATCCCACCCTCCTGGTTTTCCATTCTCGCCTCCACTTTGTCTGTCTGTCAGCTGGTCAGCATGCTGTGGTCACTGAGCATGCTCACTAGACTATTTTGCCCAACTACCCAATCAGGGTTCTTTTTCTGCTTTGAGGTTTTTTTGTATTTCTACAAACCATGGGGTACCAGTTCCAGGCAGACATAAGGATTGCAATGTTTTCTTTAAAAAACAGAACACAAAACTTGTCCTGCACCGGACCTCTCGTGTGGTTAAAAGCCTTGGTCCTTTTGGAATATGGGTCAGTCTACTTGTAGGTAGGGTTAGAGCCTGAATCTGACATTAAACTACCTCTGAATTTTTTGATGGGAGGGAACAAGGAAGCTGGGAAGCTGGGAAGGTGCCTTCTACCAAGTCAGATCAGTGGTCCACCTAGCTCAGTATTGTCTACCCAAGGGGCGGCTCACCTGGTTTTTTCTGAGGGCTGCACTGACCCTTCGCAAACCCTCCAGAGGCCAGTGGTAGATGTGGCTGCCGCACACTCTCAAATGCATGAGAGGAAGGGTTAATGAGCCCTTCCCTGTCCATTGAATGATTGATGTTATGACTGGGGAGCAGATGATTTGCATCCCTTTTGGGGCGCTGGGATTTAAACCTCTCTGTTCAACCCAGTGCTATCTCATATATATGTGCTTGAAGGGTCACATCAAGACCCCCCAAACAGAAGGTTAGCCATCCCAGGTCTACATACACTGACAGCATCTCACAGGAGTCATTGCTAACCTTACTGAGTGATGCTATGAACTGAACTTGTGACCCTTTGCATACAAAGCATGTATGTAAGGCTTTCCCTAATTGCATTACATAAAACTTTTTTTAAAAAAATGATGAAATCTAGATAGAGCTGTGTCTTGTGTCAGTGGAAAGAAGCAGAGAGGGTTAAAAAGAAAAGAACAAAGAAAGCATAAAAGAAGAAGGATGAACTTGCCACCCTAGAAGATTTCCTGGGAATATACTCAGTGCTTGAAAAGCAGAATAAAGATAAATTATTCAGTGGAAGTAAAATGTCTGGGAATAGGCAGGACAACTCTCACAGCAATGTCGGAAAGTGGAGCAAGTGGCGAACTGGACCCAGGATTTCAGCAAAATAGACTGAAATCCAGGAGAGTGTAACATTTATGAGCAAACAGATGGATGACCTAAGGAGGCAAAACAGAAAGAAGGTAGGAGAAGGTGTAGACAGACCAGAAGATGCATCTGAAGCAGCAACACCAGACGCCTTCATCTGCCTCACCTGCGATAAAACATTTCTCTCCCATATCGGTCTCTACAGCCACAGCAGGCGCTGTAACTCTCCAGCAGTTTGACTTCACCCCCAAAGGCACACTCCTCCATTGTCTACAAAGACAGACAGATGCCAATAAAAAGATGACTAAATTCAGTGACTGAACAAGCAAACAAGGAAAAACTAGAACAAATCCAGACTCCCTCCAAAGTGCTCTGAGCAGCATGAAAATTTCTAAGATGGAGCCCTATGTATTTCATATGTTAATTTATGAAATCTCAAACAAAAAAGAGAATTTCACATTTAAAAAAGGAGAGAGGAATGTCTCTAGTATGCATGCTTATGGAGAAAAGTTGGAGACCATGTGGGATCATTGGTTGCAAATAACTTCATAGTAGACAGTGGGTTCTTCATTTTCACCATGTCATGTGAGTCTTCCTGAACTGAACCTAAAGAGCCAAGCGTGAAATTCACAAAAACAATGAAGGATTTGAAAGAATCTGTCGAACTGATAAAATGAAGAGGTATGAGGGGGGAAACCAAAAAGCAACGGAACTGAATGTAACTTTGGAGGGGGGGGGCGGGAATCTATCTTTGCCTTGAGAGTGTTAAGGGCAGGAACTGAGTTGAGAAAACAACAAGACAGAGACTGAGGCTGACCCTAGCATGCTAGCAATATAGCATGCTAGAATTGCTAGCATGCTGAGCAATATAAATGCAGCTGTATCTATCTTCTCTATGAAGGAAAAAACTGGTGATCATTAATAATATGCTAAGCATCGGGAAGAAATTTGCAATGTGGCAGGCCTGGCAGGAATAGGACTAGCAGAAATGACAGCAACTAGCATGGCCAGCGGGAGGAAAAAGTAGAGGCGGTGCTTGGAGACAGAAAAAGAACAACAACCAAAGTTACTCCCCATGTTATAGATACTATAAACTAGGCTTTCTCTCCAGATTCAGTAGGCTAGAAAGGGCCCCTGTGGCTCTAGCTGAGTAGAAAGAAGAACTTCTGGCAGGCACAACTTGTCCTGTCATAGCGCTGAAATGATGTGGGAACTTGCCTGCACTGAGATTGTCCCCTCTGCACGGCTATTAAAGGCATGAGGGACCTGTGGTGTAGTGAATCTAGCAGCCCAGAAAGAAGGTTAACAGCAGCGATGAATTCTCCTGACCACAAGATCAGCTCTTGAATTCTCTCACCCCTTCTTCATATGCTTCCTGTTGGCCTGGAATGCTTTCTTGCTGGATGTTTCTATATAAATAATACGCAAGGCCTTTTTAACATGCAATGAACAAAATTTTCTGTACACAAAAGGGAAGAAAAAGCTCTCCAATGAGACTAAAAACTGGAAAGAGAGATGCAAATAAGGTGACTGAGTTCAGGGCTTGCATAGCTGTATAAGTAGTAGTAATGTTTTTAAAGTAATGATTCTCCCAAGCTAAGAATACTGGAGAATAGAATAAACAGCTCCCTAAGTCTTATATTTATCTTGGACTCAGTTGTTATAAAAATCCCCTAATAATTGGAAATGTGGTTGTACAGGAGTCCAAAATCTCAATAATGACAATTGTTATATTTCACCAATAAGTTTGCTGTTAATGCTGATAAATTGCTGCTGTTCCATTCAGAGAATGCTAATAAATCCTTACTTGTTACTTTGTGGAAATATTCTTCCTGACAGCAAAAAATCTCAACAGGATGTCTATTTCATGCCAGTTTCAAATTTATCTTACTAGAAAGCATTCAAACCAGGAGATAAAAATGTTCTAAGCACGCCTCAAAAATGGGCCTTTATTAATCTTCTAAAGTTAATACAACATAAACGACATATAAAGATTTGCTAACAATTTACAAGTATTCTATACATTTCAAATCTAAAAGATTTATCACCAAATTCATAAGCTCTAAACCACGCTGCAAAAAAAAGTTATACCTATGACCTGCAATATAAAAATCATAAACACAGAAATGAAATGACTATTTTTTCTCCAGCCATGGAAAGGGAATGATGGGAAAGTTTAATTCCTAAGGGAAACTCGCTGTTGAATTTCTGCCTGTTAGAAGCACTGGCCCATGATACTGGAATGGAATGTCACAAATTCAATATTTAGCAACATTTCAGAACCCTAGCTTTTCCATTTCGATCATTTTCAACTGTTACAACATTAAGGAATCCTTTTAAAAACCCACATCTCAAGCAGCATACCTGAGTTCAATGAGCCTTTCCAAAATATTTCTTTAAAGATGCATTTCCTTGGAAATTTCACCATCCAGTTCCACTTATCTCACTGGGGAGGCAAAACTGAGAAAGTGTCAAGACTGTAGCTGTCAAAATTCCATCCTAAGACCAATTAGCTGGGAATACCTGCCACTGGTGGATATAAAAGCCACCAGGGAGCCTAAAGCACAGCAGCACATTTTTGTATTCAGATACGCAGTGTTGTTATACTGCTTTGTGTGGTTTCGCTCTGGATGACTTAGGCACTCTGACATCAAGGGGAGGGGAGTATCCTGTACCACAGGAGTGCGAAGCAGCCCAAAGAGAGCACAATCTGCTACTGACCTCTCTTGGAACCGACACAGATACAGTTTGAGAACAGGGTGAGAATAGATAAAGAAACAAGCAAATCCCTATTCCCAGAGCCAAGAGGTTCACAGAGAAAGAAGCAGAAAAACACGACCATGTTAGAATTTCAAGCTCCATTAGAGAAACAGAGGAATGGGCAGGAGGAACTGGTAGGTGCTGACCAGAAAGGGCAATGGAGAATCTGTGCCCCTCCAGGTGTTATTTTATTTTATTTATTTCATAAAATTTATTTACCACTTGATTTTTTAAAAAACAAACAAACACCACCCAACCCACAAAGCAGTTTACAAAAAGAATGTTGTTAAACTCTGGTTCCCATCAGCCCCAGCCAACATGACCAATAGTCAGGGATGATGCAAGTTGTAATCCAACAACATCTGGGGGGCCACAGGTTTTCAGTCCCTGCTAAAGGGAAAGCTGCAAAGAAGGTGAGAATCAGATTAGAACAGTGCTTTTTTCAGAGGGACTCAATGGTATGCAGTACTAGCACCTCTTTTTTTGTTGTTTAAAAGTGTGGCACTTACTGTAACAGGTAAAAGGTAAAAGTAAAAGGCCCCTAGATGGTTAAATCCAGTCAAAGGTGACTATGGAGGTATGGTGCTCATCTCGCTTTCAGAGGGAGCAGGCGTTTGTCCACAGACAGCTTTCTGTTTTTGTTTTTGTTTTTAATTTTTTTATTGATTTTACAATTTTTTATACACAATACAAACAAATAAAAAGACAAACAAACATGTATAATTTCATAACCTTTTTTTCATAAACCTTACTTCTCGGACTCCCCCAAACCTCCCCTTTCTGCATCCAAAATTTAAAAATTATTTCAGCAAATCCTAACTTTAGACTTCTCAAATATATTCCTTCATTATTCTTTTCTTTAACTTAATCTTTTATCGCTGTAATCTCCTTATCTTTCTAAAGAACCTCAACATTTTAACATTCATCAATTTTATAATATTTCTTAAGATAGATTTTAAATTTCTTCCATTCTTCTTCCGCCGTCTCTTTCCCCTGATCACGGATTCTGCCAGTCATTTCGGCCAATGACATATAGTCCATCACCTTCATCTGCCATTCTTCCAGAGTGGGTAAATCTTGTGTCTTCCAATACTTTGCAATAAGAATTCTTGCTGCTGTTGTGGCATACAGAAAGAATGTCCTATCTTTCTTTGACACCAATTGGCAGGCAATGCCCAAGAGAAAGGCCTCTGGTTTCTTAGGGAAGGTACATTTAAGTACCTTTTTCATCTCATTATATATCATTTCCCAGAAAGCCTTAATCTTCGGGCACGTCCACCAAAGGTGATAAAAGGTACCTTCAGTTTCTTTACATTTCCAACACTTATTATCAGGCAAATGGTAAATTTTTGCCAGCTTGACTGGGGTCATGTACCACCTGTAAATCATTTTCATAATATTTTCCTTTAAGGCATTACATGACAGCTTTCTGGGTCATGTGGCCAGCATGACTAAACTGCTTCTGGCGCAATGGAACACCATGATGGAAACCAGAGCACATGGAGACATTGTTTACCTTCCTGCCAGAGCAGTACCTATTTATCTACTTGTACTGGTGTGCTTTCGAACTGCTAGGTTGGCAGGAGCTGGGACAGAGTAACGGGAGCTCACCCCATCACAGGAATTCAAACTGCCAACCTTCTGATTGGCAAGCCCAAGAGGCTTGGTGGTTTAGACCACAGCACCACCCGCATCCCTCCCTTACTGTAACAACTTCATGGTGAGTACCAGCACCTATTTTTCTAGGGGGAAAGCACTGGATAAGAGTATTAATTGAAACACGGTGGATGTTACCAAGCCATTATCTCATAATCCACAACACCAGTTTAGACTGATGGAGTGCTCAGCCTTGACATTCCCAGATGGAAATCTACAACTCCAGCCTGACCAGCCATGGGATCTGAGTGTTGCTAGGTCCATATTCTGAGAAGGTTCCTGTAGCATTTAGCATTGTATACATAGAAGGGAAGAGTCTTCCAGATATTATTTCTCCTGTCAGCACCTCCTTGTGGTATACCTGGCAAAATTCTTTAAATTCTTACAACAGTAAACAAGGCAGGCTGTGTGTGACCCTTGGTTTGAACCAAAGATTTCATTCCATAAACTCTGTAGGCCTTGACTTCAAAACCCTTGGATGCCCCACAATAAGATCAAACCCGCAGACCTTTTTTATATGAATTTTCAAGTGTCAGTGGTGACTTGATCACACCCTTGACTGTAAAATTAAGAGCAGATTGTCCCAGACCTTGATTTAGCTTTGAAAAATCTCAGGATTTGCACAGACAGCACCCAGAAAAACCAACTCCTGATGCTAAGTGGGCCTTTGGGCTATTGTAATACAAATAATAAACTATCATAAAATATTGCAATCAATGTGTGCAGGCTTTGTCGACCTCCCAAGCCAGCTATCATGGGTTTCAAATTGCACAGGTTATGTAAAAGAGTGTGAGCATTAAGATTCCAGCTGTCATGAAGTAGACCAATTAGCTCCAGTATCAGGCTCTTGTGGGCAGCAAATCCATCTAGGCATCCAAAGAACGCCTTGCATGCTTTTTAGTGTATGTGATGCATTGTGTTTGACTGCTATTTGCTATGTAAAATAGGATGGTGGAATTTTTCGCAGTACTTAACTAGCATGGATGAAAGCGAACAATCCTTCAGGACTGAAGTGGGTGGAAGTCTAGGGTTTCTCCTCTAATCACATCTTTGAAAAAAATCCTGGAAAACAGGTGAGGTGACAAGGTTGGAGATAACCAGATGTTGTCCCAATCTCCAAAAGGGAGGGAAAGAAAGCTCTAGGAGACTATAAGCCAGTGGATCCTGAATTCTGTCTCAGATGCTAAAACCAATGATAAAGTCTGTAAGCATCTTTATAACAATCCAGTAGAATAGTAGACGCCAGCCCAGATTGATGAAGCATACAGTGGAACCTCGGTTTTCGAGAGTCTCAGAAGCCAAACGATTTGGAATCCGAACACTGAAAACCTGGAAGTAATTGCTTCTGTTTTCATTTCCCCCCACTAACTTTGCAGCCAGCCCATTGATCGTCAGTTTTTGAACGTTTCAGAAGTCGAATGGTCTTCCCGAATGGATTACGTTTGAAAACCGAGGTTTCACTGTACAGGATGTTACACTATAATCGCCTCTTTTTTTTTCTTTTTTTTTTTTGAGTTACTACCTTAGTAGACAGAGGGAATGCAGTGGAAGTATATTATCTTAATTTCAGCAAAGCGTTTGACTATCTACCGTGATCTTTTGGTTATCAAATTCATTTAATGTAAGCTAAATGCAGTGAGGCGGATTCAAAGTTGTTTGAAAAAGCATACTCAGTGAGTCCTCCTCAGTAGTCTCCTCGTCAAACTGGAAGGGTGGTTCTGAGTAGGCTGCCAAAGACAGAGATGTTTTTGGATACTTAGGGCACAGCCAAAAATTAGTGTAAAATTTGCACATACTAGTTTATATGTATAAATCCACATTTAGGCCTCTGAGCAAATTATGATGGCTCATGGGTGGGTGTCTCACTGGCACTGCATGCACTGCCATCTTATAAAATTTAAAAAATAAAAATGGGAGGGGAGCAGAGGCTGGGCAGGACCTAGACCAAGAGGCCCAGAGCTCAAGCCTTCTGAACCACCCTTTAACAATGCCACTCAGTTTTAAGTCTGGTCCACTATTGGATATATTTGGACATTTGTGCTTTTATACGGATCTGTGTTTTTATATGCATAGCCGGCACACATTATCATTTAATTTAATTTCTTTATAAGGTTTCTTGCCTGCCCTTCACCATAATGCTCCAGGGCAGTTGCAACAACTTCTCATTATCTATAGTTGGTCAGGCTGTAGAACTAATCAGTTGTCCAGAAAAGTCAGTGCATCTGTGGAATGTGGTTTGAGGAATGGAGGAGTCAGAAAAGCATCCTTTTTGGTATGTTGCTTCCAGAAGAGAGGTCTGAACTTGCTATTCTGCCTCTCCAGTCCAGTCCCAGGCTACTCCTGTGCAAAAGAAGCAGGTGTGAGCATCTTTGCTTTACAATGACTGTTTCAATGCCTGGAACTGCAGATAGCTGGTAATAACAGCCTCAGCAGGTTTTAATTGCTCTTTTGATCTCAGGTGATACTAACTGTGCAACTCCACGAACTGCAATCCCCATTCCAAACCTTGGCACTCTTCTTGCAACGTGGATAGAAACAACATAGCAGCAATGTAACATTCTATTTAGTGGCACTGTGCTTGCATAGGTAAAACTACGCACTGCCTTAAGCACAATTGCTGGCACAAAAATCTCTATAATCTCAGGCTGTTTTGACACGTTGGCGTAAGTGCTTCCTGCAGATTCAGATTAGCCTTTTAATGCTTAACCAGGGGTGAATAAAAAACTGAAGAAGTAGATAGGAACTGACAGACAGTGTGTGCACATACATGGCACTTTTTGTGGTGTCAGGTACACCTCTCAATCCCTAGTGCATTTGGAACATTTCCCTGTTATCATGGGAGAAAACAGCTGCAGATATTTTACTCTTGCCAGAAAGGTAACTAAAGGCTAATCTACAAAGGTAACATTAGTCACATCTATTTTAAGTAAGGCAGATTCACCTGGCACCTGGTTGGCGACTGCAGGAATCTGGATGCTAGATTAGATAAGCCTTTGGCCTGATCCAGCAGCACTCTTCTAATGTTCTGTTCTTTTAGAGAGAAAGCAGCCCCAGGGCCCTGATCCGAAACAGGGGGAGCAGTTTGTTGGGCTACCCAATAAGTATCTCTGGAGATCAAAAGTGAAGTCCAAAAATTCCGAGGCTATTACTACCAGATCTCAAGGGCTGATATCTGCATCTGCTTCATGTTGTAGTGACTAGATTAGCAGGAGGCAGAACAGGAAACAACACCTTTTGGGGGCAAATAACAGCAAGGGGATGTTGATTTTCAGCAGAAACCTGACATGGGGTCCTGAACCAAACAGGAAGCACATTTCAGATAGGGGCACCATCATATCTTATCCAACAGTATCTGACTAGAGAGTCCTGCAGACAAAGTAGCACCCAGGTCACAATACCCACCCCCAAGATGGCTTTGCACACATTTTGCAGTGGGCTGTCAAATGTTCTTAAACACTTCCATGGCAGCGAAGCTGCAAAAGGCCTGAGCCACCTGAAACTACTGTACTTCAATTAGTGACACTATGTAAACATCGGTGAAGTAGAAATAATGCTTCTTCATAAACATCATTGCCACCAAGTAGGCCAAAGAACCACAAGACGCGGGTGGCGTTGTGGGTTAAACTACAGAGCCTAGGACTTGCCGATCAGAAGGTCAGCAGTTCGAATCCCCGCGATGGGGTGAGCTCCTGTTGCTCGGTCCCAGCTCCAGCTAACCTAGCAGTTTGAAAGCACGTCAGAGTGCAAGTAGATAAATAGGGATCGCTCCGGCAGGAAGGTAAACAGCGTTTCCATGAGCTGCTCTGGTTCGCCAGAAGCGGCTTAGTCATGCTGGCCACATGACCTGGAAGCTGTACGCCGGCTCCCTTGGCCAATAAAGCGAGATGAGTGCCACAACCCCAGAATCGTCCGCAACTGGACCTAATGGTCAGGGGTCCCTTTACCTAGGCCAAAGAACCAGTCCAGAGACTACATAGTTCTCTGGTTATTCACCTAACCCTTTCTCTGTTCCTGACAACCATACTCTCCACTGAATGACCCATACACTCTGGCATCTGGTCTGACTATATTCCTGTGTCATCAGCACAAACCACATCCTATCATTAGAAACAAATATTATTATTTTTTACCTTTACGTATTCTAGAAGAAGCCTAGTCCTTAGTCTGTAGCATTCAGCTACCTTGAACTAAGGGTGGGGGGGAGATGAAGTAAATCCACATGTTTACTAAGAAGGGAGGGGGTAGCAAATAGTTGCAATGTTTGCTCAGATTATGTTCATTGAATGGCTAACATTAAGTACACAAGTACACATTTAGTAACAGGCTATCACCTTTGGCTGTTATTACCACTCCACACAAAAGATCCCCAACAACAACTCAGGTTTCTTAAAGGCTGAGAGCTGATTTTTCCAGACTTAGCCATCTCATTTTATTAAAAAAGTAACCTCATCCAAGGAGACATCAGCAAAGACCTAAATACCCCAAAACAAATGTCATATGATGTGTTTCACCCTTTAGTTCGCAATAGTTAAGTGAACTGTCCAGGGGTCCTTTACCTTTACCTTTAGGAATGCCTAGGCTTGCACTTTAAGTTGGTCAAGAAGGATGAGCAAAACTATTTAGATGAACTTGTGTGATCCTCATCAGGTATGTATGAAGCATTACTGGGAATAGTTTGACAAGGCATATTTTAATAGTATGCAAAGTCGCAAGCCAGCATTCCCTGAAAAAAAATGCCTTGCTTTCCCTACCACATTACCTGAAGGGATTGCGTGGGTTTCCTTCATCCAATATTTGTGCAAATTATTACTGCTTGGATTGGAAACATAAGGAGTTATAGATCTGAGAGCAGTATGTGCTTGGAAATATCTAGTATCTCCATCATTGTGCAAGTGTTCATAAAAACTGCAAGTCCCTGGGCAATCCAAGCTATGCCATACTAGTTTCATTTACAATAAAATCCATGCACAATCTGTTCTATCCTTGACTGTTGCTCGAAGGCTCCTAATTATTTTACCTGGGTTCAGATGTGTCTCGTGCAAAAGCATGTCTGATAAGAGGTAAGAAATCAGATTAGATCAGCAACAAGTCCTTTGCTCTGAATGTAAGCCAGCTTTCTTCAACTCCAGTGCTCTCTAGATGTTTTAGACTACAGTTCCCATCATCCTTGTACATTAATTGTGCAGACTGGGCCTAATGGGAATTAGTCCAAAACACATGGAGGGCATCAGGCCTGGGAAGGCTGAGTAAACTGTAGAGCTGTGAAGAAAACCAGATGTTACCAGCCCCAGCTAGCATGGCCAATAGCAAGGGATTATGGGAGTTGCAGGACAGCAATGGGGTGTCAGGTTACCCACCTCTCTAAAGAAGCTTTCCACAACCTGGTACACTCAAGATATTTTGGACTATGATACCCACCATCCCTGTTAGCCATTTTGGCTTTGGCTCATGAATATTGCAGGGCCCTGCAAGACTGAAAAGTGTGTCTATGTGTGTGTGTGTGTGTGTGTGTGTGTGTGTGTTGGAGGTGGACTCGATAGTGGGTCCAATGGTCAAGAAGGCCGTTTTTGCACATGCTGTCGAGGGAAGTAGAGGGAAGCTGATGGGGCTCTTCAACCTGGGAAGGTAGCCCATCTAGGAGAAGGAAGACTCTGGCCCTAAACCTTGGCTGCCTTGTGGGATATAATCAGAAGAAAAGGCTAAGGAGTAAACCCTACACAAGTCCAGAGTGGAGTCCCTAAATCAGTTAGATGGCACTTCATACACCTCCTTCCAGCAACTCCTGCAGCCAAGCTGGTGCCAGACGTATTGCTCTGCTTTCCTTGGGACCACATCAGTGAGGCCAAGAGGGGCGGTCTTGTTTGGGCAGCCCAGGACCTCCACACACACTACCCAGGTTTGTACCCTGGGGAGGTCACTTTGGTGCTGCTAACACAGTGGTTTGATTTCACCCCTGGATGTGCACTCCATTGTCTCTTGAGACAGATGGATGCCAGCAATTCTGCGATAACTCATTGATGCAATAATCGTGCATTCACCCACCCAAGCACACCACAGCTGTTGCCACTGCGAACAATGCATTCACTAGAGGCCAGATCTGCAGCCCCTGTGGCTTCTGCCACCCATGGCAGTCACCTCACCTTGCCTCATGGGTGAGCCGGCCATTCAAAGCAGTGTGTTCACTCCAAAGCTTTTGTAGACACAAGTAGTCTTGATAATGGGATTGCATATAAACTGCCCCAATGCCATGAATTCACAATAAAAACAAGTCTGGAGGCACCTGTAGCCCAAAACAGGTGGAGTGCACCTGTCTGGGGAAGACCACTCTAAATCCAGGAGCAAGTTTCTTGCTCAATATCTAAAGGGAATTGCCGATGATACGAATGAAGCCAAACTGAGATATCTATTAAATGATGATGACCCCCTAAGATCACTCACGGTTGCCAGATTCTTGATCAGTGTCCTATCCCTAAAGAAGAGGAACGGACTCCTGTGCAGCTCGGATAATCCCTTTAAACCATGATCTATGTTTTAGGATGTAATTAGGTGATATCACCATTGATGTCTTCTATTAATTTATGAGCAGAGGGCGATGTTTATGTTACAAATTTATTGTAATGTATGATGTTGATCTTTTGTTTTTGTTTTGCTTTGGTTCTTGTCTGTTTTTTTGTAAGTTTTGGCGGTTTTAAATTTGGAGGTTCACTACATTATGTTGGTATGGGAAACTGTCGTGTGACGGGCCAATGGCCGTAATAAAGAATCCAATCCACTCTAAATATTTTTTCTAAAGCTGAAATGGCTTCCTTTGTTTCAGGCCCTTTTGGGATGGGAGGGGCAGTAAGTGTTGAAAAACACCTGCATGTAACCAGGGTTTAGATGATGATTTTGCTTGTAAATGGCAATGGTAATGAAACGGCAATGTTGCAAAGGAGGACTGTAAGAATGCAGAAAATTTGAAATGGCATCAAGAAGCAACAGCAGCCAGGGAGTAGGGAGGGAATGAAGCAAGATTAAAACCACACAAGTACTCAGTATGCAAATTCTCAGTTGCATCAAAATTACAACTTTCAAAGCAAATGCTGAAACAAGAGAATATTTAGTGAAGCCCTACTTTTAGAGTATCAGCACACTTCCATGGAAGTGAGTTAGTTCCATTGAAAGTGCTGGAACTTACTTCCAAGTAAATGTATCTGACACCGGGGTGTTAGGCTGACAAAGCTTCTTCTCTCCTTCCTATTAGTAGCACCACAAATGTGCCAGTCCTATAATTATGGAGGAGCAAATTGTGAACAGAGATGAAGCTCCACAGCTGTGCAGCAAATGACTGAGTGAGGAACGTTCTGCAGCGTAGGGAAGTTATTTATGTAGCCTCCTTCCTCCCAGCAAGGCTGAGGGAGGCCTCTCTCCACCTCCCCTTGCCCCCTTCGCGCAGGAGAGATTGATAGGCAGACCTGCCTCAAAAGCAGAGAGGTGTCGGGTGAGGAAAGGTGACTCAATTAATGGCTCCTCTGAGGTGACTCGGAAAAGTAAGGGCTTTCTAGAAGCTTGAATAGCTGCAAAATGTTTCCATGATGGAGAACACAGCAATCTGTTTCTGCTGCAATCTGCCCAAACCATCTTTGCCTTGGTTTCAAAGGCTGTTGTTTAATAGTCAGTCTGGATGTGGGGGGAGGGAATTTGTCAGCCGTAGAGAATCTCACGGGACTCATATACTTGTTTTTCTTCTCTGTAACATTACATAATGGCAAGTAGAAAATGTTTGTACAGTAGCTGTATTGGTCCTTCGGGCAAGGGGGAAGGGAAGGAGGTGGATAATTTCAGTCTGTTTATTAGACCAATAAATCATTTATAATACTCCAGCTTTCAGGCTGGTCCCTTATTGCTCATGCCAGCCATGATATGTTACTCGGTGACGGAATGTAATGGAACTTATTGAAAATGTGCTTAATTCATTTTTAACCACAATTTCTCCAAAGTCAAACAAGGGGATCCAGATGAACACATCCTTGTGTGCTGAGAAAATCAGGAAGACCATACACATCAAGAAGAAAAGGGGTAGCTGTCACCGATTTCAAGAAATTGAGGCTGGAGATAAAAATCTGAACCCCCTATATCTTGACCTTTGGGGCAAATTCCACACTTTCATGCCAAGTTCCAAAATTGATACCATCCAACCAGGGTGTTTGCTTACTTGTATTAAATTAGTTTGGTGGATTTCAGTCAGGTTCCTTGAGACCGCTGATATTGCCAAAGTTCGTAATTATGCACTCTGATACCATGTTCAACTAAGTTTTACTCAGAACAGACTAACATAAATGAATGAACTACCCCCCACCCCTGTGCACTGCTATGGCATTTCCCTCAACACCCACTTGGAGTCAGTTTGGGGGTCATGGGGGCACACAGGGTGAGAAGAGGCCCATTGTGTTAGCAGAAGACCTTGCGCTGGCTTGCACTTGTTGTTGTTTAGTCGTTTAGTCGTGTCCGACTCTTCATGACCCCATGGACCAGAGCATGCCAGGCACCTCTGTCCTCCACTACCTCCCGCAGTTTGGTCAAACTCATGTTTGTTCGTCTTGCACTAGCATGACTTATTGGCTGAATCCAACTTGGGTGTCCACAGCCAGCTGCTCTGTAGGAACATGCACAGCTCTTTAAAGTTAACCTCTTTACACATGCTGGGACTCTTCGATCAATAGTTTTTTATGATCAATGACCAGTATTGTACTGAGACTCTTGCTGACTGCTGATAACTATGTGACCAGACTACCTGACTAAGCTTTTGGGTGGGGATGGGCAAGGCGATCTTCTCTACTTAGCCAGTTCTGTTGACCATTTGTTGCAAACATTTCTTGTACTGGTTGTTCCCGTTTCAGATCTAAAGCACTCTTTTTTTCTGGGTCTATTTTGTTTATCTATCCAGTTATTCATCTTTTAATAACCACCCTTCATCCATTCACAATCTCAGGGTAGTTTACACAGTACTGCTTATAATGAAACAATTAGCAGATAGCACCATTAAAGCACACTTTAAGCCAAAATCAAATGATAAAACAGCCAAGATTTTAAAAACCATTATACACTATAAATTCATCAGGAGCCAATGTTTTACAGTAAGGCCTCGAACAATCAATTTTCCCCAAACCCCTGAGTGAAGAGATATATTTTTATATTGTGCCAGAAACCAAATACTGGAAGAGTCATCTGCAGCTCCATCTAGTACAGTGGTACCTCGGGTTAAGAACTTAATTCGTTCCGGAGGTCCGTTCTTAACCTGAAACTGTTCTTAACCTGAAGCACCACTTCAGCTAATGGGGCCTCCTGCTGCTGCTGCTGCTGCTGCTGCTGCCACGCCACCAGAGTACGATTTCTGTTCTCATCCTAAAGCAAAGTTCTTAACCCGAGGTATTATTTCTGGGTTAGTGGAGTCTGTAACCTGAAGTGTCTGTAACCTGAAGCGTATGTACCCGAGGTACCACTGTACAGGCAATTCACCCAGTTCCTGGCCATGAGGAAACCAGCCCCCCTCCCAAGATGCTTCCATCTAGTCTGGGTGCATCTTTGTTTAAACTGGAGAAGTGGGGATTTGTATGAGGTTCGCCACACCATAGCTAATACCACGAGGTGAGTGCAGGGCAGGTGAAACCAAATCAAATGTTCTGAAAGCTATATGGATAATGTGCAGGGACATGGTACCACAAGTGAGCACAGATTCTTGGAAAACTGACATGCATTCCCTCTGGGAACAAATAAAGACCAAATCAATCTGAATCGAGTCAAAGGGAACCCACCAGTCATTTTCTGAAACTGTGGATAATGCGGGAAATTCACTGAGGAACAGGACTGGATTACACTTGCATCTTCACAAGCCCACCCTTCATCAAGCAAGACATGCTGCAGTCTTAATTAGTTGGACTCTGTTGGACTTAATAAATGCTAAACAGCACCTTCTGTGGCAAAGTTTTCCTGAGCTAGACTCAGAAAAGAGCTCTGTGGGCTTGTTAAAGCCCATCTCAAAGGAGAAGTGAGCTGTTCAAGCTCCAGAATTCCTCCCTTGCAAATTGTGTGGTTCCTTAATTAATTCAGTGGAAATTTTGGAGAGCTCACACAACTCTACTGTTCTATAGGCCCACATTCAGATGAAATTGTGACTTACAGAGAGTGTGCAGAAATCAGGCACCGTTTCTGTGAATTGTATCCTGCTATCTATTCTTATGCTGTGTTTCCTGCTCTTTAACTAAATCACAGTATCAGTTTTTGTGGATAGGATTGACAATTATCAGCATTAACAGCCCTATGCAGGCATTAAAGAACTCACGCAATGAGAGGAGAGCATGATGGTTCTCAATGGCCCTGCTGCATTTGTCTTATCCACTTTGTTTACCTCCACATGCTGGGAAAGGGCTGCAGCAGGGAACATACTGCAGTTGGACTATCTCCCCATGCAGTTTAGAACCCTGGTCATTATGCAGACTGACCATAACAAACTTTCACCCAACATGTGGAGGGCAGATTGGCCAGGCGATATGAACACAATGTTCAGGGGTAGAGCTGGAACTCCTCTCAAGTGATTCCAATCACGTTGAGAGCTTAAATGCGAACATTTCAACACCACCCTACAGGAAATTGTTTGTTTGTTCTTCTTCAATTTCTATACTGCCCTTTATAGGAGCATCACAGCATGACTTACAACATGACGGCACAAAAATACATAGCATAGTCACAAGCAAAAACAATACCCCCCCCTTACAGACCATAGATTGTCTAATTAGCCAAAGGCCTGGGAGGAAAGGAATGTTTTTGCCTGGAGCTTAAAGATATATAGTGAAGGGGCAAGGCGAGTCTCCCTGGGGAGAGCATTCCACAAAGCGTGTTCTCATTAAAGAGAGAGCACGTGTTGCGGATGGGGCCAGACAAAACATCCCCAGTTACCAGCTAGGCTGTTGCAAGGGACTTGGAACTGATTGGTGGCGGTTGTTACTGGGGTAAATTTGATGTTGCCAATTTAGGGGTGGGATCAGAGGTTATTTATTCTTGGTCCACAGCTTGTTCCTTTCTCTTTCGCTGTGGACACCGGATCACATGGAGCACTTCGACTGTCTGGAGGACAGTGATGCAATCTTCTCATTGTCTGGTTACATTTCTTTATTTCCCCCTTCTTTTAATCCCTTAAATAATTCAATTCCCCTTTTTCCTGTTCGACAAACGGGGAGCCACCACATCAAATACAGGTTTTTGTGTCATCACTTGCAAAAGCTGGCTAGTGAGCCAGCCTGCGATACCCTTCCCCTTTTCCAGGAGGCAGAAGTGGTTTCATTGAAACTACTGTTAAAGAGAAAATCCAGTCTCTAAATAATATTGTGCTTATCTTATTTACATTTGAACTTTGCACAGAATTGTCATAGATTGAAGCTCTTGCATTTTGTTGCCATTTGCTCTCTCTGTTAGTAATTTCCCACCCTCCTGTTGCAAGTGCCAAGTGAGGATAACATTTCATGCATCTGTTAAAGGCGGCAATAGTACCCAAAAGTTATGTCACAATAAATCTGTAAACATTTTAGGTATCCCTAGAACACTTCAATGTTTATGGTACGTGGTAGGGCAGTATCAGTGAATACAAAATCATGAACAATGGCAGAAGAAAACTAAATTACTCATATATTTCCTCTTTTCTAATTTTAAGTTTCAAATTTAAATTAATTCATCACTATAATTTGAATTTCATGAAGCAATAATCAGTTGTCTAATGAAGGGAATCAAACAGCTGTTGATTGATAGTCCACAAATTGATTCCAGTACATAACAAATGGTTCCCGTTTCCTCTTAAAGTTGTTAATAAGTATTTTTCCTTGGTGCCACATTACAAGAAAGGTTATTTTGGTGAATGCGGCTACAGATCATTGTTTAGCAATAGTTCAGTATTTTTAGATATTCCAACTCTTCTCTGGCACTAAATAAGATATGCAGTAGTATCACACCCAGACCTCTGTTTTCTACTAAGTTTCAAGTATCTCAGCAGTTTAACCACAGGATTCATCAGTAAGAGATAACTCATTACATCTTAATCTTCTTCTTCTTTGCACTTTTTCCAGAGCAGTTGAGTTTTATAGCACAACTACCAGCAATGATACTCATCAGCATTTCTCAGGGCCAAATTATACTTTATTCTTTTAACCAAAAATACCCTTGGCAAGCTGCCAGGATAAGGCCCTCTTCTCTCCCTTTCCCTCATTTTTCAGCTCAAAATTGCACCCCTGGCTTTTCCATCACCAAAGACACAGGTAACCTGGCTTTCCTCCCCTCCCATGGGTGAAAAGCAGTGGAAGGAGGATTTGGAGATTCAAAATGGCCAGCGGATAAAGGGTTAATCAGCCTTTTCTGTCCACCCTTCCTCTATTGAGGCAAATAACTTGCCAAGGCTTTTTTTCTCTTAAAAAAAGAAAGGGGTGTTTGATTATACTAGTGTAGTTTCTAATAGATAGTGTAGGGTG
Organism: Podarcis muralis; assembly: GCF_964188315.1. Taxonomy (NCBI): domain Eukaryota; kingdom Metazoa; phylum Chordata; class Lepidosauria; order Squamata; family Lacertidae; genus Podarcis; species Podarcis muralis. The sequence goes on from NC_135658.1 coordinate 42,265,337, forward strand.
GTTGAGTGTGTGGCCAGATCCAATGAAATGTGTCATTGTTCTTCCTATTTGATTTCAACTTTTTATTGTTTGGGTACCCCTTTCCCTCTTAAAAACAGCAGCAACAACCACCCAATGATGACACAGCACAAAGACAATACAAAAGCATTTCTCTGAGTTTCTATGTGGTGTCTTTAGGATATATGGCTTTATTTACACATATCTACAACCTGAGTATAGGATGGAGGAGCTCCCATAGGTCTTACTTCTCCATTAGGACAAGAATCGCCTGGTCTCCAGCCAGGTAAGGGAAGAGCGGGGCAGGGCAGGATACCTACCCCTTTGCTGGAGAGCACCATCACTTAGCATTTGAGATGCCGATGAGCACTTCACTGCCCAGCTAAAGGCATTACCTTGACTAGTTTGGCCAACCCATCAGTTTCCATTGTGTACATTCTAGCCTCACTGATACTGGATCACAGGTTTTGGAAGGCAGCCAGGATTCCATCCAGACTAACCCCCTAAACTCATAACAGTATCTCTATTTTGTTTTATTTTACCTTAATAGTATTGCATGTTTTCAAAAGTTTAATACAGAATCTGTAAATTGTCTACTTTTTATGTCTTTGATTGTTAAAAGAAGCCCCAAACATTCCTTGAGAGTGTCAAGTACTATATAAGCCAAATCTTTCTTTCTTTTTAATCATAGACACAGCACTGCAGGTCAAAGGTTGTGATTCCATAAAAATAGTGAGATTCCACACCATGCGAGCACATTGTTCTTCGCACTTAGGAAATCATTAGGTACTCTCTGCATTACTAGACAATGCAACCAAGGTTTCATGGTACGGTATTCTTTACAAAAGCCTATGTTGTTATCTGATATTTGAGAAGGGCTCCTAAACTGGTTGTGCTTTGTCTGGTTAACAACTCTAGTCAGCTAATGCATGAAGGACATGCCTTGTT